>NC_064281.1:109689290-110892782 GCF_003254725.2 Canis lupus dingo | reverse complement strand
GTGATCCCAAACAAGTCATTTGACTGAGCTGTCCTAGCCTCCTCTGCAAAAGAAGGGAATCGCAGCAGTGTTGCAGAGTGGCTGCAAAGATTCAAGAAGGTAATGTAGAAGTAAATGCTTTAGAAACCCCTAAAGCATTACATCAACTACATATCGTTATTCCATCGTGAACCAGTTTAATACTATGCCCAGTATCACATGTGAAAACAGTTCCTTTTGCCTTTTTCCCAGATACCAGATTGAACCCTAAAATGGTGAGTTGAGCACTGGGGAATCTTGGCTCTGATGCGACCGCTGGGCTCACAGGTGCCTCAGGAGGGCCCTCTGGGCTTTGACTTCACAGTCAGACTAGTCTAGGAATCAGGGAGCAATAGGCTACTCAGGAACTCCACTTGCTTAAGTAGTGGAGAAAAACCAGAGTAAATCCCAAAGGAAAAAACATATATGTCTATATACATACATACACTTTCATATTTATATAAATTATATTTATAGATTTATGTAAAAAATATAATAAACGTTAAGTATATATAACATTAAAATAAATATAATGAAGAATACTTACAAATGCATAATTTTATTAACCACTTATTGAGTGAATGGTATTCCAAATAGAGTCAGTAACTGAGATCAAGATTTTTACATATTAATGCTCAGCTCAAATTTCAATAACTGACAGCAGTTCAAAGAGTGGCTGGAGGGCACGTGGTAGTTTGTTGAGTACTGGGGACATCCCACAGCCTGATGTGGGTGGTAGCTGCATGGGTGTATAAATATTTAAAAATCAGTTCTTCTCCGGGCACCAGGCTGGCTCAGCTGGTAGAGCATGCAACTTGATCTTGGGGTTGTGAGTTCGAACCCCACATTGGATTCAGAGATTACTTAAAAATAAAATCTTTAAATATAAATAAATATCAGTCTTTCTCTACACTTAAGATTTAGGCACCTTGGGCAGCCCCGGTGGCTCAGCGGTTTAGTGCTGCCTTCACCCCAGGGTGTGATCCTGGAGACCCAGGATTGAGTCCCCGGTCAGGCTCTCCGCATAGAATGGAGCCTGCTTCTCCCTCTGCCTCTCTCTCTGTCTCTCTCATGAATAAATAAATGAAACATTTAAAAAAATTTTAAAAGAAAGATTTAAGCACCTTACTGAATGTAAATTACACCTTAATAATTTTTTTAAAAAATTCAATTAATGAATTTTAAAAAGGATGAGCAACATATATGTGAAGTAGCATAAATGTCCATCTAAAGAAAGTGACTGGCCCAAGGCCACACACCTGGCTATCAAAAGGTAAGAGACAGCATTGGAATTCCAGTCTCTGGATTCCCAATGCAGTCTGCATTCCAATTTTCCAGGATGCTTCATGCACTGCCTGAGGGAGGATGCTTTAGGTTAGGACAGCAAAGAGCAAAATGATGCTCTCATTTTCAACAACCAACTTTTTTACAAATCACTATCAGGAGCAATTCTTAGAAGTCAGTGCTCACTTACCCAGAAGTGCAATGGGGGCCCCACACTATAAACACTACTTGCCTTCTCTCAGTTTCTCCCTCCTGAGTGTGTCCCTAAAATTCCCTGATAGCAATCATCTCACCCACATCTGCACCAGCTTCTCAGGACCACACTGAGGTCAAGCAGCATATCTCTCTGGGTGACAGCTATGAGGGGAGGGAGATGGGGTCTCCTAGGCTTTAGCTCATTCAAACCCCTGATGATTGTGGCACTAGGGTACAGACATTAAAGACAAAAACCACAGCTTTAAGAAATGAATCATAAAATTTCCTTCGACTCACTTCCCAGCTCAAAAAATAGCTGAAGCCAAGATGTTTTAAACTCTCTAGGTTATCCTCAGAAGGTGGAATCACATAGTGAAAACCAGAAAGTTTAGAAAAGGAACAAGAAATGTAAAAACATAACAGAGGAGGAAATCTGGTAGTGACTGATGAGTTTTATAATGGCTGATTGAATTTCCATGAGAAATTGTGTTGACGAGGATGATTAATTTACCAAAATAGTTGCAGGATGAGGCTTATGTGTAATAAGCCTGATAATGCCCAGATATGAAATATAAAGAAAATATTACCAACATAGAGAACAACTACATTTAGACTTGTTAAGTGACCCTTTTCCCATTAATTCCTGAAATCAGATAATACATTTGCCCTCTTGGTGGATTATTTTGACAGTTATTTTGCTTACATCTTCCTTTAAAAGTTTCTCCCATTTTAAGAGGGTGAGGGCAGGGCAATGATGGAAGACTGGCCATCTTAGCATAAAAATAAGAAAAATCTGGATGTGAAAAATAAACTTAGGTGTTCAAATAAAAAAAAACCCATTGCTCATGGCTGCAATGGAATATTTCATTACAAACACAAATCGGGCATCGCTTTAATCAAATTGAATTTAGATTATAGACTTTCACGTAAAACCTAATTTACTTTGAATTCCCCGGTCACGACTTGTATGCGCCTTACAGGACAAGGTTAAAGAGATTACATCTGGGTTCATGTCAGCAGCATCTGCTGGTTAGTCCTCTGCATGCTGATTTAATGAGAGGTTATGCACAGTCTGTCAGAAGGACTTCCATTCCAGGCAGGTGCTTGAGAGAAATCTTCATTTCCATTGCGACCACTGATGGGGCTTTCAGAATCAGGAAACCCAATGCATCACTATCCTCTGATGTGTAAAATAGTCTGATATTTGTCACCACTTAGCTATACTTACAAGCAGAAATTACAGCTAGACCGTCTTTCTTTTTTTTTTTTTGCAGTTCAAAAAGGGAAAAATATTGTTATTCTGAAGTGTAGCCTTTTAGAAAATTGACTTATGCATATTTTGCCTAAAACAACCCGAGATGCCTCAGTCATCTTGAAGAGGTGTATTTTCAAGTGACACAATGCTATACATAATTGTGTAAATAATATGCATATTATAGAAGGAAAATGCATTAAAGACTGCTTATCCTTAATGAACAGAGGAGAGAAACACAGAAATCGCTCATCTTGAAAATTCTAATACAAATTTTTAAATAATTTAAATTCATTAAAACATTTTCTATTTCAATTCACAAGTTCTTCAGAGAAGAGCTTAAAGATGTTCCTGTAATTATTGTAACAGGAAGGGGTTTGAGCCATTAAAATAATCTTTGGCAATTCAGTGTGATTCTCCTTATTTACGCAGCACTCTTCTGAGTGTGCCCAAGTCCCCTTTTGCCTTCGCTGAAATGGTCACTTCTAAGCGCTGTGTCACAAAGAGGTTCAAATTCCAAAATCAATCAAGTCATTTTGCCAAAGAAGGATTTACAATCGAGTAATCTGTAATCATATAGATGTCTTATGATAATTATCTTCTTCTCGAGCATATATTTGTGACCAGGAGTGTTGTAAGGGGGGGGAGGGGTGGATATGGCTCGTGGCATTTCATTAGGATGAGACTGAGAAATCCCAAGCATTTTATTTTTATATCAAATCCCATTTTTGTGTATGCCCTACTCACATACCACTGTGCAAACCTAACAACTGGACATAGCTCTTGACAAATCACAGTTTAAATATTCATTTTGAGTATGCATAAAAATTATAATAAGAAGATGGGCAATTTTCTCAACAGGCCTATCATAATCATGAGAACTGATTATTCGTGGTAGGGGATACAGGATGAACAGGTGTTTGGGCTCAAGGGAATACATTAATTTCTCCAGTTTCAACAACTGGGATCTCGACTGAAGATGACAGAAGTTTTTCCATTGCGTGTATATTTGGGGGACGCAGGCAGGAACACACTGGGGTAAACCGGGGTTGCTCTGAAGCAACTACATACATGGGTTTGCATCTGCTTCAGAATGTGTTAACCTTTGCTTATTTTTTACTCAGTGATCAGTGAGTGGTAAATCTCTAGTCAAGCTCTACGAGGATGATCACCAGACTGCAAGAGCCAAAGTAAAGGCTCTAACCCTCCCTCCTGGCAGCTGACATAAGCCCGCGACCGCTTGAGAGAAATCTGAAAGAAAATGGCCTCAGCCACAAGGAATGTGAAGGATTAGGATGTTTAATGACTTAGAAGTTGAGTGATATTGACAATTCTCCCAGTGTTTAATCAAACATTTAAGACAAGTTGAAGAGTCAGAGAGTAGTTTCAGGACAATAAAAGCAAACAAACTGCCTTGTCCAGACAAGTCAATTTCTGCTAAAGTGACAGCATTTCTGAAAAAAAAGTTTCCCTGTTTCTCCAACCCCACAGCCACAGCAGTTGAGTAGATTCAGTGGCCCATCTGACAAACAGCCATGTGCTCAAATGCACATCGGTCCAAGCTGGTCTCTTGCCCAGTTTTGATAATAAATGAAATAAGCCTGAGTGCCAATAATAAAGATATATTCTCATCTTCTGGTTCTGGTGTGCACTAACTATGAAGGCAGGCTTATTTAGATTTCTATAGTGTCTCCTTTGTGATTCCCCGTAGACATCCTTGGATGCTCACAGGATAAGCACAGTTAATAAAATTCGATTGTGTAATATGTCATGAAAACAAGAGTGAATGATTTTTCCTGTATCAAGCAAGCACTTCTTTCGGTAGAAGCCTCATCTCTTTAGTAATCCTACAGATCCATTGCTAGTAGAAATTCTGCCCATTAGGGAAACCACGGGACACAAAACTAGAAACATTTTTTTTTCAAAGAGGGCTTCCTCAAAGGTCTTCGTGGCGAGTGGGGCAGGTAAAACCCGGGGTGAGCAAACTAGAATTTGCATGTCAATAGATGGGTTTAACATACATTAACACATTGGTGGAGAACGAACCATTGTTTATGTGTTAATGAAGACATTTTCCTAATGATAGGTATGCATTTTTGCATATCTCTCACATCTAAAGTTTGCAGAAAATTTGACTGGGGGGTGGGGAATAAAACAGTCATTTCCCTGGATAAATCAAAAGTTATCATCAAGGTGGCCAAAGCAGAATAAATAAAGCAGCACATTAATAACTAGAGATCACTAGATTAATGCTGCATATTAATAACTAAAATGTCACTCTAAATCCATCAGAATTAGAAAAAAACTATTTTCTTCTCCTGTGGCATGAAATCATGGCTGCAAATGTTGAAGAGATTTGCCCTTCTCAGCACAAGGCTGTAGATTCAAACATGAGCTTATTAGCAAGTTAGACAGGTGAAGACACCATCACATCCAGTGTTGGCTTCCTGGCAAGGTATGGAGTTGGGGGAGATGGGGATGAGGGGTGGGTAAATAAACTCTTAAGTGAAAGTATCTCAGAACCTTGAGCTTTTACTCCAGAAACGCTAGTTTCTCCAAGGCCACGTTCAACCCTTTCTTAAAGTATCATCCTAAAAACCCTTTAAGACGTTCTTTCAAAGACAAGCTGCCCCTTCTCAGTTCAGGCCTAGTAATTAATAGAGAAGTAATTCCAGGAAGTGAGAAATACTTCCCCTCAAAAGTCAACCAGAAGGCTTGGAAGTAGAATCTCTGAATGCCTTGGCCCATGTTCTCCTCTCTCCTCATGACATACTTCTCCATTCCCCTTTCACTCAGCTCTTCAGGTACAGATCATCTCCCAGGCACTGTGCTGGGAAATGGGTGGCACTCTGTGGTCAAGATTTTCCTCTACGTCTCCGCTTGAAACCCACCCCCCTTAAATTTCTTCCCTTCCTTCCTCAAATCTGAATAAACATCTGTTCACTGCCGTACTCTAAGGCACTGAGAACACAGACAGGCCATGCCCTCAAGAGGCTCACATTCCCTTGTGGGAGTGGGAATATAAATATGTAACAGGCAATGGCATCACACTGTGGTCAGGGCTCTCACTGAGGTCAACACAAAATGCTTTAACTGTCACCAAAAAAAAAGGGGGGGAGCCACTAACATCACTCCAGGAACAAGGAACTCAGCACAACTTTTCTCAGGGTAACATACTGCTTTAAGGTAGCTAAAATGTTCTCTCTCTCAAAGTTTAAAGGCCTCTGAATTATATATACTGGTGAAAAGGGGGGGGGGATTCACTCAGTGAGGTGGGGGGGCAAGTAGAAAATGGTGTGAAACAGGTAGAAAGGCACTCACCCACCTACTTCCAAACTCCTTGTAAGTGTCAACATGATGGCTGGGGCTTACCAAGGAAACTGACTTTTGCCAAACAAGAAGACAGGGTGTCTGTCTCTTTTGTTTATACTGTTTGTATAGTGCTTAACACAGTATTTCTTACTTTAAAATGGTATCCAAACAATTGTTGTTTTGCAGTGGAATCCCTTTGCCTCCCACCCAAACAAAAGCTTCTACAGAATCCTGAGAATAAAAGAACCAAGCAGAGCTGTTCCTGCTGAAGACCTGGAGCAAAGGCATTCCCTGGGGCCACTCCAAAGTTATCTGCAGGCTCTACAGACTGCACGTCTGTCCCCTGCCGTCTCCCCCACTAGACTGTGAGACCCACAAAAACAGCAACTGTATCTTTTGTACATTCCTATTTCCAGAAACTACCACGCTGCCTGGTGAATGATGTGAACTGAACTGAAAAGGAATGCAAGGGAAGGAGAAATAAATGATGTGTGCCAGAGAGATGCAAGATGTGTCAATGGAGACAAGAGGGGTAAGTGACTCATAGTTGGATGTGGTAACCAAAGGAATAAAACCGTTGGCATACAAAATGAATAACGTTTGTCCCAAGTAACTTGAAACACTGTGCAGAGAAAAGCAAGCAATTAGGAAAATCTATAATTAAAGCAACGTGACATACAGGTTATATACAGAACCCACCAAGCATAGAACCATGCCAGGGGATCCGGGATGGTTGCCTGGATGGAGGAGTTAAAGCTGGAACTAAAACAGAAAGGTCTGGTCACATAACTTAGAAGGAAGAAGGGAAAGGCAGGCTGGGTATCAAATCAAGAAGACCCTCACATGCCATGTTCAAGAGTCTCACTTTATTCTACAGTAGGTAGATAGCCCCTGAGTAATTCAAAACAGGTAAATAAGAGGGCTAAATTGGATATTAGAAAGAAGTAGAATTAAGAAGCTCTTTTTAATAAACCAGTAAAGAGGTGGTAAAAGCAGTGGCTTTGGGTACAGAAAGGAGACCGTGGATTTAAGAGCTATAAATTGAAAGAGCAGAACTGGCCGGGTTTAATAGCCTACTCTCTGGTTATTTTTGGTTTCTCCAGCCGAAAGCAAAGCGTCATTTCTAGCTGGATCTCCACAACGGCAACAACCAGACACTTTGTGTGTTGTAGCACCTGAAGGGAAGGAGGGAAGGAGGAAGGGAGGGAGGCCTGGGGAATGGAGGATGGGAGGAATGGAGAGGCAACTGGGTCCTTCTCCTAACTGAACCCAGGTCAGTGTGGCCTGGAAGCATGAGCAGGACTTCTCATCTGCCCATCTTCCCAATTCTACATTTTCCAAGTCCCTCATCCTCATCTCCTCTTAGCTGATTAGCTACTTGCTATGCAATCTAGAGGCTGAGGCTTTTCTTTCTTAGGGCTTCCAACTTGGACATGATGCTATACTTGTTATTAACTTAGTAGTTATAATGGAAAAAAGCTAAAAGGTTCAACCATTCATTTAATTTCCTTAATACTGCTCCTCTCTAATGAAGGGGCACATGACTTCACCTCACAAAACTGAGGGTTTCTGGGACGCCTGGGTGGTTCAGTGGTTGAGCATCAGCCTTCAATTCAGGGTGTGATCCCGGGATCCTGGGATCGAGTCCCGCATTGGGCTCCCCATGGGGAGCCTGCTTCTCCCTCTGCCTGTGTCTCTGCCCTTCTCTGTGTGTCTGTCATGAATAAATAAAATCTTTACAAAAAAACAAAGATTTAAAACAAAACAAAAAAACAGCCATATCTTGAATCCACTGGAGACTTCTGATAAAGCAATGGCACCAAAGGCAATGGAAGGAGGACATTGCCAGAACTTGGTAAACAGCTTACCCTACCAATTTGAAAGACATTAATAGTCCCCATCAAAGCCATTTTCTTCCACTTTTGCTTTTCACAAAGAAGGGTTTCCTTTATGAGACTTGCTGCCTACATTCTAAGTGTTGCTCATCTGAGAATATATGCCTACATTATTGAGTTATTATAGGAATTAAATGATATTCTATGTAAATAATGCTTAAAACACAGTAGACATGCCACAATAATAGCTATCATTATTATTATCATCAGCATTTATTAATTTAGTCAAGCAAGCATCCAATAAACATTGACTGACTTTTTCAAAGATTTTATTTATTTATTTATTTATTTATTTATTTGAGAGAGAGCCTACACAAGAAGGGCGGGGAGGTGGCTAGGTTGAGGGGGAAGCAGGCTCCCTGCTGAGCAGGGAGCCCCATGTGGGGCTTAATCCCAGGGTCCTGGGATCATGACCTGAACTGAAGGCAGATGCTTAACTGACTGAGTGACCCAGGCACTCTCTTTTTTTTTAAAAATTTTATTTATGATTGATTGATTTTTTAAGTTTTTTAATTCCAGTATAGTTGACACACATTGTTGTATTAGTTTCAAGTGTGCAATATAGTAATTCAACATTTCTATATGTTACTCAAGGCTCACCATAAGTGTGCTCTTTAATACTCATTGCCTAGTCCACCCATTCCCCCCATCCACCAGAATGACTGAATGAAATAAGTTTCTTAAAGTGAGAGGATCCTACAAAAAGATGCAGACAATTTTGGCAGTTTTAAACTTGCCTAAAGGTATAAATCTTGAACATTTGTTTAGGCCTTTACCATTTACAAAGTCCTTTTACATAACTTTTTTTTTCCATTTAAATTGTAAACTGCTCTCCACACCCAGCACACCCAACCCCCTTCACCCTGCCTTATTTTTTTCCATAGCATTTATCAACTTCTCTTATACTACACATTTAACTTTCTCATATTTCACTATTTATTGCCTCTCCCCCACCACGTACACACCAATAGAATGTAAGCTCGCAAAGAGCAGACTTGTTTTGCTCCCTGATGTATTCTAAGTGCCTAGAAGAGTGTCTTGTATACAGCAATAACACAGAGTGACTGAAGGATGGAAGGAAGGAAGGAAGGAAGGAAGGAAGGAAGGAAGGAAGGAAGGCTGGCTCTACAGCTAATTGGTTAGTGGGACCACACAATTAGGTTCAAAGATCACTTACTCTGGGGAAAAATGTTAAAGCTGGGTTGATTGTGGGGGAGTACAAAATAAAAAAACTAAGGAGGCAAGGGGGTCTGGGGGGGGGGGAGTGAAAGTGGGAGGTAACTCCTCCCTGCACTGGCCCGAGGCTAAATGGGCTGAAATGCCTGCAGGAATCTCTGCTTTGGAATGTAGCTTCATTGAAACATAAAAAAAAACAAAAACAAAAAAAACCACAATTCTTCATTTACAGATAGTTTTTTTAGAATTAACAAAAAGATCTCCATTACATCACTTGATTAACACAACCATCTGAGAAGGCAATGTTCATCCTCCTTTCACAGATGAGCACACAGAAGCTCACAGAAGGGAAGTAACTTGACCCAGGTACACTGGGCCCAACACCACACCAGTGCTCAAACTCCAGTCTCTGGCTTTTGGGGGCAGTGCCTCACAGCTTCTTCACGTTGCCTCTGTTGTGCATTCATACTTACCAAGGCATTTCATTTTTTATTAATATGTAAAAAAAATGAAAAAAGCCCAAATTTCTCCATTACAATGAATAACTGATTTTGTTTTTTTGTTTTTGTTTTTTTTTTTAATTTTTATTTATTTATGATAGTCACAGAGAGAGAGAGAGGCAGAGACACAGGCAGAGGGAGAAGCAGGCTCCATGCACCGGGAGCCCGACGTGGGATTCGATCCCGGGTCTCCAGGATCGCGCCCTGGGCCAAAGGCAGGCGCCAAACCGCTGCGCCATCCAGGGATCCCTGAATAACTGATTTTGAACCTCACCACAATGATTGTTCTCCTGTATTGTTGACAGGTTGTATGCAAATCCTATCTAAGGCTGGCAGGCTGGGAACAGCTTTCCTAGAGCCCTAATGCACAGAGCATAAAGCCAAACTCCTCAGTTTGGCTTTCCAGGTCCTCCACAATTTAGCCCCAACTTTCACCTCCCAGCATGGTGCCTTCTAGCTCTTAGCCACACTGGTCTTACTGTTTCCCAAATATACCTTCCACTATCCCAACCAGGGGCCTTTGTACTAGCTGCTTCTTCATCAGGGATACTTGACATCTGTGCCTTTCAAAGCATGGCTCACAAGTCAGAACCCACCCTCTCCAAGAATCCTTTCTAAAACATCCCAGACAAAATGGCTTGCTCCCTCTAGTCCTACAGCACCTGATACCTTTGCAAATGCCCTCAGGAGAGGCTGGCTTTTGTTTGTTACTCTTCTAACAGACTGAGCTCCCGGAGAGCAGCATCTGTCTCCCCTACACTTTCCAAGGCAGAGAATAACTGATTTTTAAAAATGAACATTTGACAAAACTAGTATCAGCTTAGCTGCTTGACTTAATAGAACTGTAAATGGCTGGGAAATCAATTATTTCCTTCCTACCATAATAAAAGTTTATGATGTTAGATAATACTTCTTATCTCTGCCTGAACCTTGTGTATACCTCCTTAAAAGTAAGGAGTAACTTACTAAAATAAGGACAAAAGACAACCACAAAGTCTGTTAAAATGGGATCTGCTTTCTCATTTACAGAGTTCTTCCTGGAGGCCACCCACTATAACTGCCTCTTTTCAGAGAATACCATTACATATTTTAAAAACTTAATTGAAATCCCAAAACCAAATAGAAATTATGTTAGGTGAGAGATAGTAAAGCTGTAATGAAATAGACTGAAGGAGAACCCAGGTTGTATAGGCTGAGGGTCACTAAGAGAAAGGAGAGAACCAAAGATCACAATGAACCAACGAATGAGCAAACGAACAAACAAAACAAATAGATCACTTGCATTTTACAGTTGGAGAAACTGAGACCCAGGGTCAGGAAGTGATTTCCCCTAAGGTCATGCTTGAGCTAATAAGAAACAATTTAACAACCAAAATGATCGGGACACCTGGGTGGCTCAGCGGTTGGGCTTGGGCGTCTGCCTTTGGCTCCAGGCATGGTCCCAGGGTCCCCGGGTTCCGGGATCCCGGATCGGGTCCCACCTTGGGGTCCCTGCATGGAGCCTGCGTCTCCCTCTACCTGTGTCTCTGCCTCTCTTTCTGGGTCTCTCATGAACAAATAAAATCTTTAAAAAACCAAGAACAACCAAAATGATCTACTGAGTACATACCAGGAGTTTTCACACGCATCATCATAACTAATACCACTCACTCAGGGAGTTAAATTCAACAGCCAGAAGGAGCTTTCCAATCCACAAATCTAACCATGTCACTCCCCTGCTAAAAACTTCAGAGAGATTTAGCGACTTTGGGAAAGGCTTGAAGAAGTCTATCTTCTGGAGTGGCAAATATTAAACGAGTCAAAATTAGCAAAGACAATCATTCGAAGAATCTGATGATTGATCAAAGGCTTATAACAAACTGAGAAGCATTCGTTCAACGTGATCCTCTACCTTGGGAGGCCACAGCAGTCAAGCTAAGGGATACCACACACACACACACACACACACACACACACACACACACACAACCCGAGAGCTCTACTTTACAGATTTGAAAACTGAGACTCAGGGCAGCCCGGGTAGCGTCGCCTTCAGCCCAGGGTGTGATCCTGGAGACCCGGTATCGAGTCCCACGTCGGGCTCCCTGCATGGAGCCTGCTTCTCCCTCTGCCTGTGTCTCTGCCTCTCTCTCTGTATCTCTCATGAATAAATAAATAAAATCTTTAAAAAAAAAAAGAAAACTGAGACTCATACAATTTAAATGACATATTAAGTAAAACTTGAACTCAGAATATTTTCCCTCCAATTTAATTAGGGCCTGTTCTTGACTCTCAGCACTAATGTGAAGTTCGAGGAGAGAAATACCTGAGTCTGTGGAGATTACTGCGGGCACTCTTCCTAGTTCTCATCTCCAGTTTTGACATTCCTGCTGTTATCAGCACAGAGTGAACACCTCTTCCCTATAGTCCCAAACATCCTTAGGGCTGCAAGTTTGAGGACTGGCTCAGGATGACAGCGCCAGGTTTAAGAAGTTCCAATGCACACTGGTATCCACTGTTCTAGGCATTCTGAGACCCAAAACATCAGTGCCACCAATTAATTATACCATGTAATTTCCACCACGCAAATGAGGAGCAAGGCGCTTCCTCAGTGCAAACAGCTGCTTAGGTGCACGGCTTGGTGAATCGAGAATGCTTTTTTTTTTTTTTTTAAAGGATGGTAGAGTGAGAGCATGGTTTTATTTATTTTTTTATTTATTCATGAGAAACAGAGAGAGAGAGAGAGAGAGAGAGAGAGAGAGGCAGAGACACAGACAGAGGGAGAAGCAGGCTCCAGGCAGGGAGCCTGACATGGGACTCGATCCCAGGTCTCCAGGAGCACGACTAGGGCCGAAGGCAGGTGCTAAACTGCTGAGCCACCCAGGGATCCCCTCACGAATGCTTTTGTAACAAAGGGAAGGATCCTCTTTCTCCCCACAGATGCAGGCCGTGCTGAGGCATATAGTTCAGCAAAGGGAACATGGGACATACAGCCATATGAGCCCCTTGTCCCCTTCCCCCCCACCTCCATGGATAAAATCAGTAGAGTGGCCACGGCACCCAATGCATACAGGTAGGGGAGTTAAGGTTAGCAGGAAGCCTGTGGCCAATCAGCATTACATTCCTGAATATGCCTTCATGTCTCATGCTTTCCTAGCCCCACAAGCCATGCCAGACCTGCTTCCTGGATGACCAGCTACTTCTTACTGAGCTGAGAGTTCCTTGTGGGCAGGATCCAAATGTTATTTGGCTCTATGAAAACCCATTTCAGTGTCTACCATGGACGGTCCTAATCACTTCTAGCCGTCACACACTGATTGAGCCCCTCCCATGCACCCAGCTCTGGGCTGGTGCTGAAGAAACCAGAAAGGAAGAAGGTCCCTGCCCTCAGGGAATTCACAGTGATGAGGTAAGATGGACAGATAAACAGAAGGCAATTAAACTGTATGGAGCTCTGAGAGAATAAACACATGGGTGGTCCGTCCAGGAGCATCATGGAAAGTCACCTAACCCAGCCTGGAGTATTGGGGCTGGGGAAGAATCTGGAAAGATGTTATGGAAAATGGGACTGGAGCTGAATCTTGAAGCCTGAGTAGCATCTGGTCATATAATGGAAGGAAGAGGGGTTGTTAGGGAAGGAGCTCCAAGTAGAGGAGGCAAATGTGTAAAGACAAAGGCAAAGAGCAAAACTTGAGGGATGCCTGGGTGGCTCAGGGGATGAGCGTCTGCCTTTGGCTAAGGCCGCGATCACGGGGTCCCGGGATCACGTCCCACACTGGGCTCCCATCAGGGAGCCTGCTTCTCCCTCTGCCTGTGTCTCTGCCCCTCTTTCTGCGTCTCTCATGAATAAATAAATAAAATCTTTTTTTTTTTTTTTAAAGAGCAGAACTTGATCAAGAACACTAAGGAAGCAATTCCTCACAGTGCATTAGAGGCAAGGTGAGGTAGGAGGAAAAAACAGTGAGGCTAAAGAGATAAGAAAGGGGCAGGCAC
This sequence comes from Canis lupus dingo, assembly GCF_003254725.2. Taxonomy (NCBI): domain Eukaryota; kingdom Metazoa; phylum Chordata; class Mammalia; order Carnivora; family Canidae; genus Canis; species Canis lupus. Next base: position 110,879,178 of record NC_064281.1, on the reverse strand, counting down.
GTGATCCCTGAATTCTTACTCTTCCTGAAATCCCCACAAAGCCCATGTAAGATGCAGAGTATGCAGCTGCCAATACCTGATTGCTCTGGGTCACCTTTCAATCCCCCTACTCTACAAACCTGTTTTAGGCAGCTCAGGCTGCCATAACAAAATACTATAGACTGGGTGGCTTAAATGACAGACACCTATTTCTCATGGTTCTGGAGACTGGGAAGTCCAAGATCAGGGTGCCAGCATGGTCGGGTTCTGGTGACAGCCCTCTTCCTGGTTGCAGACTGCTGACTTGTCATTGTATCTGCACTTGGGAGAGAGCAAGCTAGCTCTCTGGCCTCTTCTTATGAAGGCACTAATCCCATTCCCATGAGGGCTCCATCCTCATGAACTAATTACCTTCCAAAGGCCCTACCTCCAAATACCATCACAGTGGGGGTCAGGCTTCAACATATGAATTTGAGAGGAATAAAAACATTGCATATGTACTGCAACCCCCCGAGGCTTTCCTCCTGCCCCATCCCACAGCAGACTGGAATGCCTTTACTTGTAGATAAAGATCTGGAATCTAGCTTTCCTAGCTTGGTTCTACTTCTACAAGGTTTTGCTTGCTGCCAGAGGTGGTGGAGCTGATAACTTTCACTATTCCATCTAGGAGAATAGCCATTTCTGAAGAAAATCAAGGACTATTGTATATATAGACCACATCTTCTTTACCCATTCATCTGTTGAAGGACATCGTGGCTCCTTCCAGTTTGGCTATTGTGGACATTGCTACTATAAAATTTGGGATGCAGGTGTCCTGCCATTTCACTGCATCTGTATCTTTGGGATAAGTACCCAGTAGTGCAATTGCTGGGTTGTAGGGTAGCTCTATTTTTAAATTCTTGAGGAACCTCCACACTGTTTTCCAGAGTGGCTGTACCAATTTGCATTCCCACCAATAGTGCAAGAGGGTTTCCCCCTTCTCCACATCCTCTCCAAATTTGTTGTTTCCTGCCTTGTTAATTTTCCCCATTCTCACTGGGGTGAGGTGGTATCTCATTGTGGTTTTGATTTGTATTTCCCTGATGGCAAGTGATGTGGATATATACAATGGAATATTATTCAGCCATCAGAAAGGATGAATACCCACCATTTGCTTCGACGTGGATGGAATTGGAGGGTACTATGCTGAGTGAAGTAAGTCAATCAGAGGACAAACATTATATGGTTTCACTCATACGTGTAATATAAGAAATAGTGAAAGGGATTATAAGGGAAAGGAGGGGAACTGAGTGGGAAAATTAGAGGAAGACAAACCATGAGAGACTCCTAACTCTGGGCAACAAAGGGGTCCAAAAGGGGAGGTGGGTAGGGGGATGGGGTAACTGGGTGATGGGCGCTGAGGAGAGCACTTGATGGGATGAGCAAATACTATATATGGGTGTTAATACTATATATGGGCAAATCGAACTTAAATAAAAACAAGTGTAAAAAAAAAAGAAAATCAAGGACCACTTCAGTTTACAGAGTGTTAAAAATGGCATATGAGAACTTTTGGAATCTTCAAAATCTTACAAGGGAAAGGGCCAGAGATACCTGGCTGGCTTAGTTGGTAGAGCATGTGACTCTTGATCTCAGGGTCATGAGTTCAAGCCCCATGTTGGGCATGGAGACTACTTTAGAAAAAAGGAAGCATCTAATCCAAACCCCTCATTCCACTCTCGGAGGAAAAGTAAGATACAGAGAGAGGAAGGGGCTTTGTCCAAAATCACGCAACAAGGGAACCAGGCCCTCCTAGGTCAGTGCAGAGGAAAGAATCCCTCATTTGGAGAGAGATCAAATCTTCAAGTTTGTCACTGTGTGTGTCACCTTAGACAGCTGGTAGGATTAAACAGACACAATAACATCTATAAAGGTTGTGTACAGTGTCCGCCTATAGTAAGTTTCAATAAATGGTCACCATCATTACAATTTCCTGGGACCTTTGGCAAACCCATCTTTGCATGTGTATGACATAAGCCAAGAGATTTTTTTTTAAAGATTTTATTTATTTATTTATGAGAGACACACACACACAGAGGCAGAGACATAGGCAGAGGGAGAAGCAGGCTCCTTGCGGGGAGCCGGACGTGGGACTCGATCCCGGGACTCCAGGATCAGGCCCTGGGCTGAAGGCAGCGCCAAACCACTGAGCCACCCGGGCTGCCCCAAGCCAAGAGATTAACTTGAACACTGGGAAAAGTGAGATGTCACTGCTGGTGACATCAGTCATCAAACTGCTTTGCTATGACTTTCAATGTGAAGTCCACCTGTAGGGCTGATGAACAAAATATGAGATTCTTCTAACTTCTAAGAATGAAAGGAAATAAGCATTGCCATGAGAGATTAGTGTGCACTGTCTGAGAAGCTCATGCTAGCATATTGGTTTACCTATTTAATCCTGAATCTGACTCAGTGTCGATTTTAATGTTTCTAATTAGTGCATCTTGGGAACTGGCAATGTCTCTCTCCAGCCCTCCCCTGGGGAAACAACCTAGATGTAGGGTCCCTCCTCATTCTTTCTCTGCCATTTGTCACTGTTTATTAAGACATCTGGCCATCATTAGGGACTTTACTTAAATACAAGAGGAAATAATAACATGTTTCTCAATACAATAACAATAACACTGTATGCTGTGCAATCCAATACAATCGCTACCAAAGTATAAGCAAATTGTAGTTTGGTGAAAAGACAAATGGACATGGGTCAAGAGGAATCCTTTCCTTGCATGATTTTGCTAACAAGATCCACCATTTTGGACAAGTCCCTTGATCTTTCTAAGACTATTTCCTTGTCTTGTACATTTTAAATAAGTTTGCCCACATCTGTGCTGCATGGCTCACGAGGTTGCTATGATGATGATGAGAATCTAAGATTTACTGAGTCCCATGACTATGTACCAGACACTGAAATCAATATATATTTACATAATCTTGTTTATTTTCCACAATCACTTCAAGGGGTAAGTATCATCAATTCCTATTTTTATAGATGAAACTGAAGCTCAAAGAAGCTTAACTTCTATTAAGGGCCAGGGACAGGATTCAAACCCAGCTCTGGGCTCCTAACCATTCCTCTGTGCTGCACTTTTATCGCTACCTGTCAGAGCCCTACCTAGTCTCTCAGCTAGAATTTTACTAGGAATCAACCAAGTCTTATGCTAGATATTTCTTCAAATCCAACAGTACAGACTAACCGCAGAATTAGTCTTAATCTGAACTGAAGTCTCTAGTTTACTTACGTATTTTTTTAAAGATTCTATTTATTTATTCATGAGAGAGACAGAGACATAGGCAGAAGGAAAAGCAGGCTCCATGCAGGGAGCCCGCCCGATGTGGGACTTGATCCCGCACCCCGGGATCACAACCTGAGCGGAAGGCAGATGCTCAACTGCTGAGCCACCCAGGCGTCCCTCTAGTTTACTTATTTAAAAATGACTTTTGTAGGGGCACTTGGGTGTCTCAGTTAAGCATCTGCCTTCTGCTCAGGTCACAGTCCCAGGGTCCTGGGATAGAGCCCAGCACTGGGCTCCCTGCTCTGTGGGGAGTCTGCTTCTCCCTAACCCTCTGCCTCTGCCTTTGCCTCTGCCTCTCCCCTGGCTTTTGCGCGCAAGCTCTCTCTCTCTCACTCACTCACTCTCTCTCAAACAGATAAATAAAACCTCTAAAAAATAAAAATTAAATTAAATGGTTTTCGAATTCTCTAAGTCTTTTTAGAAGTCATTATGAGAAAGGATAAGACGTTAATCTCTGCAGGTGATAAGTACTACTATTCATTTTTTTTAATTTGGCTTGGACAATTGTGCCTATTTCTGAGACCTTGGAAAAAATATAAAAGCCATGAAATCTGAACAAGACTTCTCTCCTAATACAACACGACTCCTGATGCAATCTATAGAAAGAATACACGTTCCGTTGAACTTGCAAAGAAAAAAAAAATTAAAACATTTTAAGCAAAAATAAAAGATTTAAGATCCATATAACACTAATTGTATATTTTTAACAGCAAGTATGTCTCTATTATAAAGGATATTTTATGTTATCTCAGAATTAAAACACAAGAGGCCCCTCTGTCACAAACCAAAGCCCCCATCATCTCAGTGAGTGCTCTCTAGAGAGCCTTGACAGGAACAATCTCAAGTGACAGTGCCAAATGTGGGAGACCATGATGCAGAATTGGAACCATGGAGTAATTAGTTCATTTTTTTTCTTTCATTCAAAAAGGACTTTCTCAAGGACTATGATTCATTCCACAAACATCTGTGCAAAGCCATGTAAGGGGTAAGAAAAGTGGCATGGTTCCCTCTCCCTCCACACTAGAGGAATTTTCAATCCTGTTTCAGGAGAATAAGAAAGCCTAGCTGAAAAACAAGACAACTCTTAATTGCGCTTGCTCTGTGCTAAAACCAATGCCAGGTGCTTTCAACTGTATTATCTCATTGAATCTCCACCCAAACTCAGTGCAAAAGGTCTGACTACCCACCCCTTTAGAATGAGAAAACTGAGGTTCATGGAGATTAGTAAACTTGCCCACTATAGTTAATAACACTGTATAGCATATTTGAAAATTGCTAAGAGAGTAGATCTTAAAAGTCCTCATCACAAGAAAAAAGATGTGTAACTACGTGTGGTGATGGATGTTAACTAGATTTATCATGGCGATCATTTTGCAATATAAACAAAAACCGAATCATTATGCTATAGACATGAAACTAATATAATGTTATATGTCAATCATACCCCAATTAAAAAAAAAAAAACTTGCCCAAACCATACAGACAGTATAAACAGGCTCTATTTCATATCAACATCCTGAGAAAAGTTTCTTTATATTCTTGTCCTGAACATATTGTCCCCCTCCAAAGCTGCGGTTAAAGCTTCAGGTATCTTTGCTGCCAGTTATGGTACTCCCTCAGATTTCAATCCAACTGCCCAGAACATAACATACTTGATTACTCCTTCCGAAATGAAAGCTAAATGCTGTAATACATAAAACCAGACCCAACAAAATACTCCTGCAGCCCTCAGTCTAGACAACTTCCAGGTTATTGATATGCAACCACACATTGCTGACCTCTGCTACTAAACCTCACCTTTTGAAGGTGGCAATTTCCCCCAGCTTCTGTAAAATTCTTTCTGAAAACAGGCACTATTCACATGCAACAGATAAGAGGAACAGTCTCACACTTGCATTGTAAGACTTTAGCCTCTATTGTAGGAACCCACAGGTAGAGAGAATCAAGGGATTTCATTGCCAAGAAAGAGTCCCTTCTTCAGGCTGCCAAGGATGTAGCAAGTCTGTGCTCTTTGGCAAAAATGCTTTTGGTAAGTCTTCTGACATCCCTCTGAACAAAGCAGCAGAAAAAGTTAATGCTCAAAAGCAAAAGGCAAATACACTAATGTACTCGATATCAAAAAATTATGGTAGGAAGCCGTCAGACGGAAGCAACATCAACAAGGAACTTATGCAGAAAACGGGCATAAGAACCATTTTGGTAACATTTTTTTGTAATTGCTCTATAGAAATTCTTTGAATAGCCATCCTAGTGGCTCTACTCTTGTCCATTCCTTCCTTCTATGCTGGCAGACTATCTATCTCTAAGTGGTTTAAAGGATAAAAGGAATGACATTCCTCAGAGATAAGTCCAGTTATTGTGTTATTTTATGTAAGTGATTTTGTAGTCATGTAAAAATATTTTTTTTATTTTATAGTGAATGAATCAATTATCTTTAATTGAACTTTTCAAAATGATTCTAAGGCCTCTTACGAGCACAACTCTAAACAGTATGTTCCCAGGCCAACCTTATAGGATTCCACTATTGTTTAATTCTCCAAGGAATTTACATAGAGGTTTATAAAGATCAGACACACAAATACTCTAATTTGAAAAGAAGCAAAGCCTTCCCGGCGGCCTGTAACTCTATTTTGATGTTTCTAGAACATGCATCCAAAAGCTTAGTAAGACTCTCTGGTCTTACTGCCAAATATTTTCCTCATATTATTACTGCATGTATGTTGAAGGTTTTATTTTGCAGCAAACCCTACAAACGAGATTTTTTTTTTCTTTTTGCAGGCCAGATAATTTCACCAACTGATGAAGACTTTGTAATTATTTAAATGAAATTATATCTAATGACACCAAACCAATGGGGTTAGGAAATTTCAAAATCCATATTTTTAAAAAACAAAGATGTATAAACCAAATCGTGGTCTAAAAGGCACAGAAAAATTATCTGGAGATGGATTTAGCTCTGTGAACAATTAGAAACAATACTGAAAGCTGCTCATTTATGTCCCTCCCCTGTCATCACCTCGTCTGGGTTTTTCAATAATGAACTAAGAAATATAGGGGAAAAAAACAAAGCAGGGTTTTCAATATGGTTTTTCTCTGGGGAACAATAAAAACATTAAACTTTATACATTTAAGTGTCTGTGCACCGAATGGTAGCCTTTTCATGGGAGTCCAGCTTGGGTTTTGTCTGGGTGGGGAAGGGGGAGGGAGTCTGTGAATACCCTCAGAGTCATTTAAAATATATAGTATTAGCTAATTGATGAGAGGACTAAAAACAATAGTAAGTAGGCAGCCTGGCTGTGTGCCAGGAGCAAAGCTTTATGTTGAAAGCGAGTTTACATTAGAGGCCTGTTTTTCCCCTTTCCTTATATGAAATGAACAGCTGTAATTGAAAAGCAAGGAGCTCTATGGTTTATAGAAATAGGTGTTGTGAAGAGCCTTGGCCGTCTAATTTTCTTCCTATTGCAGGGCAGGCTTCCATTGTCTGTTTTTTAGAGCTAATTTCTTTTCTGATCAAAAGGCCCACGTCGTTGAAAAGGTAGTAATGACTATTCATTTGGCTGAAGCCTCCATTCTCCAGACTGCAAGCTTTATTTAGAAATGGCTATTTCTTTCTAAAAGGAAAAGCTCATTTATGTCCTCTATAATGTCAATTAAAGTAGAATATATTTTAATTATTTATCCTGAGGAGAAACCTTTTAGGAACTTAATTTAGTATGCCTATGCTATGCAGACACTACAATATGTGAATGTGGAATGATATCTAGGCACATGGGTTTTATTTTATTTTACCACTAATGAATAGTTTATTTGCAACTAATTAACAAGTTAAATCGGCACAATTAGTGTCGGATTTCTTTAATAATATAACTCATAAAGGGATAGCCATTGGAACTAGAAAATAAGGTTGGTTGTTGGCTTTGTAAAGAAACCATTCCACAAAAGGGGCAGTTTTTTCCCATTAGAAAGGGTTATTGGGACGTTCTTCCCGTTGCTTTTTCGCGTGAAAGCTGGGCTGTGCCGGGGGAGGAAATATGTTCAGAAACAAGGGGAGACGGTGTTAATTACACAAACATCACGTTGGAAAAGCCTCGGGGTCGTAACCCGGCGACGCTTTTCCGGAGAAATGGAATTGGGGTGACGGCGGCCTGGGCGCCCAAGCGCCCGCGCGGCCAGGCCTCCCGACAGACCTCGCTCGGTCGCCCCGTCTGGCCGCGGGCCCGCGCTGAGGACAGGCGACCTCCATACCTGGCAAGCGGCGGCGCGCTAGCTGTCCCCGGGCCGCGTCCTCCGCCCGGCTCTCGGTCGCGAGCAGCGGCCCCGGAGCCTCGAACAGCCGCCGCTCTGAGACGGCGGCGCCGGGGGCACGCGGGGGCCCGGCGGGGCGCCGCTCGGCTGGCGCGGCTCGGCGCGGCCGCGGGAAAGCGCGCGCGCCCGGGGAACGCGCGTGGCCCCTGCGAGCGGGGCGCGCCACGCCGGCGACCCCGTGGAGGCCGGGCCGGCCGCGGAGGACCTCGCGAGGGCGGCTCCCGCGCGGCGCACAGTAGGCGCGCCACGGAGGTCGAGCGAGAGGAGGAGAGGTGGCGGCCCGAAGAGCGGGCCGAGGAGAGGACGGAACTGCGCGCGTCGAAGTCCGCAGCTCTCCAGTCTCTCCGAAGAAAATGCGAAAGGAGAAAAGAAAGAAAGAAAAAGAGAAAAAAGGGGGGAGGGGAGAACGGGCTGGACGCCGCCTCGAGATCTACAACGTTCTCCAGAACGCTCGCCCGTGCCCCCAGCCCGCCGTCATCCTGCGCCCCCAGCGGTCGGGGCCGATGCTCGCGCCGGGAGGTCCCGGGAGGCGACGGGCGCCCTTCCCCGGGAGCGCTGCCAGGCCTGGTGCACCCGTGCGCCCCGCTGGCGGAATGAGCGCGTGGAGTTCCTCGGCCAACCTTGCGCGCGGATAACGAGTTTTAGCTGGTTTTCCCCGCCCTGGCTTCCGGCGGGCCGCCTCGCCGCTGCAGCCACGGAAGGAAGCGGGAAAGGAGACAGGCCCAGTGGGAGGGCAGGCCTGGCCGCAGGGTGCCGGGCTCCCGGAGGCTGCGCGGCGGGGGTACGGTCCCGCGGCTGGAAGGGCCGAGCGCTCTCGGAGAGGTGGGGGGGGCGCGGGGGGGCGCGGCAAAGAGGTCGACTGCAGTGACCCGGAAGACCCTCTGGAAGCGGGACCCCGTTCCCGGGCAGGGCCTTCCTTCCTCTGGGGGGACGGCAGCCTTCAGGCTGTAAGGTCGGAGAGAGGGCGCTGAAGGCAAAGGTTGTCAAAGTCCTCGTAGTTGCTTCCGCACCTAAGGAAAGGACAGCTGGTCATTATCTTCACACCCTGCGAGGGTGCAAAGGGTCTTTGCACCTGGGGCGCCAACCGGTGGGCCAGGAGGAGTCCCGGTGTGTCTACAAAGTACAGCTCAACGAACCAAGTAAAGCAAATTCGGAAACTCGCTTTTAAAAAGTTCACCCTCCCTCCCCAAAATAGCTACACCAAAGAGCAACAGAATACGGTTGTACTGCACCCAGGAGACATTTTCGTACCTCCAGGACTATGTCGCCACACACCTCGGTAGCTCCCAATAAAACCTTTCCTTAGAGAGCGTCAACTAGGTTATTGTTTGCAACCTACTCACCAGCCTAGAATCTTCAGTTCCTTCCCAGACCTGTATGAACAAGTGTTTCATTGGAAGCTGCGGAGCAGGGAGTGCAGTACTGCGGTTGGCGGAGGAGGAACCAACTGAATGCTTTGAGAACTAGAAGGTGCTGGAGAGGTCTCTTCCATCTCCTTGGAGTGCCGGTGACCTTTTCCAACCTTTTATAAGCGATGGTTCTACGACAGCCCCCAGCCTCTGATTTCTTGATCAAGGCCCTCAATCTGGCCTAAATACACAATCTTGGCTAGGAGCCAGAGTAAATAGTCAAGGGATGTTCTGAAGGAAGAAAGAGGATAAGCAAACCTTTTTCTTTTTTTCTTTTCTTTTTTTCTGGAAAGCTAAGCGTGTCTAAGGGTCGGCGGGATAAGTTTTTCTGCACTTACTCGAAACCGGACCGCTCCCTGGGCTCTGCTGCACTTGAAAAAAGGCGATTGATAGCTCGACCCGATTGCCAGGCCTTGGCCCCCAGAGCGGGTACCGGACACACCCTTCCCGAGATGTATGCATAGGGCATCTCTTCCAAGAGTTGGGTCCTGATTGAGCCAGAGGCCCGGAAAAAGGTCCCCCAGGAGCTGAGAAGGAATCATCGCCTCCCCCCGCCCCACCCCCGCGAGTGATGGGACAGCCCCGCTCCTTCTCCACCCCACCGGTAGCTCTAGGGCTCAACTGCTCAAGTATGCTTTGCAGGCAGGAGGTCCTCGGGACACCTGATTTCTGCCAAAGCTCAAAACCAGAAGACGGGGAGAGTATGAGCGCACTCTGCACCCGGGCCCCGCCAGGCCATGACGCTAGAGCCCGGGGACCCCGAGTGTTGTGATAAGCAGCCCTCTAAGGATAAGCACCACGTCTGCCCGGCCGCAAAATCGGCTGCCTCTCCTTCTAGGGTTGGGGCGACCTCGAAGCCCTGGAGGGCAGGAAGGGGCGCCTCTAGGTGAAGTTTCCAACCGAAGCCAACAAACGGCGCTGTTGCCACGCCCTGGGTCTTGGGAGCCCCAGCCCCAGGCCCAGTCGGAGGGAGCCTGAGCTCTCTTGGGAGGGCAGGGGGAGTGGGGAGGGGGTGCTTGGCCCGGTTCCCAGCCCGCCATCCGGGGCTCTGTGTGCCGCCACGGGTTCCCGGAGGCCCCAGAGGGCAAGAGAGCTGCCGAACGCGCTCTCCTCTCCGGAAGAGGTTGGAAAGAACTGGCTCTGGATCCCGCTGTGTCCCTTGCTTTCCTCGTCCCGTGCAGAGTTCAAGTCAGAGACACAGATTCCGGCTCCGCTGGCCCTGCCTCCCCGCGGCCCCCGGCCTGAATCGAGGCCCCCTGGGCCCAGTACCTGCCGCGACACCCCTCCCGACTCCCGGCAGGCTCGCGCCGCCCGGCGGGGGCCTGGAGGACGGGTTTCCCTCCAGCCTCTCCCCGCCTCCCCAGCCTGCAGTGGTAACCTCGGCCGACTACCGAAGTGGTAGGGTGCGTTGAGGACGTTTCCTCGGAACTGTTTTGAAGGAAATCCGGCTTGACTCCTGCTTGGGGCTGTGCAGACCACCCCAGAGCCACCAGGCACAGAGACCGTTTTCATCACGGCCTCCGAGGGAAGGCGGGACTGTGGGAGAAAATGTCCAGGCACAATACTGGCCGAGGGACGCCTGCTTGTAACGTGAAAATGAGCTCACCTAAGTCGCGGGCTAGTCGTGATCAAATGACAAACAGCTGGGGGCAGTGACCAGCCCCCTAGATCATCTGCTGCGGGGAGGAGTACAGACAGACCCATGCACCGCATCCCTCGTCCTGGGAAATATGCAGCCCAGGCGCTGTCACCACAACGGCTTACTTGGGTCCTAAAACTTGGAAAGAATCCTGACATCTGTCAGGCTACTGGACGCCAGGCCGCGCGTCGGTTGGGTAGTTTCCTAAAACGCGCTTCACTTAGCAACAGCCTCGGAGGCCCAGAGAACCCGAGAGGGCATCTGGGGAAGGCGGCAGGCAGGCAGGGTTACCTCACATTGACTGATTTGGGAGAAGGTGGGTTTGCCTGGGAAAAATGGACTTTGTCAGCTAGTTTGGCCAAAAAACAAGTGCAGGTGGAGATCGCCAAATCATTCCGTCTCCTAAGACACGTCTTCCAGTCTGTGTCAGCTTAAGTGTGCACACTGGTGCGCGCGCCCACGCGTGCGCGCGCCCACACATACGGCACATACACAGAACCATTCCAGATAGTTTACTTTAAAAACCCGAAATCGTACATCCATTCCAACGACTGCAGCCCCTGACTGCGGACATTTGCTTCCTTCCGGCCAGAAAAGCAAGAGAACGTAGCCCAGGTGGAACCCAAGCTTAAGGGGCTGGTTTAGAGACCCCAAATTTCCAGGAGATGATGCCGGCTGGGAGCCAGGATCCTAGTGCCAGCCTCCGTCCATCCCAGAGGGGGCTAGCCTGCTCTACGCCACCACCCCCCCAAGTCACAACGGCATACTTTTAAATTCGTGCAGTAAAGGGGGGAGGGGAGGTCCCAGCGTGCAGGTGCCCCAGGATCGCCTTGGTTTTGCATTAGCGCTAAAAACCTGGGGGGTCTGTATTTTTTTTTTTCCACACTTAGGATTTACGCTTTTCTTTTGGTTCCCCATCTTTCCACGAGGCTGGGGGTAGGGGACCACACTGCGCGGACACCCTATTTCAGTCTCTGCCACTTCTGCCTGGCTGGCTACTCCTTCCCACCCTCGCCTCCGGGAGTTTCAAACGCTGTGCCACTCGCTTAGACTGGCGAAGGCGATTGTCCGGGTTCCCTCTCCCCGCGGCCGGAGTTCCCGAGACACTAGTCTTTGGCAGACAACATGACATGCGAATGGGTGTCCCGCTCCGAGTCTCGAGGCTCTGGCCAGGATGGCTGTAAAACAAAAAAGGAGAGGGACGGAATCCGTTAGCAGAGCCTGCTCCCCGGGGAGGCGGCGCGGCTGCGCAGCGAGAGCAGCGCTCAGTGGTCCCGGCAGGTGCGCGGCCAGTGGAGGGGGCCCTGCGGTCCGCCCCGAGGACGGCCTCGGCTCCTCTCCGGCCACCGTCCCCCCCACCCCCAACCTCCAAGAAACTTTTCTTTCACTTGGAGAGGCTCCGTGTTGCCATGAAAACGGATTTTCCAAGGGGCCCGACCCTCCCCCTCAGGGGCATCGGACTGGAAAAACCGAAATGGCCAGAGAGCAGAGACAAAAAGGGGCCGCCAAGCGGGGGCCTGGAGCGAGAGAGCCGAGGCCGGCTCACCCCCTCCGCCCCCCACACACTCCCCGCACCACCGCGCGTGAGCGCCTCCGCACGGCTCGGGCAGCGGGCGGCGGACTGCTCGCCTTCGCTCCAGCCAGCGGAGAGCCTCACAGCCCCCGTGCGCGCCGCCGTTCCGGGGCCTGTCTCCGGGGCCCGGGGCCCCGACCCCGGCTCGGTCCTGGCGCCCCGGCCCGCGGCTTGCTGGGACCGGGGCCGACTCCAGGGAGGGCTTCGCGGAGCCGCAACCCGGGACGCCTCCGTTGCGTCCCGAGTCCCCCAGCTCGCCTGGGTGACTGGCGATGCCGCTGGCCCTAGCGCTGGCAGCAGAAGCGGTCGGAGGACCTCCGCGCAGACAGCGGGATGCTTTGCAGGGTGGCCCCGGGGCCAGGCACCGCTCAGTCCAGATGCGGCTGCAAAGTTGTTTTCTGAACCCCGTGGGCGCCTCCTCCCCCCCCCCGTCCTGCTCGCGCGCCCCCTCCCCCCTCCGTCACCTCCTCGAGTTTCGTTCTTTCAAACTTTTTGAGACCCTAATTGGTGGTCTCTGAGCGGCTCTCCAGGACTCCCGCCTCCTGAATAACTCTCATCACGTCACCGGGCCCAAGAGGGGCGTGGGGGTGAACGAAAGGGCTCCCCGAACTTTTTTTTTCCAGTGGGGCCGAACGGGGACTCCGTGATGATTGGCCAGGGCGCATCACTGTGAGCCTGTCAATCACGGGGCCTCCCGGTGGCGAGGGGCGGACCGAGTCCCAACCCCGGGGGATCCGAGCAGGTATATAAGGGACCCGGCGAGCGCCCGGCCAGACTGCGAATGCGGCCAGCTCGAGACGTCGCATCAGGTGCGAGTGGCCTGCGGGTTCCTGGCGACTTGGCGCGGAGCACTTTGGCCAGCCTGCCCTTCCCGCCTGACCCGCTGGCCCGCCGGCCCCCGAGCGCCCCTCCGACGGAGTCCCCAGGCCTTTTCACCGTGGCCGCTCCAGCCCCGGGAGCGCCTTCTCCTCCCGCCACTCTGGCGCACCTTCTTCCCGCCCCGGCCATGTACAGCCTGCTGGAGACCGAGCTCAAGAACCCCGTGGGGCCACCCACCCCAGCGGCCGGCGCAGGCGGCCCCGCAGCCGCCGGCGGCGCAGGCAAGAGCAGCGCGACCGCAGCCGGCGGCGCGACCGCAGGCGGCGGCAACGGCGGGGGCTCGAGCGGCGGGGGCGGGGGCAGCGACCAGGACCGCGTGAAGCGACCCATGAACGCCTTCATGGTGTGGTCCCGGGGGCAGCGGCGCAAGATGGCCCTGGAGAACCCCAAGATGCACAACTCCGAGATCAGCAAGCGCTTGGGCGCCGACTGGAAACTGCTGACCGACGCCGAGAAGCGGCCGTTCATCGACGAGGCCAAGCGACTGCGCGCCGTGCACATGAAAGAGTACCCGGACTACAAGTACCGGCCGCGCCGCAAGACCAAGACGCTGCTCAAGAAGGACAAGTACTCGCTGCCCGGAGGCCTGCTGCCCCCGGGCGCCGCCGCCGCCGCGGCCGCCGCGGCCGCCGCGGCCGCCGCCAGCAGCCCGGTGGGCGTGGGCCAGCGCCTGGACACGTACACACACGTGAACGGCTGGGCCAACGGCGCGTACTCGCTGGTGCAGGAGCAGCTGGGCTACGCGCAGCCCGCTACCATGAGCAGCCCGCCGCCGCCGCCCGCGCTGCCGCAGATGCACCGCTACGACATGGCCGGCCTGCAGTACAGCCCCATGATGCCGCCCGGCGCCCAGAGCTACATGAACGCCGCCGCCGCCGCCGCCGCCGCCTCGGGCTACGGGGGCATGGCGCCCTCGGCCGCCGCCGCCGCGGCCGCCGCCTACGGGCAGCAGCCCGCCACCGCCGCCGCCGCGGCCGCCGCCGCCGCCGCCATGAGCCTGGGCCCCATGGGCACGGTGGTGAAGACCGAACCCAGCTCGCCGCCGCCCGCCATCACATCGCACTCGCAGCGCGCGTGCCTCGGCGACCTGCGCGACATGATCAGCATGTACCTGCCACCCGGCGGGGACGCGGCCGACGCCGCCTCGCCGCTGCCCGGCGGCCGCCTGCACAGCGTACACCAGCACTACCAGGGCGCGGGGACTGCCGTCAACGGAACCGTGCCGCTGACCCACATCTGAGCGCCCGCCTGCGCGCGCCGCCCCTCCGCCCCCATCCCGCCCCGCACCCCCGAGTTGGGACGCCTTGTTGTTTAGCTTTGCTTGCCTGAGACTGTTGCCTTGTACCGATGATGGGGAGGACAGAAAGTTTTGCCGTAGCTGTCGGGTTTTGTACAAAAGCAAAAAGAAGTCCGGAGCAGCGGAAATGGGACTTTCTAGAGCTCGCCTACCCCCTCGCCGCTGCCCCTCCCTCCCCTTTTGTAGGCTGGGAATCGCTGTGATGTTTGCAAAGAAAAAGCAGCCCCCCTCCTCCTCGTCCTCCTCCTCCTCCTCCTCCTCCTCCTCCTGGGTTCCTGGGTTTTTCTGTTGCATTTGAAAATGTTGTCGCGTTAGTTTACTGTTAGCCGAGGAGTGAGTGAATAGGAGAAACGTACTCTCGGGTGAGGCTGGCCTGAGAACTGCAACGCCTCCTCCCCCCGTCGCGTTGCACGGCTTTTCCTTGTGGGTTTTGGGGGGGCTGACCGCGCGCAGTGGCGCGGCGGCTCAGGCCAATGTTAATTTATAGCCAGGTGTGCGTGTGTCTCCCGCCTCGCCGCCCCTGGCCGCGGGACCGCTTCTGTCCAGTCCGCATTTAGGCTGTTGAGTTGGTGACTTCTGCCGTGATCTGTTTGATATTTCGTCGCGCTAATGTATTCGGATTTCGTTTGGGTGGTTGGGGAAGGGGCTATTTTGTTTCAGGTTTTTCAAGGTTTTACTCTTAATTCCTAAATGAGAGATCAATAAATTTTATAACCAACGTGATGGAGTCTTGGTAATTTTGCGGGCCTGGAACTATGTGCGGGTTGGGGAGGGGACCGCCACCAACTCGGTCTTAGAGCCTCGGTCCCGTCCCGGGGCGGGGGAGAGGGGGGCGGGTGGTGGCGAGCGTGATCTGGAATGCTTTCTGACTCCTGGTAATCCCAAACACTCCAGCTCCCAGTCTTTTCTACGTAAACTCCAAGGAGCAGACGGTCGGTCCTGCGGGAGCGTGTGCCGGGAGCCGACACCCGCTCACCGGGGCGAGCACCCCGCGGCCACGCACTTGTTGATAGCGGCGAGCGGCCGCCGCAGGAGTGTCTGCCGCAGCAGCCACGCGGGGCGGGGGGCGGGGGGCGGCCGCGGAGACCGGCCAACCGCGGGGACACCTTTACCTTTGTGCACTGGGGCGGGAAGACACTTGAGCCGGGGCTGAAATATTTACAAAACGAAAACCTTTCGGAAATCTCAATTATCCTATTAAAAATAGATGGTTACAGGAATCCCTGGCAGGAAATAAGCGCATTTCAACCGTGGTGGCTGAAGCCGCGGAGCTAGCATTCAACACTGGAAGGTTTGCTGTTTGGTTGTTTCGTTTCTTTTAAAGATTTTTATTTATTGAGAGAAAGAGCGAGCGAGCCAGAGCACTAGCGAGGGGGAGGAGCAGAGGGAGAAGCAGACTCCCGACCAAGCTAGAGCCCCCGACGTGGGGCTCGATCCCAGGACCCCGAGATCATGACCTGAGAGGAGGCAGACGCTTAACCGGCTGAGCCACCCGGGCGCCTCTAGGAGGTTTGGTTTTAAAAAGTACATCTGAGACTTGAAAAGATCCCTAAAACTCCTCCAATGGCTTTTTCTTTTTGACTTGTCAACCCGGACCACCTATTTGTTTTCCAGAAGAGGCTCTGTCGCCTCCCAAACCTCGAGCCCGCTTTCTGCTCCTCCTCCCTCCCCTCCCCCGCAATCCCTGACCCTTAGGCATTCCACCGTGCCCCCCAAAGGCCTTTCGTTTCGCGCCCGGCCACACGGCCCCAGTGTATCTGTTTGGGGCCTAGGAAGAAAACAAATAGAACCAGTGTTTTTTTACCCCCTCCTCAGCTGTTTGAGGTGATTTCCTTAATCCCTTTAATCCTGTTACCTCGCTATCCCAGAATAACTAAACTCGGTCTTTCCAATAAGCTTGGCCTGGTGCACTGTTTTTATCCTCATCCACTCTTGATCACAGGTTTCTTTGCTTGAGGTCTGCTGGGACTCTGGGCGACAGAATCTCCCATAAATTGGTCCGAATTCCACATTTCCAACCGGCTTCCTTTGTGCGGGCCAGCCATTCACCTGCGGGCCTGGGCGGGCCCCAGGGGGAGGGGCGGAGGCTTTCTGCAGCTTCGGGGGTCGTGCCCGCTTTTTACACATCACTGCGGATCCCGGAGACTAAGCTCACCACGCCTCTCCAAGAAAGGTCGGGTCTCCCAGAGAAGGCAGCGCCACCCCTCCCCCGCAAACGCTGGCACGGTCTCCCCCTCCCCAGCCCACCGCGCTCCAAACCCCTACTTTGCAGCTTGGGCGGGAGGGCGGCCGGCGGTGATTTACAGACCCTCGCGCCTCGCCCTCCACCCGGAACTCCTCCCGGGCCTGCTGCGTCGGGACAGGGGGACAGGGTTCGGGCGAGGTCTCCGTACCACACCCACCACTCCCCATCCCGGGGTCACAGACCCGGAGCCCCTCCGGCCTGCTGGGTGCTGCAACCACCCACCAGGCCGCGGTCCTTGCAGCAGACCCACAGGCTGCCAGGTCGGTGAGCCTCGAACCTCACTGCTCCCCCGCCCCCCCCCGCCCCCCCACCCCACTCACACACCGTCGGGCCCCGTGCCCCGAAGTCCCCAGGGCGGGAGGAAACTCTCTTGTCATCTCCACCCCCCTATTCATATCCTTCACAGTGTTTGGGCCTCCGTAAAATACCTGGCCGTAGGTTACTCTGGGTTCAAATTGCTAGCAATTGTGGACACAAGTTTGGTCTGAAATGACTCCAGGAAAGGGAGGGTGAAAACAAGCAATTCCGCCCCACTGAGGGGGCGGTGCCAACGGGGGAATAAACTGACGCTGCTTCTTTCGGAGAGTCCATTGTGCTGCTGCCTTCTTAGAAGTGCCAGGGTCACCCTTTCAGCGGGTTTCATATACTGCTCACTCCCTCTCTAAGCATCCATGGCTTTGTGCTCCACTTGTCTGATTTCCAAATTGTCTCTAAGAAAAAGAGTTTTTCATCAAATCAGCACATTTGGAGGATTTAAATATACACGGAAGATTTTTTTTTTCTTTTTTAACTTCGGCAGTAGGGAAGAGAAGGGAACTGAGCCCGAGGGAAACTTCCATCCCCTAGGCCAGAGTTTTCAAACTAGAGCACCCCCTCCCTGCCCCCACTCCTCCCACACACACACACACACACTTCTTGCAGGATAACTGCCCCTTCCTCTGTTGTGGAGATCCCAGTTCTGGTAAGATTGAACTTGAAATAAAAGTTTCAGCTCTTGCATGGTCGTCAAACCCTAACTCCTGCCTCTTCTAGCTTGTTTTACAAGAGGAAATTGGCCTCTAAGGGCAACGTAAGGGCTCAGGATCGCTAAGCTGGGGCACTGAAGAACCAGCCTCCCAGGCCTGAAGGGCTCTCTGATCCACACAAGAGGGAGAGAACCCCAGGAAATCCCAGCCCCAGCTGCCTCTTAAGCTCATAATGCAGCCGGGTCTCTACAGAAAAGAGGTAGGTAGTTCCTGACCCGGACACACCCCGTAGCCACCTCTTGGTGAATGGTGATGTGAGGTGCATAGCCCAGGGTCCTTACACAGTGGAAAAGACCAGCCCATCTTTTAGCTTTCTGCTGACAGGAACAAAGCTACCTTGTGGTGGGAATTATCCCACATAGAGATTTTCTTCCCTGGCCTCTCCATACAACTCCCCTCATTAATCTCCCTTCTAGAAATCTACACGGGGAGAGGGCATCCCAAATACAGACCAACATTTATAAACAGACGTTCATCAGAGAACTCCTTATAATGGTAAAACTTACACAACCCAAATGTCCAATGAATAGGAAGAGGTTGTTTAAAATATGTTTTCAAAAAAGACCTCCTTGCGGATATTAAAAAATGTGTGTGGAGAGATTTTAATGACAGGGAAATGTTTAAAACACAAAGTGAACAGAGCAAGATACACAAAAGTACGTTCAGTATGTATGACCTATTTAACAATAAGGATATACAACTGGAAAAATATGCAAAAATGCAGGGTAGTATGATGAATACTGGTTAGTCTTCCTTTTATGTTCTCATACTTTCCAATTTGCTCTGATAGGATTGTATTCCTGTTATCACCAGAAAAGGCAGGTTAAAAATAATTCTCTCCCTGTCACAAATACAGAAATGTGTCTCCTTGTGAACGAAGAAAGTTCCAGCTTTCCCTTCATTTGTTTGGGGGCGAGGAGGGGGCGGGGAGCCCCCAGCAGCAGTAATCCCCCACTCTCCTCCTGGTTGGGGCCTGCAGTGAGCGCACCAGAGCAACCTCCCGCCAAGCGCCCTCCTCAGTAAGCAGGAGCAGGATCAGATTAGTGCCGGCTCCTTCATTCTTCAGACCCACTCACTGGAGAAAAAGACCTCCTTGCGAGCCAAGCTGAACAGCCAGGGCTGCGGGAAGCAGGGGCCACTGAGGAACCAGAAGGCACATAAACCCAGGAGCCTGAGCAACCCTCGTTACCCTCTTGGGAGAGGGGCAGAAAGTAAGCCCCTAGGTTGGGTCCCAGGCCAGGTGAAGGAAGGGCTGGATGAGTACCCACCCCACCAGCTGGATGGAACACAATATGCTGTGTCCCTCCTCTCCACGGCCACCATCCTCATCCACACAACTGACATTTCTTGGGGGACCACTGCCATGGCCTCTGACCTGTTCCTGCTTCCACTCCGCTCCCCACTGCTCCTCTACACACTTTCTCCATAGAACAGTTCTCTCCACTTTTCAAACACAAATCCTATCATTGTCGCCTCCCTTCTTAATAACCTTCCGGTGGCTGCCTACTGATTGCTCTTGGAAAAGTGTCCCAACTCCTCCAAAGCTTTGTATGATCCAACTCCTGCCCAGCTCTCTGAGCTCAACTATTCCCTCCCTCAACCCCAGCCAGGATTCCTCTGGGCAATGTTTGTTGAGTAAATAAATCATAGTTCCTGATAGTTTCACATCTAAACCAACTTTAAAGTCCATTAATTGACTAAGATAAAGATTGCTGTGCACAGTACCTTTTTTTATCTTGTGGGATTTCCCCAAATCTGTACATAAGATGCAGATTCTCGGACAATAAAACCTAGCAAAAATATATCATTTCTTTCCTGCCTTGGGGCTTTTGAACTCACTGCTCCCTTTTCCAGGAACGTTCTTTCCTGAGCTTTTCCCTCAGTCCTCCAGAAGGTCTCAGTCCTAGCAGCACTTTTGGGAAGCCTTCCTTGATGCCTTCCTCCAGAAAAAGACAGCTCTCCTTGTTATAAGCTCTCATAGCACTGGGTTACTTCACAGCACTGATCCCAGTGGTCAATTTACATTTATTTGTGTGATTCTCTTCTCTACCTCCCTCCTCCTCTGTAAGTTCTATGAGAGCAAAGACTGTGTCACCATTTGTTCACAGTGCCTGTTCCATAGTAGGCTCTCAAAAATATACGTGGAGGGTTTACTGCATGTTTAAGGAATGAGGGCTGTGGGGGCTTGTAACTAATGGGATCAGTGCAAGCCCATGAAAATCAAGACTGAATTTGCCACCTTGGCTCCACTCCTTACCAGCTGTAGGCTTTGAAGACCTGACTTACTCTGAGTCTCAATTTCTTCAGGTGTCAAGTGGGAACAACGATGTCTCCGGTCTGCTGCGAGGATTCAAAACAAAAAAAGATGCTCTGAGAGCCAAGTATAGTGTCTGGCACACAGCCATTGTACAGTATGTGTTAGTTATGATTATCACCTTTGTGGGCAGCTTGTTGACTTTTCAGGGAGGAACTTATGCTCTCTGATCGGATTCTGTACTTTCCACCATCACAAGTGATGTTCCTCATTGCGGAGGCCAGTTCTTGCTATGGAAAGGAAGCAAAACAAGACATCGCCATTAAAAATAAACCATATGGCACCAAACACATAGACACAAAAGAAAAAACAGACAAGTTGGACTTGGGTCAAAACTAAACTTTTTTGCTTCAAAGGACAACCAAGAAGGTGAAGAGACAACCCAAAGGAGAAAAAAAAATGTGCAAATCATATATCTGATAAGGAGCCTGTATCTAGACTACGTGAAAACTTTTAACTCAATAATAAAAAAATTGCCCATTGAAAATGGGCAAAGGCTTTGAACAGGTATTTTTCCAAGGAGAATATACAAGTAGCCCACAAACACATGAAAAGATGCTCAACGTCATTAGTCATCAGAGAAGTGCAAGTCAAAACCACAGAGGGCACCACTTCACTCCAACCAGGATGGCTAGAATAGTAATTTAAAAATAGGCAATAGCAAGTGTTGCTAAAGATGTAGAGAAATAGGATTCCTTATACGGTGCTGGTGGGAATATAAAATAGTAAAGCCACTTTGAAAAACAATCTGGAAGTTCCTCAAGAGAGTAAACACTGAGTTACCATATGACCCAGAAATTATTCTGCTAGGAAAAACTAAGAGAAATGAAAACATGTGTCTATACAAAAATTTGTATGCTACTGTTCAGAACAGCACTATACCTAACAGCCAAAAAAGTAGAACAACCTAATTGTCTATTAACTGATTAATGGATAAATAAACTGTGGTATATCCATATGATGGAGTATTTTTCTGCAATAAAAAGGAATTGAGTGGCTGTATATGTACAGTTTAGTATACATATGTATATTACCTAGCTCTGCCAACTGATAAGAAGGCCTAGAAGCAAGGACCTCCCAGTAGGAACAAGCACACCTAGTATCCAGATCTTAGCTCCGAATATCATTCTTCAATGAAAAGAGCCAGGACTCTTAGGGAAAATGACTGACTCTAGGACTAGGGCCAGAAATATACAAAATGAGTCTGGAGCATCCAAAAAGTACAGAAAGGTAAGTAAAAAGGCAAGGAAGGAAGGAAGAAAGGATCACAATGATGAAGATGTGTCAGAGGGACACAGGAGCCAACTAAAATAGCTCCCAATAACCAAATCTGAAACAATTTGAGCAAAAAAGTTAATAAAGTAGCATTGAATTATAATATAAGTATACAACAAATATCCATGTATCCGTACTGATGTAAATAATTAATACATAAATGAGGGGAAGGGAAGAGACAAATCAGTGCAGAAGTCTAAGTGGTTTACGTAAAAAAATAGTTTATGTAAATACTCTGGCTTCAAGGGGGTGGGAGTGTAGGTCCCCACCCTTTAAGTGTGGGCTACTCATAGTGACTACCTTCCAAAGAGAATAGCATGGAAAGGGGGGAAAGAGTAACTTTGCAGCGGAGAAACCTGACAAACACTACTTCAGCCAGAAGATCAAGGTCAACACCAACAGTGATAAGTCATGTCAATAGTATGTATCATCCATGTGATGTGATGAAGATGGCACTTTTCCTCTGTGGTCTTCCTCCCCAAAACCCACAGTCAGTCTAATAATGAGAAAGGCATCAGATAAATCTTAATTAAGGCGTATTCTACAAAATATCTGACCAGCAACCCTCAAAACTATCATCAAAAACAAGAAAAGCCTGAAATTGTCACAACCAAGAGTAGCCTAAGGAGACATGACCTACTAAACGTCATGTAAATGTCATGTGGTATCCTGGATAGGATCCTGGAATAGCAAAAGGACTTTAGGGGGAAAAAATGAGGAAATATGAACAAAGTATGCAGTTTATTTGGGGATAACATATCAATATTGGTTCATTAATGTAACATATGTACCATACCAGTATAAGATGTTAGTGATTAGGGAAACTGGGTATGGCAAGTCACAGGAACTCTCTGTATTATCCTCCTGATTTTTCCATAAATCTAAAACTATTGTGAAAAGTAAAGTTTATTAAAAAAAAAAAAAGAAACAAAGTACTGATACATACTACAACATGGATGAACCCTGAAAACATCAGTCACAATAGACCACATATTGTATGATTCCATTCATGTGAGTGTCCAGCATAGGCATCCGTAGACACACAAAGTTGAGAGGAAGTGGGGAGCGAGTGTTAATGGGTCCAGGGTTTCTTTGGGGGAATGATAAAAATGTAAAATTGATTGTGATGATGGTTGCACAACTCTGAATATACTGAAAACCATGTACACTTTACATGGATAAATTTTATGGTATTGAATTATGTCAATAAAGTAGCTATTTAAAAAAGTAAAAACCCAACACCCCAGTGGTGGATGGTGGTAGGAGAGGTGCTTGAGAGGCAACCAATCTAGCACCAGGGGCTGCTGTACACACCAGGCACTACCTCAAACCCAAATGCATTCCTCTAACCTAGGCTGTTGGAGCAGGAAGAGGCTTCAGAAATCATCCAGTGCAGCGCCGTCATTTTATATAGAGGGAAACTGAGGCCCAGGGGGACATGAACATACCAAGATTACAAAACTTGTTAAGGCCAGGGTCCATGAACTAGAATTTGGATATGCTGCCTCTGTTCAATGACTTTTGTAACTGTTTCCTAATCTGTCTTTAATAAGTTTTACTATGTTTCTATCTACCTCCACCACGAACCTCTTCTCAGTTGGAGGGTAGGCAGAAAAGGCAAATCATCATCCCAAGAAAAACAAAATAATCTTTTCAGTTACTAAACACTGAAATAAAATCTCCAATTAGGTTCTTGTGTTCAAAACTCATTTTAAAAGTGAGTACATTTGACCTTTGCATAATGTGGAGCTTCCAGTGCCAACCCCTACCCCTTTGCATGCCATCAAAAATGCACATATATCTTTTGACTCCCCCAAAACTTAACTGCTGATAGTCTATTGTGGACTGGAAGCCTTACCGATGATATACACAGTCCATTAACACATATATATTGTATGTCCTATGTATTATATTCTTATAATAAGTAATTATTATAAGTAACTATTCTTATAATAAAGTAAGCTAGAGAAATTATTAAGAGAATATTAAGAAAAATATAACAGAAAATATTAAGAAAATCATAAGAGAAAATACATTTATAGTACTGTACTGTACTTACTGAAAAAAAAAAACCCGCATATAAGTGAATCTGTGCAGTTCAAACCTGTGTTGTCCAAGGGTCAACTGCACTTTGTGTGTTAAAGGAAATCTTCATTACAAAAAAAAGCTCCTGCTAAAAAAAAAAAAAGCAATTAAGATCTAATTTATTTTTAAATATGTAGTTTTCAGGGCACCTGGCTGGCTTAGTCAGTAGAGCATGAGACTAATCATTTCAGGGTTGGGAGTTCAAGCCTCACATTGGATGTAGAGTTTACTTAAAAATAAAATCTTTACATAACTGAATAAATAAATAAATCAGTTATTCTTTATGGAAATGTAAATAAAATTTTAGAGAAGTTTAAATTGCCATGTATATTTTACTCTTAGATTTTTTTAAAAAACAGATTTTATTTAATCATGGGAGGAACAGAGAGAGAGGCAGAGACACAGGCAGAGGGAGGAGCAGGCTCCTAACAGGGAGCCCAGTGTGGGACTTGATTCCGGAACTCTGGGATCACGCCCTGAGCTGAAGGCAGACGCTCAACCTCTGAGCCACCCAGGCATCCCTACTCTTAGATTTTATTAACATACTTTCATATATGGATCTTGGAAATCTCTGATGAACAAAAATAAAACATGTGTAATATTTACTAATATTTATTATTCAAAACATTCACTGAACTTTAATTTTTATTTAAATATGAAACCATCAGGAACTTGCATCGGGGAAAAGCTTTGTCAAAGCCCATGATTTATTTACTCCATAAACATTTTTTTAAAAATTTTATTTATTTATTCATGAGAGACACACAGAGAGAGGAAGAGACACAGGCAGAGGGAGAAGCAGGCTCCATGCAGGGACCCTGATGTGGGGACTCGATCCCGGGTCTCCAGGATCATGCCCCGAGCCAAAGGCAGAGGCTCAAACCACTGAGCCACCCAGGCGTCTCCCCCCCCCATAAACATTTTTTAAGGTATTCTACGCATCAGAAAGTATGCAAGGATCTGCAGACGACAGGAAGTCATGGGGCTCACAGTGTAGGGATGGAGGCAAGGTCAACAAGGGACTGTTCTTGAGACAGAATGAAATGGAAGCTGTTCTGCTGTAGAGCCAGGGGGTGTGAGAGAGCTGAAGAAGGGGCTGGGGAAGAGATCATTTAAGCTAAAGCTTACACCATATATAGGACTTTAATAGGAAGAAAAAGAATGATGGACATTTCAGGCTAATAGAACAGCATGGAAAAGATGGTCATATATCTTGGAGTTAGAGAACTTCATGTGGTTAAATAGCACGGCTGTAGAGAAAAGGGGTGGAGAGATGGTGTGGGAAAAGAGCCTGGAGAGGTGGGAAAGGTCCTACTCATGGGCTTGGAAGTGGCCGCATAAAGGTGTTACACCTTGATCCTATACCCGGTGACAACCACAAAAACGTTTCGGTCAGTGCTGTTTAAAGACCGAGCTGACTGTAGTGTGAAGGACAAATCAGAGAGAAGAGACTGGAGGCAGGGAGATTAGCCAAGAGGCTGTTTCGTTTTGGTTTAGGAAGAGAGAAAGACCTGATCGCGTATAGTGGCAGGAAGAATGAGAAGTGGTAGGAAGAAGAGATGGGAATCTCTGTTTCACGTTGCACAGAGAGGGAGGTGGCATTAACAGAGATGGAGAACACAAGACAAGGAGTCTCAGTCCTTAAGCTTTTAAAAGTGAAGAGAATGAATTTTCATTTTTTAAAAAAGATTTTATTTATTTATTCATGAGAGACAGACAGAGAGAGGCAGAGACACAGGCAGAGGGAGAAGCAGGCTCCATGCAGGGAACCCAACATGGGACTTGATCCCGAGTCTCCAGGATCACGCCCTGGGCTGAAGCCCGCACTAAACCGCTGAGCCACCCGGGCATTCCCAAAATGAATTTTTATGTTATATGTTTTATATGTTATATATATATAGTTTGGTACTCTATCATTCTGGGTATAATCACAATCATGCATATTCACATCAATTTTTTGAAGTTTATTTACTTTTTTTTTTTTATTCATCTTTACACCCAACACGAGGCTCAAACTCATGACCCTGAGATCAAGAGTCCCATGCTCTGAGAGACTCCTAACTCTGGGAAACGAACTAGGGGTGGTAGGAAGGGAGGTGGGCGGGGGGGGTGACTGGGTGACGAGCACTGAGGGGGGCACTTGATGGGATGAGCACTGGGTGTTACTCTATATGTTGGGAAATTGAACACCAATAAAAAATAAATTTATTAAAAAAAAAAAAGAGTCTCATGCTCTTCCTACTGAGCCAGCCCAGGTGCCCCCATATTCACATCACTTTTGTTCAATCAAACTATTGCTCCATCATATTTAGTGTGGTTTTGTATGGTAATAAAAGCCAATTCTATCTACTAATATCACTCAATTGAAAAGACTTCTGTGTTGCTTTATTAATTGCTCAATTAGACTCCCATTGATTATTTGCAAGTACATAATTTGAAACAGTCAGGATTAGCCTGTGCACTCCATTCTAAAAAGACCTCTAAGGTGCCTTCTAACTTTAAGATTCTTCTCTGAGTCTCAATGTGCAGGAACAGGATATCTGTAATGTCAAAGCCCCAAGCAGATCAGCAAAATTTGGCATGGTAACAAGCTTCTGTGCTCACACCCTGGGTAGGATAGCGGTGTCAACACCTCCAGCAGAGCTGATAGAGCTGTCGTTCAGTCTGTCTGCAGGCTCTGTTTACATTCTGCAGGTTAGTTAGAAACACCCTCACCGCCACCAACCCCTGAAAAAGATCTCTGGGTCAACTTGACATCCTCTAGACTTTCCATGTACTGTATTTCTTCCTTTAACAAGCTCTCCTGCTATGTTATTTTATGTGACTTCTTTGAAAAGAATAAATTAGGCCAAGTGTGAAAGTGTATGAACTCCAGAGGTGTTGCCAATAATGACGAGCAGTGGGAAATCAAGAGGATTTGCAGGGTATTCTTTATACTGGAACTTGTGCCATTTGGAGAGGGCTCTGGGAAACCTGAAAGGTAGAGAGATCCACTAATGTTTGGAGTATTTCATGAGGTAAAACTGGGACTTTAATAGCTGCAAAGGGAAGCAAAAGTATTTTAGAGTGGGAGGTAATGGCTTGGGAAAAGATATACATAAATAACACACACACACACACAAACCCACACAATTATCTGATATATCTGATGATAAAGGAGGTCTCTTAACTGTTGAATATCCTCAGAGTTCTAGCCTTGGTCCCTGTACTTCCCGAGCCACCTCTACACTGATAACCCCACAAGTCTAGTCCATATGATTTTCCTGAGCCTCAGACCTTTGTGTCCACCTGCCTCTTGAAATATATTTACTGTGACGTCCCATGGACCCCCAAACTTTGACAGGACCAAACTAACTCCTCATTTTAATTCCCAAAGCAATGCTCTCTACTCTACTTTCCACACTAATTAAACAGCATCCAAAAAAAAAACAGCATCCATGTCTGCCTGGACATGTCTTTTCCCCTCACGCTCCAACCCAACTTCCTACCATTTGCAGAATCCAGCCATTCTTCACTCCCACTGCCTTAGTTGGGGCATGTATTACTGACCCATTACTATGTAAGAAATCACTCCAATTGCCAGTGGCCAAAACAACAGATGCTTATGTTAGTTTGACCCCACCATTTCTGTGGCCTAGGAATCCAGGCATGGCTTGGCTAGCTCGGGGTTTCTTGCAAGGCTGCAGTCAAGGTGTTGGCTGGGAGTACAGTTGTCACAAGGCTCCACCGGGGTAGGATCTGCTTTCAAAGCCACTGAAGTGGCTGTTGGCCTGCCTCGGAAGATCCACTTCCCAGCTCAACCCAAGTGCCTGTGGAAAGGCCCTCTGGTCCTTGCTGGCTTTGGACCAGAAACATCAGTTGTTTGCCACGTGAGCCTCTGCATAGGGCAGCTCACAACATGGTAGTGGGTATGGAAAGTCACAATCTTTCTATAACCTGGTCTTGGAAGTGATAACCCATCACCTTTGCCATATTCTGTTCTTAGGAGGAGGGCATTACACAAGGGCGCGAATACCAGGAGGTGGAGATCATTGTCCACCAGGGGGCCCTTGCCCTTGGTCTGGAATAGAACTCCTGCACTAGCACTAGCACCCTCACTGACCTGCAGGCCCCCAGTATCTCCCCACTCCAGGCCATCCTCCACATTGAGACCCGAATGATATTCTTGCAAAAACAATCTTATTATGTGATTCCACTGCCACAAAAAAAAACCTCTGTTGACAACCGGTGCAGCCCACAGGACAAAGTTCAAAGCAGTTGATGAGCCACTCAAGGCCTTCCATGATCTGTTCTTGGCTTCTGAACTCTCGGGCTTCATTTCCTACCACGACCCACCTCCCTACAAGTTCCCAGAAACGAACTAGGTTCTTTTCGGCCCTTCCAAAATTTCAGATGAGGTGAAGAGCGCATTCCTCTCGCTGCCTGGTCTAGTTTTCGGTCCCCTCGTCCTTTAGGGCACAGCCTCACAGGCACCTCCTCTGAGACGCCTGCCCTGACTCTCCCTGCCTTTGTACGCTCCAAGCTCTTCGGACATTGCTCTATTCGAGGAACTTGCGCAGTGCCCGGCACACACCACGAAACACTTGCTGAAGCTTAGCCATTTTCTTCAATGAAATCAAAGAATGCCAGTGCTGGGGGAAATTTTTAAAAAAGAACAAAAGGGCTTAGGTGGCTGAGGTTCAAATGAGGAAAGACTTGTGTGGCCCGAGGAGAGAGAGGAGAGGGCCTGTCCGAGGTCACGCTGCTGTTCTTCAGGGGAAGCGATGAGCCTAGCTAGGCCTGCTCGCACCTGCTCAAGGGCTCTTGCCGCTGCCACCAAAGTGCCTTCACTACTTCCAGGCTCCCAGTGGTTCCTCCACCCGTGACACCCAGGATCCACTCAAGGTGGGGGAAATGGAAGTTTCACGACAGGCGATGCTTCTCCATGCCTCTCGGGGCCCATGGAGGCCCTCGCCCTGTGTCCACCTTGTGAGAAAGCAAACTTCCCTGATGGCAAGGCAGTGAGGACCACATTCTCACCTTGGCGAAAGGAACCTGAAGAAACTGAGTTCACTTTTCGGTTTTTGTGGCAGGGTCGAGTTTGCCCTTGGGAGTCTGTGGCTCCCTGAGGGGGGCTCTGGAGGGTTGCCCTCACCCAAGGGCAGTTGTAACCGCCTCCATTTTCCACAGGGCCAGCCAGGCCTCTCCTTTCTGGCTACGTGGGTTTCCATTTCCAGGGCTCTGGACTCCAGGATATTCACCAGCAGAAGGTTCTCCTTTCCTTCTTCTTCCCCTTCTACTGGATAAATCCTTAGCATACCAGAAAGAGCTGCCCAGAGATAACAAGGACTTGCCGCATGTGCCGCCTGAGGAGCTACAGCAGCAATGGCGACGCCGGTGACAGTCCAGTCCCTGAAATCAGCAAGAACGAGGAATCTGACAGGAGGTGCTGAGGAGGAAAATGCGGCACCAGCTCAAGAGGTGCTGATGGGGGGAGGGCCGGCCGGGGCAGCTGGCCCTACTCTCCAACCCTAAAGATACGGCTTAGGTCCTTGCTAGATACTGTGTCCCCTCCATGGGCTCAAGCTACAGAGCCGGCGGGTAGGTCTTTCAGAGCTTGGGCACTACCACCAGATGGACTTCAAATCTCGGCTCCTCCCCAGGGTTGTCCATTAGTTGGCTCTTCTGGAACAGGCTTTGCTCACCTCTCTGAGACTCAGGTGGCCCTTCTGTAAAATGGGGGTAAAAGTAGTGCTTACATTATGGCGTTGCTCTCAGTTTAAGTGGGATGATGCAGGCAAAGGGCTTGTCACTCAGTGCCCAGAACAGGCTACCTTCATCCAAAATGCCCATGTTGCAAATGAACATTAGGCTATGGCCTCTAGTACATCTCCCCACGGAGCTTTCCAAGCCAGCTACTCTGCTTACTAGCTGTGTGACCTTGGGCATGATTCCTAACCCCTCTGAGCCTCCGATTTCCTTATCCGTAAAGTGGGAATAATAATGGTGTTGATTTTACGGAACCGTAATAAAGACTAAATTAAAAACTTAACACAGATGATGATGATGAAGATGGTGAGGATGGTGAGGATGATGAGGATGATTATATACTAAGCTTTCTACAGCTTCATGTAACCCAGGCTTACTTCCCTGCTGCAGTGGAAAGAGTACAGGCTTTGCAATAAGACAGATCTCAGTTTGCGGCATTTGGAGTGTAGATTCCAGAGTCTCAGGGCCCAGGGTTCAGTCCCAGCGCTATCACTTCCTAGCTATGTGATCCCGGGAAAGAACTTTAACTTGAAGTCAGAGATCCATCTTAGATCCTTTGTTTATATTTCAACAACACAGAAGCCATAGAAATATTCCTAGGTCTCAAATGAAATCTTAGCAGGATATTATTTTCAGAAGCAATTGTAGTTTTGTAAGCCTTTTCGTGGCCTCTGCATTAGTTTGACCTCTCTATGCCTTAGTTACGTCATCTATGAAATGCTGATTATAACAGCATCTACCTCAGTCAGAGTTGTATCGTGGCCATCCATTCCAAATTTGGTTCCAATGTCAAGCCTGATGATGCCAAACACACGCCGAGATGGTATGAAAAGGTTTATTATATACACAATGGGGTTTTTCAGGGGAGAGCAGGGCAGACTTTGCAAGTTGATCCAAAAGTGGCTTCAGAGAGCAAGGGAAAGAGAATGGCAGGGTTTTATCATGGTTGGGGGTGTGCAGAGGTAAGGGCTCCCGCACGTGGGCAGGGGCTTATGTGGTTTGCGTCTCCTGCCAGCACGAAAGGAGGGGGCTCCCAAGCTTTCCTATCAGCTTGCCCAGATGCAGGGAACGCTAGAAAGGGAGTGGTGAGGCATAAAAGCTGCCAGTAATCAAACGTTAAAAATGGAGTTAGACTCCTTACTACATGTTGTAACCCAATAAACGAGATAACACACATAAAGCACTCAAGGAGCAGTGGCCGTTATCATTCAGACCACAAATCTTGATAGAGTCATTGGCCTGCTTTATTGCACATGTGTGATTTCTTCATATGGGGGGTGGGGGTTGCAGTGCCGTGGAAAGGGTACCTAACGGGCCATCAGGCAACTTGAGGTCTGCACTTCATTAGCCCTGTGAACTGAGCTGAGTCAGTTCTGTTCTGGGTCTCTGGTATAAAATGTGGGGGCAGGATGAGACGTTCTCTAAGGTTATCTGTGGGTCTAACAGCATCTGAAAGCCACAGTGGCCCTGCTACAGAGAAAAGAATCGGTTGTTGTCTTTCTCAGCCCACTTTCTACCATGTCTCAGATGTTGTCACACCGCCCGCTCTTCCTCATGTCTGTAAGAGAGATTTCTTTTTTTTTTTAAAGATTTTATTTATTTATTTATGAGAGACACAGACGGAGATGCAGAGACACAGGCAGAGGGAGAAGCAGGGTCCCCGCAAGGAGTCCGATGTGGGACTCGATCCCGGACCCTAAGATCAGGCCCTGAGCCAAAGGCAGATGCTCAACCGCTGAGCCACCCAGGTGTCCCCATAAGAGAGATTTCAACCAGCAGGGTAAAGAAGTGAACCAAAACTCGAGACTAAAACAACTAGCTCTAGCGTAAGTCCCAAGAGATCAACTCTTGTGCCACGACTTTCCTGAAGTCTAAAAAAAAAAAAAAAAAAAAAAAAAAAGCGATGTACTCTCCTTGTCTGAAAGAACCCAAATTTCACCAGTCTTACAAAACACTCTTCTGCGTCTTCATTGTAAAGACACATTCGCTGAAAAAGAACTTGTTTGGAAATGAAAAAGGAACGGAAGAGATGGGAAAGAAAAGTCCTAGAGATAGAGAAACGTTTAAAGCGTCTTCCCCAGAAATGAGAAGATCCTCTGTCACCAGCATAAACGGCTCTTTCCATCCAAAGAATGTTTCCACCAGTGAGCAAGCCAGCACTACCATGTCTGGAGGGGGTACCAGTCTGCAGGCCAAGACACAGAACTACAGCGAGTCTTTGATGGACGTTTCTTTGGGACAAATGAGGTTGAAAGACAATTTCCCAGGGGCTTGGAACTTGTTTGCTCAGAGCAATTCCCTATGTCTAAACTCTCAGATGTCCTCAACTCAGCCACACATAAGAACATTCTTGTCGACAGTGAGTTTCAATCTACTTTTGATCACTTTCATCAAGCTTGTCAGCACTTCGGTTGCAGTTCGTTTGGGGAGGATGGAAGGGCCTGGGCTATGAAAGAGCACAGCAGCCCAGGAGGTAAGCCACCCCCCAAGAGAGCATCGCCCAGGATGGCGCTTGCTAAATAATTAGGCAACCGTGTCTACCTCAGTCAGGGGCACTCAACCTTCTTTGGATCTGGGAATGTCGGAGGATATCTCAGTGTCCTTTCTGGCAGATGATATAACTGTTTCTCATTTGGATGGTTCTAGATACCCTTCAGCACTCTGGTGTCTCTCTTCACAAAAATTTGCAATGTATACTTTTCCATCCACCAGCCCAAGGTAGCAGCCAGAGTTGAACATCCTTGGCCTCCTGGGTGGGGTTTGACCAGTGCAGAGCCAGGTAGAAATCACTTCCTCATTCCAGAGAGCAAGTTTCATCTATCTAGAAGTCCATGGACAAGCGCACTGCACTTTCAACTCACCTTAAATTTAATAGTATTTAATTTAGCTACCCGGTTGAGCTTGCATTGTCAGGTCCTGATTCTGTCATCCGACATAGCTTTCCTGGCTGTTATTCTATGGAGGTAGCTAGGCCCAATTTTTTAAAAAAGATTTTTATTTATTTATTCATGAGAGACACAGAGAGAGAGGCAGAGACACAGGCAGAGGAAGAAGCAGGCCCCACGCAGGGAGCCCGACGTGGGACTCGATCCCTGGTCTCCAGGATCATGCCCTGGGCCGAACGCGGCGCTAAACCGCTGAGCCACCAGGGCTGCCCAGCTAGGCCCAATTTTATGCATACATATGATATATATGAGATATGAAATATATATAATATATATGATACCAATTTCTCTATAATAATTTATATATATATAAATATATAATCTATATTTATCATATATAGTGGGTATAGAAGTAATATATGTATATATTACACTGGGATTGCCACTTAGAGTTAAAGAATTTTTAAAAAATATTTTTATTTATTCATGAGAGACACAGAGAGAGGGAGAGGTAGAGACACAGGCAGAGGGAGAGGCAGGCTCCATGCAGGAGCCCAATGTGGGACTCGATCCAGGACCCTGGGATTACACCCTGAGTCAAAGGCAGATGTTCAACCACTGAGCCAGAATTAATTAAAGAAAGCTAATTCCCATCACTGAGTAAATACCTGCTTCTAGTTCTATTTCCCTCATTTGGACAACAGCGTGAAGGAGACCTTGATTTCTAGTCAGGTTCACCTTTCAATCCTGTGTATTTATATAAGCTACCTCTGGACTCTTAAGCTTTTGATTCCTGGCGTGTCATCAGAACCTTATTCTTCTCATATCCGCACCATACTCTCTACCCACACTGAAGTAAATTCACCAGCACACTGGGCTCTTAGGCCCCTTGACCCAGGACCCAGAATTTCAGCACTAACCCGAAGGAATCATGTTAGCTCTAAAGAGAAGTGACTCAGATGGTGAGGGTCCCACACTACCAGGGCAGGCTGCTGTTAGAGGCTGGGGCTCCTTCTTCAAGATGGGCTATGGAGGCACTCTCAGAAGTTCTTTTCAGGGAAGGATTCTTTTTTTTTTTCCTTTAAAAAATATTTTTTTTATTTATTTATTTGAGAGAAAGAGAGAAAGAGCACATGAAGGGGGAGGAGCAGAGGGAGGGGGAGAAGCAGACTCCCCGCTGAGTCAGGAGCCTGATGCAGAGCTCCATCCCCGGACCCTGAGATCATGACCTGAATCGAAGGCATACAATTAACCAATGGAGCCACCCAGGCGTCCCAAGAAGGATTCTTAAAGGACTGAAAGAGTCAGCTTCTTACATAGTTAGACCTAGGTCCTTAGAGAGCTACTAGAAAACATCCTCAGGAATAAGAACTCCACCAGCAGAGTCGCCTCTAAGTCACAACCCCTCACAGCCACCCAGTTCAGAGTTGCTAGCTCTTCTAATAACTCTGAGCCAGACTGAAATCAAGACAGACATGGTTGCATGTCATAGATGATTATAAAATCTAGAAAGTCCATGAAATCGCAGAATCTGATTTCCATAGGGGTTGTTAAATTATAAAATCTAGACTATTTTTTGTCCCAAATATTAGCAACACCTTCCAGGTTTCAGTAAAAAGGGAAACTACTTGCTACAACTCTTGCTTCTCAGCAACGTCCTTTGAATCTACCAGTAGCTGCAAAATTCCAAGAGCTGCTCCTCTTGTGATTCACTGACCATATAATTGACCATGGAATTTATTCAGTCTTTTTTTTTTTTCCTAGTATCTAAACATATAGGAAAGAGTGTTTCTTTAGTTGTGCAGAGATTAAATGTAACAGCTTGGGTTATATACCCTGAATGTTAAAGCATTTTTATTCTCTCAAGTAGATAAATAGAAGGAAACTCTCTCTCTCTCTGTCTCTCTGTCTCTCTGTCTCTCTGTCTCTCTCTCTCATAGGATTCTATGGAAGGATCAGAGATGTCATATTCTAGTCCAAAGTCCTCCTCTTACAGATGGGAAATGCAGAGCCAGCAAGTGGATGGGATTTCATCAAGATCACACCGGGAGTTGGTGGTCAAGCCTAGACTAGACTTAAGGCACTCAACTGCCAGCTCAGAGTCCTTGCCTCCATACAGTGCTAAAAATTAATTTTAAAATAAATGTGTCCCATATCCTTGCTGATGACTCTGGGAACTCTGCTAGGGAGTATCAGTATTTCATCTGGAGTGAAAAGCATCACTTTATTTTTCCTCCCTTTCCTTTGGGCAAAATGAAACATTCTTTAGAATTTGTTTTGGGGGGTGCCTGGGTAGCTTAGTCGGTTAAGCGTCAGCCTTCGGCTGGAGTCATGATCCCAGGGTCCTGGGATCGAGCCCCATATGGGGCTCCCTGGTCAGCTTGGAGTCTGCTTCTCCCTCTGACCCTCTACCTACTCATGCTTGTGCTCTCTCTCTCAAATAAATAAAATCTTAAAAAAATAAAAAAGAATTTGTTCTGAGATATATCCACTCACTCATGAAAATGAATGTCTAGACAAATTTAAAAATTCAAATGTGTATGTGTGTGGGTGCTCAAAAAATACCACTATGCATACATAAAGAAAGATAAAACATCTACAATGCTGGTCCTGAGTTCAGAGGCTCACTACTCCTGTAACTGCATTTGTGTCTGGCAGACAATGAGTTCTAATTCTTGCTCCAAAACTGTGGTCACCATTTACATAATTTCATATTACAATTAATGTAATCCATATAACAATATACAACATGATAGATAATATCTAGTGTAAATAAAAAGAATTAAAACACTTTGCCCAGCTTCTGCAGAATTGAGAGCTGATGTTAAATTTTCTGGGTTGGTTTTCAACTGCTTTCTCAGTTAGGGATGTTCACTGACCCCAGAACAGCCCTGGACATCTCATCCATATGTTGGCAGAAAGGTCCTTCTCACTAGAGAACAAAAGAAATGTCTGCTTAAGAAAGCACTTTGCCTTCATGGGGCTTAGTTTCTCACCAGCAGCTACTGAGCACACTTGAACCGTTTCTATACCAGACCATTTTCAAATTGGATTTTTGTTATTATTTTTATTACTGGTGAGTTCTTTTTTAAAGATTTTTATTTATTTATTCATGAGAGACACACACAGAGAGAGGCAGAGACATAGGCAGAAACATTGGCAGAGGGATAAACAGGCTCCCTGCAGGGAGCCCGAAGCGGGACTCGATCCTAGGACCTCGGGATCACGACCTGAGCCAAAGGCAGACGCTCAACCACTGAGCCACCCAGGTGCCCCAATTACTGGTGAGTTCTGAGAGAGATTCTAGAGAGTAGTCCTTTGTCAGATATGTGGTGTGCAAAATACCTCTTCCCAGGCTGTAGCTTGTTTTTCATCTTCTTAATGGGGTCTTTTCCAGACAAAACTTTTTAGTTTTGATGACGTCCAATTAACCCCTTTCCTCTTAGATTGTGCTTTAGGTATCAAATCTAAAACATCTTAATTAAGCCCTGGGTTCCAAACATTTTCTATTGTGCTCTTTTCCTGTAAGTTTTATTGTTTTACATTTTATAATCAAGTTTGTGATTCATTTGAGTTAATGTCTGCATAAGGTGTGAAGTTGAGGTAGATATTAATATCTTTTCATCTATAGATGTCCAATTGTTCCAATATCATATGTTGGAAATGGTGTTGAAGGGGTGTGTGGGTGGCTCAGTGGGTTAAGCATCTGCCTTTGGCTCAGGTTATGATCTCGGGGTCCTGGGATCGAGTCTTGCATTGGGTTCCCTGCTCAGCGGGGAGTCTGCTTCTCCCTCTGCCCTTACCCTTGCTCATGCTCACTCTTTCTCTAATAAATTAATAAAATCTTTTATTTTTTAAAGATTTTATTTATTTATTCATGAGAGACACACAGAGAGAGGCAGAGACACAGGCAGAGGGAGAAGCAGGCTCCCTGCAGGGAGCCCGATGTGGGACTTGATTCTGGGTCCCCAGGATCACTCCCTGGGCCGAAGGCAGCGCTAAACCACTGAGCCACCCAGGCTGTCCCAATAAATGAAATATTTTCAAAAAAGAAAATGGTGTTGAATTGCTTTTGTACCTTTATCAAAAATCACTTGGGTTCATTTGTATGAGCCCATTTCTGACCTCTCTATTCTGCTCCATTGATCAATGTATCTATCCTCCTGCCAATACAACACTGTCATGACCACTGTAGCTTTACAGTGAGTCTTTCTATCTGGAAAAGTGATTCTTCCTACGTTATTCCTCTTTTTCAAGGCTGTCTAAGCTTCTCTAAGGGCCTGTGACTTCCCAAGGTTAATTTTGGAATATTGTGTATGTCTGGTAATAAACACGAGACCAGATTTTACTCAGTTTAATTCTGGTATTAAAATTCTCTCTTGCACTTGGGGTAGGTGGCTCTCATTATCCCATCCTTGGTAGGCCACTGCTCCATCCCAAGCTTCTTAATCAAAAGTGCCAACAAAAGCAAAAATAAACTATTAGACTATGCCAAAGTAAAAAGCTTTTGCACAGCAAAGGAAACCATCAACAAAGCAAAGCAAAACAAAACAAAACAAAACAAAACAAAACACAACTTACTGAATGGGAGAAAATATTTGCAAATGTATAGCCTAGAAGGGGTTAATGTTCAAAATATATAAAGCACTTCTACAACTCAACAACAAAAAACCCCAAAAATCCAATTAGACAATGAGCATAGGACCTGAATAGACATTTTCCCAAAGAAGACATACAAATGACAGCCCAAATGTACAATAATAGATGAATGGATAAAGAAGATGTGGTGTGGGGCAGCCCAGGTGGCTCAGCGGTTTAGCGTTGCCTTCAGCCTAGGGTGTGATCCTGGGGACCCGGGATCGAGTCCCACGTCGGGCTCCCTGCATGGAGCCTGCTTCTCCCTCTGCCTGTGTCTTTACCTCTCTCTCTTTCTCTCTCTCTCTCTCTTTCTCTGTGTGTATCTCTCATGAATAAATAAATAAAATCTTAAAAAAATAAGATGTGGTGTGTGTATATATATATCATATATACATATAATACATATACATATACATATAATATTACTCAGCCATAAAAAAAGAATGAGATCTTGCCATTTGCAACAACACAGATTGACATAGAGGGTATTATGCTAGGTGAAATAAGTCAGAGAAAGACAAATATCACAAGATTTCACTTATACGTGGAATCTAAAAAACAAAAGAAATGAGCAAACAAACAAGACTCAAACAGACTCTTTTTTTCAATTTTTAGATCTAATATATATTTTTTAAATTTATTTTTTATTGGTGTTCAATTTACTAACATACAGAATAACCCCCAGTACCCGTCACCCATTCACTCCTACCCCCCGCCCTCCTCCCCTTCTACCACCCCTAGTTCGTTTCCCAGAGTTAGCAGTCTTCGTGTTCTGTCTCCCTTTCTGATATTTCCTCCCCATTTCTTTTCCCTTCCCTTCTATTCCCTTTCACTATTATTTATATTCCCCAAATGAATGAGAACATATAATGTTTGTCCTTCTCCGACTGACTTACTTCACTCAGCTCAAACAGACTCTTAAATACAGAGAACAAACTGGTGGTTGCCAGAGG
Source organism: Canis lupus dingo (assembly GCF_003254725.2). Lineage (NCBI taxonomy): Eukaryota > Metazoa > Chordata > Mammalia > Carnivora > Canidae > Canis > Canis lupus. Next base: position 110,841,597 of record NC_064281.1, on the reverse strand, counting down.
GGAGGTGGGTTACGGGGTGGGTGAAATAGGTAAAGGGGATTAAGAGGTATAAACTTCCAGTTATAAAATAAATGAGTCACAGAGATAAAATGTACAGTATAGGAATATAGTCAATAATATTGTAATAACATTGTACAGTGACAGATGGTAACATTGTATGATGCATAGAATTGTTTTTTAAATTTTATTATTATTTTTTTAGAATTGTAAAATCAATATGTTGCACACCTGAAACTAATATGACATTGTATATTAATTACACTTCAATTTAAAAAAAGAAAAAAAGAAAGTTTCTTAATTTGTGTGGGGTTTGTGGCCTCCAGACACCACTATTTTAGTGTGTGGGGTGCTGTCAGTGACTTTCTGTGGGGTGAGTTTTGGGGTCCTTAAGGGTCTTTAGTTGCTTACAGCACCAGGTGGGGTACAACATACACCACTATGAGGTAGGTGGCTGGGAGGTGATTTTGTCATCTTTTGGAAAAGAGTGTCATTGTCATATTGTCATCCCACATACATCACATCTCAACCCATCTGGGCTCTCTCCCCAACACACACACGCAGAAACATCCAGTCCTTTTTCCTGTTTGCCCATGGGATGAAGTGTTGAGAAAATGTGCCTTCCATGCCCAGCCCTGAAGAAGCCCTTGTCTTTCTCCTCTGGCTAAAGCCTGGCTGCCTGTGGACCTGCCGATCTGGCCCCCAGCCCTGTAGGACCCCATATCCCTTCCTTCTCACTCACCTGCTCCTTTCCTTTCTTCCTTCCCTCCCATCAGAAAATTCACAGAAAAACAGGAACATTTCCCTTAAAAAAAAAAAAAAAAAAAGAGGAAGGGGCCCCTGGGTGGCTCAGTCAGTTAAGTGTCTGGCTCTCAATTTTGGCTCAGATCATGATCTTTTTTTTTTTTTTTTTTATTTTTATTTATTTATGATAGTCACAGAGAGAGAGAGAGAGAGAGGCAGAGACATAGGCAGAGGGAGAAGCAGGCTCCATGCACCGGGAGCCTGACGTGGGATTCGATCCTGGGTCTCCAGGATCCCGCCCTGGGCCAAAGGCAGGCGCCAAACTGCTGCGCCACCCAGGGATCCCTCAGATCATGATCTCAGCCCTGCATCAGGTTCCATGGAGCCTGCTTAAGATTCTCTCTCTCCCTTTCCTCTGCCCCTCCCTGCTCTCCCTCTCGAAGAAGAAGAAGAAGAAGAAGAAGAAGAAGAAGAAGAAGAAGAAGAAATACTTCTATTTTCCAATTTTATTGATTTAATTTTAATCATCACTCTGGGTATACAGCGTAGGTGTGAAGATTTGGTCTCTAAAAGGTTAACCATTTCTTCACAGTCTCTTCTGGAGATGCGACCAACAGTTCAAGGTCTCCGGGCCTCCTTACGCACAGGGAATTACTTGGATGGGTGGAATTCTCCAGGATCTCTTGGTTCTGATTCTGTTCCTTAGTCAACATGTAACAGACGATTATTGTCGGCCTTGTTTCTCTTGCGTGCTTTCTTGAACAGGTGATAGATATTTCAGAGAATCTCTTGGCCACACACATTTGCAGGGGCATCTCCACTTGCTTGGTTGTCTTCTGCATGTGGAAGGGCAACAGGGAAAGCACAGAGGGCATTTGGGGGAAGAGATGGAGACTGAGTGAAGGAGGATTCCTAAGAAGGGATGCAGGCTGAGGAGGAGGTTTGTGCCAGACAAGGACAGAGTAGGGCTCTTGGGTGAGGCATTAATGGGGACAAAGAGGACCATGAGTAGGGTCATCTGACCTTTCCCCTGTCTGGGCATGGGCCTGGACTGACATGGGGTCATTTTCCTCTTCCTTTCCTGAGCACTTGTGGTTGTGTTATGTTGAGGTTTCCCAGTGGTTTACCCCAAGTCTCCTACCTTACCTATATATACCTTCTGAAGAGCAATGAGGAACCCTACCCTACATCTTTGTTTGCTTATCAAGGCACTGCTCCAGCCTATGGTAGCCCTGTGGAGGCTTTACATCACAAAGCCCTGCTCCTGACACCTCCATGGGGAGAGGGTAGGCAGGCGGGATGCTGGAAAGGCCAAGATGCTATGGTTGAGGAAAGGGGTTTTCCTTAACACCTCATAAAGAGGCTCCCCAAACTGACCTGCCACCCTTCCTTCTCTCCATGCTCAATTCTGTTGGCCCATATTGCAGAAAGAAGGTGTTTTCTTCAAGTCATTCCGTACGGCCACCCTAGCAGTCAGTGATTCATTCCATTCTCTCCCACCCTTCTCATTGCCTAGTATTCTGGATGTCTTACCTAAAATTCCTCCAAGCTAATGTGGCCATATTTAAGGATCCATAGAGATGTGAATTATCCCACAAGCCTTTAACAATTTTTCTGATGCTTTTGTGTTTATATGGCCCTCAACCTTTACATTCTTAAATGGTTGAAAAAAGAAAAAGAAAAATATTTTATGACACACGAAGTGTCTATGAAATTCAGATTTCAGTGTCCATAAATAGTTTTATTGGAATACATATATCTTTCCTTCACTTAATATTGTCTATGGCTGCTTCTGTGCCAAAACAGAAGAGTTGAGTAGCTGGAACAGAGGTTCTAAATCCTAAAACATTTACTATCTGGTCTTTTAAGAAAAAGTGTGCCAACTCCTTCTTTATTCAGTTCCATTGATGTATTTGCCTGTTCTATGCAGTTTAAGCTCATTGTTCTTTATTTTTAGTTTCTGAAGGAAGAAATTGAAGCCACCAATTTGAGACCTTCTTTTTTTTCTTTTCTACTGCAGGCATTTACTGCTATACAAATCCCCTCATAGCTACTTCTTTAGCAGCTTCCCACAAATTTGTAAATGTGTTTTCATGTGCACGGTTCAAACTACTTTCTTTTTTTTAAAGATTCCATTTATTTATTCATGAGAGAGAGAGGCAGAGACACAGGCAGAGGGAGAAGCAGGCTCCATGCAGGGAGCCCGATGTGGGACTCGATCCTAGGTCTCCAGGATCACGCCCTGGGCTGAAGGCGGCGCTAAATCGCTGAGCCACCCGGGCTGCCCTCAAACTACTTTCTTTCTTTTTTTTATAAATTTATTTTTTATTGGTGTTCAATTTGCCAACACATAGAATAACACCCAGTGCTCATCCCGTCAAGTGCCCACCTCAGTGCCCATCACCCAGTCACCCCCATCCCCTGCCCACCTCCCCATCCACCACCCCTAGTTCGTCAAACTACTTTCTAATTGCACTGTTGAGTTCTCTTTAACCCATGGTTCATTTTTTAAAAATGTTATTTAGAGTCTAAATATTTAGGGATTTTCTTTTTTTTGTTTCCTTTTTTTTTTATTGGAGTTCAATTTGTGTTTAGGAATTTTCAAGAGATCTTTTCATCATTGATTTTTAATTTAATTTTCTGATTAGAGAACGGACTTTGAATGACTCGAAACCTTCTAAATGTACTGAGATTCATTGTATAGTCCAAAATATGGTCTCTTCTGGCTCATGTTTCACGTGCCCTCAACAAAATGTATATTCTTTTGTTGTTGGTTGGAGTGCTCTGGAAGAGTCAGTCAGCGAAGCTCATTAATAGAACTGTCAGGGGCGCCTGGGTGGCTCAGTCAGTTAAGCATTTGACTCTTGGTTTCAGCTCAGGTCATGATCTCAGGGTGGTGAGATCGAGCCCTGAGTTGGGCTCTGTGCTCAATGCGGAGTCTGTTTAAGATTCTCTGTCCCTCTCCCTCAGCCCCTCCCCTCTCAAAAAAGAAATATTTTTTTTAAAATAGAACTTTTAGATCTACTGTCTGCTTACACTTGCAGTTCTTCTACTTACACTTCATTTCAAGATTGAAATTTACATTGAAATTTTACCCATTCTTAAAGCTGAGGCAAAGAGAGCTCACATCTGAGAAGTATACAGACCTCAGTTCAAATCATGGCTCTTCCGCTCACTGTATGCATGCCCTTCCATTAGCCACTTCACCTATTTGGGCTTCAGTATCCGCATCTGTAAACTGGGCATAATTATAGTATCTTCTCTGAAAGTTCATCATAGGATTGTGTAAGAGTATCAGAGAGCTAGAGATTTCTCATTTGGGGAATTTCAGAGGATAAGAATTGCTTCCCACAAATTTTCAGATTATTTGGAAGCAATCATCTTTATTTAAGATTGTTATTTGTCTAGCTATGTAGTCACCAACTATTTAACCAAAAGAGATGTAGATTGAGTGTTAAGTGACTGTAGAGCAATAATCGAATATAATATAAATAGACTTCAAGTAGAGGATAGTTGGTTGTTAAAAGCTCTTCTCCTTCTCTAGCCTCACTCAAAGAAAAATTGAGAAATAATGAGTTTAATAAAACAACAACAACAACACTACTACAGGCATCATAAAGAACTAGATGTATGGGGTATTTTGTTATTGTTTAGTCTTCAGTCTGGCTATTACAGAAATATCCTGGCAATAAGTCATCCACTGCAACTTAGGTAAGAGTGCATTAGAGAGAAAACAACCAACCAACAGAATGTACAAGTGGGCTTTCAAAATGAGACTAATGAGAAGTTTCAGATAAAAGGTAGCTACTTTCTTTTTCTGCTGGAAAATAGCCTCTCAAATAGATCATCATTTTCTGATATCCAAGGAAGGTCTGTTCAAGGCCTTGAGCATGAACTTTATGTATTTATTTAAAATGTTAAAGAAAGATTTTACTTATTTATTTGAGAGAGAGAGCATGAGCAGGTGGTGGGGGGGTGGAGAGGGAGAAGTAGACTCCCCGTTGAGCAGGGAGCCTGATGCGGGGCTCAATCCCAGGACCCGGAGATCATGACCTGAGTCGAAGGCAGATGCTTAACCTACTGATCCACCCAGGTGTGCCCCTGAGCATGAACTTTAAAATCAGAAAAAAACTAAGGCTGATTCCATATTTGTGGCTCACCACTGATGTGACCTGACCTAGGCAGATCTCATATGCATGAAATGGAGCTAGTGATTCCTAGCTCTCTGCGCTGTGGCGAGGGTTGCATGAACTGATATTGCTTGGAGCCCAGCACTCTGCCTGCCTGATCTGGGGAAAGGAGAAGCTCATCTCATCTTTGGAAGGAGTTCTTTTAGCTTTCTAATCCTTCTTTTTAATAGTATCTGTTACGAGTGTTAACGGTCTCATGGTTGGGTTTTTAGGCTTTCTGCTCCTATGCAATGTACATCCTTTTAACTTTTTTTTTTTAAAAGATTTTATTTATTTATTCATGAGACACACACACACACACAGAGGCAGAGAAGCGGGCTCCCTACAGGGATCCTGATGCGGGACTCGATCCTGGAACTCCGGGATCACACCCTGGGCTGAAGGCAGGCGCTCAACCGCTGAGCCACCCAGGTGTTCCGTCCATCCTTTTAACTTTTTTGATGTTTCTAGAATTAGTGTCTTCTAGAGAAAAACCATCTAATGCTATAGATTCATGGACTGCAAAATCATCTGGGCCCACACTCTCAGCCTGAAATTTCCTTTCTTTTTGTCAACTTCCTATCCTACCCAACTATTCAAAACTTACCACTCAAACGCAAGCCCCTGAACTGACCACCATGTCCCACACTCAGCAGATGACCTTGCCCAAGGAAAATCCCTTGGATTCCTCAGCAGCCTTCTCCTCACTTGTTCCCATGCTTATCTTTTCCTTATCAATTCCCTCTTGGAAGAACTGGCTCTCCCTTTCCTAACCTGGGTTTTGGAGCTCAACCTTCCTGACTCCTTAGGGACTCCTTTCCATCAATTCTCCTCGCCTCCTCTGTATTTCAATCTCATGTCCTCTGCTGGAGCCTTCCAATAATCTTAGAAACATGATCAAATTTCTCATCACCATACCACCATGGCCAAATTCTTCTCTTGATCTAACATCCTTTATAGCTACTGCCCTAGCTGTCCCCCCTCCTATAGATGACCTTCTTGCAAGAGTTGCCTACATTCACCGTCTCTACTTCCTCACTTCTTACATGTTCCTCAACTATATAAATGTTCTGCCCTCACCAATCCACTGAATCTATTGGCATTCTGGTAACTGAGTTTCTTACAGTACGCAGATTAGTTAGGATGTAGGTCCTGTTGCTGTAACAGAAACCCAAGGTAAGAGTGGCTTAAACAAGATGGAAGTTGATTTCTCTCTCATGTGACCATCTGGAGGTAGGTTACCCAGGGCTAGTATAGTGACACTGCTCATTGAATTATGCAGGAGCCCAGGTTCCTTGTACCATGGCACTCTGCCATCATTAGGATATTACTCTATCTGTATGTATGGTCAAAGATGGTTCACCATGATGTCTAGCCAGTGGAGAGGGGAAAAAGGGAAGGGTAAGAATTGTCTTTTCTATTTAAGGAAACGACCCAGATGCTGCACACATCACCTCTGCTCATATTCCAATAGCCAAAACTTAGTTTTATGGCCAAACCTAGCTCTGCAATGGAGGCTGGAAATACAGTCTTCATTCTGGATGCTCACGTGCCCAGCTAAATAGTGTTATTATAAAAGGAGTGAATAAATATTGGGTAAGAGCTAGCAGTCTCTGCTATGCTAGCCACACCATCTTAAAGATCATGCTAGCACATGTGATGTCAGAGGCTGGTTTCTAGACATGCTCACCCTTCTAATCTACTCACCCTCAAATCCACTGTACCAGGTTTCAGAGCTCACTTGCACTACTAAACTTCTGTTGTGGATGTTGGGCTCTTTCTCAAGGTTGCATAGGAATGTGGCAACACAGGGTGATAGCCAAAAATAGGGAAAGCTCCATGAGAACGGGATTCTTGCCTAGCTTGTTCATCGCTGTATCTTTGGAACCTGGTAAAATGTCTAACACATAGTAAGTACTTAATAAATATTTGTCAAATGAATGGATATGTATACATGCATTTACTTAAGGTAAGATGGTAACAGGTTTTACCATCCTGAAGACTTTGAGAAGACCCAGGAACCAGCTTCAGTTTGGGACATTAGAAGATGTGAGAGTGATATGATGAATCCGATGATGTCACTCCCCTCCTTCAGATTTGTTAGTTCCGAGGCTCCTTCCACAGTTTGGCTATTGTGGACACTGCTGCTATAAACATCGGGGTGCAGGTGTCCCGGCGTTTCATTGCATCTGTATCTTTGGGGTAAATCCCCAGCAGTGCAATTGCTGGGTCGTAGGGCAGGTCTATTTTTACCTCTTTGAGGAACCTCCACACAGTTTTCCAGAGTGGCTGCACCAGTTCACATTCCCACCAACAGTGCAAGAGGGTTCCCTTTTCTCCACATCCTCTCCAACATTTGTGGTTTCCTGCCTTGATGTGGTTTATGTATACAATGGAATATTCCTCAGCCATTAGAAATGACAAATACCCACCATTTGCTTCAACGTGGATGGAACTGGAGGGTATTATGCTGAGTGTAATAAGTCAATCGGAGAAGGACAAACATTATATGGTCTCATTCATTTGGGGAATATAAATATTTTATTTATTTATTTATTTATTTATTTATTTATTTATTTAGACACAGAGAGAGAGAATGAGAGGCAGAGACACAGGCAGAGGGAGAAGCAGGCTCCACGCAGAACCCGACGTGGGACTCGAACCAGGGTCTCCAGGGTCACGCCCCGGGCTGCAGGGGGCGCCAAACCGCTGCACCACCGGGGCTGCCCTCATTTGGGGAATATAAATAATAGTGAAAGGGAATATAAGGGAAGGGAGAAGAAAGGGGTGGGAAATATCAGAAAGGGAGACAGAACATGAAGACTCCTAACTGGGAAACGAACTAGGGGTGGTGGAAGGGGAGGAGGGCGGGGGGCGGGGCTGAATGGGTGACGGGCACTGAGGGGGGCACTTGACGGGATGAGCACTGGGTGTTATTCTGTATGATGGCAAATAGAACACCAATAAAAAATAAAGTTATTATTAAAAAAAAGACTAAAGTAAGACAGAAAAAAGATTTGTTAATTTTATCCTAATCTACTTTGTAAAACATAGTATTTGCCTAGATGATCATCTGGATAAAGGGATATGTCATGGGTGCAGGATTGGGGTGTTCTCATACCTGGATGCTTCTGTGGTGAGTAGTCCCTTCTGGAAGAAATTTAGCTTGTACCACATGACGTTTTTCCAGTTTCCCTGAGTGACCATTAGGTTACCAGTTTCCAAACCTGCCTACACATGAGAATAATCAGAGGCACTTCTTTAAATGATAAATTCTTAGGCTTTTACCAGGCCAGGAGATCATATCATTTGGGACCTTGCTCTAATAGTGATTGGGAACTTCCAGGTAGTCATGAGTTTGGGTAATTCATGCAAAGAAGGAGTAACACTGGTTGATGTAAATAGGACAGGTCACTTATGAAGTCAAAATTGATAGTCACACATATGGATGGAGGTGGGGTCTGGATGGACTTGTCCTTTATAGAACTCTGTAGCTTTAAAGGTAATTTCTCAGAGCAAAAATTGCCTTAGCCAACTCTCTACTCAGGATTTTGATAAAAGGGCAACTCAAAATAAAGGTCCATATGTCCTTAATATGGAGGGGTGGGAGTTGGGAATGAAAGGAGTCTAGAACTTTGGATACTTTGTTTGAGTCATCCACATTCTGGTTTACAAGATGGGGTTGCCTTGGTTTGCTCTTGGGAGATCAGGCCAGGAGTAAATGGATAAATGATTAAATCATTCACACAGGGCAAAAGACATTGTCAATTATTCTAATTGCCCCCAACCCCATACGAAAAGTCATTTTTTAAAGTATTCCCCTCATGGACTCTATCAAGGATCTTTGCTCTGGAGAGGTCCAGATTCATGAATGCCTGAGCCCCTCTGAATTGACAAGAGAAGAATGGGAAGAAGTAGCTGTCCCCTACCTTCCAAGTGCTGAGTACTGAGGCCAAGGAGATTGCAGCAGAGCCTGACTTCCCCCTTTTTTTCCTCCTTTTTAAAAATAGGTTATGGATCTCATTTGTTTTCATCTTTGTAATTCAAGAGAGTAGCACGTGCAGGTTGAATAATGGATACATTCTTCTTCCTGGGCCTAGATAGGGACCAATTACAGTAGATCATCCTATTTGGGGGATAGTGGCATTTTCTGGCAGTAGGTTACAAGTCTGGGTGACTCACATACACACAAGTGCCAAGTGAGACTGGCCAAAAGGTGAAGCAGGGCAGCAGATGCAGTCCTATGAGTTCAAGCAGTTCAAATCAGATCCTTCCTGAGCAGACTTAGAACTGTGTCTTTGATAGTATGGGCTTTTCAAGGTAGCCTTAGGCCAACAGCTACAATTTGGTGGTTCCAGGTGAAAGTAGCAATATCCTACTTTAACAAGGGCATCATATATTCCTTCTACACCACCAGGAATTCTCTTTCTTTTTTTTAAAAAAAAAGATTTTATTTATTTATTCATGCGAGACAGAGAGAAATAGAGAGAGAGAGGCAGAGATACAGGCAGAGGGAGAAGCAGGCCCCAAGCAGGGAGCCCGACGTGGGACTCCATCCCAGGTCTCCAGGATAAGGCCCTGGGCTGAAGGCGGCGCTAAACCGCTGAGCCACCCGGGCTGCCCACCACCAGGAATTCTCTTGACAGATACTATCAGGTTATACATATGAGACTGATTGCTAATGCAATTTTTCAGGCCTGAAATATTTCCCAACATTTCAGAGTTGCCAAAAAAAATCTCTTGGAATTATAATGGCACCGCAGGCGCAGAGGTGCCTGATACAGTTCCTGCCAATTCCCTGAGTAAAATCCTGCTGTCAAGCAAATCATTTTGGCTGGGTACCTAAATACCCATTCCTGATCATTATGTGCCCTTGTTATAGAAGCTAGAAATACTAAATACTCATTCTTCCAGCCTTCCTTGAAGTTTGGCTGGCCATATAACACAATTCTATCCAGAGTTAGAAGCTTCAATCTGCTAGGGGCTCTGGGGGGAAATTTTTGCTTTCCTGAGAACAGATGATCTCTTTTCCCCTTTTAACTTCCTTGAACATGCACATGATGCCTGGAGCCATGGTGGCCATCTTGTGACTATGAGGCAATAAGCATGAGGGTGAAAGCCAACATAATCACAATGATGAATATGGAGATAGTGCCTGGGCTCCAAGAGCATTGGTGAGCTTCTGAACCAAAACCAGCAACTGCCTGTCTTTAGACTTCTTGTTATATTTGAGAAAAAATACATTCACAGACTTTTCTACTTTACAGCCAAAGCATTCCTAACCAGCAATCCTTACGTGGTTCCCTGTGCCCTAAGGATAAGGGCCACACTCCTTAATGTGATAAATAAGACCTCACATGATCTAGCCTTTGCCTATCTCCCACGCTCTGCCTCCCCACATTTGCCCTTGCATTATAGGAGCTGGTAACACAAAGCTACTTCTGTTGCCATAAGTCTGCCATGCTGTCTCATGCCTCCTAGCTTTATGCTGACAGGATACAATTTTAGTATATGTGCTGCCGAAGCCAGCGCAATGCTGACAGGATACAGACCAGAACTGTCTTCCTCATCTGTGGATCCCTAAAATGTAGCACAATGACATATACTAAAGAAACTACACTGAAATGCTATTATCTGGCTCTCTTTTGATAACAAAATAATTACCTAATGGCACTTGTACATTTTCGGTATCACTTTGCATTCTCAAAGGAGTGTGCTAGGCTGATGTAGTGATATCAGAAAGCTCTCTAAAACATAATGGTAAGTTAACAGAAATCTCAGAAGGATGCACCGAGTATGATCCATCAATGTAAAAAACAAAACTCAATAAAACTATGTTTATCCATGTGTACATGTGTGTATCATAGATACAGGTATAGATACAGATATATAGGCACATAATACAAACAGGGAGGGAGCCTTGGACATATAGATACCAAAATGTTAACACTGGTACTCCTCAGGAGGGGCAAGGCCAGGGGAACTCTACTTTTTACTTTTTTTTAAGATTTTATTTATTTATTCATAAGAGACACAGAGAGAGAGAGAGAGGCAGAGACACAGGCAGAGGGAGAAGCAGGCTCCATGCAGGGAGCCTGATGCGGGACTTGATCCCAGGACCCCAGGATCACACCCTGAGCCGAAGGCAGATGCTTAACTGCTAAGCCACCCAGGCGTCCCAACTTTTTACCTTCTACAAATCTTTATGGTTTGAATTTTTACAGCATGAATGTATTCACATGTAACTTATGAAGTTAAAAACATAAAACTCAAAAGTCAGGAAGAAGCAGGAGAAAAAATATGGGGGATGGAAGCTAACAGATTTACACTCAAGTCCCTGCTCTGCCAGCAACTAGCTGTGGGGGCTCGAGTGATATACTTTATTTACCGCCCTGAGTCTCTGAGTCTCCGTTTCTCATCTGTGAAACGGTAATTTGTTCATTTGTTCTTTCATTCACTCAATAAACATTTGTTGAGCACCTACTTGAGTATTAAGCACTTTTCTAGGCACCGAAGATCCAATAAAGAGCATATTAACCTCCCTCCTCGTGGAATTACAATTTAGTGAGACAGGTAGATGATAATCAAACAGACATATTATGAATAGACGTGTAAAATCATGTGGATGACAGTGCTAGAAAGGGAAAATCTACTGGGTCATGACAACCTGTAACAGGAAAATGTGTTGTAATCAAGATCAGAGGAGGCTGCTCTGAAGGGGATAGTAACTAAGTAAGAGAGGTCTGCTTAAGACAGGTGAAGAAGGATATTACAGGAAGGAAGAGTAGCATGGTAAAAGGCCTCATCATGGCAACATGACTTAAGAGACGCCTGAGTGGCTCAGCTGTTGAGTGCCTGCCTTCGGCCCAGGCTGTGATCCTGGAGTCCTGGGACGGAGTCCTGCATCAGGCTCCCTGCTTGGAGCCTGCTTCTCCCTCTGTCTGTGTCTCTGCCCCTCTCTCTCTCTGTGTGTGTCTCTCATGAATAAATTAATAAAATTTTTTTAAAAAAAGAAAAAGAACATGCCTTAAGATTCTCAAATAAAGCCAGTGTGGCCGGTGTGTGTTTGTGCATGGGAGGCGATACTGGTATAAAATGAGGCTGGAGAGATTGGTGTCATACCACATATAGGTCGAGAGTTTGGTCTTCCCCCTATCAATAAGAGCTATGCGATGCCTTGGTAAACTTTAACCAAGGTGAAAGCATTATCAGATTAGAGTTTTATTTATTATTATTATTATTATTATTATTATTATTAAAAAATCTTAAGTAAAAAAAATTTTTTTAAGTAGGCTCCATAGCCAGTGTGGAGCCCAACGCGGGGCTTGAACTCACGACCTTGAGATCAAGACCTGAGGTGAAATGAAGAGTCAGATGGTTAACCAGCTGAGCCTCCCAGGTGCCCCCAGATTTGAGTTTTTAAAAAGTCATTTTGGTTGCTGTGAGGACAAAAAGTTAGGTAGGGACCAGAATGGAAGCAGGGAGACCACTTAGAGGCCACTGCATTGGTCCAGGTGAGAGATGATGGTGGCGCAGCTGACGGTCATGATAACGGAGATGGGGAAATGCACGCTGCCTCAAGAGAAGCTTTTAGCAGGTAGAATCAACCCAACCCAACCCGACAGATGGGTTGGATATGCTGACAAAGGTGTGGGAAGGGAAAAAGTGTGGAGACAGGGATGATGCCTATGTTTCTGGCTTGACCAACTAGATAGATATTAGGGCCATTTCTTAAAGTTGAGATGATTGGAAAATGATTAGGTTTTGAGGGGAAAATGGGGGGTTGGGTTTGAGATACGCTGATTTGGCCTCCCTTACCCCCCTTACCTCCTTTACTCAAATACTTCATCAATGAGGCCTTCTCCCTCCACCCTACCTAAAATTTCAACACTCCTCCAATGTTGCATGTTCTCTTTTCCGCCGTACTTTTTTTTTTTTTTTTTTTTTTTACCTTAGCTCTTCTTACTATTTAGATAGTTTCCTTTTTTCCCCTCACTTCTTGTGTTTGACTCATCAGAATATAAGCTCCGCAAGGAAGGGATTTTTGTTCATTTTATATATTATTTTAATCCTCAGCATCTAGAACTGTGCTGGGTACATAGTAGCTGCTCAGTAAATCTTTGCCAAATGAATGCATGAAAAAATTCAAGTATGAAGCCAAGTAGGCAATTGGAAATACTGGTCTGGCATGCTCAGAGAAGTATGGGCTATATAAAAGCATTTGTCACCCATCTGAGGATAGATACTAAGTAGCTGTGGGTATTGATGAGATCACACAGGGAGACGGAGTGAAGTGAGAAAAGGAAGCAAACTAGTACCTGCCTCAGAGGAATATTAGGAAGATTTAGATGAGATAATGAAATTTGAGGATTTAGTCCTCTACCTGCACCTGGTAGCTGTTCGAAGCATGTAAGCTCTTACTAGTGTTGTTATTACAGATTCGTGGGACTTGAAGAACAGCAGACTGAGTAGATGGCAGGATGTGGTCTCTCATACTCTCCCCAGTGAGCTCCCTACCTTTGTTAGGTGGGAGTCCCATGAGTACTGGTTGGGACAGATTCCAGGCTCTCCTCTATGACTGCATCTGGTTACCTAAGCTTTGTGAGCCAACCTGTAGATCAGTGTTGATGGCAATGCTTTCCTCACAGCACGGAGAGAATGTGCTTGGCACCAAATCTATTCCTAATCCCCAGAGTCTTACCCAGTGTTACTGGCACACAGTAAGGGCTCAGCAGGTCATTTGTTGGTGGAAAGTGCATTGGGCTTGGAGTCAGAAGATACTTACAAGCTCTTCAATCTTTCCCAAACCACGTATTCTCTGAAGACCATCATATCTAAGTCACAGGCTTGTTGGGGGCATCAAACAGAATTGTGTATTTTTTTAAAAGATCTTATTTGTTTATTCATGAGAGACACACACACAGAGAGAGAGAGGCAGAGACACAGGCAGAGGGAGAAGCAGGCTCCACGCAGGGAGCCCAATGTGGGACTCGATCCCGGGACTCCAGGATCATACCCTGGGCCAAAGGCAGGCACTAAACCACTGAGCCACCCACGGATCCCCCAGAATTGTGTATTTTTTAAAAATATTATTTATTTATGCTTTGCATCATTCCAAAGAAAATTTGTTGTGGCTCACAGAGATTTATCAACTTCAATAGGGGAAAAAATAGATGACAAAATGACACAAAGACAAAACAAGGGTGGAGAAGTAAGAAGGAATCAGAGCTAAGAACAGTATGAAAAGTCTATTCTGGAGGAGTTGAAATCCTAATAAAATAGTATGACCATGGTCTGCCTTCCTCTCTGATTTTTCCCACTCATTTTCTCTCCTTTCCCTTATAATCCTTTTCACTATTTTTTATATTCCTGTATGAGTGGGTGACGGGCACTGAGGGGGGTACTTGACGGGATGAGCACTGGGTGTTATACTATATGTTGGCAAATCAAACTCCAATAAAAAATATACAAAACAGGGCCGCCCCGGTGGCGCAGCGGTTTAGCCCCGCCTGCAGCCCGGGGCGTGACCCTGGAGACCTGGGTTCGAGTCCCGCATCGGGCTACCTGCATGGTGCCTGCTTCTCCCTCTGCCTGTGTCTCTGCCTCTCTGTCTCTAGCTGTGTCTCTATGAATAAATAAAATCTTTAAAAATATATACAAAACAAATTAATTAATTAATTAATACAATTAGAAGTATAGAATAAAAAAAAATAGTGTGACCAGTCACAGCACATGGCAGCGGTTGTCCCCCTCTTGTTCGTCTCCTCCCACCCAATACAGGCCCATTGAGAGACTCAGGTGGTGTTTAAAATAACAGTAACACTGGCCCCCACCTGCCTCCTCATCAAGATCCCCTGCGGTTCTCAGCAGAAGGGTGGGTTGCCCCTCCATGTCTGCCCGCATCCCCAGTACCTCCTTGGGCTGTTCCTAGCAGATCACAGTGGCTTATTTCCTTTGTCATCTCTTCTAGAAGTCTGGAGTGCTCCTTTAACCTGCTCATGGGCAATTCATATGTCTGTTTTAGCGAGTGATGGGGTTATGATGATCTTTTACCCTAAGGATTCCCCTAGTTTCACTCGTTTAATACCAGTTTAATTCCAAGTATTCCACTAGCAGCCTGGAAAAAAAGCCTTTTCAAACATATACCTGCCCCCGCTCAACCCTCAAGGGGGTTTTCCCCAACTCTGGGGGCTGTTTGGTAAGTGTAGGCAATGTATGGGTCTTATACTCTTAGGGTTATGCTATATCCTAGATCAGCTACCCGAGCTTTGGAGTACCCCCAGAATTGCCCCAATATCTTCAAGACAATGATTCAAGGTCCAATCAAACTTTATTGAGCACCTACTATGTGCTAGTCACTAAACTAAAGAGGAGGAGTACAAAGATTAATAATAGTCCCTGATCTCCAGCAGCTCACAATTTAGGGTGGGGATTATAGGGCCTTGGTACAAAAATTGCTATGATTTATTGAGTGCTTGCTATATGTCAGGGGCTATTACTTACAGGTAATACCTCATATAGCCCTAAGAATAACTCTAGTAAGTAGATATTATTGTTATTTCTAGTATACAGATGAGGGAACAGGGCTCAAAGCATTAGTAGAGTTACTAAGTTCACACAGGTGGTAAGCAATTCTAAGTCTGGTCTCCTGACTCCCCCGTTTGTGTTTTTTAACATTTGGCTGTACAAGGTTGTGTCAAGTTCTTTTTTTTAAGTTATTTTTTTCCCAAGATTTTATTTATTTAT
Organism: Canis lupus dingo; assembly: GCF_003254725.2. Classification (NCBI taxonomy): domain Eukaryota; kingdom Metazoa; phylum Chordata; class Mammalia; order Carnivora; family Canidae; genus Canis; species Canis lupus. The sequence continues at coordinate 110,825,941 of NC_064281.1, read as the reverse complement.
GAGAGAGAGAGAGAGAGAGAGAGAGAAGAGACAGACAGAGGGAGAAGCAGGCTCCGTGCAGGGAGCCCAACGTGCGACTCGATCCCGGGTCTCCAGGATCACACCCTGGGCTGAAGGTGGCGCTAAACCGCTGGGCCACCAGGGCTGCCTGGGTTGTGTCAAGTTCTTAACAGAAGTATTAAGTGTCCCGGGCATAAAGGGGAAGGAAGAGGTCAGGTTTATTGGAGGAGGAATTTGACCATAACCGGTTGATTGGACAGATGTGGGGAAGAGCATTCTGGGGAATGGGACTATACCTGGAAAGGCATAGAGGCAGGGAAATATACAGGGCACATTTGGTAAGATGTGGATAGAGTAGGACGGGGGCTAGAGGAGTGAGCCACATAATGGCAATGAGGTTGGAAACGGAGACTGGGGCCAGACATGGGGGAGGGTAGTAGGGCTTTGAACGCTCCCAAGTTAAGAAGATTGACTCTAACTGCCGTAGCCCCAACAAGGACACTCCTTGGGCTCACCATCTTGCATTGATTGTGTCCCTCCTGGCATCTAGACATGTCTAGGTTACTATGACCCACTTGTCACTTGTGGGCCACCTATTTCAAGGCCTTTGCCATGTGCAAACTCCTTGACCTCTTGCAGGACCCAGCTCATGCCTCCAGTGGGAAGTAGAGCTGCTCTCATCCTGATGGGTATTGTCACTGCTCCTTTTGGGGGACCGCCTGCACACTGGGCATTCTAAGTGCTCCCCCAGGGCAGATCACGTGGTGTGTTCAGGTCTGCATCCCCGGAGCCCAGCACACTGCAGGCCTCTTGCCACCCAGGCAAGAGGTGGGGGGAGCGGTTCTTACTCATCCTGATAACCTCTTTATCACGACTCGAAACATTTAATACCACAGAGGGGGAACATAACAGTCCTCCCGCCTCCGCACTCACTGTGTTTTGTGGTTAACAGTGTCCACAACAATAAAATCCACTTCAACTTGATGAGCAGCTCAGGCTTCTATAGAGCTGGAGGAATGTGATTTGGGGAGACACAGCACTCATCCCATCAGGCTCCGGGCGCCAGCTGCACACAAGCCTGCACAAAACACTAGGGCTCTTCATGGTTGCTCTCCTGCCACCACTGCCCGGCTGGCTCATGTCGTACATTGCGGCCTTGCCATCTTCTTTATTACCCACTCTCCTCCAGGCAGCCAAGTGCTTCTTGCTGTACAGTGGCTGCTGGAGTGGCAGTGGGCAGGCGGGGACGTGGCTTCCCTCCCACACTTGTTCCAGCAACACAAAGAAAATCAGTGCTGACTCACTCCCTACCTTCCTTGACCCTCCTTCCTGGCTCTCTACTGCCTAGAAACGAGGCCCAGGAAAATGTGGCTGGAGTTAGAAGCAGCACTATTCTCCTGCTCCCCTTTATTCTCCATTCTGAGGGGTGGGTGCAGGCTTGGTACAAAGTAGGGCACAAGGTGAACAGGAACGAACCCAGTGCTTCCTAGATATCAGCAGGCCGTTTGCTCCTTGGGTCCTCACAGTAAACTCACTCTCCCTACCTTAGACACGAGGAGATAGAGGTTCAAACAGGGTAAGACCACCAGTCACTAGGGTGGGAGTTAGGATCTGCTCTCAGGTTACCCAGTTCAGGGAGTGCCTTTCACTACCATGCTACTGGGCATGGGCTCGCACTCGCAGTTCGTCCTCTGCACGTGACTCCGAGGTATGATGCCAATACTACAAGGACGCTGAGACTCAGGGGCCCTCTTTCCAACCTGTTCTAAGCAAGGAAAATGGCCTCCAGAAGAATGAGTTTAGTTCTGCTCCACTCCTGTCCTCACAATAGGTTACTGCCTACCTTCTTTTCCCGCCTATCCTCCCCTGCCGACACATTGACCAAGGTTTGATCCTTGCCTGAGCACCAAGGTAGATGGGCAGTGCGGTGTGGTGGGAAAGGCACAGTCTTATTTTCAATTTTTTTCAAAATGTGAATGACCTTTTTCTCTCTGACGATTCAAACCATGCACCTCACTGTAAAAAGAAACAGACAGACAGAAAGCCACAGAATTATAAAGAAGAAAAGAAATCACTCCTAAGCTTACCAGTCATGGCTACTGTTAACATTTTGGGCTATACTCTCACAGACATTTTTTTAAAGATTTTATTTATTTATTTATGTTTTCGATCAACTTTTAAAAAAGATTTTACCATTTATTCATGAGAGAGAGACACACAGAGAGAGGCAGAGACACAGGCAGAGGGAGAAGTAGGCTCTCTGTGGGGAGCCTGATGTAGGACTCGATCCCAGGACCCCGGGATCACGACCTGAGCCAAAGGCAGATGCTCAACTGCTGAGCCACCCAGGTGTCCCTATTTATTTATTTTTGAGAAAAGAAAGAGAGCTACTATCTGGTACAGCTAGAATTTGAACTAAGATCTATCTACTCCTAAACCCATGCTTTCCCTATCACATCTCCTCACTCATGAAACACTGCTATTAGCACGTGTTATGACACGGAGATGATGAAAACACTGTGGTACTGGTGCCAGACCAACAGGCAGACAGACTTCTACTCCCTTGTATTCTAGGGATGGTTTGGGGGCGCCTGCTAGATGCCAGGCCGTATTCCCAAGACTGCAGATAGAGCAGGAAACAAGACTGTGCCCCTTCTCTCCTAGAGCCTGGTGAGGAAGATAATCAACACAGCAGTAGATACACGGTGTGCTAACACGAAGTGCTAAGTGCTGTAAGGCACTACAGCTTTAAGGAGACAGTGCAGCAGAGGGCCTATTTTGCTCCTCCAAAGAAGGAAGGCCTCTTTGAGGAGGTGATATTGGAGCAGTGACCCAAATGAATTAAGGGAACAAGCTACGTAGCTTTCGGGGAATAAGAGTATCCCAGGAAGATGGAGGAGCCAATGCAAAGACCCCTGATGCAAGAGCCCAGTTGGCATGTTTGAGAACAGCAAGGAGACCAGTGTACCTGGAATGCATCTTGCAAGAAGAAGAGCAGTAAGAGATGATGGTGGACACACGGGCAGGGAATTAGGTCGTGCAGAGCCCTGCAGGCTATGGTCAGCCTTTTGATTTTATTCCAAGTCCCAGGCAGCATACATAGAGTTTTGAGCAGAGAAGTGACAGGACCTGAGTCACCCCATGAGGAGTCCACTCTAGCTGCAGACTCAGGAGGGTAAGAGTAGAAACAGGGGCGCAAGCAATGAGGTGTGCGGTGTGGGGGTGATGTGCTAACCACTTAGGGAAAACACGAGCCTAGATTTAATGAGCGACGGGGTCTTATAAGGCTGGGTTACGGAGACAAATACAACATTGCGGCTGGCTCTACAGAGTTCACAGGGGAGTAGATGGGGGTGTCTGTGTGTGCCAACAATCCCCTGGGAGCCAGCTGTGGCGGGCTTCTGTGCCATGAGCCCTGGAAGCTGAAGAAAGCTTCCACTTGCCTGGGTTCTGATGTGAGGAAAGGCTTCACAAAGGAGGTTGCATTTGGTTGGAATCGTGAAGGCCCTACAGGAGGCAGGTGGGAAAGAATGAGGAGGTGGAATGGGGTGCACATTCCAGGCAGAGGGAGCGAATAAGCAAAGGCTCCCAGGGACACCCTCTCGGGCTGCTTTTGAGAATCACCCTTTCAGTAGTTCATGCCACATCTGCTCAGAGTTGACTATAAGCGAACAAATCAAGGCAGCAGGTATTGCGGGGTTTATTCTAGACTCCTGCCCAGGAACTTTAAACACGTTAGGACACTGTAAAGTGCAAACACATCTAGTGCAACGGTAGGCCAACTCTTCCTGTAAAGGGCTAGATAATAAATATTTGAGGCATTGTGGGCCACATGGTCTCTTTTGCAACTACTCAACCCTGCCATTGTGGTGGGAAAGCAGCCGTGGGAAATACGTAATGAACAGGCATGGCCGTGGTCCAATAAACCTTCAACTACAAAACCAGGCAGTGGGCCAGATTGGGCCCATGGGCTCTGGTTCGTCACCCGAGTGCTGGGCTCAATACCCCCAACCCATAGCCCACGGGTGCCTGTTGAGGGGGCTGGTGGCCTGACCTATAGTCATTCTGGTTGGCAGTTAGCAATCTCTTCTGGAGAAGACTGAGGCCACTAAGTTTCAGAGCAAAAGATGAAAATATGGGATTTTATGCCACAGAGGATGTTAATGCTTGTAAGAGGAGACGGGGCTGAGGTGCTGGTGCCTAAGCACCATGAACGAAATAAAGTAACAATTATTATAAGGTAGATAGATCAGAAGATAAAAGGCATAGGCTTCTGCTTTTATGTTTAATCTGGAATCCACATACAGCCCTGTCGATGTCTTTTTCTCCGTCCCTATTTTAAATTCAGTGTAATTTCAAATGAATTTCTTCCACTGCACTATTGAAATAGGATCACACCAATAACAACTGTATACCTGTCTACCTATCTCCATATCTATCATTCATTTTCCAACTATTAAGGAGCACAAAAGAAATAAATATTCATACCGCAATGACAATGATTTCAGGGCACTAATCTCTGCAATTCTCAACATGATTATGACAAAACCCTATTCTGTCTACAAAAAGGCGGGCTCTGCAGAATCCAGGTCCTGCTCTTGAAACGGACCACATTAGCTTCCATACTGGGCTATGTATTGATTAGTTGCCACAGTTTATTTGTCATTTTCCTTTTTAATTTCATCCTAGAGCATCACCCTTGGCTAAATGTCTTGAATGGCATCACTTGATCAGACATGCTGTCACTTCCAACATTTCCAGGGACTTGATGCCCAGAACAACGGATTTGCCTTTTCTCACATTGGTCATCAAGATGACCAATGGCTTTGCATTGGAGGTATTTTCTCTACAGTCTTTCCACAATGCCTCTCTGAGGAAAGGAAGGCTATTTTTTTTTAGGAAATCAGAGAGAATTGATTTGGGACAGGGTGAGAACTTTCAACATGGACAAATCTCCAAGCTCACATCATCATCACGTCCATCATCGCTCTCACTTACAGAGTGCTTGCTCTGTGCCAGGCACTGCTCTATGCATCTTTACATCTTTTAATTCATCAGAGCCTCATAACAACCCATAAAGTATTCTCTCACTTTGCTGAGGCACGAAGAGGTTATGTGATTTTTCCCAAGCTCTCATAGCTAGAAAGTGTCTGATCCAGAATCTGAACCCCAGCAGTCAGGCACGAGTCCACACACTTTACCCTAAGGCACGCAACATAGCCTTTTGGTTGAGTTCTGGAGAGAATACAACTTAGTTTTGAATTATTAGCCACATTTGTGTTAAAAGTAATGTTATTAAGTTCGGTGTTATTTTTTTTATTTAAATTCAATTAGCCAACATATAGTACATCATTAGTTTCAGATGTAATGTTCGATAATTCATCAGTTGTGTATAACGCCCAGTGCTCATCACACCCGTGTTATGTCTTCAAGTTTTTCACATAGTTTAAGTTTGTTAGGCAAAAAGCAACTTTCCTTTTTTCCCTGGTGGAGAAGTATATCATTTCCATAAAATAAGCCCATTTCAAGACATATGAAACATCCCCTAGCATTCTGGGCCTTATTTCTCATAAAATGCTACTAAGAATTTTCACGTAAGTTCTTTTATTTGATGCAGACAACGTACAGATGAGGTAACTGAAGCTGAGTCACTAAACTCAAGCTGAGTCAAGCCTCACCATAATCATAAGTCAGTAATAAGGCTACACTCTTCCTTCTACCTGTGTCTCCTTCCTCGGGCACAAGCTGATTTAGAATGGACAAGAAGTGTCCTGTTCAAGAGATTGGGATTGATTGATTTACTACATTTGTGAAAATTACATTGCTGGTGTCTCTGGAAAGGATTATAGTTTTAAAGGTGCAAAATTATTCCAGATTACTTTGGAATCCAACTATTACTTATGCCTCAGTGCACAAAGAAGTTCATGCAGGGTTGGAACCTGGTCATCTGTGAGATCATATTTTGTGTATTCTGGAAACCCATGGAAAAGCCACGTAGCCCATCTGCTTTCTCCATTGTTATCTCTTTTCAAATTTTTATTTAGCAGTTATTTTTATTTTTTTGAAATTGTGATACTTGACGTATAACATTAGTTTCGGGTGCACAACCAAATGATTTGATATTGTGTATATATTGCAAAGTGATCACCACAAGTCAACAGCCATCACCACACACGGTTGCAATATTTTTCCTGTGATGAGAACTTTGAAGATCTTAGCAACTTTCAGATACACAATGCAGTATTATTAACTATAGTCACCAGGCTGTACATTATAACCTCAGAACTTACTTATTTTATATAATTGGAAGTTTGTGCCTTTTGACCACCTTCACCCATTTTACCCACTCTCCACCCACAGCCTCTGGCAGCCACTGTTCTCTGTATCTGTTTTGTTTTGTTTTAGCTTCCACAGATAAGTGAGACCTTATAGTATTTGTCTTTCTCCATCTGACCTCTTTCACTCAGCATAATGCCCTAAGGTCCACCCATGTTGTCACAAACAGGAGGAACTCCTTTTTTATAGCTGAATAATATCTCACATTCTTACTTTATTTTTTTATTTTTTAAGATTTTATTATTTTTAAGTAATATCTACACCCAACCTGGGGCTCGAACTCACAACTCTGAGACTAAGAGTCACATGCTCCACTGACCAAGCCGGCCAGGCGCAATATCCCACATTTTTAAAAATCCATTCATCTAAAAAAAAAAAAACCCATTCATCTGTCATTGGACACTTAGATTGTTTCCATATTTGGCTACTGCAAATAATGCTGCAGATGAACATGCGAGCGCAGATATTTTTTCCAGTTAATGTTTTTGTTTCCTTTGGCTAAATACCCAGAAGTGAAATGGCTGGATCATATGGCAGTTCTATTTTTAATTTTTTTTGAGGAGCCTCCATCCTATTTTCCATAGTGGCTGCAGCAATTTACATTCCCACCAACAACACCTAAGGGTTCCCTTTCCTCCACATCCTTGCCAATACTTGTTATTTCTGGTCTTTTTGATAATGGCCATTCTAACAGGTATGAAGTGATATCTCATTGTGGTTTTGATTTGCATTTCCCTGATGATTAGTGATGCTGAGCACCTCTTCATGTACCTGTTGACCATCTATGCATCTTTTTGGGAAAAAATGCCTATTCAGATCCTCTGCCTATTTTAAAATCAGATTGTTTTTCTCTCTACTATTGAGTTATATATGTCCTTTATATATTTTGGAGAGAATACAGGGATCCCAAGCACCTTGACCCACTATAGCTTATATAGGGCAGAGGTTCCACAGTGGGAGAGGTAAGCCAAGGAGACCAGAGGCTCCCATTCCTGTCCAATGCTCAAACCAACGGCTCAGGGGAAGAGTCCATTCATAAGAACAGAAAGCTTTGTAGCATTCCCCAAAGGAACTGACTTTATTTGGAAGAGTACATGGAAATTCAAACCTAAGAGCACTCTAGAAACAATGGAGATTTTCATGGTGAGCAAATAAGAGGAGGCTGGTAGCTCTATGAGAGGCACAAGCTAGACCATTGGCCATATTGTTTGCTAGAGATAACCCAGCTAAGAAGAGCCCTGCTGGAGTTAAAACAAACTTCAAAGATTTGCATCATGAAGCTAACCCAGCCTGAATTGAATTGAATCAAACCGTGCAGCAATTGATACCCTAAGGGTTGTTGAAAACAATAGAGAAATCTGCCAGAAATTAGTGTAGACTAACAGAAGAAGGCAGACAGCTTCGCAGAGAGAGCAGGGAAAGAGACCAGGAGAGCCACGCTGAAACCATGGTTATCACAGGGTGACTCTGCTCAGGCCCCAAACTGTGCCATCTTAGAAGTAACATCAGAGGCTTTGGTTATTTATTTTCTTCCCTTCAAAAATTATTTCAGAAGAACATGGGCCTGCAACCTTTCTTTTGTGTTTGTGTTTATTTGGTTTTCATTCACCACAGAAGCCACAAGGCGTGTCCAAAAAAAAAAAAAAAAAGGTAGGTTTTGTGACCATTTTGCCAATTTAACCTCCTTCCTAGAGGCCATTGCAGCACAGTTACTTAGACACCTTCAGCATTAGAAGGGCAGGAACGTCAGCTAGAGAGACACAGGGCAGGTTGAGAGGGCCTGATGAGGTTCATTTTTTCACTCGATACTTGGTAGAGGTCTTGGTGCTTGGTTTCAGGCCTGCTTTGATGTCTTTTCTTTGTCTATTTAAGATGACTGCATTACCCACACCCTAAGTTTAGCTCAGAAAATAAGAGCAAATAGCAAGCATCATCTCCTTTGCAAAATTTCTTTCTTTGGAAGGTGCTGTCATACCTGAATGATACAGAGAGACCTCAAATTTGGTATGTCCAGGGAAACAAACCATGAGACTCTTAATGACAGAGAACAAACTGAGGGATGATAGACGGAGGGGGGTGGGAGATGGGCATTAAGGAGGGCACTCGTGATGAGCACTTAGTGTTCAGTGATGAATCACTGAACTCTATTCCAGAAACCAATATTGCACTGTATGTTCACGAATTAAAATTTCTAAAAAATTCAGTATGTCCAAAATTGAGCTCATCATCCCCCTCCCACCTCCACCAGTCCTGCTCCTCCTATATTTCTGGGACCGGAAGGACACAAAGCAGAAAACTGGTGAGTCATCAGAGACTCCTCCCTCTCTCAGCCACGCATCCAGTCAGTCACCCATCCATCTACCTCCCAAACAGCTCACATGTCTCTGTTGTCTTTTCTTTTCTTCCTGGCCTAGCTCAGGCCCTCACACACTCTCCCTTGGGCCTCCACAGCTTATACCCCTGCCTTTAGTCTTATCCCCATCTAGTTTGTTTGTTTGTTTTCACAGAATCAAGTCCAAGTTTCTCAGTTCCTTGGCATGGCATATAGGGTTCTTCATTATCTGATCCCTGTTTATCATCCAAGCTTCACCTCTCAACACTCCACGCTCAGGCCAATCTCCATACTCTTGACCATGCCTTTCCCTTGGGTGGGACTGACTTTGCCCATATTTTTCAAGCAGCTAAATCGTACTCATCCCTTCAGGATCAGCTCAGGAGTTACCTCCTCTGGGTAGCATTCCTTGACCTTCAGGCTGCATGAATGGCCCTTCCTCTGTTTTCCCTCAGTTCTTTATACATGACTCCATCTCTGTACTGTACCAAAAGTCTTAGTGTACTTGGAGGCTTTCCCTGTTAGACTGTGAGCTCCTTAAAGACATGGCTTGTGTCTTATTTTTCCTTCTATCTACAGTTCCTAGCACAGGACTTGACCCAGAGGGCATGCTTACCATCTGTGCTGCAAGAGCGACTCCCAGGTTATTGCTCGATCAATGTTTATCAACTTTAAACATCCTGATTCTTTTTTCTTAAGATTTTTTTTACTCTTTTTTTTTTTTTTGATTTTTTTTTACTCTTAAGTAATCTCTCCACCCAACATGAGGCTCAAACTTATAATCCTGAGATCACAAGTCGCATGTGCTACCGACTGAGCCAGCCAGGTGCCCCAAACTTCCAGACTCTTGACATTTGATGATACAGTTGATAGATGGTTAAGATGCACCTCCTCTATGCTCCCAGGGTGCTCCCCTACCACTGGGATTATCACCCTCTATTTATATGGTCTTTGCTTGTTTATTTACTTTTCTGACTCCTCACTAAATGGTATCAGCTCCTGGAGAGAAGGACCCAGGTATTGTCTTGCTGGCTGCTGAACCCTTAGTGCAGAGCTTACGCAGTGTGCGTGGAAGGACCCTCTGGGCAGGCAAGCAAATGTGAAAGGAGAGACTGTGCTGGGTGGGCATGCCTAGTTCTTCTGCCCCATTACACCAGCCAGATGGAGTGTGGTGAAACTGGCAGCATGGTGCTAGCAGAAGTCCGCCCAATACAGACGCGAGCCCAGAGGAATGGAAGATCTCACCAACAACGATTACCAGCTAAGCTAGATTAAAACTGTGGTACTAGCTTTCCATATGGTCCAGTCATTGTCACAGAAAGCTTTTTTCAGGACTTTTCTTCCGCGGCAGCTACTCAAGAGTTGAGAGTAAAAAGAGAATCTAGAGAGAGAAAGTAAAAGCGTTCCGGGGAACTGTATTGAGAATTGGACTAGTCATTGCAGCATGGCCATCAGTTGTCCCCAATTTAACTTCAAACACAGAGTTTTCAAGGAGCATGCCTGTGGTCAAGTAGAGATGAAACCGCAGAATCTTGATGGAGTGCCAGCGTTCAGGAATTGATAAAATGTAAGACGCCTCCTCTCCCATGCTCACTCTTCCATGTCCTCCTCTCTATTAAGGCCACAGTTTTCAGCACACGAGCACCAGCAGCATTACAGGTATCCCTCTAAAAGCCAAGAAAAAGGAGCCAACCACTTTTCAGTGCTGCTTGTGTGAAAACACAAAGACATACTGAATATTGGTTGGTGCCAGGGTTATGTGAGTCGGCACACACAAAGGCGAGCAAACTTCATCATCCCTCCCAAGTGAGCCAGTGGCAAAGGGAAATACTATTTATTTGATCCAGCCCATGCTCACTGTCCCTTTGAACAAAAAGATGAGAAAAGCTTTGCCATAGAAGAAACTCCTTTGTAGTTGGGCTCTGGGATCTGTGAGTCTGTTAGGGACCCACCTTATCACCCACCTCCTAGATGTCCTAACGCTAATATAATTTATGAAGTAAAGGTTGAATAAAAGTACTTTCATTTGGGAAATTTCTTGAGATTTTCTTTTTTTTTTTAATTTTCTTTTCTTTTTAAACATAGGAATTGATTCATTGATCAGTGTAAAAGCCTAGAGTGATAGAGCTACAAGCCAAAGGAAGAGGCAGGAAGGATCCTCCCCTGGAGTCTTCAGAGGGACCTGGCCCTGCCAAACCCGTGGTTTCGGAATTACATCCTCCAAAACTACGGGGGAAGTTTGTACTACTTTGTTATGGCTGCCTTAGGGAAAAACACAATCCCTCATAATCCTTTAGCATAAAACCAATTCCAAGAACTGTGCTTGCATCCTTGTGGTACCCTTATCCTCATTTCAAATCTTCACTAGGAACTCGATGTGCGAGAAGGTAAAATTGCACACATAAATACTTTGAAATTTCCTGAGATTTCCAATGATGACCACAGACACGGTGAAGTGGGTTTGAGCCCTAAATCTGGATTTTGCACCCTTAGAAGAAGGGAAGGTTCAGGAACGCTTGATGAGCACCCACTCTGAATCAGGTACAGAGCTATGCGCTTTACGCGTGTTCCTTCCTTGAACCCTTGAAATAACCCACTGAGGTAGGCATTCACATCCCTGTTTCCGAATAAAGCTATCAAGGCTCAAGGAGAGGAAAAAGGAAGAGTAAAAATCTCTCTGGTTCTATCACTGACGGCTCCCAGTATGCAAATCCAGCTCTGGCTCGCTGCAAAGTGCACATCCTTGCTCGCTGCTCCACCATCCCACAATCTTCATCACTGTCACTGGATGTTTGAGAGAACTGCATCTAGCCAGAGGTGATATGCAGCTTCTACAAGTCAATATTCAGGAAGATTATAAATTCAAGTGGCAATTGTTTTATGATGGCTTGTACATTTGCAATGCAGGTGTGACTGTGGATTTCCTACTAACCAGCAAAGAGTGCGTGTTGTGCTACTTTAATCATCACGATGCTTGAAATAAATACTACATGATTTCAACCCCTTCCCTCACATCTCAAAACAGAGAGATGGTGATGCACCATTCAATATATTACAGCCCATTTAGGCTTTTACCAAATTCGTTGAACCGTAAGTCAAACACTGAATGAAGGGACTTAATAGGTAAACACAGTTAAAATGCATAGTTTTCCTGAAAGGCTGCTGATGGTGGATGTGCATAAATTCATGCACGGGTGCCACTATTTTTTAATTTATCATCTGTGGAGTTTGTACCTCCAAAGGACATTTTTGGGGTCTCTAATTGGGAAGTGTTCCAGGATGAGTATCGGGGGTGGGAGGGATGTTCCAAACCCATACCTGTTCAGATAAATGGAGACATCATTAACAAAAAGAAGTAAGTGATCATGGCTTCTCTCGTTTTTCATAAATTACACTAAATAACCATAATGCTGCAATTTAGTGGTCCAAAGTTCATTCTATTCAGCAGGCCATCCATAGTCAACAGTTTAAAGAAAAGAGACCTGCTGAGAAAATAGTGGTCTAATCAGATGCCATAAAATCGAGCTGATGAGATGAGTCCCATTTCTTTTTTTGTAAGGGGATTCTAATGAAGCAATGCTCAGAGGGGATTCATAACTTTGGGCCCCCTGTTTCATTATTCAGGTCAGCTGTACCCAGTTCCAAACGAAGCTAAGGAAGCTAATCCCACAGGCTATTGGTGGGTATGCTGGGTCGTGCAGGTGACTTCTTCAATCCCAAATCTCTAGCAGCCAAATATCATATACACCCTGTCTTGGTTCTTAAACGGGTTTTGAGGAAGCTTTGGGGAAAAAAAGGTAAATGCAGGAGCATAGCAAGCAAATTAGAAGTACCGAAAGACGGTGCCTCAAAAACGAATCCATCCCCTGCTGGAAGTGGGAGACAAGAGGGCTCCATTCGGGTACTGCAAACGTACCAGCTTGCATGACCACGTAGAAGCCTCCAAGGCTGGGGTGGACAAACACAGGCAGGTTCAAGAGGGAAGTGTCCACGGCATGTCTAGCACATCTTCCTCTCAGGAAAGAGCCTGAGGAGGGAGGGGAAGGCAGCATGACCATTAATCTAACATCTGATGTTCAGGTCCATGGGCCTCAAGAAATCATCCACCTGTCAATATATAAGTATCTCCTCTTGGGGGGGAAAACAGCCAGTAGTTCCTAAATTTATTCCATTTATACCTTCCCACCGAATATAATGTCTCAAGGGAATTTTTTTTTTTTTAGGTTTTATGTATTCATTTATTTGAGAGAGAGGGAGAGAGCATGGGGCGGTTGGGTAAGGGAGAGGGACGAACAGACTCTGCAGTGAGCCCAGAGCCCCGCACGGGTAGGCTCGATCCCACGACCCTGAGATCACAACCTGGGTCAAAATCAAGAGTTGGATGCTCAACCTACTGCGCCACCCAGGCGTCCTTCACAGGAATTATTTTTAAAACAACTCCAATACGGTGAGTAGAAAATGAATATATGTCCTTTTGGCAGCACTGAACCAATTGGGGATGTATTTTTAATGCCCTACCTTCAGCACCGGAAGCCAGACAGGGGAATCAATCAGCAGCTTTTGCCTCCTCAGATCCCCGCCCCTATTACCTGGTTGTGTCTCATTTTCTTACCTGGGAAACTGAGGCCCTGGAGAGAGAGGAGCTCAAGTTGCTAAGATTGAATGAGGCAATGCATCCAAAGCTCTTAGGAAGGTGCCTGGTGTATAACAAGCACTCGAATGACAGCTAATGCTGTTATTACTATTACTATTACCATCACAGGCATGATCATAGGAGGAGGTGTATCACTTATTAATGGCCTTTTTAATATTTATTTTTATTTATTCCTATTTTGTTTTATTGTGGAAAGAACCCTGGACATGAGATCTACTTTTAACAAATTTCAGTGTATAATATATTATTGTTGCCTTTGGGTCCAATGTTGTACAGCAGGACTCTAGAATTTATTCATCTTGCTAGACTGAAACTTTACACCCATTGATTAGGAACTCCCCACTTCCCCCCCATCCCGCCCCAGGCCCTGGCAACCACCATTCCACTCTTTGATTCTCTGAATTTGACTACTCTAGGTACCTCAGGTAAGTGCAATCATGCAGCATTTGTCTCTCGGTGACCGGCTCATTTCACTTAGTATAATGTCCTCAAGGTTCATCCATGTTATCGAATATTGCAGAATTTCCTGCTTTTTTAGAAAGCTGAATAGTATTCATTATACATATATACCACGGTTTCTTTATCCATCCACCTGTCAATGGACATTTAGATTGTTTCCGCAACTTGGTTATTGTGAATAATGCTGCCATGAACATAGGTGGGCACATATCTCTTCGAGCTACTGATTTTAAATCTTCTAGATAAATATCCCGAAGTTAATCTTCTAGATAAACACCCTGGATCCTGGATCATATAGTAGCTCTATTTTTAATTTTTTTTTGAGGAACCTCCATACTGCAGTGGCTGCATCATTTTTGCATTCCCAGTAACAGTGTACAAAGGCTCCAATTTCTCCACATTCTTGCCAACATTTGTTGTCTTCTGTTGTTTTTTTTTTTAATATTTTTTAAATATTTTATTTATTTATTTAGGATAGTCACAGAGAGAGAGAGAGAGAGAGAGGCAGAGACACAGGCAGAGGGAGAAGCAGGCTCCATGCACCGGGAGCCCGACGTGGGATTTGATCCCGGGTCTCCAGGATCGCGCCCTGGGCCAAAGGCAGGCGCCAAACCGCTGCGCCACCCAGGGATCCCCGTCTTCTGTTGTTTTGATAAGAGCCATCCTGATGTGTGTGCGGTGATGTCTCACTGGGGTTTCAATTTGTGTTCCCCAGATGATTACTGACGCTCAGCACTTCATACATAACTGTTGGCCATTTGCATGGTCTTCTTTAGAGAAATTTCTATTCAAGCCCGTAGCCCATTTTTAATTGGGTTATCAGAGGTTTTTTTTTTTTAATATTACTTATAAGGATTTTTTGTATATTTTGGAAATTAATCTTGTGTCACATATATGGTTTGGAAATATTTTGTTCCAATCCATATGTTGCCTTTTCTCTCTGATGATTGTTTCCTTTCCGGTGCAGAAGTTTTTTAGTTTGATGCAATCCCACCCGTTTCTTTCTTATTTTGTTGCCCGCGCTTTTGGTGGCATATCCATGAAAACGTCGGCAAGACCAATGTCATGAAGATTTCCCTCTGTATTTTCTTCAAGATGTTTTATAGTTTCAGATCTTGCATTTGAATCTTTAATCCATTTTGAGTTGATGTGTATGGTGCAAGAAAGGGTCCAATGAAAATTCTTTTGAATGTAAATACTCAGTTTCCCCAACACCATTTGTTAAAGAGACAGCTCTCTCCCCATCGTTTATTGTTAACACCCTTGCCAAAGATCAGTTGACTATATAGGTATGGATTTATTTCCGGGCTTTCTATTCTTTTCCATTAGTCTATATGTCTGTCTTTATGCCAGTACCATACTGTTTTGATGACTAGAGCTTTATGCTATATTTTGTAATCAGCAAGTGTGATACCTCCAGTTTTGTTCTTTCTCAAGATTGATGGACTAGGGCAGCCCTGGTGGCCCAGGCGTTTAGCGCTGCCTTTGGCCCAGGGTGTGATCCTGGAGTCCCGGGATCGAGTCCCATGTTGGGTTCCCTGCATGGAGCCTACTTCTCCCTCTGCCTCTGTCTCTGCCTCTCTCTCTCTCTCTCTCTGTGTCTCTCATGAATAAATAAATAAAATCTTAACAAAAAGAAAATAGAAAAAAATAGAAAAGTCTATTCATGGTCTTTTCTGGTTCCATATGAATTTTAGAATTGTTTTTTCTATTTATGTAAAAAATGCCTTTGAGATTTTGACACAGATTGCACTGAAACTGTAGATTGCTTTGGGTAGTATGGATATTTTAACATTATTAATGCTTGACATGGAATGGCTTTCCATTTGCTTGTGTCTTGTTTAGTTTCTTTCATCAGTGTTTTGTAGTTTTCAGTATACAAGTGTTTCACTTCCTTAGTTAAGTTTATTGCTAAGTATTTTTTTTTGTGTTCTTGTAAATGAGATTGCTTTCCTAATTTCCTTTTCATAGTTCTTTTTTAAAGATTTTATTTATTTATTCATGAGAGACACAGAGAGAGAGAGAGGCAGAGACACAGGCAGAGGGAGAAGCAGGCTCCACGCAGGGAGCCCGACGTGGGACTCGACCCTGGGTCTCCAGGATCACATCCTGGACTGAAGGTGGCGCTAAACCACTGAGTCACTTGGGCTGCCCAGTCCTTTGTTAGTGTATAGAAAAGCAACTGATTTTGGGGACAACCGGGTGGTTCAGTTGGTTGAGTGACTCTTGCTTTTGGCTCATGTTATGATCTCAGGGCTGGGGGATTGAGCCCCACATTCGGCACTCAGCATCTAGTCTGCTTGAGATTCTCAACCTCTCCCCTTGCCCTACCCCCAGCTCATGCTTTCTCTCTCTCTCATATAAATAAATAAAATCTTTTTTAAAAAGCAACTGATTTTTTATTCTAAAAAATTTTTTATTTATTTATTCATGATAGACACAAAGAGAGGCAGAGACATAGACAGGGAGGGAGAAGCAGGCTCCCTGCGGGGAGCCCAATGTGGGACTTGATCCCTGGACCTGCGATCACTCCCTGAGCTGAAGGCAGACGCTCAACTGCTGAGCCACTCAGGCATCCCAAAGCAACTGATTTTTTAATGTTGATTTTTGTATATTGCAACTTTACCAAACTTGTTTATTCTAACAGTTTTTTTTAAAATGCAGTCTTTAAGATTTTCTATATATAAGATCATGTCATTGGCAAACAGATACAATTTAACTTCTTCAGTTTTTTTTTTAAAGATTTTATTTATTCATTCATGAGAGACACAGAGAGAGAGAGGGAGAGGCAGAGACACAGGCAGAGGGAGAAGCAGGCTCCATGCAGGGAGCCGGATGCGGACTCAATCCCGGGTCTCCAGGATCATGCCCCAGACCAAAGGCGGCGCTAAACCGCTGAGCCACCCGGGCTGCCCAACTTCTTCAGTTTTGATTTGATTTCTTGTTCTTGACTAATTGCTCTAGCTAGGACTTCCAGTACTATATTGAATAGGAGTGGCAAGAGTGGGCATCTTTGTGTTGTTTCTGATTTTAGAGAGAAAGCTTTCGATTTTTCATTATTGAGTGTGTTAGCTGTGAGCTTGCCATCTATGGTCTTTATTGAGGTCCATTCCTTCTATATTCAGTTTCTTGGGAGTTTTTTTTTTTTATCATGAAAGTGTGTTGGATTCTATCAAATGCTTTTTCCGCATTCATTGAGATGACTGTGTGATTTTTATCTTTTATTCTGTTGATGTGGTGTATCACATTAATTGATTTTCATATGTTGAACCACTCTTGCATCCTAGGGATAAATCTCACTTGGTCATGGTGTATGATCCTTCTAATATGCTGTTTGATTTGCTTCGCCAGTATTTTGTTGAGGATTTTTACATCTATATTTATCGGGGATACTGGTCTGTAGTTCCCTTTTCTTGTGATGTCTTTGTCTGGCTTTGGTATCAGGGTAATGCCGACCTCAGAAAATAATTTGAAAGTGTTCCCTCCTGTTTAATTATTTGGAAGAGTTTGAAAAGGATCGGCATTAATTCTTCTTTAAATGTTTGGTAGAATTCACCTGTGAAGTTGTCTGGGTTTTGTTTGTTAAGAGGATTTTTTCCCCTTTTCTTTTTTTTTTTTTTTTTGTACTCTTAATCCCCTTTACCTATTTCACCCATTCCCTCCCACCCACCTTCCCTCTGGTAACCATCAGTTTGTTAATTAACCATAATTAAGAGTCTGGTGGGGGTTTTTTTTGTTTTTATCTTTTTTTTCTGTTTTGTTTCTTCAATTCCACATATGAATGAAATCCTACAGTATTTGTCTTTCTCTGACTGACTTATTTCACTTAGCATAATACTCTCTAGTTCCATCTATGGTGTTGCAAATGTCAAGATTTCATCCTTTTTTTAAAAATTTTTATTTATTTATGATAGTCACAGAGAGAGAGAGAGAGAGAGAGGCAGAGACACAGGCAGAGGGAGAAGCAGGCTCCATGCACCGGGAGCCCCACGTGGGATTCGATCCCAGGTCTCCAGGATCGCGCCCTGGGCCAAAGGCAGGCGCCAAACCGCTGCGCCACCCAGGGATCCCTATTTCATCCTTTTTTATGGCTAATGTTCCTGTGTGTGTGTGTGTGTGTGTATGTGCGTGTGCACACGCGTGCATGCACACGCACACATACCACCGCTTCTTTACCCATTCATCTATTGATAGACACTTGGGCTGTTCCTATAATTTGGCTACTGTCAATAATGCTATATATATATAGAGAGAGGTATATATATCTTTTCAAATTAGTTTTTGTATATTCTCTGGGTAAAAACCCAGTAGTGGAATTACTGGATCATATGGTAATTCTATTTTTAACTTTTTGAGGACCCTCCATACTGTTTTCCACAGTGCTTGTATCAGATTGCATTCCCACCAACAGTGCAAGAGAGTTCCTTTTTCTCCACATCCTCACCAACACTTGTTGTTTCTTGTGGTTTTGATTTTAGCCATTCTGATAGGAATTGGGTGAGAGCTCATTGTGGTTTTGATTTGCATTTCCCTGAGTTTGTTGGGAGGTTTTTGATTATTGATGCAATACTAGTCATAGGGCTATTCACATTTTCTCTTTCTTCATGATTTAATCTTGGTAGATTGTGTATTTCTAGGTATTTGCCCATTTCTCCTAGGCTGCCCAATTAATTGGCATATAATTGTTCACCATAATCTCTTAAGAACCTTTTTATTTCTGTGGTATCAGTTGCAATGTCTCTTCTTTCATTTTGGATTTTGTTTATTTATGTCCTCTCCTTTTTTCTCAGTCAGTCTAACTAAGGGCTTCTTGATTTTGTTTATCTTTTCAAAAAGCCAACTCTTAATTTCATTGATTTTTAAAATTATCTTTCTATTCTTTATTTCATTTATTTCTGTTCTAATCTTTGTTATTTCCCTCTTTCTGATAATTTTGTGCTTTCTTCTTTTTCTTCTTTTCTTTATACTTCAGGTATAAGGTTAGATTGTTTGAGACCTTTCTTCCTTTTTTTTTTCCTTTCTTCCTTTTTAATGTAGGTGTTTTATTGCTATGAGTTTCCCTCTTTTTCTTAAGTAGGGCCCGAACCCATGACCCTGAGACCAAGACCTGAGCTGAGATCAAGAGTCACATGCTCAACCAACAGAGCTACACGGGCACCCCTGAATTTCTCTCTTAGTACTGCTTTTCTTGATCCTGTAAATGTTGGTGTTATGTTTTCATTTTCATTTGTCTCAAGGCATATTTCAATTTCCTTTTCAATTTGTTCTTTGACCCAAGGATTGTTTAAGAGGCATACCACTTTCAATATGTTGAAAGTTATATGGGATTTTTGGTTTCTAAGATCACAGTGACACTATTTGTGGCCAGTATGAGATCACCAAAGTGAAATCAACTTGTCTTGCCAGGTGACGTTTTTTCAGTACGGCTTGATCCTTAACTAAACTTAACAACAGTAAAGCAAGGGACAGACTAGTGAGGCATAGTTCAAATACAGCAGATTTCTTTTTTGGATATGACATGGCTTAGAAACCAGGAATTGAGGGTAGCCTATCTCTGGCCTTATTCATTTATTCAGCAAACATTGGCTGAATCCCTGCAAGGTGCCAGGCCCACTGTTAGGATGCTGGGGACAGTGATGAGCAAAACAGTTGCAGTCCTTGCCTTCATGAAATTTAGAGTCTGGTGGAGGAGGGAATGAGGGGAAGGGGAGGAGGCAGACATTGAACTTAACCTACATCCTTGAAACAATGTACATGACCCTGAAATGAACCAATCAAAAGGAAATCTCCCAGAGGAAATAATAGGAAAGGTTTCAGTCTGTCACTTCTAGGTCCTGAACACTGGTACCTGTGGTCAATTCTTTGCTCACCAGACATGGTCAAAAGAAATCACTGAAGCTGCTCCTCAGTCTGACTTCTTCACCCAGCAAAGGAGGCAAAAGCATGGAAAGAAACTCTATGAGGGACGCCTGGGTGGTTCAGTGGTTAAGTGTCCACCTTCGGCTCAGGGCGTGATCCTGGAGACCCGGGATCGAGTCCCACGTCGGGCTCCCTGCATGGAGCCTGCTTCTCCCTCTGCCTGCATCTCTGCCTCTCTCTCTCTGTGTCTCTCATGAATAAATAAATAAAATCTTAAAAAAAAAAAAGAAACCCAATGAACTACTTCGACCCTTCCACTCCCCCATTTGAGGCTGAAGTTAAACACAGGTCACGTGTGATATCCCTTTCCAAGTCTATGGGAGTGAAGAAGAGGTACTCTCTACTGCCCTCACTGGTGACTTGCTAAGGCCATTCATCCTCTCAGCACACATTTATTGAGCCCCTACTACAGTCCAGGAGATACACAGTGATCCCTGCTCTCACAGAGCTCACATCCTAGTCATTGCCCCTGCATCACCAGCCAATGGTGGTGATCTCATGCTTTGTGGGCCATGCTGTGCACAGTGGCTCATTTATGCCCTTAAAGGTAAGTGAGAGCTAAATAAAGATGACGGTAGACTGGAAGTGTATGCCAGGCAGAGAGAACAGCAAACGCAAAGACCTGGAGACAAGAACAAGCTTGGAGTAAATGAGCGGCAGATGAAAGGTCAGTGGGGTCAAAGTCTAGTGAGTGAGAGAAAGATTGGTGGCAGAAATGGCTGGAAAGTTTTCTGGCTTGTGTACCCGAATACATGGTAGTGCCGTGACTAGGACAGGGACCATGGGAGGAGGAGGTTACTGAAAACAGCCACAGCTCCTTCCTCACTGCACAATTTTACCACATGACCATCCTAAGTTGAGGTCACTAAGGCAATTACCAACTAATAGGCAAGTTTTCAGTCTATTTGTGAATCAACTATTTAAAACTCAGAGTTTGTTGTGTTTATATGAAGAGTTTATATGAGGCCAGCAGATGGGCTGTTGTATTTGAGGTTTAATTTTCTTGGACTCACATGTGTGGCTGGAGTAAACCCAAAGTGCCATCCGTTGGAGAGGCTCTGTCAATGTCAAGGCCCCGGAGCAGTTGTTGACGTCTGAATGCTGCCTGTAGCTCAAATAGTGCTCACCAAGTACCAGTGAGCTCCCTACATTCTCCAGACCCCTTCTAGTTGGGCAAGACCATGTGATTAATTCAGGCCAATGGATCATGAGCAGAAGTGATATGAGTCAGTCCTAGGCCAGAGCACCTGATCACTAGTGAACAACTCTTTTTCTAGATGGCAAAGAGGTTATGTGTTCCTGACAGTGTAGCTACAAGATGGAAGAGTCTAGGTCTCTGAGTGACTATGTGGTACAAAGCCACATTGACCCACGTAAGACAGGTAGTGTGAGAACAAAGCAGAACGTGTGTTATCTTAAATCACTGAAATGGTGGGTAGTTACCTCGGTATAAGTTAGCCTTACTAGTTACTAGTTAGTTACCTTGACTGGTTCAGTGGCTTTCTCCCTCTTGGCCCTCTCCCATGTACCATGCCCTATTTGGAAGAAGGGTCAAATTGGCCATAAATAATGCACTCCTTTCAGGTATCTAACTAGGCTTGCCCTCCTATCCACTTCCTCAACATGCTAATGTCTAGTCTCACTTTCTCCACTTCCTGGCTGCACAGCTCCTTTCTGCCTACTTAGCTTCATGACATATTCACGTGTCCTTCTCTGGCTTATTGACTTTGAGTTCCACACTTACTCGTAACTATCTGCACACTCTTTTGCTCTGGACATCTTTGCAGCTATATCCAGAGTACTCTCACCGTCAACCCTAGCCCTGTGGGTGCCTCACTGAGCCCCATCCCCACAGGGTAAAAGGAATTTGGATGATAGTAAAGAAGCTCACCAGTGCTTTTTGCTGAGGAAGCAATACTGAACCTGAGGTATGGAAGCTAAAGGTAAGACTCATGATGAGAAATGAGGCCAGGAGGAGTGGGAACCAGTGCAGAGTGTGAAATGGCTCTGGCCCAAAGCTCTGAACGGTGTGCAGATGACTGAGGTGAATTCCCAGCCCACTTCTGTATGCGGTGCTAGCCGCATAGTGTAGAGGCAGGCCCCACAACTTTAGAAAACAGAAAAGGTAGGATATGACAGCTGTAAAACTCAAGAACCCAGATAACATGATTTCTGTGAGAAAAATTTCCCAGAGCCATAGGTTGACCTGACAAGAGCCCAGTTGTGCCTCGATGCCCTGGCAGATGCAGTAGGGATAGTCCCACCCTGGCAAGCAGAGGAAGCAGGAACCACTGGTGAGGATTCCTACAGCTGAGGGCAGTTTCTAGTATTGGGACCCAGATGGAAGTCTTGGCTGTGTTTGTCCCCATGAAGGGGATGTGTTTAAAGTCATACACTGAGAGCTGCTTGTAGTCTGCTGTGCTTGTGTCTGAACCAGTCTAGGGGCGGATCGTATCCATCAAAGGTGTGGGACCTCTTGCGTACAGTGTCATGGTAGCTTTTGTATAAGGAGCTCCCCCTCCACCCCCAGTTGAAGTCAGATGCTAAGCAAGACAGGAAAAAGGAAATAGATGGCCTTGGGGCCAGAAAAAGAGGGCACCATGAGATATTAGCTCTAGAAACCCTACTTCCACAGCTGGCTGGAACAGAACATCTCTAGTTCTACGCTGTCATCTCTCATTCCCTAACACAACCACTTTCTCTGTCATAGAGACATGACCTGACTTCTTTGTAAGAGGAGCAAAAGCCAATGGATATATTTTTTTTCTTTCCCTCTAGCTCATCATAGCACCTTGCATTTAGTAGTTGCTCAACAGTGTTTGCTACCCTGAGATGTTTTGATCTGAAGAGCAACCATCCCAGTATTTTTCCTTTTCATTCTTTCCTTTTCCAGGAACCCCAAACCATTTAATTTTGGTTTCTTTTTTTAAAAGCTTATTTATTTATTTGAAGTACTCTCTGCACCCAACATGGGGCTGGAGCTCAAGACCCCGAGGTCAAGAGTCACATGCTCTTCCAACTGAGCCAGCCAGGCTCCCTCATTTCACCTTGTTTAACTTTCTATCATCGCTTCTCGGCCTTTTGGCTAAGATCAAGTGTACTTTCTTTCTATCAACCCTAGAAATACCAAAACGTTGTACAATGGAAGTACAAGATTTCAAAATGAATATATGCTTGCTCCTCTTCTTCTGTGGAGACTCATGAGGACCAGAGAGGACAGTCAATCAACTAACAAGCATCTACTGAATATCTATAGTGTGCCAAGCAGGCAACAGCTGCAGGATAGTTATAGCTCCTTGGAGGAAGCTCCAGACACAAGGTGATATTGTCATTAATAGTTTCCATGTCATTTGCTTTCCCCCCCATATTAAAATGCTGCTGGTTCTAATTACTCATGTCATCCTCGTTATTGGCTTTATGTTTCTCTGTGTCCTCATAAACAAGGCAGGTCTAGATATTATCACAGGTAACAGGCCAAGAAAATTCAATTTGCTTTGATTAGTTATCACTTGTAGAACAATTTCTGGTTTTCAGAAAGCATATTCACAGCACCGTCCGTCCCTTAGGGTATTGTGCCAAGTACTTGATAAGACATGAAAAGTTGAGGGGTGCCTGGGTGCTCAGTGATTGGGCCTCTGCCTTTGGCTTGGGGTGTGATCCTGGGGGTCCTGGGAGTGAGTCCCACATGGGGATCCCCACAGGGAGCCTGCTTCTCCCTCTACCTATGTCTCTGCCTCTCTCTGCGTGTCTCTCATGAATAAATAAATAAATAAATAAATAAATCTAAAAAAAAAAAGAAAAGTTGAAATATTTTAAGTTGAATTTCATGTTCCTCAGGAAACAACATTTTAATGCAAGATCCAGCAAACTCTATGACCCATGGGCCAAATCCTGCCCCCCCACCACCTGTTTTTATAAATAAAGTTTTATCAGAATACAGCCACACTTGTTTTAAAAAACAATGTCTATAGCTTCTTTCATGCAACAACAGTGGAGGATAGGTGAAAACAACTGAAACAGTTTCCCTGTATCAAACGCCTGATGTTTGCCATGGCTGTCACATTCATTATTTCACAATCCACAAGACCCTTCTAACGGAATAATAGCTGGCATTTATTGTGCTAATCAGAGTTTTGTTCTTAATCTGGTGTTTGTAAATTTGGATGGGAAAAGATTACAACTTAATTTCTGTTAATCTCTAACTGAAAGCAATTATTTCTTCAATTATGAATGTAGGTAACAAAGTCATATTAGCAATACCTGTGACTTTATCACTGGTAGAAATATCACACTTTTTAAAAAAAGAGTTCATTTAAAAGAAAAGAGTTTATTTATTTATGTGAGAGAGAGCACGTGTGAGAGAGCTTGAGCAAGAGAGAGGGGCAGAGAGGGAGAAGCAGACTCCCCACTAAGCAGGCAGCCTGATGCAGGGCTTGATCCCAGGACCCTGGAATCAGGGCCTGAGCCAAAGGCAGACGCTTAACTGACCGAGACATGCAGGTGCCCTGATACTTTTTTTAAAAAATAAAGAGCAGATTTTACTTATTTATTTATTTATTTATTTATTTATTTATTTATTTAAGAGGGAGGGGCAGAGAGAGAATCCTAAGCAGGCTCCATGCCCAGGACAGAGCCCTTCAAGGGGCTTGATCTCAAGACCCTGAGATCATGACTTGAGCTGAAATCAAGAGTCAGACACTTAATCCCCTGAGCCACCCAAGCGTCCCTACAGATATATTTTCAAAGATTTATTTATTTACTTGAGAGAGAGAAAGGGATGGGGCTTTGATGCCAGTACCCTGAGACCATGACATGAGCAGAAATCAAGAGTCAGATGTTTAACTGACTGAGCCAACCAAGAGCCCCCCAAAATATTTTTTTTACAGTACACTGTAGTCACTGGAATCTCACAATACCATTTTGTTCATTTTTACTTGGAAATAGTGGCAGATACTAGCCTGCTAAATGTTGTTATTTATTTAATGCACTACTAAGGAAGCATATATACACAAGTTTGTTTTTAAAATACACTGATACCTTTATTTCATTATAACTAATTTCCCCTTTGTAATCTAAAGTATTATATGTATACATTTAAAGCTATTGTTCTGAAAAGGGGTCCAGAGGCTTAGACTGCCAGAAGAAACCATAAAAAGGTTAAGAAGCTCTATGCTGAGTGCATTAATTCACTGAATACTCACAACCATGCTGGGTGATGGGTACTACGGCCAGCCCCTGACTATCTGCTCTTTACACAGGAGTACAATGGGGGGAAAAGAGATTGATTAAATTGCCCAAGATCACAGTTAACAGTGGAGCTGAGGTTTAAATCCAGTCTGAGTCCAGAGCCCGTGCTCTTCTTGGTCAATATTTTATACTGTACTACCTTTATTGTAAGTGTCATTATCCGTACTTTATAGGTGAGAAAAGGGATCCTTCCTATAAAGGAGGATGGTGGTGGCTGTTGTGAGTAGCAGAAAGACATGAACATTTCTTGAGCACCTACAGTGCCAGACTCTTTTCATGCATATCTCATTCTAGCCTCTTAAAAGCCCTCAGCATTTGGACAGATGAGTGAACTCAGACCTGGGGCAGGATGAGCAACTTGGTCAGGACCACACCCACTCCTCCCCTCCACCAGCTACCTAATTAGTATGTAAATTATGTCATGCCATCCTGTGGTCTTCCTTCCTTCACGGGTTATTCAGTGAAGGGAAAATACTGCAAGGAAATATTCATGCCCTCTTTCCTACTAAAGCCAAGAAATTGTTCATCAAAACAGGTGGGCTAAATCAGTGTGGTGCATTTTTATGAAAAATATTTCATGTGACATTTGAGAATTTCACAAAACCACATGTAAGAATTAAATTTAAAAATAAAGTAGTAGACTGATACTCATTACTATGATGAATGTTTCCAGTGAAAATATAATCCTGGCAAAGGATACTTTTGAGGAAAGAAACTGACATTAACGTAAAGACATCTTTTTTAAAAAATTTTTTTTAATTTTTATTATTTTTTAATGGATGAAATATATTTGTTATATTAGTTTGCTAAAGGTGCCATAACAAAGTGTGACAAACTAAAAGGACATCTTTTTTTTTTTTTTTTTTTTTTTTTAAGAAATTGCTCGGGCAGCCCGGGTGGCTCAGCAGTTTAGAGCCGCCTTCGGCCCAGGGTGTGATCCTGGAGACCCCGGGATCGAGTCCCACAGCAGGCTCCCTGCGTGGAGCCTGCTTCTCCCTGAGCCTGTGTCTCTGCCTCTCTCTCTCTCTCTCTGTGTCTATCATGAATAAATAAATAAAATCTTTAAAAAATAAAAATAAAAAAGAAATTGCTCTAAATTATGGTGCAAAACTGTTTCGAGGATTTCCTATAAAACGGTTTAAGCAGTACTGACTTAACATCAAAAAGTATACTTTTGATCCCTTACTTGGCCTGATTCCCTGCGTCAACTTCAAATCAAGGCAAAGTTGGAAGTATTTTGTATCAGTTACGATTCACAAGTCGGGGAAGGAGCTCTGGATGGGAAAGTCTCTCTGGGTAAGAACCGCTTTGCTTAGATGCAAACTGTTTATAGTCACAAATCGTTCAGACGGGGCCTAGCTGTGCCTGGGCAATAGCGCCAACGTGGGCCTTGGAGAATGCAGAAACCCCACCCCCAGAAAGCCGGTTCCCTAGCAGCCTGCGTCTCCCCACTAGGAGAGCCTCGTTTCCCAAGGCTCCGTGGCCACAAACCACGTTTCTAATGCAACTAAAAGATTCCTCTTCACGGACACTTAATGATGCCGAGTGTGTCATTACGACAAAAACAAACAAAACCTTGTGTCTTCAGAAAGGAAATCTGGGGCCTGATGGCCCAGAAAGGAACACAGAGGAGTGAAATGAAATGGCCCGGATTTGCAGGAGCCCTTCAGGCTCCTATGGGGCGGCGGGGAAGGAGCCCGGGCCTTGCGCTTGGCGACTGCAGCTCTGGCCGCGCGCACCCCGGGGCCCCTCTGAACCTCAGCTCTTTCGCTTGGTCAGTGGCGCTGGGTCCCCGCAGCAGCGGCCGCGGCCACTTATTTGTCCAATGCTGTGTGCCGGGTCCCGGGTGAGGTGCGGGGTGAGCGTGGCAAACGGTGCGCGTGGCCCGCGCCTGCGAGAAGAGCTGGGTGCCCGTGAGCTGCAGGCTGTCACCGTCCCTAAGTGGCTCTGCCCCCTGTCCCCCTTCGGGCCCTTCGGGCTGCTTTATTTCTACCCTGAACAATGTCTCTTGATGTTCTCCCGAGTCTTGTAAAAGATTTGTGACCATGCTCAGCGATCTGGAAAACACGAGATGGTCCAAATAGGAAAAAGAAGGCACCCCTAATCTTGTGCAAATGAGACAATGCCAACACAGTCCCAAATGCTCGTTAGGCAAGATCTAAGGGAGCAGGGGCCGCTGCGGTCCCAGCGCACCTCCATGCCTGCGTCCTTCCCTCCGTCCGTGCAATCTGTCCCTCCCTGCCACCACCACACAGCGCCAGCCACCGGGGAGATGCGGACCCGGCGAGGGGCGCGGCCAGGCGGGCGCAGGACCGCAGGCGGCAGCGGCGCGGGGGGCGCCCTGCGACCGCGCGGCCACTCGGCTCCACCGCGTGCGGAAGGGGAAGCGACAATCTGTTGGTGGCGGCCGCGTCCGAAACCGGGGGGCGGGGGGGGGGGACGTTCCTACCCTGGCCCTTCGGGTTCGGGGGCGCGCCCTCTCAGGCCGGGAGATGCCTTCATTTCCAAGGAAAGCGTGTGCTCCGCGGCCCCCGCGGCCCCCGCGGCCCCCCGCGGGCGTCCCCTCCCCGGCGGCGCCCCGTCCCCTCGGCGGCCTCCCGCTCGCCCGCTCCTCGCCGGGGACTGATCAATGCCGCCCGGCGCTCTTTGCTAGGCCCGCACGGCCTGTGATCGGCCAGCCCCGGGCTTCGGGGGGACGGCCTGGCAATTCAGGCCCACTGAACTGTATTTCCCCGGCCGGGGCCCGCCCCCCGCCTTTGTGCGGCGCCCGGCCCGCCCCCTTTGCTCACTCTCCCTTCATGCTTTGTTTGGCAAACACAAAACGCCCGGCCCAGCGGCGGGCCCTTTTCAAGCTCCGCAGCCAGCACTTGAAAACGCCGCGAGGCTCGGGCACCTGGGAACACCTCCAGGGCCCGGGCCCGCCGCCCCGCGAGCCGCCCGCGCCCCCCGGGAGCTCGTGGGGGCCGCGGGGGCCGCGCGGCGCGGGCCGCCCCACGAGCCACCCCGGATGCCCGGGCATCCCAGCTTCCTGCAAGCACCGGCCTTCCCTTTGAAAATCCGGGGCACTTCGGGGGCGGCGGGGGCGGGGGGGGGGGGCTCGCCTCGCCTCGCCTTTGTGTTTTAAATGGCCCAGAAGTTCCCTTGACACAGAAGCGCTGAGGACCGGTGTGGAGGATGCACCACCAGCAGCTCTAACTGGTCACCAAGGGCTGCGAAGGCTCTAGCTCAATGACAACGACAATGACAACAGTAACCATAAGTGCGGTGACAGCGGCTCCCGTTTATTGAGCGCTTACTACGTGCCAGGTCACGCCCAGCGCTTGACAGGCATGATGACATTTGACCTTAATTTACAGCAACCCGTGGGGCAGCCTGGGTGGCTCAGCGGTTTAGCGCCTGACTTCAACCCAGGTTATGATCCTGGAGACCCGGGATCGAGTCCCGAGTCCCACATCCCTCTGCCTTCTCCCTCTGCCTGTGTCTCTGCCTCTCTCTCTCTGTGTCTCTCATAAATAAATAAAATCCTTAAAAAAAAAAAAAAGAATTTACAGCAACCTGGTCATATGATTAGGGCCTCTTGTACTAACTAACAAGGAAGCCAAGGATCAGAGAGGCTATAAAGCTTGCTCCTAACCCCTGCCATGTACTTCCTCAATTTAATCTTCTCTTTAATATTTAAATAGTAAAATCTTTGGGCTCCTAACAAGAAATGATCCCCCCACCTCCCCCTTCCGGAACATGCAATACTACCATGCTTTTGCCAGTTGTCTTCATAGCCTGAACTGAAGAAACTTTTTAGGTGTTATCATGCAGTAATTATGATTAGAGTAGCCACACTCTGTTGAAAAGTGTGCCAGGCACTTAACTATGTGATTAAATATATCCTGTCCTTCGAGCCTTACAACCATCCTCTGGGATGGGTTCCACTATTGTCTCCGTTTTCCATTAGGTTGGGGGAAAATCAGCAGATTCCAGTAACTCGTCCAAGGTCACACAGCCAGTAAGAACTCAGCAGAGCCAAGGCTTGTCTGAAGCCAACGCTTGTTCTCTAAACCTTTAGATGATACTGTCTTCAATTACTACTAATTATATTTTGATTTCTTCCTTTTTTTAAAAAAAGAGAGAGAGAAGGAAAAAAAGCCATGTGTGAGAGTGGGAGAGGCAGAGGGCGAAGGAGACAGAGAGAATCTTAAGCAGGCTCCACATCCAGGACGAGCCTGACCCCCAACCTGGTGCTCGATCTCATGACCCTGAGATCATGACCTGCACCGAAATCAAGAGTCAGTCACTTTAACCGACTGACCCACCCAAGCACCCCTATTTTTAATTGCTACGATTCTTCAAAAAATGGCCTTTTGTTTTCCAAAAATTGCCTTTCAAGTTCACTGGCAGTCACTTGTTAAGTCTCTTGGAATTACTTTTTTCCTTGAAAAGACTAACATAGCTTCAAACTGCAATAACTCTGAAGGGAAACAGGGAGAATGGGGCTCCTTAACTGGGTAAGTCCACTCATCACCAGGTGTCTGTTGAAGGCATAGAAAGTGACCCAGGCCGAAGTCACATGTTTGAGAAGTTTTCGTCTCATTTTTGTAGCCAGCTTCAAAAGAGAAAACAGGGAGGCTAGTTTCCTGACTCTCACTTTGAGGATAATCTAGCACTGGAAGACTTCAGAGATCAGCTGGTTCAGCTTTTTCATGGTACAAACGGTGAAACTGAGGCTCAGAGAGGAGTGGGACTTGCTGGAACTCGGGTGTAGACTCCATGATAGAATTAATCTATCTGGTGTTAATCAATATAGTTCCTACAGGGACTCACTAGCTATCAACCTAGAGCTTACAGTGTGCCAGGCACGGAGCTAAGGGAAAGAGGGGTCAACAAGATTCCTACCTTCACAGAACCTCCGTTCTAGGGGGAGAGACAATGGAAAAAAGTAGCAAATCACAGCTGTGGTGAGGCCTATCAAAGTACGAGCCAACGGCTCGCTGAGAGGCTGTCATGGGAGGATTTAACTCACCCAGGGAGGTCAATACAGGCTTCTGTGAAGAAGCAATCATCGATTGGGATCTCAAGGATGAGCAGAAGATAGAAGAGGGGAAGGAAAGAGCATCCACATCAAAGGGAACAGTGCATGCCAAGGCCCTGTGGTCTCAGGGGGTATGGCAGGTTTCAGGGACTGGACACTGGAGCATAAAGAACAAAGAGGAACGTGGTATGAGATGGGGCCAGCTCACACCGTGATGGGGCTGGAGAGGTATGCGTGTGGGGCCCAGCAATGACGGGCCTGGTAGGTGCTGCTGGTGATTTGAGTCCTTACCCTACAATCTCTGAAAAAGCCAGTGAAGAGTTTATTGAGCCAAGGGGTGACATGGCATTCTTAAAAGATCACTCTGGTTTCGGGGTGGACAACTTACTAGGGAGCATAGGAAGTCCTGGGAAACAACTAGTAAGCTATTGTAGGTGTCCATGCAGGAGATAACGAAGGCGGTGGACTATGATGACGATCCTGGTTTTCTACCAACTGGTTGTTTGACAAGGGGCCGCTCATGTAACTTCCAGGATCCTCAGTTTCCTCATCTGCATGTTGTTCCCGACACCACCCATCTACCTCTGGTGTAAGGGTCAGTCAACAGGGCACTATAGAAACGCAAGCCATTAATGAGCAATGATAAGAATCCAGATCCAGAGATTTTCAATCCTAATGAAATATTATCCGGCAGTCTCCATCGGCGCGTGATGACAAGGCTGACCTGTGCCTTTTTTCTGGTTAAGTGTAAATATACAAGGAATGCCAGAAGGCGCTCTCCGTGTAAAAATGTGAACCGTTACAGACGAGGCTAAAGTGTCCCTTGACTTTCACCCCAAATCCTGGTCCCTCCTGTCTCTTCTTACAGCAGTGTTTAAAGTGTTTGAAATTTGGTCTGTAGGAACACATGAGGGTGATACGGACCAGCCATTTGCACCTGAATGCATCCAGAGGCATAATATTGGGGTCATCTGGCAACACTTAAAAGAGGGCCCGTCTCTCTTAGGGGCGGTAGCTTTGTAAGGACACCCCGTGTTCACGGCTCCCTGTATCCCAGTATGGTCGGAGGTCAGTTGGATCTCTGCAGGGCTGAATGAATTTTTTCTGTATGTATGTCATACATCACCAAAAAGGTGGTTGTTGTTGCTTTCGTATACACGTATTCTGTGTCTTGAACTTGATCGTGAGATGTGTGTGCACACGGCTCGAGCACCCAGGTCAAGTTCAAGACACAGAGCATCGCCAGCAGCCCCGAAACCCTGCTTGGGGTCCCCTCTGTGTCGCTGCTTGTCCCTCAAGTAAACCTCAAGTAAATCCTGACATCTAACAGCATAGATAAATGTCGCCTGTTTTTGAACTTAATACAAATGGAATAATACAGGATTCACCAAAAAAAAAAAAAATTAAAAAAAAAATTAAAAAAAATACAGGATTCACCCTTCTGTGTCTGGGTTCTTCGGCTCAACATTAAACTTAGGAGATTCATCTGTGTTCTTTGCCTATAGCAGTAATTCATTCTCGGTCAGTGCTGTATAGTGTTTCATCGTACGAATATACCACACTATTTATCCAATCTGCTGTTGGACATTTGGGTTGTTTCCAATTTGGGGCTACTTGGTATATATATATAAATATCTATTATGACCCCTGCACTGGGTTTTTCAGCTGGAAGCTTATACCAGCATGAGAGTGACATACCCACAAAACAAAGCTGATCATTTCACCCTCTCCAACATAAAAGACTTCTACTTGCCCCCTCATCCCTTCCTCAGAATAAAACCCAAATTCCTTAGCATGTCACTCAGGGCCTGGCCCCATGTATCCCCAAATAAATCCCAAGCCTCCTCTCTTACCACCAAACTCCAGCTACTCACTTCTCATCGCTCCTCACACGCACCAGGCCCCTTTCACAACTCCGTGCCTGTGTGCCTACTTTTCCTGTGATTTAGGTGCTTTCTCCTGTACCCAGAAAACCTCTGCTATTTCTTCAAGATTCAGTTCCAATGTCACCTCCTTCGCGAAGCCTTCAAGGGACACCCTTCTGTAGATTCCGGCCTACAAGGGGCTCACCTCATTGACTTGGTTCTTACTTAACGAACGCATAGTATTTAGTGCACGCCAGCCGCTGCCCTAAGTGCTTTATTTTTTTTAATATTTTATTTATTTATTCATGAGAGATCCAGAGAGAAAGAGGCAGAGACACAGGGAGAGAGAAGCAGGCTCTGTGCAGGGAGCCCGACGTGGGACTCGATCCCGGGACTCCAGGATCATGCCCTGGGCCGAAGGCAAGCGCCAAACCGCTGAGCCACTCAGGCTGCCCCCCCTAAGCCCTTTAAAAACATTAACTCATTCCTCCAAACAGCCCCTATGGGCTAGGTACTGGGAAGACAGTACTCTTGCCATATGAGGAAACTGAGGCAGAGAGGGTTTAAAAATGACTTTCTTCCTTATGGTAGGTGGCCCTACAGAAGCTAGATCCAAACCCAGATGGGCCTACTCTGTCCCACTGCTGCTCTCACTGAGGTGGCCCTGTCCCCTCCCCCCCCACTGGGACAAATCAGCTGGTGCACCCAGCTGTCACCTCCAAGAGGCTGCCCACCAAGTGCAAGTTACTGTCCCATCTCTCTTTGTGCCATGAGAGGCTGAGAGAGCACTCACTAAATCAACGATCACGGTTGGGTGTTGGAAAGGGGGGCGACTCGGGAGAGCCTGGGGATTGCTAGGTGTGAAATACAAACAGGTTTACTAAGCAATGAACTCAAGGACATGTTAACCCAGGTAGAAGGGCGACGGGGCTTAAGTAAGACAATGGGCGTAAAGTGATTAGCGGGGCGCCTGGCACATGGCAAGTGCGCGTAAATGTTATTTCACACCACGCGGCTCACATTTAACAAGCAATTACCATGTGCCAGGCGCTACACTAAAGTGGTTTATTTAACTAATTTCATCCTCATGATAACACTGTAGAGTCCCTACTCTTGTCCCCATTGCATCGCTCAGGGTCTTAAGCAGGAAAACAGAAACTGCTGGAAGTGCAAGCAGCCGTGGGAACTGATGATAGAAGAAATTGGTGACCGAGGTGAGGGCAGAGCTGAGAAACCAGGAAGGATGAAGCAGCCACCTGGACAGTGGCAGTGGCGGGAAGCTCAAGGGACCCCCGGAGGGCACTTTGCTCCGGAGCCCAGAGCAAGCTGGGACCACAGGTGCCACTTGCTTGGGGACTAGGCGAGAGGGGAGCTTCCCAGCAGGAGCTGGAGCCGCAGAAGTGACCCAGTCCCTGCAGAAGAATCCACTTAAAGCAGGGATGGGGGGAGCCACCCTCCTGGGTCTCCCCGAACCGCCAGGTTTCCTGACACGTGGGAGTTTCAGTGCTAGAACCAGGAGAGGCCTGGACAAACTGGGGCAAGTTGGCCACCCCAAGTGGGACACGGAGAAGAAGGTGGAAGAAACTCCCCGGCTTCTCCCTTCCTCTTTCCTCTCTGTCTCCAGCAGCTCCCTCTCCAGGGTGGACCGAGGGGGAGGTCACTCTGGGAAACACCCTGCAGGGGTCAGTCCTCCCCCACCGCCGCCCCTTCCAGCCCCCCCCACATTCAACGATGATGATGATGATGATGCACGCAAAAAGCTAGGAATGGGCTCCAGGGTCCGCAGGCCCAGGACCGGCACAGGTGGGTTACAGGGGAGGAAACTTGGTAAACAAAGGCAACAAAAGCCTTTGCAGACTGGCTGTTTGAGTAGCCCTGATTTCCAGGCTTGAGTTTGGGCCAAGTTGGGGCTGCGGAGGGTCATTTTGGCCCCAGAAGGGCTGCGATCATTCCACGACCATGCCACCTGTGGCCACCCACTCCTCTTACACGTGGGCCAAAGCCCAGTTCTGCAACAGGTCCAGCCTCACGCTGGACGGCCCTTGGCACCGGGGCTGCTGGGCATGGGGGTGGCCTTGACTTAGAGAGTCTGTGCCAACGTAAATTCGACCGCATCGTTAAGATACTGTTGAGTTTAGCCGATTTTTATTTTCCTAGCAAGACTGTTGTGATGAAGCAAGCAGTGCCTTGATTTACATTCTGGCACAAGCTCCTTATCTTGTCGTGGGCCAGCAACAAACAGTTCGGGAGCTGCCACCAAGTCCTTGGGCCACACTTTTGTCGGTGTTGTCTTTGGAGAAGCAATGTAGTGTGACCGTAGAGAAGAGAAACTCCAGATCAGGGCTTGATATCTACTTCTGTCGCTAATTGTGTAGACAAACCCTTTAACCTCTCTCTCAGGCCAGTTTCATCCTCTGTCAAAGGTACCAACCCAAGCTGCCCTGTTGACCGCACGAGTCATCGTGAGGCACGTGGGCAGGCCAAGCATCCTACCCATCTGAAGGCCGCTTCCTTTACTCTAGGGCTGAATCCATGATTGCCTAAAAGACAGGATATTATATCCTACATATCCCAAGTATCCAGCATACTTGGGATGGGAAGGTACAGAACTATAGGGTCATAGCCACACTCCGGGACAGAGGGCACTGAGGAATAGAAATAGCTCTCAGGAGGGATGGCCCAACTGCACTGGCCTCGACAAACTGTGTGTGTGTGTGTGTGTGTTGGGAGATAGGATGGGGTTAGGAAAGTGGAGAGAAGAATGGAGAGAGCGAGGAGTGGTGTGGTTGCGGGAGAGAGCTGTCCAAGGGAAAGAGAAGGCAGATGAGATGACTATAAGGGGGAGGGTTCAAAGATGCTTGGGAACTCCCGATGTGGGTGGGCATACCAACAGGTGAACGTCACGTGTAAGTTGCACTGGATCATGCTAAGGATTCAGTGGAAGTGGTTAGAAGGGCACACTTGCTGGAGCTCACATCTTAGCAGCGACACAGGGTTGGGAGCCAAATCGTCATGTCTTCCAAAATGTAGACATGGCTACCTTGGCCTGGCTCACAGCCCTGGCCTCATCTAGGAGCGTGGCTGAGGGTCAGAGCCACCCACGTGCACCTGTGTGTTTGCTCCCAACAACTGGGCCACCCCTTTAAGAGTAGCTTTGTATTCCTCTGGTCAGAGGCCAGTCCTCTAGCTGCCATCCTGGGAAAGGACATAGGCCATCGGTGAGGACAGAGGGAGACAAAAGGGACCCTCTTGTGTCTCCAGACCCTGCAGCTTCCTAGCTGTTCCAATGGGCACAGATGTCTGTGGGCTCTGCGAACCTTGTCTGATAGCCAAGGAGGGCAGTGGGCCAGGTCAGGGAACCAGGACTTTGGCCAGCACTGTGTGCGCTGGACTGTTGCCCAGTATGGATCCCTCCTGCCAAAATCCACACCAAGGGAATGTCCGGTGGCAGATCCAAGGATCCCAAGCTCTCCAGGCTCATGATGTCCTCACATGAAAAACACTGTGCCTGTTCTAAGAGGACCCTTGTATCTCGTACTAAGGCCAGATGTCAGAAACTGGTGTCTTGAGGCTGCAGGGAACCAAAATGTCCTTGGGGAGCCCACAGCCCATCTGGGCACAAGGAATATGCTCGAAGCATGGGCGAGTTCTGGGGATGGACTCAGGTTGTCCCGTTGCTCTGATAGATCTGTTCCATTTGGTGAGATCACATGAAGCTCCCATGGAGAACTCCAAGTTGTTGGGCTTCGGACCTCAAACAGAACTTGCCAGCCCTTTCTCTACATCCTTTCATCTCTGGTTTTATATTGGCTTCCTCACGCAGTCTCTCTTCTAGCTCTTTCTATTTGATGCCTCATGCTCAGCAATTCTGGAGGCTCACCCCCACTTACCTTAGTTCCCTAAACTGGTCTCCTCCCTGCTGGCACTGAACTTGTTTTTGAAAGCTGTCCCAGAAAATCCCCCCGTTGGCTTAGGTCCAGCACTTGGCAATTCTGGGGTAGGGCAGACGGGCTCTTTCTGGGCAGCATGCTGACTGACCCAGCTCCAGCTTCTCTTGCCTCCCGCTTTTGCAGAGGCAGCCAAGGATGGCAGCAAGAGTTGGAGCAACAGCTCTGTTCACGTGACGTGGTCGTAGACAAGACATTGGCTCAGCTATGTCATATGATGAGACATGGCCAGCGGAGACCGGTGGACTGCAATGGAAGAAGACTACCTGGGAGGCCCCAGGGGTTGGAACTACTATGTCCTTGTGGGAATAACTCTAGGTGACAGTGTACTCCAATGGGCAGAGCGTGGGCACCAGGGTAGGCTGATAGTGGGCAGCAGGGCTCCAGTGTCCAGGCTGGGACCTAAGAGAAAGTCCTAGGAAGCATGTTCCCAGGTCCAAAAGGCCCAGCGCACTAGGGCAGGACAGCATGACGGAGTGAGCATTGGCTTTGTTTAGAGCATGACAAAATAGACATTAAGTCAAAAACTAACAAAAGACAAAGACAAAGAAGGTCATTATATAATGATTAAAGGGTCAATTAATCAAGAGGATATAATAGTTGTAGATGTATATGCACTTAACATTGGAGCACCTAAATATAGTAAGGAAATACTGGTGGATTTTAAGGGAAAAATAAACAAAAATACAATAGTAGGGGAATTCAATGCCCCACTCTCAACAATGGCCAGATCTTCCAGATGGAAAATCAATAAGGAAATATTGGACTTGCAATATACTTCATACTAAATGGACCTGATAGACATATACAGAACATTCTATCCAACAGCAGCAGAATCTATACACCTTCTCCTATGTAATGGAACATTCTCTAAGATAGAGCATATGTTGGGCCACAAAACAAGCCTCAACAATTTGAAGATAGAAAGTGTACCGGGTATCTTTTTCTGACCACAATGGCATGAAACTAGAAATCAATAACAGGAGGAAACTTGGAAAAATCACAGATTTGTAGAAATGAAACCACACACCCTTGAACAACCAATGGATCAGAGAAGAAATCAAAAGGGAAATAAAATATATCTTGAGGCAACCAAAATGGAAACACAACATAGCAAATCTTCTAGGAGGCAGCAAAAGCAGTTCTAAGAGGGAAATTTATAGCAATCAATGCCCATTATGAGAAAAAATAAAGATCTCAGGCAACCTAATTTTACCCCTCGAAGGACCAGAAAACGAAGAACAAACTAGGCCTATGACTGTGGCCGTGGCTGCTTGGCTCGGGTGGGGGGTAGGGAAGGGCACTGCAGATGAGGTCAGGAGAATGAGCAGCTGGGGTGGTGGGAGAGTTGTCACCACAGACATTGAATCCCCCATCAGAAGGACAAAGTGTGGGGTTTAAGGGAAGCCAGAGAGTCAGGGCCCACAGTCTTCAATAAATGTTGGGAAGTGACCAAGAAGTTGACTGATGAATGGAAAATGTCAGGGTAGAGACTAATAGTTTGAAACAGCAATTAACAGCCAGAAAAAAAAAATCCTGCCTCCAGGCCCAGCGTACTCACTGGAGAGGCTTCGGAGGAAGCAGATTCCTCCAGTTTCCGGTTCCCCCAGGCCTGTGAGACACAGTCCTAACCCCTTAGCATGAATCCACCACAGTGCCTTTCACAATCTGGTCCTAAACCCACCTTTTCAGCCCATTTCTTCTACCCATCCTCTCAGGGCATGTTTTAATCTACACAATCAGTTATTTAACAATTATCTAGGGGCTCCTGTGTGGCTCAGTCGATTAAAGCATCCGACTCTTGATTTTGGCTCAAGTCATGATCTCAGGGTTGTGCTTCAGCTTCTCTCTCTCTCTCCTTCCCCCTTCCCCCCCTCAAAAAACAATTATTATCTAACCCTTTTGAGATAGAAATTTATTAACTGACACCTGTCTACATGGGGTGGTGCTTAAATGATTTTAACAGTACTCGACAGAACGTTACTGCTTTTGAAAGGTGACACCAGGACAGCCCAGGTGGCTCAGCGGTTTAGCGCCGCCTTCAGCCCAGGGTGTGATCCTGGGGACCCAGGATCAAGTCCCACGTCAGGTTCCCTGCATGGAGCCTGCTTCTCCCTCTGCCTGTGTCTCTGCCTCTTTCTCTCTCTCTGTGTCTCTCATAAATAAAAAATAAAATCTTTGGGAAAAAAAAGAGTTGCATGTTCTACTGACTGAGTCAGCCAGGCACCTGTCTTTTAACTTTTACACTAGAGTTAAAGGCGATCTACATACCACCATTACAGTATTAAAGTACTTTGGATTTGACTATATACTTAATTTTAACTGTGCGTTTTATACTTTCATATGTTTTCATGCTGTTACTTAGCATCCTTCCATTTCAAATATAACTCCCCTTTCTTGTATGCCAGGTATAGTGGTGATCAACTCCTTTAGCTTTTGTTGTCTGGGAATATCTTTATCTCTCCTTCATTCCTGAAGGACAGCTTTGCTGGGCTTAGTATTCTTGCTTGGCAGTTTTCTTCTTTCAGCGCTTTAAATATATTACCCCACTCCCTCCTGGCTTGCAAGGTTTCTGGTGAGAAATCCACTGACAGTTTATAGGTTCCCTTTGTATGTGATGACTTAATTTTCTCTCGCTATTTTCATAATTCTCTGCTTTTCTTTGATTTTGGACAATTTGATTAGAACGAGTCTCAGAGTAATCTTTGAGTTCATCTTGCTCAGAGTCCTTTATGCCTCACATATCTCTGGATGTTATATCCCTCCCAAGATTTGGCCTGCTCTCAGCCATTATTTCTTAGAATAATCTTTCTGCCTCCCCTCTTCTTCTTATAGGACTCCCATAATGCTATATATTCATTTTATTGATGGTATTTTATAGGTCCCATGTGCTTTCTTCACTCTTTATCCTTTTGTCGTTGTCGTTGTTCCTCTAACTAGCTAAGTTCAAATGACTTGTCTTCAAGTTTGTTAATTCTTTTTTTGGCATGATCAGTTCTGATGTTGAATCTTTATTTATTATTTATTTATTTATTTATTTATTTATTTATTTAGGTTCTGTGACTATATTCTCCAGCTCCAAGATTTCTTGGTTTAAATTTCTTTTTCAGATTTCTCATTTTGTTCATGCACCGTTTTCCTGATTTCATCTAGTTGTCTGTCTGTGTTCTCTTGCATCTCATGGAGTTTCTTTAAGATGACTGTTTTGAATTCTTTGTCACCAGCTCACAGATCTCCCTTTCCTTGGAGTCAGTTTTATTAGTTTCCTTTTGTGGTGTCATGTTTGCCTGATTGTTCCTGATCCACATAGCCTTGTGTTGGTATCTGTGCATTTGAGAGAACAAACCCTTTTCTAGTTTTTGCAGACAGGTTTTGGCAGGTAAAGACCTTCCTCTGATGGGTCCCTGGGCTGATGTCATTGCCTCCGTGGTAACAGGCATGTGAGTTTGGAGCCAGACCACATGGCTGCTACATGATCCACAGTGGGGTCCTTGGTTTGTATACTTGTTACCAGGGGCTTGGGTGGGTGTGAATTCTGATCCTTAGTAGGATGGAACTACTTCTAGGACCTTGAGCAGTAGGGCTGGTGATGGGACAAGGGGTCCACATCAAGGTCCACAGTTGAATCAACAGACTGCACAGATGAGTGTGGTTCCTGCTGGGTCCCTGGGAGGGCCCCCTCTAGGTCACAGGGTGGGCTTATTGGGCGGGGCCCTGCACTGCAGCTGAGAGGGGCTAGAACTGAGTCACTACACTCATAGTCCACTGCTGGGACCAAGGTCTACAGGCCCACCTTCAGGGACATGGATGGGTGTGCCTCCTGCTGGGTTCCTTGGCAGGCAGGACCGGTCCTGCACTTTGGCAAAGTAGGGATAGAGCTTAGTCACCAGGCTGCTTCAAGATCTGCAGTCAGACTGCAGTAGGTTAGCAGGCCTACCTTTGTGAGCACAGAGCAGCATGTCTCCTGCCAGGTCCCTAAGCAGGCAAGACAGCCCCCAGACTGCAGCTGAAAGGGGCTGGTGACAAGTCACAGGGCTACTACTTTAGGCTCCACCATCAGACCAAGGTCATTGGGACTACTTCCTGTGGAACTTATAGACATGTCTCTTGGCAGGTCCCTGGGCAAGCAAGACTGCCCATAGAGCATGGCTGGGGGGTGGTGCTGGGGCTGGGCACAGGCCTGCCTTAAGATCGGCAGTTGGACAGAGACCAGCAGGCCTGCTTGGGGGGCAAGGATGTATGTGTGTTGCTTACCCCAACCCTGGGCAGGAAGGACTGTGTCTGGGCTGCAGTTGGGAGGAACTAGAGCTGAATTACAGGATCTTTTTAGGATCATCAATGGGACAGAAATTGGCAGGCCTACCTCCAGGGGCTGGGATGGACATGACTCTTGGCGAGTTCCTGGGAGGACATGACTGCTCCTGGCCTGTGGCTGGATCTCTCAAAACTCCCCCAAAGGCACTCTTGTCCATGACTGCTGCCAAATTATGTCACTGAACAGAAAGACGAGCAGGGGACCTTCAATTTTGCCATCTTGCTGACTTCCTCTCAGCATCTTCTTTAAGACTACTACCTTATTGGGATCCCTGGGTGGCGCAGCGGTTTGGCGCCTGCCTTTGGCCCAGGGCGCGATCCTGGAGACCCGGGATCGAATCCCACGTCGGGCTCCCGGTGCATGGAGCCCGCTTCTCCCTCTGCCTGTGTCTCTGCCTCTCTCTCTCTCTCTCTCTCTGTGACTATCATAAATAAGTAAAAAAAAATAAAAATTAAGACTACTACCTTATTACCTCCACCTTCATTCTGCCTCACCCTCAGTCTTGTTAAGTGAGAAAGAAAATTGGAGCTATTCGGTACAACTTCCTCAGCCCTGTTTTCCTCTTCCCTACCACACACAGTATTTATGTTCAGCCACTCCATTCTTTTCTATCTCATGAAAAAAGTATGTCTTATTAATTCTGCAGGCTAATTTCTTCTCTTGTACCCTGAATCCCCTTTCTGCTCCATGACACAATTCCTTCTCTTTCCTATTACCTTCAACCTTTCCCTGAATGACATGTAATATGTTTCAGTATTTCCATACTAAAAAAATAATCCCATATACCTTTAAACAAAAAGCATCTTGGAATGTGAGTGTCCAGTTCCTTTACTATACTGAGTTCCAAGGTGACATGCTAGCAATCCTCAAAGGTTGCTGCTATATTCTAATAGCCAGTTAACTTTTTTGGAGGGTGGTTAGAATTAAATACTCTATTCTACTCAAGAGAAAAATTTTACCAGGCATTTTCTTGTTCAATAGCATTTCTAGCAGAATTTCACCATCAACAGTTCAGTTAAACAGACACTTATCGAATGCCTATTACATAAGAGACATCGTCGATAGTTTCTCCCTTGCCTCTGTGTCTGTTTTGTGATCTGTATTAGGAAACCATTTTTCATGGCCTTTATATAGCTAGTCCATAGTCTACCCACAAGGATAATAATAGCTTTAGCAGATGCTCTTAATGCTTTGCCCCATATCTATCTGGCTGCCTTGGAAATGTGGGGGAGTTGATGCCCGCGTGGGATGTGACACGGTATATAAATGCCCATCCTCCCTGTGCTCTGATGTGGTATTTCAGAGGCAAGTCATATTAGCCTTCTCAATGGGAGTTCCCAGTAGGATTGAGCCCCACTTGTCCATAGCAGTAACCTGCTCATTGATGCACATATTATTGATTATTGTTATCCCTTCCTGCCTCAGTTTTCCCAATTTCTGACTTAGTTACCTCCCCCCAATAAATGCCCTGCAACCTAGTAGTCCTTGTTTCAGGGTCTGTTTAAGGCATTATCCAAACTGAAAGAGTGGCTAACACTAAATGAGTACCTACAATGAGTCAGGCATTGTGATATTCCCTTCACAGTATTTTAACATAGTGGTTAGGAGTGAGATTAGATTAGTTAAAACATGTAAAATTCTTATAACATGACCTAACACATAGCAGGTACTCAGTAAAGGTCAGTTATATGGTATCTCTAGGGTCCAGTCGGAGACAGACACTGCATCAGTTTTAGGAACAGAGAGTGTAGTATAAAGAATTAGTACCTAGGCATAATAAAATTGTTTCCTAGGTAACTAAAAAGGTAAAAGGAGAACTCTAAAGGTGTCACATAGATAACAACTGCAAGAAGCCACAGCTGTGCCTCAGGGAACAAAGAGAAGAGGCTGAAATTATTAAAACTTGGGAGCTTAAAGCAGGAGCCCTAAGGAACTGAAATTCAGACCTCTGAGATGAGGGCTCTGCTCAGAGAGTACTGCTGACTCTGAACTCAGAAGAGTGGCCCCGTGGAGCTGAGACCTTGATTTCTGAGGAGGCTAGAACTGGTGTTTCTGAGAGGAGTGTGAAAAGGCTGTTTCTACAAGTGCTGAAAAAATGAAAAGCTGGATTCAGCTTTTGTTTCCAGAAGGAACCGCAACTGCTGGACTGAAGAATTGTGGTCAGGGTGACATACATTGGAAAATAAAACCTACACGAAGCACCCAGATAGGAGCAGAGCCCTTCCTCCTGCTTCAGACTTGCAGCTTTCCTCTAATGTCTCCCTGGGCAGAGCCTACCAGAAAGCCAGCTGGCAAAAAAAAAAAAAAAAAAAAAAAGAAGAAGAAGAAAAGAAAAGAAATGTGGTTTGTGGGGTTCTGTCCCAGTATCACAAAGCAGAGTATAGATGGATGGGTTGCAGGGTGAGAGACAATCACCTAATAACTGATGCACGTGGTCTCTGCAACAATCCTTTAAGGCTACTACTGTTATCCTCGGGTTTATCTTT
This sequence comes from Canis lupus dingo, assembly GCF_003254725.2. Lineage (NCBI taxonomy): Eukaryota > Metazoa > Chordata > Mammalia > Carnivora > Canidae > Canis > Canis lupus. The sequence goes on along the minus strand of NC_064281.1, from coordinate 110,783,358 downwards.
TTAATATATTTTATTTTTTAGAGCAGTTTTAGGTTCATAGCAAAATGGAGTGGAAAGCGTAGAGAGTTATATCCCTGGGCTTTGATGAGGAAACTTAGACTGTGAGTTAGTAGTCCAAGATCACACAGCTCGTCAGTGGTAGTGTCAGGATTATAATCCGGGTCTCAGATTCCAGAGCCCACAGCCTTAGCCACTCTCCACCTAAATAATACCTGTTTCCTTCTCCTTTCATCCAAGCTCACATGCTCTTCTATGTCATCAAAGTATTCTACAACTCAGACCTTTCATGCCCTCGGGTAGGACCACTCTCTTTTGTCTCCTTCTTTTCCAAATTAGGTGACTGTCTTCTGCACCTTGGGATCAGAGCAAGCAAATGAGATGTTTATCAGGACAGGACTCAGAACTGCAAATGGTGTTGATGACCTTAGTGTTCTGTTGGTCCCATTGACAAGCATGACAACCTGGTGAGACCGTTAAACACTTTGTTGGCACCTAACTGGCATTTGCTCTAAGTAGTAGGCAGAAGATGGAATTAGAGATCATGAACGCTGCTCCAACATTTAGTAAGGAGGAGAAATCCAGGTATATTCTAGTTTTCACTCCCGAAAGACTAGATGATTATCCTACTCTGGGCAAGCTTCCTCATGACAAGCCGCTTGTTCTCTGTTGACACTACCTTCATCTAGATCCAATTTCTCTTTCGCATCATTCCAAGGCCTAATGCTAGGTCAGAAGTCCTGGAATTGAGTTTGAAGGGTACGTGTGGGGTCACCAGAAGGTCACTAATACCTCTCAGCATGTTGGGGAGTTTTGAGACAAGCGATTGTCCAGTTGTAAAGCCAACACCTGATAGCCTTCGTGCTAGAGGGTGGAGGTCTCTGCAAGGAAAACTGCAGCTGGAATCCTTCTCAGGGGCTGCCCTTCAACAGGAAGTCTGGTTTCACTCAGCACAGCAATGTTCACTCTGGGTCTGGACAACTCACGTGTGACCACATTTTAGAGACCACAGTTATCATCATGGCCTAAAGTTGTGATATTTCACGGTGTAGGAGTTCTTCCTTCCTTCCTTCCTAACAACTTGGAAGCGTTCTACTTGCCTAAGTTTCCAAAGAGGGAATCTCCAACATGACAATTTGGACAGTCTTGAGCTTGGCTTGTGACAGCCTCTGCTCTGGGGATCTGCTTTGTAGGGGGAGGGCCTGGATGTCATAATGAAGGCTATTCAGAGACAGTGATGTGCGACTGACATTCTGAGTTTCCTAACTAGGAGGAGGATTTGATGAAATTTATGAGTAGGACAACGTTGTTCTCATCATAGTAACCAGAAACCTGGGCCATCTAGACTTTCGCAAGCAGTGGCCATTAGTCAACTACAGGCATTTCATGGCAATGGCTCCCATCTTTAGCAGCCCATGACTAGTGCAATGTAGCTATGAAGGCTGATACTTTAACAGCAAGAGAAGTGAACAGTCCCTATTGTCTGCCACTCTGAGGTAAATAATAGGTCCTGGTACCGTCGATCCTTTCTCAGTATTTGCCCAGATCTTCTCTTATTCACTTGATCAGGATTCAATCTCCCAGATCCTCACCTAGAGCCAAATCCATCAGGTGGGGAACTTTCCTGGAGCACCACAAGATTTCTGATATGTCGCAAGACCTAGAACAGTCAGACTAGTGCCATAGTTTGAATCCCAGGGGCCAAAAGTGAAGAAGAAAATCCTATTCATAATAGCCAGAAACAGCAAAAAAAAAAAAAAAGAAAAAAGAAAGAAAGAAACAAAAAAATGGCTACAAACCTTAGCCATTAGAGAACATCATGAACCAGGAGCTATGAGGAACTTGAACAGAACAGAACCTAGTTGGGGAATAAGGTGAGGAGAATTGGGTTACGGTAGAAAACAATTCTGAAATTCTTGCATTTACATGCTGTTGTCTGGATATGACATGGAGAGGGTGGGCTGGCTTGAATGTACAGAGTCAGAGCAGGTAGCAATGACAATGTAGGGCTGAGGAGTTTCCATTAATATGGCCCATGTAGTTCTTCTAGGTAACCCAAAAGCTGCTCATTTGCAGGTTGGAGTTGAAGATAAAACACAGATCAGCCTCTAGTTGGTGCTGTGAATGAATTTACTGATGACATTAATGTCTCCTGTGAAATAGGGCCATTCTTTCTTTTAATCTTAGTAAACTTTTAAAGAGTGTGGCAGGTGGAGCAGGTGTTCCATGGCGGCTTTGGTGCCACCAGAGCCCTCTGCGTACTGTGGAGACCACATGGGGAAACTCGGGACAACTTTCATCTTCACCGTCTCCTCAACCAACTCCTTTCACATCAGCCTCGAAAGGTGCAGCATCCCTCCAAAATTCTCGTGTTTGCTCTAGTTCTTTTTTGGTGACTTTAACTGTTCCAAAAAAAAAAAAAACAATATATCATTGTTTCGATTGCCCAATATAGTCCTTCAGAAGCTAACTCTTGTAAGGGCATACTTCCTACCTTAAACCCTTACCATAGAAATGGTGGAAACTAATATTCAATTGTTGCTTTATTGCCACTGAAGGGTTGTAATGATATGTTACTCTTGGAAATAAAGTAAAAGATGTTCTCACATGGAAATGATGATACAGCAGTAGGTGAAAATTTAAAGACCAGGTGTTTGATTTCGGTGAGAGAGAGAGAGACAGAAAATATCTTCTCAGCTTCACCTGTTTGACTATAGTTGACTGAAGTAGTATAAGATATTTACCAAAGTTCTACCATTACTGAGGAAGATCAAATCACAATACAGACACAATGAGCAGTTTCGGGTAAGGAGGTCTGGCAATTAGTCTCTCCTTTCATCCATAGAAATTTGATTTGAATTGTTATAGCTGTGAGAGTAGGCTAGCTGTAACACACACCCCTATGTCATTTTTTAAAGGTTTGACTTAGCAGCCATGACATATTTTTTGGAGAGAAAAACAAATCCCAAATACTTAGACACCATTGAGTGAAAAGGAGAGTTCACCCTCAGTTGGTTTCTACTGTTTGGCTAATTGCTTTTTAAAAATTTTTATTTATTTATTCATGAGAGATACAGAGAAAGAGGCTGGGACATAGGCAGAGGGAGAAGCAGGCTCCCCATAGGGAGCCCGATGTAGGACTCCATCCCAGGACCCCAAGGTCACAAGCTAAACTGAAGGCAGATGCTCCACCACTGAGCCACCCACATGCCCTTGGCTAATTGCTTTTTAAAAACTTTCACAAATTTAACATTTAAAAAGTACTATGTGACGTAATAAGGTATTACTATGATACTTGAAATATTACAGCATTTTAAGCCCAGAATCTGAAAGTGTGTGACCAACAAATACAAATTTTTTTTTTATGGCAGTGATTTTTTTTCTTTTTTTAAATTTTTTTAATTTTTATTTTATTTTATTTATTTTTATTTTTATTTTTTTATTTTTATTTTTTTATAATAAATTTATTTTTTATTGGTGTTCAATTTACCAACATACAGAATAACACCCAGTGCTCATCCTGTCAAGTGCCCCCCTCAGTGCCCATCACCCAGTCACCCCCACCCCCTGCCCTCTTCCCCTTCCACCACCCCTAGTTCATTTCCCAGAGTTAGGAGTCTTTATGTTCTGTCTCCCTTTCTGATATTTCCCACACATTTCTTCTTCCTTCCCTTATATTCTCTTTCACTATTAAACAAATACATAATTATTCAGCCAAATTTTCAAGTACACCATGGAGATTACTGATAATAAGTATTCTTTATTTAGTACTTAGGTACAAATATTATGATCCCATTTCACAGATGATGTAATAAACCTCTAGGGAGGTTAAATAACAAATCCAAGGTCATACGTCTACAGGGAAGTGGCTTCTTCCTCAGTTGAGACTGCCAGATAAACACCCAGCCCTGACCAATTCCTTGATAACACGCTTGTGAGATTCTAAGCAGAGGATTCAGATAAGCTGTACCCAGACTTCTGACCCACAGGAACTGTGAGCTAATAAATATACGTTGTGTTTTAGCTGCTAAGTTTGTAGTAATATTGTTATGTGGTAATAGAAAATTAATATACCTAATATTGAGTTTTCTACCTAAATTTACTTAATACTTCCAACAGCTGTTTGTTGGAGACTCCTTTGCATGCTCTATGTACATAATATTCTCTGTTCAAATATTTCACTTTCTCCTTTCCAAACATCTGATTTTGTTGTCTATATTGTCCATTTTCTTTTATATTAAATTCCAGTCTTTTTAAAATAAATTTATTTTTTATTGGTGTTCAATTTGCCAACATATAGAATAACACCCAGTGCTCATCCCATCAGGTGCCCACCTCAGTGCCCATCACCCAGTCACCCCCACCCCCCGCCCACCTCCCTTTCCACCACCCCTAGTTCGTTTCCCAGAGTTAGGAGTCTCTCATGTGCTGTCACCCTCACTGATATTTCCCACTCATTTTCTCTCCTTTCCCCTTTATTCCCTTTCACTATTTTTTATATTCCCCAAATGAATGAGACCGTATAATGTTTGTCCTTCTCCGATTGACTTATTTCACTCAGCATAATACCCTCCAGTTCCATCCACGTCGACGCAAATGGTGGGTATTTGTCGTTTCTAATCAAATTCCAGTCTTACCTTCACTATTTTACTCTTACTGTGGGGTTAACGTTTTCTGTTTTTAGCTTTAAAGGTAGAAATTAGATAATTCATTGTTTACCTTTGTTTACCTTTCTAATCTAGGCACTAATCTAGCTATAGATTTCCCTCTAACCTCTTTAGCTGCATTCCATAAAATTTAAAATACTGTAATTATCATTCAGTTCAAAACATTTTCCAATTTCCTTTGTGGTTCCTTCCTTGACTTTTCAGCTATTTAAGGTATATTGTTAATTTCCAACTGTTTGGGGATTTAAAACATTTTTAGTATTTTTTCTGTTATTGGTTTCTAGTTTAATTCTGTTATGTTCAGAGAACGACCATGCTTGGGTAGCAGGAACAAGGAGTAATCCTGCAGACGCTGTTGGTTGAGCAGCGTTCCCTGTTGAGACAATACTGGAATTTGTGCTCCCAGGCTAAGATCCACTACTGCTGGTAAATGAGAATGTTGTGGTTGTTACAGAGTAAGTAGCAGATCTGGTAGTAGAGCCAACAGCAAAAGGAGGGGATGCTGGCACCTGGTTTGGTGGGGGCCCTGGTGACCACAGCATTAATACGGTTATTGATACCCAGCTCAAAGTCCTCTGCGATCACTGTAGATTGTGTGGAAGCAGTATTACTCAGGTTTAACTATGGTACATTTATTCCTAAGGAAAATCTAGTTCCTCCTGGGGAAGAGATGATGGAACTGATGCTATGAAGATGAATCCTGTAGTATGTGTAACTGGAATTGGGTTACTGAGTGAGAACAGGGCAGAAGAAGGTGTACTTGCAATTGGTTGAGAGGGAGTCCCAAAATTAAGCCCTCCTGTACCATGTGTAGAAAAAGTAAACCTTATCATTGAAGTGGTAGCTGTTGTCTTTGCAGCACCAAAAGTGAATCCACCTGTAGGGATACCAGCACATGATTTTAAACTCTCAGTGGCAGCTTCTGCTGTCACCACCAGCAGTGCTCACTCTCTAGGCCCTAAGGGAAATTGATAGGCTTTTAAGACTGCATAGGCACCAAAGAGGTGGTCCGGATACACATGAACTAGAAAGAAGCAGCTTCGTCACTGGGTAGTTTCCATGTCATGTAGTCTGGGATTTTTTTGATCCAGTCTGACTCCCAGTTTATATAGGAGAAACTTAATGCTCAGAGGGACAAAGTGACTTGCCCAAGGTCACATCGCTGGTAAGCAGCGGAGCTGAGGCCTGAAAGCAGATCTGCCAATTCTAAATCCAGTTTCACAAATAATAATGATTTTTGCATGGGTTTTATAATCTAAATCAGAAGGCAATTCAAAGAGAGTTATCGGGATCCCTGGGTGGCGTAGCGGTTTAGTGCTTGCCTTTGGCCCGGGGCGTGATCCTGGAGACCTGGGATCCAGTCCCACGTCGGGCTCCCTGCATGGAGCCTGCTTCTCCTTCTGCCTGTGTCTCTGCCTCTCTCTCCCTCTCTCTCTCTCTCTGTGACTATCATGAATAAATAAATAAATAATCTTTAAAAAAAAAACAAAGAGAGTTACCAAAACAGATAGCATGGCTAAGAAAAGTGTATAATCATCTAGGATGATGACTTAGAATGACATCACTTACTTAACACGAGATTCAGAAAAATTTCACCTTTACCTAAAAATTAGCTTTGTTATTTTATATTCATATTTTATAAGTTGGCCTGTGGGTTTGTATCTCTAGACATTCCTCTAGGGTCCTCTCTCTCTCCATTGTCATGGGGATCTCTGAGAAACATCAACAGCTGGAATAGGAACAGCGACTTCAAGGTGGCTTTCATCACTCCTTTTTCAAATTTGTGATTATCATGCAGTTAATTGCAATCTCTTGTTCCCTAAAGATTATGAAGCACTCTTTAGCATCTACTTTCTTGTTATACATCCAGAGTATTAGACCCCAGTTTGAGGTCAAGGCAGAATTTTTAGGTTTATCCTCAGTTAGCAGATGAAGAAAATGAGAGGTAAGATAACTTGTTCAAGGTCCCACAAGCAGTCAGCAACTAAGTCAAGATTGGAACCTGGGTGCCCCAATTCCAAATCTTGGGCTCTGCCGTCAGCCCACTTAGAAAGTGCTGCAGACTCTTTGTCTTCCTGCATGGAAAGGTGTGCACATGCAACAATTTAGTCTAGCCTACCTCTCCACAAAGCCACAACTGGTCTTTTCTGGGCTGCATTATGACTTTCACAGATCCTAGGCACTTTTTTTTTTATGGGCTACTTCCTCTATGAAAAGTGTTAAAACTTATATTTTACTACTGCTTTGGTATAAAGGTTAATATGTTGTATGTTAAAATATTTTCTTTGATGTAACCAATTTTCTTCAAACTTTAGAAGAAATTAAGACATTATCATTGGAGATGACTCAAAGAAATGGAAAGATATTCCGTGGTCATGGATTGGAAGAACAAATATTGTTAAAATGTCTATACTAGCCAAAGCAATCTACACATTCAATGTAATCCCTATGAAAGCACCAACAGCATTTTTCACAGAATACAATAAACAACCTTAAAATTTGTATGGAACCACAAAAGACCCCGAATAAAAAAAAAAAGACCCCGAATAGCCAAAGCAATATTGAAAAAAACAAAACTGGAAGTATCACAATTCCAGACTTCAAGTTATATTACAAAGCTGTAGTATTCAAAACAATATGGTACTGGCACAAAAATAGACACATAGATCAATGGAACAGAATAGAAAACCCAGAAACAAGCCAACAATTATATGATCTGTTAACCTTTGACAAAGCAGAAAAGAATATGCAATGGGATGCAATGGGGAAAAGACAGTCTCTTTAACATATGGTACTGGGAAAACTGGACAGCTACATGCAAAAGAAAGAAACCGGACTGCTTTCTTACACGGTACATAAAAATAAACTCAAAATGGATTAAGGACCTAAATATGAAACCCAAAACCATAAAAATGCTAGAAGAGAACACAGGCAGTAATTTCTCTGACATTGGTGGTGGTAATATCCTTCTAGTTATGTCTCCTGAGGCAAGGGAAACAAAAGCAAAAATAAACTATTGGGACTACATCAAAGTAAAAAGCTTCTGCACAGCAAAGGAAACAACCAACAAAATTTAAAAAACAGTCTACCAAATGGAAGGTATTTGCAAATGACATATATGAAGAACTTATACAACTCAACACCCAAAAAACAAATAATTCAACTGAAAAATGGGTAGAAGAAATGAACAGACATTTCTCCAAAGAAGACATCCAGATGGCCGGCCAACAGACATGAAAAGATGCTCAACATCACTCATCATCAGAGAGCTGCTAGTCAAAACTACATGGAGCTATCACCTCACACCCATCAGAATGGCTAAAATAAAAAACTATAAAAACAAGTGTTGGCAAGCTTGCAGGGAAAAAGCAACCCTCCTGCACTGTTGGTGGGAATGCAAACTGGTACAGCCACTGTGGAAAACAATATGGAGGTTCCTCAAAAAGTTAAAAATAGGACTACCCAACAATCCAGTAATCACACTACTAGGTATTTACCCAAAGAATATGAAAACACTAATTCAAAGGGATATATGCACCCCTATGTTTATAGCAGCATTATTTACAACAGCCAGGGTATGGAAGCAGCCCAAGTGTTCATCAATAAATGAATGGATAAAGAAGAGGTGGCATATATATATATATATATATATATATATATATATATTGGAATATTACTCACCCATAAAAAAGAATGAAATTTTGCCATTTGTAACAACATTGTTGGATCTAAAGAGTACAATGCTAAGTGAAATAAGTCGGTCAGGGAAAGACAAAAACCATATGATTTCACTCATATGTGGAATTTAAGAAATAAAACAAATGAACAAGGGGGAAGAAAAAGAGTCAAGCCAAAAAACAGACTCTGAACAATAGAGAGCAAACAGATGGTTACCAGAGGGTGGGTGGAGTGATGGGTGGAATAGGTGATGGGGATTAGGAGCACACTTGTCTTGATGAGCACCGGGTAATACATGGGACTGCTGGATCACTATATTGTACACCTGAAACTAATATAGCACTGTACATTAACTACACTGGAATTAAAATTTAAGTAGACATTATCATTGGGCCCCTAAAATTACTGTGAACCCCCTAGGCTCCATGCCTCCTGTGCCTAATGCAGAAGATCACCCTGGGAAAGGAGACAAAATGAGTGAAAATATCGTGAGGGTGACAAAACATGAGACACCTAACTCTGGGAAATGAACAAGAGGTAGTGGAAGGGAGGTGGGCAGGGGGTTGTGGTGACTGGGTGATGGGCACTGAGGGAGGCACTTGGTGGGATGAGCACTGGTGTTATGCTATATGTTGGCAAATTGAACTCAAATAAAAAAATAAAAATAAAAATAAAAATAAAAATAAATAAATAAATAAATAAATAAATAAATAAATAAATAAATAAAATTAAAAAATAAAAAAAAGAAGATCACCCTGGTTATGTTTCTGGGGAGTGAGAGGCAGCAAGATAAGGAGGACTTGCAAGACCAGGAGTTCTGAATCTGAGGTTCACAGACTCTCATAACTGAGCCCAACTAAGTGGCATTGAAAATTCTGACCATATGTAGAGGGGTGCACTTTTCTGAGGAGAGGGTGCATGGTTTACATTAGATTCTCAAAGGGACCCATGATCCAAAAACAGATTAGGAAAAAGAAGACCATCTGTTGGAATGGAGGTGCATCAGGGAATCCAGGGCAAGGCTGTGTTGAGATAACTCATCCTCTGTATTTCTATGGAGTAGAGGGACTTTTTTTTTTCTTTAATTGGAGTTCAGTTTGCCAACATATAGCTTAACACCCAGTGCTCATCCCATTAGAGGGGCGGTTACATAGGTTTCCATGCTCCTTGACTCCAGCATAGACACTACCCCCTTCCCCACGACATATAGACATGGTCAAATCTGCAACCCCGTGCTACAACAGCCCTGAAGGAATGGCCGGGTGAAGAGACCTTTGGAGGTTGGTATCCGGGAGCCCAGAATTAAGCCTCAAGCCTATCCCCCCACCCCCTCCACCAGCCTCTGAGGATAGCACTGGGTGCAAGGAGAAGATTTACCCCGAAGTGGGAAATAGCCAAAGGCCATGAGCTTTGCCAGGGGGACAGTGGCTGATTGTTGGCAGAGTGAGACATCAGGTGGTGCCACTGACAGGCCCTCAAGCCAGGCCTTGGCCAGTTGTCCTAAATCCCTCAAGAGAAGGCCCCATCAGCTAAAGGGGCCACGACACCCTTTAGGAAGTTAATCAAGAACCGCAGACATCGGCAGGGAGAGAACTCACTGGCACGTTGGCAAGAGCGACAGCGATGGAGAGAAAAGCCTTACAGAGGTGAAGGAGCAGGGGCGACGAAGTGGCAGCTGCTGGGCAGGGCCATCAGGAGGCTGGCTCTGGTGCCCGCTGCAGAATGACACAGTGATGCCACCGTCACAAGAAAAGGGCACCGACTGGAGGGCTTGAGGGCTCTGTAACTCTCCCAGGACGTGAGGGGTCACAACCCCACCCCCACCCCCACCTCACTGGCATGGCCTAGTGGGGGAGGCGGCCGTGGGAGCATGCAACCCTGCGGGAAGGAGTATTTTATCACTGACATTGTTTGGAATGGCTCGCACATGATGAACATGAAAAGCAGACCGACTTTTAGGCGGTTTTATTATTGTTTTTGAATTCCCCACAGGGAATGTACCCCTCCCCCCCTTATTGCCTGCACCTGGGGTGGACCTCTCCCACCAGCAGCCCCCCCCCCCCTTGGTACACCACTGCCCCATTCACTGGGGCCCCAGCAATAATGGGGATGAAATTAGCCTCCTACTCTGAACAAACTGCAAAATAACTCTGACTCTCCTGGAGAGAAGGCCCATCCATTTGTAGTTCCTCCCACGTAGGTCCCAGGAGGCAAGTGGGCCAAAGCAGAACATGCTAGGCCAAGCCCTGGCCGGAGTAAGGGCAGCCACCGGCAGGGAGAACTCCTTTCCGCTCTACTCTTGTAGTTCATTTCAAACATAAAGGACATTGATCTATGTGGGTTGCAGAAAACACTTACATATGGGTATAATATCACATGCTTGGTTCTTAAGTGCTTAGAGTGGAAAAATCCAGAGCAGCCCTTTCATAATGTATCTAGCAATTTCTTTCATCCCCAAGTCAGCCTTCTCTTCACCCTAATAAAGATGTCACATAGAAGTTTCTTCTAACCTGAGGGCGAAATGCTTGTTTTGTATTTTTCTTCTATCAAAATTGCCTTCCCTCCCGTTTTTACACTGCTTCTCTCCTCTTGCCTCACCCTGGACGTGTAATTGGGGGGGGGGGAGTCTATCTAAATGAATGCTGTGTCTCTTTAACTCATATAGCAGAAAGCCAGAAATCTTTGTTTTCTTTCCAGAAGGATATTTTTGGGGGGATGAGGGGAGGACGAAGCTCATTAGCTTGTCAATCAAATGTGTACTTGCAAACACTTGGTTCACATCAAACAACACCGGCTTGGATGGGAAACAAATGTATTGTGTTCATGACATTAGTTTTTTTTTTTTTTCTTATGGAAAGAAACGCCAGAGAAAGCTATCCATGCACGTATGTTAAGCTACTTTTGTTTTTATGACATACTCTTCTTTTTAAAAATCTCTTTTCTTCAGACTTACGAAAATAATAAATTATTTCTTTCCATGTCCAAGTTGATTCCCTAGTGTTTGATTATTGTTACACCAAAAGGAAAATAAATACAATGTGTGTCATTATAGTAATTCAGTGCAAATTGGGCATAACACAAAATTACATTATTAACAGCTGTTAAATGACTATAAAATGTAATTAGACACACTCAATTCACTACTCATGAACTGGACCTGATTTCTAAAATATCAATTTAGAACTTTGATTATTCATGACAAAAGAGAACATATTTGGATTCTAGGTTTAAATTCCTGGTAATGGATGTATTCCCCTCGGACCTTTAGTGGGATTCCGAATGGGAGGAGGAGGAGGAGGAAGGAAGAGGAGGAGGAAACAGTCGTTGAAGCACAGAAGGAAGGGGATTGTGAGTTATCATGGGGGTGCCGGCTGGGTTCCCACTGAATCCCTGCCAGCTGCAGTGAGGCATGAGTTCCTTGGTTAAATTTTAACTCTCTGCTTACAATGAAGCAACAAAGCCCCGCACAGATACTTCTACTATAGATGTTTATGGCCATTGCTCACTTTCTTAGCTGCCTTTTCAGCACATCTTGTTATTCTGTGTGATAAAAAAAAATACAAACTAAGATACAGTGAAATCAAAACAAATAAAACAGAGCCAGCCAAACTCTATGAGGATGCTCATGGCCTGTTCTCTGCCCCACTGAGGCAGAAGGGAGACAGAATGACATGATGGCCAGTAAGTGCTTTGGGATCTGCAAGGGGAACGTAACTGGTTCTCCTTGAAAACTCCTCACTCCAGTCCTCCTGGCCCTCCCTTACCTTCTCCCTCTGATTTCCAGCTTCTCCTCTCCCTGGCCAGGGCTGCCTATTTACTTCCCAGAATGTTCCTTGGCTAGAGTACTTTCTCTTCCTCCCAGATCTACATGTGCCCTGCCCCCTTTCCCCCCTGCAGCTTTGACTAAATCCCCAACGGGGGTTCCCTGAAGCCCTCAGACTGAGTCTCTTCAATGGTAGCTTCCGATGAGAGTGGGTATGGCTAGTGGGTAGGCAAAACTGGGTTTGCATCCTGGTGCCTCGCCTCCGGGTCGTGTGATTATGGGAAAATCGCATGACTTCTCTCAGCTCCAATCTCAGCATTGGTGAACTAGACACGATAACCATACAGTTTCCTTCTCCAAGAATCCCAAGGCCACGAGTGGTTCTGGAATTCAGAAATTTGGGGATTTTGAAAAAGCACAGGGCATGTTTTATGTCCTACAGAACACCTCCGAGGGGGTCTGGGATAGGGCCTGAAAACAAACACCTTAGTCCTTCTACCGTGAAACAAATGAATAACTACATGAGGTGGGATAAAACGACAAGTAGCCTCACGTCAGTTCGTGAGAAGGTTCAGGTCAACCGTTGCTGCCAAATTAGCTAGGCCAAAACCCCATGCGTCAGCTATGGGTTTTTAAAGCTTTGCATTTTAAAACTGCAGATAAAGGATGGTGTACCCGTGAGGATTAAGTGAAGTGTGTATGACACCTAATATGGAGGCAGCACATTCTTAATGCTTCGAGAAAGTCAACTGTCATTATCACGGTCATTTGTGTACTTAGCTTTAACTCCTTATGGGCAGTGAGGTCTCGCAGAGGCAGAAGCTGTGTCTTAAATGGCTAAGCCCTCACGCTTGCATTGTACTTTGTAGGGTGCTCAGTACGTGATGCTTCAACAAAAGACATCATCTCATTGCTTAACTACCCTTCCATTCACAGAAATGTCAGAACTTATAAAGAGGTGAATAATCTAAAGACTAGATGTGAATTCCTCCAAATGAAGTTTACAGTGTGGGCCACGGAGAGGCAAAAGAGATCCAAATGAAGCCACGTGGGTTTTCTGCAGGGAAGGTTAGCTCACTTCCTCTGTCGTGGCAATCATACAAACGTGACCAGCTTCCAGACGGAGGCGAAAGCATGCGGTTGGGATGGAGAACACTCTCCTCCACCTGGCAGGAGCCAAAGCAAGGGCAAGAGAGAGGCATGTGACCCAGGGGTCATGTGAAGCTGGAGTGGGAACTGAGGGGAAGCAGCTGACTCCTGGGTGGGATGAGCACTTTGGTGGCACGAGTTGGTGGTCTGAGGGCAGTCACCTTCCAAATGCAGCCAGCACAATCAAGACTAATTGGTCTTTGTCGGCAGTCTCAATGCAGGGCCCGGTCTGAATAGGTCTCCTTCCCTCAGGCTGACACCCCTAAGAGGATTCAGCACTTGTGAGTAATTTGGCCAAGCCTAGCTTGGAGCAATAAAACCTTTAGAGCCTTTCCAAGATCTTTCTACAAGGAAGAAAGATCCTGTAGGCAGGTTAGAGGCGCTTGTCTTCCCTCAGCAGGGGTAAAGGCCTCAATGGACCACATTTGGGATATTCATACAGATGAAGAGAGAAGAGATCCCTAAGGAGAAAAATGAGCTGTCTTCTAAATTGGCTGAGATATGGTTTATTGAATGGCAGGTCACTTTGCTTGGATGACCAGCCATTTGTCATATGTGACTAGAGGCCTCTGGGAATCGGGGACTGGGTAAGAGAATGAAGTGGACAGGAGTTGTGGCCCAAGGGAAACGGTTTCCAGCATGGATTCATTCATTAGCTCCTCTAATGTCTGCTTTTCAGTCTTTTAACCTCAAGGCCACTCCTGAGTTCAAGATGGTCCCAAAGTGTGACCTAGTCCTGAGAGCAGGCCACAGGGCCTACCAAGAACTGGTCAGGGTAGGGTCTTTGCTCCCGCAATACTCCCCACAAAAAGAAAGTCGTAGTCAAAGAGGCTCTGTAGCCTCATGAGGCAAGTTGGATTCATTCTGAAAATGATGGTCTCATATCTAAAAATATGCCTCGAAAGTCATGGGCCTAGATGCTGATACTACAGTTTTCGCAAATGTGCCGGAACCTAGCCAGCCCATCAGGCTCTGGCCAATTACCTCAGGGATGCTGCCACTGTCAATACCTTGTAAAACTGGGACACCTCTGTGGCTCAGAGGTTTGGCATCTGCCTTCGGCCCAGGGCATGATCCTGGAGACCCGGGATCGAGTCCCATGTCAGGCTCCCTGCGTGGAGCCTGCTTCTCCCTCTGCCTGTGTCTCTGCCTCTCTCTCTCTCTCTCTCTCTCTCTCTCTCTCTGGGTCTCTCATGAATGAATGGATAGAATCTTTAAAAAAGGAAGAAAAAAAAGAAATTCTGAGACCAATTGAAAAAAAAAAAGACATTCTAAAACCCGTTCTGGGGGACTAGCTCAAGTCCATACCACCTTCTTGAGAATCTCTGCCACAGCGACAAAACTGCATATTTGGAGGGTGAAATTGATGTTTAGAAAGAAACCATGTGACCCCAAACCAAAAATTAAGTAGGTAGCCCAGGAAATATAATTTTAAAATAGAGTAATGAAGAGGTAATGCTTTTCTTTAGTGGCTAACTAAGCCCACAGGGAAAAGAATGAACTTTCACTGAGTTCCTACTATGTGCCAGGTATCTTAATATGACTCTAGTTTTATTTCATCTTTATTTTATTTTATTTCATTTCATTTCATCTTTAAAATAACCACCTTGAAGTAGGTATTATTACTCTTATGTAGAAAATGGGGCTCAGGGATGCCTGGGTGGCTCAGTGGTTGAGCATCTGTCTTCAGCTCAGGTCATGATCCGGGGTCCCAGGATCGAGTCCCACATCGGGCTCCCTGTGAGGAGGCTGCTTCTCCTTCTGCCTGCGTCTATGCCTCTCTCTGTGTCTCTCACGAATAAGTTAATAAATAAAAATCTTCCCCAAATAAATAGGGCTCAGAGAAGTCAAGTAATTTATCTGCAAGGTCACATAGCTTGTCAGTGGGAGAGCTGAGATTTATAGCCATTACTTCTATTTGTCTGCAAAACCAGTGAGTGCTCTATTATAGCACTTTGAAAGTCATTAACATGAGGGGAAAGGAGTGGCACTTCCAACCCTGATACGCTCACAAAATTTCTTTTTTTAAAAAATATTTTATTTATTTAATCACGAGAGACACGCAGAGAGAGGCAGAGACGTGGGTAGAGGGAGAAGCAGGCTCCCTGTAGGGAGCCCAATGCGGGACTTGATCCCAGGACTCCGGGTTCACAACCTGAGCCAAAGACAGATGCTCAACTACTGGGTCACCCAGGTGCCCCCACTCACAAAATTCCTTTATCATTTCTCACAGCAAGTAAAGGAAGGTGTAAATAGCCATAAATTATGTTTTGAGATAGAAGATTTCCAGGAACATTAGGAATGAACCAAGCATGAGTAAATTAAACAATTTTAGATGCTGAAGAAGAGCCTGTTATTTAATGAAGCTGGGAATTATTTAACAAATGCAATAAGCCTGATGGAGGTGACTTACTGTTCCTAAATTAATTTATATTTTGACTTCCAAGTACCACTTCCAGCAGTAGTGGCCCCCAGGAGCTTTTCATTCTAGTTGGGAAGACAGAGTCCCCCAGCCCTACCCAAATCCACTAAATGTATAAAAAGCAAGTAACTGGGATGCAACCTATGAAGAAAACAGGTAAAAAGTTGAGATAGAAAATCAAGGCATCTACTCTAGGCTTCTCTGAGGTAGTGACAGGAGAACGGGCAGGAAGTGTGAGGTCAAAGAGCATTCTAGCCACAGGAAACAGTCTGTGCAAAGGCACTGAGGCTAGAAAGCAGGTCCTATGTTTAAGGGGCAGAAAACAGGCCACTGTAGCAGGAATATGATAAATAAGAGGAAGCAGAGGCACAAGATGAGGTGATAGAGAAAGAAGCAGATCATGCAGATTTTCTAAACAGTGGTAAAGATGTTCAGTTCTTTTTTTTAAGATTTCATTTATTTATTCACTAGAGACACACAGAAAGAAGCAGAGACACAGGCAGAAGGAGAAGCAGGCTCCCTGCAGGAAGCCCGAGGTGGGACTCGATCCCAGGACCCCGGGATCACAACCTGAGCCAAAGGCAGGTGCTCAACCACTGAGCCACCCAGGTGCCCTGTAAATAATATTTTAAAGAAGTCTTCCCTGAAGATGTGATTTTTGAGATCCCAAAACAAGAAACTCAGACCCGTCATCGTCTCTAGCAATTGGAAAATACTACCTGTGTTAAACTGGTATTTCTCTTCTAAACTTCTTGTTAAAAATAATTTCTATCCTTATTCATGCCTTAAATGTCAGTCGCCAAGCTAATAACTTTTAATAAAATGATCTAATTTCACCTCTTCAAAAAAAATGTTACTATCTACAGTCATGAGACTTGATGAGATTACCTAGGGAGAGTGTATATAGTAAAAAGAAGATGAAAACAGACCAAATCCCGAGCAGAAGAGAGGGAATCAGCAAAGAAGGCTGGGAACCATGTAGAAGATGAACAGAGTATTGACTTCTGACCTAAATGACATGAGCACCCCCACCACCTCCTCTAGATAAAGGGGGATTGGTACTATCATCCACCATTACTGCATTGGACCTTGATGGTTCTTTTTTTTTTAAGATTTTATTTATTTATTCATGAGAGACACACACGGGGGGGGGTGTAGAGATACAGGCAGAGGGAGAAGCAGGCTCCATGCAGGGGGTCCGCCGTGCGACTCCATCCCGGGTCTCCAGGATCACACCCTGGGCTGAAGGCGGTGCTAATCCACTGAGCCTCCCAGGCTGCCCAACCTTGATGGTTCTTATAAAGTCACAGGGCCTCGTTTTTGTGCTTGATAATCAGCACTAGGCCCTGTCCTCCGATTACTGGTCCTTGGGGGTCAACTCCTCTGCCAAATAACCTGAGAAGCTCTCTGGACTGTCGGGATGCTGCCACTCTGAGCCACGACAGGAAGCTGCCTTCAGAGACAGAACATGAGAGACTCCTAACTCTGGGAAACGAACAAGGGGTGGTGGAAGGGGAGGTGGGCGGGGGGCTGGGGTGACTGGGTGACGGGCACTGAGGGGGGCACTTGATGGGATGAACACTGGGTGTTATGCTATGTGTTGGCAAATTGAACTCCAATAAAAAAAATAATAATAATTAAGAAAAAGGAAGCTGCCTTCACTGCTTCACTGTTCACGGGCAACACTGATGACCGTAGCCAAATCCACAGCCTGGGGACTTAGAGCCAAGGAAGACCCAGCACCCGCAGGTAGCTCAGAAAGTGGGTATTTGAAACACCCGAGGGAGCTTGCCCTCTAACTGCCTTGAGGAGTTCATGATGTAAGCAAATAAATTGTGTCATATCCACTTAATGTTTGTCTCACAAACTAAACCTGTCCCCCTTGAAGCAGGGACCATGTTGTGACTTGTTTCCCACTTTATCCCCAGTGTCCTGGGGCCTGCACATGCTGATTGACTGACTTATGAGCCATCTCAGCGGTGGGCTTGCAGCGGGTCGGTAGCTGCGCTTGCTGGAGCAAAGGCCAAGTCTATACAATTCCTGGCTGCCCGGAGACCACTATTTTAGGGGACTCTCAGTGGGCACCAGAGCACGTGAATTCATCATGTTTAGCATAAGGGAGGTGAAGCTATAGAGCTGAAGACTTGGGTTGTCCTGTTACGCTCACACCTGCGTTTCCCGGTGGGCCTCAGCCTGTAAGCTCACGGGGAGCGAAGCCAGGTCTGCCAAGATTACAGCAGAGTCTGCCCTCTGTGTTCAGACGTGGCTGGGGCGGGCGCAATGGGTTTCTCTTAGTTGCTCGTGCTCCTTCTCCGCTTCAAAATCCGCTCAGCCCGAAAAAATGAGTGGGAAATATCAGAAAGGGAGACAGAACATGAGAGACTCCTAACTCTGGGGAACGAACAAGGGGTGGGGGAAGGGGAGGTGCGCAGGGGGTGGGGGCGACTGGGTGACGGGCACTGAGGGGGATGGGATGGGATGAGCACTGGGTGTTATGCTATAGGTTGGCAAATTGAACTCCAATAAAAAATAAATAAAAAAATATTAAAGCCAAAAAAAAAAACCAAAACAAAACCCAAAACAAAACAAAACAAACAAACAAACAAAAAAACAAAATCCGCTCAGCCCGCATGAAG
The DNA here is from genome assembly GCF_003254725.2 of Canis lupus dingo. NCBI lineage: Eukaryota > Metazoa > Chordata > Mammalia > Carnivora > Canidae > Canis > Canis lupus. The sequence goes on along the minus strand of NC_064281.1, from coordinate 110,765,046 downwards.
CAGGATTTGCCAGCCACCAGATACAGCAAGTGGTTCGCCAGCTTTGGATGCGTATACAGCAGGCACAGGTTGGGCTTGGTTGCCTTTCGGTTAGACGAGAGCAGCTCCCCAGTGCAGGGGGTGCACAGGAGCCCATCTCCAAGCTGGGTGCTCCAACACCCACAAAATGTCCTCATTCCAGGGCAAGGCCTCTGCTTGACAGCTGGGAGTCTGGGGCATAGCACCTGGCCAGCCCCTCCCTGGCTGGGGTGAAGGAGCTCCTGTGGGGCACCTACACACCCCGAGAGATTTCATGATCCCTGTTTGGCCTCCCCGGAGGCATTGCCTCGCAACCTATTTCGAATTACCTACCTCCACCGCCATAGTCACTTAGGGAAACGTGAGGTACCATCAGATCCACGTAACCTAAGGGTCATCATCAGTCACTGGGCATCATGAAAGTGTCTAAGTAGACGAAGAAGCAGCACCTAGTGGTTAAGAGCATAGGCTTTAGAGCCAGACAGAACTGGGTTCAAATTCTGATCGCACTATTCGCCGGGCTGTGTGACCGTGGCGTACTTACTCAACCTCTCTAGCTTCAACAGCTTCATATTGATGGGTGACAAGAGGAGCCTGCGCCTCCCAGTGCTGTCGAGAGGGTGAATGACATCATGCGTGGACAACACTCAACGCAGTCCCTGCCACAGAGTAAATGCTGTGTATACCTTTTAGCTATTATTCTCATAAAAGCAGCGGTAGGCGTAGTGGTCAGGAGCCAGCCCGGCAGCAGTTTGCCTAAGACGGAACCCTGGCTCTGCCTCGTCCTCGCTGTGTGACCTTGGGCAAGTCACTTGACCTCTCTGAGCCTCAGTTTCCCCGCCTGTCAAATAGGGGTAGCAAATGCTGCTACCTCCACGGGTTAAATAAGTAGGTTCCGTGTAGATTTGAAGAGGTGTGCACAGGTTGGGGGGAAAACAAACAAACCAAAAAACCAGAAACAGTCCCATGGAAAGTAAGCGTGGGAATCACCACGTACTATCTGCCCTGAGACAGTCACCCTGCACCCGGGCGCGTAAGCAGAGGCTCTCATAAGTCCTGCGGTAAAGCAGCCCTTCTAATGTTATGTAACGCCACATTTCTCCAGGTCCTAAGATCTGGGACACTTATGTCACACATATTAACGCCTGGTAGGCCAGCACCCAGAAGCTACTTCGAGCCATGCCCAACGCAAAGTAGTTCTTCCAGAAATGTTAGCAATCAGTATTTATTGTTCTGCACGAATCCACTGGGAGGATGGTGTCACAGTGAGGTGGGTGGCGGGGTCTTTCATTTTTTCCATTTCTTTAGTTTAGTTCGAGTAGGTAGGCCTCTCCAGGCTCTGTGGGGGAGGGGACACGGGGCTCTGTCGCTTGCTCATCCTTGCAGTCGCTGAAATGAATGCACTGCGGCCAGCTGGCCACAGTCAGGTAGGCCCGGACGCCTCTGCTTCTGTTCCTTAACCCTCTATTGACCAGGCTCTGAAGCACCAGTGATTTGCATCTAAGGTCACTGGAGAAGCCACCAAGACTAGCAGTGCACCCTGAGGTCACTTGCACTTGAATTGCTCAAGCCTTATTTCCTTTCCTTCACCCCCACCCCTCACCCCCCACACTGCAGGGTGCATAACCTCACCCCAGCAGGAAAGGAAGAGTGCCTTTTCCTCTGGGATGGCCACTAACGGACTCTATCACAGAAAATCCAAGCACAGTCCACGTCTCTGGGCTCAGACCACAGACTGGGCCAATTAAGAGAGATTTCAATTTATTTTTTTTTATTAAAAGATTTTATTTATTTGTTCATGAGAGACACACACAGAGAGAGAGGCAGAGACACAGGCAGAGGGAGAAGCGGGCTCCATGCAGGGAGCCCGACGTGGGACTCGATCCTGGGACTCCGGGATCAGGCCCTGGGCCAAAGGTGGAGCTAAACAGCTGAGCCAACCGGGCTGCCCGAGATTTCAATTTCAAAAGTTCTTTCTAGCTCCAGCACCAGCATTCAAAGCGGGCAGAGATGTTCATTCTCACGGTTTAGGATAGGAAACCAGTCTAGAGAGGTTAAGTGACTTCCTTAAGGTCACACTAATAGTGAGGGGCAGATCTAGAAGCGGACAGCATCTCCGGATTTCCTGGCTTCCCTCCAGAGAGCCGCACTACTCTCCCGAGAGCCCCTGGTATTCTCAGCCCCGCAGCCCCCGAGTGTGCAAACAGGTCGTTTAAACAAGCAGATCGAAACCAAAAAATCAGAACACTCGTTCTCTCGGTCTTAAGGCTTCCTCTGGCCAAACAGGCTCGTTTCCTGGTCTGCATCCACCCTCTCGTGTCTGTGCATCTTCTCTACGTTGGGTCTCTTCTCATTTTTTCCTGTTGCTTTTTTTTTCTTTTAAGAGTTTTATTTATTTATTTATTCATGAGAGACACAGAGAGAGAGAGAGAGAGAGAGAGAGGCAGAGACACAGGTAGAGGGAGAAGCAGGCTCCATGCAGGGAGCCCGACGTGGGACTTGATCCCAGGACCCCGGGATCATGACCCGAGCTGGAGACAGATGCTCAACTACTGAGCCACCCAGGGACCCCTCTTCCCATTTCTTAATGCACCTTGTGTGTTTATCTCATCTATTACCCAACCCCCACTTCGTTCCAACGCCCAAAAGTTGGGGTGGAGGGAAGACCTTCACGTTGTTCATGCTGTTCCAAGATGTGTCTTTTGCCTGAGTCTCACACCTGAACTCGAACAGCATTTCCTTCTGGTCCTTTGACTCATTTTCTCGAACGTAGTGGATCTTAAACTTGGGTGTGCATTCAGAATCACCCCCCAAAGCCTGGTGAAAAACCTACTGCTGGGTCCCGCCCCATGCTTTCTGATTCAGTGGGGCTGGGGTGGGGCCCAAGATTTGGCATTTTTCACAAGCTCCCAGGTGATGCGGAGACTGCCGGCCCAGGGGCCGCGCACTGAGAACCACTGCTCTAATGAACGAGTTCAGAACTGCCACCTTCATGCTCCTACCAGCTTGGTGCCAGTGGAAAGTGGGCCGCAAATAGCCCTAGCTCTAAAGAAGCCTTTTCCTTTGAATCAGAAACCAAAAAACTGTTATTGATTTGGGGAAAAACCTCATCCAAAAGTGATTTGCTTTGATTGTGCTGACTGACAAGCATCATTTTCATGGCACATTACGAATTCCAAAGCTAATGAGTACACTGGAGCTTCAGTAATGAGCCAGTGATGGGCGCAAATAACCACAGCCTCGTTTAGGAGAGATGACATCTAGGAAAGTTTCCTGTGGCATTTTTCTGCTCTCTGATCAAGAATACTCCCTGTTGTTTGCTTTTCGGTTTGCATTCAAGTCACTTAGGAATGAAGCGAGCTGAGAGGGAGTCTACATAGCGTACCTGGTGTGCAAGAGGTCTTGGAATCAGGGAGGCCAAGTTTTAGTTCTGGCCCTACCAGTATCCAGCCTCATGGCTCTGGCGAGCCTCTTCCCCTCTCTGGGCCCTACTCTGACAGCTGTCAGATGGACTCCCTAAAAGCATATGTTCTGCGTAGATTTTAAGAGATGGGGTTAGTTTGGAAGGAAAGAAAGAACACAGCAATTCAGTGGTAAAATATGTTTGGGAATCACTTCATTCTCGAACACTCTCCTTAGAAAGTCACAGTGCACCTCGGCATACCAAAGGCTCTGAGAAGTCCCGAAGTAACACAACCCTTAACTCAGTTTCCTCTGAGTATATGACCATGAGACATCACCTTTTCGTGAGACTGGGGAATGCCTGGTACATGGGGGCGGGAGGCATTCCTACCACCAAATCGGGGCATGAGTGACTTTGCTATTCCATCCAGCTCTAAGTTGAGATTCTCGGGTGGGGAGAGCCTCACATGGGGACAGTAGTCTGTAAACTACACATCACTTTGCAGTGTAGTGTCTTACAATGTTCTTTCAAGCTCATAAAGGATTGTTAGTAAGGTATGTTGGACACATAAGGAAACGGGTGCCCAGAGTGAACTAGTGATTTGCCCAGCGTTATACGGTCAATGAGTAGCAGAGCTAGAACCTGCCCCCAAATCTTATTCCCAAGCTCATGTTTTCTTCCCTAAAGATGTCCACACAGTGCATTTTGAGTGCCTCAGAGCCCTCGGGCACTTAGGTCAACCCCTCACTGTCTTGATTGATTTACCTTTGGAGTAAGTCTTGAAATTGGGCGGTGTGTAAGTCTCCCAACATAATTCTTCCTTTTTTTTTTTTTTAAAATTCTTCCTCTTGAAAAGTTGTCCTTAAAAAAAAAAAAGAAAGAAAGAAAAGAAAAGTTGTCCTTGGGGGCGGGGGGGGGGGGGCGCGCCTGGCTGGCTCAGTAGGAAGAGCATGGGACTCTTGATCTCACGGTTGTGAGTTTGAGCCCCACCCTGGGTGTAGAGATTACTTAAAAATAAAATCTTAAAAAAAGAGTAAAAATAGGGGATCCCTAGGTGGCACAGCGGTTTGGTGCCTGCCTTTGGCCCAGGGCGTGATCCTGGAGACCCGGGATCGAGTCCCACATCGGGCTCCCGGTGCATGGAGCCTGCTTCTCCCTCTGCCTATGTCTCTGCCTCTCTCTCTCTCTCTCTGTGACTATCATAAAGAAATAAAAGAATTAAAAAAAAGAGTAAAAATAAAAAAAGTTGTACTTGGGTATTCTAGGTCCTTTTGCATTTATCATACATTTTAGAATCCGCTTGTTAATTTCTAGGAAGAAGAACCTAGAGGGATTTTAAATAGAATCGCATTAAATCTGTAGATCAGTTTGTGCATGAATGGTATCTTAACAATATTGAGTGTTCCAATCCACAAACATGTTATATCTATTTATTTCAATCTTTAAAAATGTTCTCCCAGTGATACTACGTAGTTTTCATTGGGACATTCTTTGTAAATTTATTCTTAAACACTTTGTGCTTTTAGTGCCATCTATGGTGAATGATATCACTTTTAAAATGCTAATTTTCAAAAGATCAGTTGCTAGTATATAAAAATACAATAGATTTTTGTCTATTGACCTTACAACCTGATTAAGTTTATTTACCCATTTGTATAGCTATTTTGTAGACTCCTTACGATTTTCTGCACTCACAATCATGGCAGGTCAAATAAGGACAGTTTTACTTCTTCATTTCCAATCTGTACGTCTTTTGTTGCTTTTTCTTGCCTTTGTGCACTAGTTATAACTTCAAGTACAATGTCAACTGGAAGTGATGATAACAGATATCCCCTTTTTTTCCTCATTGTTAACAACATAATATTCAGTATTTCACCACTCAAATTTATATTCACTGTAAGTTTTTGGGGTTGAAGGCCTTTACCAGATCTAGGAAGTTTTATACATTCCTAATTTGCTGAAATATTTTACCACGAATGGTAAATGGTAAATTAAATCATGAATGCTGAATGATCTTAGATTAGCTTTCTACTGCCATGTAATAAATTACTATAACCTAGTGGTTTACAACAATACACACTTATTTATGAGTTCACAGAACTAAAGGTTAGAAGTCACGTGGAGTGGCTGGGTCCTCTGGCCAGATTCTCACAAGGCTAGAATCCAAGTGTTGGCATTTGGATTCTCATCGGGAACTTGGGATCTTCTTCCAAGCTCTGGGGATGTTGGCAGAACTTAGTTCCCTATTGTTAGGGGTCTCAGGCCACTCACAATAGGCAGCTTATATCACAGCAGCTTGCCCTACTTTTGCTTTTCATTATCTTTTGCCTGGGCTATTGAAATAGTGACCTATGTGGCCTCTTCATATTAGTCTAACCCCAGGTCCCCTCTTACTCATGCTGAAATTTACATCTGATTATGTCACCCTTTAAAAAAAATCTCTGATGACTTCCCACTGCCCACAGAAAGAGGTCTTTTCTTTCTATGGCCCCGACCACCCTCTCCAGTTGCCAGTCATAACCAGCCTGTGAGGTCCTACGATGTGCCATGAACTTTGACGTTTGTCCCAGCTCATGTTATTTCCTCTACCTGGAATATTAGAAGTCATCTCCCCATGCCCCAGCACCACACATAGTTTTTCCATCTGGAGGGTTCTTATTCATACATTCAGGCTAACTTTAGATGTCCCCTCTCCTGTAAGGCTTCTTCCTTGATTGCCATTGGCAGAACCGATCATTTTTTTCCTCCCATACATCTAAATGTTTAATTTGGGGCACGTGCTTTTGTAGTTAGTTGAGTGTCTGTCTCCTAATAACCTCCTCCTAGTAATCCTGAGGGATGAGACCATATTATATTCATTTTCTGGGGAAGAGTACTCTGGACTAGGCACTATGGAGGGATTATAGGTTCAGAAGTGAGGACAACAGTCAGGAGGGAAATTCTGAGCACTAAGGAGATGATCACAATACAACTGTGATATGGACTGGGCCAGAGGGAGGCACAAAGTGCTGTTGGATATAGAGAAGGGAGAGGTTAATTGTTCTAGGGTGAGGATAGAGGTAGAAGGAGTTAGGGAAGGCTTCACAGAGGGTATTCCATTTGTACTGGAGGTAGGGAGGAGAAATAGCAATAAAATTCTAGTAGAAGCAAAGGCCCAGAGGTCTCTAAGTGTATAGTGGATAGCTAGAGGGGAGTCTCAACCCAAGAACAAGTAGAATTAAAAAGCTAAACAGCAAACTTCTACTTATTTAGGACACGTGCTAATTCCACTAGTGGTGGTTTCCTAGAGTGCTGCACTAGGAATGATTTTAAAAAGTTGAGACATTAATTCATATGCCAAAAAAAAATTCACCCTTATAAAGTGTGCAGTTGAATGTCTTTAGTATATTCACTGAGTTATGTGTTGATCACCACAATCTAATTTCAGGATATTTTCATGACCCTCAAAGAGAAACCCCTTACCCATGAAGCAGTCGCTCCCCATTCTTTCCTCCTCCCAGCCCCTGGCAACCACATAGGTGGAATCATAGGATATGTGGTCTTTTGTGTCTCGCTTCTTTCACTCCACATCACATTGTCAAGGTTCATCCGTGTTGTAGCATATGGTACTGGTACTTCGTTTCTTTTTGTGGCCGAATAATATTCTATTGTATGGGCATACCACATTTTGTTGGTTCATTCATCAACTCCAAGAAGGATTTTGAGGCAACTCTGAGAGCTGTGGTTATGGATGCCGCCAAGAGAAGGCTGCAGTGCTTCGCTTGTGCCACAAATGTGTCCCACTAGTACAGGCGTAGGTTATTTGCAACTACTGCCCAATATGTGGTGGGATTCAAGAAATCTAACACACTGATAGAACTGTATATTTGAGGAAACCTGGTACCTAACAGCACATCTTCTAAGAGATGTCCAGATACGTGCAGGATCCTAGTAAGTCAGAGCTAGAAGAGTAGGCAGGGATCATCTGACCACCTCCCACTTTGTTTTCTCTCTAAAAAAGTAGTCAATGCCACCAAGAGCCTTTCTTAAATTACATTCTTTCTTTTTACACAGTAGCCTGGGCACATCTGAACACTGGGAGGCATTTTATACAGACCAGGGGAGAATGCCTAAGGAAGCCCTACTGGAAATGGAGATGGAAGTAGATGTGCCTCTGTGGGACTCCTAGAATCCTTCTAGTGCTAACTCAAGGGAGCTTCTGTTACTTCTGTTATTTGCAGCGAGATGCCAGAAACTCGTGGGAACGTTTCTGTGGCCCAAATTGTTCAAGCTGAGGAAAGTCCTCCCTCCTTAGAATCAAGTATGTGTTTATCCAAATGAGCCCCTAGGACAGGGATTCAGATGCATATTCAGAGATGCTTGTTTATCAGTGGTATGTAGAGAATGTTGTTCCCCACTTACAAGATCCAGAAATCCTGCTTAAATATCCACGCTTACCCACGTACCCTTCACTGGCCGTCCTTAACCTTCCCTTGGAGGGCTTATGATGAATAGAAATGTTATGATGTTTGGATGGGGGAAAGTGAATATAATGTAAAGCTGTTGTTTGAAGAGCTAAACTACAAGTGCAAATGATACACTAATTTGGAAATGCACAATGTTAAACCATTGGGAATACCTTGGGAAAAGTAATCTCCATTGTAAAAAGGCCCGGTCCAACTGGCCTGAAGGCAAAACCCTATCAAAAGATCCTGGTTGTGTGCCTCTGATTATAATAAGACATAAATAAAGACACGCAGAAACACGAACCAACTTCTTAAAAACCAGATCGAAAGTGGTGAAAAGAAACAAAACTGCATTTAAAAAGAAATCATCTTTATTTTAGTGCTAATAAACTTGGTTTTCTTTTGCCCTGAGCAGTTTCAAATGAGGGTGGGAATAGGGCAAAACCCAGGCAAACTTTCTCAAAAACAAAACATGCCTAGGCCTTCTTCCCTTCTTTGAAAAGAGAATCAGTCTGACTCTATGCAGACACCTGCTACCTGGCACTCAGCCAACTTGCTAACCAACCCTGTGTTTCAGCCCAATTAGCTAAGCACGCGTCATCCAGAACGCGTTAATTATTCCTGGTGATTTCCCAAAGTTTCCGACGGGATTATACAGGGAAAGGTGGACATAACCTTCTTTCACAAGGATCTTTACTAAGGAAACCCCACTGCATGCATTCTTGAAAATCCCAGGGACATCCCTAAAAACGCATAATGTCAGAGCTGGAAGGAACCTCTGAGAGTCTCATTATGCAGGCCCCTCATCAAAGGGAGAAACCGGGGTGCTCCACAAAGCCTCCAGTAAGCTATGAGCAGAGAGAAGATAAATATAAAAGTGGAAAACGTCTAAATGAAGCCACTGTTTCAGACATACTGCAGGGATGGAAAATGTTTGTCGTGGAATTTTTGCAAATCAAGTGATAAAAATCCACATTTTGCCCTGGTTTACTGGGTACAAAGAGCCAGAATTAGATAGGTTGGGGACAGATCATTTCAAATCCTTGCCTGCTAAATCTTCTCGGCAGCGCTCTTGTGCCTCACGTAGGTCCAAGGCCATCACGACTGCAAGCACAGGCAGCTCTGAATCTGTCTTTGCCTGGGACATGAAGGTGTATTTGGTGGGAGGACATGACCAGGGTGGGGTTTTGTTTTTGTTTTTGATGTCAAGCCCCAAAAATGAGTGATATGGTTCAAAATCGCCTGATTTTCCTTCCAAAAAGGAAAGAAGATAATGACAGCCAAACAATTAGAAAAGATACACACTGGAAATTTTATTCTGATTTTAATATTAATATTAATATATTATATTATATTATATTATATTATATTATATTATATACAACATTCTCTACATACCACTGATAAACAAGCATCTCTGAATATGCATCTGAATCCCTGTCTAGGGGCTCATTTGGATAAACACATACTTGATTCTACGAGGGAGGACTTTCCTCAGCTTGAATTATATAATATTATATATTATATTACTATTACTATTAATATAATATTAATATTATATATTAATATATTAATATTCCCTGAATATTAATACTAGCTGTCATTTATGGAGCACCTATAAGTAAGCGGAAGACATTGGATGGAGCATATTCCCTGCTTTATTCCATTGAATGCTCCCAGCCACCCTGTGGGGTAAATTCTAGAATTATTTTTCACCTTACAGATGAGGCGAATGTAGCAGAGAGAGAGGTGAGGTGACCTGGCCAAGGCCAAACCTCTTCTGAGTGGCACAACTAGATGAACTTTTTTCAACATTTACAATTTGTTGCTCTGGATTCCCTGTAAGACCTTCTGAGGTCTCTAAAACATGACATTTAAATAATGCGTTAGCACAAAATATTGGTTCGGCAATCTTCACAATCTCTAGTATGGTTGCGGTGTCTCCCAAGGTTCAAAGTTGACTGAGGTTGAGGAAGGAAAAAGGAGTCTTACATGTATTCATCCCTTATGTCCTAAGCTACAGACACACCCTTGGTAGATTTTGTGAGGCTCTCATTGTGCATTACGTCACTTAATTACCAGCAGAGCCAGATAAAATGTCACTGCTCACATGCTGCAGATGAAGAAATAGATCAGAGACCTCATGTAACCCGTCCGAGGTCACACAGGAAGTTCAGAGGCAGAATGGTGATTTGAACCCAGATTTCTGAGTCCAAGTTCAAATTCTTTCCACTACACCATGTTGCCTCTCATACACTCAGATAAACTCCACATAATGTGCCCTACGCCCCACAGCGCTGCCTACACACAGTAGGTACTTCATCCAGTGGCTGCTCGAATAGAGAGTCAACAATTACTGTGATACAGGTAAGTGTCTGAAATCCCTGACAGGTTTCAAACTATTTTTGGTTTCACAACAATCCTGTGGGGTTGGTTCTATTATCTTCATTTTACAAATAAAGAAAGGAAGGCTTACAGAGGTTGAATAACTTCCCCAAGGTCATCCTACCAGGAATTGGTTTTTTTATCTGCTGCCAACTTCTGACTCTTAACTTCTGGCATTCTATTCAAGAAGTGATAAGGAATCTAGCTCTCTTCCCCTGGTATCCTCCTAGATGGTCAGAAGGAAGACAAGGAGGAGAAGCCAGTAAATCCAAAAGGTGTGGTTCTGCTCTTCAGGCAGTGGGGGGGTGGATGGAAGCAGAAGCAGAGGGAGCAACGAGTGCCTCAGTGACAGAACAGAGACCCTTCGTGCAACTCTCACCAGCAACAGATAGTGGTCTAGTCCAACCGCACCCCTTTTGTTGTGTGTGTGGCCTTCATTGTTAACTTGAGCAAACAGAAGTCAGAGGGTCTGTTCCTTCAAGTCAACATGGATTTCAGGGAAAGGCACAAGGGAAGTTTCCCCTCCGCCCCAACCAAGTAGCAGATTGGTCATGGAGAGTGCCTGCAATTCAGCAACTCATTTGAGGTTATTCCCCTTTGCATTCCTATCACTTCCTTCAATTCCATCCTTGTCTTTCCAAAATCTGCCGGAGAGAAAGCAAGATAGGCACAGACCTGGTGTCTTAGGAACATTGGCTAGAGAGTGAGCAGAGCCAGAGGAGAGAGTTGGCTTAGAGATCTCAACGGCAACAGACAACACTGTCCTCATCAAATTGATCAAAGTGTTGGATTTAATTATACAAATATAACAACTTGGTGGCCTTTCATAGCGCTTTCCCTGAGGACTGTTGGGTCGGAAAGCCAATTCATTCTGTTGCTTGATTGCTTTAGACTATTAGAAACCGTTCCCTTGGGAAGAGCAGGAAATCAGTTATGATCTTTTGTCTCCCGTCCGAGGTACAGGGAAGTCACTATTCTAGTGAATGAGCTGCAGATTTCCCCCTGATTTCACTCTCAATTCCTCAATTAGGTGATTATTACCATGAAAGCTGCTGAGACTTAACAGATGGAGGCTGCCCTCGGAAGAGGCCAAGGGACCACAGAAGCTTGTAAATGATGGCACTGCCCCCCTAACATCTGGACGGGCAGTTACCTCCTAATTCTTATGGCCCAGCTTCCCTTGGCTTTCTGGCCAGGAACCAATGCATGAGTATGCCTTCTGGAAAGCAGAGATGTTCACTGGGCTCTAATAACTCTCTTCCGATGACTGGTCATGGACACTTCTGCTCTCCTACCTACAAAGATGACAGCCATCCCTTAAATAATCAACCACTCCCACTCCCAATTCATAGCTCTGCAGATATAATCTGTTTGTGCCTACTGTCCATGTGGAGCTAAAGGCACCAAGTAAACACACAGACATCCTCCTTTCCCCGTAGAGACCGAGTGGAGTCCAGATTGCCTAGCCTTTGCGTGGTTTAGGCTACACAGGAGGAAGGGTCCTTCTATTTTTTTTTTTAATTTGAGTGTAGTTCACACGTGATTGTTACATTAGTTTCCGGTGGACAACCCAGTGATTCAGCACGTTTACATATTATGCTATGTTCACCCCAAGTGTGGCTACCGTCTGTCCTGACACGTTGCTATGACAATGTCGATGTCTATAGTCCTTACGCTTTATCTTGTGTCCCCATGACTTCTTCATTCTATAGCTGGGAGCCTGGGTCTCCCACTCTCCTTCACCCATTTTGCCCAATCCCCCACCCACTTTCCCTCTGGCCATCATCATTCTGTTCTCTGTTGTTTATGGGTCTCATTGTCTTCTACTTAATGTGTCTCATATTCCTCCCATGGGAGCAGAAGGCTCATTTCTTTTCTTATTTTTAAACTTTCAATTAATTTGTTTTTAAGTATGCGCTTTGATGGTTTTTTAATGCATCAGCAGAGTTGTACACTCATCACCAGGATTTGATTTTAGAGCCTTTCTATCACCCCCCAAATATGTCGCATGTCTGTTTGCCATCATTCCCCATTCCCACCCCCACTAAGATTTCCTCCTCTATAGATTCGCTGTTTCTTACCATTTTGTATAAATGGAATCACATAACACATGGTCTTTTCTGACTGGTTTTCCTCACTTAGTATAATATTTTAAGGCTATAGAGCACGTATATCAGCAGTCCATTCCTTTTAATTGCTGAAGTCTTCGAAAGCTATTTCTTAGTTCTTCCTCCCCCAACTGCCCCAAATAAAAAGGTACCAAATATGAGATCCTGTGCGATCCAGCAACTGCTCACTTCTCCAAAGTCATCTCTCACCACTCCCGACAGCTTCCCACCCCGCACGCTGCAAACGTGGTGGCCTTCTTTCCGATCCTCAAATGTGTCCTGGCCCAGTCTGCTGCAGTGCTATTGAACATGCTGTCCCGTTTCCCTAAACACTATCCCGTCCTACAGGCCCATACAGATTCTACTTGGTTAATTCCTACTCATCCTTCAGATCTCTGTTTAAACCATACTCCCCCAGAAGAGCCTTCCCTGGCCCTTTGGACCGAGTCCAACTTTTCTCTCATGGGCTCTCCTAGCATCTCCATCAGAGCTCTTACTATATGTGTAATTGGTCCATCATATATGTAATTACTTCTTTAATGCTCACCCCACCTCTCTTCCCCACCCCTCCCCTACTTCCACCTCCATCCCCTTCCAGCTCCCACAGCTCTGAAGGTCACAAGGGCTGGTGCCACGTCCGTTTGGCTACCCACTAGCCCAGGACCAGGCACACGGTGGGTGCACAGTAAATATTTGCTCTCGCCCACCTGCCTGCCTGCCTGAGCCCTTGCCTTTGACACTGACAGATACTAGATCTTCAACTCTCCAAGTCATGGCAGGAGGAATCTGCACTTTATACGCTGTAGAGTTTCCTAAATGTGTCAGACTATAAAGATGTGCTGTTTTCAGCTGATAGCATCATCGAGTTGAAGATAAACTCCACCTGACAGCTAGAATGTAGTCGGTACAAAGTGTTCGGGAGGCCAGCTACACGGCCTGGAATGGAGGGAATGTGGCTATGTGATGAGAACTCCCGTACACTTCTCAACTTTTCAAGTAGCTCCTGGGGAAGACCTGGGGGCAACCTTGTTCACCGAGGTGCTCACTAACACTTTCATGTCATGCCAATTCCAGCGCGCTGAGCGGCACTTTGACTGGCTGTTTGTTTGACTCTGCTTTCAACACCTCTCTTGAAAATATGACATATGTCAGAATGAATCCAAGTAGCCTTCTATCCCGCTTTCACGGCCACACAAAGCTCTCCACCCATTGGGCACACTGAAAGACACTTGATGCTGTTTGAGAACACTTCTCTTAATCTGCTGATAACCTTTTCTGTCTGGCTGGCAAGACCTAAGAAAACGTTTCTTTTCATTTGGGCCCATTTAAAAGAAAACAACCAAAAACCATCAACTGTTAAAAACGTGTCTCTTTGTACTTGTGAGCCTTTACTTTTGGGTCTTGGCAGGAGATTCTTAAGGGGCAAATGGACTAAATGAATGAATGCCAATCACAACAACAGTGGAGGAGAGTAATAATTCAATTCAACAAGCAGTTACTGAGTGCTTACGATGTGCGGGGCCCTGCACGCAGCCCATGGGGGATAGAGATGAATAAACGACAGCTTCTGCCCTCCAGGAGCTCATGATCTGGAAGAGGAGACAGACGTGCACATAAATAATGCTAATAAGGATGATGCTGGGGAAACACTGGAATAGAAGTGCAAGCAAAGGGCTATGGGAGGGAGTATGAGGAGGGGAAAATTAATCACAACATCGAGAGAGATTTCTTGGCATAAAAAGGGATAAATATGATCCCTTGCTTTATTCTAACAACTTCAGAGGGAAAGAATGCCATCAAGACTTTAGATGATTCTGCGTGTATCTAGATGGGGCCACTGGATGGTCTTGGAGGCCCAGACCCACTTTAATATTTGGTCCCAGGCACTGAGGGGGGCACTTGATGGGATGAGCACTGGGTGTTATGCTATATGTTGGCAAATTGAGCTCCAATAAAAAAAAATTTGGTCCCAGGTAAGGAAGGGAGAAGGCAACTTCCTGGGGCCCAACAAACCCCAGAACGAGTAGTTCTGCTTTACGCATCAGAATACAGATCCTGCTCTCACTCCCTGATGCCCAACCACCAGCCAAACAATCACACAATCCGTGAAGTTGCGGCACTGGTTGGTTCCCTGCCACTAAATTAAAGTCACCTCCTCCTTTAAGTTGCCCTAGAACCACCTGGTTGGGGGGTCATGGGCACAAGTGAAGGAGCACGCGCTCCTGGCTGTGGCCAGCCTGCTTCCAAGGTTCTCATGGTCCTCTGGTACAAATATGACTTCGCTGCCATATATACCTGGCCTTGGAAAAGGTCAGAGACTCACTGACCTAGGAGTGCAAAGATGGGACAGCTTTCTGCAGAGCCAGGGACATCTGTATTTAAACCTTTACCACTGGGAGAATGGGGGGCCTGCTAGGGGCCACCACTGGGCTTTACCCAAACCTGGCACGACTCCTGCTTATTTAGCCTGAGGGTGGAAAATAGTTTGCAGCTTGGTGTGAAATGGTGGTTGTCCCATTTAAGGGGAAAAAAACCCCAACCTTTAAAGATTTAAGGATGAAAGCACTCTACAAACTGGGAACAACAGCTAATCAACATTTCAAAGAGGTGGGTAACTGTAATAAATACTGTGAATCCCAGAACCCCAGGATGTGGCCTCTGATTACACCCTCATGGTCCCCGCATCTCTCTGCTGTACCTTCTCAGGGCAGCATTCAGACAGGGGAGTGCACGGGCTTTGGGGTCTTGGGGGAATCCAGGCTGGACTACTGTTTCTATCACCTCGTAACTAGATATATGCATCTGGGCAAGTGGTTTAAACTCTGCGCCTCACATTCTCATCGTTACAGACAGGTCCAAGAATTGTTACCTCCCAGAGCTGTTGGGAGGATTAATTATGGAGCTAATGCACATACAGAGCAGAGCACGGTGCTTGATACATAATAGGAAGGTAATGTGACTTCCCCCACCTTTTTTTTAAAAAGATTTATTTATTTGAGAGAGAGAGAGAGAGAGCATGCACCCAAGCAGGAGGGGCAGAGGGAGAGAGTGGACTCTGTGCTGGGCGCAGAGCTCAATGCGGGGCTCGATCCCACCACCCTGAGATCATCACCTGGGCCAAAACCAAGAAACAGACACTTCACTGACTTCGTGACCCAGGTGCGACCTTTCCTTCTGCTCTGTGTGGAAAGGTGTCACTTCTTTCACCCTATTGCCTCTTTCCCCTCTAAAACTAGCCATTGTAAGACAGTGAAGCATGATTTTCATATTTTCTGTGGTTATTCGTTGAAGTTCCCTGAATTGGAAAAGCAGATTCGGTGAACGGTTTATTTTCCCTAAAGCGCCTTTTTTTTTGTGAGGTTTTCCCTCTAGAGGTCATGATTTTGCAATACCAATAAAAGGTCCAGCTTAATTAAAGGAATGACTGGGGATCTGCCAGCAGCTAAGGTAGCTGCCGTAGATTTTTCTCAGAATCCCAGAATACACCCCTTGGAAGTGGTTGCTGGTTTTGCCTGTATTTAATACCTCCTCTCCAAGCCTACCACACCCCCTCCGCTGTCTTTGCTTTTTGGGTTTTTGGTTTTTTGTCATATGAAGGTCAGAGTAGAAGTACTCTGTTCTCTAACCCAGAGGTCTCCAAGCAGAGCCTGTTGAAAAGGTGCATGAGATCTGTCCAAGCGATGAGTTACCTCTTTGGTCCAGGAGCAGGGCAAACAGATGTGAGGCAGGCAGGGGAAAGGGGAAGGGGATGGCAGTGGTAAGAAAAGCCTAATTAGCAGCGCTGTTCACTTGTTTCTCCATTCTCCTGGCTTTAAATAAATATATGCTGGGAACTCCTAAATTTATTCTCTGAAAAAGACCATGCCCCTAAATTCCACACTCATATACCTCCAACCCAATACCTCCACTTGAATATCTAATAGATAAATAGACCTCTCTAATTTGGTCTTATTCCTCAAAATCTGCCATGATAGTGGTTCCTGGCTGGCTCAGTCAGTAAAGCATGTGACTCTTGATCTCAGGGTCATGAGTTCAAGCCCCACATTGGGCAGGCATGGAGCCTACTTAAAAATCTGCCATGATAGCATGGCATTCAGTGTGTGGGGGTGTGGGTATGTGTGCCTATGAGCTCCCTTTCCTAAGTTCTCTCCACTGGGGACACAGCCATCTGGGCAAGGAGTTTCAAATGAGTTTGGGTTCTCTTATACTCTCATCTCAATTTTGGGCTTCTGCTGCCTCTGACCAAAATTCTTTTCTAACCTTTTCAGTCTGAAGCTCATTGTCTTTCTCAGAGAAGACAACAACTTTGGAGTTCTGCTGTTCTTGTCTTCTATCAACAGGATAGAAGAAGGCATAGTGCCTTCAATTCCAAGCAAGATCTCTCTCCCCTGACTTTGTTCATACTCAGAACATAACTAATGAAGCCTCATGCGTCCATCCTAGACATTTCCTCCTAGCCTCGGCTCATTGGAGACTTTGAACCCGCCTGACATTATTCACATCAGCTGGTGATCCTCTTCTGGTTCATTCTGCATCTCATTTCCTACCACTCTCCCCACACTGATCCAGCCACAAGCACCTCCTTGCTATTCCTTAAAGATGTTGAGCATATCCTGAAATTAGGGCCTTTGTATGTTCTGAACCCTTAGCTTGGGATGCTGTTTCCCCAGATCTTTGCAGGATTTGCTCCTCACTTCATTGTGTCTCTTTCTAGTTGTCTTCTCATTCGAAAAGCCATCCCTAATACCATCACTGAAACAGCACACACATATGCCCACCCCTGTGGTCATTCTATGCCCTTACCCTGCTTCACTTTTCTTAGCAATTATCACCATCTGACACATATCTTTGGTTACTGTCTTGTCCCATTCGAATATAAGTTGCACAGGGACAAGGATTTTTGTTCATCACTACAATAGTGCTTGTCACATAATAGATGCTCAATAAATGTGTTAAAAATTAATGAGAGGCTCCTGGGTGGCTCTGTCAGCTAAGCGTCTGACTCCCGGTTTTGGTTCAGGTCATCATCTCAGGGTCATGAAATTAAGCTAACCCCCACCCCACCCCCACCCCAGTCAGGCTCTACGCTCATCAGGGAGTCTGCTTAAGATTTTATCTCTCTCTCTCTCCTTCTGAGCCTTTCCTGCTCACTCTTTCTTTCTAACTGAATAAATCTTAAGAAAAAATCAGTGATACCTAAATACTTCTCCAAAACATTGTTCCATGAGACCTACTTATAATTTTTCACCCTTCAATATGATTCTGAAGGCCCTAACAACAAATAATTCTTTTTTAAAAAAAGATTTTATTTATTCATGAGAGGGGGTGGGCAGAGGGAGAAGCAGGCTCCATGGAGGGAGCCCGATGTGGGACTCGATCCTGGGACTCCCAGATCACATCCTGGGCCCACATCCTGGGCCCAAGGCAGGCGCTAAACTGCTGAGCCACCCAGGGATCCCCAACAACAAATAATTCTGCTTGAGAATAATGATTAGAAAAGTGACTGGAAATAAAACTTAGATCTTGGAATTTCTATGACTTATGTTATACACAAAGCCGACCTGAAGGTCTAATGTGGGGCAATACATGTGGATCACAGTACTCATTGGAATTTAGTGGGACAAGCCTAAAGCCTGGAGGCAGAAGGGGCTGCTCTATCTAAAAGGAGCATATCTTGGGGAGCCTGAGTGGCTCAGTTGGTTAAGCCTCCAACTCTGGATTTTGGCTCAGGTCATGATCTCAGGCTCATGAGATGGAGCCCCACTGTCAGGCTCTGTGCTCAGTGTAAAGTCTGCTTGAGATTCTCTCTCTCCCTCTGCTCATGCTCTCTCTAAATAGATAAATAAAATCTTTTTTAAAAAGGAGCATATCTTCTTGAAGGAGAGTTAAAGCCATAGTGTATATTAAATTAACATTCACTTAAATCTATAAGTATTGACATGGAAAGAAGCCCGTGGCATTCCATTAAGTGAAAAAGGCAGGAAATGAAATAACATGTACAGTAAGTTCCCTTTATACACTATTGGAGAGACAGATGTCTTGAGTCTAGAGGGATTTTATTTTTATTTTTTTCTAAAGATTTTATTTATTTATTTATGAGAAAGAAAGAGAGAGAAAGACGGAGAAGCAGAGGGAGAGGTAGGCTCCGTGCAAAGAGCTCAATGTGGGATTTGATCCCGGGACTCCAGGATCACGCCCTGGGCCGAAGGCAGATGCTAAATTGCTGAGCCACCACCCAGGGACCCCTTGTCTAGAGGGATTTTAATATTAATATGGTTACCTCTGGGTAGTGTCATTTTATTTTAGATATTTTAAATTTTATTTTTGTTTCTGAATTGTTTGACTTTCTTTTAAAGCAATGGGTGTGGATCATTTCCCCCAAATAATGCAGTTTTATTTGAAAGGGTCCACAAGGCACTGGGAAAAAGTGGTTGCCTCTGGAGAGTACCTGGAGAACTAGTTAAAAAAAAAAAAAGGAAGTAATCTTAGTTTTCATTCAATTTGTGTTTATATTAGTTGATTTTATACCACGTGCATGTATTATTTTAAATAAATATCTTATTATCCAAATATGGATTATTCTATTTTTACACTTACATCATTTTAAAGAAATGTATGCATATAGTTTATATATTTATTATTTCATTATGATATAGTATTTTGAAAGAAATATTATTTTTTAAGAAATGCATGGATTTGGAAATCTTTTAATCTGAGAATAGATATTATAGGTATTCTATGTGAGGTGTTATAGGCCACATAACCACAGAGCAGCTGAAAAGTTATTAAAATTGTGCTGCCAATTTCCCAAGCCCAGAAAAAACAACTAGAAGGACTGTGGCTTTACTCCTAATTCTAACCAACAGGGGGAATCATTTGGGAAGTAGAAGTGATAAAAACCTAAAGAGAGAAAGAGTGAAAGTCTTTGACCCCCAGAAGGGGGATGGCTGAGAAAAATCTGATGTCCAAGTCCATAGTATGAGACTCTCTAAAAAGACAATTCAAGAGGGTTGGGAAGCTCTCTGAAATGCTACTCTGACTGCAACTATAAATGATCTGGATAGAGGAAAATTTGGGAAGATTCTTAAGTCGGCCAGAGGATTTGTACTGGAAATCGTAGAGAAACACAGATTTTTAAACATGAATTTTTAAGTGGAAAGAGGCCTTTTTTTTCCGGTGAGGGGGGCAGATAGTAACCAAAGAAATATGTCAGATGGTGATAATTGATAAATAGACCGAAGCAGGGTAAGGGGGCAGAGGGTAACCCAACAGGAATGAGTATATGTATATGTTCTTTCTGCTATGGTGCCAAGAAGACAATTGGGAAGACACCTGAATGAAGCGTGAGGGCAAGCTCTGCAAATATCTGGCCATTTCAGGCAGACAGTTCAGAAAATACAAAGGCTCTGATGTAGAGATAATGCTTGGCATCTTTAAGAAATAGCAATAAGGTGAAAGAAACTAGTTCAGAGTATAGGTAATAGTAAAAGATGAGCTCCAAAAGGTAGAGGAGAGCCAGATCATAGAGGGCCTCATAGGCTATAACAAGAACTTTGACTTTTATTCTAAGATGGATCATTATTGAGCAGTCTTGAGCAGAGAAGTGGCACCAAGTGACTTATGACTTCTCATAAGTCTGTGTTGAATAGATGATTGGAGACAAGAATGCAAGCAAGGGGTGCCATTGTGGAGGTTACTCTAGTAATAGAGGTAAGAGATGTTTGTGTCTCAGACAGGGTTACTTTCTAGATATACGTTGAAGGCAGGGTCAACAAGACCTTTGATGGGGTAGATGAAAGATGTTAAAAAAGAGATAAAAGCCAAGGATAACTCCACAATGTTTGGTCTGAATAAGTAGGTGAGTACTGATTCCATTTATTGAGATGGGAAAAATTGGAGGAGGATCATGCCTTAGAGAGATCAACATTGATATTAGACATACTGAGCTTGAGATATCTACCAAAGAAGACATCCAAATGGCCAACAGACACATGTAAGATGCTCAACATCACTTATCATCAGGAAAATGCAAATAATTTTTGCTTTTGTTTCCCTTGCCTTCATGGATGTATCTTGCAAGAAGTTGCTGTGGCCAAGTTCAAAAAGGGTGTTGCCTGTGTTCTCCTCTAGGATTTTGATGGATTCTTGTCTCACATTTAAATTTCATCCATTTTGAGTTTATCTTTGTGTCTGGTGTAAGAGAATGGTCTAGTTTCATTCTTCTGCACGTGGCTGTCCAATTTTCTCAGCACCATTTATTGAAGAGACTGTCCTTTTTCCAGCAGATAGTCTTTCCTGCTTTGTTGAATATTAGTTGACCATAGAGTTGAGGACCCATTTCTGGGTTCTCCATTCTGTTCCATTGATCTATGTGTCTGCTTTTCTGCCAGTACCACACTGTCTTGATGACCACAGCTTTGTAGTACAACCTGAACTCTGGCATTGTGATGCCCCCGGCTCTGGTTTTCTTTTTCAATATTCCCCTGGCTATTCGGGGTCTTTTCTGATTCCAACCAAATCTTAAGACGATTTGTTCCAACTCTCTGAAGAAAGTCCCTGGTATTTTGATAGGGATTGCATTAAATGTGTAAATTGCCCTGGGTAGCATTGACATTTTCACAATATTAATTCTTCCAATCCATGGGCATGGAATATTTTTCCATCTCTTTGTGTCTTCCTCAATTTCGTTCAGAAGTGTTCTGTAGTTTTTAGGGTATAGACTCTTTATCTCTTAGGTTGAGTTTATTCCTAGGTATCTTATGCTTTTGGGTGCCATTGTAAATGGGATTGACTTCTTAATTTCTCTTTCTTCAGTCTCAGTGTTAGTGTATAGAAATGCCACTGACTTCTGGGCATTGATATTGCATCCTGCCACACTGCAGAATTGCTGCAAGAGTTCTAGCAATCTTGGGGTGGAGTCTTTCGGGTTTTCTAAGTACAGTATCATGTCATCTGTGAAGAGGGAGAGTTTGACTTCTTCTTTGCCAATTTGAATGCCTTTTATTTCTTTTTGTTGCCTGATTGCTGAGGCTAGGACTTCTAGTACTATGTTGAATAGCAGTGGTGAGAGTGGACATCCCTGTCGTGTTCCTGATCTTAGGGGAAAGACTCTTAGTTTTTCCCCATTAAGAATGATATATGTTGTGGGCTTTTTGTAGATGGCTTTTAGGATGTTGAAGAATGTTCCCTCTATCCCTACACTCTGAAGAGTTTTGATCAGGAATGGATGCTGTATTTTGTCAAATGCTTTCTCTGCATCTATTGAGAGGATTTTTCCCTTGTTGATATGATCTATCACATTGATTGTCTTACAAGTGTTGAACCAACCTTGCATCCCAGGGATAAATCCCACTTGGTTGTGGTGAAGAATCTTCTTAATGTACTGTTGGATCCTATTGGCTAGTATCTTGTTGAGAATTTTTGCATCTGTGTTCATCAGGGATATTGGTCTATAATTCTCCTTTTTGGTGGGGTCTTGTCTGGTTTTGGAATTAAGGTGATGCTGGCCTCATAAATAGCAGGGAAATACAAATCAAAACCACAATGAGATACCACCTCACCCCAGTGAGAATGGCGAAAAGTAACAAGACAGGAAACAACAAATATTGGAGAGGATGTGGTGAAAGGGGAACCGTCTTGCACTGTTGGTGGGAATGTGAACTGGTGCAGCCACTCTGGAAAACTATGTGGAGGTTCCTCAAAGAGTTAAAAATAGAGCTACCCTATGACCCAGCAATTTCACTGCTGGGGATTTACCCCAAAGATACAGATGCAGTAAAACAGCAGGATACCTGCACCCCGATGTTTATAGCAACAATGTCCACAATAGCCAAACTGTGGAAGGAGCCTCGGTGCCCATCAAAAGATGAATGGATAAAGAAGATGTGGTCTATGTATACAATGGAATATTCCTCAGCCATTAGAAGCGACGAATACCCACCATTTGCTTCGACGTGGATGGAACTGGAGGGTATTATGCTGAGTGAAGTAAGTCAACTGGAGAAGGACAAACGTTATATGGTCTCATTTATTTGGGGAATATAAAAAATAGTGAAAGGGAATAAAGAGGAAGGGAGAGAAAATGAGTGGGAAATACCAGAGAGGGAGACAGAACATGAGAGACACCTAACTCTGGGAAATGAACAAGGGGTGGTGGAAAGGGAGGTGGGCGGGGGGTGGGGTGACTGGGTGACGGGCACTGAGTGGGGCACTTGATGGGATGAGCGCTGGGTGTTATGCTGTATGTTGGCAAATTGAACTCCAATAAAATATACATAAAAAAGGAAAATTCAAATCAAAACCACAATCAGCTATCACTTCACACCTATCAGAATGGCTAGAATCAAAAAGACAAGAAATTACAAGTGTTGGTGAGGATGTGGAGAAAAGAGGAACTCTAGTACACTGTTGATGGGAATGTACATTGGAATAGCCACTGTCAAAAACAGTATGGAGGCTCCTCCAAAAGTCAAAAATAGAAATACCATATGACTCAGTAATTCCACTATTGAGTATTTACCCCCAAAAAAACCCACTAATTCAAAAAATTAAAGCATCCCTGTCTTTATTGCAGTATTATTTATAATTGCCTAGATTTGGAAGAATCTGAGTCTATCCATCAATAGATAATGGATAAAGGAGATATGAGGGGGGTGTGGATATGTGTGTGTATACACACACAACAGAATATTACTCAGTAATAAAAGAATGAAATCTTGCCATTTATGACAACATGGATAGATCTAGATGGTATTATACTTGTGAAGAAACTCAGAGAAGGCAAATACCATATGATTTCACTTGTATGGTGAACCTAAACACACACACACACACACACACACACACACACACACAAAAGAAGAAAGGAAAAGCAGAAATAGACCCATAAATACAGAGAACAAACTGATGGTTGCCAGAGAGGAAGGAGGGTTGGGGGGGGTGGGCAAGATTGGTGAAGGGGTATGGAAGGTCTGGGCTTCTGGATGAATAAATGATGGGAATAAAATATACAGCATAAGGAATATAGTCAATGGGATCCCTGGGTGGCGCAGCGGTTTGGCGCCTGCCTTTGGCCCAGGGCGCGATCCTGGAGACCCGGGATCGAATCCCATATCAGGCTCCTGGTGCATGGAGACTGCTTCTCCCTCTGCCTGTGTCTCTGCCTCTCTCTCTCTCTGTGACTATCATAAGTTAATAAATAAAAATTAAAAAAAAAAAAAAAAAAAAAAAAAAAAAAAAAAAGGAATATAGTCAATGGTATTATAATGGCATTGCATGGTGACAGGTGATAGCTACACTTGTGATGAGCACAGCATAATATACAGGGTGGTCGAATTACTGTGTTGCACACCTGAAAATAATGTATCCTTGTATGTCAACTACAATTTTAAAAAGAGAGAGAAAAAAGATATCTATTGGATATTTCAAGTGTAGATGTTGAGTTGGAGGTATATACATGCATGTGGAATTCAGGAGCATGGCCTTGTTTAGAGAATAAATTTAGGAGTTCCCAGCATATATATATTTAAAGCCAAGAGAATGGAGAAACAAGTGAACAGGGCTGCTAATTAGGCTTTTCTTTTTCTTTTTCTTTTTCTTTTTTTTTTTTGTGTGTGTGTGTGTGTTGTAAGTCTAGTTCGGATTTTTTAATAATAAATTTATTTTTTATTGGTGTTCAATTTGCCAACATACCCAGTGTTCATCCCGTCAAGTGCCCCCCTCAGTGCCTGTCACCCATTCACCCCCACCCCCTGCCCTCCTCCCCTTCCACCACCCCTAGTTCGTTTCCCAGAGTTAGGAGTCTTTATGTTCTGTCTCCCTTTTTTCATATTTCCCACACATTTCTTCTTCCTTCCCTTATATTCCCTTTCACTATTATTTATATTCCTAATTAGACTTTTTTTACCACTCCTATCCCCTTCCCCTTTCCCCTGCCTGCCTCACATCTGCTTGCCCTGCTCCTGGACCAGAGAGGTAACTCATCGCTTGGACAGATCTCATGCACCTTTTCAATATGCTCTGCTTGGAGACCTCTGGGTTAGAGAACAGAGTACTTCTACTCCTTTGACCTTCGTATGACAAACAAAACAAAACAAAACAAGAAACAAAACAGCAGAGGGTGTGTGGTAGGCATGGAGAGCAGGTATTAAATACAGGCAAAACCAGCAACCACTTCCAAGGGGTGTATTCTGGGATACTGAGAAAATCTATTACCCCCACCCTGCATTTTCAAAAATGACAAAGTTAGATTGTGAACATGATAAATTTGTGATGATGTTTATATCAAGTAAGACTGTCAAATGGAATAGTAAAGGGGTGGTTTAGGTGAACCAAATAGAATTTGTAGTGTTTGCCATACCAGGAAGGATCTTTGGGACCCAACATGGGTTCACTAAGAACAAGGCATGTTTGAGTAACTTTAATTCCTTCTTTGACAGGGTTTCCAGATTGGTAAATATGGAAACATGGTGGGCGGAAAATCTGGAGAGCACCCAGGCATTTGTAGGGACTCTTACTTAGGCATTGAGTTAGAAGTAATCTGCTGGTGGTGTGCTATAGAAGTCTTTCTTGATCAATGATTTCACTGATGATTTGTATATATAGAAAGCCCACTTACTAGATTTAGATATGACATAAAGTTGGGAAGACTAGTCAGCATCTTGGATGACTGAATTGAGATCCTAAAAATAATTTTACTTAATAGAATGATGGACAGAATTTAACACAATGGAATTCAATACAGTAAATACATGATATTGCACTTGAGCACAAAAAGAACTCATGATAAAGAGCTTTAAGTTTTGACTGAATATTCTCCAGTGTGATATATAATCTTTCAGGGAGTGGTGCCATGATGAAAAAATATATATATCAGGGTAAAAGGATAGTGATGGAGATGGGGCTGGGGTTCTTTTAGACACAATGGTCAGCGAAGGCCTCTCTAAGGAACTTATACTTGAACAAAATGACGTAAGGAAACAAATCTTGCTATTATCTGAGGGATGAATATTTCTGGTAGTGGGAAGAGAAAGGATAAAGACCCTGAGACAGGAATATGTTGTGCATGTTTGAGGAAAAGAAGGCCATGTGGAGGAGATTAAGTTAGAGAAGAAGCCAGGGGCTTCTTACAAGAAAATTCACAAAAGCTAGGAATATTTAGACTGAACGGTGGGGAAGGGGGATCGGGGAGCTTTGCAAAGAGGAGGAAGGGGTATTTATAGGTTTGTGATGTGTAGGATAGTTCAGACCCATTCTGGAAGGCAGCTCTTGATGCCCATTGAATCAATGAGTTGAATCTACTAGAAGAAAAATTTCCACCCAATGAAAAGTCTATCAGAGCTATTCAAGATGGATTGGGCTGTCTTATGTGACAGTGATCTCCATATCACTGGAGAGATCTGAGCTGACAAGAGGCTACCTCCACACTTAGAGGGAGGTAAGGGGCACAGAAAAACCTGGAAGGGATATTCCAGGCTCAGTGGGGGACTAGATTTGATGATCTTTAAGGCCTAAGAATCGGTTTCCTGAAATAACATTCCCTTGATACAAATTATGATTAAGGGAAATACTTGCCCACTGGTGGATCCAAGATTATGCACAATGTTCAAACTATATTTAATAGTCAAGACATTGAATCCGAATGTCAGAAAGCATCTGCGGGTCTTTTCACACAAAATATGAGTGAAAAGGGTCTAGGAGGCATCAGATTTACTGCAGTTAATACTATGTTTGGCTATTGGGATGCCTGGGTGGCTCAGCAGTTGAGCATCTGTCTTTGGCTCCGGGCGTGATCCCAGGGTTCTGGGATCAAGTCCTACACTGGGCTCCCTGTGAGGAGCCTGCTTCTCCCTCTGCCTATGTCTCTGCCTCTCTCTGTCTCTCATGAATGAATAAATAAAATCTTTTAAAAAAATACTATGTTTGGTTACAGGGAGGTCCCTAAGCCTAAGTTACTAGTGATAACTAAGGATAGGATAGTTCCCCTACCTATGCCTTTTTCCCTTAAACAACTGAAGTATCATTTAGGAGAAATAGAACTGAACTAAATTGTCACTAAGCCAAACTTTTTTAATCAGCTTGGGCCGGCCTCTCTGCTACCCAACAATTAGCATGTTACTCATGTAAGGGAAAAATGGGAGCAAGGAGAGTTAGGAAAGGCCACTGCCACTCTGGACTCTCGGCAATGGCCATCCCCAGCTCCAGGCACAGGAGCATTCCTAACCATTCTAGCTTAGATTCCCCTGATGGCAGCATTGTAAATAATCAGCACTATTTGCTTCTGTTTCAAAACATGTCCTCCTCATCATTCAAAAACTCATTATTCCTCAATGCTGAGCCTACAGGGGCAGCTCAATTATGAGGTCATTCTGAAAGAATTCTGAAAGAAAAAAAAATGCATCTGCCTGAACAGTTAGAATGGGCTGTTAGAATGGGCCTGAATATATCAAATAACTGTGCAGTTCTCCACTTCCTTCTGGATCAACCTCAAAGATAGTTTAAAAAAAAAAACAATTATAGAATTATTGTGTTAAATTTTTAAAGTTTAGTCTTCAGCGACTTAGACAAATGTGCTAGAGGTCCATGGTACACTTGAAGTGATCAAATAGTGGTCTCCCAAATGTGGAGGACCAAGGAATGAAAAGAAGGTCATTTAATATTAGGTTAGAAAAGTAGAATTAAGCAGGTGATTTTTTTCCCGGCTCCCTTCACCCAAAAGAGACTCAACAAAATGTATACATTTAAATTCTCCTTTTGGATTGAGTAAATGCTTTCCTTTGCTAGTATGGTTGATAAAGAAGGAAGCACATGGTTACCTAAAGAATAGAAAACATTTTTCTTTCTTTTTAAATATAGAGAAGTATAAATAGAAAAGAAAAGCTCACAGAAAAGGACTTGAGCAAGCAATTCACAGTTGAGGAAATGCAAAGGACCTATGTACATAAGACAATATGCTCAACCTGAGTGGTGATCAGAGAAATACAAATTATAACCCTGATGAGATACCATATTGCCTAAAAGGCAGGAAATTTTTAAAAGACTGATAATATCCAGAGGGGATGAAGTGCTGGGCAAAATGGCATTCTCATGTATTCATAAATTAGCACAACTTCTTTGGAGGAGAAATTGGAAATATCTGCCAATGTCATCAGCAAAATATCCTTTGACTCAATTTCACTCCTAGGAATCTGTCCTCTGAAGATACTCATGTAAGTGCAGAAAAAATATACACAGAGGGTCAGAATCATTGCAGCAGTATTTGAGAATAAGATATATATTCATCAGTGAGGAAATAGTTAAATAAAATATAGTACATACTCTGGAACACTAATGTTGCCATCACAGAAGGTTAGTAGATCTACATTACAGATGTGCAAGAAGGTTCACAATTTATTGATACATTGCTTAGTGAATACAGCAAGTTGTTTAATTGTATTCATTGTTAACTATACATACGTATATACACAATTCCTGTGTATATACAAGTGAAAATGTAGAAAATGAGTAAAAGAATAAGCTTTCATTTTACAGCTGTACACACGTCAATAAATTAACAGCTGACATTTCTTGGGCACTTACTATATACTAGAAGCTCTCACAATGTTTTATAAGTACTAACCCATTTAATCTCCATAACAACCCTAGGAGGTCAACACTATTGTTACCCATATTTTAAAGATGACATAACAGAGGCGCAGAGACGCTAGAGAGCCTACCCAAGGTCAATGCGGCTAGTCTGCAGTCCTGCTCCAGAGCCAGTATTATTGCGCATTATTATTTTTTAAAAAATTAACATACATTTCTTTCATACATTTTAATCTCCCACAATTCCTACACTCAAAAGTAATCATAATAACCTCCCTCCATCGTTACAGTTTTATTTATTATTACTCTTTTTTATTATTTATTTTTCTTATTTAAATTCAATTAATATACAATGTATTATTAGTTTCAGAGGTAGAGTTCAGTAATTCATCAGTTGCATATAACACCTGGTGCTCATAACATCCCGTGCCCTCCCTGATGCCCATCACCCAGTTCCCCATCCCCTCACCCACCTCCCTTCCAGCGACCCTCAGTTTGTTTCTTATGATTAAGAGTCTCTTGTGGTTATTTCCCTCTCTGATTTTGTCTTGTTTTATTTTTTTTTCTTCCCTTCTCCCATGATCCTCTGTTTTGTTTCTTAGATTCCTCATATTAGTGAGATCATATGATAATTGTCTTTCTCTGACTTATTGTGCTTAGTGTAACACCCTCTAGTTCCATCCATGTCCTTGCAAATGTCAAGATTTCTTTTTTTGATGGCTGAGTAGTATTCCATTGAGTATCTATATACCACATCTTTTTTTTTTTAAGATTTTATTTATTCATGAGACACAGAAGCAGAGACACAGGCAGAGGGAGAAGCAGGCTCTATGCAAGGAGCCCGATGTGGGACTCGATCTTGGGTCTCCAGAATCAGGCCCTGGGCCGGAGGCGGTGCTAAGCTGCTGAGCTACCCAGGCTGCCCAATACACCACATCTTCTTTATCCATTCAGTGGCCATCTCAGCTCTTGTTTGGCTATTGTGGACTATGCTGCTATGAACATTGTGGTGCATGTGCCCCTTTGGATCTTAATAACACTTTGACATCTTTTCTTCCAGTTTTTTCTATGCACCTGTAATGAGATCACACAGGATATACAGTTTCGTATTCTTATTTTTTCAATTTATATTATTTTACACACTCTTCCCATGATATTTTCATGATGACTCAAAGAAAATTCCCGATCTTTATAAATATATTTTTAGGGATGCATAATATCACATCATTTGCATGTACTGTATTTACTTACACATCCCCCCACCATTATTTCTAACATTATAAATGATAACATGACAAACAAGTCTGTGCATAATTTTTAGTCTACTTCCCTCCAGACAGACTCTCTCAGAAGGGTAGTGACTGGGTCAAAGGAAACACACATTTTTAAGGCTTTTGTTACATATTGCCAAATTTATTTTCTTTTTCTAAAAAGATGCCTTTTCTGGAACCTCAGTACCCTTCTACCTGTAATGTCCTAGTGCACTTACTTGCTACAGCAGTCTTTCCACATCCATATTTTATTTGTACTTGATAGACATATACATTGCGAAATGATTACCACAATAAGGTTAGTTTACACATACATAACCTCACATAGTTAGCATTTGAGGCATATATTTTTTTTAAACAATTGAAGGGCAAGGCTTAACCTGAAGACCTAAATCTCTAAAGGCAGCATTTTACAGTACAGTGGCAACAAGAGAGAGAAGGGTTGAGAGTATGGGAACTTGCTGCCACCTCTTCTCACACAACTAAGCTTTAGGCTGCTGGATTGCTTATATTAATGAGTCACTGATATAAATCTCTCACAGCTGTTGAGGGTTCTAGAATTTCTACTGAAAAGGAGCACTAAAAACCCTTCAACTACAAGACCACTTCTCCTTCACTGTAGCCACTCACTTCCAACGTCAAGGCCCAGATCTAGTCATCACTAAGTACCGGCAGTCCTCGCTGTCCGTGGCAGTGGAGGATGTTGAAAATGAGGGTCAACTGAAACAGTGCAAAGCAATCTTAATCAGTGGGGGAAATTGCAGTTGTTCTTTGACATTTAATTTTTTTGTCAAAATGTTAAAAAAAACTTCACTGCCCATTTCATTATAATTATATAAGGGAATGAAAAAATTGTGAAACTCGTATTTGTTTAGTACACTATAATTTACAACATTAGAAATGTTGACAATTAAAGTGCTTTATTTCTTTGTAAGAAATATATCAAGGGTAGTCTTAACAGTGCTTGCCTTCTTCTTCTCATAACTTCTAATACCAAGAGAACATCTTTTCATGCCTTGGTGAATTGCCATACTCCTTTCAAAGTTTGGATCAGCTTCCCACATTTTATCCTTTGCACACTTAATATTGTGAAATATCGCCATGGATTCCTTCAGTGTGACCTCTTGCTGGTGTCACTTCCTTTGGAAAATCTATTCTTTTTGCCACAACTTTCACTTATGTTAGAAACTTCACCTTCACGAAGTTCCTCTGTGTAATTCTACATAAGATCCTCTGCATATCCGGGAGCTCTCAAATGGTGGCAGTGTCAACATTACCATGATCCCACAGGCAGCTGTTTCTTCTATAACTCCATATACCTTTGATTTGAATTTCACTTTAAGCATTATATGTTTTTGTTTCTTTGCTGCACTTTCATCTTTGTTGGCCAATTCCTCCCTTTGTTTGAGTATCCGTTTTTATCAGTCATATGGGTTTATCACTGTGAACAGAGCGGGTGACACACAAGTGTAGGCTTTGCTCTCTCTGTGCACGAACTAAACAACATGAATCACCAATGCCAATCACCAACAGACTTTGAAGGAAGTGACAGGAATGGTCACTGATCAGGATGTGCATCCGTTATTAGGGAGTGAACTGTGGACTGCAAAGACCAATGAGCACAATCTGTACTTCATGCAATTGCACAGTTAATATGTGATGATAACTGAAATTTGAAGCATGTTGTTGGGTGCTGCTGTTATTGAACTAAACGCTGGTAAATCCATGAGTATGGAAACCACACGTCTCACTCCCTTGCAGTTTATTCTGAACAGAGCAGTCAGAGCAATCTTTTAAAAGCAGAAATCGGATCTGACAGTGCCCTGCTCAAAACATATCAGTGACTCTCATTTTCCTCAAAGTAAAAGCCAAAGCCCTTCCTGTGATCGACAAAGCCCTCAGGATCTGCCCCTCCTCTACTACTACTCTTGATCTTCCTCCCTCCCCTCCATCCACACTGGCCTCCTCGCCATTCTATGAACACACCAACCACTCTCCTGTCTCAAAGCCTTCCCGTTGGCTGTCCCATAGACCTAGGTCTCTCTCCCCACAGATGTCCACCTTTCCTTGCATTTTTAAGGTTTTTGAACAAAACTGATTTTCTCATAGAGACCTACGCTAACCACCCACCTTAATCCTGCAACCTGCTTCCTGCTCCTAACACCAGCATGCCTGATCCACCTTGCCTGGCTCTGCCTTTTCTTCTTCCAGTAGCACTTATTACTATCTAACATACTACACAAGTTGCCTAGTTTTAAAATATAAATATTTTAATTTAAACTATAAAATATATTTAATTTAAAATATAAATATTTAAAATATTTATCATTTCTCTCCCCTCGCAATAATGTAAGTTCCACAAAGACAGAAAACTCTACATGTTTGATTCACTGCTGTTTTCCAAGTAGCAAGGATAGTGCTTAGTATATAGTAGGTACAGAGTAAATAAATCTTGACTGTATAAATAGGATAAGCCAACCACTATTCCCAAGCATGTTTTTCTCAAACCACACGTTGCAAATATTTTTCAGAAAACAAGATCACCCTAGGTATATGGCACAAGGATTGAGTTGGGGGGATAAAACCCCAAATAGATACAATGTCAAGCTGTGCCTTGCAGAATAGCCTGAGATAAGGTTAACCCCAGGACATTTATTCAATTAAGTGAG
Organism: Canis lupus dingo; assembly: GCF_003254725.2. Lineage (NCBI taxonomy): Eukaryota > Metazoa > Chordata > Mammalia > Carnivora > Canidae > Canis > Canis lupus. Next base: position 110,733,165 of record NC_064281.1, on the reverse strand, counting down.
AACATGAAACTTATCACAGTTGCTTTTTTTTTTTTTTTAAGATCTTATTTGGGATCCCTGGGTGCCGCAGCAGTTTGGCGCCTGCCTTTGGCCCAGGGCGCCATCCTGGAGACCCGGGATCGAATCCCACGTCGGGCTCCCGGTGCATGCACACCCTCTGCCTGTGTCTCTGCCTCTCTCTCTCTCTCTGTGTAACTATCATAAAATAAAAAAAATTAAAGATCTTATTTACTTCTTCATGAAAGACACAGAGAGAAACAGGCAGAGGGTGAAGCAGGTTCCTCACGGGGAGCCTGATGTGGGACTTGATCCCAGGATCCCTGGGATCATGACCTGAGCCAAAAACAGATGTTCAACCACTAAGCCACCCAGGAGCCTCACTTTTTAAAAAAAGATTATTTATTTATTTGAGAAAGGGAGAGGGAGAGAGAGAGAGAAGGAGCAGGGGAAAGGTAGAAGTAGACGCCTTGCTGAGCAGGGAGCCCAATGTGGGACTCGATCCCGGGACTCTGATATCATGGCCTGAGCCAAAGGCAAATGCTTAACCAACTGAGCCACCTAGGCACCCCCACAAGTTGCTTTTAAGAGCAGCAAAACTCATTATTCTCTCTTCTAAGAGTTCTAGCCATTTCCTAAATGGACACACCTGTGATTTAAATCTTTTACCAGCTAAAATAGATTTTGGGAAGAGATGTGAATCTTTTCTTAAGCTGGGTCTACTGATTCAAATCCCCAAAGGTATGCATAGCTCCTTTCTAGTTTACCTCAACCCTTAGTGAGGTCCATGGACACTACCAGTATGCTTAAAAGGAGTGCCCCAAGAGTCTTTGACAGCCATCTTCCACACATAAACAGATGGTGGCTTTTCTACCTTTAAGCAAAGGGACTCCTAATCCTCTTCCATTGCTGTTGTTCTAATTATCAGAGAGCATTTCCTCATTCATAATCTACCTGCAAGTGAAGGTCACTTCTCTTCCTCCTACAGAGATTAACTGATCTTCATCTTGATTCATATATTCAACTCTAATTCATCCTTTTCATCCCCGAACTGAATAACACCAATTCATTTTACTTTCTTCATATAGGTCTTATTTTCCAGCCCTTTAAAAGGTCTTTTTCAAAAAAAAAAATAATAAAATAAAATAAAATAAAATATATTTTTCAAAAAAGTTCTCCATCCACTGCATAGGATGATCTTTTTGATGCAGGCCAGGCCGACTTCTCCACTCACTAAGTGATTTCTTGTGGTAGCAAAATTTAGCAGATACTTGTTTATGTATCTGAAGTGTAGATTATCCCCACTCCCTGGGCAACAGTCTGCTCATTCAGAAATGCCTATTTTTGTCTTGAATCAAACTCTCTCTTTCTTGGTGTTAGAAGACACCTAGTTTTGCACCTAAAATATTCCTGAAAACATATCCTGAAGTCCAGTGTTTTCCCCACTTGGAATTCCAGAAATGATTCTGGGAGAAAATGAGGTCTCCATGAGAATATTTTAATTTTATGTTGTTTTGATGCTTATCTAAACAAGACCTTTATGTAGGCATGCTATGAATCATCTGGATGGCCACCTTATAATAAGATTGACCTATGACTCCTGGGCTTGACTCTGTTTTTGATTTAAAGATCAAGGAGATTCCAAGCAGTGATACTTGGATGGTACTGGGCTTATGGGTAAAGAAGAGAAATAAAGGCCAGATGTGTGTTGTAAAAGCAAAGGTTTCATGCTAGTATGAATGGGCAAAAAGGAGGGAAGGATGAGTTACCACTCAGTAGTAAGCATCCCATTTTTTAGATTTAAGCTAATTTAAATAGAATTCCTGCCACTTGCAACCCAAAGGGTCTAAACTAATGCAACTTCTAAATAAAATGTGTAAAGGTTTAAAAGTAGACCTACTAAGAGAAAAGACTTGAAACAATTCTAGGGTCTATCAAACAGAATAGGTGGAATAAACAATGGTATGTATATTCTACCATGGGATGCTCATCAGTTGTAAAAAAGAATGAGGAAACTCTTACTACACTGATATAGAAAATTCTCCAGGATATACTATTAAGCAAAAAGTGCATGATGCAAAACAGTATATATAGTATGCTGCCATTTGTGTAAGAAAGGGGTACAAACACAGATATTTACTTTCGTATCATAAAGAATCATTGCCTATAGGGTTGGGGGGTAGGGTAAATGGTACTATAGGTGAGACCTAAGCCTTTTCTGGGATTCCTTGTTACATCACTTTGACTTTTGAACCATGTAAATGCATTACCTATTCAAAACCATAATAACAGCAAACATATCAACAGATTATTAGAGGGAGATATCTGTTTCCAGCGAGCTAGGAAATATAACCCCTCATTAATTTTTCCCTCAGACACTCTTTTCTGTAATCTATTTCTAGTATTTGCTATTTTTTCCCCGTTACAGTTGAGTACAGTTTTCTACCTGAGAATGTCCAGAGCAGCTGGTTGCCTCAACAAACTCATCTCTTCTGAGAACAGTTTGAATAAATCCAACCAGAAAGTAAATTATGTATGTTTTCAACCTTCAGTTGGAATTAGAGTGAATTAGAGTATTTAGATAAAATTTGAATCCCATTAGTCCAGTTATTAAAAGGATAGTAATATTATATCTTTGTTGATCACATTTGAATAGGAAGGGACTACCAAAATATTTTTCTACACTGAATTAATTGTCCCCAACCAAGGTAGATAATAGTTAAGTCTAAGTCAGCTGTCATCATTTCAACATAACTTTTGCCTTTTTGTTGATTACTCAACATTTGGATTTCTTGGGTAAATCTTGCTTTGTTAATAACACCTTTGAACAAAATTTTACAGTATTCTTATTCATTTGGAGCTTTGACTTCATCTACAGTAAGTGTTCTTAACCTAGGATCCACAGATAGAAGTCAGAGGACCTATTAACTTGAGTAGGAAAAATTACAGCTTTACTTCTACTAACTTCTGACTGAGATTAAGCAGTTCCTTTTGTTATGGTATAAGCAACAGACCAAAGTAATATCAGCAACACCTATGACTTGGTCACCAATAGAAATCACAGATATTTTCCTATCACTTTAGACTTGTAGATATTTCAAAATATCATTATGTTCATTACCACTTCAAAATTATAATAGTTGTTAAACCTACCAATAGATCTTATTTACTAAGTTCATAAAGATAAATCTGTATCTCTATATAAGACTGTATTACAGATTTTCAAATAGTTCGATAACTTTTTCCATGTGATTATCTTCTTGGTAGTCCCACGTATTTCATTTTTGAAATAAGTGTAAATCTCCATGACCTTGGATTAGGCAATGGCTTCTAAGACATGACACCAAAAGTGTAAACAACTATAGAAAAAGTAGATAAATTGGACTTCATTAAAATTAAAGACTATTATGATTCAAATGACACCATTAAGAAAGTGAAAAGACAAGCCACAATATGGAAGAGAATACTTGCAAATCATATATCTGACAAGAGACTTGTTTCTACAACATATAAAGAATTCTTACAAACCAATAATAAAAAACGACAACCCAATTTTAAAATGGGCAAAGCATTTGAATATACATTTCTCTAAAGATATACAAGTGGCCAACAAGCACATGAAAAGGTGCTCAAAATCATTAGCCATTAGGGAAATGCAAACCAAAGCCACAATGAGATACTACTTTACACCCACTAGAATTGCTATAATTTTTATTTTATTTATTTTTTTAATTTTTATTTTTTGTATACTTTCTATTGGAGTTCGATTTGCCAGCATATAGTATAACACCCAGTGCTCATCCCGTCAAGTGCCCCCCTCAGTGCCCGTCACCCAGTCACCCCATCCCCCCACCCACCTCCCCTTCCACCACCCCTTGTTTGCTTCCCAGAGTTAGGAGTCTCTCATGTCCTGTCTCCCTCTCTCTGATTTTTCCCACTCAGTTCCCCTCCTTTCCCCTATGATCCCTTTCACTATTTTTTTTAAAATTTTTTTTATTGGAGTTCAATTTGCCAACATACAGCATAACACCCAGTGCTCACCATCAAGTGCCCCACTCAGTGCCCGTCACCCAGTCACCCCCACCCCCTGCCCTCCTCCCCTTCCACCACCCCTTGTTCGTTTCCCAGAGTTAGGAGTCTCTCATGTTCTGTCTCCCTCTCTGGTATTTCCCACTCATTTTCTCTCCTTTCCCCTTTATTCCCTTTCACTATTTTTTATATTCCCCAAATGAATGAGACCATATAATGTTTGTCCTTCTTCGATTGACTTATTTCACTCAGCATAATACCTTCCAGTTCCATCCACGTCGAAGCAAATGGTGGGTATTCGTTGTTTCTAATGGCTGAGGAATATTCCATTGTATACATAGGCCACAGATTCTTTATCCATTCATCTTTTGACGGGCACCGAGTCTCCTTCCACAGTTTGGCTATTGTGGACATTGCTGCTAGAAACATTGGGGTGCAGGTGTCCTGCCGTTTCACTGCATCTGTATCTTTGGGGTAAATCCCCAGCAGTGGATTGCTATAATTTTTAAAAAGTCAATAGCAAGTGTTGGCAAGGATGACAGAAATTGGAACCCCACATTGCTGGTGGCAATGTAAAGTGATGCAGTCACTTTGGAAAACAGTTTGGCAGCTCTTCAAAAGGTTAAACATAGTTATCACATTTACCAGCAATTTCTACGTATATGCCTAGGAGGAAGGAAAACACATGTCCACACACAAACTTGTATACAGGTGTTCATAGCAGCAGTTTTCATAATAGCCAAAAGGTGGAAATAACCCAAATGTCCATCACCTGGTGAATAGGTAGACAAAATGTGATATTTCCATATACTAGACTTTGATTCTGCCAAATAAGCCAAACACAAAAAGACAAATATTGTATGATTGCGCATACGTGAAGTAGCCCCAACAGATTCATGGAGACGGAAGTAGAATAGTGATTACCAGGGACTGGGGGAGAGGAGAATTGGGTATTATTGTGTAAAGGGTACAGATGATGAAAAATTCTGGAGATGGTTAGTGGTGATGGTTGCATAACAATATGAACATACTTAATGCCACTGAACTGTATACTTAAAAGTGGTTAAATTGGTCAATTCTAAGTTATGCATATTTTACCACTATAAAAAAAAAAGGAATGAAGTACTGATCCATGCTATCGTGTGAATGAACCTTGAAGACATCATGCTAAGTGAAAGAAGCCAGACACAAAAGCCACATATCACATCATCCCATTTATATGCTATAACCAGAATAGGCACATCTATAGTGCTAGAAAGTAGACTGGTGGTTGCCCGGGGTTGGGCAGTGGTCTGTTTCTCCCTGACACTTCTGCTCTCCAAGAAGGCACTGCTGCGGAGGTGACATCTCTCGATCTCTTTTGCTTGCTTGCCCTCCAAACATGGAACCTACCACCAACCTATGGGTGAGTTGGAGCAAGAGCCATTGGAGTCTGTCATGACAAGGGCAGAGCCTTTGCCCTACAAGTGGGAGCTGAATACAGGAAGGGAGCACCAGTCCTCTTGGCTGCAGCTCCCTGAATAGTGGCTCTGCAACATGGGGTTGGGGTGATGAGCCTGCCTTTTTTATTTTTTAAGATTTTATTTATTTTTAAATAGAGAGACAGAGAGACAGAGAGAGCATGCATGAGTAGGGGAGGTGCAGAGGGAGACGGAGAGAGAGAGAACCCTGAGCCAACTCCGAGCTGAGTGCAGGGCCCAACGCAGGGCTCAATCTCACAACCCCAAGATCATGACATGAGCCAAAACCAAGAGTCGGATGCTTAACCAACTAAGCCACCCAGGCACCCCAGAGCCTGCCTTTCTGGTTGTGAAATAGTAGCCCTGGACTAGAATCTGGGGCAGAGGGAGCCCTCATCTTCTTAGCCACATCTAGGGACGGAGCTGCTATAAGTGACCTGGGGTAGGGTAGGGGATGGGAGCAGGTTTGGCTTAAATGACACAGAGTCTCACTTTTCTTACCAAGATTTAGTAGATTTTCTTGAATAAACATTTCTCCATTTTCTTTATGCCTTGAGACAATTTCCGGAGACTTTAAATATTTGTGTGTGTGTCTTAAAACATGATTTTTACCCTAATGGGTAAATGGTTGTTTTGCAGGGGGAATGTGCCAAACTTCTCCCACCACCATTCCAGAAGTCTCTCTTCCAATTTTTTTTAACTTATTTTTTTCTTGCCTAATTACATCAGCCAATATGTCCAGAATAATGTTAAATAGTAATAGTAAACAGGCGGGTCTTGTTCCATACTTTAAAGAGGAAGGAAGGTTTAATTTGAATGACTCTGTCAGAAGGACAAACATTATATGGTCTCATTCATTTGGGGAATATAAAAAATAGTGAAAGGGAATAAAGGGGAAAGGAGAAAAAATGAGTAGGAAATATCAGAAAGGGAGACAGAACATGAGAGACTCCTAACTCTGGGAAACGAACTAGGGGTGGTGGAAAGGGAGGTGGGTGGGGTGTGAGGGTGACTGGGTGGTGGGCACTGAGGGGGGCACTTGATGGGATGAGCACTGGGTGTTATGCTATATGTTGGCAAATTGAACTCCAATAAAAAAAAAAAAAAGAATGACTCTGTCATTAAAGCTTAATTGCACCAAAAAGCCCTAAGGGACAGAATTTTGGGCCCTCTGCCTTAAGGAGCCATAATCAGAATTCAGAGTCCCTAAAGCATGCGAGGTACCCTGCACGCTGAGAAGAGTAGCTCCTTGTTTAGGGTGGTTTGTTCACAAGCAAAGGGAAACCGTTCCAAAGGGATTTCTTGCTTCTGGTTTGACCTCAGGTGACTTCTCTTGGCTTAAACGTTAGGTCCTCCGCTAAGCACATCTTTTAAGTGACCATGGCCTGGGGCTGCCAATGAATAACAGCTTAAGAGACCCTGCTTAACAAATATGTCCTCTCTCTCCTGTCTAATCAGCCTATTCTCCACCGGTTCATTCCCTTGGTCAACAACATGCTCAGGTTTTAAGTAGCCTGAAATGACCTTCCCTTGTGGCTGCTCCTCTTGAGTTACCATCATCTCTCCCTTTTGTTTCATGGTCCATGTTGAAAGGGTCCCTTTCTCTTTACTGCCTCTACTGACCTACCTTCACTTGCTACTTAACCCCTCATTTAACTCATCCCAAATTCCCTGAGGTCTCTAAAAGTGACTTCCTAATGGCCTCATCTCTGTCTTCATTTTCTAGATCTTTTTACTGCAATTGACCCTATGGACTACGTCTTCCACTTTCAAATTATTTTGCCTCCCTCGGCTTCATTGGCAGTGTGCTCTCTATCCCCCTCTGTCCATTCCTTCGGGTTCCTTTGCTGGAGTTCCTTTGGAGTCCTTCCCAAATTCTCAGTAAGTATGGCTTGGCTTCTCCTGTATTATGTCCTGGTGACATCCACCTCCCAGGGACCCTGAGAAAGCACTATCTGTGTTTTGCAATTAAAAAGAAAATAAATAAAAAACATTTTTGGATCCTAAACATATGACTTGCGATCTGATATCTCTCCTGAACTCTTCCTTGTTTCTTAACTGCCTCTCAAACATTTCTATCTCGGTACATCCTCCAGAGAAGAGAAATGAGCACTTGCCACATGCTAGATATTGTGCTAGGTACTCTATGTATATGCTCCCATTTAATCATCTCACTAATCCCAAAGTAGATATTATTGCCCCAAATCTATAGATACGGAAAATGAGAGTCAGAAAGAAAAATTCCTTACCAAAAGCCAAACCCACGTGTTTCCAATTTCTATCACCATGTTCTTTTTGAAAACTCACCACTACAAGTTATGGGCAATATATTCTAAAACCAAACTCATGATTCCCCTCTACTCCAAAACCAATTCTTCCTCCATCTTTTTGTATTTCTGCTGATGATGCCATCATTGCTCCATTCAGCCACACTGGAAATTTCAGAGTCCTCTTCAACTTCTTTCTCTTCTTCTCTGCCCACATCCAACCAGTGATCCTGTGTGGCACTGCCTTTTGATTCTCTCCCATCTGCCCTTCTCCTTTGTAAACCAATTTGTACCACCCTGATCCATGCACCTCAAGTGCCTACGGAACTGATTTTGTGGTATCTAACTTTGCTTACCTTCTACTTGTACTGTCCAATCCATTTGTCCATCTTCCTCTAAGGCAAGTTCCATCGGTCTCTGTTTTCCCATCTGGAGATGAAAGGATTGGTTGTATTGTAAAGAGGCTCCCAACTTTTTCACGACTCAAGACCCCCTTTTCTTTTGTTTTTAATTTGTGGAGCCCATGATTAGAAAAAAAAATTCTAATGTTAAAATTTTCATTTGCTAAGAAACAATTAACTTGTTTTCCCATTAAAAAAAAATAATCGGGGCACCTGGGTGGCTCAGTCGGTTGGGCATACGACTCTTGATTTCAGCTCAGGTCCTGATTGCAGGGTCATGGGATCAAGCTCCTGATCTCAGGGTTGGGCTCCGTGCTCAGCAGGGAGTCTGCTGGAGATTCTCTCCCTTTGCGCCTCCCCCTGCTCCTACTCTCTCTCTCTCTCTTCTCTCTCTGTCTCTCTAAAATAAGAAATAAATAAATCTTTTTAAAAGTAAAAATAAATAATCAGACTTCATAACTGCCAATTAATGCTTCTGATCAGTGCCCCAGTTTGATTAATTCTAACCCCAAACAAATAACATTCATGCTGCAGTTGAAATGTACAGCCTTATTATGGAGAGGTGCATGGCTCCCTGTAGTCTTTCTGAAATCTTGACAACCCCTCGAGAACCCTCGGTGTGATTGCCATGCCTCCTGGATGGTGACCACTGGGTAAGTAATCTCTAAGGAATCTTTCAGCCCTGCCAGTCTGTGATTCCTAAAGTACAGCACTGATCATGTATCTCCCCTGTTGATTATCCTGTAAGGGCTCCCCATTGCCTCCTAAATTAACTACAAACTACTTAGCCTGGAATTCAAAGCCTGCCACGCTCCAGCCCTAACATAATGTTTTTTTAAATTGTGAGCTGACAGCCGTGCTTGCATGAGCAACAAACTATTAAGTGCAAGCATACATGCAGAGTTTACTGTTCTAATCACAAATAAAACTGACAACAAAGTTAATCTGACACATACTTAATGATATACCTAATGGTTATTGTGTTGGGTGGTAATTAGTCATAAATGGTAAGCAGTTCGCATAAATGATTGTAATTAGTATTACTTTTCCACACTCAGACCAATTTTTCCAGTTTCCTTCCATACTATTAGTTCTTCAGCATCCCTAATCAGCATCCGTGCTGACAATTTTCGCTGATACCATGTACCATTTAATCATCATCATCACATACATGCGCACACTCTTCCATACATTATGAGACAAAAGGTCTTGGCTCTTCCTCTCTAGCAGCTGAGGTTTTGCTGTGCTCCCACCCCCACTGCCTCCTGGGACTGAGGTCCCCATGATAGGGTCACGTGCTTTGTCTCCTTTCTCCTGCCCAGCCCCCAACCCCAAGCCCAAAGCCTCTTCTACTCATCCCTATACTTGGGGTGCTCTGAGTGGCTCATCTCTATTTCAACCCCAGAAAGCTGGTAGCTGCAGAAACTCATTCCCTTACAGCTATATTGTTTTTGGAGAGCAGAGGAAAAGCTACATTACATTTCCTGGGTTGTGCTGATGCAAGAGGAAAGGTCAATGAGAGAAGGGCCTTTCAGGGTTGTCAGTCCCGGATAGAAAGCATAATAAAGGGAGGTGGCAGCCGCTGGGGGCTCAGAGAGGAGAGATGTATTTACATCAGAATATGGTCATGGCTAAAACTTCATAATTGCAAACACAGGTATTAAAATGAAGGCAAATAAGATCTCAATTATGCAGTTATTTGAAAATATTCCAGGTATTTCTTAAAGTCTGTACTCGTCTTTGCTATATTATGTGCAAAGGCTCCTGAACCAGAAGTCAGAAGAGCAGGAGAGCAGTACTGCACAGGTTTCCCTTACTGGCTCACTGTGGGACAGTGGGCAAGCCAATGGCCTCCCTAATTGTGCATCTGTAAAATGTGTTTTAATCCCAATGGTGCTGCTGTTTGACTAGGTACCCAGTCTTAAAACCTCGGAGACATCCTCAGGGCCTGCTGCCATGCATACCTCATCTCATTGGCCACCAAGTCCTGTATACGCTGGTTCCTAAATAATTTGAAGCAACCTGCTTCTCTCTATCCTTACCGCCAGCATCTGAATTGAGGCCCCCATCATCTCTCATCTGGACCACTGTGATAGCCTTCTAACTGGTCTCATTTCCATTCGTGCTATTTTCAAATCCATTCTCCTCATGGCACATAGCATGATCACTTTTTAAATTTATTTAAAATTTGCATAACATAAAATGAAGCATTTTAAGCATGCAGTTCAAAGGCATTTAGTACATTCCCAGTGTTAGGCAACCATCACTTCTATTTAATTCCAAAACACCTTCATCACTCCAAAAGGAAATCCCATACCCATTAAGCAGTCACTACCCATTCTCCCTTACCCCAGCTCTGGAAACCACTAATCTGCTTTCTGTTTCTATAGATTTACCAATTCTAGATTATTTAATATACATGGAATCATATAATATGTGACCTTTTCTCTTTGGTTTCTTTTGATCAGCATGTTTTAGAGGTTCATCCATGTTGTAACATGTATCACTATATCATTTCTTTTCAAGGCCAAATAATATTCAATTGTATGGGTATACCATATTTGTTTGTCTACTCATCAGCTGATAGACACTTGTTATTCTTTCCCATCTTGAGGCTAAAGTGAGTAGTGCTGATATGAACATTTGTATGCATTCATTTGCTTAAATATGTTTTCAATTCTTTTTTTAAAATACACTCTTAAGTCTTATATTTATTTAAAGATTTTATTTATTTATTCATGAGAGACACAGAGAGAGAAGCAGAGATACAGGCAGAGGGAGAAGCAGGCTCCATACAAGGAGCCCGATGTGGGACTTGATCCCAGAACCAGGATCACACCCTGGGCTGAAGGCAGACACTCAACCACTGAGCCACCCAGGCGTCCCTATGTTTTTAATTCTTTTGTAGGAATGGAATTGCTGGTTCCTATGGTGATTCAATGTTTAACATTTTGAAGAATCAGCCAAAGTGTTTTCCAAAGCAAGTACACCATTTCACATTCTCACTACCAGCATGTTGGCTATTTATTTATATTCACTGGGGAAATATCTATTTAAGTCCTCTGACTACTCCTCAATCAGGTTGTTTGTCTTTTTGTTGTTGAGTTATAAGAGCTCTTTACGTATTATGGATACTAAATCCTTTACATATGTGATTTGCAAATATTTTCTTCTATTCTTTTTTTTTTAATAAATTTTTATTTATTTATGATAGTCACAGAGAGAGAGAGAGAGGCAGAGACACAGGCAGAGGGAGAAGCAGGCCCCATGCACCGGGAGCCCGACGTGGGATTCGATCCCGGGTCCCCAGGATCGCGTCCTGGGCCAAAGGCAGGCGCCAAACCGCTGCGCCACCCAGGGATCCCTATTTTCTTCTATTCTTTAGGTTATCTTTTCACTATCTTGATAGTGCCCTCTGAAACATATAAAGTTTGAATTTTGATGAATTCTATGTTATCCATTTTTTCTTTTGTTATCTATGTTTTGATGTCATATCTAAGAATCCATTGCCAAATCCAATGATATGAAGATATATCCTACATTTCCCTCTAAGAGTTTTACAATATTTGTTCTTACATTTAAGTCTTTGATCCATTTCTAGTTAATTTTTATATGTAGTCTTAACTAGGGAGTCCAAATTCAATCTTTTGCATGTCACTATTCAATTTTGCAAGAACCATTTGTTGAAAAGACTATTATTTCCTAATTGAATGGACTTAGCACCCTTGTCAAAAATCAATTGACAATAGATACATTAATCTAGACTCTCATTTCTATCCCACTGATCTATATGTCCATCTATATGTCTGTACCACACTGTTTGATAACTGTAAGTTTTGTAGGGATTGCATTGAAGCTGTAGATTGCCTTGGATAGTGTCACCATTAAAGCAATATTGTCTCCCAATCCATGAACATGAGGCATCTCCATTTATTTAGGTCTTTATAATTTCTTTCAAATATGTTTTGAAGGGGCACCTGGGTGGCTCAGTGGTTGAGTGTCTGCCTTCAGCTCAGGTCGTGATCCCGGGGTTCCGAGATCAAGTCCTACATTGGGTTCCCGCAGGGAGCCTGCTTCTCCCTCTGCCTGTGTTTCTGCCTCTCTCTGTGTGTCTCTCATGAATAAATACATAAATAAATAAAATCTAAAAAAACAAATATGTTTTGTTTTCAGAGTATAAGTTTTATACTTCTTTTATTAAATTCATTCCTAAACATATTATTCTTTTTGATGCTATTATAAATGAAACTGTCTTCATAATTTCATTTAAAGATGACTAAGCACTAAAGTATGAAAATTTAACAGATTTTTGGGTATTGATTTTGTATAATACAACTTTGCTGAATTCATTTATTAGCTCTAATTTTTTGTGGATTCTTTAGGATTTTTTATATATAATTTCATATCATCTGAAAATTGACTTTCCTTTCTTCCTTTCCAATATGAACACTTTTTTTCTTTCTAATTGCCCTAGCTAAAACTTCCAGTACAATGTTAAACAGAAGTAGTAGTAGTGGGCACCCTTCTCTTGTTCCTGACCTCAAGGGAAAAGCTTTCAGTCTTTCACCATTGAAAGACCATTATATTAGTTGTCTGTTTTTCATATAGAGCTTTTATATTGACAAATTTTCCTCTATTTCTAGTTTGTGAGTATTTCTATCATGAAACCATAGTGGGTTTTGTCAAATGTCTTTCTAGTGTTAATTGAGATGTGCTTTTTTCCCTTTGCCTATTAATGTGGTGTAATACACCAAATGATTTTCATATGTTGAACCATTCTTGCATTCCTAGGATCAACCTCACTTGGTTATGGTGTATTAAACTTTTAAGATGCTGCTGGATTCAGTTTGCTGATATTTTGTTGAGGATTTTTATATCTATATTCATAAGGGATATTAGTATATAGTATTATTTTCTTGTGATGTCCAGTTAGAAATGTTTTTATTTGAACTCCAGTTAATTAACATACAGTATAATATTAGTTTCAGACGTACAATTTAGTGATTCAATACTACCATACAATACCCAGTGCTCATCACAAGTACACTCCTTTACCCCTATGCCCTATTTAACCCATCTCCCCACCCACCTCCCTTTCTGGTCACCATCAGTTCTCTACAGTTAAGAGTAGTGTTTCTCAGAATGCCTGGGTGGCTCCGCAGTTGAGCATCTGCCTTCAGCTCAGGGCATGATCCCAGGATCTGGGATCGAGTCCTGCACTGGACTCTCTGTGGGAACCTGCTTCTCCCTCTGCCTAGGTCTCTGCCTCTGTCTCTCTCTGTGTCTCTCATGAGAAATCAATCAATCAATCTTTAAAAAAAGAGTCTGTTTCTCAGTTTGCCTCTCTCTCTCTCTCTCTTTTATTCCTTTGCTCACTTGTTTTGTTTCTTAAATTCCTCACAGGAGTGAAATCATATGATATTCATCTTTATCTAACTACTTATTTCATTTAGCATAATACTGTCTAGCTCCATCCATTTCATTGCAAATGGTAAGATTTCATTCTTTTTAGTGGCTGAGTAATATATGAGTAGGTGTGAATACATATGTATATCTATGTATACACACACACCCCCATACACACATACCACCTCTCCTTTATCCATTCATCTGTCAATGGACACTTGGGCTGTTTCCATGATTTGGCTCTTGTAGATAATGCTGCTATAAATATCAGGGTGCATGTATCCCTTCGATTTAGAATTTTTTTGTATTCTTTGGGTAAACATCTAGTAGTGTAATTGCTGGAACATATGGTAGTTCTATTTTTAAATAATTTATTCACTAACTTATACTTATTTTAGAGAGAGTGTGCATGTGAGCAGGGGAGGGGCAGAGGAAGAGGGATAGAATCTTAAGCAGACTCCACATTGAGCTCAGAGCTCGAGATCATGACCTGAGTTGAAACCAAGAGTTGGAGGTTTGACTGACTGAGCCACCCAGGTGCCCTAGTAGTTCTATTTTAACTTTTTGAAGAACTCCATACTGTTTTCCAGAGTGGCTACACCAGGTTGCACCAACAGTGCAGGAGGGTTTCCCTTTCTCCACATCTTTGCCAATACCTGCTGCTTCCTGTGTTGTTGATTTTAGGCATTCTGACAGGGTAATCTGATATCTCATTGTAGTTTTGATTTGCACTTCCCGGATGATCAGTGATTTCGAGCATCTTGTGATGTTTTTGTATGGCTTTAGTATCAGGGTAATGCTGGCCTAATAGAATGCATTAGAAAGTGTTAATTCCTCACTTACTTTTTGTAAGTTTGAAAAGGATTGATGTTAACTTTTCTTTCAATATTTGGTAGAATTCACCAATGAAGCCATTTGGTCATGGGCTTTTCTTTTTTTAGGATGTTGTTTACTGATTCAGTCTCTGCACTTGCTTTAAGTCAATTCATATTTCGTATTTATTTTAAGTCAGTTTTGGTAATTTGTGTGCCACTAGAAATTCGTCCATTTTATATAGGTTATCTAATTTGTTGGCATATAATTTTCATAGTACTTTGTTATAGTCCTTTCTGTTTCTTTAAGGTCTGGAGTAATAATGTCACTTTCATTTATAATTTTAGTAATTTAAACCTTCTCTCCTGTTTTCCTGATCAGTCTAAAATAAAGGTTTCTCAGTTTTGTTGATCTTTTCAAAAGAGCCAACTTTTGATTTCATTGATTCTATTGTTTTTATATTCTTTATTTTAATTATCTGCACTCTAATACTTATTATTTCCTTCCTTCTCGTAGCTTTTGATATTAGCTTGCTCTTCTTTTCCTTAAGGTGTAAAGTCAGGTTATTGATTTGGGATCTTTCTTCTCTTATAATACAAGCATTTACAGCTATAAATTTCCCTCTGAGCACGACTTTTCTTTGACCCAATACATGTCAGTATGTTGTGTTTTCTGTGTGTGTGTGTTTATTTGTTTTTATTCATCTCAAAGTATTTTCTAATGTTACTTGTAATTTCTTTTGCAACTCAATGGTTAAGAGTGTGTTAATTTTTACATTTAGAGAAATTTGTGTTTTCCTCCTGTTATTGCTTTCTAGTTTCATCCCAGTGTGATTAGATTCTTTGTATGATTTGAAAATTTTCATTTATTGAAACTTCTCTTGTGACTTAACGTATAACTTACCCTAAAGATTGTTCCACGTGCACTTGAAAAGAATTTGCTTCCTCCTGCTGTTAGACCGTATGTTGTATATATGTCTGCTAAATCTAATTAGTTTTAAAGTGTTGTTCAATCTCCAGTTTTCTTATTAATTTTCTACTTGTTCTATCCATTATTCGACATGGGATATTTAAGTCTACTAACTACTATTGTACAGATGTCTATTACTCCTTCAATTCTATCAGTTTTTCCTTCATATATTTTGGGGCTCTGTTATTAAGCTCATATATGTTTATCATTGCTATATTTTCTTGATGAATTATCCCTTTGATGAATTATGTACGTAATGCATCCTTTGTCTCTTGTGGCAATTTTTGACTTAAAGTCTATTTTGTCTGATATTAGTATAGCCACACCAGCTCTTCTGGTTACTATTTGCATGGAACATATTTTCCCTTCCTCTTATTTTCAACCGATTTGTGTCTTTGAATCTAGTTACTCTTCTATGGTTGGATATTTGAACTATGTTTATTTGTCCATTCTGCCAATGTCTGCCTTTTACTTGGAGAGTTCGGAGAGTTTAAACCATTTTATCTAAAGTGATTACTGGGGCACTTGGCTCACTCAACTCTTGATCATGGGGTTCTGAGTTTGAGCCCCAAGTTGGGCATAGAGATTACTGTTAAAAAGTTTAAAAATGAATAAATACTGATAAGACCAGACTTAACTTTTGCCATTTTGTTAATTGTTTTCTGTAGGTCTGATACTTTTTTTCACTCCTTAATTTCTCCATTACTACCTTCTGTTGTGACTGATTTTTCCCCCTAGTGTACCATTTTGATCCTCTCTGTTATTTTCTGTACATTTTTAGTTTATTTCTCAGTGGTTACCTTGAGGATTACTATGAATATCTTAATTTTGAAACAATTAAGTTTAAATTAGGACCAACCTCCTTTCAACAGTATACAAAATTCTGCTGCTTTACAATTCTTTCCACTCTTTATGTTACTGTCACAAACTTTATCTATCGGCATTGTGTGTCCATCAACAAAGACTTATAATAATTTTAAACATTTACCTTTTCGTTTTTTTAGTTTTTAAAAAGATTTTATTTATTTATTTATGAGAGAGAGAGAGAGAGGGGCAGAGACATAGGCAGAGGGAGAAGCAGGCTCCCTGCAAGGAGCCTGATGCAGGACCCTATCCTAGACCCTGGGATCACAACCTGAACCAAGGGCAGACGCTCAACTACTGAGCCACCCAGGTGTCCCAGTTTTTAAAATTTTTAAAACGATTTTATTTATTGATTTGACAGAGGGAGAGCACAAGCACAAACAGGGGGAGTGGCAGAGGGAGAGGGAGAAGCAGGCTCCTCGCTGAGCAGGAAGCCTGATGTGGGGCTGGATCCCAGGACCCTGGGATCAGGACCCAAGTTGAAGGCAGATGCCTAACCAACTGAGCCTCCAAACATTTGGAGCCAGCCCCAAATATTTGCCTTTTAAATCATATAGGAAAAAAAAGAATTTAAAACCAAAAATGCAATACTATTCTCTTTTCCATTTATTTTTATGACTATCTTTACTGCTCCACCTTATTTCTTTGTTTGCTTTCTTTTTTTTTTTTTTTTTAGGATTTGAATATATCTTTTTTTTTAATTTATTTTTTTATTGGTGTTCAATTTACTAACATACAGAATAACACCCAGTGCCCGTCACCCATTCACTCCCACCCCCCGCCCTCCTCCCCTTCTACCACCCCTAGTTCGTTTCGCAGAGTTAGCAGTCTTTACGTTCTGTCTCCCTTTCTGATATTTCCCACACATTTCTTCTCCCTTCCCTTATTTTCCCTTTCACTATTATTTATATTCCCCAAATGAATGAGAACATATAATGTTTGTCCTTCTCCGACTGACTTACTTCACTCAGCATAATACCTTCCAGTTCCATCCACGTTGAAGCAAATGGTGGGTATTTGTCATTTCTAATAGCTGAGGAATATTCCATTGTATACATAAACCACATCTTCTTTATCCATTCATCTTTCGTTGGACACCGAGGCTCCTTCCACAGTTTGGCTATCGTGGCCATTGCTGCTAGAAACATCGGGGTGCAGGTGTCCCGGCGTTTCATTGCATTTGTATCTTTGGGGTAAATCCCCAACAGTGCAATTGCTGGGTCGTAGGGCAGGTATATTTTTAACTGTTTGAGGAACCTCCACACAGTTTTCCAGAGTGGCTGCACCAGTTCACATTCCCACCAACAGTGTAAGAGGGTTCCCTTTTCTCCGCATCCTCTCCAACATTTGTTGTTTCCTGCCTTGTTAATTTGCCCCATTCTCACTGGTGTGAGGTGGTATCTCATTGTAGTTTTGATTTGTTTTGTTTGCTTTCTAATTATTGTTCAGTGTCCTTTCATTTTAGACTAGAGGACTCCCTTTAGCACTTCTTATAAGGTAGGTTTACTAGTGAAAAACTCAGCTTTTATCTTGTTATATCTTAATTTTTTCTTCATTTGTGAAGGATAGTTTCATGGGACATAGAATTTTTAGTTTATAATTCTCTCTTTTAGCACTTTAAATATGTCATACCAGTGTCTTCTGCCCATCATGGTTTCTGAGGATCAATTGGCTATTAATCTTATTGAGTACCCTTTATATATGATGACTTACTTCTGTCTTGCTGACTTCAAGTTTTACTCTTTCTCTTTTATTTTGACAATTTGACTATAATGCATATTAGTGTGGATCTCTTTGAGTTTATACCAGCAGTTCTTTCTGCTCCTTTTTTTTCTCTTCCTCTGAGACTCTTATTAACAATATACTCATTTGTTTGAAGGTTTCCCTCAGGTTTCTTAGTCTCTGTACATTTTTCATTATTTTTTCTTTATGTTCCTCAGATTTGATAATCCCAATCGACCTATCTTCATGTTTTATAATTATTTTTTTTATTCCTGGTTAAATCTGCTGTGGAACCCCTCTTGACTTTTTCATTTTAGTTTTTATGCTTTTGAGTTCCAGAATTTCTATTTCCTTCATTTTTATAATTTTTATCTCTTTATTGATATGCTCTATTTGTGAGACATTGTTCTCCTGATTTCCTTTAGTTTTTTTCCATGGCTTCCTTTAGATCTTTTAGCATATTTGTGACAGTTGCTTTAAAGTCTTTGTATAGGAAGTCCAGCATTGAACTTTCTCAGGGGCAGTTTCTGATCATTTATTTTTTTCCTGTGCCTGCAACCACTAATCTGTTCCTTTTTTAAAATTATTATTTCAAGAATATTATCTAAATGAAATCACTCAGCACATTTTTCTCTAAAAAGAAAGTTGATATTAGTTGAAAAAAATTAAAATGTACCATTGAGAATGATGGCCAAAGTAAATGGCTATAAAACTCACCTGGAGTAAAGAAGTCAGGGTATCCCTCAGAAGCCTAAATAGAGGATATATTTACCATGGATTATGGCAAAGGAGAGGGGAAAATCGTGGGAAGCAGTGGCAGTGGTCTTTGAAGTGGATGGGGAAATAATATCGATAGCAGCTACCATGTGTTGAGCAATATGTTGTGCTAGGCATTGGTCCAAGGGTTTTATGTATACTATTTCTTTCCTTCCTCCCAACAACCCTGTCTGGTAAGTCCTATTATTGTCCTTCTTTAAAAGTGAAGACACTGAGTTTCAGAAAGGTTAAGTAACCTGCCCAGTTTTATACAATTAGTAAAGTTCAGAGCCACATATCAAATCTGCTTTGTATGGTCATAGGGCAGGTGTCCACATGAAGCTATTGTTTCACTGTAGAGGCTTGGATCAAGAAAGCAGAGTGGTTTTCTATAAAGGCTGTGGGCTTCTATCAGTAATGCCAAGAGACAGGGGGACAATAACCTAGAAAAAGCAAGAGGGGCACCTGGCTGTCAGTAGAGCATGCCATTCCTGATCTCACCCATGTTGGGTGTAAAGATTACTTAAAAATAAATAGTGTAATTTGGTATCAAAAGTTCTATGATAGAATAAGAATCTTTTTTATTTGATTTTAAGTTATCCATTCTTTGTGATTTTATACACACACACATCTCCTGATTTTATTGACTGTCCTCATCTAAGTAAGAGGAAGGATCTCTTGTTTAGATGATGGCCTTAGAGATGTAACTTTAATTCCTTACGTACCTTACCAAAAGTGTCACATTCTGTCAGTAGTTTTACACAAGGGGCTAGGATATTTTTTCTGTAAAAAAGGACCAGATAGTATTTTTAGCTTTGTTGACCATATAGTATTTGACTCAATGACACTGCTATTACACAAGAGTAGTCACAGACAATACACAAATCAATGAGTACGGCTTTGTTCCAATAAAACTATCTTTGCATACTTTTTATGGCTGTGTAGTATTCCATTGTGTATATATACCACATTTTCCTTATTCATTCATCTATTGACGGACACTTAGGTTATTTCCATGTCTTGGCTATTTTAAATTATGCTGCAATAAATAAGAAGTGGCCCTAAATTGGCCCATAGTCCATAGTTTGCCAACCCTGGTTTTAGAGCATAAGAAACTTCAATGGTTTCAGGAGAATAAATACAAATGGAGGACAGGTCAACAAAGCGGATTACACTAACTTTGGCTTATCTAATATTAAGATTGCTAGGTTTGTGAACTACTGACCCCATTTAATACAAGCAAATAGTTGTGGTATTTACAGGGTGACAAATTTCATTGCAATCTATGTCTCAACTGCTGAAGAACCACTTCTTTGAAAATACCAGGCTCTATTGAATTGCAGGTTGCAGACCTCCAAAATCAATGTTAAGTTGTCACTTGATACCATTCAATAGTATCCCAAATTTGGTAAAAAAAAAAAAAAAAAAAAACAGTATGCACCTGAATTACCAAGACCTAAACAGACATCGTCACTGACTATGATCAATGAATTCATATTCCTTGAATTCACAACTGGCCTTGAGTAACAAGGGATAATAGAAACCCATGTGGAATCGCAACCAACTTTGGGAACCCTATAAACCTTGCTTGGAATTATTTATTCAGTGATTGCTTTCTCCACTAGCAGGTTCATTTGCCACTGGATCCTAAGCACCTAGCCTAGTTCCTAGCATATAGCACATGCCCAAGAAATATTTTTTTAAGATTTTATTTATTTATTTATGAGAGAGAGAGAGAGAGAGGCAGAGACACAGGCAGAGGGAGAAGCAGGCTCCATGCAGGGAGCCCGACATGGGACTCGATCCCGGGACTCCAGGATTATGCCCCGGGCCGAAGGCAGGCATTAAACCGCTGAGCCACCCAGGGATCCCCTGAAGAAATATTTTTAATGGAATGAATCATTAAATATAGAACTCAGAATTTCCCATACTTTATATATTCTCATTAAGTTAGACTGGTAGATGGTAGTGAAGCCAGTAAGAAGAAGGGAATGCATTTTCTCTTTTTTTTTTTAGACTTGGTTTTAGAGAGAGAAAGTACACATGTGCAAGTGGGGAGTGGGACAGAGAGAGAGAATCTTCAAGCCAACTCCCTGCTGACAGCAGAGTCCCAAGTGGGGCTCCATCTCATGACCCATGGGATCATGACCTGAGCCTAAACCAAGAGGCAGTGGCTCAGTGGACTGAGCTGCCCAGGCGCCCCAGGAAATGCATTTTCAATATTGTTCAATTACTGTTGCATAGAATTCACAGCACAGAAGTATACCCAGAGCAACCGCACCTTCCATGCACAGGAATGACTTCCAATTCATACACAAATTGCTTATGTTTAAATGTTACTTCTGAAGTACATGGGCCATTCTTTTAGGTTAAACTCATCCTATACCCATCCATCCATCCATCCCATCTCTCCAAAAGAAACTAAGTCATAAACTGTTTGCTTAGTCAACTGTTGCTCACAGCCAGAGCAAAGGGAGCCATCCATCCAATCCCACCCAAATGATCATGTGTCCATATTAGCGAGGTCAGATGCCTGAGGTTTGCCTTACTTGAAAGGGGGGAAGCTAGGTTCTAGCAAGCAACCCAGGTGGCAAATGGTGAAAAGAAGAGATGCCAGTGGGTAGTACTCTCCAAGGAGGCTCTGGCAGGATGGATTTGAAGTGGTAAGGCTGCAGGGCACAAAACCAGGATGACAGTTCCTACAATGAGATAAATGACGGCACCCACTCGTGAGAGAACCACAATGGCTCCTGCCCAGGGTGGCTGCGGCCTGCCCACCGGACAGGAGGAGTGCTTGACTAATTGCATGCTGCCTGTCTCTATATAGCACCGTTTGTTTATTGAAGGTCCCCTTCTTTGTCCTGAACAAATTGACCCATTTGCTTCACTTTGTGCATTTAATTTTCATCTGTACGTTTGCAAAATACCCCATCGGTGTTCATTATGGTAAATTAATATTAGTGTTTCTGTAAGACAACCATCAGCCCTCATTTTCACTAACTCTTACCCACCTCTCCCCCCATCCTTGACTAATAGATATCATTTCAACAGTTTGACTAACTGCCGTGTTATAAAAAAAGGCAGTAATTTATACTGATGTAATGGCCGTGATAAAAATCATTTGTGTGCTGATTTTATAAATTAGGGTGGAAATGTGAGTGCCTCTGAAAAATGAAGTGCTACCACATGGATTCCACTGTTGCTAATGCTTCATACCTTTCTGCTTCATTAAACCAATTTCACGGGGAGATGAGTTAGAGGAAGAAGCTGTGCTGCTTATGAGACGCAACAATGGTTTATTGAAAGAAATGGGGCTAAGATTAAATTAAGTGCTACTCGAGAAATATGGAAATACAAAAATACTCGGGCTTCTAGATGAGTAATTCAAAAATACGATAAGTTAGCTCTTTCATACTCCAAAAACTGGCTCATCATAATTGCACAGAACTGAATTCACAGCTTACTAATTAATATTGAAGAGCTTCTTGAAACTACCCTTATGAGTGGGAGGACCCAAGACTGAATTTATCCCATTTCCATTTTGAAATCATGTGAACTCAGAACTTTCTTTTGGATCTATTCTGAGAGAGTTGGATCTTTAGAATGCTTCCTCAGTGGTTTACTCATGCTGGAGAAGTAAATGCCAATCTCAGATATAAGAGGAAGAAGCAAGAGGAAGGCACGTGGCAGACAGTAGTCAAGCCATTCACCAGCAATAGGTAATTACCAAAACTCACTGGGTTGATCTGTTGTCTCTGGATTTCAGGTGAGCACATCACCAACTCAATCTGGATTTATGCTGGCCAACATCTTGCTGCCCCTTTTTGGAGAATGCCCTAAAATGGAGGTGGAGACCCTGAAAAAGATAGCATTGGTTGGGCATGCCCTTAGAGCAGGTACCAAGAGATTGGGATGGAGTCATTTCCACTGTTCATCTAAATTGCCTACTATTTCCCCCATTCTGATGAGTTTGAAGTTTTCACTTTCTAGCAACTAAACCCTATTTGTTCCCTGAGTTGTGAAGGATATAAACACAAAGGGATTCATTCATTAAATAAGAGGCTTATGAATACTTAGTGAGTTTTTTTTTTAATGCAGAATTTCAAAGTGCAGCTGAGGAACTGCCACTTTCCTCTCTCATCACAATGAGATCTCTGTGTGTAAGTGACCCAAGTCCTGGGGTTGAGTCCAGCTCTCAGATTAGCACAGAAAACACGTACAGACGTGACTTTCAACCCACCCCCTCCCATAGATGATAAAAGGAGTTCCCAAAAGTTGTGCCTCCAGGATGGGAGGGAAAGATTTCAAGATTGCAATCCTGAGGACTATATACCAAGAGCCAGAGCCATATCCCCACTCAAAAGAGGAAGTCATTGATGTCAGGTCTGCTGCTATCATCCTAAACTTTGGGCTTCAACAGACTTGATTCAAATAGTTAACACAGCATGTTTACAGTTATAGCAAACACTGTTCATCACACTTTTACAGAGAGAACAGAGGGACTTGTGGCAATACCTTTTCAAGGCTCATCCCTGCTACTAGCTGATAGGTATGTTCACAATCATCAGGAAGGGAAGGCTTACAGCCCAGATGCCCCTCAGCTTGATCGTGGTTTGCAAAGCCTGTATCGTGGTTTGAGCATTACAAAAGGCATGTGTTGAGCTCATGATTAAAGAATGAACTTGAGGAAAATAAAGTTTTAGAGAAGTGTCTGCATTTGGGTTAGATACTTCCAGAACGGGGCATAGTTAAGAACTTGGTCTTCAAATAACTGATGATTTTAAGCCTCATCTTCCTGGTCCATAAAGTAAGATCTCTAAAGTTTATACTTTGAAAAAATAAATAAATAAAAAATAAAGTTTATACTCGCCAGAAATTTCTATTGTCTACATGGTCTTCTCTATTAGAAACTGTCTAGAGGAGGCCCCTAACAAGCCTGATGCTAATAGTTACAAAGGAGTTATTTTCTGTCCATGGCTCATAAAAATTACATCAATGTCTAATGTTTTATGTAAATGACACAAAATAGGTTTGAAGGCTCAGGATCACAAAGTTTTAAGGACAAAAAGCATGCATGTGTATTCGGCTGGAGGGAAAAAGGAGAGTCTTAAAAGATAAAGGTGGCTGCATTCACATCCTTCCCTTGTCTGTTGCCCTCCCGCCCAACAATCTAAGATTCTCCAGTCCCAGAGGGAACCTGAGTCTGGGTAAAGTATCCTGTTTTCTCGCACAGCGGCAGTCTATCTCTTGTCCCCACTGTGGTTGGAGCCCTGGAGAGGATTGGCAGTGCCAGGAAGATTCAGGATCCCCTGGGCAGACTATAGGAAAAGCATAGGTTCATATTTTTCACATACTGAAATTGGGGGAAACCGTAAGCCCCTTAAGAGATTTGCTTAAAAATCATACCAAGCACCAAAGAGCAGTTGACTGGGAAATAGGACCCACAGTTCCTAGACTTCGTCTGGGCCAGGGTGTGGGCCAAAAGGTGGCAAGATGAAATGGCTAAGAACCATTGATTGGTAGAAACAGACCGGGCTTAGGGATCCCCCCATATCATGTAAACATTATGGTCATTTGCTGCTCCTTCTGTCCATCTTCTACTAAGCATTACTCTTTCAAGTCAATTTTAATTTATCTCTGAGCCTATACTTCAAACTAAGAATTCTGTTTAGGCTTTACCTCTTCTCCTTTCTTCCCTTTCTGTGCTACTCTCTTTGCAATTGCAGTGGACTTGGGTGCGTGTGTGTGCTTATGTGTGTGTGTGTGAGAGAGAGAGAGAGAATGAAAGTGAACATGGTAGCAAAATAGCAGTGAAGGCATTTTAACCTTATATATTACTTCATTTAGTAAGGCACATATACCTACTGAGGATATTAAATCAGTAATTGGCAATGCGTGCATTCATATGGCTACCATTTTGAAAAAACAGAAATTGCTGAGGAAGTTTAAGAACCTACCTTCAGATGCACAGTTAGCATCGCAGTCCAAAAACAGTGGGTCTCAAACTTGAGCAAGCATTAGAATTACCTGTATGGCTCGTTAAAAAGCAGATTGGTGGGCCCCACCCTTAGAGATTCCAGATGCCTAGGCCAGGGGTGAGTCCTTAGATTTTGCATTTCTGACAAGTTCCCAAGTTATGTTGATACTCCTGGTTTGGGAACACAAAACAAGCCCCAGTGCTTTACCCACTTGTACTCAAATGCTTTGAACATTAGAACCACCTAGGGCTCTTTTGAAAAACCCAAAACCCAAACCCAAAGCCCATTCTGCACCTTGTATCAATTAAGTAAAAAAATCTCTGGGGGTAAGACCATATATCAGTATTTTTCCAGCTTCCCAGCCGATCCCAATGTGCAGCCAAGTTTGAGAGCCAGTGCTGTAGAAAGCAAAGGTGATTTCTTACATTTTTGTTTTCGTTTTGTTTTAGCAAGACGAGAGAATATAATTACCTCATGTAGACACAATGCTGATTTTTTTCACATGCTTTCATGTCCAAGTAGTATCAGCAGATGATTTGCCACAGTTCCAAATATTTGTGCTCAATGTCAGGCAGAAGGTGTGGGTGACTGGGAAAATTTAAAGTACAGTCAGTCCCAGAGAGACTAGAAATGTGATAAATCAAAGTCAGGCCTTGGAGCTTCCAGAAATCACCAATCAGAACATCCAAGAGGGGGCCTTAAAAGTAGCTTTTCTGATAACTGCTTAAGAGTTTATGCTTTCTTTTAAGCCAACGGAGGTTCCTTAGGCCCATCCACTTGGATCCCCCCGCCCCCAGCTCAGTTTTTGGAACTATAAAAGCGTTTTTTTGTTCTTGCCTAGGTTCTCTCATTGCCAGTACTGGCACTAGAACAGTGGTTCCCCAAATTGCGCATAAGTATCACCTGGGGAGCTTCAAAAATACTAATGCCCATTTCCAACCCACCCACCCTCCAAAGATTGTGATTTCTTAGTCTGGGAGGGCCTGGGCTCTGGAATTTTTAAAAGATTTCTTGATGATAATGATGTGCAGACAATTTGGGAACCACAGGGTTAGAACAATGAATCCTGTTACTGCTCCATTCTGCTAGAGTTTCTGCTTGCCTTGTCCACCCAATATGGACTCCAAATTCTTCACCTCTGGGCACTATCTGCAACACAACTGAAGACATTCTTCCACTTGGGGCTTGAGGAGTTAGGTGGTAATGACTGAACTTTTACTGTGGAATGGGAAAGGTGCCTCAGTAACTGAAACATCTAGCCCCTTGCTGTTTAATGTATGGTCTGTGGCCAACATCATCAGCATCACCTGGGAACATTTTAGAGCTGCAAGTGCTTGAGGCCCATCCCATACCTGCTGACTTCTCAGGTGATGTGTATGCACATTGAAGTCTGAGAGTTACTTAAAACATTTTTTAAAAAGGGGTGCCTAGGTGGCTCAGTCAGTTAAGCATCCGACCCTTGATCTTAGCTCAGGTCTTCATCTCAGGGTCGTGAGCTCAAGCCTCACCTTGGGGCCTATCTAAAAGAAAAGTCTGAGAATTACTAGTCTTCTTACCTCAGGTACTGTCCCTGGAAAATGGCTTTTCACTCATCTGGGATTGTCGGATTCAGCAAATAAAAATACAGGATGATCAGTTAAATTTGAATTTCAGATAAAGGACAAATAATATATAGTATTTCCCATGACATATTGTCATCCTGTATTTTATTAGGCAAACTTATAGCCCCTCACATTCAAGGACTGATACTACAAAGATACCTATCTCGGTTTTCCTCTGGGACCATGACCATGTTCTCTTGCACTTCATGTCTTTCAAGTCATTCCAGATAGACATTTGGTCTGATACAGACTGGGTCTTGAGACCCAATCCCAACATAGGTGCTTGACGTCCAGCTTTGTGCCATGCTAACTCAAGCCTCATAAATGCCAACTGGTCAGCTCTTACATCATGTCTAATACCTCCTATCATTGGAGCTATGCCATTCCTTATCCAAATGTGGCTAAAGAAATAGCATCTCTCCCAGTTTTGCCTGAATCTTCTTTCATCGCCTGGATTCTGAGTCATTCATTGAGCTTCCTCTGTGCACCTTACAATGTGTTGCCTGGTCTAGACCAATTTTGTAGTGTAAAGGTCACTTCTTGGGGTGGGGGCTGGGGAGTGGCTTTTACACCAGTGGCAGAGATTTCACAGTCCCTGTGTCCTCAGTTGTTCCATGGTAACACTCCAAGTATAGAATCCTCTTCGTTCTACAAATCCAGATATCCCAGTTCCTAACTAGCTAATGTACAGACCTGTTCAAAATTGAAACTTAACGAGGATGGTTTCATCTGTAAAATGCCTGAAGCTTCCTATCCGGGTATACACACTGCCATGTGAATATGCTTCTTGCTAAGCTCAGTTCAGGTGGGAAGTAGCATATAGGCCATTCATGTCTAGGGATAAGAAAAGAAACCCTCATCAAGTTGGCTGCACCCGACAAAACCACTTCAGTATGCAGAAGTCTGTGACTGTGTGCTATTTTGTATATCACATGGTCAGCCATTCCCGTTTCATTTATACACTCATGCAGTTAGTCAGTTCCAAATATTCTTTGGGAGGAGATGATAAGTCTCCCTCCCCCAAATGCACCTTCCCATATTGTTTACACACAGCCTCAGAGAATCCTACCCATGAGGTCTGTAGCCTCAAGACTGAAAATATTTGTTCTATATGATGAACAGGGGCTTGGCTCCTACATAAACATTAGCATCATTTCTATTATCATCATAATAATCTCATAAATTTGTATAGTGCTTGATGGTGAAACACTTTCAGATCCCTTATCTCAGTCCTACAACTCTTGGGACTAGGTGTTTTACTCTCTATTCTACAGACATCTTAAGGCACTTTGCCATTAAACTCTACGTTATTATAATCAAACTAATTATTTGACATTATGTGGCCCCCCCAAAATCCGTATCATCTGAATTAAGATTTTAAAAATCAAATATCAGTCCCTGAGTGAAGAGATTCACCCTCCCCATTTGGGTGAGTATCCTCCATCCCCTGAGGGTCCAGATAGAACAGAAAGGGGAAGGAGGGCATGAAAGACACAAAAATATAAAGATAAGCTCAGAATACTGGAAAATATTTCATAGACTGAAATTTTAAAAAGGATATTGTCATTAACATTTTTTATTTTTTCACTTTTACTGAAATATGTAATGTTATGAGCGCTGATATTTACAATGGTAGAATGCTATTAGCACAGGAATTTGTTTAAACAACCATTAGGCCAAATTCTCTTTAATTCTCAAAATAAAACAGTTTAAAAAATGGCTTAGGAAGTTATTTTCAAAATAACACATCTACTTTAAAAATACACTTTAACTTACTATGACACCTGATAATGTGTCATCTATTTAAATTACAACTACCATTATTGAACAACAGATAACAAGAAATTGGCACTTTAAAATTTCACTGTTATGTCAATAATACTTTTTTTAAGTTAATACCTTTGACATAGGTTTTAGTTGTTTGCAATCTGTTACCTTCTTTGTTTTATTATGATATACTAGTTTATTAAAATATATGTAATCTAAAAAAATATCAAAAAAATAAAAATGAAATATCAAATTGATGTAGGTAGCTAAACATCATCATAGAAAGTAGCAACAAGAGGGACATTGGATAACTGGTTGCCTGCTTGCTTTTCTAGAACATGGTCCCTACTACCCTTTATTTCTTCTGTCCTTACCAGTTTTTTCACCTGTAACTCTCTAGTGGAAAGAGTTTTCGGGATGGAAGGGCTAAAATTCAAATCCCATGTTTGCCAAGTGAAATTAGGCAAGTCACTTAAACTCTTGTTCTCAGGTTTCTCATATTTATTTTTTAAAAAATATTTTGTTTATTTATTAATGACAGAGAGAGAGAGAGAGAGAAAGGCAGAGACACAGGCAGAGGGAGAAGCAGGCTCCATGCAGGGAGCCTGAGGTGGGATTTGATCCAGGATCTCCAGGATCACACCCTGGGCTGAAGATGGAGCTAAACTGCTGGGCCACCGGGGCTGCCCAGGTTTCTCATATTTTAAATGGGGTTAATAAGAGTAGCGACTTCAAAGGGTTATTGAGAGCATTAGACAAAATTATGTATGTAAAGCACTCAGTGAGGGAGTGAGCAATAGGCACTCATGAAGTAATAACCCCCTGTCCCCCAACAAAAAGAATCGTGCATCTCTTAACAGCACTCTGTTCCCCAAATGCCTGAAATATGGAAAAATGCTATTTCTCACAGTGTTCAAACACTATAAGCTACTTTAAAAAACTGAAGTTAGGGGCACCTGGGTGGTTCTTGGTGTCAAGTATACACTTGATTAAGTGCCTCTAGATTTGGGCTCAAGTCATGATCTCAGGGTGGTGAAATTGGGCCCTACAATGGGGCTCCACACTTGGCATGGAGCCTGCTTGGGGTTCTCTCTCTTCTTCTCCCTCTATCCCACCCCACAACCGCTTGCATGCTTTCTCTCTTCCTCTCTCAAAAAAAAGAACTGAAACCATTCAGAGTATATACTCTGAGCACAGTGGGATCAAACTAAAAATCAATAACAGAAAGATAACGAAAGATCTTCCAAACATTCGGAAATTAAGCAATACACTTCTAAATAATCCATGGATCATAAAGTTTCAAATAAAAAATTTAAAATATAGAGAACTGAATAAATAAAATCTTTTAAAAAATAAATAAAATATAGAGAACTGAATGAGAATGAAAATACAATCTATTAAAACATATGGGATTCAGCTATATCAGTGTGGAAAGGCAAATGTATAGCACTAAATGCTAATATGAGAAAGCAAGATACATCTCAAATCAATCATCTAAATTCCTATACCTTAAAAAAAGAAGAGCAAAATAAACCCAAAGCAAGCAGAAGGAAGGAAGAAAAGGATAAAGCTGCAAACAAATCAATAAAACTGAAAATAGAAAAACAGGAGAGAAAAATCAATGAAACAAAGCACGGATTCTTTGAAAAAAAATCAATAAAAGACTGAGAAAGATGAAAAGAGAGAAGACACAAACAACAGGAATAACACTACAGAGCATGTATCCATTAAAGGAAAAATAAGAGAATGCTACAAACAACTGTAGGCTCATTAATTTGATAACTAAGATGAAATAGAAACAATTCCTTGAAAAGCACAACTTACCAAACTTCAGTGGAGTTGAAATAGGCATCCTCTTTGGTCCTATGACCATTAAAGAAATTGTATTTAATTAAAAACTCCCCCTAAAAGATAATATCCAAGCTCAGATGGTTTCATTGGAGAATTCTACCAAACATTTAAAGGATTAACACCAATCTTACACAAATTCTTTCAGAAAATAAAATAAGGGGATCTCTGGGTGGCGCAGCGGTTTAGCGCCTGCCTTCGGCCCAGGGCGCGATCCTGGAGACCCGGGATCGAATCCCACGTCGGGCTCCCGGTGCATGGAGCCTGCTTCTCCCTCTGCCTATGTCTCTGCCTCTCTCTCTCTCTCTCTCTCTCTCTCTCTCTCTCTCTCTGTGTGTGTGTGACTATCATAAATAAATAAAAATAAAAATAAAAAAGAAAATAAAATAAGAAGCACTTTCTGACTCATTTTCTATGGCAAGCATTACTTTGATTCGAAAACCAGACTTAGTACAAAAAAAAGAAAGAAAAAAGGAAACTGCAGACCAATATCCATTAAGAACTTTAATTCCTCAAAAAGTATTGACTCCAATATAGCAATGTATAAAAATATTAGCAACTCAAATACAGCAACGTACAAAAAGAATTACAAACAGTGACCAAATGGGATTTATTAACCAAGGCTGGCTCACTATCCCAAAATCAATGAAAAAAATCAATTGATGTAACCTCTATATCAATAGCCTGAAGGAGAAAACTCAAATGACCATATTAATAGTTTCAGAAAAAAGCAGTTGACAAAATTCAACTACCATTCATAACTTAAAAAACAAAATGAAATCTCTTAGCAAATTAAGAATGAAGAAAGACAACCTCAACTTGATGAAGAGCTTCTACAAACCCACAGCTAACATCATTCATAACGGTGAAAGGCTGAAGGCTTTTCCGCCCTAAAATTCAAAATAAAGCAATGATGTCAACTTTCACTACTCTTACTCAACATAGTACTAGGAGTTCTAGCCCTGTGACAGGCAGGAAGAAATAAAAGGCATATAGATTGAAAAGGAAGAAATAAAACTATATTGCAGATGACATGATTGTATAAATACAAAATCCCAAGAAATTGATACAAAACTCTTGCAACTTAGAAATTAATCCATTAAGGTTGCAAGATACAAGACACAAAATATCAATTGCATTCCTTATGCTAACAATGAACATCTAAAAACCAAAACGGAAAACCAGTATAATTTACAATCACTTTAAGAAAAATGAACTAGGGGATCCCTGGGTGACTCAGCGGTTTAGCGCCTGCCTTCGGTCCAGAGTGTGATCCTGGAGTCCTGGGATCAAGTCCCACATCAGGCTCCCTGCATGGAGCCTGCTTCTCCCTCTGCCTGTGTCTCTGCCTCTCTCTCTCTCTCTCTCAGTCTGTGTCTCTCATGAATAAATAAATAAAATATTTAAAAAAGAAAAAAATAAAAATGAACTAGGTGCATATCTAACAAAACACGTACAGACTTGTGCACTTGAATTACAAAACATTGATGAAAGAAATCAAAGAACACCTAAATAAATGGAGGAATATATTGTGTTCATGGGTTGGAAGACTCATCGGAGTAAAAATGCCAATTCCTCCCTAACCAATCTATAGATTTCATGCAATTCCTATAAAAATATCAGCAAGGATTGGTAGATACAGACAAGCTTATTCTAAAATTTATATGGAAAGTCATAGGCCCTAGAGTAGCTCAAGCAATCTTGAATAAAAAGAAGAAAGAAGAGGGAGGAATCACTCCACCTGATATTAAGGGTTACTCTATACCTATAATAATCAAGACAGTGTGGTATTGGCCAAAGAATAGACACATAGATCAATGGAACAGAATAGAGAACTCAGGAATAGATTCATACCAATGTGCCTAACGGATGTTTCCCAAAGCTGCAAAGCAATTCAATGGAGGTAATAAACTATTCCCAACAAGTGATACACATGGGCATCCATAGGCACACCTTATACAAAAATGGGTCACAGACTTAAATGTAAAATACATGACTTTCAGGGGAAAAAAAAAAACACATAGGGGAAAATCTTTGGGACCAGAGATTTGTATACTTGACACCAGAAGCACAAACCATAAAGGAAACAAGTTGAAAAATTGGACCTTATCAAAATTTAAATATTTTGTTCCGAAAATGCTATGAGCTAGTTTAAAACATCATTCTTGTATAATAAGCAAAATGTTAACAGAATCAGGTGTTTCCAGACATAGCAAAATAGAACCTGGTTTAGTTCACATGTGGAGCTGTGAGTCCACTTTCCTTGGCGGTTAAGTGTGCAAGATATGTGCTCTCGTAGGGCCCGAGTCACTTCCAGGGCACGCATTTCCTGTGGCTAGGACTTTTCTAAAGGTAAGTCAGCTGGAAACAACATACAATGAACATGCACATAGAATGCTGGGCTTTGGAAAAGAAACACATTTGGGTAAAAGTGAGTAAAGAACTTTATAGTAACCTTTTTTGCAATTCTGACCTTACAGTTGATTGAGATTTCAAAATATGGATAAAAATGTCCCTAGAAAAAAAAAAATGTCCCTGGGTTTTAAAAACCCACTGATAGAATCAAACGGCTTTGATTTCAACTGCACTTAAATCTCCTACTGCAGTCAAGGAGGAGACCAACACTCAGCGGCAAAATTCGAAACCCAAGGCTGGCCTCTTTATGACAGAGACAAAGTTGATTGCAGTGAACATTCTTGGCATCAGCTCAAGATGTTTTGAGTTTCTAGATCCTGAAAGGGAAATGCTCTTAGGAGCCTTTCAGATCATTGATGGGGATAGTATTGAGGAGGTGCGGTGTAGATGGGGAGAGGGAGGGGAGAAGAGCTGCTGCCTGGCCTCTGGAATTGGTCTTAACTAACATTTATTAAACCTACTATAGCAAGTGTGTTCACTAGTTTTTTTTGTTTGTTTGTTTGATGTAATCCTCACTACAGTCTTAGAAAGAGCAAATGCAGGAGGATAATTCAAAACTCAAGGGAGGTAACTCATGTCTGTTGAGTGCTTGCTGTATGTACTGGGCACTCTGCTGTGCACTTTATGCCTTAGAACAATGCAATAAAGTAGATACTATTATCATTTCCATTTTACAGATGAGGCAACAGAGGCTTTGAGAGGGACTTGTCAGCTCACTCTCAGGTTCTGTGTGTGTGTGTGTGTGTGTGTGTGTTGCATCCTGCAACAAAATATTCCCAATACAAATTCTGCCCAAGATCCATCCTCTAGCAGTTAAAAGGACAGAGGAGCAGCTAGCCATCAAGCATCTACCAAGGGCAGCCGGCTGGAACTGGTGGTGGTCCCAGGAAGCCCAGTGACAGGGCTCGCTGTAGCTCTGAAGCAGGGAAAGCAGCATGAGGTTGGCACAGTGTCAAGGGGTGAGGGAAGGGAGGACAGAACCAGAGCCCTAACCAGCATTTTTGGCGCCCGGGGCAAGAAGCGTGAAACTTGCCTTCTCTTCAATGGAAGCTGCTCTTGGAAGGGGGAGGGGCAGCCCTGTGCACAAAAGGTCCCCTGGCTGGTGCGCTCCCAGCCCTTGACCTCGGGCCTCTCGCTCCATCCATCTCTGCGACTGCCAAGGGGGCTGGCCTAGGGCCAGGGTGAGGCTTCCAACAGAGACCAGAGAGGTGGTGGGAGAAAAATGCGGTGCCCTCTAAATTTCTGTGCCCCAGTGACCCCACCCTAGCCGGAGCTCCGGAAAGAACAGAAACAGAATGTTGAGTTGAGAAGGGAGGTGAAGGAAGTCACAGAGGGGCTGACTGGAAGAACAGGGAGAGGTCAGGGGGCCATCAGTCACAGCAATGGGGTTGAAAAAATCTGCCAAAAGATGGAAAGTTTCGGTCATTGGCAGGCATTGCAGAGTTCAAGATCTGAGAGGTGAAGCAGGCAATTCCGAGCGGTGGCAGTAGCTGATGAAGTAGACAGGAGGCCCGAATCACAGGGTCGGGGGGGGTCAATGAAGCAGGAGGGCTATTCTTTGATTCTACAAGCTTTTATTGAGCACCTACTATGTGCGAGGCTCTGCAATTAGGCACCAGTGATACAGTAGTGAACAAGACACCGTCCTTACCTTTCTTCAAATGTGGGGGGCAAGTGGGGAAATGGGTGAATGGCAAGCAGACAAATACAATACAATGTTAAGATCCCCCAGGACGTCTCCAGATGCTGGGGCAATGGCTCTTGTGCTTGAGAAACTTTCAGTTTATGGAGATCTACTCTACTTCTTCTTCTTCTCTCTCTCTCTCTTTTTTTTTAAAGATTATATTCATTTATTTGAGAGAGAGAGAGGGAGAGAGCACAAGTCAGAGGAGAGGCAGAGGGAGAGGGAGAAGCAGGCTCCTCTATGAGCAAGGAGCCCAAGACGGGGCTCGATCCTAGGACCACTGAGCCAAAGGCAGACGCTCAACTGAGTGAGCACCCAGACATCCCAGGAGATCTACTCTACTTCTAAGAAGAACTTAATTTAAGAAAGGGAAAATTTAAGTACAAGCAAATAAGTTTGTAACACGGAAGAAGAAATTATTTGCTCTGATTTCTGAGGGAGAGGGTAGGAAAAGAAAAATCAAGAAGGGTTTCATGAAGGCATGGCATATGACAATGAGCAGGGTTTTAAAGGATGCAGGTGGGACGAGGCAAGAATTTTAGGCTGGAGGAACAATTGTGAGTACACATGGTAGCAGAAAAGCACAGATGTATTTGAAGAATGAGGAGTAACTGGGCATGTTTGGAGGTGAAGCTACTAATGGTATTAGCAATGGTGAGACGGTAAGTTAGGGAAGTGGTTTAGAAGGAATTTCCTAAAAAAAGAAGAAGAAGAGGAAGAAGAAGAAGAAGAAGAAGAAGAAGGAGAAGAAGGAGAAGAAGGAGAAGAAGGAGAAGAAGAAGAAGAAGAAGAAGAAGAAGAAGAAGAAGAAGAAGAAGAAAAGAAGAAGAAAGAAGAAGAAGAAGAAGAAGAAGAAGAAGAAGAAGAAGAAGAAGAAGAAGAAGAAGAAGAAGAAGAAGAAGGAGAAGAAGAAAGAATTTCCTGATGCAAGGTCTGGGTAACCGCAGTCAGAAGAGAGAGGCAGAAAGATCTATTTGTTTTTTTAATTTATTTTTATTGGGGTTCAATTTGCCAACATATAGCATAACACCCAGTGCTCATCCCATCAACTGCCCCCCTCAGTGCCCGTCACCCAGTCGCCCCCACCCACCTCCTTTTCTACCACCCCTTGTTCACAGAAAGATCTATTTAGAAGCTATTACAGAGGGGCACCTGGGTGGCTCAGTGGGTTAAGCGACGGACTCTTGATTTCAGCTCAGGTCACGATCTAGTGGCCCTGGGTTCAAGCCCCACATCAGGATCCACACTCAGCACCATCTCCTTGAGATTCTAGCCCTCTGCCCTTTCCCCTTCCCCCTGCTCACACACTCTCTCTCTAAATAAATAAAATCTTTAAATATAAAATTGAAGCTATCACAGACGTTCAAGTGCAAGCCAAGGTCCAGATGTAAGACAGTGGGAATGGAAAGGGAAGGGGAGTGGTGGGGGGATACAAGAGGCTCTAGAGATGGGCTTCACAGGCTGTATCAACCAAATAAATGTGGGAAGAATGAGAGAAGACATATCTATGCCAGACCCTTCTTTCCAACTCAGGATGTCTTCTTATTGACTTCTGAGTTAAAAACAGAAGCCACTTTCCTCACTTAAATACATAAGAAACCACGGAGCTAAAGAGATGCAATGACATTGAAAACCAGCAACATACCCAACCATGTGCCATAGTCCTGGCAGAAAGTCCTTAAACAAAGCATGGGTGGGTGCCGAAGCAGCACAGCTGGGCCAGGAAAAACTAAATTGTTTGTAAGTAATAATAACTTTTAAAATAATAAAATATTTTTAAAATGTGGTATACCCACGCACACAATGGAATTTTAGCCATAAAACATAAGGAAACTGGGCAGCCTGGGTGGCTCAGTGGTTTAGCACCGCCTGCAGCCCAGGGTGTGATCCTGGAGACCCGGGATCGAGTCCCACGTCGGGCTCCCTGCATGGAGCCTGCTTCTCCCTCTGCCTGTGTCTCTGCCTCTCTCTCTCTCTCTGTGTGTGTGTCTCATGAATAAATAATAAATAAAATCTTTTAAAAAATAAGGAAACCCTGCCATTTGTGACAACATGGATGGACCTGGAGGGCATTATACTAGATGAAATAAATCAGACAGAGAAGACAAATATTGTATGATCTCACATATACCCCACTGAACTCAGATACGTAGAACAGACTGGTGGTGTGAAATGGTTGAAGGGGATTCAAAGGTACAAACTTCCAGTTATAAAAGAAACAAGTCAAAAAATAAAAGAAACAAGTCATGGGGCGCCTGGGTGATGCAGTCGGTTAAGCAACCAACTCTTGATTTTGGCTCCGGTCATGATCTCAGGGTCATGAGATCGAGCCCCACCTGGGGCTCCATGCTGGGCGTGGAGTCTGCTTAATATTCTCCCTCTCCCTCTGCCCCTCCTTGCCTCAAAATAAATTAATATATTAAAAATGTTTAAAATAAACAAGTCACGGAGATGATAATGCAGTATGGAGACCATAGTTAGTAATATTGTATTGTATGCTTGAAAGTTGCCAAGAGAGCAGATCTTAAAAATTCTCATCACGAGAAAAAAATTTGTAATTACGTGTGGTGCTGGATGTTAAATTAGACTTATTGTGGTGATCATTTTGCAATATATACAAATATTGTTATGTTGTACACCTGAAACTAACATGATGTTATATGTCAATTATATCTCAATACAAAAAGATAAAAATATTAAAATAATAATACTAAAATAATAATACTTAACAGTTATTGACCTTGTTCTTCGTGCTAACTCCCAGAGAGGCGCTTTATACGCAGTATCTCACTTAATCCTTCTATCTCAGGGAAATGTCCTTACTAAGGTTTAGTCCACGCAGGTTTTAGATCACACAGCTAGTATGTGGCCATTGGAGATTTGAACTCAGGGTCATCTTCCATGCCATCAAGACTGCTTTGGAAACAAGCCCACTGACCTATGCTGTCAGAAACAAGGACCTAGCCCCAAAACAGAAGAAGGCAAGCAACCCTCTCTCTGAGTTAGCCAGAGTTTTGTTTTATTTTGATTTTATCTTTTTTATGCACCTGTTCCATGTAAAATTTGGAGCCGTAATTACCAGGAGACAGGCGCCAAATCAACCGAGAATCTGTTAGGTATAGCAAGAGCTGAAAGTATTCAGACACTAAGTAGATACACAAAAAGCAAGAGCTTTCTTATTCATTAGCAATATCCTGTTAGAAATAATAAAAACAAAATAACAAAAACAAATCCCGCTTCCAGCAACAACAATACATTTTAAACAACTAAGAAAAAAATCTTACTAAGAAATGTGTGTCTGGAAAAAAAAAAGAAATGTGTGTATGGGATGGCCTATATGAAAAAAGTTACAAGCCAGGTAATACAGAACCAAAAGCTAAACCATAAATGTTGAAACCATGCAAAGTAATCTTAATAATCCATGGAGAAAATTACAATTGTTCTAGGACCTTTACAAATTTTTATCAAAACACTAAAAATTCTCTTACTGCCCATTCCATTATAAATTTATAAGGAAATGGGAAAAAATTAAATTACTATTTTGGTAGTACACTGCCATTTAAACCTTAGAAACACTGAATATTAAAATGTTGCATTAAAAAAATAAAAAAAATAAAAATGTTGCATTACTTTGTAATAAACTTACCAATGTTAGTTTTCACAGTGCTTTCCTTCTCCTCATAACTTACAATACAAGCCAGCGAGCTATATGTTCTACACCTTAACAAATTGGCAAACTCCTTTTAAAGTTCTGGATCAACATTCTGCATTTTATCCTTCACACTTTCAGTGTGGTGAAATCTCTCCAAGAATCCCCTCTACATGTGGATGTTTGCTGGTGTCACTGTCTTTGGGACATCTTTATTCTTTTTGTCACGACAACTTTTCCTAACACCATTTATGTCAATAATTTCACCCTCATTAAATCCCTGGGGCTGGGACACCTGGGTGGTCAGTGGTTGAGCATCTGCCTTCCACTCAGGGCGAGATCCCCGGGTCCTAGGATCGAGGCCCGCATCGGGCTCCCTGCGAGGAGCCTGCTTCTCTGCTTGTGTCTCTGCCTCTCTCTGTGTGTCTCTCATGAATAAGTAAATAAAAATCTTTTTTAAAAAATTTCTCGGGCTGCATTTCTAGGATCTCTCCAATTCCCAAGTTTAGCTATTTCTTTTTTAACCTCACTTATGTTTCTAATCTGTGTTTCGCTTCTAGCAATATCACTTTTGGTTTCTTTGCTGCACTTTTTATCTTTCTTGTCCAATTCATTCTTTCAATGGTCCATTTTATAAAATGTTATGTGAGTTTATCACTGAGAGACAAAGAGGCAACACAACCACACAGTTTTGCTCAGCGAACAATCACCAATAGACTTTGAGAGAAATGATACAACTGCTCACTAATGACACTAAGCTTTTGTTACTCACATGGTGAATTTGTGGACTGAAGAGAGAGCCTAAGTTTGTACTTTATGCAATAACTCAGTTAATACACCACGTTGACTGAAATTCAATCGTGTTGTCAGCAGCCTGGTGTTATTTAATTAAATCATGGTAAGTGAAAATCGTGAATATCAGAACCATGCAAAGAGAGGACTGCCTGTACTTTACGTAAAGGCCCCAGCCCACTTTAATAAATGGAGAGATACCACACTTAGTTTTTACAAAATACTTACTGTGTGTCATGTGCTGTTCTAAGTTCCTGTTTACACAGGTGTTAATTTACTTAACCTGTACACAAACCCTACAAGTAAGTACTAATAGTATTTTCATTTTACAGATTAAGAAACTGGAACATAGGGGCACCTGGACATCTCAGTCAGTAAAGTGTCCCACTCTTGATTTCGCCTTGAGTCATGATCCCAGGATCGTGAGATGAAGCCCTGCATCAGGCTCCGCACTGGGCACGGAACCTGCTTAAGATTCTCTCTATCCTTCTGCCTCTGACCCTCCCCTTGGCCCCCCTCCCAAAAAAGAAACTGGGCACAGAAAGATTAAGTAACTTTCTAAAAGTCACACAGCTAAGAAATAGCAATGCCAGAATCTGAACCCAAGTAGTCTGACTTCCAAGGCTGAACACTTTACCAATACCTGTGCTGCCTCATATAACTAGAGGGCCAAGATGTTGATTTTTCCCATAGTAACTTATAAGTTTAATGCTATTGCCATAACCACTTCAGCAGGATTTTTATAAGGAGAACTTGAGAGATTCTAAGTTCATTTAGAAAGCAATAGGCTAGAGAAACTATTATCTTCTAATATTAAAACACAATTTAAAGCTACAGTAATTAAAACAAAGCAGCACTAGAACTAGAGTTGAACGACAGACAGATCAAAGGAATGTATGGTGGCCCATACATAAAAAGACCGTCACATCTTTAAATGTTTTTTAGTCTAAGAGTAAGTTGTATCCCAAATCAGAAAGAAAATGAAATATAATGTACAAATGGTGTTGGGTGAATTGGTTAACTATGATGAAATAAATAAAATTGGATCACTTCTTCATATTTCACATAAAAATCAATTTCAGGTGGTTTAGAGAGTGGAAAAAATGAAACCATAAATGCATAGACAAGAATAAAAGTGAATTTTTTAAATATCTTGGGGCTAGAGAGGACTTTCTTAATATAAAAGAAATAGAAAAAAGATAATATAGTCAACCATATTCAAAATGAAAACTTTTGTAGATTAAACACGCAATGAACAAAATTAAAAGATCTAAAAAACAAACAAACAAAAAACAAAATTAAAAGACCTACCAAAAACTAAGATTTTTTTGCTTTGAAACAATGTAACAGTGTTTGTAAGTATTGTGATTATGTAAAGAGGTTGTAGAAGGAAGCAGGGAAAACTTACAGCCCAATAGAAAAAAAAAAGGAAAGACCAAAAGTAGATGGTACACAAATGAAATATAAAAATCTAATCAATGGCTGACTCCAATAAAAAATATACATATAAAAAATAAAATCTAATCAAGATATTTAAAACGTTAAACTCTATATGTAATAGTAGAAATACAGATTAAAATAACATATGTTTTTGGCCTAGTAATTAGAAAGACATTTTTGTTTGTGTGTATTTTATCACAACATCCACATTTAGTGAGGGTGAGATGAAACAGTAACCCTCACTAAGCCTGCTGGGAGTATACATTGATACACCTTTTCTGGAAAGCAATCTATTAAATTTTTTTTTAAATTCACAACTTTACTTGGTCATCTATCTTCTGGGAATCCTTCCTAAGAATGCTGGTATTATTTATAACATGGACAAACTGAGCACAACAGGACTGCTCACTAAGACAAAAATAGTTAAACAAAATGGGTCACAGTCTTTCAATTTTGCGGCCATTCGTAGTGCTGTTTGCAAAGAATATATAGAAGAATGAGAAAATGCTCAAATATACTCAGGAAGAATTAAGGAGAGGGCGTTCAAAATCACACGCTAGGCTCCCAAATTTTTAAGACAAAAGTAAACATTTGTGTAGAAAATAATACGTGGAAATATAACCAAATGTTATCCCTGGGTGACGGGACTACAGGTTACTTCCATCTTCTTCTCAACTTTCTGCATTTTCCAATTTCCCTAAAACAGACATGTATTTTGTTTATAATTAAAAGAATCAGGATGCCTGGGTGGCTCAGTGGTTTGGCGCTGCCTTCAGCCCAGGGCCTGATCCTAGAGACCCAGGATCGAGTCCCACGTTGGGCTCCCTGCATGGGGCCTGCTTCTCCCTCTGCCTGTGTCTCTGCCTTTCTCTGTGTCTCTCATAAATAAATAAATAAATAAAATATTTTAAAAAAATAAAAAATCATCAACATTGTTTAAACGTTTTTCTCTGCATCCATCCACCCATCCTTCCTCCCACTCACCAGTCCTTTTCCTCATCTCCAAGTCTTAAAAGAAACTTGTATCGTATTCCTTCCCCTGTCCTAGGCTTGCTTCCCTTGCTGCCAAGGGACATCATTCAATCAGTTGATTATGTTCCTTTTAAAGCTCTGTCTCGCCCTTCACGTGGCCCCTCTCTCTCGACCCTTAACATGACCACGTTCCTACCACCCCAAGTGGCTCTCACTTAACCTTGCTTCTTTCTGCCACCACTTTTCACCTTGAACAGCTTGGAAGTGTGGTCTACATTCACTGCCTCCGCCTCTTTACCAACTAACTACTCCTTAAACCTTCACCATCCGGCTTTCAAATGGATTACTGACATGCTTTTCTGGAACGATCACTTCTAATTGCCTACTCCAAGTGCTTCCCACCCGTCCTCCACATTTCCACTCAGTAGGCAGCATGTGCCAGTGCTGATCAAGCTCTTTCACAGAACCGTGGCTTTGGTGGCAGACATTGCCCTTATCTCCTGGCTTCCTGTCCCCCCTGTCCCACCTTCATCCTTCCTCCACCCATCCCTACATGACATGACATTTGCAGTCTCTGCCTCTCCTCTTTTCTTCTCTCTCTAGACTCTTGGCAACTGAGGCTTCTCTTGCAGACCTTTCCTCTCTCTTAAGTTCAAGGCTCATGCTTCCAAGTCCCTGCTCATCCTTTACCGCCACCATGACTGGCATGGATCTCCAATTCCACCTGTGGACAGTCTAAAATCTCTCACCTCCCTAAACCTACTCTTCTTCCAGACTTGTCTGTTTCTACAAATGGTACCATCTAAGTTTCCCTTCAAAATACTTACATGGCTTTGAGAAACAGTCTTTTCCACACGCACTGCCCAAGCCTCAGCTCAGGCTCCTGTCATTTCTTCCTGGAGAGGTGAAGATGGCTGTATCCTGCATCTTTGTATCGGATTGATGGACCTCCTTCCTGGCTGTAGGAACCATGAATGGGAAGCTCCCCATTACCCATTGCAAGTACGTTATTAGAAATGCAGCATAGGGATCCCTGGGTGGCTCAGCGGTTTGGCGCCTGCCTTCGGCCCAGGGCGTGATCCTGGAGTCCCAGGATCGAGTCCCACATCGGGCTCCCTGCATGGAGCCTGCTTCTCCCTCTGCCCGTGTCTCTGCTTCTCTCTGTGTGTCTCTCATGAATAAAAAAATAAAATTAAAAAAAAAGAAATGCAGCATAGATAACTTATAACTCTTCGAGGATATATTTCCTTACTTAGTCATGTTTTTTTTTAAATATTTTATTTATTTATTCATGAGAGAGACAGAGGGAGAAGCAGGCTCCCTGTGGGGAGTCCAATGCGGCACTCGATCCTAGGACCCTGGGATTACGACCTGAGCCAAAGGCAGACGCTCAACCACTGAGCCACCCAGGTGCCCCCTTCTTACTTAGATTTATTTGAAAGACAGACCACAGTTTCCAGAAGAATTTTGGCATAGAGGTAGAGGAACAGCCTTCCAATCAATTCCATAACTTATGACATGACACAGGGATGGGTTGTATGTGTGACACCAGGGGAACTTCCCATTTTAGCTAGCAATTCTTGCTAACTAGTAATTAAGTTTTGAAGAGCATTATTTAAAGTGGACGGATGCACCCTCTGCATTTTCGTGGTCTTGGGCAAAACCATGGTCCCCGCACTCTAATGAAGGTTCCGCCTCACAGCGACTGGAATTTTCTTCCTCCACCAGGGAGCTGGCCTTGCACGCAGGCTGACAGTTGCAGTCACCAGCAATAGACCTAACAATGATTACCTTCTTTGGGGCTACACAAAAAAGAGGTTGCAGAATGAATTCCTAGACTTTTCGTGAAGAAGAAAAATATAGGGATGCCTGGATGGCTCAGCGGTTGAGCATCTGCCTTTGGCTCAGGGCATGATCCCAGAGTCCCAGGATCAAGTCCCACATTGGGCTTCGTGCATGGAGCCTGCTTCTCCCTCTGCCTGTGTCTCTGCCTCTCTCTCTGTGTGTCTCTCATGAATAAATAAATAAATAAAATCTTTAAAAAAAAAGAAAAGACGAAAAATACACACATACATGGGGTTTTTCCTTAGTATGATCTTTGTATTTTCCCCTGGTACAGGCCCACTCCTCCACCCACATTATTTACTCCCCCATCTCCCTCTCCACTCTAACCATCTAACCTATAGTAACGACTTACTATGTGTCCTCTCATATTTTTCTTCCTGGCCAAATAATTATATACAAATTACACACATAGCTTAAAACATGTATTTCATAAAAATGAGATATTTAACACACTTTTCTGCATCTTATTTTCATGCATATTTGTAAAGCTCTATTTCATTATTTGGGGTTTTTTCATTATTTTTTATGTCTGCATAATATTCCATTGCATTAGTATAGAGTTGACCCTTGAACAACGTGGGTCTAAACTGGCTTATATACAGCTTTTTATGGAAAAATACAGTACAGTATTGTTAATGGTTTTTTTTTCTCTTGTGACTTTTTTAAAATAGCATTTTCTTTTCTCTGGCTTACTTTATTGTACGAACACAGTATATGATTCCTATAGCATACCAAATATGTGTTAACTGACTGCTTACATTATCAATAAGGCTTCCAGTCAACAGTAGGCTAAGTTTGGGGGGATTAAAAAGTTATATGTGGATTTTTGACTGCCTAGGGGATTAGTGCCCCAACCCCCAGGTAATTCAAGGGTCAACTGTATTACTAATTTTTCACGCATCCTCTCTATTTATAGCATACTCTTTGTTTTCATTTCAGAGGGGGGAGAAATGGGGGTGTGGGGTGTGTGTGCGTGTCCACAAACAATGCTGCAACAAACGTGCTTGTATATAGAGACTTGTGTATTGTGCTTTTATTTCCACGGGACATATTCTCAGGAGCAGGATTGCCTAGGTAAAGCATACTGCAGGATCTTTCAACATCCATTCAGGAAAAAGTACTATCACCTGTCTGATATTTTTAAAATAATTTTCACAAAAAAATAAATAGCAATAAAAATAAAAATAATTTTCACCTGTCTGGTGGATGTAACCCGACACCACATTATTACTTTAGTCTGAGGCTATTTGACCACTAGGGAATTTGAGCATCTCGTCCTAAATTTGCTTAGCCTTTTGGATTATCATTCTGTGAATGTGTCTCTTCACATCCTTTGTGATCTTTATTTTGGGGTGCTCACCCCTTC
Organism: Canis lupus dingo; assembly: GCF_003254725.2. Taxonomy (NCBI): domain Eukaryota; kingdom Metazoa; phylum Chordata; class Mammalia; order Carnivora; family Canidae; genus Canis; species Canis lupus. The sequence goes on along the minus strand of NC_064281.1, from coordinate 110,689,124 downwards.
TATTTAATTTGCAAGACCTCTTTGTATACAGTAGATACACCTTCTATCTGTCCTTTGGGTTACAAATAATTTTATAAATCTATTACTTGTCTGGAGGCGTTGTTGACAGTTTCTTTTGGCATATACAAGTTTTAAATTCATATAGTATCTGGTAGGTCCATCTTTTCTTTTATAGCTTCTTGGTATCCAGTCTTGTCTCCTGCTTGGTCTGTGTAGTCTGCAGGAATTTCCTGCAAGATTTTTATTACTTTGTTTATATTTCAGTCTTCATCTGCAGTTTATTTTAATATATGTTGGAAGATAGTGTCCATGCAATGTTACTTTCCTCTAGGAAGACGTCAGATGTATTATCATTTATTAAATCACCTTTTTCCACAATAAATTAAAATGTCATTTTGTGGGACTAGATATCCAGACACATTATAAAGCCACTGCAATCTAATTAAATCAACATACTATTAGCATTGGACCAGACAAATTAGATAAATTTGAAAAGAGAATCATATACTTGCTGCATGGAAAGACTCAATTTTCAGAGGAGTTCTCTCCCTCCTTTGAGTCCCCAAAGAAGAACATGGGGAACCTCAAAGGGATATTATAAGGATAAAGGAAACAAGGCATGGAAAGCACTTAGCGTGACGCCTGGCACATCGTATGCCTGTAATTAATAAGCCTGACGTTATGGCCAATCTCTTGACACCTATTTTGTCTTTGTATGTCTGCCTTTTGCAACTCCACTTGGAGCTCCTGGAGGGCAGTCGTTGTGTCTTAGCTCCCTCGGCACCTAGATTGCCCCTACAGAATTAACCAGGATTTATCCTTGTAGACAACAGCCACGTGCTGTGGAAGTCCTAACTTTACCTACTCTGCAGAAACTAGGCTGACTGAGTCCTCTGTCTTCTGGGATGGACCCTACCACTAGTTGCAAGGCACTGCTGCTGTGGGTTTCTCCTCTGCTGGGACATGCTCAGAGTCAGTGGTAGCTCTTATTCATTGAGCCTCCATACTCTGGGCACTTCTACGGATACACTTGCCTCTGCTTTGTCTTGCTAATGCTCAGCAGTCCTTGGCACAGTGTAGATACGCAGTGAATTACTCTGGGTAACTTTTCTTTATTTGTACAAAATCCACAGACTCCTGGGATAGGAATGTATATTTTTATGAGTTATCTGAGAATTACTTGACAAGAGTTTAGTACTTTTTAAAAAAAATAATTTATCATAAAAATTTGAAAAGTATTTCTTTTATGCCACCTGTTGAAGAAAAAAGATGAAAGAAGACCCCTGGATAAATTTGTTGAAAAAGCTGCCTCTTGCATGGAAAAGTAAAATTTTGATTAACATGAACCCTATTAACGAAGTCTTCAGTGAATCAATTTCTAGTCTAAGCTTCGGAGGTGAGGGGGGAAGAAGAAAACAGCAATCTCAAAACCTTCAAGACTACATCAAGAATTCCTTTTTAAAAAATAGGACTTCTGAGATATTCTGTAGGACTCCCAGTTAAATTTGAGATACCCAGAAGTCTTTCAGTATAAGTATGTCTGAAACGTCGCACAGAGGAATACTTACACTAAACAACTATTTATTTCTCTAAATTCAAATTTAATTAAGGGCTCTGTATTTATATTTGCCAAATCTGGCAACCCTATTAAAAATCTATGTTTCATGGGACACTTGGGGAATCACAACTCTTTCATCGTGGTGCCCCAAGTCAACGCTCTGAGGACTTCCTGCACACACAGTTGGTGTTCAATAAATGTTTGTTGAGCCCATTACATAATAGTGATTACTAATAGTTACTTTTTGGTCACTGAGTTGTTTAATGGCATGGAAAAGAACTGATGTAAACTTAGAATTCTGACAAAAAGGCAGCCACAAAAGGGCGTTTGTGATTAACCCTTTATTAACCAAATAGGAAAAGCTCACCCATTTGGGAGAGCATCTCATGGTGCTGCTGAAAAGCACTTAAAATTTATCCTGGCTTATATATGTGAGGTTTCTAACTTTTGGGCTTGGTGCTTCAATATCACAACTTCTATATGTGTGTGTGTGTATGTGGGGGATGGTTAGAGGCAGGGGGCAGGAGAGGCAAGACAAGAAATGGAAGGCCAATGAATGGAAAACAAAACACTTGAAAACTTTTCTTCCTGCTACATTTCATGGAGAGTTAATGGCTTTTTTAAAGTACTTTCAAAATCAGAATTAGCCAGTGCAGAGTAGCAGGCACAAATATGGCCTCTAGTGTTCTATTAATGACGGGATCAAACGAAGAAGCTCTTCTACATGCTCTTTATGAAAGAGCAGGAGAACCAATGTGATGTTTAGTTTCTTGGAGGAAACTGAAAAAAAAAATAATCCCATATTACCACAATACAGCATGAGTTCAATGCAAATGGAAAAGACTGGTGGCTTATTAATAGGCTCTCCCTGTAGCAAGCTGGCCTTCCCGGCTTCAGTTTGAAATTGATTATTTTAATACAGAATTCCTGAATGAAAGAGGTTCTTGGCCTTTTCCTGGGCTGTTGAATAATGTATGTGGGAGAAAGCAAATAGCAGCAGAGGGTCTCAGCTGCGGGAACAATGGCGCACACCCAGAGCTGAGGGGGCACGTTAGTTTATCATCGCCTTGTCAATCCTCCTAGCCTGGGAATCGCGGGGCAGCCTGGAAAGCAGCAGCTGCCCGACGTGTGGTGAACTGACCGGGGCACTTTAAAGAGACGACTCCATTTACCCATCTGAAAACAAGATATTGATTTTCCTCCAGCTCTGGAGAGAAAAGAGCCGTCCTGAAAATATATGGGGACCACCATTTACCCAGGCTCCTCCCCCAGCAATCACACCACCCCAACTGTTTCCTTGGCTTCCTCTCCACAAAGTTCCATTTTTCCCTTCTTCACCTGGGGGTGAGAAGAAAGCACACCCCCTTTCTCCCTTCTGTGAATACATTGCTCAGAGTACTTTTAAGCTGAAACTGGGAAAGTCCGTAATGACTGGCATCTGGGGATATAGTTTATGAATTAGAAATCAATTTTTTTTCATCCACATGGAAGTCACATTACAGCAAACTTCAGACTGGCACTTTACAGCTCTCATCTCAAGCTGTGTGCATCTTAAGTCATTAAGGCAAAAATTGTAACATCCTAGAACAATAACAACCTTCAACTCCTCAGATGTCCTTAAAGGTGAAATTTGTCCTTCATACATAAAAGCCTAAAAGATCGTAGGACCCAGATCAGATGTGAAAAAAAAAAAAATGAAGCTCGTTTTGTCATAGTAAGCATCCGTAAGTACTCCTTAGACCTGCAGGAGTTTAAAAGCAATGTGCTGAGAGCGTGGGGATAAATGTAGCTCTGAATTGAGGCAGCCAGAAGACCAAACTCCTGGGAGGTGACTTGAACTACTCCACATGCTTCAAAAGACCAGAAGCGTATTACTCGAGGTCAACCCCAATTTCTTTAATGGTTCATATCTTCATGGGTTCAAAAATCCTACCATGCTGACAAGACTATGGTTGATGTGGCACATCTTTCTCTAGACAGGGAAAAGGAGTGGGTAAGTGAGAGACCACTCTCCAGTCCTCACTAAGACTCAGCCAGAGATTAGCAGGGCCTCCCAATACTGGATTTTCGGTATGGCTTTTTTTTTTTTTTTTCTGGAAAATTCCTTGTCCCTACCACCACCGTGGGAAGTCTCACAGAAATTAGGGAACACCGAGAAAAAGGATTAGGGGGAGAGAATAAAGAGGGAGAGGAAAAACAACTCTTAGAAAGCGAATAGGAAAACTCAAAGGTAGGGTCAGAGATGGCAAGTGTTGGCCTTAACCCAGTGTGTTCGCCCCACCAGGATCCAGAGAGGCAAGCTGAACCTTGTGAGCCGCCCCAGTTGTTGAGCTCTCTGTTATGCTAAACAAGCACCGGAGGTGGACTGGCCCAACCATCTGCTAGAGACATGCATAAATCGAGGGAAGGTAGAGCAGTACAGCATGTGTATAATGCGGAGTACATGGGAAAAAGCAAAAGCGCGTCATTAAAAAGCAGCAGAAAGCAACCAGAGAACAGAACGCGGTGGGCAGAGATTAGTGTTCCAATTATTATTAATGTTAATAACCACACGCGGGGAACTTCAGGTTCTCTTGTTATTCATCAGACACGACGCCTCCAACAGTGCGGGGTTGGGGAGGGCTAGCTTGGCCGCTGGAATTTTTATCATGTATTTGATTTCATGACACCTTCCCCACCTGAGCAAGCGCTGGATGGCACAGAGTCCCTCTCCTTTCAAGAGCAGGCGTTTCCCAGTATAACATTAACCACTTTTTAAAATATAGAAAAGCAGAAATGGAGAAGAAAAAAGAAATCCACGCAGACACAATCCCTGTCAACATTCTGATCTCTGTTTTTCTGGTGTTCTTTTGCGGATTTTTCTCTCCTGCCTTTACTACTCAGTACATGTCATTGTCCTTTCCACTGAACGTATAGGCAGCTTCAAATTAAGGGATAATCTTTGAAATTTGCTCATTTGAAGAGCACATGTGTATTTGGGAAGTTTTAGTGGACTTTAAAATTAATTTTGTGTTTTAGGATGACCTAATATGGCTTGGCTATCTAGGGACATCCTTATTTTGAAGGCAGAAAGGGGAGGTGGGGGGAATAGCAGAATGGGAAGGGGACATCAAATGAAGAGAGCGTGTGCCAGAGTTGAGCCATTCTAAGGGGCAGTCTACATCTGGGTATCCCAACTGGCAGCTCATCTTATTTTTTATTTTATTTTTTTGAAGAGATTTTATTTGTCTATCTGAGAAAGAGAGAGGGAGAGAAAATGAGCAGGGAGTGGGGGAGGGACAGAGAGAGAAGCAGACTCTCCGCTGAGCAGGGGCTCAATCCCAGGACCTCAAGTTCATGACCTGAGCTGAAGGCACATGCTTAACTGACTGAGCCACCCAGGCACCCCGGCAGCTCATTTTAAACTTCAGATATGCTTTGTCTGGATCATAGAGATTTTTTTAAATGTTGCTTTTGAATGACTCTAGATATGGCATATACTCTCTAGTTTGCCACAAGCCCCATCACTCTTTATTGCATTGGACTCCTCTGTTCCCTTGCATTTCCATCTCTGCCTGGCTCCTGTAGGCATTTACACTTATAATCCCTGCTGTGATTTTAAGATATTCTGGAACACCTCATGTCCTCACAGAATCCTTTAAACCAGTGATTAGAATCAACTATGGGTGATTTTTCTTCCCAGGGGACATTTGACAACGTCTAGAGATATTTTTAATGGTCATAACTGTAAAGGGGGTTGGTGCACTGCTGGCATCTAGTGAGTTGAAGCCAGAGAAGCTGTTAAACAACCTACAATGCAAAGGAAAGTCCCCCACAACAATTACCCAGCCCAAAATGGTAGTGATCCTAAGATTGAGAAACTCTGCTCTAAACCAGGGCTGGGCCATTAGAAACGACAAATACCCACCATTTGCTTCGACGTGGATGAAACGAGGGTATTATGCTGAGTGAAGTAAGTCAGTCGGAGAAGGACAAACATTATATGTTCTCATTCATTTGGGGAATATAAAAAATAGTGAAAGGGAATAAAGGAGAAAGGAGAAAAACATGAGTGGGAAATATCAGAGAGGGAGACAGAACATGAGAGACTCCTAACTCTGGGAAACGAACTAGGGGTGGTGGAAGGGGAGGTGGGCGGGAGGTGGGGGTGACTGGGTGATGGGCACTGAGGGGGGCACTTGACGGGATGAGCACTGGGTATTATTCTGTATGTTGGTAAATTGAACACCAATAAAAAATAAATTTATAAATAAAAAAATAAAAATAAAAATAAATATAGGAAAAGAGATATGAAACAAAGTAGAACTCATTAGAGCTTAATTTAAGCCAACAATGTACTTGACAATGTTTTCTAGACCAAGTATAGATTTCCATACTGTTAAGAAAGTAGATCTTATTACAATAAAAATTAAGAAAAAATAAAATAAAATAAACCAGGGCTGGGACTTAACACCATTGGTCCCTTGAAAACTGCAAATCCTACTGAGAGAAGTAATGTTCTGTGCTGTTGGCCCTTTACTTCTGAGTATGAAGGAAGAATTTGTGCGTGGGATTAACCGGAGTGCAGGAGACAAAGAGGAGGAAAAATAGGACATGAAGGACCCCAGTCACAAGTTCAAGGGGTTGTCTTTCACCATTAAACGGCAAGATTGGGACGCCTGGGTGGCTCAGCAGTTGAGCATCTGCCTTCGGCCCAGGGCGTGATCCTGGAGTCCCAGGATCGAGACCCGCATCGGGCTCCCTGCATGGGGCCCGCTTCTCCCTCTGCCTGTGTCTCTGCCTCTCTCTCTCTATCTCTCTCTGCGTGTCTCTCATGAATAAATAAATAAAATCTTAAAAAAATAAACAGTTAAGATTGCTCCAGGCAGGGGACTCACATTAAACTTCTCTTAGTAGCCCCACCATTAATAATCATGTAACATAAACTAAAGGTGATTACTTCCTCTGTGAGAGGCACTGTACTCGCTGTCTCATATACATGATTTCATTGCATCTCATAACAATCCTATGAGACAGAGGAGGAAAACAAGGGTCAGAGACATTAAATAAGCAGCTCAGGGGATCCCTGGGTGGCTCAGCGGTTTAGCGCCGCCTTCAGCTCAGGCCGTGATCCTGGAGTCCCGGGATCGAGTCCACATCAGCCTCCCTGCATGGAGCCTGCTTCTCCCTCTGCCTGTGTCTCTGCCTGTGTCTCTGCCTTCTGTCATGAATAAATGAATAAATAAATAAATAAATAAAATATTTTAAAAAATAAGCAGCTCAAAGTCACCCATCTAGTGAGTAGTAAAACTGGAACTTGGAAATTTGTGTCACTGACTCCAGAGATCAAGGTCTTAGCCAAGAGTAGGGCTCAAGGTTTACTGAATATGTACCTTGAGCTAGAACACTGCATAAAGTGCTTTACCTAAATTATGTCACTAAATTGTCACAAAATCCCATGGAATATGTATGATCAACCCCATTCAATAAGTGAGGAACCTGAGGATTAGAGAAATCTTAGAATTAGATCTTCTTCACTGTTGGCTGGACTTCCTAAGTCTACAGTTAGTCAAAGCATGAAACTTCAGTCCCTCATGCTCTCACATGGAGGCAGTGACATGGACTGGATAGAGCACTGAACTTAGACCAGAGAACCTACTTTGAAGTCCTGGCTGTGCCATAGTCTTAATGGGTGCCTGACCTCAGCCAAGTCCCTTGAACTAGGCGCCCTACACAAGTCTCAAGGGAAAAAAAGAAGCCAGACCATGACCCCTGGTTTCCTTCAATATATTTAGAGGAAGTCCCTCTGCCTGAGGACAGAGCAATGAGGAAATCTGGTCAGTCCAGTAAAAACACTTTCAATCAAAGGGGATGAGCCAGAAATACTGAGCTGCTCTATCTCAAAAGGCAGCCATGAGCCCTTAATGGCTTCCAAAATAGAAATATGCATGTTAATCCTCTCTCTATTCCTACTCCATTATCACATCGTGTTACCTTAATCTGAGCATCTTTCAAAGATGCTACTAACAATGTCTAAAGAAGTCTTGGTTTTCTAAAACATAAATTGATGATGATATCTACCTTAATCCTATAGTAATACTATCTGGGTTTTGGGAAGTTTTCCCTTGTCCAGTAATAAGAATATCCTCTGGGTCTTTTTACCTATATTATCAGGGCCTCTTCAGTCATTTTGGGCTGAAGATAAATTGAAATGTAAATGGGGTGTCTTTTGGGTGATCCAACAGGGTCATTTGTTAGTTTATCATAGCAACTGCCCCAAACTCAAATTTGCAAAGATATAACATGATTGAAAGGAAAGTGTCATGATCTAATGCTGAAACAATGAACTTCCTTTGCCTAAGTAGTTTTTACAATTTTTTCTTTTAGTTTTTACAATTTCACAGTTTCTAATATCACTACATTTGCCTTGAATTTTAAATTATCCTTCAGTGTCTCAGGGCAACTTGGCACACAATTTGGGAACCACATACAATGAAATTTACATGCCCCTCCAGTTTCAGACTCTGAGGTCTCTATTCTTGCCTCCCATGGGTACACGGTATTAATGTTTTTTGTATATAATTCCAAAAACTTCTATGCATAATCAAATGGAAACACACTATACCTAGTGTTCTTTTTTTTATACCTAGTGCTCTGATCGTGCATTTTTTGCTTCATAAATCCTAAAGATCATTTCGTAGCAGTACATATAATTCCTTGTCTTTTTTAATAATTGTAAGGTAAATGGTAATTTATACAACATTGCTATTGATGTACATTTAGTTGTTTAGCATTACTAGCAGATTGTAATGAATATCCTTCTACATATATCTTTGTCCACCTGCAGGATGAATTCTAGAAACAATTTCTGGATCAAGTTATGTGCATTTAAAATTTTGAAGGATATTAAATTTGTTGTAATTAATTTCAATTAATTGGTGCAAACACGCTCCTAAAAAAAGTTTAGTCAAGAAGGGAAATTTCCAGATGACATATTAGGAAAGGAGACGGGATGACCTAGGGCAGAGAGGCTACTTAAATAGGAATAGAAAAGACAGGCATCAGGGGACTCTAGCAAACAATGAGTCTGTATCAGGGGTTTTTAACCTTAGGGGTTTTGTGGATGGAATGCAGGGTGCCTTTGTAATTAAGGAGAGGGAAAATCTAAATCTTTATTTTCACTAACCTCTAAATAAAATTTAACATTTCTTTCAAGTATGAATGTAGGCAACACTCCACAGTAGTATTAACACTGCTTGCAAATCTGTCACCAAAAGCCATCACACATGGTTTCATTTCACATTACTATTGTTGCAGATACCTTGAAATATACGTTATGCTCATCAGTTCTTTTATATTTTTTTAAAGATTTATTTATTTGAGAGAGAGAGAGCAGGGGGAAGGGTAGAGGGAGAGAGAGAGAGGGAGAATCTCAGACTCCCAGCTGAGCACAGAGCCTGACATGGGACTCAATCTGATGACCCTGAGATCATGACCTGAGCCGAAACCAAGAGTTGGGTCAGTCAACCGACTGAGCCACCCAGGTGCCCTGCTCATCAGTTCTTTTAAATAGTGGCAAATATTAGATCCACGACTAGATCTTGTTACTTAATGCATTAATAAAGAAGCACGCATTATCTTATATCACAAACTTGTCTTTAAAATGTTATAATAACTGTATTCCAATATAATGCGTGATCCTGTATATTTTATTTTATGCCATCGTATTAGTTCTCTGTCAATGTGTAACAGATGATCCCAAACTTAGTAATTTAAAACGACAGGCATTTATGATCTCACGGTTTCTGTGGGTCAGGGGTTGTGACACAGCTTTGCCAGGTCCTCTGCTTCTGGATCTCACAAAGACTACAATCGAGGTGTGGGTTAGGGTTGTGGTTGCATCTTGAGGCTCAGCTGGGTATTCATTTGTAAGCTCACGTGTTTGCTGACTGAATCCAGTTCTTTGTTGCCCTTTGGACCAAGGGTCTCAGTTTCTTGTTGCTTTCTCTCTCTCAGTCAGAGCTGCCCTCAGCTCCTAGAGCATAACTGACAACATAGCCTTTGCCACAGAGTACCTGACAACATAGCCACTCGAAGTCAAGTCAGCAAGGGAGGGAATCTGCTAACATAACAGAAGTTAAAATCCTATGTAAGATTCCCAGAGTGGTTGAGTGAGGAGTGCAGTTACTGACTCCCTAATAAACAACTACGTCCCTGGAAAAACATTATTTGAAGTCATCACTTAAAGTCTCCAAAAATTGTCCTAAGGGCATAGAACAGAGACAAATACATTCAAGAAAATCTGCTAAGTCATGATAGGCAACTTTGTGGCCTTTGAATCATCACCTGTTCTTTCTCCACCAGCACGATTTTGGAAGAAATTACTCTGAGAGCTCTACTCTTGGCAGGTGCAGTCAGAAAAATAGGGACCAGTCTCCCCTCAGCTTTCACTCTAGGGCCATGGTGTCTCTCTAGGAGGGGCTGGCCCCAGCTCTGTGTTACAGAAAATATTTTAGGCAAGCACAGCGGAGAAGTCTATAGTCCATTCCTGTAGCCAGCCTGCATTTGTAGGGCAGAAGCTCTATTCCAGGCACAGCCGGCCACGGGTACTGGGCCCTGATCTCTCCCACCCCAGGTCCCTGGTAATGTGTAGGTTCTGGGCAGCCCGGGTGGCTCAGCGGTTTAGCGCTGCCTTCAGCCCAGGGCCTGATCCTGGAGACCCGGGATCGAGTCCCACGTCGGGCTCCCTGTATGGAGCCTGCTTCTCCCTCTGCCTGTGTCTCTGCCCCCCCCCCCGTCTCTCATGAATAAATAAATAAAATCTTTTTTAAAAACTGTAGGTTCTATGTCAAGAGGAGAACCAAGAAGACTGCTACCCTAGGAAACACTTTGCAACTTGGTCTGTGAGGTCAGTACTATTCAGATAGATGAGCCGTTAAATAAAATTATATCGGTGTGGTACATTTGTTACATTTGTTACATTTGATAAACCAATATTGATACATTATGATTAATGAAAGTCATTAGTTTACATTAGGGTTCACTTTTGTGTTGCATACTTCTATGCACTTTAATAAAAGCATAATGTCAGGTATTCACCATCATAGTCTCGTATAGAATAATTTCACCATCCTAAAAGTCCCTGCCTCTACCTATTCATTCCTCCCTCCTTCTGAATCCTGACAATCGCTGATCTTCCTATTGTCTCTATAGTTAGCATATTGCTAAGAGAAAGAAGCCAGTCTGAAAAGGCTGTATGATTCCAACTCTATGACATTTGTCAATTATAGCTCAATAATGCTGGAATAAAGTATTTTAAAGGGACTTAATCAATCAGATTCTCAGAGATAGAGCCAAAAAATCCACATTTTGAAAAGATTATTTATTTGAGGAAGACAGACAGCACAAGCTGGGTGGTGGGGCAGAGGGAGAGGGAGAAGCAGGCTCCCCACTGAGCAGAGAGCCCAATGCGGGGCTGGATCCCAAGACCCCAGGACCATGACCTGAGCCAAAGGCAGGTGCTTAACTGACTGAGCTTCCAGAATCCACATTTTAATAGCCTCTTCAGGTTGAGTCTTATACATATTCACATTTGAACTAGCAACATACGGGCTCTAGCTCTGGCAACTGACGTATAGATTTGAAACCTGGCTCTGAAACTTTCTAGCTGAGTAATTGTGGGCAAGTTACTTTTAAACACCCCCCCCCAAGCTTTAATGCTTTCAGGTGTAAAATGGGAATATTAATAACTCTTACCTCACACAATGGTTTTGATGATGAAATGAGCTATTATATCTACAGCCCTTACTACTATTGCTAGCACTCAGTAAATGGTAGCTATTATCTATAAAGCACAAGTACTGCATCTAGTTTTCCTTTATTTTGCTCACAGAGGTCCCAATAAATGTTTACTATTATTTAATATTTTATTTATTCATGAAAGACACACAGAGAGAGAGAGAGAGAGATAGAGAGGCAGAGACACAGGCAGAGGGAGAAGCAGACTCTATGCAGGGAGCCCGACTTGGGACTCGATCCCGGGTCTCCAGGCTCACGCCCTGGACCGAAGGTGGCACCAAACCACTGAGCCACCCCGGCTGCCCCAACTGTTGACTATTACTATCATAGGTTAATAAGGGCCAGTGAGAGGCAGTGTGGTATCATAAAATGAGCACAGGAGCTAGAGTTGGATCTGGATTCAAATTTCAGCTCTGCCTTTATAGGTTATGATCATGAACAAGTCATAATCTGCAAGCCTCAATTTCCTCATCTACCAGATAGGAATGAGATCAGTACCTACAACCCGGAGTGGTGAGAATGAAATGAGCTAATACATTTAAAGGACATGGCATACAGTGAGACTTACTACAATATTTTTCCATTTATAATTTCCTGAATGGAAACTTGGATCCTTTTACTATATGGTCCCTTCTAACCATGATTTCTGTGTTTGTAAATCTCACCTCAAACCTGCTTATTTAAAAAAGATGAAAGACTGTAGTTGATAGCTTATCATTGTTTCTTTTCCTTTCTTTCTTTCTTTTTAAGATTTTATTTTATTTATTCATGAGAGACACAAAGAGAGAGGCAGAGACATAGGCAGAGGGAGAAGCAGGATCCCCATGGGGAGCCCAATGCAGGACTCGATCCCAGGAACCTGGGATCACGACCTGAGCCAAAGGCGGACATTCAACCACTGAGCCAACCAGGCGCCCGTGTCTCTCTTTTTCTAATTAATAAAAGCTAAATGTTTCTACACCAGAACTTCAGAATGATCCAGGGCTCCATGAAACAATAAGAGCAGATATGTCTGCATCATCAATAAGCCAGAAGCTCTAAATAAATCACATCAATGTTTAAGAAGTCATTCTTCTACCTTCTCTTTTGCACATTCAGTCAACAGCAAAATGCACTTTTCATATCTCTGATGTTTCAAAAATTGCCAGTTACCAGAGAAAATAGCCTCCCCCGACCAAGCAGACTTGGGTATGATCATCTTCTGACCAGTTCCTCTCAGACTGGGCAGCAGGACCTTTATGTGAAAGAAACCAGGAGGACTGCAAGGCTCAGACATATACTTTGGTCCAGACTGTCAAGGTACTGAATGTGTTGGCAGAAGAACTATCTCGAGACATTTAGTTTGTCAAGACTGGTGTTCAGTAATGAATGTTTCGGAGAGTGATACTGGTCAGTTAGCATCTACCTAAGGGAGAAAATGAAATGTGTATTCAAGCCCCCAGAACACAAAGCAATGTTTGGTTCAATGCTATTTGGGTAGGAGAGACCTTACATCTTATGGGAACTGTGAAGGTTAGGAGGAAGCATCACAGGAGCTGAGAAGCATATCAGACTCTCCAGGAGCAGATGTATTTTGAAAAAAAACATTTAAGATACTTATAGGTTTTGTAATACAATTTAAAAGCAAAAGAAGATTCACAAGATATTCTTGCCTCGGGCCAATATGTGGATAATAGAGTAAGAAAGTATGACTGCGGCCATGAGTTGAAACAGGTCAAGAAGCCCTGGTGAGAAGTTAATCATATAGGCTTAGAATCTGACAGTCATCCCATGCAGTCAATAGATATTTGTTGAGTGTGTATTATATGCCAGACCTTGTGCTTGGTCCTAAAGAGACAGCAGTGAACAAGGTAGATGATACCTACCTTAGGCAAGATAGCTAACCTCTCTAAATCTCAGTATTCTCATCCCTAAATCAGGAAAAATATTCATTATTCCTCTCTCATAGGACTGCTGTGAGGATTTAAGGAGGGCAAAGCATATAAGGTGTTTTGCATTGTCTGCTACAGAGTAGACACCTAATAAATGAAATAATTAGCCTGCTGGGGGGATAAGTGGGTCATCAGCTCAGCTCTGAAAAATGTATAGCGTTTTGATAGGCAGAGACAAAAAGAAGACATTCAAGTAGAGAGAACAGCATTAATTAATTAAGTCACTCATGCAAAGAAACTTTTTGAGTGTCTATGATATTGGCATTCATAGGCATATTTCACTTACATGAATTCAGCAATACACAGTAGGAGAGAGCTGTTTAAATAGTATGGGCAAATCCTCCCACCATTACACTCAATTAATATATACCCCGGATCAAGTGTGAGATGAGAGGCATGAATCTGTTCTTCAGGCTCCTAGTGTGAACAGCTTGCTTTGCTGAGTGTCATCCTTTTGTTTAAAGATATATGTTTTTCATACAGTATGGCCAACTGGAAGTGCAAACCAACTACTTAAACTGAGGATCAAAAAGAACAACCCAGCGATCTGTATCTACACTGAAAAAAAGGCTGGCCATGCTGGACATTCTGAGAGAAGGCTGTCATTCTCTGCTGTGGCACCTCCCTAAGGCATCATCAAAAGTAACTCTATGTGCTTTTCATTTTGCATATTGACTCTAGGACCCATCTCATGTGTAAGGAGTGACTTCACTATTGCGTGCTAGGCACCATGCTAGATGCTGGATGTGATAAATGAGACAGACATAGCCTCTAGTAAGACACAAAAGAAAGGGTTGTTGAGCTTGAGGTAGGGATGGACAATGAGCAGGTACTTTTCCTGGCTTAGAGGATCTAGTTAGAGAAAAGTCAGGAGATATACCTGGAAAGGTAGGTTGGTGTTAGGTGGCTGAAGATGTCAAATGTAAAACTAAATGGTTTTGGAGCTCTTGATGCTATTCCTTCTTCAAGTGGATTGAGACATGTTCAAAGCAGTAATTAAGCAGCAGAAGATGGAGCTTATGGCAGTTCTCAAGATAAAGGAAATTTTTTTTCCTCCCAAGAAACCACTAGCAATGGCTGATATAATCTGAATAAATAAATTAATATTATAGCTGAAAGCTTGTCTCCCACCGTATAAAAAAATTAACTCTTAATGGATCAGTGACCCAAATATAACAGCTAAAACTATAAAACTCTAAGAAGAAAACAGGTACACATCTTCATGATCTTCTATTTGGCAGTGGATTTCGACACATGACACTGAAAGCATGAGCGACAAAAGAAAAAATCGATAAATTGGACTTTATCACAACTTAAATTTTTTGTGCCTTGGAGAACACTATCAAGAAAGTGAAAAGACAAACCACAAAATGGGATAGTATATTTTCAAATCACAAATCTGATAAGGGTCTAGTAAGCAGAACTCATACAACTCAACAACAAAAAGACAAACAACTCAATTTAAAAATGGGCAAAGGACTTGAATAAACATTTCTACAGAGAAAATACACAGATGGCCAATAAGCATATTAGATGTTTAACATACATTAGAGAAATACAAATCAAATCACAGTGAGATACCACTTCACATCCACTAAGATGCCAATAATAAAAAGAGAGACAATAACAAACATTGGCAAGGATATGGAGAAATTGGACCCTCACACAATGCTGATGAAAATGTAAAATGATGTAGAAAACAGTGTGATGATTCCTCAAAAAGTTGAACATAGAGTTACCATGTGACCCAGCAATTCCACACTCTATGTATATAACAACAAAAACAATAAAACAATGTACATTGTTTGTTTTATTAAAACAAAAACTTGGGATCCCTGGGTGGCTCAGCGGTTTAGAGCCTGCCTTTGGCCCAGGGCGCGTTCCTGGAGACCCGGGATCGAGTCCCACGTCGGGTTCCTCACATGGAGTCTGCTTCCCCCTCTGCCTGTGTCTCTGCCTCTCACTCTCTCTCTCTCTCTCTGTCTATCATAAATAAATAAATAAATAAATAAATAAATCTTAAAAAAATAAAAATAAAAAAATAAAACAAAAACTTGCACGCAAATATTCCTAGATGCACTATATGTAATAGTCAAAAGGTAGAAACAAACTAAATTTTCATCAACTGTTGAATGGAAAAACAACATATGGTATATTAATACAATGGATTATTACACAGCCATAAAAAGGAATGAAGTTCTAATACACGCTGCAGCGTGAACACACCTTGAAAACATTATGTTAAGTGAAAGAAGCCAGACGCAAAAGTCATATATTGTATGATTACATTTGTATGAATTATCGGCAATAGTCAAATCTATAGCAGATTAGTGATTTCTAGGTTCTGGGGGAAGTTGAAGGTGACTGCTTAATGTACAGAGTTTCTGCCTGGGGTGATG
Source organism: Canis lupus dingo (assembly GCF_003254725.2). Lineage (NCBI taxonomy): Eukaryota > Metazoa > Chordata > Mammalia > Carnivora > Canidae > Canis > Canis lupus. The sequence continues at coordinate 110,673,459 of NC_064281.1, read as the reverse complement.
AAAATATTTTGGAAGGAGGTAGAGGTTTTGGTTACACAACATTGTGAATGTACTAGATGCCACTGAATTGCACACTTTAAAAAGGATAGATAATTCTGTTTTATGAGTTTTATATCAATAAAAAATGTATACAGGAAAAGAGTAGATGAAAAGATGGAAAAGTTCAGAAGACATTCAGAAGCTATAAAAACAACCAAATGGAAAGCCTAGAACTGGAAAATACAATTTTTTTATTTTTTATTTTTTAAAGATTTTATTTATTTATGAGAGAGAGAGGGAGAGACATAGGCAGAGGGAGAAGCAGGCTCCCAGCAGGGAGCCTGATGTGGGACTCGATCCCTGAACCCGGGATCATGCCCTGATCCAAAAGCAGGAACTCAACCGCTGAGCCACCCAGGAGTCCCAAAAATACAATACTTAAATGAAAAATTCATTGGATTTTTAAAAATTTACAGTAAACTGGAATATAATGGAAATAAGAATCAATGAACTTGAAGATAGGTAATAAATTCATCCTAAATGATGTAAAAAGGGAAAAACACTGAAAAAATTTGAGAGGCTCAGTTACTTTTGGAGCAAAATCCAGGACTCCAAGATATGTGACATTGTAATTCTAAAAAGGGAAAAAGTCGAAAAAAAATATTTGAAATCTGACCAAAAATAGCAGCCCACAGATCCAGGAAAATTAGTGACCTCCCAAAAGAAAATCTCACTTAAACTTAGCGCCATAAACAAACTGCTACAAAGATAAAGTCTTAAAAGCAGTTAGGGAAAAGAGATACATTAAGAACAGAGAAACAATAATTATAGATGGCTTCATATCAGCCATTGTGTCATATCAGACACAGTGGAGTTCTGAAAATCAAGGAATAACATCATTAAAGTGCTAAAATTTTTTAAATGCTGTCAATATATAAGGAAGAAAAAGAAAAATCTACATCCAGGAAAAATACCTTGCAAAACTCAAGGCAAAATAAAAACAGTTTTAGAAGGACAAAAGCTGAGAAAATTTGTTGACAGCACATCCAACCTATAAAAATGCTAAGGAAAGTTTTTCAGGCTGAAGGATAAAGATAATAAGATGGAAATTCAGATATAAGTAAGCAATGAAGGGCACTGGAAATGTTAAATAGGTAGTAAATACAAAATACAATTTTTCTTTCTTTTGTTAAATTTCTTAAAGGCAATTGAATGTTGAAAGCAAAAATTAACAAAAATGTATTTTGAGTTATAAGTAAAAGTAGAATATATGACAATGAAAGCACTAAGGACAAGAGGGATGTGTAAGTGTAATTATTGTAATATTATTACACATTAATTGGTATAACTTATTTCTGTGTAAAATGCAGTTAGCGATTAGTTACTGTAATCTTTACAACAACTAAAAAACCTATAATACAAAATCTATTCCTAAAAAGCCAAGAAATGAAATAGAATGAAATACAAAAAATGTTCAATTAATCCAAAGAAGATAGGAAAGAAGGAATAAAATAAATAACAAAAGGGGGGATTAGGAAACAAATAAAGAATAGACTTAAACACAGTTATATCAATAATTCAATTAAATATAAATGGATTAAACACTTCAACTAAAAGATGCTGATGGACTCTAAAAAAATCAACATCTAACTATATGCTCTTTTTTTTTTAGATTTTATTTATTTATTCATGAGAGACACACAGAGAGAGGCAGAGACACAGGCAGAGGGAGAAGCAGGTTGCCTGAGGGGACCCTGATGTGGGACTCGATCCCAGGACCTCAGGATTACATCCTGAGCCAAAGGCAGACACTCAACCACTGAGCCACCCAGGCATCCCTAACTATATGCTCTTAACAAGATCACACTTGAAATATAAAAACACAATTAGGTTGAAAGTAAAAGGATGGAATGAGATATACAATGCAAACATGAAACGTAGGGAAGCTATTGAGGCTACATTAATGTCAGACAAAGTAGATTTTGAAACAAGGAGTACTGCCAGAGATAAAGAGGATCATTTGTTAATAAAAATAGGATTAAGGCACCAAGAATATATAACAATCCTGAATGAGTATGCAAAAATAGAGTTTCAAAATACATGAAGCAAAAATTTACGAAAATAAAGGAAGAAAAAGAAAAATCCACAATCATAGCTGGAGATTTAAACTCTCTTCTGTTAATAATGGATAAATCGAGAAGACAAAGTAATCAGAGAAGATGCATAACATTTGAAAAGTACTATCAACCGGGCAGCCCTGGTGGCTCAGAGGGTTAGCGCCGCCTTCAGTCCAGGGCGTGATCCTGGAGATCCAGGATCGAGTCCCACGTCAGGCTCCCTGCATGGAGCCTGCCTCTCCCTCTGCCTGTGTCTCTGCCTCTCTCTCTCTGTGTGTCTCTCATGAATAAATAAAAAAAAAAGAAAACTACTATCAACCAACTTTGGCCTACACCAACCAAGATAGACCTAATTCTGGGCCATAAAATGAGTTTCAGATATTTTAAAAGATTTAAATCATAAATTTTGTTCTCTAACCACAGTAGAATTAAATTAGACATCAATAACAAAAACATAAATGGAAAATCTCCAAATATTTGGAAATTAGAAACATAATTCTAAATAACTCATGGTTTAAAAAGAAATCATGAGTGAAATTAAAAGATAAACTGGGTAAGAAAGCACAATATATCAAATTTTGAGAGTTGCAGCTAAAGCAGTTGTAAATAGTAATTCTGGGTATTATGCTGAGTGAAGTAAGTCAATCGGAGAAGGGCAATCATTACATGGTTTCACTCATATGGGGAATATAAAAAATGTGAAAGGGATTAAAGGGGAAAGGAGAGAAAATGAGTGGGAAAAATCAGAGAGGGTGACAACACATGACAGACTCCTAACTGAGAAATGAACAAGGGGAAGTGGAAGGGGAGGTGGGCGGGGGGATGGGGTGACTGGGTGATGGGCACTGAGGGGGGCATTTGACGGGATGAGCACTGGGTGTTATACTATATGTTGGCAAATCGAACTCCAATAAGAAAAAATGTAAAAAAAAAGAAAAAAAGAAAAGAGGTTTAAAATGAATGATACAAAACTCTACTTTGAGAAGCTGTAGAAAGAAAGTAAAGTAAATCAAAATTAAATAGAAAAAGAGACAAAGAACAGAAATCAATAAAATAGGAAAAGACAAAACATTTGAGAAAAATCAAGAAAACCAAAAGTAGGGTAGTTTTTAAGATTAATACAGTTGAGGGGGATCCCTGGGTGGCTCAGCGGTTTAGCGCCTGCCTTCTGCCCAGGGCGTGATCCTGGAGACCCAGGATCGAGTCCCACATCAGGCCCCCTGGATGGAGCCTGCTTCTCCCTCTGCCTGTGTCTCTGCCTCTCTCTCTCTCTCTCTCTTTCTCTCATGAATAAATAAATAAAATCTTTTAAAAATTAATAAAATTGATAGAAGCCTAGCTAGAAGTAACCAACACAAAAAGACACAAAACACAAGTTACAAATTTCAGGAATTATAGAAGTGGCATCACTAGATACGCTATAGATACTTAAAAACTACAAAGGGAATATTATGCATGACTCATGATAACAAATTCAACAATTTAGACGAAATGGAAAAATTCTTTGAAAAACAATTTACCAAAACTAACACAAGACTGGAATCTTTTAATAATGCAAATATCAAAATCAATTCAAAACATAAAACCTTATCACAAAAAAGTTCCAAGAGTCAGTGGCTTCACTGGAGAACACTCCAAAAACTTAAGAAAAAATTTTATACCAATCTTAGGCAAACTCTTTCAGAAAATACAGGCAAAAACTTCTCTAAACTGGTTTTATGAGGCCAGCATGACCTTGATATCTAAGTCTGACAAAGAAATTTAAAAGAAAGAAAACTACAGACCAAAATCACTCATGAAAATTGGTGCAAAAATTCTTAACAGATGGGACGCCCGGGTGGCTCAGCGGTTTAGTGCAGCCTTCAGCCCAGGGTGTGATCCTGGAGACCCGGGATCGAGTCCCACATCAGGCTCCCTGCATGGAGCCTAGTTCTCCCTCTGCCTCTCTCTCTCTCTCTCTCATAAATAAATAAATAAAATCTTTAAAAAAATTCTTAACAGAATATTAGCAAATCAATACAACAATTTTGGGACACTTGGGTGGCTCAGTAGTTGAACATCTGCCTTTGGCTCAGGTTGTGATCCTGGGGCCCTGGGATGGAGTCCTGCAGGGAGCCTGCTTCTCCCTCTGCCTATGTCTCTGCCTTTCTCTGTGTCTCCAATGAATAAATAAATTAAATATTTTTTAAATACAATTTTATTAATTTTTAAAAAGATTTTATTTACTTACTTGAGAGAGAGGAGGGAGTGAGAGGAACAGCAAAGGAAAAGGACAAGCAGACTCCATGCTGAGCGTGGAGCCCAGCACAGGGCTCGATCCCATAACCCTGAGATCATGACCCGAGCCAAAATCAAGAGTTAGTTGCTTAACTGACTGAGCCACCCAGGTGCCCCACAGCAATTTTATTTTTAAAAAACTATCCTGACCTGCATTTCCCTGATGATAAATGACGTTGAGCATCTTTTCATGTGTCTGTTGGCCATCTGTATGTTTTCTTTGGAAAAATGTCTATTCATGTCTTTTGCCTATTTTTTCATTGGATTATTCATTTTGAGGGTGTTGAGTTTCATAAGTTCTTTACGTATTTTGGATACTAACCCTTTATTGGATAAGTCATTTGCAAATATCTTCTCCCATTCTGTTGGTTGCCTCTTAGTTTTGTTGATTGTGTCCTTCGCTGTGCAGAAGCTTTTTATTTTGATGTTTTGCTTTCGTTTCCCGTGCCTCAGGAGACGTACCTAAATTACAGTGAGATACCACCTCATACCTGTCAGAATGGCTAAAATAAACAACACAAGAAACAACAGGTATTGGTGAGGATGTTGAGAAAAAGGAACCCTCTTCCACTGTTGAACCCTCTTCCACTTCCACCAATGCAAATTGGTGTAGCCACTGTGGAAAAGAGTACGGAGGGTGCTTGAAAGTTAAAAGTAGAACTACCCTACAATCCACCAATTGTATTATTTGGTATTTACCCAAAGAATACAAAAATACTAATTTAAGGGAGATCCCTGGGTGGCTCAGTGGTTTAGCACCTGCCTTCGGTCCAGGGCGTGATCCTGGGGTCCCGTATCGGCTCCCTGCATGGAGCCTGCTTCTCTCTCTGCCTATGTCTCTGCCTCTCTCTCTCTCTCTCTCTCTCTGTGTGTGTGTGTGTGTCATGAATATATAAGTAAAATCTTTTAAAAGAATACTAGTTCAAAATATAAAATACTTAGGAATCAATTTAACCAAAATTGTGTAAGAGCTGTACATTGAAAATTGACACACATTGTGGACCGGAATTAAGAACCTTAAATAAATGGAGAGATACATGTTCACAGATCAAAAGTCCCAGCATTGTTAATATTTTAATTTTCCCTATATTGATTTATAAATTCGCCACCATCAGAATAAAATCACAGCAGGCTTTAACAGTTACAGAAAAGATTATTTAAAAATTTATATAGGGGCACCTGGGTGGCTCAGTTGGTTAAGCATCTGCCTTCGGCTCAGGTCATGATCCCAGGGTCCTAGGATCAAGCCCCATCAGGCTCCCTGCTTGGCGGGGAGCCTGCTTCTCCCTCTCTCTCCACCCCTCTACCCCTTCCCCCACTCATGCTCTTTCTCTCGCTCTCGCTCTCTCTCAAATAAAATCTTGAAAAAAATAAAAAATATATAAAATTTTATATGACTATGTGAAGGGCTCTAAAAAAAAGCAAAGTTGAATAAGCTGCACTAGCTCATTTTAGTACTTACTATAAAATTGCAGTCATCAAAACAGTGTGGTATTGGCATACGGCTAGGCAAATAGATCAATGGAACAGAAAAGAGCAGGAGTTGGCAAACTTTTTCTGTAAAGTTAGTAGTTAGTAAATACCTTGCATGCTGCAGGCTGTACAGTCTTTGTCACAACTACTCAACCCTGTGGTAGGTGAAAGTAACCATTGACAATATTTAAATGAATGAGTGTATGTGTTCTAATTAAACCTTACTTATGGACTCTGAGACTTGAATTTCATATACTTTTCACATCATGAAATATTCTCCTTCTTATTTTTCCCCAATCATTTAAAAATGTTTTAAAAAATTTTCTTAGTTCATGAGCCATACAAAAGCAAACACAAAAGGGAAATTTGCTAGAGGAGAGTGGAATGATTCATATCTCCCCAGAAAATTAAATAAGAAGACCGCATTACCTTGGAGAGATTTTAGGCTAAGATATCCAAAATGGTAGGTTATGGTAAAGAATGGGAGAGAACAGAATGAACCACTGAATGAGGCGGCTGTGGGGAATGTCTTGGAGGAAACACTCTCTCCCTGCCATATGACCCACTAGAATTGACCATGGGGAAATATGGAGGGTTAGCAGGTCACTTTGGGCTGGATCTTTAGGGGTTATTAAAGAAATACCCCTTTTCTCCAACTGTAGCATCTTGTCTTCCCTGCCCCTACAGAGGTGTCATGAGCAGTGCTTTGTGATGCCCAAGCCACCTCAACACAATCGTTGGCTAGGGGATCTCCCTGATGACCAAACAAAGCTGAAGGCGTGGCTCCTCACTGGTCAGCAGGCCTGGGGCAGACCACTGAGAGGCTTTAACATGGCTGGTAAGATCTGTGCACCAGAGGAGACTAGCACAAGTATGAAACAATCAAACAAAAGCATGAAACAGCCAGCCCCAAGAATCAGAAAAAAGAAGAGTTCTTGTCGACCAAAGCCCAGAGCCAGTGGCAAGGTTAGATGATCTTACTCATGCTCTTCTTCTTCCCCAGAGATCTCCCCAAGCCCCCTGCCCTACCCTTGCCTGACACAAACCCCTTCCTCAACCCACATCTCTACTCATGGAGCCCCATTCCTATACATTCCCATTCTCTTCCCCCAAACAAATCCCATGCTGACTCACTCCATTGCCTTTCCAGGTGCAGAAGAAAACCACAAAGCCAAAAAGACCTCTTCAAAGGAATTTGAGAAAAAAAACTCCTCGAGCATCCCCTTCTTCCTTAAGAATGCCTAACACAGCAATAAGGCCAACGATATTCATCTGTTACCACAAGCTGAGTGAGAAACAAAATGAAAATGAGCCGAGAGGGAATAAGAAGCACTGGAAAATCCAAAAGTTCCAAGTAACATCCTGTACAGCTAGCAAATGCCAAGCATGGGCTAGAAACCTTGCATCTTCTGAAGCAGCTGTGGAGAACTGGTCAAACACATAAAGATCAAATCTGGAGCAACAGGGTACACAGATTGATAAAAGGAAAGTCAACAAGTTGTGAAAAGGCAATGTGTTTGTGTGTCTATGACAGATGAAGGGGAAAAAATGAAGAGACAGGCATGTGAGTAGAGAGGGAGGTGAGGTCCTGGACGGTTGGGGGCCAGACTGGCAGGTCCACAGTTAGCCAGACATGGGGATAAGGACTGCATGAGGACTGAGAACTAAACACAAATATTCTCAGCAGTTTGTCCCACAGGCAAGAAGAAAAAGAGCTTTGGTGGTTCTATGTGTGTTTGGTGTAGAGACGGGGCACAAAGTCAGAGCTGAGATTGCCAGAACCCAGATGGGAAGAGGGTTTAATGCGTGGTGGGTGACAATGACACTCCTCCTAAAACAGTAGACAACAAAAGCACCTTCAGGTCACCTAACCACCTCCGGGTGACGTATGCCATTGTGGTGTGCATTGTACCCCACCCAGTGCTGTAAGCCACCAAAGGCCTTCAGAGAGACAAAATCTCACCCTATAGAAAGTCACCAACAGCACCCCCACACACTAAAATAATGGTGTTTGGAGGCCACAAATGCAAGAGCAATTAATTAGGCTATTTTCTTGTTACGAAGGTTTGGGTGGAGGAATGGCCTACCATGGGTAGGGCAGTGGGAATGGTCTGCCCACCTGCAGGCAATAAAAGGAAACAGCAAAAAAACAAAACAAAACAAAACAAAACAAAAAACAAAGAGGAAACAGTGTCCACAGAGAATTTTAATATAAGAACAACAAAACCCAGTAAAAGGCAATCTTGTTTTTATTAGCACCATAATCAACCATTTCTAAATTTTAATATATATGTAAGGTCCAAATTAGCCAATTTTTAGAATGCATGTTTTAATAATCATCTTATTCTACAAGGAAGTTACTTTGACAAATTCTTGTCAAATAGTTGGTCCCAGGGAGAGGCTGTTCTTTTCTAAAGTAAGTTCTTAACCATTTAGAATCATTTGAGCTTGCTTTGAGCACACTTCCAGACTGCGATCCCTGTGGCCATATATAATACACATAACCCATATTTTTAAAAATATTTTATTTATTTATTCATGAGAGACACACACACAGAGAGAGAGAGAGGCAGAGACACAGGCAGACGGAGAAGCAGGCTCCATGCAGGGAGCCCAACGTGGGACTCGATCCCGGGACCCCAGGATCATGCCCTGGGCTGAAGGTGGCGTTAAACCATTGAGCCACCCAGGGATCCCCACATAATCCATATTTTAAAAGTAGATTCTAAATTTAAAATTATAGCACAGTGATTATAAAGACAAAGACCAACTTGAGTTACTTCGGCTGAGATTCCATGCAATCAATTTTTTTTATTGACGTCTAAATTGGTGAAGCAAAGTGCAATTCAAAGAATAAAGTTTTAGAGTGTAATGAAACTTTTACTTTGTTTGAAAATAAATATTTTCCTGAATTTAAACAATATCTTTTTAAAAGATATTTTTTCATTTGAGAGAGAGAGAGAGAATGAACAAGAGCAGGGGAGGGGCAGAGGGAGAAGAAGACTCCCTACCAAGCAGGGAGCCTGACCCAGGGACCATATGCAGACCCTGATCCCAGGACCCTGATTCCTGGACCCAGAGATCATGACCTGAGCTGAAGGCAGATGCTGAACCGAATGAGCCACCGGGGCACCGCATAAACATCTTTAAACATGAAATGCATTCCTTAATTGTTCATTATTTTAATACTACATTAAAAATCAAAATAACATCTTAGATCGGTTGTATGATTTAGTAGCTGCCTAAATTGTAACCTTTGCACGTGTTTTGATCTCAAAATCTCCTTATGATTTTTACAGTGATAGTTATGTATAAAATGTTCCATATGGGCATCTGGCTGGGTCAGTTGGAAGAGCATGAGATTCTTGATCTCGGGGTTGTGGATTCAAGCCCCTTGTTGGGTGTAGAGATTACTAAAAAAGTAGACTACGTAAATTCAAAATGTGCAATTTGGTGAGTTTCAATATACATAAACATCTGGTAAACCATCACACCAAATCACAATCGTGAATATATCCAACTATAATCCCTTAAAGTTTCCTCATGCCTCTTGATGATCCCTCCTCCCCCTCACCACCTCCATCCCCAAGCAACCATTAATCTTCATTCTATCACTACACATTAGTTTACATTTTCTATAATTTTATATAAATGGAATCCCAGAGAACATCCTCTTGTGACTACCTTCTTTCACTGGGTATAATTATTTTGAGTTACCTACACTGTGTAAATCAGTAGTTCATTGCTTTTTATTGCTGAGTATTCCACAAAAAAAAATTTAGCCACACACTGTCCATTCACCTGTTGTTAAACAGGTGGTTGCTTCCAGTGCTTAGCTATTACAAGAAAGGTGCTAGAAACATTCATGTACAAGTCTAGGTACGAATATAGGGTTTCCTTTCTCTTGGGTAAACACCTAGGAATGGCTAGAACACATGCAGGTGTTTAACTTTTTAAGAAACTGTCAAACTTTTTTTTCAAAGTGATTGTACCACCAGCAGTGTATGAAAGTCCCAGTTCCTCTACATTCTCACCACTTGACATGATCAATCTTTTTTTTCCTGAATGTAAATCCATTTTTACCTTTGGTTCTGTCTTATCCTTTCTCTACCACACTCCTGTTATTTTTTTAAAATTGTAGTTGACATACAATGTTATATTAGTTTAAATCTATAACAACCCTACACATTATGCAATGCTCGCCATAAATATAGTCACCATCTGTCGCCATACAAAGTTAATTACAATATTATTGACTATATTCCCTATGCTGTACTTCTCATCCTCATGACTTATTTTATTTTAAACATTTTATTTATCCATTCATGAGAGACACACACACAGAGAGAGAGAGAGACAGAGACAAAGGTGGAGAGAGAAACAGGCTCCCTGCAGGAAGCCTGATCCCACATCAGTATCCTGGGATCATGCCCTGAGCCAAAGGTAGATGCTCAACCACTGAACCACCCAGGTGCCCCTGGTCCAGAGATTCTTTTTTTTTTTAAAGATTTTATTTATTCATGAGAGACACACACACAGAGAGAGAGAGGCAGAGACACAGGCAGAGGGAGAAGCAGGCTCCAAGCAGGGAGCCTGAAGTGGCACTCGATCCCGGGTCTCCAGGATCAGGCCCTGGGCTGAAGGCTGCCCTAAACCACTGAGCCACTGGGCTGCCCCGACTTAATTATTTTATAACTGGAAGTTTGTACCTCCTAATCCCCTTTACCTATTTTTTCTCATCCCCCACCCCCTCCGCCTGGCAATCCCCAGTTCTATACAGTTATGAGTCTATTTCTGTTAGTTTGTTCATTTGTTTTTTAGATTCCACGTATAAGTGAAATCATATGGTATTTGTCTTTCTCTGACTTATTTTACTTAGCATAATACGCTTTAGGTCATCTATGTTGTGATGAATGACAAGATTTTATTCTTTTTTATGGCTGAGTAATGGAATATTGGAATATTACTCAGCTATAAAAAAGAAAAATCTTATTGAGGTATATATGTATATCCATATGTATATATGTTTATGGAATATATATGTATGGGATATCCATATATATACCACATCTTCTTTATCCATTCACCAATTGATGGACATTTAGGTTGCTTCCATATCTTTTTACCCAAAGAAAGTGAAAACAATAATTCGAAAAGATACACACACTCCTATGCTCATTGCAACATTATTTACAAAGCCAAGATATGGAAGCGATCTTTTAAAATTTTATCCATTCTAATATAAGAGTCATGGTGTCCCATTGTGGTTTTAACTTATATTTTTTAATTTAATTTGCCAATATATAGTACATCATTAGTCTCAGATGTAGTTTTCAATAACTTATCAGTTGCATATAACACCCAGTGCCCATTGCATCACGTGCCTTCCTTAATGCCCATCACCCAATTACCCCATCCCTATACCCACCTCCCTTTCAGCAACCCTCACTTTGTTTCCCTGAGTTAAGAGTCTCTCATAGTTTGTCTTCCTCTGATTTTTTCCCATTCAGTTCCCCTTCCCTTATGATCCCTTACACTATTTCTTATATTCCACATGAGTGAAACCATATGATAATTGTCCTTCTCCTATTGACTCATTTCATTCAGCATAATACCCTCCGGTTCCATCCATGTCAACGTAAATGGTAAGTATTCATCCTTTCTGATGGCTGAGGAATATTCCATTGTATACATAGACCACATCTTCTTTATCCATTCATCTGCCAAAGGACATCTCAGCTCCTTCCACAGTTTGGCTATTGTGGACATTGCTGCTTATAAACATCGGGGTGCAGGTGTCTCAGGTTTTCACTACATCAGTATCTTTGGGGTAAATCCCCAGCAGGGCAATTGCTGGGTCATAGGGCAGATCTATTTTTAACTCTTTGAGGAACCTCCACAGTTTTCCAGAGTGGCTGCACCAGTTCACATTCCCACCAACAGGGCAAGAGGGTTCCCCTTTCTCCACATCCTCTCCAACATTTGTGGTTTCCTGTCCTGTTAATTTTCCCCATTCTCACTGGGGTGAGGTGGTATCTCCTTGTGGTTTTGATTTGTATTTCCGTGATGGCAAGTGATGCAGAGCATTTTTTCATGTTTCTGTTGGCCACTTGTATGTCTTCTTCGGAGAAATGTGTTCATATCTTCTGCCCATTTCTTGACCGGATAGTTTCCCTTTAGGCTGTTGAGTTTGATAAGCTCTTTATAGATCTTGGATACTAGTCCTTTATATGATATGTCATTGGAAAATATCTTCTCCCATTCCATAGGTTGGTTTTTAGTTTTGTTGACTGTTTCTTTTGCTGTGCAGAAACCATTTATCTTGATGAAGTCCCAATAGTTCATGTTTGCTTTTGTTTCCCTTGCCTTTAGTGATGTGTCTTGCAAGAAGCTGCTGTGGTTTAGGTTGAAGAAGTTGTTGTCTGTTTTTCTCCTCTAGGATTTCGATGGATTCCTGTCTCACATTTAAGTCTTTCATCCATTTTGACTTTATCTTTGTGTATGGTGAAAGACAATGGTCTAGTTTCATTCTTCTGCATGTGGCTGTCCAATTTTCCCAACATCATTTATTGAAGGGACTGTCTTTTTTCCATTGGTTATTCTCTCCTGTTTTGTCAAAGATTAGTTGACCATAGAGTTGAGGGTCCACTTTTGGATTCTCTCTTCTGTTCCACTGATCTATGTGTCTGTTTTTGTGCCAGTACCACCCTGTCTTGATGATCACAGATTTGTAATATAGCTTGAAGTCAGGCATTGTGAGCCCCCAGCTTTGGTGTGTTTTTTTTTTTAACTTACATTTCTATGATGATTAATGTGTTTAGTTGCCATACATATATTTTCTTTTGTAAAGTTGTGCCCTTTTTATTAAATTGGCTTGTTCCCTTATTATTAAGTTTTCAAAGTTCTTTACATGTTCTGGCTATGAGTCCTGTGGTGGATATGTGACTTGCAAATATTTTCTCCCAGGCTGTACTTTGTCTTTTCATTCTCTTAACAGTGTCTTTCTCATAACCAACATTTTTAACTTTGATATAGCCTAATTTATCCTTTTTTTTTCTATTCTGAATGGTGTTAGAGTTTCTCTGAATTTTTGTAATCTCCCTGTTTATATCTTTCACCAAATTTTGAACGTCTTCAGTCATTATTTCTTCAAATATGTTTTCTGTCCCACACACTCCTCTCCGCCTGAGATTTTGATAATAGGAGTGTTAGACTTGGAATTGTTCCACAGGTCCCTAAACCCCTGTATATTTTTTTAGATACCTTTTTTCCTCTCTTGTTCAGATTGAATTATTCCTATTGATTTTTCTTCAAGAACTTTTACTCTTTCCTCTCATCTTGATTCTACTTTTGAGCCCAAGCAGTGAGTTTTTATATTTTAATTATTGTATTTCTCAGATCTAGAATTTCCATTTGTTTATTCTTTATATTTCCTACTTCTTTGCTGAGATTTTTCTTTGTCTTTCCATTTATTTCAAAAACATTTCCCCTTTCTTATTACAGCATTTCAGAGCTGCTTTTAATATCTTTATCAAATAATTTCAACAACTGTATCATCTTGGCATTTGACATCCGTTGATCATCTTTTCCCATGAGAGTTGAAATTTTCTCTGGTTCTTAAGATGCTGAGTAATTCTGGATTCTCTCCTGGACATTTATCCAATTGATCATTCCATTTTTGAAGAGAGGCATGCGAAAATCTCCTACTGTAATTATGGATTTATTAAATTCTCTTTTTATATCTAACAGTCCTATTTTCCATACTTCAAGGTTATGTTATTAGGACAATACAAGTCCGTTATTACATCTAGTTAATGTGTTTTTAAGCACTGTTCCTCTTTATCTTTATTAACATACTTTCTCTCAAATTCTATTTTGTTAGATATTATTTTGCTTCACTAGCTTTTTTTGGTTAAAATTTAGATGGCATATATTTGCTGTATGTTTTTAATATCAGTGTTCTGTTGGTTTGGCTTTAGGTATCTTGCAAACAGCATATAGCTTGACTTTGTTTCATAAATAATATGACAGTCTCTTCTACATAACTAAATTTAATCTGTTCGCATTTATAGTGGTTGCTGACATTTTTAGAAATATCATGCTTTTTGTTTAGCATCACTTTCTTTGCTTCATTTTTCTCCTTTCCTGCGTTTAGTTGGACTTAGAAAGTTTTCTATATATTTTTTCCTCTCTAAATTTTGAAGCTATAGAAACTATTTCTTTTTTTAACTGGTTATCCCTAATATTTTAAGGACATATAAAGTTACACCTTTTTCTGACACAGTCTAAAATTATTTAGAATTGTCAATTCTGAATATGACAGATTTTATACTACTGAATATGACAGATTTTAGCATAACTACAAACTGAACAGTCCAATATTATTTATTTTGTCTGAAGTATTAATTTTACATTTCTTTAAACATCAAAAAAAGAATTGGACTCTGCACTCAGCACAGAGTCTACTTGAGACTCTCTCTGCCTCTTCCCCTCTCAAATAAAAAATAAACTCAAATCAGTCTTTTATTTTTGGTAGTTTTTAAGGTATTATCTTAATCCTTAATGTTCTGCAGTTCTACTTTGATGCACCTAGCTATTATTTTCATTTATCCTGCTCAATACCCAAAGTACACTCCGGAACTAAGGACTCGGGTGTTTCTTCAAGACTGGAATTCTTTTCTATTATATCAGCAAATACTATTTCCCTGCAATCTTCTTCACCATCTCTGGAATTCCTCTCAATATAGTCCATTTTCTTCACTGTTATATTTTTTAAAATATCTTTCTCTTTTTGTGCTACATTTGGCATTCTTCAGTGCTGTCACTTTGCTATTTTCTTTTTTTGTGTCCAATCCCAAGTATATACTCCCTTAAGTTTGCATTTAAATGACTTTATTTTCCTTTCCAAGATTTCTAATTGGTTCTTTCGTATCCATCTGGTCTCATCTTTCATTTGTTTATTTTCTGTTTGCTCCATAATTTCCTGCTATTTTTATTTATTTTTTAAAGATTTTATTTTTAAGTAATCTCTACATCCAGCTTGGGGCTCAAACTCACAGCCTTGAGATCAGGAGTCGCACACTCCACCAACTAAGCCAGCCAGGCAGCCCTTTAATTTCCTGCTATTTTAAAATTAAAGTTATTTGTATACTTCTTTGAGCATCCCCATCATACTTAACAAAATCTTTGATGGGCTTTTCCAGAAAATCATTTCATCCTGAATGAATTCACATTCTGATTGTTTATTTCCATGGTGGTCTTTCTTAGTGCCAATCTTTTTCATGTATTTTAAAATCCTTGTGTGGAGACTCATTTGAATAGCATATAATTTTGTTCCTTTCCCATCCTGTCTATGCTCCATGCTTCCTTTTATCGGCATTCTGTGCTGATCCTACATGATTCCCAGGACTGTAGTCCAGAACCAGGTCTTATTGCATATTGTCAGGACTTATTATTATTATATAATAATACTGAAGATCTGTTAAGCCAGTGGCAACTTGATTCAGTTGCTTATAACAAAAGTTTTTCCTTGGTCTTCTACTCCCTAGGTTAACAGCTTCCTTTAATATTCTAGCCCCCAACACAGAGCAAAGTGTAGTAAACTTTCCTGAGCTCTAGATGCATATATCCACTTATCTATCTGACCTCTCCTCTGGGTATATGATAAGCATCTCAAACTTTATGTGCCTAAAGTTGAACTCTTGATTTTCACTCTCACTCCAAATCCTTCTCCAGTGTTCTTCACCACAGTAAATGGCACCACCATCTACCCAGTTGCTCAGGCAAAGAAAAAAAAAACATCCTTTAGGTTGGAGTCACCTTTAAACCTCTTTCCTTCACCACTCTACATCAAATCCGTCAGCAAGAATGGCCAACTCTTTCTTCTTCATAATATACCCTGAATCTAGGCACTTCTTACCACTTCCATCACTACCTCTATGGACAAAGATACCATTCTCCTTTGTCTGGATCATTTCAATAACTATTCACTAATGATAATAGTGAGTAGTCACTAATAATAACTACTCAATAACTACTCACTACTTCATGCTTCTGCTCCTGACCCAGTCAACATTCTATCAGATATTCAGAGAGTTCACTTCATGGTGCAAATCTGATTATATCATTCTTCTGCTTAAAACCCTCCAATGAATTCCCATTCAGAATAAAATCTAAGTTGCTCCTGTGGCCATCAAGTCCCTACCTGATCTGCTTCCTGCTTTTTTCTCCAAACCTACTCCTATTACCCTCCACCATTCTTACAATGTATTGTGGAGATTAAATGTCATCATGTGTGTAAAGTGTCTACCATAGAGTTTGACACGTGTACATTGTTCACTAGATGCATAACTATTATCATAGTTGTGTACTAAAGTTGTTGAGATGAGGCATGGGCTGGAATGATGGGACATGAGCGGAGAACAATACAAGTAAAGTCACGGAAAGCAGAATTTGGTGAAGTAATGTTAGAAGGAGCTAAGAAGAGAAGCTCATGGAAAGGAATTGACATACTATGCTTTTCTGTAATTACTCTCCACTCCTTCCTGCCCAATACACACACCCCCTACCTGAGTCATGTGGGTTGAGTAACCTACCTTTCAGTCATTTCATATTAGAATTAACCATTGGCCTGCAAAAGCTTGCAGATTTTGATGCTTTATTTAAAAAGCTAGGTTTTTTTTCCTACATTCCCAGAAGGGCCAAACTATGATGGCCAGTCACAAAACACAACCCACACTTCTACTATACCAATCTGTTTCCTTCAATTGGAGTTATTTAAAGTAGGAGTTAAAATGTAGCTTTTGAAGGCAAAATCCTGATGGTAGATATGCCTTTCCTGTTATAGGTCCTGCTTTGGCAGAGCACCAGTCATTTATTAACAGCACACTGGTATTCTCAAAATCCTGCTGATTTTGACATATAATTTACAGATCTATAAATCATTCGAAAGAGATTTACCTTTTGATTCTACTAAAAATAAGAATAAACTGATTCTTGCTCACTGGTACTGTTGATTCCTACACAGTGATCTATTGTTCATCAGTTCTCACAAAGGAAAGTTTACACGGAGAACTGTTTGAGTAAAAATTGTTGGTATTTGATTGCTGGAGTCTTTTGTATTATAAATTGGTCTCATCAGTTATGCACAAGATAAAACTCTCCAAAAAAGAGGCTTTCAAAATATCTTTTTCAATAGTATTCCTGGAGTCACAATATCAGAGTTAAAATAGCCCCAATATGTTTTGGTTTGAAAAATACAATTATGCCAAGCTAACTTTAGAGGAAATCCAGGCCAGCATGTTTAGAGATTATTTCCTGATGTTGTGAGAAAGTGGGCAGGTACCCAAATCTCTGACCCAGCTCAATCCCAGGCTTATCATTAAAGCAGATAATTGCACACCCCTTTTACTTCAGCGAAGGGGGGGCTCAGAACGGAATCCTTCCAACCAAAAATGACTGGCTGGAGCCATCTCCGATTTTGTCAAGCCAGCAGTCAGCATGACACATAAGAGAATATTGTTGCATTAGTTGGTATTAATATTTACAGAACTGATCGAAAATTAAAGAAAAATGCTAAGCTCTATTTCCAAAATGTAAAAAAGGCAAAGGCTAAGTGGGACCTCTTGCACAGCTACACTCTGGAAAGTTGTGGAAAGAAGGTAGGATCTATCTTTTTCATTAATAACATCCAGGCAAAGCCCTCTCTAAAGCCTGACATAGGAGATGGTGATGTTTAGGGCTAATGGAGGAGGAAGAACTGGGTTTCTTGTTTGTTAACTAGGTATGTATCATCACGTGAGGAGGAGGAAAACTGGAACACGTCCAATGGGCTCTCATTCCTTTGAGACTAATTTTACCTTTGCATTGTCTCTGCTAATATTGAAAGTCTAAATTCTGTAATTAAATTCCAGTTAAGCAGTGCCAAAACACCTCTCTAGCTCAGTTTTTTTTTTAAAAAAAGATTCTATTTATTTGAGAGAGAGAGAGAGAGAGAGCACTAGTGGGGAGTGGAGAGTAGGGGGTGGGGGGAGGTGCAGAGGGAGAGGGAGAGACAAGATCTCCACTGAGCAGGGAGCCTGATGCAGGGCTCTATCCCAGGACCCTGGGATCATGACCTGAACTGAAGGCAGAGCGTAACCGACTGAGCTACCCAGGCGCTCCTCTCCAGCTCAGTTTTTAAAAATAGGTTAAAAATAAATTTAACTAACTGTTTGATTCAAATAAATACAATTCCTTGTTTGAAGGAATCAACGCATGAACAAATCTAGATGCACTTGGGCAGTGAATGTTCACTTTCTTTTGTGAGAAGTGGTGAACACACAAACCCTGAGACCAATGCTGAGTACATCATCATTGATAAGACCCAGTCCCTCGCCACAGGTTGCTCACAGTCTATTGAGGAGGGAGAGGGACAGGATGTCATTGAAACGTTGCACAATAGTGCAGTGGTAAAGGGATACACGTGTGTCATGGGAGCACAAATGAAGGTCATTGGAATCCAGGCTGGATATGTCAGGGATGGCTTCCTGAAGAGGGAAAAACAGGGTAACAGCACAAACCAGAGCCCAGAGGTGACAACCAGAGTAAGTGTAGGTAAGATCAGAGCAGTTTGATGTCTCTAGACTGCAGAATTGAAGCAAGAAGTGACAAGTTGCACTTGGAAATATTTATAAATATGCATATATACACAGGTTAGCACATACACATATCTTTCCTTGCTCTGTCACTTAGAGAACCTAGAAGCAATCACATGCTTGGAACAAAGAACAATAAAAGGAAGCATTGCTCTCTGGAGAAATGGCTCATTCTAGAACTGGGGGAAGAAACATTCAAGAGAATACTGGAGTATCTTATAAGCACCGGAAAATAAGAAGGTAGTCCAAAGAAATGAAGAGAAGGAGGGAGGGAAAAATATAAGGAAGGAGGGAGGGAGGGATAGGATCGAGATGGCCAAACAGGTCATTCCTGACTTTAGTCTCCCTCACAAAAAGACTGATTAATAACTATCCACGGACAAGATTACCTTTTTGAAAATTCCAGAACCAGGAGGTGAGGCTGAAGTACCACCTTTGGATCACAGAGAGTAAGAAAAACTGTATTAGAAGGGAAAGGGGAGGGCAGCCCAGGTGGCTCAGCAGTTTAGCACCGCCTTCAGCCCAGGATGTGGTCCTGGAGACCTGGGATCGAGTCCCATGTCGGGCATCTTGCATGGAGCCTGCTTCTCTCTTGGCCCCCCGTCCCTCTCTCTGTCTCTCATGAAGAAATACATAAAATCTTTTTTAAAACATAAAATCAAAAAAAGAAGGGAAAGGGGAAAGGATTCGTTTGGACTGCATCGCCCTCTCCCAGGACAGTACAGTGTGACACCAAGAGGATCCCCTTGGGCCTATGGTTTCTCCACTGGGAAAAAGAGAGCCCAAGGTGGACATCCAGCTTCCCCAGCATTGCAGGATGCACCCTGGGAGGCCCACTTGGATCTTGCCCCACAAGGATCACTGGGGGAGTCGCTGAGACTGGACTACTGGGGAGATGGAGAAGGGGTGGTACTCAGAGGAATGAGCCCACAGACCTTGATGGGCACATTCCTTCTTTTTTTTCAAGATGACGGACCACATTCCTATTGGCAGCAATACTCAAGTGGCTCTGCCTGTGTGCAGAGCCAAACCACTGTACCTACGTGGTCGGAGAGCTCAGTTGGCAGATCTGCCTGGCTTGGGTCTCAAGCTAACAGTCAGTAGCAGCCCTAGAGCTCATCCTATAGCTGTGCTGAGGCAGAGAGCTAAGTCAGAAGCTGTGTACACCTGGAGAGCATAGCCTCTAGCCTGCCCAACCAGGAAGGCTGGCCAGAGACCCCAGGCAGCCACAAAGCCGAGGGACTTTTTCTTTATATAATGTCCTTCTTTGTCTCTTGTGACAGGTTTTGACTTAAAGTCTATTTTGCCTGATATAAATACAGCTGACCTTATCTTTTTTGGTTAACATTTGCATGAAATCTCTTTTTCCATCCCTTCACTTTCAGCCTATATATGCCCTGGAATCTAAAGCGAGTCTCTTGTAGACAACATGTAGTTGGATCTATTTTTTTTAGATTTTGTTTATTTATTTATTCATGAGATACACAGACAGAAAGAGAGGCAGAGACACAGGCAGAGGGAGAAGCAGGCTCCACGCAGGGAACCTGACGTGGGACCCGATCCCGGGTCTCCAGGATCAGGCCCTGGGCCGAAGGCGGCGCTAAACCACTGAGCCACCCTGGCTGCCCTGGATCTATTTTTTTTTTTTTATCCATTCAGCCACTCTATGGATTTTGATTAGGAAATCTAATCTGCTTACATTTAAATAATACATAGGGAAGGATCTACTATGTTCACTATGTTCATTGTTTTCTATCTCTTTTGTCCTTCTTTTCTCTCTTGCTGTCTTCCTTTGTGTTTCATTACCTTTTTTGTGTTAATTATCTTTGATTCCCTTTTCTTTTTGTGTAACTTCTATAGGTATTTTCATAGTGACTATCATGGGCCTTAAATAAATAATCATATTGTAATAACAGTCTAAGCTGATAACAACTTAACCTCAATTGTATACAGAAACCCTATACTTTTACTCTATCCCTATACTTTATGTTATTGATGTCACAATTTACACCCATTTATGTTGTATGTTTACTTACATTCATTATTATATTGTCCATTTATATTATCCATTAACATACTTTTATAGTTATAGTTGTTTTTTATTTTTTTTGTCTTTAACTTTTATACTTGAATTAAAAATGATTTATTCACCACTGTTAGAGTAATATGGCATTCTGTATTTGTCTATAAAGATGAGTTATACTTTCACATGCTATTGTGCTTTTGTTTAGCATCATTTTATTTCAACATGAACATCCTTTACCGTTTCTTGTAAGGCAAGTACAGTGGTAGTGAACTTCCTCAGCTTCTGTTAGTCTGAGAAAATCTGTACCTCTCTTTCATTTCTGGGTGACAGTTTTACTGAATATAGTATTTTGGTTGGCACGTTTTTAAAATTTCAGCATTTTGAATACGTCATCCCACTGCTTTGTGGCCCACAAGGTCTCTGATGAGAAGCCCACTGACAGTCTCATGGGAGTTTCCCTTGTTCATGACAAGTCACTTTTTTCTTGCTGCTCTGAAAATTCTCTCTTTGTCTTTGACTTTTGACAATATGATCATAATCTGTCTGCGTGTAGTTTCTTTGGATTCATTTTACTTAGAAGTTTTTGGGCTTCCTGGATCTGGATACTCATTTCTTTCCTCAGACTTGGAGAGTTTTCAGCCATTATTTCTTTAAATAATTGCTTTCTGGTCCTTTCTCTCTTCTCCTTCTGACAGTCTCATAATACATATATTGCTCCAATTGATGGGTGATCCATACGTCCCTTAAATGTTTTTCATTCTTTTTTCTTTTTGCTCCCCTGTCTGGATAATTTCAAATTACCTGTCTTTGAGTTTACTGATTCTTTCTTCTGCTTAATCTATTCCACTGTAGATAGAACCTTTACTGAATTTTTCAGTTCAGTTATTGTATTCTTCAGTTCCAAGATTTTTGTTTGGTTCTTTTTAAACTTTCTGTTTCTTTGTTTAAATTCTCACTTTGTATGTATATTGTTCTCCTTAGTTCATTGAGCATTTTCATAGTGGTTATTTTAAATTCTCTGTCAGGTAATTTTATACCTTTGTTTCATTAAAGTCAGTTTCTGGAGTTGTATCTTTTTCCTTCACGTGCATCATTTCTCCTGTTTCTTCATTTCCCTTGACTCTTTGTGTTGATACCTATACATTAGGAAAAATCCCACTTCTCCCAGTCTTCATAGATGGGTCTCTTAGAGTAGAAAATCTTCATGAAAGCAGAAAAACTGCTTAGAGATTCTATGACGGGGGAGAGGAGCAAGATGGCGGAGGAGTAGGGTCTCCAAATCACCTGTCTCCACCAAATTACCTAGAAAACCTTCCAATCATCCTGAAAATCTATGAATTCGGCCTGATAATTAAAGAGAGACCAGCTGGAATGCAACAGTGAGAAGAGTTCGCGCTTCTATCAAGGTAGGAAGACGGGGAAAAAGAAGTAAAGAAACAAAGGCCTCCAAGGGGGAGGGGCCCCGCGAGGAGCCGGGCTGAGGCCGGGGCGAGTGTCCCCAGGACAGGAGAGCCCCGTCCCGGAGGAGCAGGAGCTGCACCAACCTTCCCGGGCGGAAAGGGGCTCGCGGGGAGCTGGAGCAGGACCCAGGAGGGCGAGGATGCCCTCGGGCTCCCGGGGACAGTAACAGAGCAACTGCGCGCCCAGGAGAGTGCGCCGAGCTCCCTAAGGGCTGCAGCGCGCACGGCGGGACCCGGCGGGATCCGGAGCAGCTCGGGGGGGCTCGGGGGCGGCTCCGCGGAGGGGGCTGCGCGGCCCCGGGAGCAGCTCGGAGGGGCTCGGGCAGAGGAAGAGGCTCCGTGCGGAGGGGCCTGCGCGGTTCCAGGAGCAGCTCGGAGGGGCTCGGGCGGCGGCTCCGCGGAGGGGGTTGCGCGGCCCGGGAGCGCGAATCCAACAGCGCAGGCTCCGGAGCACAGGGCGCCGGGACACAGCCCAGGATCCCGCCTCCCCCGGGACAGGCAGAGGCCGGGAGGGCCCAGGACAGCGAGGACGCTCCTGCCCCAGCTGAGCAGATCAGCGGCCCCGCCCCGGAGCCTCCAGGCCCTGCAGATGGAGTTCCTGCCGGAGCTGACTCCAGGTTTCCAGAGCTGCCCCGCCACTGGGGCTGTTCCTCCTGCGGCCTCACGGGGTAAACAACCCCCACCGAGCCCTGCACCAGACAGGGGCACAGCAGCTCCCCCACTGCTAACACCTGAAAATCAGCACAACAGGCCCCTCCCCCAGAACACCAGCTAGACGGACAACTTCCAGGAGAAGCCAAGGGACTTAAAGTACACAGAATCAGAAGATACTCCCCGGTGGTTCTTTTTTGTTTTGTTTTGTTTTGTTTTGTTTTGTTTTGTTTTTGTTTTTGTTTTGTTTTGTTTTGTTTTGCTTTTTGATTTGTTTCCTTCCCCCACCCCCTTTTTTTCTCCTTTCTTTTTCTCTTTTTCTTCTTTTTTTTTTCTTTCCGTTTTTTTTTCTT
This sequence comes from Canis lupus dingo, assembly GCF_003254725.2. Taxonomy (NCBI): domain Eukaryota; kingdom Metazoa; phylum Chordata; class Mammalia; order Carnivora; family Canidae; genus Canis; species Canis lupus. The sequence goes on along the minus strand of NC_064281.1, from coordinate 110,650,488 downwards.
CCCCTTTTTTTTCTCTTTCTCTTTTCTTTCCTTCTTTCTCTCCTCTCTTTTTCTCTTTTTCCCAATACAACTTGCTTTTGGCCACTCTACACTGAGCAAAATGACTAGAAGGAAAACCTCACCTCAAAAGAAAGAATCAGAAACAATCCTCTCTCCCACAGAGTTACAAAATCTGGATTACAATTCAATGTCAGAAAGCCAATTCAGAAGCACTATTATACAGCTACTGGTGGCTCTAGAAAAAAGTATAAACGACTCAAGAGACTTCATGACTGCAGAATTTAGAGCTAATCAGGCAGAAATTAAAAATCAATTGAATGAGATGCAATCCAAACTAGAAGTCCTAACGACGAGGGTTAACGAGGTGGAAGAACGAGTGAGTGACATAGAAGACAAGTTGATGGCAAAGAGGGAAACTGAGGAAAAAAGAGACAAACAATTAAAAGACCATGAAGATAGATTAAGGGAAATAAACGACAGCCTGAGAAAGAAAAACCTACGTTTAATTGGGGTTCCCGAGGGTGCCGAAAGGGACAGAGGGCCAGAATATGTATTTGAACAAATTCTAGCTGAAAACTTTCCTAATCTGGGAAGGGAAACAGGCATTCAGATCCAGGAAATAGAGAGATTCCCCCCCTAAAATCAATAAAAACCGTTCAACACCTCGACATTTAATAGTGAAGCTTGCAAATTCCAAAGATAAAGAGAAGATCCTTAAAGCAGCAAGAGACAAGAAATCCCTGACTTTTATGGGGAGGAGTATTAGGGTAACAGCAGACCTCTCCACAGAGACCTGGCAGGCCAGAAAGGGCTGGCAGGATATATTCAGGGTCCTAAAGGAGAAGAACATGCAACCAAGAATACTTTATCCGGCAAGGCTCTCATTCAAAATGGAAGGAGAGATAAAGAGCGTCCAAGACAGGCAGCAACTAAAAGAATATGTGACCTCCAAACCAGCTCTGCAAGAAATTTTAAGGGGGACTCTTAAAATTCCCCTTTAAGAAGAAGTTCAGTGGAACAACCCACAAAAACAAGGACTGAATAGATATCATGATGACACTAAACTCATATCTCTCAATAGTAACTCTGAACGTGAACGGGCTTAATGACCCCATCAAAAGGCGCAGGGTTTCAGACTGGATAAAAAAGCAGGACCCATCTATTTGCTGTCTACAAGAGACTCATTTTAGACAGAAGGACACCTACAGCCTGAAAATAAAAGGTTGGAGAACCATTTACCATTCAAATGGTCCTCAAAAGAAAGCAGGGGTAGCCATCCTTATATCAGATAAACTAAAATTTACCCCAAAGACTGTAGTGAGAGATGAAGAGGGACACTATATCATACTTAAAGGATCTATTCAACAAGAGGACTTAACAATCCTCAATATATATGCCCCGAATGTGGGAGCTGCCAAATATATCAATCAATTATTAACCAAAGTGAAGAAATACTTAGATAATAATACACTTATACTTGGTGACTTCAATCTAGCTCTTTCTATACTCGATAGGTCTTCTAAGCACAACATCTCCAAAGAAACGAGAGCTTTAAATGATACACTGGACCAGATGGATTTCACAGATATCTACAGAACTTTACATCCAAACTCAACTGAATACACATTCTTCTCAAGCGCACATGGAACTTTCTCCAGAATAGACCACATATTGGGTCACAAATCGGGTCTGAACCGATACCAAAAGATTGGGATTGTCCCCTGCATATTCTCAGACCATAATGCCTTGAAATTAGAACTAAATCACAACAAGAAGTTTGGAAGGACCTCAAACACGTGGAGGTTAAGGACCATCCTGCTAAAAGATAAAAGGGTCAACCAGGAAATTAAGGAAGAATTAAAAAGATTCATGGAAACTAATGAGAATGAAGATACAACCGTTCAAAATCTTTGGGATGCTGCAAAAGCAGTCCTAAGGGGGAAATACACCGCAATACAAGCATCCATTCAAAAACTGGAAAGAACTCAAATACAGAAGCTAACCTTACACATAAAGGAGCTAGAGAAAAAACAGCAAATAGATCCTACACCCAAGAGAAGAAGGGAGTTAATAAAGATTCGAGCAGAACTCAACGAAATCGAGACCAGAAGAACTGTGGAACAGATCAACAAAACCAGGAGTTGGTTCTTTGAAAGAATTAATAAGATAGATAAACCATTAGCCAGCCTTATTAAAAAGAAGAGAGAGAAGACTCAAATTAATAAAATCATGAATGAGAAAGGAGAGATCACTACCAACACCAAGGAAATACACACGATTTTAAAAACATATTATGAACAGCTATACGCCAATAAATTAGGCAATCTAGAAGAAATGGACGCATTCCTGGAAAGCCACAAACTACCAAAACTGGAACAGGAAGAAATAGAAAACCTGAACAGGCCAATAACCAGGGAGGAAATTGAAGCAGTCATCAAAAACCTCCCAAGACACAAGAGTCCAGGGCCAGATGGCTTCCCAGGGGAATTTTATCAAACGTTTAAAGAAGAAATCATACCTATTCTCCTAAAGCTGTTTGGAAAGATAGAAAGAGATGGAGTACTTCCAAATTCGTTCTATGAGGCCAGCATCACCTTAATTCCAAAACCAGACAAAGACCCCACCAAAAAGGAGAATTACAGACCAATATCCCTGATGAACATGGATGCAAAAATTCTCAACAAGATACTGGCCAATAGGATCCAAGAGTACATTAAGAAAATTATTCACCATGACCAAGTAGGATTTATCCCTGGGACACAAGGCTGGTTCAACACCCGTAAAACAATCAATGTGATTCATCATATCAGCAAGAGAAAAACCAAGAACCATATGCTCCTCTCATTGGATGCAGAGAAAGCATTTGACAAAATACAGCATCCATTCCTGATCAAAACTCTTCAGAGTGTAGGGATAGAGGGAACATTCCTCGACATCTTAAAAGCCATCTATGAAAAGCCCACAGCAAATATCATTCTCAATGGGGAAGCACTGGGAGCCTTTCCCCTAAGATCAGGAACAAGACAGGGATGTCCACTCTCACCACTGCTGTTCAACATAGTACTGGAAGTCCTAGCCTCAGCAATCAGACAACAAAAAGACATTAAAGGCATTCAAATGGGCAAAGAAGAAGTCAAACTCTCCCTCTTCGCCGATGACATGATACTCTACATAGAAAACCCAAAAGTCTCCACCCCAAGATTGCTAGAACTCATACAGCAATTCGGTAGCGTGGCAGGATACAAAATCAATGCCCAGAAGTCAGTGGCATTTCTATACACTAACAATGAGACTGAAGAAAGAGAAATTAAGGAGTCAATCCCATTTACAATTGCACCCAAAAGCATAAGATACCTAGGAATAAACCTCACCAAAGAGGTAAAGGATCTATACCCTCAAAACTATAGAACACTTCTGAAAGAAATTGAGGAAGACACAAAGAGATGGAAAAATATTCCATGCTCATGGATTGGCAGAATTAATATTGTGAAAATGTCAATGTTACCCAGGGCAATATACACGTTTAATGCAATCCCTATCAAAATACCATGGACTTTCTTCAGAGAGTTAGAACAAATTATTTTAAGATTTGTGTGGAATCAGAAAAGACCCCGAATAGCCAGGGGAATTTTAAAAAAGAAAACCATATCTGGGGGCATCACAATGCCAGATTTCAGGTTGTACTACAAAGCTGTGGTCATCAAGACAGTGTGGTACTGGCACAAAAACAGACATATAGATCAGTGGAACAGAATAGAGAATCCAGAAGTGGACCCTGAACTTTATGGGCAACTAATATTCGATAAAGGAGGAAAGACTATCCATTGGAAGAAAGTCTTTTCAATAAATGGTGCTGGGAAAATTGGACATCCACATGCAGAAGAATGAAACTAGACCACTCTCTTTCACCATACACAAAGATAAACTCAAAATGGATGAAAGATCTAAATGTGAGACAAGATTCCATCAAAATCCTAGAGAAGAACACAGGCAACACCCTTTTTGAACTCGGCCATAGTAACTTCTTGCAAGATACATCCACGAAGGCAAAAGAAACAAAAGCAAAAATGAACTATTGGGACTTCATCAAGATAAGAAGCTTTTGCACAGCAAAGGATACAGTCAACAAAACTCAAAGACAACCTACAGAATGGGAGAAGATATTTGCAAATGACATATCAGATAAAGGGCTAGTTTCCAAGATCTATAAAGAACTTATCAAACTCAACACCAAAGAAACAAACAATCCAATCATGAAATGGGCAAAAGACATGAACAGAAATCTCACAGAGGAAGACATAGACATGGCCAACATGCATATGAGAAAATGCTCTGCATCACTTGCCATCAGGGAAATACAAATCAAAACCACAATGAGATACCACCTCACACCAGTGAGAATGGGGAAAATTAACAAGGCAGGAAACAACAAATGTTGGAGATGATGCGGAGAAAAGGGAACCCTCATACACTGTTGGTGGGAATGTGAACTGGTGCAGCCACTCTGGAAAACTGTGTGGAGGTTCCTCAAACAGTTAAAAATAGACCTGCCCTACGACCCAGCAATTGCACTGTTGGGGATTTACCCCAAAGATACAAATGCAATGAAACACCGGGACACCTGCACCCCGATGTTTATAGCAGCAATGGCCACGATAGCCAAACTGTGGAAGGAGCCTCGGTGTCCATCCAAAGATGAATGGATAAAGAAGATGTGGTCTATGTATACAATGGAATATTACTCAGCTATTAGAAATGACAAATACCCACCATTTGCTTCAACGTGGATGGAACTGGAGGGTATTATGCTGAGTGAAGTAAGTCAGTCGGAGAAGGACAAACATTATATGTTCTCATTCATTTGGGGAATATAAATAATAGTGAAAGGGAATATAAGGGAAGGGGGAAGAAATGTGTGGGAAATATCAGAAAGGGAGACAGAACGTAAAGACTGCTAACTCTGGGAAACGAACTAGGGGTGGTGGAAGGGGAGGAGGGCGGGGGGTGGGAGTGAATGGGTGACGGGCACTGGGGGTTATTCTGTATGTTAATAAATTGAACACCAATAAAAAATAAATTAAAAAAAAAAGAGATTCTATGACGGTCCAAACCACTGTCTATGCTTTTAGTGTCCCCCAAACATCTGGAGTATATCAGGTCTGTCCCATCACTGCTCTAAGACAGGTGAGACAAAAACCAGTCCCTTAGGTAGCACTCAGAGAAGCTGGAACATTGGATGTGCACTCCAACTTTCTCCCTCCTCATTGGCAAGCTGGGAATTGGGGGTTTTCTCTCACTTGTTCTGTGCTGAGAGGAAGAGCTATGGCAAGTACTAGCGTGCTAGTTCAAACCACTGTCTTTGTTGTCAGTAACCCTGGGCATTTGGAATACGCTGGGTCCTATTATCACTCTGAAACAGGTGAAACAGAAGCCAGTCCTTCAGGCAGCCACCAGAAAAGTTGTAATGATTGACATTCAGTACAACTCTTTCCCTCCCCAGGGAAAAGGTAAAAGTTGGGGGGTTGCCCACGTGCTCTGTGCTGAGCAGGAGGAGAAGCAGTGGTGAGTGCCCACGTGAGAATTCAAATGGCCATCTTTGTTATGTGTGGTCTAGCCTATGCCAAGTCCTAGAGCACTCTGAGAAAGGAAACAGAAGCCAGTCCCTCACACAGTACCTGGAAAAATCAGGATGTTAGATATGCTGTCCAATTCTTTCCTTCCCTAAGGAGAAGCTGGAAGCTGGGGTTTTTAGCTTGCTTATTCTGATGAAGCTGAGGGAAAGAACTGTGTAAGTGCCCACACATTCGTCCAAACTGCTGCCATTATTCTCTGTAGGCTCCTGGGATCTAGAATATGCTGGGTCCACTCAGCATTCCAATACAGGAGAGACAGGAGCCACTTTTTTTGGGTAACAGCCAGATAAGTTAGAATGTTGGGTACGTAGACCAACTCTTCCTCTCCTCAGAGAGAAACAGGAATTTTTGTCCACTTGCTCTGTGCTGAGTTGAGGTGAGAAGCTGTGGCAAGTGGATACATGTGAGTTCAAACCACCACCTTCCTTCTCTGTAGCCCCCAGGGTTTTAGCACCTGAAGCCCTGTCAGTGCTCTGAGACTTGTGAGAGAGAAGCCAGTTTGTTGGGCAGCACCCAGAAAAGTTGGAACAGTTGAAGCACAGTCCAGCTCTTTCCCTCTCCAGGAAGACTGAGAGCTGGGAGTTCCCTATGTTGCTGTGCTGGGGACTATGGCGAGGGAGTGTCTCATGTTTTCCTGCCAGTTTTAATGTGGCACTTGCCTGGGGTGTAGGAGCCTCTCAACTAGTTTCTGGATTTCTCACAGAGAGTGGATCCATGGAGATACAGAAAGTTTAGAGTTTCCTCTTCTGCCATCTTGCTGACATCTTTTTGTAAGTTCATCTTTGTATCCTGTGACTTGAACTTGGTTTGTTTTTTGTTTTTTGTTTTGAACTTGGTTTTCAGTTCTAGGAGTTTTTCTGTAGATCCCTTGAAAATTTTTATGTAGATCATCACATCAAATACAAACAGATATTTTTCTTTTCCAATTTGTATGCCTTATATTTTCTTTTCTGGCATTGTTGAGCTGGATAGGTCTTCCATCACTATGCTGAATAAGAGTTATGAGAGCAGATATCCTTATTGCCAATCTTTGGGGACAAGCATTCTCTCTTTCATTATTAAGTGTGATGTTAGCTATAGTTTTGTAGCTGCTCTTTATCAAGTTAAGGAAGTTGCCCTCTGTTCTTTATTTATTGAGAGTTTTTATCAGAAGTAAATTGGATTCTGTGAAATGCTTTTACTACAATTTATATGATTTTTCTTCCTTAACCTGTTGATGTGATGGATCACAATAATTGATTTTTGAAGGTTGAGCCAGCCTCGAATCCCTAAAATAAGCTCTATGTGGCAAAGGTATATGTTTCTAGTTTTTTATATATTCTCGAAATCTACTTTCCAATATTTTGTTAAGGATTTTTACATCTATATCCAGGATAGATATCAGTCTTTACCTTTCCTTTTTTTTTTTTGCCTGGTTTTGATATCAGATTAATCAGTTTTGTATACTGATTTGAGAAATGTTCCTTTCTCTTCTATTCCTGGAAAAGTCTATGAAGAATTATTATTGATTTTTTTAAAAAACCTATGTTAGAATTCTCAAGTGAAATCATCTGACCCGGGCAGCCCTGGTGGCTCTGCAGTTTAGTGCCGCCTACAGCCCAGGGCGTGATCCTGGGGACCCGGGATCAAGTCCCATGTCGGGCTCCCTGCATGGAGCCTGCTTCTCCCTCTGCCTGTGTCTCTGCCTCTCTCTCTCTCTCTCTCTCTTTCTGTCTCTCATGAATAAATAAATAAAAATCTTTTTTAAAAAATCATCTGACTCTGGACATTTTTTTTGTGAGTTTTAAATTACAAATGCAATCTCCTTCATAATTACAGTGCTATTCAGATTATCTATTTCACATTGGGTAATTTGTGATAGTTTTGTTGTTGTTGTTGTTGTTGTTGTTGTTTTCCAAGAATTTGGTCCATTTCATCTTGAATGTCAAATGTATGTGTTCATAATTGTATTATCCTTTTGATGTCTATTGGTTCTCTAGTGACATCCCCTCTTTCATTCCAGATTTTGGTACGTTTTTTGTCTTCAGCTCCAAGTCCGGGATATATATGTCAACAAGAAAATCCAGAGACCTCACCACCATGTCATTCTTCACATCCCAAGGTTCCTAGCTGGTCTGGCTTCTGCTCTCCACCTTTCAGTGTCTTCTTGCATTTATTTTATAACTAATGTCCAGGAATTTTAGCTGATATTAGCAGAAGGAATAGGGGAAAGTATGTCTATTCCATCTTTCTCTTTCTAGAAATGGAAATGCACCTCGGTGGTTTTGAGTAAAGGAGTAATAATGTCTGCTTTGTGTTTTAGAAACATCACTCTTGTGACAGTAAAGAATTGATTAGAGGAGAGCAAAAATCAAGGTCAAAAGTTCAAGTAGAATGCTCCTGTGGCCCTTAATGAAGAGGGTCGGTAGGGATTTGGCAGTGGGCAAGTCTCTTCTCCTCTCCAATGAGTCATATCTTAGCAGCGGTCTCTGGAGACATAGTGTCCTCTACTACCCAACTCTGTGGTTTCCACTGCCTCCAGAGTCTGGCCCAGGAATATGGATTTTGTATAAGCTACTCAGGTGATCTATTGTATAGCTAGGATTCAGACCTGCTTTAATCAGTTCGGGCTGCTATAAACAAAATACCACAGACTGGGTGGCTTTAATCAACAGACACTTATTTCCTACAGTTCTGGAAGCTGGGAAATCATGATCAAGATGTTGGCAGCTTTGATGTCTAGTAAAAACCGTTTTCCTGGGGCAGCCCGGGTGGCTCAGTGGTTTAGCGCTGCCTTCAGCCCAGGGCCTGATCCTGGAGACCTGGGATCGAGTCCCATGTCGCTCTCCCTGCATGGAGCCTGCTTCTCCCTCTGCCTGTGTCTCTGCCCCTGCTGTGTGTTTCTCATGAATGAATAAATAAAATCTTAAAAAAAAAAAAGTCTTCCTTGTTTGTAGATGGCTGCCTTCTTCCTGTGTGCTCACATGGCCATTTCTCAGTGTGTGCCCAGAGTACACTAGCTCTTTCTCTTCTTATAAGGGTACTAATCCCACTGTGAGTCTCATGAGTGGGTCTCACACTTATGCCCTAATCTAAATCTATTTACCTGCCACAGCACCCCTCTCCTAATACCATCACATTGGGGGTTAGGGCTTAAACATATGAACTGGGGGGAATACAAATATTCAGCCCATAACAAGACTCCTTTGTCTCTCAGTCAAGGTCTCTCACATCTGGCTACTATTCAAATGACCTGCAAAGCTTTATCCTAAATTCTGAGACCTGTGTCAAATCAAATTTTCAAAGGGAGAGAACAAGCCCCATTTACTCATCTGTAAAATGGACACAATAATGGCATCTTCTACATTAAGGTTGTAATGAATATCAAATAAGATAGTATATATAAATCATCTGTCATTGGGTGCTTGGCAATTATAACTTTTTCTAAAAGCTCCCCATATGATTCTAATGTTCACTCAGGACTGATTATCACTGACTACTCTATATGGTGGGCAATTCAGACTAAATCGGCAAAGAGAACTAGAGTCCAGTAGGCAGAAGGGAGTGAGGTTTAAGGCAAGATTTGGGGGTCTGCAGCCTTTGGTTTTGCTATGAAAAAGATCGATTAGGGACATGGAAATTCCCATGCTGATCTTCTCTTACACAGTGTGAGCTCACAAAGGTTTTGCACATTTCCTTATGTAAGGGCACACAGCTGACAGATGGGAGAGCTGGGCCTTTAGCGGTTCTGTCTCGGAAATCAGGCGTCTTCCCACTACCCACCACTGCACTCTAAACTGTTCAGTGGTCATCATTGCTTTTCACCACAAGAAGACTCTCCCTTGAAGACTTTGGCCAACAGATCTGTTGGTCTAATTTCTGCAATGTTCCTTAGGGCTGAGAGACAAGAGCAAGTGGCTAAGTCTGTTTATGTTTTATAAGGCTCAAGGACAAGACCCATCCGTGATGCTCTATGTGAAAATAGTCATCTTGGCAAATAATAAGCATGTAATTTTGTTCTGCATAGAAAAACTTCACCTCTAGAGATGGGGTGATAGAGAATAAAAAACTAAAAGCACATGTTTAAGAGTCACTCAGACTGGATTGGATAGACGTGAAGTGCCTAGCATATGGTAAGTCTTGCATAAGTGGAAACTGTAGTCACTAATATCTGTGATGATGCTCAGATGCAACTGTCTCTGAAAAAGGAATGGCTCCAGAAGCCTGAGGAGGCTGAGAGCAGAGCAGAAGGCTACAGAAGGCTGAGAAACTACTGGTGTCCAACCCCAGCTTCTATCACTTCCTCAGTGTATGATCTTAGACAGAAAGCCACCTAACCTTCCAGCCTCAACTGCTTCATCTGCAAAATGGGTACAGCGATGGTACCTACCTCATTAGGGCTGTGGTGCAGATCAAATGAGATAATGTATGTAAATCACCTGCTATTTACTGGGTGCTCAATAAATGATAGTTATGATTACCCTTTCAAGGTGAAACAATTTCCAGCCAAAGCATTAATATCAGTGATTCCCTTTATTTGATGAACCAATCTGCATCTGATTAACTCTTTGTAAGCATCTCTTGGGGTAGAATTGTAATGTGTCCTTCACTCTCATGAGGAAGATTTGGCTGGAATTCTGTACCGAGGAAATTAATGGCCTCTGCGAATCTATTTGCATAAGTACTTGTGCTATCACAGTGACATTAAAGAACGCATCCCGATCTGGTCCTGTCAGCACAGAAACAGAGCTGCAGGGACGAAAACACACTTGAGGCCTGGCGATTAGTTGCCCTAATACTTATTCCCCAGAAACCTGCCTTATTTTGCTAAGAATGACTGGAAAGGTTATGGCAACAAAGTGGCTGTGGAGGAGGAATATCTCAGGAAAGATGTCCAGTTTCTGAATGACAGAAATTCCGCCTGGGGAGAGGAGATAAAAATCCAGCCCCCCAATGCCTACTGCACACATCACCTCTAGCCTTTCATCCTAGGACCATGACCTTCATTGGTTGAGGGGACACTCTGTGCCCCTCAGGAGGGACTTGACCCTCTCAAGGGTTGCAAGACAGAGCCACCCACATCCAATTGCCCTGGTCCAAACAAGGGGATATATCCAAACATAATATAGCCCCTCATTATTCTTCATTATCTCTATAAAGAGCAAAGGTGCACTTCTACAAATATCAGGCCTGGCCTTAAACCTACAGCAGTAAAAAGGCATCCACACTATCAAAGTCTAGTGGCGCTGTAGTTAGAAGTCCTTTTTTTTTTTTTTTTTTTTTTTTTTGTTGTTGTTGTAGTTAGAAGTCCTATGCCGAACTTAAATCCATTTCTGTCATTTCCTGGCTATGTGACTTTTTTTTTTTTAATTTTTTTTTAACTTTTATTTATTTATGATAGTCACAGAGAGAGAGAGAGGCAGAGACACAGGCAGAGGGAGAAGCAGGCTCCATGCACCGGGAGCCCGACGTGGGATTCGATCCCGGGTCTCCAGGATCGTGCCCCGGGCCAAAGGCAGGCGCCAAACCGCTGCGCCACCCAGGGATCCCTGGCTATGTGACTTTTGGTAAATTTCTCAATTTCTCTGTTCCTTAATTTCTACATTGCAAAGTGAAAGTAATAAGAGAATCTCCTCATACGTCTAAGGTTTAAATGAGAGTGCTTTGTAAATGCTGGATATAGCAGAAGCTCTTAGCAACCCATAGCTATGTTTATTATCCACCCAAGTTGCATTAAGATAAAGTGGATAATTGTTTTAGTTATCTATTTTGGGGAAATTAACATGTATTATTTTTGAAATTAAAAACATAACTTTTAAAATCCTAAATATAAATTCTATTGTTAGACATCTTTTATTACTAACCCAAATTGTTAGACATCCACTATTACTATTGTTTACCATTCACCATTACTATTATTTGCATTAAAAATAATGCATAATGATAATCAATTACTAAAAATTTAAACATAAATGAACAAATGGAAAAATTCTTGAAGTAAGTGAAAGAGAGTAAAGATACAAAAATATGGCAAACCAAACCAGTTGAGCAGGGTCTAGTGCATACCCAAATGCTATGACCATTGGCCAATTACTGAATCACTTAACTGTATGTATTTTCCATGCCCGTTTCCCTATCTGAAAATTGGATTATAATAGTACTGATCTCACAGGTTTCATGAGAAATAAATTATATATCACATGTAAAAAATAAGATAAAGTGGATAAAGTCAAAGCATCTTCCTACTTAGGGCTCTGGCCTTGAGGTTGAATATACTCAAGTTGTTTTTCATATTCAAGAGTATTTCATAATTTAAGCTGACAAATAGCTAATCACAAATTGAAGCGTTGTCCTAAATTTGTTTTTTATCAAAGTGGATGCTTGAAATGTTGGAGAAAGTATACTCTCATATATCGCTGGTAAAAAAGATAATCTTTATATCTTGTCTGAAGAGGAATCTGGTATTATCTACTAAAATAAAAAATATAGATACACGTCAACCTAGCAATGGCACTCTTGGGAATCTATTACATAGAAATAAAAGCACTGAGGGGGGTCACCTGGGTGGCTCAGTCAGTTAAGTGTCTGCCTTTGGCTCAGGTCATGATCCCAGGGTCCTGGGATGGAGCCCCCACATTGGGCTCCCTGCTCAGTGGGGAGCTTGCTTTTCCCTCTCTCCCTGCTTCTCCCTCTCCCCCCTGCTCATGCTCTCCCTTGCTACCTCTCTAAGTCTCAAATTTTAAAAATCTTAAAAAAGAAAAGAAAAGAAAATCACTGGGAGTGGAGGGAACGTTTGTGAGAAGAGGTATGGCTGAGTTAAGTGCACAACCAAACCATAGCCTTTTATATCACCATTTAACAGATTCAGGTGGTCTCTATGGTGGACTCTTGAGTGAGAAAGGCAAGGCGTGGCAGTATATTTACTAGCATGCCACTGTTCTACGCTAAATGTCCAAAACATCCCTTATCTGTGTGTAATGTAAATGTCCTCTATGATTATGCAAGCATGCGCTGCTGGGGGTCTACCCCAAAGATGCAGGTGCAGTGAAATGCCGGGACACCTGCACCCCGATGTTTATAGCAGCAATGTCCACAATAGCCAAACTGTGGAAGGAGCCTCGGTGTCCATTGAAAGATGAATGGATATAGAAGACGTGGTCTATGTATACAATGGAATATTCCTCAGCCATTAAAAATGATGAATACCCACCATTTGCTTCGACGTGGAGGGACCTGGAGGGTATTATGCTGAGTGAAATAAGTCAGTCGGAGAAGGACAATCATCATATGGTTTCACTCATTTGGAGAATATATGAAATAGTGAAAGGGATTATAAAGGAAAGGAGGGGAACTGAGTGGGAAATATCAGAGAGGGTGACAAACCATGAGAGACCCCTAACACTGGGAAACGAACAAGGGGTGGTGGAAGGGGAGGTGGGCGGGGGGTGAGGGGTGACTGGGTGACTGGCACTGAGGGGGCACTTGATGGGATGAGCACTGGGTGTTATGCTATATGTTGGCAAATTGAACTCCAATAAAAAATATATATATATATACATATAAAAATAAAGAATAATTTAAAAATATGATTATGCAAGCATGTATGGAGGTATGGACAGTTATTCACATCAGTTACCTTTGCAGGGACAGTATGGAATGTAAGAAGCAAAGGCTGCACATTGTTTAAAGAACGATGTGCAGAGTGAAAACTTGTATTCTATCGTCCCATTTAGGTAAAATTGCGCGTGCGTGTGTGTGTGTGTGTGTGTGTGTGTGTGTGTGTGTGCACCCGTGCATGCATGGGCACATATGTACCTGCAAATATGCAGGATGGTCAGCAAGATGTTACCGGCATATGTCTCAAATGGGATGAAAAGTAGAAAAACATTCACTTATTTGTCTACTTATGTATTCGTTTACTTTACACAAGTTGAACCTGACAATTCCCCTCAGGGGACATTACATCTTAGTAATGTCAGAGTTGCATCTCAAGATTTAGAAACTGTCTCAGAGGCCAATGATTTCCCCTCAGTACCCTCGATGGGCATCGCCAAGCTTCTCTCCATCCCTCTAGCACACTCCCTTCTTCCCCACTTCAGGGCCCAGGTAGCTCTCATGCATATCCTCTCGTCGTTGGCTCAAACAGCGTCTCCTCACCTCTGTGACTAACTTAGGTCCCCTGTTCCATCTCCCAGGAGCACACTGTACTTATGTTTGCTGAATAACATCCTACAGACACTGTTTGACACCCACGTGTACTCAGTCTCACCTGGGGGTGTGTGGCCTATTGCCTCTGGAGAACTTCAGCAAAGCTCAGTTTTGGTTAGTTCCACTAGAGCCACAGAGAAACCCAGAAGTTGCATTAGCAAGGCTGCCATCCATGTCCACATTTAGCAATTTTTTTTAAGTGGAACCAAGTCCCCTGCATCCTCTAACAGCAGCCTGGGTGACAACAAGGCAATAGCAGGGGTTCAAAGACCTTCAGAAACTTAACCTTTCCTCCCATTCAGCAAATACTTCATGAGTGTGTAGCAGGTACTGTGTTGAGCCTTGGAGAAACAAGAGTGAGTAGAAGTTGACGTGGTCCCTGATCTCATGGGGCTCGCAGAGTTGGGGAGGAGACAGCCACAGAGGAACAGGAGTCCACAAATGAATAAATAATGACAAGTCATGCAACTGCAAAGAAGTAACAGTATAGGGCAGCCCGGGTGGCTCAGCGGTTTAGCGCCTCCTTCAGCCCAGGGCCTGATCCTGGAGACCTTGGATGGAGTCCCACATTGGGTTCCCTGCATGGAGCCTGCTTCTCCCTCTGCCTGTGTCTCTGCCTCTCTCTCTCTCTCTCTCTCTCTCTCATAAATAAATAAAATCTCTTTTTATAATAAATTTATTTTTTATTGGTGTTCAATTTGCCAACATACAGAATAACACCCAGTGCTCATCCCGTCAAGTGCCCATCACCCATTCACCCCCACCCCCCGCCCTGCTCCCCTTCCACCACCCCTATTTCATTTCCCAGAGTTAGGAGTCTTTATGTTCTGTCTCCCTTTCTGACATTAAAGAAATAACAGTACAGGGAACTAGCAGAGCAATATATTTAAAAATGTGACTAGTTCATATGTGTGCTATTTTTAATGTAGATAGATGTAGCTATGATTGATTCATTTAAAGTGCCATTAGATTCTTAGCTGCTTTTTGCCCAAGTGTTTTTTCTCAACCACTACATTCTAAGAGTACAACCATCATCATTGTGGCAGTTGGGAGGGTGGATGAAAATAGCAAACATTAAAAAGCAGCTTTCACACATGTCCATGCTTGGAGAGAACCCATGGTCTTTCTAAATGAATACTGCATTGCTGTGCCGCAGACCCAACATGGATTTGGAAGTGATTACTGACCAATTTTTAAAAATTTATCAAGTGGTCCCCAAGATTAGCTGTTTGATTTGCTTGGTAAAGATGATTGCTATTTTAACAAGAGGTGTTCATACTCAAAAGAATTTTAAAACACTAGTCTAATAAAAAGCTCTCAAGTCATAATGCATGCTCACCCCCCTCACACACACACACACACACACACACACACACACACCCCTGGTGAGCATCTAGCAAGAATTAACAAGCAGCAACATGCCTATGAAAGAGAAGAGTTGCAGACTTAATATCCGTGCTGCCATCACTCATCTCCCAAAGCAAGCTAGCAGCAAGACGAAGGAAAAACCACCACCCCTCCCCCCACAGTGTGGGCTAGGACCGGATCCAGTTTGCAGAAGGATCCTGCATATGGGGTGGAGGACTGCCCCCACATTTTAGCCTGGGGAATAGGGAGCCTAGGTACAACAGCCTTGTGCTGACCCCATGCGGACTCTGCAGGGGATCCAGAAGGAATGCAAAGTTCAGTCTGTGTCCTCAGAGAGCCTGCAACCTACCTGGGAGTCAAGATCTGCTTATAGGAAAAATACAGGACTAGAATATCTCGTTTATCTGAACATACAGCAGAACCAGAACTTTGGTGGAATCAGAACTCCATATAAATTGATCGCCCAATTAACTGAGATTTTCTGCTAAGTGTTCATCCTATTTATTTGGATAGTTTGCACTGGAAGAGGCTTCTAAACGTATTACGAGTTTGTTTTATTCAATGGAACATTCTGGGCATCATTTAACCTTTTCTTGATGACTCAGGGTCATCAATATGAACACCCTTTATTGTACCTCATCTGCTTTTGCATTATTCTGAATTCTCTTTCTTTCCACATCTGGCTGTCAGCTGTCACTGCTCACACAGTTGGTGAGTCTGTCTGTCCCAACCCTCGCAGCTCTGGACCGATCATGGATAATAACAGCAAAAACTGCATTGATCCCCTGCTATATGCCAGGCCCTGTGCTAAGTGCTTTGCATGGATTAATTCATCAAATCCTCAGTGCGACCCTTGAGGCAGGCACAATTATTATCCCCGAATTGTAAATGGGGTAAGCAAGGCCCAGAAAGGTCAAGTCATTTGCCTAAGGTTACACAGCTTCATGTAGCAGAGCCAGAATTTGTACCCTGATCTGATCTCAAGATTTCAAGGTTTTTACCACCATTTTAGTGCTTTTCAAACCTTTCTGACAGTGAGAGACAATCAAAAATATATTTTTTCTCACCATACAGGAGACAAAAACATGTAAAATAAAATCACAACTTCTAACAACACATTTCTTGTGTGGAATACATTCTGATATTCTATTCCATTATCATCATCATCATTATATCACTAATGTTGGTTGCGACCCACTGAAACGATTTCCCAGCCCATTAATGGGTCACAACTCATGGTTTAAAAAATCCTGTAGCACATTTTATAGCTAATCTGCAATGGGGACTGGGTTACCACTGGCCATATGACCCCTTAGCGTAAACCAGAAAAAGGTGCCTCTTCCTTGAGATGCTTAATTCCATCTTCCAACAAATTGTCAAAATATATTGATATTGTTAGATTAAGACACTTTACTGGCATCTGCCAGAAAATGGTTAAAAATAAATGTCTTGATATCAACATGATGAAGACAAAATGATGTTGTGAGTGCCCAGTGCACAACTGTACACTTTAGCCCTGGTAGACAGAGAACCCAGGTGACGATATGAGTTAAAAGGTGAGTATTAAATGAGTCAATTTTCTCAGAGGACCCGCATACACAGGATTTGTCGCAGATCTTTTGCTTTCTCCTTTCTCCTCAATTCCCATAGGATTGTCAGATAAAGTATAGGATACCCTTTTCAATTAGAATTCCAGATAACCCATAAATAATGTTTAGTGTAAATATTCCTCCATACAATATTGGGGATATACTCATACCAAAAAATCACCTTTTGCTTATGTGAAATTCAAATGTAACTGGGAATCCTGTATTTGTATTTGCTGAATCTGGCAAACCTATTTCCAACACACGGGTGGACGGATGTAGGTCTTGCCCCTGTGCCTTCCGAATCTGGAGCAGTTATCACACGACATGGGGGTTGGATGCAAGTCTGTTATAGCAGCTCCAGAGCTGTCACAGGTTAGGGCCAAGTGGGTAATCCTGAGAGGAAGACAGAATTAGAGAACATCAGTTATGTGAGTTTATGAAAGCACTGTGGGCTGGGGGGATTGTGGGAGACTCTCGGAGGACACCGGCCTAGAAGGATAAGGAGGTTGGAGACAAATTCTAGGATCTGTTTCATGAGAAAAAGCTGATGCTCCGGTGAACTAGGCAGTGTGTGTGGTGCTTAGCAGGAGATGAGTTTTGTTAAAGCAGGGGCTGAGTCATTTCAAAGATCACCTAGGCAGGGGCACATGAGAGTAGTCAGGAGAGTCTTTTTGATAGCGTTTCTGTAAGATGGATGGAAAGAACTAGACCGATACAGGAAAATTATGATGGTACTAGACTTGCTAAGTGCCAGGCAATGTAATAAGCATTTGATACGCATCATTTCAATTGACTCTCACAAGACAGGCCCATTATCGTCCCATTTTATGTCTAAAGAAACTGAGGCAGAAAGTGGATCTGATGAAACATGGCCAGGGTCACATAGTTTATAAGTGGGGGGGCTGGGCTTTGAACCTGGATGTGTCAGGTTCCGGGTACACTTCACCCCCACACTACGCTGCTAAAGGTGATGTGGGAATAAGGGAAAGGAATGTTGTAAAACACAGCTTCTGAGACACCCTAAGTACTGTGTTGTGTCAGGGACAGAGAAACATGAGCTGATGCAGGTAACAACCCTGAGATTAATGAGGTGTCCTATAACACTATATCCTTGCTGCTTTGTCCCAGCAAAAAGCAAAACACACTTTTTGAAGTGAAGTGACATGTCTATGGCATCCCAAAGGGTAATAAGTCCCATATTTTTTTGGCCCTCTTTTCTACCCCTTCCAAAAACTAGAAGTAAGTCTTGCCCTGACCAGAAAAGAAGAACCCAAGAGTCCCAGCCCTCATCCTCGGTATTGCACCCACAGGGTTTAAAGTCCCACATAAATACTCCTGTGATCATTTGGGGATCACAGGAGCCATTCTACTGGTAAGCATTCTTTCCCCGGCAGAAACAACACAAATCCCAAACAAAAAGCAAAACCACCATTTGTGGTCTTCTTTTAGATGCTCCTTCTTGCTGGCTGGGCTACTCATCTGTAATCTATTCAATCAGAAACTTGGTACTGGGTTAACAGATAACACAGCTTTAATTTATTTGCCAAAACACTTGGCCTCCAAAACCTTATTATTATTTATTTACGCACCATTGTTAGGATACAATGCCTGTACTTTGTGATGGGAGCATTAACCACAGACGGGTCTGTTATCAACGTTTGAGGACTGGTTGTTACTGTGATTATTTGTTGCTGGTTCCTTTGCTCCCAAGCATCCCCCTTCACAGGACCAGCTGAGCTAGGCAAAGTGAGGGCGGAGAGTGAGCTGAGGCACGCTCTGTGCTGTGCTAGTAAACCAGCTCTCCCAGCAGTGAGAGAAAGAAACAGCCCCATTTGTAGCATTTGTTCATTTCTGTGGTGTCAGCACACCCGGGGTGGCCATTTTAAGCTACCAGTGTGACCCCACCGAATGTGAATTTGGGAACAGATACTAACAATAGCTCTCCAGGGCCTGCATAAACCAAGCAGGGAAGTCTGTATGGCGCATCAAAAAGGAGTTGGGGACTGGTCAGACAAATGACACTTTCTCCATACAATAGGTTACCAAGTGGTGGTTGAAAATGCTCCTGTGGATCTATAGTTATTTACTTATAAATTTTCTAAGCTTTTGAAATAAGTAGACCCATATTTTTTACCACGGGAAATAATCAGCAATATGCTATTATTAAGAGTTTTTGAAGTCATCCAACAATATTAGTAGGATCCCATTGTAACTTTTTTTTTTAATTTTTATTTATTTATGATAGTCACAGAGAGAGAGAGAGAGAGGCAGAGACATAGGCAGAGGGAGAAGCAGGCTCCATGCACCGAGAGCCCGATGTGGGATTCGATCCCGGGTCTCCAGGATCACGCCCTGGGCCAAAGGCAGGCGCTAAACCGCTGCGCCACCCAGGGATCCCCCATTGTAACTTTTTAAAAGGTGTGTGCTTGCTCACAAACAGAAAAATTATTTAATGTTAGTTAAATAATTACCAAAATATTAATGTTAGTTTTCTGTGGGTGGTAAAATTATTATTATTATTATTTTACTTTCTTCTGTTTAATATTTCTATTTCACAATTTGTTTACAATAGGCACATATTACTTCTATATTCATATATATATATTTCTAATTTTAAAAGTAGGAACTTGAACACCTTGTTATTTCCTGAGTCCTCTTTCATTCCTTCACCCCCTTCTCCAGGTAGAACTAGTGAGCCGGGGATGGGACATCGGCTTGAACCAAAGCACACCAGGAATACATCCCCCCCCACAGGTCTTACTCTACTTTCCTGAATACCACTCAGGGGACAGGGGTCACTTGTCCAATATTACAGAACCAATGAGTGGCAGTGCCCTACCATAGAATTCTCAAGGCCGGCTGCTCAGGCGCCAGGTCTCCCCACAGCAGCTGCCTCTTGACTGCACCACAACAGGTTATTCTAGTTCAACCCTTTACAAATAAGAAATGATAGAGACAGAGCAATTCTGGGGGATTTAAGTTCTGGGTAGGTAGATTTGAGTTCTGCAATCTGAATCACAGCACCCACACACTAATTTCTTGTCATTATCTTCTGAGAAATAGGGATCTCACACCTCTAGTTTGCTAGGCTAACTGGTGACACTTTTGCCTGTCAATTACACCATGATTAAATAAACTTGGAAGTCAACCCCTGGTGTAAATGAAGGGCAAGAGTGTTTGCCATAGCCGAAAAAAACAAACCATCATAAATAATATTGTTTCTACGTGAAAACATGCTCAAGGTTTCCAACTGACTCACATACTAACGTCTGGAACATGACATGATTCATTTGTAAATTGGGGGCTGCCAATTGGGGACCAGGTGGTCTGATCTAAACAGATCAGAGCCTTATGCTTCTCATATGGAAATATCTTTGCAGACATGCTATTGTGATCAATGAATAATTTTAAAGCATTTGGGAAATGTTAATTATTGATCCTGGCTTCCCTGACCAAAGCAGGATCTACAAAATGCCACACAAATTCAGTTCGGTCTCTATGCATTACCAAATAACTGTGCTGATTGCCTTTTTCTCTGGCTGGCTATTTTCAAACAGTTTGGTAACAGCTCTGGTTTATTCATAGAGAGCTCGATAAAGTCAGGAATCAAATGCTATTACCTAGAACACATATATAAAGAATGAGAATGCCTTTAAAGAGAAATCCATCTTCCTCTTTCCCAATCAACAGAAGTGACTCGGGTATTATTAGAGCTGCCCGGTTGTAATCCACCCTCTGGGATGCCACTTCTTGTACCTGGTTATTACTATGCCTCTGTCCCCAACTTTCCAGTTTCTTCCTTCAGAGAACTCCAAAAACCATGTTTTGAAAGATGTTTCCCCAGGAATAACAACAAACTACTAACTGCTTTGTTTTGGTGGGGGAAGAGCTGTTAGTTTATGCTTCAAATGTGTGCCTTGAAATGTGACAGCTTTCCGACCTGAGAGAATATGTCATTTATTTCAGGACTCTCATTGGGCATGCGTCTGGTCGTGGCAAATGATGGCTACATTCTATGAGACACCCCACAGAATCTGTTTCTAGACCAAAGAGGAGACCGTGAGGACCACATTCAGTTTGAAGACAGTACAAAGCTCAACAGTATGAAACCAGGACTTTTTGGCTGGAAACCAGAAGGCCCAGGTTCTAGTCTTGACTCTATAATTGCTTAGCTGTTTCCCCTAGCATGTCCCCTCCCTTTTCTGAGGCTCAGTATCCTCATCCAGAAAATTAGAGTTCTTCTAACTCTGTGGAATTTCACGGAGGAAGCATGGGAGCCAGTACATCTTGAATGTGATCTAATGGGGAGGCCATCTGGTTAAGCGAGGTTATCCATCAAGAGGCTCATCTTCCCACCCGAGGGCAGTCCATCAGATGTGGCCTTGCAGGAGCAGTCATCAAAAGTTCCCAATTCCTTTTTATCCTAGATCAGGTGACAAAAGGGGCAGCTGAGAAAGTGCAGCCAGTTCTTCCTTGAAGGGAGGGAAGCCCAGAGGGTGCTAACACTGAGCTCAGAGGAAAAGTGCAAAACACAAGACTTGTGGTAATTTCTGAATTGGGTCAGGGATGGGTGGAAATCATTTCGATTGTCTTTCTTCTTGTTTCAGGTTATGTTGGAACAGATTTAATCTCTGGATGATTTCCAAGTCTTTGAGAGACGACTTTGCCATGATTCTGTTTTAACTATCTCCCTCCCAGACCAGGTGATGTTCCTTAAGGGCAAGAGTCAAGCACAGCAATGCTTTCAGAGCATTTGCTAAATAAATGACTGAGTAGGCATTCCCAACAAAATTTTTTTAAAAACCTGATCTTAACAGAAAATAAATCAGCACAAAAGTTATCAAGTTGCTTGAAATGCTTTCTGGAATGAGGTACGAAATAAAATTAATGAAATTGATGAGATGAAATTCTTCTCAACAGTTTTCGATTCTCAAACTACAATGTCCTTAAGTTGGTATTATTATACTATTTGTGAGATCTGAAAACTCAAGGCAGAATTTTCCAACATTAATCCATACCATGGATACTTAAGTGAAAGCATGGCCCATATCTTAAGTTGAGATACCTCTGTACAGAGTTAGTCATTTACAGAAGGAATTCAGCAGAGTGATCAGAAACTTAGAATTCTAGAATTTGTTCTGCCAAGTAGCTCTTGGGCTAATTATATAACCTTTCTGAGCTACAGAATCATCATCTTGAAAAGGAGAATAATAATAAATCCTACTCAGGAAGCTGTTACAAGGAGTCAATCTGAGAAAAGGCATTACAAGTACAATGCCTGGCATATAGTGAGTCCTCGTTATTGTTGCTGCTGCTGCTAAGAATAAGAATAATAAATAACAACAACAAAACAGATATATATCAACTATTTAGTCCCTTTAGTTATTTGCAACCTCCTTCTAGTGTTATCCATACATGAGAAGGCAGGGTGGTCTACTAGAAATTGGTTAATTACAACATAGGATCCTTGAGCTCTAAGAATGAATACAAAGCATATACTTCGTTATACAAAATTCTAACATTATTTGTAAAATAGACTAATAGATATTCTGCTGAAACATACTCTTTTCCAGTCGATTGCCCATTATTAACAGGCTTGTTTCAGTTGAGCTGTGTATTAAGAATTACTTGATCTGATGGTTTCATATCATGGAGAAATAGGTGTTATTTACTAGGCTTACCAGATTTAACAAATAAAAATACAAGAGGCCCAGTTAAATCTGAATTACAGATAAACCAAAAATTTTTTAGTGTAAGTGGATCCAAAATATTGCATGGGGCAGACTTAAACAAAAGAATTACTCATTGTTTATCTAATATTCATATTTAACTAAGCACTGTGTATGTTCTGGCAAACCTATTTTTATACAATAATTTGTCTTTACAACTTCCTAAATATATGTATTTGATGACTTTTTAAAAATTATTTATTTATTTATTTATTTATTTATTTATTTATTTATTTATTAAGACAGAGACAGAGAGCATAAGGGAGGGGCAGAGGGAGAGGGAGAGAGAGAATCTCAAGCAGACTCCACACTCAGTATGGAGTGACTCAAGCAGACTCCACACTCAGCCCCCCTGATGTGGGGCTTGATCTCATGACCTGAAGATCATGACCGGAGCCGAAATCAAGAGTAGGATGCTTAACCAACTGAACCATCTAGTCACCCCTGATGATATTTTATAAAGAATATCCATTTAGGGGCACTGGGGTGGCTCAGTTGGTTCAGTGACTGACTGGATCTCAGCTCAGGCCTTGATCTCAGGGCTATAAGTTCAAGCCCCATTTAGCAGTCAGTACCACTAGTTTCTATCACAAAGTCAACTAATTATATTTTTTTCAATGTTATAGTATTGACTCCTTGTTTTAAGAAATTTTAACAAAACTTCCATAAATGCAAGTAATACAGTTTTTACTAGCATTAGGCACAATTGCCTCAACAAACCACCAGCAACTCCAAAGGAATCCATGGTTAAGTATAAACTCTGACTAGGCCACTTTGAAATGAATCTCATGTTGGAAACCAGAGCTCCAAGCCATTCCATTGAGGAACATTTCTGCTAGTTCACAAAGGTCATATTTACCTGTAGCTAGTGGCATTTCCTTGTTCTTAGATAAGATACAACAAAGGGAAGTGTTCGGTTCCAGGTGAGTGGGAAAGGGTGTAAGAAATAGGAAGATAACAGTGTTTGGTTCAGGTGGGAATGTATCAAGCAAAGAGTTCACTCTGCTACACAATCAAGAGGCAACTAACTGGCCATAATGCAACTATTATCACCCATTAAAATCTTGTCCTCTTTCACTCGGATTTCTATGTAGAAAATTCTGACTGCATAAGCACCAGAACTTTCCTTTCCAGAGGGGGGGGGGTGCAGTGAGGTTGATATTTATATTCAGTGTTTATATAAACTTAAAAGAGGCTCAACAGCATGTTCAACAGCATGTCCTGGCTGTGTCCTCGGTAGTATCTCTAGTTAGGAATCTGTACGGGAGGAGTTAAAATAATTATAAGTCTCCAATGTACTCATGCTCATAATTGAAAATTAGATAAACAATAGCTTTGCAGCAGCATCTACAAGACAGAGAATAACAGAAAAGCAAACACAACCCTGTAAGAAAAACACTCTAGGACGACAGGCTGATCTCCCTTCACAATACTGCTGTGCCTCTAGAGAAAACTGCCAAGGTTTTAGAAATCAAGTCATTTTAAAATCATAAAATGGAGCTCACTTTATAAAGGTGATTCTACAGACTTCCCCAAAGCAGATGCCTACATCTGTTGTCTGGACAAATCTGAACAAAATCAAGTATTTAAAAAATGCTAGGAAGGACTTCCCAATGTCCTTCCTACTTTTTCCGGAGTGTGAGGTGGGGGTATGTTCAGAGAACAGGAACACGAGCTAGGTAAGTAAATACTAATAAAGGTCTTCAAACGTCTTATCAGACTAGGCTCTATTTCTCCTGCACATCACTCCCGAAAGTTCCAAAGTGTGTTTTTTGATGCAATTGTGAGGAATCTTAATGTATCATTAACTGTGGTAATCCGTTTGCTAGACGTGGAGCTATGACACAGCAACTTCCTTATCCCTGCTCTACACAACTGTCCTTAAATCTTGTCAAGTTCCTTTGAGACAAGAAGCCATGGTATCCTTTGGCCTGGAGATGTCCCAACTATACATACCTATGAGAGAAGCCATTTGTGTATGCTTGGGAAAGAACAGGATTTGGGGCCAAAGACCTAGATTTCAGTCCTGGCTTTGTGACTTCCTGGCATTGGAACCACAGAGAGGTTGCGTATTCTCTCTTACACCAAATAGCCTTCTCTGTAAAATGGATGGTTCTAATCCAATGAGAAGCTGCCCATGGAAGTGATCTGTAAATGGTAAAGCAGTATAAGAAGGTTATCGATTGTTCTTATTAAAGATCTCAAGATTGGGGACGCCTGG
This sequence comes from Canis lupus dingo, assembly GCF_003254725.2. Lineage (NCBI taxonomy): Eukaryota > Metazoa > Chordata > Mammalia > Carnivora > Canidae > Canis > Canis lupus. The sequence goes on along the minus strand of NC_064281.1, from coordinate 110,625,761 downwards.
GTGGCTCAGCGGTTGAGTGCCTGCCTTCAGCCCAGGGCGTGATCCTGGAATCCCGGATCAAGTCCCGCATCGGGCTCCCTGCATGGAGCCTGTTTCTCTCTCTAGCCTATGTCTCTGCCTCTCTCTCTCTCTCTCTCTGTCTCTCATGAATAAATAAATAAAATCTTAAAAAAAAAATAAAGATCTCAAGATGGATTTTCCCCCTTGTGCTAGCAGGGTGGGAACAGGGCAGGGGTGGCCTTTGAAGAGGCTTCTGGTGGCTTGCAGAAGGCCATGGTCTGGAATGTTAAGCATCATTCTGGCTTAAAGACAGATGGATTGACCCTGCAATTCTTATTTACATGCATCCCCTCAATGACTTTTCATGAGTCTAAACTAGAAAGTCAGCTTCTTTTTGGACAGAGCGCCTTCCTGAGGAGTTGAGCCTCCCCCTCTTCTGACAAAAGCTGCATCTTCCCCAAGAAGGAATGAAAAACGCAGACAGGCTCTTCAGTTCCATGTAGCCTGCATCTTCACAACCGTTGCCAGGTCTCACTGGCCAAATATTGGAGGCCATTGATGAGTCGGGCCAATTCCAATAATAATGTTGCTATAACTGCTAGCATTCTCCTTCACTGAGTGTGAAACTGAATTAAATAGCTGAAAATCACCACCCCACCTAGGAAAGATTTTTCTTACTTTCAACCACACAGTTACACGCAAAGTCAAGTATACAATAGGCAGTGTTATTTGTGAGGCACAGTGACATATTAGCTAATGCTAAAAGCAAAAAGGCACCCACTATAAGAATGCAATGCATTTTTTGAGTATTATGGGATTAATTCTGAGTATAATTTGGAACTGGAAGCATTATTTTTAAAAGCACAATTACCAGTGCTCAGGGACATGTAGCATTCATTGTATTCTCCTAACTGCCAAAAGTACAGAAAGTAAAAAGCAAATTCCTTTTGCAGTCTCAAGAACTTGAGTAAGCATAAGGTTTCAAAGTTCTCTCTCCAATTTAGAAACTTTTAGGTACCTGAAATAAAACTGAAAAAGTTTCCACTGGCCATGGGAGGTACTCAGTGAGAATTTTCTTTTGGTAGTCCAACTGATAGACTTCAAATGTTTCTATCTAGAATCAAGACAAGTCATTTGATACTGTGGGATACATGTTATATAATAATTGTCATGATTGTGCCTGTGGACAAATGGCAGATATTTGAGTATTATTTGATTTGTTGGCTTCCTAATTTCCATCTCAGAAAGAAGTATAAGAGGGGCACCTGGGTGGTGCAGTCGATTAAGCATCCAGCTCTTGGTTTCTGCTCGGGTCATGATCTCAGGGTCGTGAGATGGAGCCCTGGGATTGGACTCTGTGCTCAGCGGGGAGTCTGCTTAAGATTCTCTCTCTCAAAAAAAAAAAAAAAAAAGATTCTCTCTCTCCCTCTCTCTCTGTCCCCTGGCCCACTCTCTCTCCCTTAAATAAATAAATAAATAAATAAATAAATAAATAAATAAATAAAAATAAATAAATGTTTTTTAAAAAGAAGTATTAGAAACTAGAATACATGTATTTTAATGTGCTTCTATAGTATTTGTTAACATTTTCTTTTTTTTTAATTTTTATTTACTTATGATAGTCACACAGAGAGAGATAGAGAGAGGCAGAGACACAGGCAGAGGGAGAAGCAGGCTCCATGCACCGGGAGCCTGACGTGGGACTCGATCCCGGGTCTCCAGGATCGCGCCCTGGGCCAAAGGCAGGCGCTAAACCGCTGCGCCACCCAGGGATCCCCTGTTACCATTTTCTTCATTGAATGCCTATTAGATTGTCTTACTGGCCTTCCCCCTGCCTTCCTTCCCTGGATACTACCCCACCTTCTTCATGGAGGGGTTATGGGAGGGGGGCTACCAGCAGCCATGTCTGTACAGTGTGACTCCCCCATCCCTTGACCACAGGTGACTGACTCAACTGTGGGCAGCCGACTATGAATTTGCAATTGAGACGAAGAGAAACTTGGGCTTAACCTGAGTAGCTGGACCTATAGTGCCAATGCGGATGCCAGGGATAGCCATCTACTGTCATGCAGCCTGGGGAGCAGAGAAAGAAAGATTCAAGTTGACATGCAGAGAGGGGCAGGGACGAGAGGGAGTGAAAGAAAAGTCCCAACCACTAACCCAATGTCTGGCCCCAGGTCATTCTTGAAGTCCAACTGCATTATCCCCTGGGTTCCTTGAGAACCCCAGGGTCTATATAAATTCTTCCTTTTTGCCTAAACTACAGAATGAATGTCTCTGTTACTCACAGCCGAGAGTTCAAATGACTGAGCATTCAAGCTTTAATTTTGGCATTCTTCACTTTTGAAAGAGGTACACTCACACTGAAGCAAAGAGTTTACACTCAAGGGTTCACCCGGGCAGGAATGGTCCAGGCATAGCACAGTGTCTTGCTCACATACTGTTTGCTGAATGAATGAATAAATGAATGAATGGAGGCATGTGCTCCAAATCACCAGGTATGAGCTTTAGCTGAGTTTCACAAAAGGCTCAGTGCCCACGAATTTAAGACTATCCATTTTCTAAATCTCACTGGTCAAAGACAGAAGTCTTAAAACAGCTATACTGAACCCTTAATCTACTGCTTTCAAAGCTGGTTGAAAGGCAGACCGGTAGTTACAAACATGGCACTGGGGTCAGGCTGATTACATTCGAATCACAGCCCCGCCCTCAGACCTCTCTAGGCTTCACTTTGCTCATCTATAAAATGGGGACAAGAACAGTACATAGCGCTGACACTTTGAGGATTACAGGAGATAATCCACAAACTGTACAATGTATATAGTAAGTGCTCACGAGATCTTGGCAACCGTTATGATGATTTCAGGGTCACTTTTATCTTTTATTTTTTATTTTTATTATTTTTTTATTGGAGTTCAATTTGCCAACATATAACATAACACCCAGTGCTCATCCCATCAAGTGCCCCCCTCAGTGCCCGTCCCCCAGTCACCCCCACCCCCCGCCCACCTCCCTTTCCACCACCTCAGGGTCACTTTTAAAGAAATAAGAGCAATCTGCTCAAATCTCACTTGGTTTACTACTTTTCTTTTTAAAGATTTTATTATTTATTTAAAGATTTTGTGGAGAGAGCACAAGCAAGGGGAGCAGCAGGCAGAGGGACAGGGAGAGGTGGGCTCCCCGAGGAGCAGGAAGCCTGACATAGGGCTTGATCCCAGGACCCTGAGATCAAGACATGAGCCAAAGGCAGACAATTTAACCGACTGAGCCACCCAGGCACCCCTCACTTGGTGTACTCCTTTGGATGAGCTGCTCTTCCTATCATTGACCCAACTCTTCTTTCTGACTTCTTCCCAGCCACAGTCTGCAGGACAGCTTGGTGGCAGACTTCTTCTGGATCACCCACCTTGCTATCCATATCTTTGCTTTATCTCGTGACAGTCCTCTAAGGGCTCCCAAACATCCTGTTCCCTTCTGCTCTCTTCAATCAATTCTTCAGGTTTTAAGTCTGTGATGCAAAAAATGTGGTACCAGGAGAGCCAACATTACTCAAGATATTTCCCCCATCACATGATTTTCTGCCATTTTTCAAATCTATTTAAAATGTTCTTGACATCTTTATGTTGCAGCACTATCTATTAAAGTAGGTATGGGTGAGGGGCACCTGGGTGGCTCAGTGGTTGAGTGTCTGCCTTTGGCCCAGGGCGTGATCCCACAGTCCCAGGATCGAGTCCCACATCGGGCTCCCTGCATGGAGCCTGCTTCTCCCTCTGCCTGTGTCTCTGCCTCTCTCTCTCTGTTTCTGTGTGTGTGTGTTGTGTGTTTCCCATGAATAAATAAATAAAATCTTTAAAAAAAATAGTTATGGGTGAAATGAGATATCTTAAGTTTCCTTCAAAATAATTAGGAAGGGGGGTAGATTAGGGGAGAGATGAAACAAGCATGGTCATGAAAACTGGGTGATTGGTACCGAGGGTTCATTGTATTAATCTACTTTTTTACATGCTGGAAATTTTCCATAACAAATAGCCATGCCCGGAAATGTTCTTAGTCTTCCCTCTGACATTTCTTTACCTGAACTGTATATAATTGTATTCGTACAAAATATAGTTTCTGTTTTTACGTATGGTGCTACCAGAAATGCTTCCAACAGGCGAAGAAGGCGCGTAAAACACTGAAGATGAGAGTGCAAATGAGATATAATTTTACATTGGTTTCATTCCTGTTTTGAGACTAATGAATGAGACAGGTAAAAAGTCCTGGGAGAAACCATCTCTTTACTGGGGATTTGAGTGGATAATTTTTCTGTTTACAACCAAAATGGTAAAACATGTGCTGTTCTGTGATACGGGTGCAATGGGTCAGCAAATGCCCTTTAAAAGACACACATGCAACAGAAGACAAATCAAAAGCCACATGAAAAACTGCCTCCACCTCGGATCAGGAGGTTTTTTGTTGATGCTTTGTAGTCAACGCACCAAAGGTATCATAGCAACAGTAATGGGATGCTACTAACAAGAGCCTCTTCCCAATGTTTAACCTTGGTTGCAAGCTTCACAGAAGGTTCTTGCCACAGCATTGCTGACAACAGCAGGCATCAGCTATGCAGCCTTAAATGACCAAGGACCATGTCGGAGCATCAGGAAGTGGCTGCCACTCTCTGATGGGGCCAGTCATTCAGGAAAAGGAGATAAATTAGGAAGAAAATAATTATAAACTGTACTGCGATCGGTGCCTTTATATGACCATCAATGCTGATCATCTGTCGTCAAGGCCCAGTGGAATTGGGGAATCGGTTTTCTCATGCAGCCTTTTCACACAAACACTCAGGCCTTCAGCTATATTGCTGGTAGTGAGGGTCCACAGCCACACTCTTCTTCTCACCCCCCCCGGAGCAAACACATGGTAGAAAGCCAGCTGGTAGGGTTAGGGGACCAGGGTCGGGCCAAAGACGGGAGCAGAGCTAACTGCTCCCCATGGGGATCCAGCCCTGACCTTGGCCTCATTAGCTCTGGGTTCTGGCCCAGCTAAACCAGCCCAGATGGCTTTAGGAATAAGGTAAAGATCTACTTCAGGAAAAAGTGGACAAATAAATTAACAGCTTGCTAGCCTTAAAGTGATGTTCGGATGGATCTGTATGGTGAAATCTTCTAAGAACTTTACAAGGTTCTGACGTTCTACCGTTATTTCAGCTCGAGATGATGAAATCAAGTTTATTTTTCTCCCAAGAGAAGTAAGACGTTTTTCTATGTCTGAAAAATCAGAACCACCAAGCCTTTCCTTTGAATAAAATTCACCTGTCCTGATACACTTTTCCCAGGAGGGAACAGAACTAACCTTCAGTGAGTATTAGGTTACACAACCTATCACATTTCGTTCTCCCCCTAATGCCTCCACCGGCTACGTGATATTATCCTGCCTGGCCCTGAAAACCGAGGCCGAGAGAGGCTACCTGCTTTGGCCGAGGTCGTGCATCTACTAAACAGAGGAGGAGGGATTTGAACTTCAGGCCGTCAGCAAGTCCCTGCAGCCCCGCCGCATCCTTTCCTGCTCAGAGCAGCAAGAAGCAGGGACAGGGCGTTTTTGCCGAGAACAGAACAGCTGTGTGGTTTAAAACCTGGTTAGCGGGGACCCCTGGGTGGCTCGGCGGTTTAGTGTCGCCTTCAGCTCAGAGCGTGATCCTGGAGTCCCTGGATCGAGTCCCACGTTGGGTTCCCTGCATGGGGCCTGCTTCTTCCTCCGCCTGTGTCTCTGTCTCTGTCTCTGTCTCTCTCTCTCTCTCTCTCTCTCTGTGTGTGTGTCTGTCTGTCTGTCTAATAAATAAATAAAATCTTTTAAAAAAATAAAAAATAAAATAAAATAAAACCCGGTTAGCGCTCCTGTCAAAGTAGGACATGACATCGGGAAAGACAGTCTGGAGCACCTGAGTGGCAACAACTGACCGTGTCTCCCCGCGGCCCCCAACGTGCCATCAGCCACGCTCTTTAGCAAAACGGCCCCCAAATTTATCAGCAGAGGATCTGAAACCTATTTCTGTGGCTGGGGGCAACCACCCGGGTCTACGCGGGTGTAGTTGGAGCAACCTGCTGCATGGTTTCTGCGAGCATGTGCAAGCGCAGTTCAATGACCCAGTTCACAGCGAGATGACAGCTCGGGTGCTGGAGGGCAGGGCAGCCTGGGGGCCCGGGGCGGGCGGCAGAGGCAGACGACACCTGTGCGAGAGGAACGGCTGGCAGTCCCCGGGCTGGAGTAATAGCTTGGTATTTGCGCTTCCCTTTATGCTCTTTGCCTTTCCATGGGGAAAATCCCTCCACTGCTTCTAGTCTATGTTTCTCAATCTCAGCAAGACTGACATTTGGGGGGCAGCCCTGGTGGCTCAGCGGTTTAGCGCCGCCTTCGGCCCAGGGCCTGATTCTGGAGACCCAGGATCGAGTCCCATGTCGGGCTCCCTGCATGGAGCCTGCTTCTCCCTCCGCCTGTGTCTCTGCCTCTCTCTCTCTCTCTCTCATAAATAAATAAAATCTTTAAAAAAATTATTAAAAAAAAAAAAAGACTGACATTTGGGGCCAGATAAGTCTTGGCGTTGGGGGCTGTCCTATACACTGAAGAATGTTTAGCCGCAGGGCCAGGGCCAGGGCCAGGGCCAGGGGGAGGCACTTGCCTTGGGCACAAAATGTAAGGGGACACCAAAAATTTTAGTAACGAGGATTAATACTACTTTAATATAGGGATCCCGGGGTGGCGCAGCGGGTTAGCGCCTGCCTTTGGCCCAGGGCGCGATCCTGGAGACCCGGGATCGAATCCCACATCGGGCTCTCGGTGCATGGAGCCTGCTTCTCCTTCTGCCTGTGTCTCTGCCTCTCTCTCTCTCTCTCTCTCTCTCTCTGTGACTATCATAAATAAATAAAAAAATTTTAAAAAAATACTACTTTAATATATTCTTAGATCAAAATTGATGCCAAAAAATCCACGATAAACAAAATGTCAAAACTGAAAGAAGGCAGGATCGCTCTTGCTGATTTTTCCCTTTTGTCTGCAGTGCCAAAGTGGCTCAGCGTGACGCTGTTAGTGGTCCTCTTTTTTTTTTTTAAGATTTTTTACTCAGCCATTAGAAATGACAGATACCCACCATTTGCTTCAACGTGGATGGAACTGGAGGGTATTATGCTGAGTGAAGTAAGTCAATCGGAGAAGGACAAACATTATATGGTCTCATTCATTTGGGGAATATAAATAATAGTGAAAGGGAATAGAAGGGAAGGGAGAAGAAATGTGTGGGAAATATCAGAAAGGGAGACAGAATATAAAGACTCCTAACTCTGGGAAACGAACTAGGGGTGGTGGAAGGGGAGGAGGGCAGGGGGTGGGGGTGACTGGGTGACGGGCACTGAGGGGGGCACTTGACAGGATGAGGACTGGGTGTTATTCTGTATGTTGGTAAATTGAACACCAATAAAAAATAAATTTATTATAAAAAAAGATTTTATTTATTTATTCATGAGAGACACAGAGAGAGAGGCAGAGACACAGGCTCAGGAAGAAGCAGGCTCCATGCAGGGAGCCCGATGTGGGACTCGATCCCGGGTCTCCAGGATCACACCCTGGGCCCCAGGCGGTGCTAAACTGCTGAGCCACCTGGGCTGTCCAGTGGTCCTCTTACTGCCCTGTTTAGCAGCACCCTTGACATCTCCTGATGTCTACCCACTAAATGCCAGTAGCATTTCCCACCCTAAACCCCAGTCATGACCACCCAAACCGTCTCCAGATATTTCCAAATATCCCCTGGGGGACAAAAGCACCCCCAATTGAGCATCAATGCTATAGTCACAGAGCTATAGGAATCCCATGCATTTAAAAAATTGAGAAGTCTGAAAAGCTAAGGCGCATGATAACACTGTTGTGGCTAAGGGCAGGACTCTGGCATCACAGTCATGGCATTAAATCTCAGGTTGGTAGATGTGTGATCTTTTCGTGCTTCAGCTTCACCACCTGTAGAGATGATAATAAAATCTATCTGATCGAGGTGTGAGGATTTAACAATGACGGGTGCAAATCATTTAGTATAGTGCTGCCTGGTAAGAACTCAAAAACATGAGTCACTATCTTTACTGGTAAGTAATCAGTGGGCTGGGCATACCGCTCCCTTCAGTTTCTGGGCCACAGTGACAGGATTGCTTATTTTTCTGATCAAGGAGAGGTTGGTACCAAAGGAAAGGAGGACCTGATATTTCCAAATGGCTTAAGTCGTCAGCTATACAAGTGCAGGTGGCTATTCTCCTTTCAGAAGGAAATATTTGTTCTATAATTAAACATTTCAGTATGCAAGTCTAAATGTTTCCCACCACCAGCTTTGAGCTTTGACAGACCTGACTGCAACTCAGAGGAAATGTTTGTTACAAAGGCTAAAAAGTTCCACCCACCAGCTTGCCCTTACTCCATCACTTGAACCAATGAGCCAGAAAACTTCAAAATACAAAATACAACTAGAATTTTGGGGATGGCTTAGAAAACTAATAGGGACCAATTTACTTTCATCTAAATATAAACCAAAGTACTGAGTCACTGAAACACCCTTAAGCCCTTGAGTACCCATTGCAAGGAAAATCATATTTTCTTGCTTTTGGCTTTTTTGGTTATTCATAATACCTTGAATGTAGTAGGCAAAAGATATTTTTTTTTGCTTTTCTTTTTTTAATAATTTTTTTTGTTTTTAAAATCTATTTATTCATGAGACACACACACACACACACACACACACACACACACAGAGGTGCAGAGACACAGGCAGAGGGAGAAGCAGGCTCCATGCAGGGAGCCTGATGTGGGACTAGATCCCAGGACTCGAGGATCACACCCTGAGCCAAAGGCAGGCGCTAAACCACAGGCTGCCCAAAAGATTGCTTTTCTCTGTGCCCTTTTGTGTCTGGCTTCTTCAACTTAGCCCAGTGTTTTCAAGATTCACCCATGTTACACCATGTATCAGCACTTCATTCCATTGCAGGGCTGAATAATATTCTACTGTAAGGATATTTTACATTTGGTTGATCCACTCATCCATCAATGGACAATTGGGTTGTTCCCACATTTTGGCTCTCATGAATAATGCTGCTTTAAACATTTGAGTACAAGTTTTTGTGTAGACATATGCTTTCCATTCCCTTGGGTTTCACCTACAAGTGGAACTTCTGGGTCATGTGGTAACCTATGTTTAACATTTTGAAGAACTGCCAGACTGTTCTCCCAAATGGCTACACCATATTTTACATTCCCATCAACAAAGTAAGAGAGCTCCAATTTCTCCATGTCCTGGCCAACACTCGCTATATCTGATTGTTTCATTTTCGCTACTCTTGTGGGTGTGAAATAATCTCTCATCGTGGTTTTGATTTATATTTCCTTTATGACTGATGACGTTGAGCACCTCTTCATGTGCCTCTTGGCCATTTGTATGACTTCTTTGGAGAAGTCATGGTTTCATTTTGATACGCCACAAGGTGTGGGAAACATTATGTGGCAGGTGGGACCATCTGGAATAGAAATAGGAACCCTGATTAAGTGTATATTAAATGCCCACCAAGCCCTTCCACCATGTTACTGAATTAATGATTAGCTTAGCCTATAAGAAAAAGAAAACCCATGTTTCTAATGGCAGCAAAAATTATTCTATTTGTGTGGCCTTAGCTAAGAGTTAACAAAAACTAGCTAATGGGGAAGGTTTGTTTATCATTAGTGATAACTTCCTCATATCTAAACCCCAAAATTCCAGAACACCTTATTAAAACCCAGATTCTTCCAGGACAGGTCAGAACACTGGTGTACACTCTTGCATACTCTGGAGTAACTGCAAAATCTAACATAAGTATGTCCTTTATTTCTGTATTTCTCAACTTAATTGGGTGAATTCCACTGCACCTTTAGTTGACCCCCTGAAAATGTTTTTCTTCCATGTTTGGAAGAGAACCTACATATTTCTCTTCTCTGAAAACAAACTATCAGAACAATACGAATGTACAGCCCATCTATATTGGATCATCACATCAGGATCCAACATTTGATTCATTTAGGAGGATTTTCAGTATTGCAATTAGAGGTCTAGGGCTGAGATGACTACCCATCTCTGGAAGAACTCTGGATAGCCTGATAAATTCAGACATTTGGAAATACTTGTTCAGCAGTCTGTGACAAATAGGAACGGCAAAGGAAAACAGGACTCCAAGAGTCATTAATCTAAATTAATTAACCCAGTGACATTGTCATAGAATTTTAGCCCTACTGCAGAACCCAAATGAATACAATTCTTCAGGTAGGTAAGCTTTTTTTGTGGTGGGATGTTTATTTACAATGAACTGAAGAAGAGGGTTAATCTAATGGGATGCAGGACTGCATTGGATGGCGAAATGCTTTGTGACCAACATCCATTTGAGGTATCAATTAACTTTTAATTCTTGGAGGGAAACAAAAGCAGCCTTGCACAAAGACTAAATTGGGGGTGGTATAAGGGGCATAGAGCTCATGGAAACTTAGGCCTGCTACCTTTTTGTAGCAGGGAAAGGCCTCCTTATCTAACACAAAGGGATTGAAGAGTAGGGAGGGAGAAGGGTGAATTGGTGTGTGGCCTGTTAACTCAATGATGTTTCTAAAGCCTGAATGGAAGAGTCAAAGCCACCCAAGTCAAAACAGCGCTAAGTCAACAGCTTGGCCGAGACAGCATGACCTGAATGGAAATGCAAATGGTTCAGTCCAATAACTGCCTTGGGGTGTCACTTGGTCCACCAGCTCTTGCCTCCCTGGAACCCTTTCAACTGCACACAGAACAAATCACCTTACGAGACCCGACCCTATATCCAGATTCCAGGGAAAACCCAACATGTACCAATTCAAATTAATGGAACACAAAAATTATGAAGTGGTAGTCCCAATTAAAAAAAAAAAAAGAACATTTACTCTGCTCAAGGTTTCCCTACAGGGTCCTTTTAATCCACTAGCCATGTGATTTTGCAAAAGCACCAGCTGTGGTCCTGCAGACAAGTCTCACGTTCAACAGGGAAGAAAATTCTTTCCATGAAGTGCTGTTGTGGACATGTCCAGCTTCCAACCACCAGACAACACGGGAGTACATAATTAGTTTGTTTTCCAAAGGGGGAGCCACCTCATGCTTTTCTTCAAATTCAATCAAAACATACACGCTCTAAATAGAAACACGTTCATTTGAAACCCCTTTGCATGAGCAGCTGTCTGGGCCAGGCCTGGCCGAAGAGCCTAATTCTATTCATCTCTGCACTCCAGCTAGTAAAAGCTTGGCTTTGTTCACTCCCACCAGCAGAGGCGGTCAGACTCAATTGGGCAAGAGGCCTTAATGATCTGAGGCAGGTGTCCTCAGAGGCTGCCCAGGTGAGGGGGTCAGCCTGTGTACCATGACTCACTCACTTGTCCTTAGTTTACAAAGCCCTGCCCCGCGCAATTAATTACTGCCATTAGTGTGCTCACCCACACAAGTGAAAGGAGTCTGCTCAGGCCTGCTTGGGGCTTTTGCTACTATTCAAGAGCTCAGAGGACAACCAAGAGCCACTATTTTCAAAAGGAAGCAGGGGCGGGGCAGGGCAGGGGGTTGAAGCACTCTCTAGAAACTCTACAAAATAAAATCATAATAATATGAAAGAAATACACAGCTGCTAAGGGCTAATAAAGTAGGTTGCCAGAAGCACAAAGATGGCCTCTGGGCAAATGCTCAACAAAACTAACAGACTCCTATTCTCAAGTTCCCAAAAGTCAGGAGAAAGTTATATTCCTGTCCGTAATGAATTTTAAAATGTCAATGCAGGAGACAAGCCAAATGGACAGAGGATAAGAATCACCCCTTATGTTCATTTCATGTTTTTCATTCTCTAAGCCTCGGCCCACATATCACCTCATTTTATCCCCCACAATCTGGAGAGGTAGGGAGGTGAGAACCAATAACTCCACATGATGGGTGAGGAAAGTTCAGAGGTTAAGGGACACACCCACAGTCACACAGCTAATGGATGTGAGAGCCAGGGCCAGAACTCAGGTATAAAAGCAAACAGAGCTGAAGCCACAGACACAATCAAAGTTGCAGAGGTGGTATCACAAGTCCCAGAGGAGTGCAGCTGGATGCAACCTAGGTCAAGCTTTGCCAGACAGGAAATTGGCTTTCCATGGCCTGGAAGGAAGATTGAGCCCTTTTGCACAAAGAGCTCCTTGCCATTGGCATTGGAACCCAATTTGTGATGCTCTGTTTACTCTGGCTAGACGGGCTTCACGGTGTTTCTAAAACAGACCTAACAGGACCCCAGATCTTCTCACGGAGGCAGAAATTCTGCCCAATAATGTTTTCTGAACCCTGTCAAGTCTTGCACAGAGAGATCCTTCTTTAGAAGTAATCAATTTTCAGCTCTGTGTTGGCTTCAGGATCCATTTGGGTGCACATTATTTTATTGTAACCTGCCTTATTCCAGAAAGAATTCCAAGAGGCTGAATTAGCATCCAGGCAATCTTACCTAAGGTGGGATCATTTTTCACCATAGTGGTGTCTGTCCAACAGGCACTGAAAGGGAACAGCTGCTTCTCTGTAACCTAGTGGTCAAGAATCAGTCTTGGGGTTCAAATCCCAGCTCAGATATTTGTGATCTATGTGGCCTGGGGTTCATGACTTAAATCTCTCTGAAGCTCAGTTGCCTAGTCTATATACTAGGAATAAAATAAGATTAGATTAGGGACACTTGACTGGCTCGGTGGTTGAGCATCCGCTTTCGGCTCAGGGCATGATCCCGGGGTCCTGGGAACGAGTCCCACGTCAGGCTCCCTGCATGGAGCCTGCTTCTCCCTCTGCCTGCGTCTCTGCCTCTCTTCCTGTGTCTCTCATGAATAAATACATAAAATCTTTTTTTAAAAAAAATGGATTAAATTAGATCATGCATTAAGACCATTTAGTCTAGTGCCTGGTGTACAACGTGTGCTCATTAAATTTTAGCCATTAAAATTATTAGCTGTTTTGCTTGGACATTTAAATGAGTTATCAGGGATGCCTGAGTGGCTCAGCGGTTGGCTGAGGGCACCGAGTCCCACATCAGGCTTCCTGCATGGAACCTGCTTCTGTCTCTGCCTCTCTTCCTGTGTGTCTCTCATGAATAAATAAATAAAATCTTTAAAAAATATAAAAATAAATGAGTTATCAATCATTAAATAGTGAACAGTGACTGACACGTGGCAAGTGCTAGGTGTTATCTGCTATAATAACAGTAATATGTAAGTTAGTATTATATTTAATCAATAATATATTATATTAATGTTAATAATACATGTATTGTATATAGAGTATAATAACAGAATTGCTGTTGTTGTTAATATTATTATCTCACTCTGCTACTCTCCTTACATCTTACACTGTAGTCAAACTCTTCTCTTCCTTTAATTGGGCTGAATTCCCATTCTTGGTTTTGTCTAATAACTTGGTTTCCCTTTCAAGACTCAGATCAGGAAACATTTCCTCAGGAAGTTTCTGAAAAGTCCCAAGGATGAGAATGGTGCCCCTCCTCTGTGCCCCCCGTTGACACCCTGTGTGCTTCCCCCACCACAACACTCACCACACTGTCTCCCACACCAGACCAAATGCTCTCCTGGCATAAGACTATCTCTCTCATTCCTCCCCCCCCCCCACTTTTTTTTTTTCATTCCTCTCCCCTTAAGGGGTAGCAGAGCACAGGCACAGATCCAGTTGTTGAGGAAATGATTCCTGATGGCAATCACAGTTTTGAGTATGATTACCAATGACAAAGTAGCTTGTCATTTTGTCTGAGAAAACCTACCGAAGGATCCCAGAGGTAAAAGTTATCCGTAGTCAGGCTCTGGAAGGGAACAAGGAACACAAGTTTGCGTCCTGACTCCTTAGGATGAATGCCACCTGTCTCTTCCTCGGGTAGCAGCCGGGGTGCAATGCTGGTGAAACCCAATCTGTCACCCCAGATTAAGGGACAAGTAAACCAAATCAAACAAGTCTGCATTACAACAGAGCTAGGTACTAATAAGTTAGCTGAACCTGGCTAGTCCAGTTGACAAGAGTCAGAAAGTCACCATTCTGAGGCTCAAGAACTAAGGACAGCATTAGCTCTACAGGCAGCCAGCTGGAGCAGTGCCTCGTGGTCCGTGGCTCTTCCACCTGCCCCCACACAAATATCCCAGCAAGCATTTCTGGGAGGCCTGCTAATCCAAGTCTCAGTAACAATCATTTGCCAAGCAGCAAGAACTCTGCTCAGCTATAGTCCTTAAAATTCCTCTCTCTGTGTCTCTCATGAATGAATAATTAAAATCTTAAAAAAAAAAAAACTCAAAGAGAGAATGAGTTCCTGGCTGGCTCAGTCACTGGAGCAAGGGATTCTTGATCTCAGGGTCATGACTTTGAGTCCCACATTGGGCAGGGAGCCTACTTAAAAAATAAAAGGTTTAAAAAAAATAAACTCAGAGAGAAGAGCTACTGTTCTTCCCATTGTACATATGAGGTCACTGACTCAGGATAAATGACTTGCCTAAAGGCAAGGAGGCAGGTCAAAGCCAGGTAGGGATTTCCAATCTGGAGCTACTGAAACCAAGAGTCCCCCTGACAGGCCCTAAAGCTCCTATTTGTCACCATGTCACAATGCTGCCAGTTGAGTCGCTAGGTCAGGCACTGGAAAGGCTACACAGACAAGTGAGGCCATAGCTTTTTTCTCCAGGAGCTCTTGATCTAGAAGGACACACAAATATATTCACAGACTACATCGTGACCAGCACTAGAACAGAATTCATAAAATGGGACAGGATCCCCAGAGAAGAGAGTGATTAGGTATAACTGGCAGGAATTGGGGGAAAATGATATCTTTTGACACAACTAAATCTCAAAGGCTGGGCTTCTTCCTCAGACTTTACAAACCCGATTTATTTTGCTCTCATTCAACCCTCTTCCCCACTTCATCTCTCTCCCTTCCTTTAGCCTGTGAAGTAGGCATAGCATCTTTAAGCCGCCCATCCCTTCATTCTTCTTACTGGCATTTCCTCGGCCACATTCCACTCATTGTTGGAGAACAGATTTGAAAGAGGGATGGGGGTTTGGATTAGATGACTTTCAAGATTCCTACCAACTGTGAGAGCTGAAGATTCCCTGAGGAAAGTGCTCAGAGGCAGAGAAATCCTCAAGAGCAGAAATCAGCAAAGATCGACCCAGCACAACCATGAACTCACTTTTTTAAAAAGCTTAATTCCATTATAGTTCACATACTGTGTTATATGAGTGTCAGGTGTGCAGTCTAGTAATTCAACAAGTCTATGCATTACTCAGTGCTCATCATCAGTGTACTCTTTTTTTTTAAGATTTTATTTATTTATTCATAGAGACAGAGAGAGGCAGAGACACAGGCAGAGGGAGAAGCAGGCATCATACAGAGAGCCTGACGTGGGACTGGATCCAGGGTCTCCAGGATCACGCCCTGGGCTGCAGGCGGCGCTAAACCGCTGAGCCACCCGGGCTGCCCCGTCAGTGTACTCTTAATTCCCTTCACCTATTTCACCCCCCACCTCCCCAACCATGAAGTTGCTTTTTTTTTTTTTTTTAAGAGAGAGAAAGCACTGGGGAAGGGCAGAGGGAGAGGGAGAGGGAGAGAGAGAATCTCAAGCAGTCTCCACACCCAGTGTGAGGCCGACCCAGGGCTCCATCTCAGGACCCTGAGATCATGACCTGAGCCGAAATCAAGAGTTGGACGCTTAACCAACTAAGCCACCCAGGCACCCCTGAACTTACTTTTTAAAACTTCAGAATTGCTTTGCTGTTTTATATACAACCAGATCTCAAGCTAGAGTTGCCAACAACTTTCTCTCAGTTTTTAAGCTGTGTACAATTTTTAATCACTTTCATAATTTAAAATGTTCCTTACAATCTTACAAGTGGGGGCCCTCTTTATGTTCAAGTGCAAATGTGATTCAAATCAAGGCCAAAGGTTGAAACAGTTAAGTTAGAAATCAGCCCTGGGTTCAATGCTGCTGTTAAGTGCAGCAACATGCCCTTGCTCTTCCCCAACCCTCAGGTTTCTAGTCTAGTCCTGCAATCTGGGGGCATTTAAAACAGAGACCCAGAGATGACAGTCTTTTCATTCTTGTCCAGGCCCCTATATACACCAAGTTAACAACAGAAATGTTGACAACTAGATAGTGATTATCTAATTCTAAAATGTTATCTAAATCCAGTAATAGGATTAAAGGTATTCCAACCACATGTCAACCCCTAGCAAACCCCAGTTGGCCAGTGGCCATTTCCATGGGCTGCTCTTTCCTTTAAAACAGCTCATCCTCACACGTAACAAAACAAAACAAAAAAAAGAGCCAAATTGGACCTTGTCAAAATTAAAATGTTTTGTGCTCCAAAGGATACCATCAAGAAAGTGAAGACAGACCACAGAATGAGAGATAATATTTATAAATCATATATCTGATAAAGGTCTAGTATCCAAAATATATAAAGCATTCTTGTAACTCAAAAATAAAAAAGACAGCCCAGTTGAAAAGTGAACAAAAAATCTGATTAGACATTTTCCCAAAGAAGATAAATAAATGGCCAATAAGCACATGAAGATGTTCAACATCATTAATCATGCTCTTGATCTTGAGGTTGTGAGTTCAAGCCCCACGTTGGGTATGGAGATTACTTCAATCAATAAAACTTTTTTAAAAAAAGGAAAATGCCAATCAAAATCACAATGACATACTACTTCACACATATTAGGAAGGCTTTAATAAAAAAGATAGTAACACGTGTTGGTAAGGATACGGAGAAATCGGAACTG
The DNA here is from genome assembly GCF_003254725.2 of Canis lupus dingo. NCBI lineage: Eukaryota > Metazoa > Chordata > Mammalia > Carnivora > Canidae > Canis > Canis lupus. Next base: position 110,608,932 of record NC_064281.1, on the reverse strand, counting down.
TCATACACATTTCTGGTGGGACCGTGAAATGGTGCTGTCACTCTGGGAAACAGTTTGGCAGTCCTTCAAAAAGTTAAACATAGAGTTAACACAGTTCCCATATGACCTAGCAATTCCGGTCCTAAGTGTATACTCAAGACAAATGACAACATACGTCCACACAAAAACCTGTCCATAAATGTCCATAGCAGCAGTATTTATGACAGCCAAAATGTGGAAACAACCCAAATGTCCATCAAATGACAAACAGATAAACAAAATGCAGCATATCCATGCAGTGGAATAGTAGTCTGTCAAAAAAGGACTGAAGTATTGAGGCATGCTATCACATAGATGAACCTTGAAACCATTATTATAAGTGAAAGAAGTCAGACAGAAATACTCCATATTGTATGACTCTATTTATATGAAACATTTAAAATATTTATTAGGTAAATCTAAAGAAACAAAATAGAATCATAGTTACCTAAGGGGTGGGGGATTGAGCAGTCACTGCTAAGGAGTACAGGGTTTATTTTTGGATTGATGAAAATGTTCTGGAAATAGATTGTGCTGAAGATTGCACAAATTTGTGAGTACACTGAAAACCACTGAATTGTACGCTTTAAGTGAGTAAGCTTTAAAGTGTGTGACTTCTATCTCAATTTTTTTAAAAAAAATAGCTCCATACCCAAGAGCCAGGGTCTGTGGGGGCAAAACTGGACCAGGGATGCTGACAATCTTTCCATGTGACAGAAAGACTCACATTCAGCTGTGTTAGCAGGAATTTATTGGGTACATATTGTGACAGATTAATGGAAATCACAAAGAGAAGCAATACAGTCACTTCTGAGTTCTAATTACTGGGGGCTGAATTAGGTCCCTGAGCCATCTGGAAGGATCCCTCCAAACTATCCAGCTACATACCCCAATACCTCTCCAAATTCCCTGGCCTTCAGTCACTCTGGACTGTTGTTCTTCTGTGAAAACTCCATTTCCCCCTCACTGTCTTTGTTCATGCTATGCCCTCCTCTCAAACTAACGAGATCCAATTTATCTTTGAAGTGTCACCAGATGCAAATTCTCTCCTATGAAGTCGTGCTTTGGTACATTAAAAAAAGACTCCGTGAGTATTTGTTGAGTGACTGAACAAATGAACGGCCTCAGTTATTCATCCCTCTGAATGGAGTTGAAGGATTAAAATTGCCCATAGTTAGCGTAAGCCCTTGTTGAATTTCTCTAGGAGTTGCTGAGGCACTACAGCGGATAAGCAAGCAGGCCTGGGGGGAGGTTATGATCCTGGAAGGGAGCTCCAATTCATATCTGAGTTTCTCATAGAAACAACGGAAGAGCATGGCCAATCTCAGCCTTAGATCCACTGGGACACAGGATGGAAGACGCTCCCATACAGACCTGGCTCCCAGAAGCTTAAGTGACATTATGCAAATTCCCACCTCATTCTCTCCCAACCAGGCAAGCATATCAGAATGCAAGTGAATGACAGCAACATTTTCATAAGGATGACTTTAGACTAGGTCTAATTCACTAAAAGGGGCAATCATTCACCAACTCCAGACTCTTACATATCAGTAAGATCATATTACTTGCAATCCAATTCCCAACTGATTGTGACACACCAAGGTGCAGCCACACAGATGAGGACCACTGGTGCATCAAGAGGTCACATTTCTGGAGAAGAGCCAGAATGGCAAACTTGTTATGGAAACAGCCACAAACCACAAATGATCTATTGGTACAAAAAAATGTGTCTAAAGAGCATGTAAAACATAACTTTACAGATTATGCAGAACCCAACCCCATAAAACTGTATTTAATCTAGGAGACGGTCTATCACAGAGCCTTCCCTCATCCTGCCTTACAATGTCTCCTCGTGTTTGCTGCAACAAATTCGGGGGGGGGGGCGGGCAGGAATACTATTGAGGCCACAGAATTCAAAAGGGCTTCACTGGGGAATTTCACCTAGAACACTTGAGACGATTTTGTAGGAAGACAATCAACTGGTGATATTTTTAAAAATTTATCCCAAAGATAACAGTTTTGCTGTCTTTTTCCCTCTAAATGTTACATTACCTGCTAGCAGGAATAAGAGTTAACCAAACAATTTATTTGTCTTTTCTGCTGCCTTCAAAGCACAGTTTCTTCTTTCTCGAGCTGTCATCTCATTCAAAATCAGCAGCTTCAAGTCTGCGGTGGCATTATACAAGTCAGCCCCCCTCCCTTAAAAATGCACGAACCAACCCGTTTGCACAGAATTTGGCATCTTTTGATTCTTCGAGACTTGTCATTTCACAAGATGGTATAGCCTCCAAGCTCTGGCTTGATGATGGCCAAAATCAAATGTGCACCGCCCAAGTTTTGATCCCAGATCCACAATACGGAAAGTATTTCTACACTGGCTTTACAATGGGAGATTGCAACCATCATCAGAGCCCTGCTTTTTTCCTTTTTCATCATCAGTTAAGAATTGAATACTGAGGGCAGCCCGGGTGGCTCAGTGGTTTAGCACCACCTTCGGCCCAGGTCATGATCCTGGAGACCCGGGATCAAGTCCCACGTCAGGCTCCCTGTATGGAGCCTGCTTCTCCCTCTGCCTGTGTCTCTGCCTCTCTCTCGCTCTCTCTCTGTCTTTCATGAATAAATAAATAAAATCTTAAAAAAAAAAGAATTGAATACTGAATGATTATTAAGTAATAGGACTAACCCTTGTAAAAACAAACACAGCAGGACTCACTCCTCTAAATGTTGATATTATACCTTAAATAAAAAAAAAATCCTACAAGCTTCATCTCTGATGATCAATCTTTGACCAATACCATTTGCAAGGCACAAAAGTATGAGTTAAAAATCTATGCATCCTCGTTTCCTTATATTTCTGGAATCCAAAATAATGTTTTCTGTACATCTTATATACTCTGAGGCAATATATAAAGTTAAATACATAAGATTTAAGATGTTTGCATATTATTTAAAAACAAATTTCTCCTTCGTAAGCCCTGTGGCATCTGATCACCCTGACTTCTATCTTAAATCTGCTTGGTAATTAGCTACTGAAGTAACCCCACATATTAATGTCAGAAGAAAGACAGCCCCGAACTTCTCACATTTTCCCACTATTCACTATGTTTTTTTCCTCACTTGAATTTGACCCAATATATTTTCTAAGCCTTCTTTAATTATTTCCCCTTCACTCTTCCCTGTTATAAACTATAGCATTTCTGTGATTCTAAATAAAGTTCTTATTGCTAGTTTCTTCAGTTGACTTTCTAAAACAGATATTTGTGAACATTCACCCAAACTTCTGCTTTTTATTGTGGGCATGCTTTAGAATCTAGTCTAGAGGTTTTCAGATTGCTTGCATATTTTCAGGCATTAACTGTGTAGAAGATAGTTTTTCTGCCTCCTTTTCCTTCAAGTGATGGAGAAAGGGCCAAAGGAGGATTAGAATGGCTATATTTGCTTAAGAAATCAGGCAAGCACATCATGCCATGACATAAATCAATGAGGTCTGGATTTGTGAAGTGTCTCAAGTTACTTTTTAAGAGGATGACTTTGAAAAAGCAAAGAATACATTTTATTGGGAATCTTTCCCTTGGTTTCTTAGACCTGAATATGATTTGGATTTATCTGTGGTCATTTATTTAACAACCCAATAAGTAGTAATTGAAGGCTTCCTATATGTAAACCCCCAATGTGGGGGACATAGAGATACTTAAAACATGGGGCCTGGCCTTAAAAAACTTGGTGTAAAGAATACATATACAGAGGATTAAGGGAATTTATTTATACAAATCTTAGAATGGTTCCTGGCACTTACTAAGGGTTATATACATGATAGATGATAGATAGATAGATAGATAGATAGATAGATAGATAGATAGATAAAAATAAGTAAGAAAAGGCAAATTTTGCTAAACAGAGACACATTGCTGATGGGGAATTGAAAGAGAAGAGATTTATTCTGGCTGACTCTTTCTGGCAAGGCATTGTGGAGGTTTTAGCATTTAAGTAGAGCTTTAAAGTGTGGGTAGGACTTCCCTTGAAAATCATGTTGGGGGCAGCCCCGGTGGCCCAGCAGTTTAGCGCCGCCTTCGGCCCGGGCGTGATCCTGGAGACCCGGGATCGAGTCCCACATCGGGCTCCCTGCATGGAGCCTGCTTCTCCCTCTGCCTGTGTCTCTGCCTCTCTCTCTGTCTCTGTCATGAATAAATAAATAAAATCTTAAAAAAAAAGATTTGAAAATCATGTTGGAAGGGTAGAGAAGTAGTATTCACTGGTGCCAACACAATTCAAACAGGGAGAGAGGTAAAGCAGAATGTGGAATACTGGGACTCTGCTCCCTTCCACCTCTGACCCACCCACTTAACCTGGGAGCTCCACTCTGGCTGTTGTAGTTATTCAGTTCCATCTGAGTTTTCCTTTGAACTACAGATGCTGCTGTTACAATGAAGTTTAAAAACTACTGGGTAAGATTATCTTAAAGGGCCCTTCCAGCACTAACCTTCTATGAGTCACAGACCATAAACAGAAAGACCTTGTTTCACCAAGCACCTCAGCAGAAGAAGCAAGCATAGGAAACTAACATTTATTGAGCATTTACTGTGTACCTAGGGTATGGCACATATTACTATTAAATCCAAACAGCAAGCCTTTTCAGGTAGACACTATTATTATCCTCACTTTACAGGCAAGAAAACTAATATTACAGCACGTAAATAACTTTCCCAAAGGTATGCAGCTAATAACCTGGTGGAGAAAGGATTCAAACTCAGGAAGCACAGGGCCAAAGGGCAAACTCCTATTTACTATTCCGTGCCACCCTAAGCGCATCAGCGCTCACACATTCAGAGCAAGGCTGGAAATATACATGCTTATGCCAACCATAATGTCACAGCCATTTTGGGCACAAATACTTATGTTAGAACCATCTCTAGAACTGGAAGCACTTTCTTCTGAATGTCCTCAATTTCGGCCAATCCTTGCCATCGGAGTTGGCAATTTTTGAAAACAGCCAAAAGTGACTGGAAGTCAGGTTTCATGAAAAAGTACATGATCAAACTGGGCAAGGTCAAGACGGTCAACAGTACGGTGTGAATAAGAGGGTGTGAGGCAGATGTCCCTACACAATGCACGAATCAGCTCACAAGTAGCATCCCAAAGACAATGATATAGTCAAGTTGTTGGAAAGTACATCTAGGTCCCCAGGCTGACTACCTTGAAAGACAAAACTCTTGACCGTGTAAAATCTAGTGTATTTTTTTGTTTGTTTTTTTTTTTTAAAGGTCTCAGCAGCATCCTTGGAGGAACAAACCCACATCTCCCCTCTGCCTCTCAGCAGTTGAACAAATATGGTCAAGTCTCCTAACATCTCTGGAACAACAGTTTTCTATAAATTGGAGACAATAATGCCCAACGTGGAGAGCTGTTTTAGAGATTCCCCCCGAGAAAGGAGAGAAAATGAATGAAAATATCAGTGAGGGTGACAAAACATGAGAGACACCTAACTCTGGGAAACGAACAAGGGGTAGTGGAAGGGGAGGTGGACAGGGGGTTGGGGTGACTGGGCGATGGGCACTGAGGGGGGCACTTGGTGGGATGGGCCCTGGGTGTTATGCTATATGTTGGCAAATTGAACTCCAATATAAAAAAAAAAAACATAGAGATTCCCCCCAAAAATGTATAAAGCAACTAGTACCTTGCCTGAACCTAAACGGCCACCCCAAAAGGAACAGCTAATATTGTTCTGAACCATCTATTAAATAATCTCTGCAGATTTGGGAATTTGAGATGGTTTTTAGTTCAAACCAGATATGTTTTGGAGTTTTTCCCCAAGTGCCACAGCTGAGTAGTTTATCGTCATATGGCACAGCATGTTTAAGCACGGTGAGTAAGAAATGAGTATGCCGAAAACAAATAAGGCTCCTTAAAAACGTTTATTGAAAATGCAATCCATCCCCACAGTATTTAACTCATTCAAGCTGCTAATAAATACCCTTCTAGTACCTGGGAAAGCCTGGTTTCGAGAGAAATTTTCTGACCACAATAATTGCATGTCTTTCAGAGCAGTCGTCTTTCAAAACAACTACAAAGTTTCTATGCTGGTAAGAAAGCAGGTGAACCGGAGAGAGAAATGTAAAGCTTTGTGCATACAGCTTGTTTTCCATGACATGGGAGGTCTGCTTTTGAAAGCAAGCAAAGTGTTCATTTATTAAGAAAAAGCAGTTCTTTGGGCTCCTGCTAAGTGTTTTGGGGCTCAGCAATTATCCAAAACTCAGATTGCAGATTCAAACCTCCCTCCCACCTACTCCCCCACCTCCCTGCAAAGCAAGAAATCTTACTGTGCCTGCATGACGCCTTCATCCCTGCAACCTTGCCGCATGTTGGGCCGAATATTATGGGAAACAAGTCACAAAAGCGAAAAGCTGAAGGCAGGTGCAGGAACAAGACGCTGTGCTCCTCGGAGAGGGCCTTAGGTAAGTAGCTACAAGAGTTGTACATGCCAATCAAAGACGGGCAAGGGTCAAGCTCCCTTTTGTGCACAAACAAAGACTAATTGCATGTTCATAGCTGTAGAGTCTGCGGGCACTAATTCGAGAGAGGAACTATAAAAACCTTGGACTCCCGCCTCCCAACAGTAGCCAAGGCAAAGCGGAGGGCTGGAGGAGCCTGGTGGCTGTCAACCAGCTGGGCCTCTCCCTGCCTTCTCCACAGCAACCGGAGGCTCCCACGTGGCTGCCATTTCAGAAATGAAAATAAGCCATTTTGTGGAAACTGAAAGGATAGCTGTGTGTACATAACGCCAAGCCAGTGAGCAGCAATGGAAAAGGCTCCGAGCCACTTAGCTTCCTTTGAAGCACAATGCCCAATACTGTTGGCCTTGCTTTTTCATTGAATCGACCAAATTAGCTGGCTCTTTTGACATCTTGTAGACATGGCTGGTCAGTAGTTGTCCTTTTCTCACATTCATAAACAAAGGTCTGTTAAGGTGGTTTGGTCCCGTAAGGAACCATTCTGAAGCAGGTTCCTGTTCGGCCCGAGCAACTGGAGCTTTTGGATTTATTAGCAAGAATAGCTGACATTCGTAGAACTCTCTCAGTTCCCAAATACATGCATTCGTTCAATCTCTAAACATCTCTGGCCACTTCTGCCACGGGCAAGGCCCTGTGCTTGGCTCTATGGAGAAAATGAACATATTAGCCAAGAGGGAACCCTGCTCAGTAAGCAGGGTGGACCTGGCCATGCCCATTTCTGAAGAAACTCAGACCCAAACAGTGAAGTGACGTCCCCCACCACACAGCCTTGTGGCAACAAAGCTGGAAGAGAATCCAGATCCTCCCACCTCTGCTCAGTGCTTAGCCGCCTGTACCCCCGGCCTTGCTATCAGTGTGGGTAAGAAGCCCTCCAGCAAGGGCAGTGAACATGCTAGAACATAAGGATCCTCAAGTTGCACCTTTTCTCACTGCAAAACAAAACAAATCCCTTTTTTACCGAACTCCATCAATAGAGTGGATAAAAATGGTGTTGCTCTGGACAAATTGCAGGAGGGGACACTGGTATAGTGGATCCCAGCTCTTTCACTGACATGTTATGTGACAAATACTGAACAAATCATGTAATCTCGAGGCCTTAGTTCCTCCATCTGTAAAAGGAGGGAGTTGGAGCCCCTAAAGGCTGTGAGTTCTAAACTGGGCTGATGATCACAGACCCAGGGGGATCTTGTTAACATATACATTTCAGGCCCTTCCTCATACTTTATAAATTATAATTCCCAGGGAAGAGGACCCAGGAATTGGCCCTATAACAAGTTCCTCAGAAGATTCTCCTTCATGGCTAAGATCAGGACTCCTGCATGAGAAAATGTTCAGTGTCTGGGCTGGCCCAGGAAAATCCACACGTTCCATTAAGTTTTGAGAAAGAATTCCAAGGAGATGGGGCCTAAAAAGGCAACTCATTTGTTTACTCATTATGTGTTCCAACAAACAGTGTGAACCATTTTCTCTTAGCTGGTTTCTGTACTGGCCCCGGAAACACAGATGGGACTAGTAGAAGAGTCCTTGTTCTTAAAGAATCTCCAAGTCCATTTGTAGAAATAGGTCTGTCAAGGAATTAGCACAAGAAAGTGGTAGGTACTTTAACAGGGAGAAGAAGACTATGATGGGAACATGGGGAGAGAAGCTGGAAGCACGCATCGGTATGGGTAGATCACAAAGCACCCAGGAAGAACTTGTTCACCATGGCAGAGGCTGAACTTTATCCTGTAGACAATGGAAGACCATTGAAGGCTGTGAAAACATGATCCAATTGAGATTTAGAGGAGATTCCTCTATCTGCTGGGCGGTGAGTAGGTTGGAAGGAGCCAGAGCAAGGGAGACTAGTAGAGAGAAAGATGGCATTAGACCACAGGAGACACAATTGGGACCTGAACTAGAGCACTGTTAATTTTACCTACTGTATACCCTAGAGCAGGGCAGGGCACATGGAAGTGCTTGTTAAATGAAATAGAGAGGCCAGGCACAGTTCCAAGCATCTAACAATTGTCTTGCTTAATTCCTGTAACAACAGTCCTACAAGGTACAAACCATTAGCATCATAATGCTTAAAGAAACTGAAGCCTACGGAAACTAAGAACCTTGTCCAAGTGACACGGTAAGAAATTAGTACAGGTAGGATTCAAACTCAGGCAATCTGACTCCGAAAGCCATGTTCTTAACCGCTTTACTCGGCTGACTCTAATGAGGTCTGGGCGATTCGTGTGGGAAGGAAGGAAGGAAGGAAAAATGGATGAAGGGGGAGATGGGGGGAACAGAATAGGCAGGATTTGTCAGCAGCTGGAGGTGGAGGGTGATGGAGAGTAAAGAGTTAAGGATGATACCCAGCTTTTTTGCTTAGATAGCTGGGAATATAACTGGGCGAGTAGGTCAATCCATTTTCTTGATTAGATAGAAGCCAGACTCAATGCTATCATCCAGAGCCCTGGGAATTTGAAGACAGGGCAGTGAAGGAACTGCATAAGGGGTGGCTCAGTGGTGAGCACCTGCCTTCGGCTCAGGTAGTGATCCCAGGGTCCCAAGATCGAGCCCCACATCGGGCTCCCCGCAGGGAGCCTGCTTCTCCCTCTGCCTATGTCTCTGCCTTTCTCTGTCTTACGAGTAAATAAATAAAATCTGTAAAAAAAAAAAAAAAATGAGGGATCCCTGGGTGGCGCAGCGGTTTGGCGCCTGCCTTTGGCCCAGGGCGCGATCCTGGAGACCCGGGATCGAATCCCACGTCGGGCTCCCGGTGCATGGAGCCTGCTTCTCCCTCTGCCTCTCTCTCTCTCTCTCTCTCTCTGTAACTATCATAAATAAATAAAAATTTAAAAAAAAAATGAACAAGGCACTGCAGAGACTGTGAACGGTGCCACCAAAGGCCAGGTGAAGCAAATGCTGGGCAGCTCTAGGGCCTCCGGAGTTTGCTCCGGCAGTGCCCAGTGTCAGGAATGGAACCAGGGCGTGGCAAAAGATGATGTCAACAATATTACAAAACTTATTCTGATCTCAGGCTTCTGAAAATGAGCTCAATTAAGAACTGTGGTAGAGGGGCACCTGGGTGGCTCAGTCATTTAGGCAGCCGACTCTTGATTTCGGCTCAGGTCATGATCCAGGGTCCTGGGATGGAGCCCCGAGGCAGGCTCTGCGCTCAGCGGGGAATCTGCTTGAGGATTCTCTCTCTCCCTCTCCTCCCACCTCAAACAAATCTTTTTTTATGATTTTATTTATTTATTTGACACATATATAGAGAGAGCCAGAGAGTACAAGCGGAGGGAATGGCAGAGGGAGAGGGAAAAGCAGGCTTATGAAGGCCTTGATCCCAGGATCCTGGGATCATGACCTGAGCTGAAGGCAGACGCTTAACTGACTGAGCCACCCAGATGCCCCTAAAATAAATAAATGGAAAAAAAAATGAATTGTGGTAGAAACACATATGGGGTAGGGGCCAAAACGAAGGCATAATGCTATATGCTACTTCTTAAAGCTCTACCAACAGTTTCCTCTCCCCGGCCAAGGTACTACTTAGATGTTCTGGCAAGTTCCCTGGTGGTGCTCACCTAAATGACTATGGTGCAAGTAATGGAGGACTAGGGTGAAAGTTGTTTATGAGTTTGAAGCAAACGCCAGTTTACAACACTCGGCTGGGGAAGTCAGCTTCCCAACCATCTCCAATTATCAGACCTTAAGGTAACTATAGACACTGATCAGTAGGCGGGGCCAGGGTTTGGTGCAGAGCAAGTCCAACTTTGAAGCCCAGTTCTTAAAGTTCAGCCAGGATCAGAACCCCACCACCACAAGGAACTGGTTAAAACAGAGTGCTCAGCCCTACTGCCAGGGGTTCTGATTCAATAGGTTTGGAGTGGACGGTGTTTCTAGCAAGTTTCTAGGTGACGCTGATAGTCCAGGACCACTCTTTGAGAACCACTGACAAGAGCAGTTATTAAACTTTTTGGTCTCAAGGATTCTTCAAATTCTTAACAATTATTGACAATTTCAAAGAGGTTTTGTGTGGGTTGTACTTCTACAGGCACTATATTAGAAGTTAAAATGGATATTTAAAATATATTTATTAATTTACTTAAAATAACAATAAATATATTACATGTTAACACATTTTATGAAAATTGACTATTTTTTTAAAAAGTGAGTTTAGGGGATCCCTGGGTGGCTCAGTGGTTTAGCGCCTGCCTTTGGCCCAGGGCATGATCCTGGAGACCCGGGATCAAGTCCCACATCAGGCTCCCTGCATGGAGCCTGCTTCTCCCTCTGCCTGTGTCTCTGCCTCTCTCTCTGTGTGTGTCTCTCATGAATAAATAAATAAAATCCTTAAAAAAAAGTGAGTTTAAAAAGTGGCTTTTTTTACATTTTTGTAAATATCTTTAATACCTGGCTTAATAGAAAACAGCTGGATTCTTTTATCTGCTTCTCTTTGTTCTGAAACTTATTTATTTTTCAGGCTTTATTGAGATATAAATGACGTGTAACATTATGTAAATTTAAGGCGTACAACTTGATGATTTGATACATACACATATTGTGAAATGATTACCACGATAAAGCATAAATCTCGTGTGTGTGTGTGTGTGTGTGTGTGGTGATAACATCTAAGATCTACTCTGATAGCAACTTTCAAGTATATAATAACAGTATTGTGAGCTATAGTCACCATGCTATACATTAAATACCCAGAACTCACTCATCTGATAGCTGGCAGCTTGTATCCATGACCACCAATGTCTCCCCATTTCCCTCACCTCACAGCCCTTAGCAACCACTATTTTACTCTCTGTTTCTAGGAGTTCATCTTTTTTTAGGTTCTACATGTAAACTACATCATACAGTATTTACCTTTCTCCGTCTGGCTTATTTCACTCAGCATAATGCCCTCCAGGTTCATCCCAGTTGTGAAAAATGGCAGGATTTCCTTCTATTTTATGACTAAATAATATTATATGTGATTTATGTGTATCATATGTATTCTTTATCCATTCATCCATTGATGGACATTTAGTTTGTTCCCATGTCTTGATATTAGGAATAATGCTGCAATGAATATGAGGTACAGATATCTCTTCAAGATACTGATTTCAATCAGAAAGGGAGACAGAACATGAGAGACTCCTAACTCAGGGAAACGAACAAGGGGCTGTAGAAAGGCAGGTGGGTGGGGACTGGGTGATGGGCACTGAGGGGGGCACTTGATGGGATGAACACTGAGTGTTATTCTATATGTTGGCAAATTGAACACCAATAAAAATAAATTTATAAATAATAATAATAATAATAATAATAATAATAATAAAGCAGGCGTGCCGACTGGGAAAAAAATTAAAAAGATACTGATTTCACTTCCTTCGGATATATACCCAGAAGTGGGATTGCTGGATCGAATGGTAGTTCTATTTTTAATTTTTTGAAGAACCTCCATACATTTACTATGGTTGTTGTATCAATTTACATTCCCGCCAACAGTACATGAGGGTTCCCTTTTCTCCACAGCCTTGCCAGTCCTCATTATCTCTTATTTTATTTTATTTTATTTTATTTTTTAAGTAATCTCTATACCCAACGTGGGGCTCAAACTCACGACCCCAAGGTCAATAGTCACATGCTCTACCAACTGAGCCAGCCAGGTGCCCCTCTTGTCTTTTTGATACAGCTTTTCTGACAGGTGTGAGATGCTATATCTCATTATGGTTCTGATTTGCATTTCCCTGATGATTAGTAGTGTTGATCACATTTTCATGTATCTGTTTGCTATTTGTATATCTTCTTTGGAAAAATGTCTATTCAAGTCCTCTGCCCATTTTTTTTTTGAAGATTTATTTATTTGAGAGAGAGAGAGAGAGAGAGTGGGTGTGCGCATGAGTAGGGGAGGGGCAGAGGGAGAGAATCTTAAAGCAGGGAGCCTGATGCAGGGCTTGATCCTATGACCCATGAGATCACAACCCAAGCTGAAACCAAGAGTCAGATGCTCAGCCAACTGAGCCACCCAGGAGCCCCTGCCCATTTTAAAAATCAGATTATGGGCAGGGGCGGGGGGTGATTGTAATTGAGTTGTATGAATTCCTTACATATTTTGGATTATTAACCTCTTATCAGAGAAATGATTTGCAAATATTTTCTCCCATTCCATAGGTTGCTTTTTCATTTTTTTATTGTTTCTGTACAGAAGCTTCTTATTTTAGCTTGATGTTGTCCCACTTGTTTATTTTTGCTTTTGTTGCTTGCATTTTTGGTATATATCCAAAAAATCATTGACAAGACCAATGTCAAGGAACTTTTTTTTCTGTTTCCTTCTAGGAGTTTTATGTTTCAGGCCTTATATTTAAGTCTTTAATCCATTTTGAGTTAATTTTTGTGAGTGGCATAAAACAGGGGTCCTGTTTCATTCTTTTGCATATGAATATTCCAGTTTTTCCAGTATCATTTATTAAATAAATTATCCTTTCCCCATTGAGTATTCTTGGCTTCCTTGGCAAATGTTAGTTGACCACATACACATGGGTTTACCCCTAGATTCTCTATTCTGTACCATTTGTCCGTGTGTGTTTTTATGCTAGTACCATACTGTTTTGACTACTGCAGCTTTGTAATATAGTTTGAAATCAGGAACTGTCATTTCTCCAGCTTTGTTCTCCTTTCTCAAGATTGCTTTGGCTGTTCAGGGTCTCTTGTGGTTCCAAACAGATTTTAGGATTTTTTTTTATGGCTGTGAAAAATGCCATTGGAATTTTGATAGGGATGGCATTGAATGTATAGATAGCTTTGAGGATTATGTACATCTTAACAATATTAATTCTTCCAATCTGTGAACATGGGATATATTTCCATTTTATTTGTGTCTCCTTCAACTTCTTTCATCAACATCTTACAATTTTTGGTGTACAGATCTTTCACCTCTTCAGTTAAATTTATTCCTAATTAAAACACAAAACAAAAGATAAAAGAAAAAAGAGACAAACCAAAAATCAGACTCTTAACTACAGAGAACAAATGGTTACCAGAGGAGAGGTTGGGGGGTATGAAATGGGTGATGGAGATTAAAAGCACACTTATCATGATAAGGACTGAGTAATTGTTGAGTCACCATATTGTACACCTGAAACTAATATAATAGTGTATGTTAAGTATACTGGAATCAAGAATTAATTAATTTAATTAAAAATAAAGCTCAAGTAAAAAATTTCTTAAATTTATTCCTAAGTTTTTTATTATACTTGATGCTATTATAAATGATGGATTGTTTACTTTGCTTCTTTTTCAGATAGTTCATAGTTATCATATCTGCTTCTAATTTCAATCTCTGGCAATATATTATTACTGATGTATATGAAGGAAATCCAGTCTCACACAAATATGTGTTTTTGGAAAAGAAAGCAGCATTTTAATTACCTTTTGAGACAATTGTGGATATTCTTCTTTGGTATTAAACCAAAACTCAGAAAGTGATAGTTTCTTAAAGGTCATCTGCAATGTGGAGTTTGAAATCATATCAATGAACTTTACATATTCTGTTATACCAAAGTCCACTGATCTGTTTTGCATTTTTTAAAAATTTTTATTTATTTATTTGACAGAGAGAGAGACGGAGAGGAAGAGCATGAGCAGGGTAAGGGGTAGAGGGAGAGGGGGAAGCAGACCCCCTGCTGAGCACAGAGCCCAACTTGGGCCTCGAACTCAGAACCCTGAGATCACGACCTAAGCCAAAGGCAGATGCTCCACTGACTGAGCCACCCAGGCACCTGTCTTGTATTTTGCATTAATCTTTGATTTGTGCATGATATCATAATATTGTACATTGATCATTTCAAAAATACTGATTTCTGAGTTGTGAAGATCTTCCAAATATTTACACTTTTGATTATACAATATTTAAAAAAATCACATCTGTTAATATCATCACTAGTAGCATCAGAAAACTGTTTCACTACTGGGAAACTGTCAAGCAAATAGTGGTGGACACAGTTTTCCAAAAATTCTAATTTTGCTTGAAAGCTCCAATTTCATCATTGGCAACAAATACTGTCAGCTGTTTTCCTTGTAATGACAGACTTACTTTGTTCATTTTTGAGAAAATATCTGCCAAATGTCCAAGTCTGAATAACCATAGTTTTTCCATCAGTTGTCCTTTCAAGTAAAAAAAATGGTCTTCCATGGGGAAAAAAAAAAGTAGCTCATTCAGTATGCAATTCAAACAACTGCACAAATGCTTTCCCTCAAGACAACCATTACATTTCAGTGTGCAGAAGTGATTTCTGCATACAAGTACTTAAGAGCCGAAATTTAATAAAATGAATATTTTTTGTACTGCTTCATCAAGGACATTCTTAAAACTGGCTTTTTTCACCCGTGAGTGGTGGTGAAGTGTACAATGACTGCTAGCATAGCGTAGTGCCCCTTCCTTGATTCATGCTAACATGTCAGAAGCTTTATCCACTGTTGCTTTTGCACCTTCTGTGCAAATGTCAACACAATGAAAAAGGCATAGAAAGTCTTAGTATTATCATAAAAATACTTTTGGTTTTGCAAACCCCCTTAAAGGGGGGAACCCTGAGTCCATGGCCCATGTTGGCAGAACCATTGAGCAAGTGCATCCTGCATCCAAAGTTTTATCTCACTCGCTTGCTCGCTCACTCACAAACCTTCATTAAACACCTGCTGTGTTCCAGGCCTCCCACAGCATAGTTATGTTTTCCACCATTACAATCGGCTATCCAGATCAAGTTTAGAGGCTAGAACTGAAACTGAACTCTTTCTCCATACTTGTATGGGGAGGGGGGTCCACTAAGGTGACTGCAAGGGTGGTATTTCCCAATACCAGACCCAACACAGACTTGATGACTTCCAGGAAGGGGAGGACAGTTAGCCACAACCCTAGCATTTCACTCTGTCTTACTTTATACAATAAAGTAAGTCTATAGGCTTTGTATATGTTGTATGTATTTCATATATATGTACTTAATATTTGGTATATATACATATATAGACTATATATATAGACTACATATAGCAGACTACATAGCATATATAAAGTCTATATATGGGTAATCTATATATTTTGAATCATCAAAAAATGGGAATATTTTTATAGCAATTATGATGCCAGTTACCACACATTATTAACATGTTTCTTTCAGAATCATGCAGAGCAAAAAAATAAGTAAAATAGTGCACAATAAATACTTTATAAGTGTAAAATAAAATACATATGTCTCAGGCACTAATCTAAGGATGAAGGTCAGTTTATTTATTTATTTATTTTGTATTTTTTTACTGAGTTCAATTTGCCAACATATAGCATAACACCCAGTGCTCATCCCGTCAAGGACCCCCCTCAAGTGCCCGTCACCCAGTCACCCCATCTCCCCACCCACATCCTTTCCACCACCCCTTGTTCGTTTCCCAGAGTTAGGAGTCTCTCATGGTCTGTCACCCTCACTGATATTTCCCACTCATTTTCTCTCCTTTCCCCTTTAATCCTTTTCACTATTTTTTATATTCCCTAAATGAATGAGACCATATAATGTTTGTCCTTCTCCAATTGACTTACTTCACTCAGCATAATACCCTCCAGTTCCATCCACATTGAAGCAAATGGTGGGTATTTCTCGTTTCTGATGGCTGAGGAATATTCCATTGTATATATATTTATATACCACATCTTCTTTATCCATTCATCTTTTGATGGACACCGAGGCTCCTTTCACAGTTTAGCTATTGTCGACATTGCTGCTGTAAACATTGGCGTGCAGGTGTCCTGCCGTTTCACTGCATCTGTACCTTTGGAGTAAATCCCTAGCAGTGCAATTGCTGGGTTGTAGGGCAGTTCTATTTTTAATTCTCTGTGGAGAGGTCTCCTGTTAATTTAATATTTCTCCCCATATAAGTTAGGGATCTCTTGCCTCTTGCTGCTTTAAGGATTTTATCTTTGGAATTTGCAAGTTTCACTATTAAATGTCGGGGTGTTGAACGGTTTTTATTGATTTTTAGGGGGGGACCTCTCTATCTCCTGGATCTGAGTGCCTGTTTCCATCCCCAAATTAGGGGAGTTCTCACCTATGATTTGTTCAAATATGCTTTCTGGTCCTCTGTCCCTCTCGGCGTCCTCTGGAACCCCAATTAAACATAGATTTTTCCTTCTGAGGCTGTCATTTATTTCCCTTAACCTTTTCTCATAGTCTTTAATTATTTTTCTCTTTTTTCCTTCCTTGCCATCAACTTGTCTTCCATGTCACTCAGTCTTTCTTCTACCTCATTAACCCTTGTCGTTAGGACCTCCAGTTTGGATTGCATCTCATTTAATTGATTTTTAATTTCGGCCTGATTAGATCTAAATTCTGCAGTCATGAAGTCTCTTGAATCCTTTATGCTTTTTTCCAGAGTCACCAGTAGCTTTATAATAGTGCTTCTGAATTGGCTTTCTGACATCGAATTGTAATCCAAATTCTGTAACTCTGTGGTAGAGAGGACTGTTTCTGATTCTTTCTTTGTGGTGAGTTCTTCTTTCTAGTCATTTTGCTCAGTGCAGAGTAGCTAAAACGAGTTGTACTTGTTAGAAGTGCAAACTCTTCTCTCTGTAGTGTTCCAGCTGTTCTCTCTTTAAATCTCAGGTTGAATTCGTAGGTTTTCAAGATGATTTGAAAGTTATCTAGGTAAGTTGGTGGGGACAGGTGACTTGGGGACCCTACTCCTCCGCCATCTTGCCCCGCCCCCTACAGGTCAGTTTAATCTCACACTTCTGTGGCATGTTTAGCATAAAAGCCTCATGTCTATTGGGGCACCTGGCTGGCTCAGTTGGTAGAGCATGTGACTCTTGATCTTGGGGTTGTGAGCTCGAGCCCCACATTGGGTGGAGATTACTTTCCAAAAAGCCTCAAATCAGGGAGCCCAGGGGGCTCAGCAGTTTAGCGCCGCCTTCAGTCCAGGGCATGATCCTGGAGACCCGGGTTCGAGTCTCACGTCAGGCTCCCTGCATGGAGCCTGCTTCTCCCTCTGCCTGTGTCTCTGCCTCTCTCTCTCTCTCTCTCATGAATAAATAAAATCTTAAAAAACAAATAAATAAAAATAAAAAGCCTCATATCTATAATGATGGCTTACTGCAATTAAAAATAGATCCAAAAACTGGGGCACCTGGGTGGCTCAGTGGGTTAAATATCTGACTCTTGGTCTTGGCTCAGGTCCTGATTTGAGGGTCATGGGTTCTAGCCCCACATTGGGTTCTATGCTGGGCGTGGAGCCTACTTAAAAAATAAAAAAAAATATATCAGAAAAAAGCTGGACATGGATTTTTCAATTAGTGTGGCAGAAGGCTTAAAACCTATCATAGTAGAAGCTGCAGCCAGTCTTCATTATAAGAAAGACACCTCCAAATTCCAGAGTCTTCTAAAGTCTTAATGACAGGCTTTCTATTCTTGCTTCTGTTCTAAAATTTTTTCTCATTAGATCTTCCCCTTCCATCCTCCTTGCCTCCCTCGCCATCTGATGCAGCTACATAAAGCCCATCCAACTAGTTACTTTGACACAGTGAATTATATTACTTTCAGCAAAGGGTTGCAATTTTTCTATTAGTGCAAATGTGAAGTATATCTTGCACATTGTTGACACTCTCATTATTGATACCTACTGTTTCATTAAAATAAGACAGAAACATTTAAGTACAAATCCAGGAACTTCTATTTTCTGGGGCAATGCTCCATGGTCCATTTGTTCTGGAATGGGATAAATGCTGAAAGCTACAAGGTATCATCAAAAGTTTATTTACATTCATTGTCTGCTTGTTTCCCACACAAATATATTCTGTGTTTAAAATGTATAAAGCCAAGCCAGGCCTTCTCACGCTGTTTGCAATAAAATATGGCTTACCACGTCTCTCTGAGGAACCACTGACAAATAGGCTCTTGTTGTCCAACTTTCGCTCTGCTGAGGGTAATGATTCAGTGGTTCAGAAGGTTAATTCCTAGAGATAGTGTTGTCTTTGGCTTGAACAGATGTTGGTAGTGCTTTAATGTGGTTATCAAACTAGACTGCCCTTCATTCTTTGCTCTCGGGAGCCCAGGGCATTGTTCCACAAGGCATTCCAGCCCCCCTCTATGGAGATCCAGCAGAGCTGAACATACCACAGCATTACTCCTGCCAGCACAGGCTCCTCTGGGGTCACTGTGGATATTGACAATATACAGCACAGAAATTGATAATGATAGACTTGATCTTTAAAAGATCTGTAAATATTTGTAAGTGCAAAAAAAGATTTAGAATGTCTTTTGATGCTCAGATTCAATAATTTATAAAACTACTCATTCATTAAATGTTCAAATCCTTCAATAGTTCAATGGACCAGCCTCTCAGTGCTTTACTATATGTTCTAATATCTTTTTGTCCATATCAATCTCTAAAATGGAATAACTGCCTGTATAATCAGGGTGTTTGTGCTCACTAAATGGAATCAACATTAGGCAAGAGTCCAAATACCAAGCAAGTTCAATTTTGCTGGTGCTCATATGTAATAATAAAATCCACCATCACTAGCTGAGTGGAAGAGAGAATCCCCTAACCTAAGAGATCATTTCTACCTGAGTACAGATTCTTATTTTTCTGGAAAATTGCTGTCAGTGCAATACCATTGAAATGGTGGCAACCCAATAGCACAGTGCTGTTTCAAGATCAAACTTGTGGGCACCTGGGTGGCTCAGTCAGTTAAGTGTCTGACTCTTGATTTCAGCTCAGGTCATGACCTCAGGGTCATGAGATTGAGCCCCATGTTGGGCTCCGCACTGGGCATAGAACCTACTTAAGATTCTTTCTCTCTAAAGGAAAAAAAAAAGAATCTTTCTCTCCTTCTATCCCTCTCCTCTAGCCCTCTCTAAAAACAATATTAAAATAAAATAAAATGATTGTCAAAAAATTAAAAAATCTAACTCGTGGTGGTTGATAACTTACTATGTGTGCTTAGGCACTACACAAAAAGAAATACAAGAATTTCCTGCTCTTATGGAATTTAGTCATGTTGGGGACCCCAGGGTTACATCTATGAAACAATTCAAGAGCAATCAGTAGGAAAATGACTTAGTGTTAAAACAAATGGTATGGTTCTAGATGACAGGTGCCAGTAAGGAAAGTGATGGTGATAGTAATTGATATTGATGTTCAAACACAGCTTTATTGAGGTCTTACTCTGAGCCAACACTGAGTTATGCACCGAGGCTACAAAGATGAGTAAGACAGAGTCCTGCTCTCAAGGAGCTCATGGTTCAGTGGAAGAGACAGTCTTGTAAACCAGTCATTTCAGCACAACAGTTAAGGGTTAAATAGAAGTCTGTAAAGAAATTCTGGGGGAGCCCAAAGTGCCTGAGGGGGTGGAGCTTGGAGAAGAGCCTCAGAAAAGTATGCATCATGCAGGGTTTTGAAAGACAAGTAGGAGTTCTCCAGCATAATGAGGGGAGGGGATGACAAGCAAGAGGCTCAGTGGTATGAAGCATCCGGGCCTATTTGCGAAAGTGAGAGAGTTACTGGAATTAATTACCCTATTCTTAATTTTAACGGAGAAGGTAAATTAGGTTCAGGGAGGTTAACTCATTTGTCCGAAGGCCCCACAGCTGGGAAATGATAGAGCAAGGACTCAAGTCTCCATTCATCTGAGTCCTCTGTAGCATTCTCAATTAACCAACTGCCTTCATAAAGACCTGGAGACAAGTACGAGCCAATGCAAGGCATCCATAAAACCCCTGTGCAGTATGAGTTGGCAATAAATGAGCTTCTACATAAGTAATAAACAATCTGCAAAATCCCATAGCAAGGGAATCTACTTAAGATTTTGCATATTTCGGGGCACCTGGGTTGAGTGTCTGCCTTAGGCTCAGGTCGTGATGCTGGGGTCCTGGGACAGAGTCCCACATCAGGCTCCCAGCTGGGAGCCTGCTTCTGCCTCTGCCTATGCCTCTGTCTCTCTCTGTGTGTTTCTCTCATGAATAAACAAAATTTTGCATATTTCATTGCAGAAATGTTAATTTTCAACATTTGCGCCACCATTTTGGATAGATTTGGATATGGTCAACGGAAGAGAGAATACCTACCTGGAAAAGAGAAGAAGGAAATGAGAACGGAATTATTAACAACTTTATTTCAACTGTAAGGACCTATAGGAAACCCTATCAGGACAGGGACCTCAGCAAATTAATCTGTCAAGCAAGTCCCATCCTTTCTCTGAGTCTCAGTTTCTTCATTTGTAAATCAGGTAAGCTACACTTACATAAAACACAAAAAATATTTATTCTTATTCAACATATGACACAAAACTGAGAAGAAACATTAAGTAAGAGAAAAACCTTCTCTAGAGAAAGGGATATGGCAGAAAGGGCCTTAGCTTTCCCATCTCAAAAGTCTAGGGATTGGTAGGACGCCTGGGTGGCTCAGCGGTTTAGCGCCTGCCTTTGGCCCAGAGGGTGATCCTGGAGTCCCGGGATCAAGTCCCACTTTGGGCTTCTTGCATGGACCCTGCTTCTCCCTCTTTCTGTGTCTCTGCCTCTCTCTCTGTGTCTCTCATGAATAAATAAATAAAATCTTTAAAAAAAAAGTCTAGGGATTGGTCAGAAGGCTCCCTGGGACCCTACTCCATTCTGACACTCTGAAGGCTCCCTGGGACCCCACTCCATTCTGACACTCTAGGCACTGCCGTCCCCTAGGGAACATTCACCAGAAAAACTGGAGGGCACCTTTGATTGCTACAGTGACCAAGGGAGTCATTATTGGCATTTAGTAGTCAGAGACCAGGAAACCAGACGCAACCTCAAATGACAAAGAACTGCCCCACATCACACATGATCTTTTTCACCCCTGGATCTATTGAGGAATACTTCATAAATAAAACTATATATATTTAAAGTGTACAAACATAGTGATTTGATATATGTATATACTCTGAAATGATTACTGCAATCAGGTCAATTCACACATCCATCACCTCACATAGTTACCTTTTCTCTTTCTTTCTTTCTTTCTTTCTTTCTTTCTTTCTTTCTTTCTTTCTTTCTTTCTTTCGTGAGAACATTTAAAATCTACTCCCAGCAAACTTCAACTATACAATCAACTATACAACTGCAGTCACCATGCTGTATATTACATTCCCAGAACTTATTCGTGTTATAACTGGAAGTTTGTACCCTTTGACCAGCCTCTCCCCATTTCCCCCTCCTTTTAGCCCCTGGTAACCACCACTCTATGTTTCTATGAGCTCGGCTTTTTTTCAGATTCCACATATAAGTAAGAGTATATAATATTTGTCTTTGACTTATTTCACTTAGCAGCCTGCCCTCCACGTTCATTTGGACCAAATGGCAAGATGTCCTTTTTATGGTTGAATAATATTCCACTGTATAATCTTTATCCATTCATCTACTGACAGACACTTAAGTTGTTTCCATATCTTGCCTATCGTGAATAATGCTGCAATGAACACAGGAGTGCAGATAGCTCTCCAAGATACTGATTTTATTTCCATCACATATATACTTAATCATGTAATTGCTGGATCATGAGTAGTTCCATTTCTCATTTTATTGATTGATTGAGAGAGAAAGAGAGAGAGAACACAAGTGGGGGGAGCAGTAGAGGAAGAGAGAGAATCCCAAGCAGACTCCGTGCTGAGCATAGAGCCCAACCCAGGGCTCAATCCCACGACCCTGAGATCATGACCCCAGTCAAAATCAAGAGTTGGACACTTAACCAACTGAACCACCCGGGTTCTCCTTTAGTTTTTTTAAAGTTTTATTTATTTAAGTAATCTCTGCACCCCACATGGGGCTTGAACTCATAACCCTGGGATCAAGACTTTTGTGCTCTTCTGACTGAGCTAGCCAGGTGCCCTTCTATTTCTAATTTTTAAGGAATCTCCATACTGTTTTCCATAGTGGGTGTTCCAATTTACATTTCCACCAAGAGTATAAGAGGGTTTCCTTTCCCCCACACCCTTACCAGCACTCATCTCTTGCCTTTTTGATAATTGCCATTTTAACAGGTGTGAGATAATATCTGATTGTGGTTTTGATTTGCATTTCCCTGACGATTACTAATGTTGATCACTTTTTCATGCATCTATTGGCCAGTTTTATACCTTCTTTGGAAAATGTTTATTCAGGTTCTTTGCCTGAATTTCCAATTGGATTGGCTTTTTTGCTATTGAGTTATATGAGTTCCTTACATATTTTATCATTTTTTTACGAGAAAACTATTTTTATTAGCCCAAGCTATGGCAACATTAAGCTGTAAGTTCTTTTATTTTTTTATTGAAGTTTGTTTTGCCAACATATAGTATAACACCCAGTGCTCATCCTGTCAAGTGCCCTCCTCAGTACCCGAGTTCCTTACATATTTTAGATATTAACCTCTCATCATCATCTTGCCCTCTGATTTTGGTGTCATATCCAAAAAATCATTGTCAAAACCAATGTTAAGGAGTTTTCTCCCTGTATTTTCTTCTAGGAGTTTTATGGTTTCAGGTCTTAGATTTAAGTCTTTAATCCATTTTGAGTTAATTTTTGTGAGTGGTGTAGGACAGCAGTCCTGTTTTCTTCCTTCACATGTGGATATCCATTTGTCTCAACACCATTTATTGAAGAAACTATTCTTTTCCCATTGGTCTCACACATCTCTTTTGAAGGTCTCATCAAGCTTTCGTGTAGTGGGAAACCCTTTTTATAACTATTTGAATATTGAACCTAACTCCATCTCACATACACACTGGTTTTAATAGATGCTGCATTTTCCAGGAATGCAATGGTACATACACCCAGGAAAGATCACACTATACTTTGTTTAGTTCAGTACTTTACCAAAAGCTGCCCACCATTTCAAAACATCACCAGCTGTGAGGGGCACCTGTGTGGCTCAGTCGGTGAAGTGTCTGCCTTTGGCTCTGGTCATGATCTCAGGATCTTGGGATTGAGCCCCGCATCAGGCTCCCTGCTCGGCAGGAAGTCTCCTTTTCCCTCTGTCCCTCCCTCTCACTTGTGTGCTCCCTCTCTCTCTCTCAAATAAATAAATAAAATCTTTTTTAAAAACCATCACCAGCTGTGATAATCTTATGGCATTTTGGTAATTTGGTCACGGATACACACCAGCTCTGCAGGCAGAGCTATTTACCTTCACACTGAGTCTACATGTAGGTGGAAGCATCCAACTATTTCATTATATCTTATACTATAGTTGAGTATGAGCCTTTGTGTATGGAAAAAAAATTTTATTACAATTACTTTCATTCTATATTCCCTTTATATTATAGTTATTTTGTTTCTTTATATTTAATTAGGAGTGTAAGTATATTATCAAAATGGGTCTCAAACTATATTGTGCATATAGACCACGTGGGGATTTTGTTAAAATACAGAATCTGATTCAGTGAGCCTGAAAATTGGCCCAAAATTCTGCATTTCTAACAAGCTCCCAGATGATGCCAATGATGCTGCTGGTCCATGAGCCAAACTCTGAGCAGTAAGGGGCTATCTTATCAATGCATTTATTTTCAGAGTGATAAAGAGGTCATTACAAAATAGGTGTTCTATCCAAGGGGTATGGGGTTTGATGTGGTTCAGGACCACTGCATTGGGCAGAAACTCAGAGATCTGAAAACACTTGAGGAAATGAGGTGAAAGGTATCATTTCTCCATGTATGGTCTTATTAATCCTCATAGAACCCTGTGAGACAGGAATTATTCTTCTCTAATTTCCAGATAAGGAAACTGAGGCTCAGAGTGTAAGATATCCAAAGCCAAGACTTGAACTTAGTTCTGTCCAACTACAGAGCCCTTGCTGGGTCCCCGGGAGAAGCTTCTTTGTAAACTTGCTCAAGGCTTCATACCTTGTGCTCTGTCCCATTGCAAAAGCCCCAAGACACTAAATGGCTCAAACAAGACGCATCCTGTTGCATTCAGCAGGTAGGAATTCATGAGTTCCTTCCTCTGCCCACCTGCTGGGTAGTCGTACTCCGTTTCTGGATCTGCCACCCTCTCTTTGCCATAGGTAGAGGAGGCTGCTTAGTCCCCTGTGGTTATGACTCCCCTTCCTGTCCCCTTGCAGGGGGACCCATAATGCAGGAAAGAGTTAGAGGAAGAAATTGGGACCTAGAGAGCTTGTGCCACTTGCCCAGCTCAGAACCCGCCAAGCAGAGACTGCAAGAAGATCAGTCTGCCTTCAGAGAACATACTCCCCACTTTTACGTTAGAAACTTAGGGCAGAAAGAGAAACTAGAGCCTTGCTTTAGACAAAACCTCCCTTTCCAAAACCCACTTGTTTCTCCTTTGCTGACTGTCCAAAGGGGCTGGAAGAGACTTAAAATGTGTCTACCGAACGTCTGAAGAAGCTCTTAATGGGTTAAAAAAAAACAAACAAGAGCTCCATGATTAGGTTTCTATAAAGTCAAACACCTACTGTAATTGTTTGGGTTCTTTTTTATTATTCCCATAGAATTAGCTGATGGGTTGTTGGCACTGCTTAGATTGACCCATGGCTCTTGTGATTCTGTGCCCATGATTCAAAATCAAAAAGGACATAAAGGATAAGAGATTTTGACAAAAGGTCTTTCTGAGTTCAGTGAAATTAACCATCTCCCAGTTCCTGAGAATAGATGGGAAATAAAGTGGTGGAGAGCTGCCCACTGCACAAATCCAGGGGACACCGGACCCATTGTATTATGCCCTAGGGGTGCCAGTCATGCACAACGCATGAAAATGCTATCCCTTGGAGTTGTGCCATGGTACAGCCTTTGGTAAATTTCAAAAAGCCTGGCTCCTGGGCAGGATAACGATCCATGTTTTGTGGAGCCTAGAGCTTATCTAACTGAAGGTGGCCCTCTTATAAAGGATGAAAATTTAGAAATAAACAATAAGGTAGAGGCATCTGTTCAGTAAAAGATGTACTATAACATTCATAGTATATATACGTGACAGCTCCAAACTAGTGAATCAACTCAAGTGACTAAATAAAGCGCAGTACATCTTCAAACTGGAATACGATACAACAATAAAAAAGAACAAGGTACTGATTTATGCGACAATAATGAACCTCACAGACATCCCTCTTGGGGTAAAAGAAGCCAGACACAAAAGAGAATAAGCTATATGATTTCATTTGGAAACATGTGAAAACCAACTCTATGCTGTTAGAAACCAGGCTATCTTTGGGGTAGAGTGACTGAAAGGGAACAAGTGCAGGATTTTGGAGGTGCTAGTCATTTTATGATTTTTTGATCTGAGTGCTGCTCACCCAATTATATGACTTTGTAAAAATGCTTTGAGCTGTACACTTATGATCTTTTCCTTTTTTTTTCAAATTTTTTAAAAGGTAGAGGGCCTTGGAAGAGGCCTGTGTTCCAATCCACCACGGCCCTGGGACAATTAGTAAGACAGGGACAGCTGTTCCCTTCAGTGTCCATCCCCCACAGCAGTACCAGGAACAGAAGAAGACTGGGAGCCTATGAGCTGGCCTTCGGAAGAGGGCTTTGAAGAACCCTAGCTCTGTCTTAGGCTCCCTGTTACCTAAGGCCTCTAATGGAAGCATCTCACTTAGGCCTACCCACCAGAAATTCCCCTTTATTCTGAATTTTCCAAGCCCTGTCTTCACCCATTCTTCCACCACATAAGGACAATACTTATCTGTTCCATGTGGCCTGTCCCCTCAAGCCACGCTTTCTGCTCCCAGGGATCTCTGAAGACATAGGCCATAAGCAACAGGGAGAGCTAACAGTAGGAATTCAGAAGTAAGTGGGTCTTATTAGAGTCCAGATCTATACTTCTAGCCACCAAGCTATGCTACTACAAGCACAAAGGTACTACCTGTCCAGCCTCACTTCCCACTGCATTTCTACAAGCTCAGGGGTCTGCTCTCTCTGCTGCCCCAAAGAAGCAGGAGTCCAGCGGCTGCTATATAGTTGGAATACAAGCTATATACAAGCTATACAGATTGGTAAACACAAGCAGAACACAAACCTGAATCTAAAAATACTTTCAAAATATAACGAAAGCAACATGAGTGCGTTGGTGGTACTGGGGCCTCCATGGGCCGTGAGTACATATATGTGTATACACTCATATGTTTACATGAATATGTATGTATGTGCTCGTGTGTGTGGTCAAATGTGTTGTGTTTGGCCCCAAATGTTTCAGTGCCTATATCTGTATATGTGTGTGTGTTTCTGTTCTGGTGAATGTGTGGATATAACTGTTGAATGTGTGCTTACGTGTTCAGGTACATGTGTGCATGTGTGAATGTTCTATGGTTATACATATGTGTGGTGTACATATTGTGTATCAATGCCCATGTGTCCATGCTGACATTTGGATGAAGACATGCGTCTAGACATTTGCATGCTACCATTGCGTACGCAGGTTCTCTGCACATCTCTCTGAGTGAGGCAGTGTATTTGGATGTCTGTATTTGTTCAATGTATGCCCACGTTTGTGTGTCTATGCATTTGTGTAAATGCTTGTATGCACTAGGTTTGTGTGTTTCTATGAATGCTTATGTGGGTGCATGCTTGTGCACATGTGGCTTGAGTTCATAGGTACCTGCATAACACCTGTACATGTGTAGAGATTTAGGTGTATAACTGCGTGTGTGCTTATGTGCATATTTTCTTGCTTGGTGTATCTGTCCACACAGATCTGTAACACGTCTATGAGATATCTATACATAAATCTGTATGTGTGTACAAAATCCACATAAATATTTACATATATCTGTGTGTACATATAAAAAACACCCAGCTGCATAGAAATCTCTAGCTTGGGATCTCATTTCATCAGACCATACTGCTGCAAATCACACCCACTCATTTCTTGAAGATTTTTCGTTCCTGGCACACTGTCACTCCTTCCAACATTACTCCTGCCTCAATTCCTGGCAATTTCAAAATACAAACAGATGATTCTTCCCACACCCTGGCTTCTCAGTTCCTTGAACTCCACCCCTCCGACGGTTGCATCCTTGACCTTATCTCGCCACTCACTCCCAAAGGTATACTTTTATGTGTTAGTTATCTGCTCTGCACAACAAAACATTCCAAAACTTAGTGGCCTAACACAACTACAATGTATTATTTCTCATGATTCCATAGATTGGTTCTTCTACGCTCTCACTTGGGCTCACTCATGCCCCTGATGGTGGGTTGGCTGAGCTCTCTCCATGTGATCTTTTATCCTTAAAGCACTTGTTCTTTGTTTTTCGTTTTTAACGTGGCGGTGGCAGCATACCTACAATGCAAAGTAGAAGTCTCCAGGCCTCTTGAGGCTGAGGCTCAGAGATAATACATCATCACCTCCTCCTCGAAATTTCTCATGGTCAAAACAAGTCACAGGGTCAGTCCAGGTTCAAGGGACATGGAAGCACTCCAGTTTTGATAGGAGGAGCTGAAAAGAACTTATAGCCATTTCTAATCAACTACACTTAGGCCTGGCCATGATCAGTAACTGCAGATTGTTCACAGTCTCAATATCATAATCACCCTCCCTGATCATACCCCCTCCCAATGTTTTCATTTCAATCCCTCTTACACTACAAATCCAGGAATCTGTCAACCCAGTGAGACTTCCAATTCATTGATCCTACCAGCTTTTCACTGTCTACCTATCTGATGCCCTCTCTTCTCCTTACCCACCTTACATCATTTTGGTCACATATTAGAATCTTTTGTGGCACTTATATAGCAATGATCCTAGTTAAATCCCATTTTTTATCTTCTCTGTGCCTGCACCTACCTGAACAGAGTTGGTGAAAAATCACAATGATTTCTCTGCTTTCACTTTAAATTCATAACTATTAAATAAAATAAATTCATAATTATTGGGGGATCCGTGGGTGGGTCAGCAGTTTAGTGCCTGCCTTCAGCCCAGGGTGTGATCCTAAAGCCCCGGGATCAAGTCCCGCATCAGGCTCCCTGCATGGAGCCTGCTTCTCCCTCTGCCTGTGTCTCTGCCTTTGTCTCTCTCTCTGTGTGTCTCTCATTAATAAATAAATAAATTCTTTTAAAAATAATAAAAAATAATAAATTCATAACTATTAATCTCAGGTGGGATGTTAAACTTGCCCCCAAACCATATTATAGTCTCTAAGTCCATTTATTTTGAAAATCTATTTGAAGAACATAGCATGCTTTCTTCTCTAAATGCCACCCCTATGCTTAGCTGATGACTTCGCCTCCTGTTTCTCTGAGAGCATTTCAGCATCTTTGCCCATATATGCTATTTTCTCTCTTGTTACTAGGAGATTAATCTCAGCTAGGAGGCTCTCCACCTGTGCATTCAGTCCCATTCCTTCTACCCACTCAAGGCCATGCCTTCAGCTAATTCCTCCTTTACTCCGCTCCATCATTAACTTTCCCCTCTACTCGATCCGGCAATTCTGAACCATTCCAATCATCTTACAAGCGCGCCAGGATTTCTCTCAATGAAAAAAAAATTCTCTCTCAACCTCACTTTCCCTCCAACTCTTTGCTCCATCCCTTTGCTCAGCAGTTATCTTTACTCCCTGTTTGCCTTTCCTCCATTTCTTCTTGAATCTATTTCAATCAGGCTTTTTCTCTCAGCACTCCACTCTGAACTTAATCTTTTCCAGCTCACCTGTGACCTCTACATTTTCAAATACAAGACTCAGTTTTCATTCCTCATGCTATTTGACTCGTCAGCAATATTGATCAATCGATGGCTTTATTGATTGGTCCTGGAAACCCCTTCTTCACTTGCTCTCGGGACACCACACTCTATCCTCTCTCTTTTCTTATTTTCCTGAAAAATCATCTCCTTTGCTGGCTCCTTCTCATCTTCTGACTGAACTTTGTGGTTGCCTCAGGGCTCAGTGCTTGAGCTTTTTCTTTATTTATATTCACTCCCTTGGTGATTGCATCCAGTCTTATGCCTTTAAATAACCATCTATTCTCCAACAATTCACAAATACATTTATCCCCAGATCAAACTTTTTCCCTGAACTCCAAATTTGCACACTCAAGTACATACTTGTGTCTCCATGTGGACATCCAATTGGCATCTCAAACTTAACGTGTTCAAAACCCAGCTTCCAATATTCTAGTGTAAATCAGCTCCTTCTATAGTATTCACCAGCTGTTAATGGTAATTGCACTTATGGGTGTTCGCGCCAGATGTCTTAGAATCATCTAGACTCCTCTCTTTCTCTCACAACCCTGACCCAATCCATCAGCAGATTCTGTTGGCTTTACTTTCAAAATGTATCCAGAACCCACCACCTCTAACCACCTCCTTTCTGATCATGGCCCAACCCACCATTGTGGCCTTCCTTGGCCACCCTTACCTAAAATGTAAACCCCCTAATCATTTTATCCCCTACATTTTCTCTTGAACATTGATCACTATCTAACCAACAATACAGTGGCTTTTTTTCTTTTTTAAATCTTGTTCGTCTTTCTCATCCACTAGGATGTCAGATCCACAGGGTCAAGGATTATTTGTCTGTTGTGTTCAATGCCCTAGCCCTGGTTCTTCAAAGAGCTCCACTCACATAATGTAATGTGTGCTCAATAAATATCATTAAATACATAACTACACTAAATGAATTAATCCATTCATATGTGTTCAGAGGTTAGGTGTATTAAACGAATTTTCCACTTAGAATATTTTCAACTTGGGGCACCTGGCTGGCTCAGTAGATTAAGCATCCAACTCTTGATTTCAGCTGAGGCCATAATCTCAGGATTGTGGAATCAAACCCCATGTCAGGCTGCATGCTGGGCATGGAGACTGCTTAAGATTCTCTGCTTCTCCCTCTCCCTCTGCTCCTTCCCCCTTCCAAAGGAATAATAAAAAAGTATTTTCAACTTACAATGGGTTTATCTAGATAGAGCTCCTTTGTAAGTGGAGGAAGATCTGTATGTCTATGTAGACCAAATTAGTAAGTGTGGCAAGGCTGAAATGTAAATAATAATAGTTGGTATTTACTGAGTGTTTATGATGTGCCTAGCTAAGCAATTTTCCTACAACATCTTAAATTACTTTTCCAATTTAATCTTACTCATGAGGCAGATATAATTTACTGTTTAAGAACATTCTCTGGATCCAAGGCTGCCTGCATTCAAATCCCAGCTCTTCCACACACTAGCTGTATGAGTGGACAAGTCACTTACCCTTTGTGAAATTCATTTTTCTCATCTGCAAAACGAGGGTAACAATAGTACCTACTTCATAAGATTGTTGTGAGGATTAAATTAAAAAATACATAGAAAGCACTTAAAACAGTGCCTAGCACTTAGTAAGCACCATATAAACATTTGTTAATACTCCCAATTTACACAATTTACAGATTAGTAAAATTGAAGCTCTGAAAGCTTGAATTTGGCAGTAATAAAAGCATAATAATTTTCATTTGCCAAGTGCTTACTATGTGCCAAGTAGGCCCTTTTCATACATTATGATATAGACAGATATGCATACACATATAAAAATATACACATAGCTAGACTTATAAGTATGTTTGTATATACACACATTTTAAAATAACAAAATTAAAAAGTTAAGAAACTTAAAAACAAGAAAACAATAGCTATGTAAGGTGGTAGATATTTTAAGTAGCTTGATTGTGTTGAATCTTTCATACATGTATATGTA
The DNA here is from genome assembly GCF_003254725.2 of Canis lupus dingo. Classification (NCBI taxonomy): domain Eukaryota; kingdom Metazoa; phylum Chordata; class Mammalia; order Carnivora; family Canidae; genus Canis; species Canis lupus. The sequence goes on along the minus strand of NC_064281.1, from coordinate 110,577,785 downwards.
TATCAAATCATCAAGTTGTACATCTTAAATATACACAATTTTATTTTTAAAATATTTTATTTATTTGTTTGAGAGAGAGAAAGCACAAGTTGGAAGGAAAGGCAGAGGGGGAGGGAGAAGTGACTCCTTGCTGAGCAGGGAGCCCGATGTAGGGTTCGATCCCAGGACCCCGAGATTATGACCTGAGCCGAAGGCAGATACTTAACCGACTGAGACACTCAAGTGCCCCAAATATATACAATTTTATATTGTGAGCTACACCTCAGTAAATCTGGGGAGAAAAAGGAAAGAAACCTGCTCAGGATTGCATAGCTCTAAATGGTCTGAGGCCTAAGCTGGTATGGTCAACCACCTAGCACAAGTGTGGGTTGTGTGCTATGTCAGTATGTGCTTGTGCATGTCTTCATGTATGATCCATGTGTAAGGACATGTGGCTGCATGTGGCTCTCTGTTTCTGTAAGTGTAGGTGTCTCTATGTCCAGGTCAAAGTGGGAATGCTTTTAGAGATCATTCTGGTAATTCCCCACTTGCTCTTCTGCAGTACAGCCAGCAGAGGGGGCTCAGGAATTTTTTTCTCATCTTGAAGAAGCCAAGAGTATACATTATAAACAAGCTTCCTTTAAAAAATGCCAGTTCTTGAAGGGGATACTTATGGTCTATGACTGGCTTTTCAAACTCTAAAGACAGAAATCAGGCAGTCACTCAGGTCTCAAATATCTCCACTATCAGGGCCATTAGTGTCTGAGAGCAGGCACCCAGCTTCCAAAGGATGCTAAACCACGGAATTGCCCAGCATCATTTCCTTGGGTCCTGCAACACTGTGAATGGCCCACTCGCTGTGCTCTGGCTACCCAAGGTTCCACCTCCACAGCTCCTTTACAACCATCCAAGTACTCTGTTTCCCTTTCCTTCTTCCCCACTCTACTGCGTTCCTCTGGCTGGCTGTTCAGATGTAATTCAATTGACACTGGACAATACCCACAAGGCCAGGCTTTATCTCATTTAAACCTCCCAACAAGCCTTGGAGGAAAGAACCACTAATTTACTCTCCTCGTTTAGCAAAAGAGAAATTGATACTCACAGAGGAGGGTGCCTTGCCTAAGGTCATAATGTCAATAAGGGGCAGAAGCAGAAATTAAAGCCAGGTTCCTCTGAATCCAGAGCCTTCTCTTTCCATTACACCATGGCAATTCAATTGGTGGGACTGCGATTTGAACTCAAGTGGTGACAGACTCCATATCAGAGCTAAATTCTACACCCCAAATTCCCAAACCTTAATCTGCATCAAAATCACCAGAGGGTGTTATTTAAGAAAAAACAAAAAAACACAAAAGGCACAGAGAGTCTGAGTCTGCATCAGGCCCAGGAATTTGCCTTTGTAATAAAGACCCCATGTGACTCCTGGATGCAGATGGTCCTCTCGTCACATTACAGGAAACCCAGGCTGCTTAGAAGGCCCCCTCAACCTCCCTCAAACATCACAAATTCTTGGCCAGCCAACTCAAGAAAGCATCAGAACCGTTCCAAATAACCATGGTGACCATTGATGGAGCACTTGCCTCATGCCAGGCACATTCCATTTAGGTTTATGATCTATTTTGAGTTCATTTCTGTGAAAGATACAAGGTCTGTGACTAGGATTTGTTTTTCATGGATGTCTAGTTGTTCCAGTACCATTTGTTGAAAAGACTATCTTTCACCATTGAATTGCCTTTGCTCCTTTGTCGAAGAATAGTTGTTTATATTTGGGTCTATTTCTGAGCTCTCTATTCTGTTCCATTAATCTATTTATCTATCCTTTCATCAACACCACACTGTCTTGATTACTGTAGGAGCCTGAGTCATCCAACTTTGTTCATCTTCAGTATTTTGTTGGCGGTTTTAGGCCTTTTGCTATACCTTTTTGTTTGTCTATATCTACAGTTTGCCGTGATTTTGTTTGGGATTGCATTGAATCTACAGGTCAAGTTGAAATCTATAGGTCAAGAATTAGATCTTAATAATATTGAGTCTTTCAAACCATGAACATAAGATAATCCCTCCATTTATTTAGATCTTTTTAAATTTCTCTCATCAGAAAGATCTTACAAGTATTTTACTAGGTTTATATATGAGAATTTGAATTTCAGTGATATTGTAAATGGTATTGATTTTTAATTTTTTAATTCCAATTGGTCTATAGGAAAGCAATAGCTTTTATATATTAACCTTACATCCTATGAGTAATCACTTTTTAGTTCCAAAAGGTTTTTTGTCAGTCCTTTAGAATATTCTATGTAGATGATCATTTCCTTTGTAAACAAATACCCAGGCACTTAATATACATTATACCATTTAATCCTTAGGACATCAAGTCCTATTAGCATCCCCATTTTGCAGAGAAGGAAACTGAGGCTTAGCTACCTTAATTCAATTGTTTCAGGTCACAAAGCTTGGAAGTGGAGGAACCAAGATGTAACCTAGGTCTGCCAGTGTACATAGCCTTTGATCCTGCACCCCACGACAGTAAGCTACATTAAGTAATTTGCTGGACCAAAAGGTAATAGAGAGCTGCATGTAGTAGGGGGCCAATCTCTGCCCCTGATCCACTGTGTGTCATTGGGCAAGTCACCAAATCCAAAAGAGCAAGTCATTTATATCACAGATCTGTAGAACGTTGGTCTAAGCTTTTTTTTTTTAAGTTTTTGTTTTAGAACAGAATTTAAATATACACGTCCCCAGAGAATATATAGAAGTAGGTAATAAGCATGAAATGATGCTTACATTATTAGTCATTAGAGAAACGCAAATCAAGATCACTAAGAGATGACACTGTAACACAAAAGGATGGCTATAATTAAAAGGTAAAAAACACAAGCTTTGACAAAAATGTACAGAAATTGGAACCCTCATATATTGCTGGTGAAATTGTCAAATAGTGCCACCACTTTGGAAAACATTTTGACAGTTCTTTGAAAATTTAAACATAGTTACCATGTAACTCAGCAATTCCACTACTAAGTATATACTCTACAAAATTGAAAACACATGTTCACACAAAGCCTTGCATAATATTGTTCATAGAAGCATTATTTATAATAGCCAAAAACTGGAAACAATCCAAATATCTATCAAATTATAAATGAATAAACAAAATGTGGCCTATGCATACAATGGAATATTATTTGGCAATAAAAAGAATAAACTACTCATACATGCTTCAACGTGCATGAACCTTGGAAAAATCTTGCTAAGTGAACGAAGTCATTCATATAAGACTACATATTGTATAATTCCATTTACATGCAATAACGAGAATTGGAAAATCTATAAAGTATATTAGTGGGGCTCCTGGGTGGCTCAGTTGGGTAAGCATCTGCCCTCAGCTTAGGTCATGATCCCAGGATCCTGGGATCAAGCCCTGCATTGGCCTCCCTGCTAAGCTGGGAGCCTGCTTCTCCTCCACCCTGATTGTGCTCTCTCTTGGTATCTCTCTCACTCTCTGTCTCTCTCAAATAAATAAATAAAATCTTAAGAAAAAATAAAGACACCTGCAGATTGAAAGTGAGGGAATGGAGAAACATTTATAACGCAAATGGATGCCAAAGAAAGTCAGAATAGCAATATTTGTATTGGCCAAAATTGACTTTAAAACAAAGACTGCAACAGGAGACAAAGAAGGATACTATATAATCATAAAGGGGAATCCCAAATTCATGAACCCAATATGGGAGCACTCAAATACATAAAACAATTAATAACATAAAGTATCAATAACAAAATAATAGTAGGGAACTTTACCATCCCCTTATATCAATGGACAGATCATCTAAACAGAAAATCAACAATGAAACAATGGCTTTGAACGACACGTTGAGCCAGATAGATTTAACAAATATATTCAGAACATTTCATCCTAAAACAGCAGAACACACTTTCTTTTCAAGTGCACATGAAACATTCTCCAGAAAAGATCACATATTAGGCCACAAAACAAACTTAGATCAAAATCATACCATGTATCTTCTCTGACCACAGTGTTATGAAACTAGAGTCAACCACAATAAAGATCTGGAAAGAAAACAAATACATAAAGGTTAAATAACATGTTATTAAACAATAAATAGGCCAATCAGGAAATAAAATAAGAAAGTTTAAAAGTACATGGAAACAAATGCAAATGAAAACAAAATGGTTCAAATCCTTTGGGATGCAGCAAAAGCAGTTCTAAGAGGGAAGTTTATAGCAATATAGGCCTAACTCAAGAAGCAAGAAAAATCTCAAACAGCTTAACCTTATACCTAAAGGAGCTACGAAGAAAACAATAAACAAAACCTAAAACCAGAAGAAGGAAAGAGATAATAAATATTAGAGTAGAAAAAAATGAAATAGAACCAAAAAACAAAACAAAACAGTAGAACAGATCAATGAAACCAGGAGCTGATTCTTTGAAAAAAAATTAAATTGATAAATCTCTAGCCAGACTCATCAAGAAAAAAAGAGAAAGGACCCAAACAAATAAAATCACAAAAGAGAGAGGAGAAATAACAACCAACACCACTGAAATACAAGCAACTAAAAGAGAATATTATGAAAAACTATGTATCAACAAATTGGATAACCAGGAAGAAATGGATAAATTCCTAGAAGCATATGACCTATCAAAACTGAAACAAGAAGAAATAGAAAATTTGAACAGACTGATTACCAGCAAAGAAATTCAACTGGTGAGCCCTGGGTGTTATTCTATATGTTGGCAAATTGAATACCAATAAAAAATAAATTAAAAAAAATAAATCCTTGATGCAAAAAAAAAAAAAAAAGAAAAAAGAAAAAAAAAAAGAAATTCAACTGGTAATCAAAAAATCCCAACAAACAAAAGTCTAGGACCAGATGGCTTCACAGGCAAATTCTACCAAAGAGTTAAAGAAGAGTTAATACCTATTCTCAAACTGTTCCAAAAAAAAAGAAAAAGGAAGAAAAACTTCCAAATTCATTCTATAGGCCAGTATTGCTCTGACTCAAAACCAGATAAAGACACCACTAAAAAAGAACTACAGGCCAACACCTCTGATGAATATAAATGCAAAAATCCTCAACAAAATACTATGAAATCGAATCCAACAATACATTAAAGTAATAATTCACCACTACCAAGTGGGATTCATTCCTATGTTGTTGCAAAAGTAGTTCAATATTCACAAATCAATCAACATGATACATCAGCAAGAGAAAGAATAAAAACCAGGGTGCCTGGGTAGCTCAGTCAGTTAAGCATCCAACTCCTGATTTCAGATCAAGTCATGATCTCAGGGTCGTGAGATTGAGCCCCATGTCGGGCTCCAGGCTCAGCATGGAGTCTGCTTGAGATTCTCTCTGTCTCCCTCTGCCCCTCCTCCCACTCACATGTTTGTTCTCTCTCTCTCTAAAGTAAATCTTTAAAAAATTATAAATAAAAAAGAATAAGAACCATATAATCATTTCAACAGATGAAGAAGAAGCATTTGACAAAGTATAACATCCATTTATGATAAAAACCCTCAACAAAGTAAGGTTAGAGGGAACATTTCTCAGCATAATAAAGGCCACATATGAAGAACTCACAGCTAACATCATCCTCAATGGGGAAAAACTGAGAGCCTTTTCCCTAAGGTCAGGAACAAGAAAAGGATGTCCACTCTCATCACTTCTATTAAACATACTGGAAGTCCTAGCCACAGTAATCAGACAACAAAAAGGAATAAAAAGACATATAAATCAGTAAGGAAGAAGTAAAACTTTCACTATTTGCAGATGACATGATACTATTTATAGAAATCTCTTAAAAAAAAAAAAAAAAAAAAAAAGAAATCTCTTGGGGCAGCCCAGGTGGCTCAGCGGTTTAGCACTGCCTTCAACCCAGGGTGTGATCCTGGAGTCTTGGGATCGAGTCCCACATCGGGCTCCCTGCATGGAGCCTGCTTCTCCCTCTGCCTGTGTCTCTCATGAGTAAATAAATAAAATCTTTAAAAAAAAAGAAATCTCTAACAACTCCACCAAATAACTGCAAGAAATGATAAATGGATTAAGTAAAGTCGGAGGACATAAAATCAATCTACAGAAATGTTGCATTTCTATATGGCAAAAATGAAGCAGAAAGAGAAATTAAGAAAATAATCCCATCAAAAATTTACAAAAATAATAATATACCTAAGAACAAACCTAACCAAAGAGATGAAAGACTTGTACTCTGAAAAGTATAAAACACTTATGAAAGAAATTGAAGATGACAAAAAGAAATGGAAAGACATTCCATGCTCATGGATTGAAAAAAAAACTATTGTTAAAATGTCTGTAGCACCCAAGACAATCTATACATTTATGCAATTCCTATCAAAATGCCAACAACATTTTTTCAAAGAACTAGAACAAACAATCCTAAAACTTGTATGGAAGCACAAAAGACTCCAAATAGCCAAAGTAATCTTAAAAAAGAAAAGCAAAGGTGGAGGCATCACAATTCCAGACTTCAAGTAATATTACCAAGCTGTAGTCATCAAAACAATATAGTTCTACCACCAAAATAGACACAGATCAATGAACAGAATAGAAATCCAGAAAGAGGGATCCCTGGGTGGCGCAGCGGTTTGGCGCCTGCCTTTGGCCCAGGGCCTGATCCCGGAGACCCGGGATCGAGTCCCACGTCGGGCTCCCTGCATGGAGCCTGCTTCTCTCTCTCTCTGCCTATGTCTCTGCCTCTCTCTCTCTCTGTAACTATCATAAATAAATAAAAATTAAAAAAAAAAAAAAAAAAAGGAAATCCAGAAGGAGGGCAGCCCCGGTGGCACAGTGGTTTAGCGCCACCTGTGGCCCAAGGTGTGATCCTGGAGACCCGGGATGGAGTCCCATGTCAGGCTCCCTGCATGGAGCCTGCTTCTCCCTCTGCCTGTGTCTCTGCATCTCTCTCTGTGTGTGTCTCTCATGAATAAATAAATAAAATCTTTAAAAAAAGAAACCCACAATTATATAGTCAGTTAATCTTCGACAAAGTGAGAAAGAATATCCAATGGGGATAAAAAGTCTCTTCAACAAATCGTGTTGAGAAATCTGGACATAAACATGCAAAAAAATTAAACTGGACCATTTTCTTACACAATACACAAAAATAAATCCAAAATGGATTAAAGACCCAAATGTGAGACCTAAAACCATAAAAATCCTAGAAGAGAGCACAGGCAGTAATTTCTCTAACATTGGCTGTAGGAACACTTTTATAAATGCATCTCATGAGGTAGGGAAACAAAAGCAAAAATAAACTATTGAGACTACATCAAAATAAAAGGCTTCTGCATAGCGAAGGAAACAATCAACAAAACTAAAAGGCAACCTACAGAATGGGAGAAGATATTTGCAAATAACATCTGAAAAAGTGTTAGTATTCAAAATATATAAAGAACTTAGACAACTCAACACCCAAAAAACAAATAATCCAATTAAAATATTAGCAGGGTACACTTGGGTGGCTCAGCAGTTGAGCGTCTGCTATGAGCAGTTGAGCATTTGGCTGTGTGTGATCCCGGGTCCAGGGATCCAGTCCCTCATAGGGCTCCCTGCGAGGAGTCTGCTTCCCCCTCTGTCTATGTCTTTGCCTCTTTCTCTCTCTCTGTGTCTCATGAATAAATAAATAAAATCTTTAAAATAAAATATTGGCAGAAGATATGAATAGACATTTTTCCAAAGAAAATATCCAGATGGCTAACAGACACATGAAAAGATGTTCAACATCACTCATTGTCAGGGAAATACAAAGCAAAACTACAGCGAGACATCACCTCACACCTGTCAGAATGGCTAAAATCAAAAACACAAAAACAACAGGTGTTGGTGAGGATGTGGACAAAAAGGAACCCTTGTGCACTGTTGGTAGGGTTGCAAACTGGTGCAGCCATTGTGGAACACAGCATGGAGGGTCCTCAAAAAAACAGAAATAGAACCATCCTACAATCCAGTAATTGTGCTACTGGTATTTACCAAAAAACACAAAAACACTAATTCAAAGGGATGCAGGCACTCCTATGTTTATAGCAGCATTATTTACAATACCAAATTATGGAAGCAGCCCAAATATAAAAAAGATGTGGTGTCTGTGTGTGTGTGTGTGTGTGTGTGTGTGTGTGATGGTATATTATCCAGCCAAAAAAAGAATGAACTCTTGCCATGTGCAACAACATGGATGGAACTGGGGGGTATAATGCTCAGTGAAATAAGTCAGAGAAAGACAAATACTGTATGATTTCACTCATATGTGAAATTTAAGAAACAAAATGAACAAGGGAGAAAAGAGAGAAACCAAGAAAGAGAATCTTTTAAAGTTTATTTTTTTAAAGTAATCTCTACACCCAACATGGGGCTTAAACCCACAACCCCAAGAACTAGGGTTGCACGCTCTTCTGACTGAGCCTGCCTGGTGCTCCAAAGCTAAGTATCAAGACACTTAGCTATAGAGAACAAATTGATGGTTACCAGAGGGGATGGAGTCGGGGATAGGTGGAATAGAGGACAGGGGTTAGGGAGTGCACTTGTTATGATGAGCTCTGGGTGATTAAAATAATAATGTAAAAACCATAAAAAATAAAAATACAATGCTTAGCTATTAAAAATGGGGCAATGTAAAAATAGATTTTAAGACACAAATTGTTATGAGAGACACAGAACATTATATGATAAAAGGGTCATTCCACCAAGAAGATATTAACATTTATGCACTAAACAAGAGCAACTAAATATTTGAAACAAAAACTGACAGAATTAAAGGGGAAAATAGACATTTCGACAATATTTGAAGACTTTGGTATCCCACTTTCAGTAATGGATAGACTAGCCAGAAAGAATATCAGCAAGGGAATAGAAAACTTGAAGATAACTAAACCTAACAGACCTATATAGAACATTTTATTTACAACAATAAAATACACATTCTTCTAAGTGCATGTGAACAATTTTCCAGGATATACTATATTAGGCCACAAAACTAGTTTCAGTAAATTTTTTAAAAAGTGAAATCCGGGGATCCCTGGGTGGCGCAGCAGTTTGGCGCCTGCCTTTGGCCCAGGGCGCGATCCTGGAGACCCAGGATCGAATCCCATGTCTGGCTCCCAGTGCATGGAGCCTGCTTCTCCCTCCCTATGTCTCTGCCTCTCTCTCTCTCTCTCTCTGTGTGTGTGACTATCATAAATAAATAAAAATTAAAAAAAAAAGAATCGCTGAAAACTTTAAAAAAAATAAATAAATAAATAAAAATAAAAAATGAAATCCTACAAAGAATGTTCTCCAACCACAATGATGAAATTAGAAATCAGCAACAGATAGAAATTTGGAAATTCACAAACATGTGTACATTAAACAACACATTTCTAAATAACTAATGGGTCAAGGAAGAAATTCAAGGGAAACTGGAAAATACAATGAGATAAATGAAAATGAAAATACAACATAACAAAACTTACAGGATGCAACAAATACAGGGAGACTACAAGGATTATACCTATAAAAAACAGCAATAAACAAAAAGAAAGATCTCAAATCACTAACCTAACCTATCACCTTAGGAATTACAAAAGAAAAGCACATTAAACTCAGAGCAAAAAAAAAAGGGAAAAAATAATAAAGAGTGATAATAAACAAAATACAAAATAGGGGTCCCTCAGTGGCTCAGTTGGTTAAGTATCTGAATCTTGGTTTCAGCTCAGGTCATGATCTCAGGGTGGTGGGATGGAGCCCTATTTCCGGCTCTGCACTCCACACAGAGTCTCTCCCTCTGCCCCTCCCTCTACTCTCTCTCTCTAAAAAAATATATAAGGGGCACCTGGATGGCTCAGCAGTTGAGTGTCTGCCTTTGGCTCAGGTCATGATCCCGGGGTCCTGGGATCGAGCTTCTCCCTCTGCCTGTGTCTCTGCCTCTCTCTGTGTGTCTCTCATGAATAAATAAAATTTTTTTAAAAGCAAATATATAAATAAAATCTTTTAAAAAACCACAATACTGGGCAGCCCAAGTGGCGCAGTGGTTTAGCGCCGCCTGCAGCCCAGGGCGTGATCCTGGAGACCCTGGATCGAGTCCCACGTCGGGCTCTCTGCATGGAGCCTGCTTCTCCCTCTGCCTGTGGCTCTGCCTCTCTCTCTCTCTCTCTGTGTGTGTGTGTGTGTGTGTGTGTGTGTGTCTATGAATAAACAAAAAAAAAAGAAAAAAGAAAAAAAACCACAATACTGGGGTGCCCAGATGGCTCAGTCAGTTGGGTGTCTGCCTTTGACTTGGGTCACAATCTCAGGGTCCTGGGATTGAGCCCCACATCCTGTCTCTTGCTCAGGTCAGGATCTCATGAGTTGTGAGATCAAGCCCCATGTTAGGTTCTACACTCATCAGGGAGTCTGCTTGAAGATTCTCTCCCTCTGCCCCTCCATTCCATGAGCTCTTTCACTCTCTCAAGCAAATAAATAAATAAATAAATAAATCTTTATTTAAAAAAGAAAGAAAAAGAAGAACAAAGTTGGAAGACTCACACTTCCCAATCTTAAAATTTATTACAAAGCTACAGTAATGAATACTATGCGGTATTGCAGAAGGATAAACATACAGATCAATGAAATAGAATAGAGAATCCAGAAATAAAGCCACATACCTATGATTAATTGATTTTCAGCAAGGGTGCCAAGTGCATTCAATGAGGAAAGAATAGTCATTTCAACAAAAGGTGCTAGAACAACTGGATATCATACAAAAAAATAAATTTGGGCCTCTAATTCATACCATACAAAAACATTAACCCCAAATGGATTAAAAATCTAAACTTTAAAACTGAATCTATAAAACTCCTAGAAGGAAACATGGACATAAATCTTCAGGGCTTTGGATTAGGCAGCTTTGTTTTAAACATGGCATCCAATGCACAAGCAACAAAAGAAAAACTAGATGAAGTGGATTTCATCAAAATTAAAAGCTTCTGTAGATCAGAGAACAGTATAAAGAAAATGAAAAAACACACAGAATGGGATAAAATATTTGTATATCATGTTGATGATTTAAGAAAAACTTATATAGAGGGACGCCTGGGTGGTTCAGTGGTTGAGCGTCTGCCTTCGGCTCAAGGCATGATCCCCGATTCAGGGGATCCTGACTGCGAGGAGCCTGCTTCTCCCTCTGCCTGTGACTCTTCCTCTCTGTGTGTGTCTCTCATGAAAAAATAAATAAAATCTTTTTAAAAATTATAAAAAAAGAAAAATTGATATAGACAACACAACTCAACAATAAAAAGACTAAAAACCCAACTAAAAATGGGCAAAGGATCTGAATTGAAGATATACAAATAGCCAATAAGTATGTGAAAAGATGCTCATTATCATTAAGAAAATGCCAATCAAGAGCACACCAAGATACCATTTCATATTTGCCATGATGGCTACAGTTAAATAAAAAGAAAACAGAAAATAACAAGTGTTGACAAGGATGTGGAGAAATTGGTATTCCTAGTGGAATATAATATTTTCTAACTGCTTTGGAAAAAAATTTGACAGTTCCTCAAAAAGTTACACATAAAGTTACCATATAACCTAGTAATATATAATATAAAAAATTATTGTTGTTATTCAAAGCATACAAAAACTGGCCATTTGTCTTTCTTTAACATTCTGGAACTGCCATATATATATATATATATATATATATATATATATATATATAGAAAACATGTGTCAACAGAAAAACTTGTACCCAAATGATCATAGCAGCATAATTCATAATAGCCAAAAGTAGAAACAATTCAAATATTCATAAACTTATGAATGGACAAACAAAATGCGATCTATCCATAAGATGGAATTCTATTAAGCCATAAAAATAATGAAGTACTGATATATGTTACCACATGTGTGAGCCTTGAAAGCATCATGCGAAGGTGCTTGGGTTGCTCAGTCAGTTAGGCGTCCAACTCTTAATTTAACCTCAGGTCATGATCTCAGGGTCATGAGATCAAGCCTGAATTGGGTCCCATACTCAGAGGGGAGTCTGCGTGAGATTCTCTCTCTCTCTCTCTCCTTCTCCTCTGTCCCTCTCCCCACTCACATTCACATGTACCCTTTCTTTATTTCTTTCTCTATCTCAAATAAATAAATCTTTAAAAAAAAAAGAATGACTGTATCATGCTACTTGAAAAAAGCCAAATATGTAAGGTACATATGAAATGTCCAGAATAGCAAATCCATAGAAACAGAAAGTAGATTAGGAAAAAGGGGTAGAATGTACTTGCTCAAGGTTGCATGGCTACTAAAGCAACAAATTCAAGATCTGAAATCACATTTTTCTGAGTGGCTCCTCACAACTCTTCTGTCTTCATACGTTCATCCACCATTCACCTGACAAATATTGATAATGTACCTAAAGCATGCTAAACACCAAGAATAAAAATCATAAATGAGGGATCCCTGGGTGGCGCAGCGGTTTGGCGCCTGCCTTTGGCCCAGGGCGCGATCCTGGAGACCCGGGATCGAATCCCACGTCGGGCTCCCGGTGCATGGAGCCTGCTTCTCTCTCTGCCTGTGTCTCTGCCTTCTCTCTCTCTCTCTGTGACTATCATAAATAAATAAAACTTTAAAAAAAAAAAATCATAAATGAGACATAATAAACCCTACCTTCAAGGAGGTTACAATAGAATATGGAAGACAGATGTGAAAACAATAAATAAGTGTCCACTCAAGACTAAAATAAGGACAATTGTAGAGGTACCTCAGAGAAGGGAGGGTTGCATTAGTTCAAGCCTTCTGAAAAGCTGAGGCCAAGACAGGATTAAGGGAGCAAGGATTATATTAAAGGGAATGCTTACATGAGAGAATACAGGGAGGAAGCCAGATAAACACAGGGACAGTCATCAGACCATGATACAAGTCTGACGTGAATGAAGAAAAGAGGGAGAAAAGATTGGGTGGTAGCACCCTAGACTGCCGTGCAGCCTAAGGGAAGTCACAAAGCTATTGTGGGGACTCCTTAAACCAAAGTCACTAAGAAGAGCCACGTGTCCCAGGAGCAAGTCTACCTTAGTCATCCTAATGTTTGAATCGTTCACTGGGAGCACCCCAGGAAAACATGGCTTGGATGCAAACCTGGAGATGGATTCCATAGCATGGCAGCTGGGACTCTCGGTCTTTTATGCTCCCTGTAGTTGGAAGTCCTCACGGTGTAGTCCTTATTGTCATCCGCAAGGGTTAAGTGTCAGGGAAAGCTTTTTCTGGCATTGGTAATTTATAACTTAAGTTCTAAGATTATACTCTGCATATGAATAGAGACACTATAAGGGAAGAAAAGCAAACACCACATAGAAAAAAAGACTTGGATGAGCAATTGTGGTTCTTGCAAAGGCTTATGCTAGCTATAGGACTTAGTCCTTGGATGGACATTCAACAGAGTTTTTCTTATTCTAGCTATGCCCTCAGTGTTTTACACTTATAATCTAGTATTTATTAAATGTGCTACAAAATAAAATATAACTATATTATCATTGAATGTCGCATTGCTCACTATAATTCAGCTCATCACTTAACAGATGGAAACTTTGTAAATTAATATTCGGTCATTCCAGGCAGAGTACTTCTAAAAGATTTGTGAGTTCATTTACATGTTTATCTGCTCTTTTCTCCTTGAGGGTAGGACTGTTCTTCCGCCTGATGATTAGAATGAATTGGATATTTTGAACTCATCCATCAGATTTGGAAATGATATCTTAATTGGCGAAGGTGTTTAACAGTTAATTGAACATTTCTACTGCGAACTTCCATTTTTCTTAAGTACAGAGATAGCACAGCAGGGCCATGGACAAGTAAAGAATGTCACACAAACATCTTTCTGTATCTATCTTGTTCTCTGCAATATTCCTGCTTCCTTGCAAACTCCTATGCACACAGTAGGGCACTCAATTAACATTTCATGATTTCATTTTCTATGAATATTTAAAATGTTAAGTATCTGGGAACAAGTATATCTTTGTTACATGTGGCTACTGAGAAATTTAAGGTGATTTTATAATAAGCTTTTAAAATCTGAATGTTACCAATTCATGTAGGTAGAGTATTTGATGTTCAGATCCTTTCCAAATGCATCATCAGACATTTATATTACATTTTCCTTCCCCTTTCCCTCTTCTTCTTTCCAAACCCTCACCTTACAGCTGCCTAGAAGTTGTAATAATACATAGAATCCAGTCTTAAAGTCTAAACACACAGTTACTTTCTTTAACCCAGAAGAGAGAAAAGTGTCTTTTATTGTGGAACTCTTTTAACCATGAAAAATAATTCTCTGTATCCTTACTTAGAAAGTTCTGGCCTTTGTTCATCTTTAATCTTTCCAGAATTGGTGCCAACCAAGAGGCATTCATGTTTCTTCTGATTTGTGCGAACCCAAAGGTATTATATTTGTTCCAATTTTCAAATAAGTGTTTTAATGAAACTATTTTTTGGGAGTTGCTAACATGCATATTAATTTAGTACCCATAACCAAATTATAATTGCACCATCACCTGAAAAAAATTGTTACTCAAAGTATACAATAAACTGGCCATTTGTCTTTCTTCAACAGTTCCATTCTGGCTGTCTATGTTTTGCATTATCCATTTATTTAATTGGCTTTTTCCAGATATTATTTACTTGGAGAAGTCTCAATGCAACAGGAAATAGGTATTTGTTAGTCTGGGTCCACCAAGAAGGAGAAGATACCAAGAGGGATTTATTGAAGAAAATATATACAAGGGAAAATACACTATGTGTATGGAGAGAGCCAGAAGAGGCTCAAGAGCTGTCAGACAGTAATACCTATCTAACACTGTAGAGGGAAGGAAGGAAGGTTGAGTATGAAAAGTCTTACACTAATTTTCTAATAAAATTCCAACAAGACCAACAGAAAGTTCTGGAGCCAAAGTCACCCTTTAGAGGAGTTCTGTATCTCCCAAAAGTGGGTCTGCTTTAGTATCCTTGGTGAATTCAGTCATTGGTTGGGAGTAGCTCATGGGAAAATTGGTCTCATGCAAAGCAGTGGAGGATTACAGAGTTTAGCGACTGAGATCATCATTCAATCAGGCTCCTTGAAGTCAGAGATCTGAGAGGTGTCTTTTGTGGCCACCACAGTACTCTTAAAAGAAAATAAAGGTCTGCATCTCATACTTCACACTCCTTACTAAAAAGCACACAAATAGGAAGTAAAGTCTCATTTAGGGCAGAGATGACTTTCCCGAGGCCAGAAACTCACTGATTCATTCAGAACATACTTTAGGGATACAATTAAGCACATAGTTTACACAGAGTCACATTCAAATCCCACCTCTCCCACCGGATGGTTGCAAGTCACTTAAAAACTGAAGAAGTCTTAAAAACACAAAAAAGCTGAAGTCTCCACTGTCATCTCGTTGCCCAAGAAGACTGGGAAGGCTTTATTACATGGAGATAATGATGACTTCACTTACCAAACTGAGACTATTGGGAAAATGAAATAAACTCTCAGGTCCCATGAGTGAAGGTATGGCTTGACCTCTAGTTTTTTTTTTATATTGAGAGAGAGAGAGAGAGCATGTGTGTGTGCATACACACATGCACATGCATGCGAGTCAGTTAGGGAATAGGAGGGAGAGGGAGAATTCCAAGCAGACTCCCCACTGAGTGTAGAGCCTGACATGCGGCTCAAATCCACGACCCTGAGATCATGACATAAGAAGAAATCAAGGGTTGGACACTCAACTGACTGAGCCGTCCAGGTGCCCTTTGGCTTCTAGTTTCTCGGCACAACACTCATTCCTTCCCCTTCCCCAGTCACTTGATGCAAAGTCTTAAAGAAAGGAGGTTTTTTTTTTTTTTGTCATCTCTTTGCCCAAGAAGGCTGGCTTTTTCCCCCCTTGACCTCAGCTACTATTTATTTTTAAATAGTACCTTAAAAAAATAAATAAATAAATAAAAATAAAATAAATAAATAAATAAATAGTACCTTCCCTGCTAGGACCAGTAACCCCCACCTTGGATTTAGAGAATCACTCCTCCCCTTAGTCTAAATAGTTCCCATGGAAGTCACTACAATCTAACATGGTTGTACACTTATAGCAAGCTGAATCTATCAGAGTCCTTCCTGAAAACTTTTAAAGTCAGAAGTAAGGAGAAAATCAGTGAAAATCAGAAGATGTAATTGTCTAGCACACTCTTAACAGCCATGATTTCTGTCAGGAAGAGAGAGTGGCTCTCACTCTCATCAAGAGAGGATGAGTCTGGCCATATACTGCTTTAATTAATGACAGAGAATCTCATTTGCACTCAATTCTCTGAATCAAGTTATTGCTGTGGGTGAGTTGGTCAAACTGTTCCATGGATTCTGATGTCCATTCTAATGTAGTTTGCTCTCACAACTAAATGTCTTAACAAAAATAACTAGGATCCAATTGCTGGCTCCCTTCACTGTTCCATGTTCTTTCCCAAGTAAGAAACTACAAGCCAGTGAACTTCCCTCAAAAGAAACAAGCGTGCATCTGAAATCAATATAACATTCTATGTCAACTACACTTTAATAATATTTTTTTTAAAAAAAGAAACAAGTATAGGTTTGGTTCTTCTGTCATGGTCTTTTCCTTCCCCCAAATCTTACAGAGTCAATTAATTAAGAGCATAGACTTTGGAGTCTTACAGACATGGGTTTGAGTCCCAGTTCTATTTATTGGCTATATGATCCTAGGCAAGTTAATTAAACCATCAGAGCGCCAATTACATCATCTCTAAAGTGGAAATAATAGTTACCTCAAAGTGTTGTTGTGACTGTTCGTTGAGTCAGTGAACACAAAGCACTTTACATAGTGCCTAAACAAATCAAGCCATAGTGGGCAAATGAAAAGAAGTAGTTGTACTTCTCTGTGCATGGGAAGAAATAAAACACCAGCTGGTCACCTTTAAGCACAGTGGAAAGCTTCAGAGTTGGCATCTACCTTTCTGACAGGAGGCCTCCAATGGGAAGATCAAGGCAGATCAAGGATGCTGTCTATAAGGCTCTCAATCTTCCCCCTCTGTACTCAGAGTAATCTAGTTACAACCGGACTCACTTTTGAGTGAGAGAAAGACTCACTTTTGTCCACTAACCACCTGTCAGCTTACCCCCACCTGGGTCTCCTGAGGTCAACAATACTGAGCAATTTAGACCCTTTCTAATAAAAATGAGCATTAAAAAAAAAAACCCTAACAAACACAGTCAATGAGGAAAAATTCTTCCAGAAGACTGTCAACTAATAACTGAAGAAGGAATGATAGAAATAAAAATATCACCATTTTCCTGGCCATAATGAAATAATAGATTCAAGCCAAAATCAATGGATTTATAAACCACTGGGGTAAATTACTGATGGAAAACTGGATATTCCCATGATGCCAAAGTATCACTCCACTGATTGTGTTAATCACTAGGAAGAAAATGTTACAATGGAATAATTAGTCTGTCACCACCTAAATCCACTGTTGAATCTTGTTATCATTGATAGTGGTACTTATGAGCCATTTACTATGTGCCCCTTGATGTGTACACCATAACCTCTGAATTATTCATGCAGAAAAATATTTAACCAGAACCAGATCAAGCCCTTAGTTCTAATATAGTTTTTTATGAAATACAGGGGATAAAATAACAAGTTAGGGGTGCCTAGGTGGCTCAGTCAGTTGGGTGTCCAACTCTTGATTTTAGCTCAAGTCATGATCTCAGGATTACGGGATCGAGTTCCACATCAGGCTCCATACTCATCAGGGAGTCTGCTTGGGATTCTCTCCCTCTCCCTTTCCCTGCTGCCTCTCCTCCAACTTGTCCTCACTCACTCTCTCTCTCTCAAATAAATAAATAAAATCTTTAAAAAAAAATAACAAGTTAAACAACACCATGAGGAAACAATGAGAAAAACTCAGAAAGTGGGGCATTCCACAGGGCAGCTGACTTGGTATCTGAAAGAAATCAATGTTATGTATGATCTTTTGTGTTCTGCTCACTAAATGCATATGTGGGATGGGAGGTTCACCCACACATCCTATAAGCAACTCTCCAAACACCACTGGGTGTGCTATATTAAACTCAATTCTGACCCTATTTACCCAGAAATAGGATCAGATATCACAGGTTAAGGGTTCAGTCCTACAAGACCATCCCCATCCCTACAGTTGTTACCAGTACTTGACCAACTGACTATATCAATCAAATGTTCCCATGACCCCCATCTTGGGTTTGATCAATTTCCCAGAGCAGCTCTCAGAATTTAGAGAAACATATTACTTACTAGGTCACTAGGTTATTACAAAAGGATATAACTCAGGAATAGCTGGATAGAAGAAATGCATAGGGCAAGGTCTGGGGAAAGGGCACAGAGTTTCCATGCCCTCTCCAGGCATGCCACTCTCCTCAGATCTCCAACAACCTGGAAGTTCTCCAAATCCAGTCCTTGTGAGTTTTTATGGAGGCTTCATTACATAGGCAAGATTGATTAAATCATTGGCCATTGGTGACTGATCCAACTTCCAGCCTCTCTCCCCTCCCTGGAGGTGTGGGGGGTGGGAATGAAAGTTCCGACTCTCTAATCACGTGGTTGGTTCCCATGACAACCGGTCTCCATCCTTAGGTGCTTTCCAAAAGTCACCTTATTAACATAACAAAAGACACCTTTTTGCTCTTGCTTTGGAAATCCCAAGGGTTTTTAGGAGCGCTGTGCCAGAAACAGAGACGAAGACCGACTATATATTCCTTATTATAAATCACAATATCACACATGGGGGGAGAAGGGTGGAGAGACAGCAGGAATGTTCTAGATTAAAAGAGACTTAAAAGCTATAACCACCAAATGACCCTTGATTGGAATCTGGTTTGAATAAACCAGCTATAAAAACTCATTTTTGGTACAATCAGGGAAATTTATATGCACCCTAGACGTTAAAGGATATTAGGGAATTATTGTTAATTTTGTTAGATGTGATAATGGCAGGGGAAAAAATGTCCTTTTTGTTAGTGATGCGTGTAAAAATATGCAGGGGTGAAATATGATGTATGTAATTTATTTTGAAATATTTCAAAAATAGATTAAGCAACTATACTGAAATTATTACAACTGTTAAATCTAGATGGTGGTATATGAGTGTTCATTGAGCTATTCACTCTACTTCTCTATATGTCTGAAATTGTTCAAAATAAAATCGTTTTAAAATAAAGACTTTTTTCATGTATCCAAAAGCTGAAGGAATTCATTACCAGCAGAACTGGAATACAGGAAATGTTAAAGGAAGTCTTTTAGGCAGAAAGAAAATGTTACCAGATGGAAATCTGGATGTACACAAAGGAATGAAGGATACTTGAAATGGAAAATATATGAGTAAATATAGAATTTTTAACTTACTTTTAAATTCACTTTAAAAGATAATTGAGCCTTTTCCACTTGGACCTGGACTAGAGATTATACATGGCCTCTGGCAGATTGAAAAATTAAAATTTGTCAAAATTTTTAAATGGACAAATAACCAGTAAAAAGATGTATTCTCACTTCTCTTAGAGATTTGGAGGCTCTGGGAAGCCTGGTCCTTACATTTCCTCACAGCAGCAATTGTCTTGAGTTGAATGATGACTGGCCTTGATCTCCTTTTATAAAGGGGGAAACTGCAGAATAATGAGACTGGTATTTGCTTTCTTGGACAAAGAGAACA
The DNA here is from genome assembly GCF_003254725.2 of Canis lupus dingo. Taxonomy (NCBI): domain Eukaryota; kingdom Metazoa; phylum Chordata; class Mammalia; order Carnivora; family Canidae; genus Canis; species Canis lupus. Next base: position 110,558,096 of record NC_064281.1, on the reverse strand, counting down.
ACAATTTTATAGTTAAGGAAAAAAATCAGATGAAGGAAGATAGGCTTTAGAAATACAAGAAAAGAAAGACCAGAGGGAGGCACCAGAAACTGTTCCACCTACAAGCTCATGGCTAGTCTGCTAGGACACCAGGCTTAAGAAGCAAAATGGCTTTCAAGGATGTAAACCCTTCAAGGAAAATGAAAGTCTCTTGGTTTTTTCTGGGAGTTGTTTGCCTGCACTGAATATTTAGTATGACTTGTTGGGGTTTGCAAGAGATAGTGCTTTAATTTTTTTCTTTTAATATATGTCTCATGGGTTGGAATAGGTGATATAGTTTCACTATATGCTGTTCTAAAGTGGGGGTTAGCACTTTCAAAAGAGGGTGGGATTTTTTAAAGCCATTTTGGAAGACCTCACAGAGGTGAAAAAATATATGAGACAAACAATTGTTTTCTCCTCCTTTTTCTCAAATTTGGAAATTTGTTCTTCTGTGGGATGGCCATAAAAATCGTGGAACTCTTTAATGGCAAGGTTAGGGGAAAGAATGACACTTTTATTGCCTTAGAGAGTGAATGCTTAAAAAAAACCTTTTTTTGGACCCATTTTCTACATGTGTGAGTGATGTGAGGAAAGCATCACAGGGATGCTTAACATCTCAAGTCTTGTGCTTTGTCCTTCTCTGTGCTGCTTGCAATCTTATCATGAGCAAGCATAGAGTCACAAAGTTACAAGTGTTTCTCAAACTTAGTGGTCTGTACTTGCATATGTAAAGTGGAGAAAAAGAATTTTCCGTTAAATGAAGGGGAAATACCCACAGCTAACATCATACTTAATGGTGAAGGACTGAATTCCTTCTCCCTAAGATCACAACACAGGGCAAGGTGGTCTGCTCTCACCAGTTCTATTCAATCTTCTAGTAAAATTCTAGCGGAGGCAATTAGACCAGAAAAGGATATAAAAGGCATCCAGACTGGGAAGGGAGAGTTAAGACCACCTCTATTGGCAGATAACATGATCTCGCATAGAAAAAGCCATGAAGAATCCACCAAAAAGCTACTAGAGCTAATAATGAGTTTAGAAATCTTGTATGATACAAATCAACATACAAACATTAATTGAATTTCTATATACTTGCAATGAACAATCCAAAAATAAAATTAAGAAAACAATTCCATTTATAATAACATCAAAAAATAGTTAGACATTTAACAAAAGAAGTGCAAGACATGTCCACTAGAAATCATTGAATGAAATCAAAGGAGACCTAAATGAATAAAAAGACATCCCCTGTTCATGGATTGGGAAATTTAATATTATTGAGCTGACAATACTCCTCATATTGATCTGCAAATTCAACACAGTCTCCACCAAAAATCCCCACTGGCTTTTTTTGCAGAGAATCTAAATCTGATCCTAAAATTCATATGGAAATAGAAGGAATTCAGAATAGCTACAATAATCTTTAAAAAGAACAAAGTTGAAGAACTCACACTTTCCAATTTCAGAAAACTAGAGGAGTTAACACTGAATAGTACTGGCATAGGATACATATGGGGATCAATGGAATTGAGAGTCCAGAAATAAACCCTTATGTCCATGGTCAATTGATTTTTTGACAAGGGTGGCAAGACAATCAAAGGAAAAAGAACTGTTTTTCAACAAAGATTGCTGTGACAACTAGATATCCACATGCAAAAGAATGAAGTTGAATCCCTACCTAACACCATATACAGAAAGTACTCAAATGGATGAAAGACTGGGGCACCTGGGTGGTTGGTTGGGCATCTGACTTCAGCTCAGGTCATGATCCCAGGGTTCTGGGTTTGAGCTCTACATTTGGCTCCCTTCTCAGTGGGGAGTCTGCTTCTCCCTCTGTCTCTGCCCCTCTGCCCCTCACCCCACCTGCGTGCACATGCTCTCTTTCTCTCACCCCCCCAAATAAACAAATAATCTTTTAAAAATGGATGAAAGATCACAATGGAAGAACTAAAACTGCAAAATTCTTCAAAGAAAACAGATATAAATCTTCATGACCTTGGATTAGGCAATGATTCCTTACATTGGACATCAATACTGTAAGAAAAGAAAAAATAAAGTAGGCCTTCTCAAAATCGAAATATTTTGTTAATTGTTAATCTGTTAATAAAACAGAAATACTTAGATTTAGTATTTATTAAAATATTACAGCTCAGTAATAAAAATACAAATAACCCAATTTTTATAATGGACAAAGAATCTGAATAAATATTTCTCCAGAGAAGATAAACAAATGAACAACAGGCACATGAAAAGACACTCAACACCATTAGTCATCAGGGAAATGGAAATTGAAACCACAATGAGATACCACTTCACATTCACTAGAATGGCTATAATCAAAAAGACAACAATTAAGGGGAGCCTGGGTGGCTCAGTCAGTTAAGCGCCTGCCTTTAGCTCAGGTGGTGATCCCAGGGCCCTCCCTCTCCTCCTCTCCTTGCTTGTACTCTCTCTCTGTCAAATAAATAATAAAATCTTTTTAAAAAGACAACAATTACAAGTGTTATAGAGGATGTGGAAAAATGCAAATATTCATACACTGGTGGTGGCATGTAATATGGTACAGCAACTTTGGAAAACATCTTGGTAGTTCTTAGAAGGGTTAAACATAGAGGTACCATAAAACCCAGCAATTCTATTCCTAGGTATCTACCCAAGAGAATTCAAACATATGTTCACACAAAAACTCGTACACACACACACACACACACAAAACTCATACACAAATGTTCACAGTAGCATTAGTCATAACAACAAAAACTCTAATGGCACTGCACTTGTGCAGAAAACAAATGTCCTTTTTGTTTAAAAAAAAAACATATAGAAATTATGTACAGGTGAAGCAGCATTAGGTCTATAATTTATTTTAAAATGTTTCTAACACAGATGAAGTGAATATAATAAAAAGTTTTACCCAAGTTCCCAGCAATAGGTCAAAAATTCACTCACAGGGGTGCCTAGGTGACTCAGTCAGCTAAACATCTGACTTGGTTTCTGCTCAGGGGTTGATCTCAGTGTCAGGGGATCGAGCCCCAGGGTGGGCTCCATGCTCAGCGGGGAATCTGCTTAGATTCTCTCTCTTCCTCTCCTTCCATCCCTTGCCTGCTACCCACAGCTTGCAGGTGCACACTGTCTCTATAAATCTTTGAAAAAAATTTACTCAACAGATGTACTCTAGCTATTAAGTCTAGCTAATATGATCTCAAATATAAGTAAATACCTCAAAGCAAAAGACAAAATAAAAATAGTGATAAGCAAATAAACCAGTAAACTTAAAACACAAATCACTCTTAATCATGTGATCAGGAAGTGTAATGCCTCTGTTAAAAAGCATTTCTTGACGGCAGCCCAGGTGGCTCAGCGGTTTAGCGCCGCCTTCAGCCCAGGGCGTGATCCTGGAGACCTAGGATCGAATCCCACGCCAGGCTCCCTGCATGGAGCCTGCTTCTCCCTCTGCCTGTGTCTCTGCCTCTCTTTCTCTCTGTGTCTCTCATGAATAAGTAAATAAAATCCTTTAAAAATATATTTCTTGGGCAGCCCCGGTGGCACAGCGGTTTAGCGCCGCCTGCAGCCCAGGGTGTGATCCTGGAGACCCGGGATCGAGTCCCATATCGGGCTCCTTGCATGGTGCCTGCTTCTCCCTCTGCCTGCGTCTCTGCCTCTCTCTCTAGCTGTGTCTCTATGAATAAATAAATAAAATCTTAAAAAAAAAGAAAAAATGTATTTCTTGAAATAGAGTTATAACATAAGGGGAAAGTACAATACTAATCCAGAGCTCATTTTCCAGATTAATCCAATACCACAGAGAGGGAATAAGAAATAAAGTAAAAGTATAATAATTTTTTCATCTTGTCGGGTGAAGTGGGAAGGAGAGACAAAATTACTGTTTAACTTTTTTAATTAATGCAGAAATATAGGTTCAAGTATGTTGTTAATCATTTAAAGGAAAATGATAGAACAGAAATTTGAAGTAGAACATTTAATTAACTAAAGAATAAAAAACTGGACAGTATGAAACTTGTTTGCTCTAGCAAAATTGAGAAAATAAAATTAAGGAAACAATAGAAAATCATACTAAACTGAAAATATTTTTTAAGAGATAGAAGGAATAGGGAACAAAGAAGTTATTACAATAGATGCAAATGTGCCAATTTTCCTTATTGAAACACAAAAACTCTCAGACTAAGTAAAATAATTTTTAAAATCTAGCTATCAATTGTTCACCAGAGGAATACCTAAAGTAATTTGATATAGTAAGGACAGTCGTTAAAATAAGAGATAAGAGGGGGCACCTGAGTGGCTCATTGGGTTAGGTGTCTGACTCTTGATTTTGGCTTGGGTCATAATCACTGGGTTGTGGGATTAAGCCCTGCCTTACACTCCACACTGTGTGTAGAACCTGCTTAAGAGTTTCTCTCTACTCTCCCTCTGTCTCTCCCATCATCTAATAAATAAATAAATTAATAAATAAATAAATAAATAAATAAATAAATAAGTGAGTGAGTGAAAAATAAAATATGGGAAAAGATATACCAGGCAAAAGCAAATAAAATGGACACAGGAGGCCATATTAATGACAAAGTTGACTATAAAGCCAAAAGGATAAATGAGACATAAAGGGATATTTCATAATAATTAAGGGTAAAATTACAAAGAAGATATTAGAAATACATAGCTAATTCATAAACCTATAATCATATGGGAAATTTTAAGAGGCCTCTCTCAGAATTTTACGATGTCAAGTAAATATGTAATAAATAAATGTTTATACATTGGGTAAGCTTATTTTTAATTAATGTAAAAAGAATTTTATATCCTGAAGACAATGTTTTCTCAAATATTCTTAGAACACTTCTGAAAAAGATACAACACCTAGAACACTTTAATCAGCCTCAGAGAGAAGCTAAAAACTCTAAAGCTTTACATGCTGTATTGCCTGACCACAATTTAAAAAGTAACACAAGAAATTAGTATTAAAAAGTAAGTGTGAATTTTTAACCATTCAGAGGAAATCAAAACTGAATTACAGACAATATGAAGACCATAGAAAAGGATCAAAATATATAAGATGCAATAAAAATCAGGCTCAGAGGAAAACTGATAGCCTTAAACTATTCTACTGTTAAAGAAGAAACACTGGAAGTACATAAGCTACATATTCCACTAAAAATGAACTAGAAAAAAAATTGGGAAGCCAGAACAAAGTATGGTGACAAAATCAGTTTAAATTCAACAGAAACTAATATATTCCTTTAAAGACATAAAAGATATGATTAGTAAAATCAATGACTTCCTTTAGAAAAACAAAGTGACTAGATAACAAAACAAAACCATATACTATAAGAAATGATAAAGTGGATGCAGAAGAAACTTTCCAAGGTAAAAGAAAACAGTACACACAATTTTATGCCATTGAAAACTAGATAAAATGGACCATTTTCTGGGCAACCATAAATTAGCAAAATCAACTTAAGCAACAAATACTATAAAGTAGAACAATAATCACAGAAGAATTCAAACATCTATCACCAAAAAATTGTTTTAAATCTTGCATTCTTCAAATGTTTGGGAAATGGATAATTGTTGTGTTATATAATTTATTCCAGATTGTGGAAAACAGTTTATTCAATAAATTTGGAAGATTTTGTAACACTTGTGCCAAAACCTGATGAAGAGGGGCACCTGGGTAGCTCAGTGGTTTAGCATCTGCCTTTGGTTCAGGGCGTAATCCCAGGGTCCTCTGATTGAGTCCTGCATCAAGCTCCCCACAGGGAGCCTCCTTCTCCCTCTGCCTATGTCTCTGTGTCTCTCATCAATCAATAAATAAAATCTAAAAACAAAACAAAACAAAACAAAATCTGATAAAGATAATACGAATCCAATCTCACAAATGTAAATGCTTATATAATCAAAGCCAGTAGTGCAATAAGAGAACAATACACTATACCCAAATAGGTCTTTAATTTAGGAATGTAAGAATAGTTTAACATAAATAAGTTCATTGCATTAACTGGTTAATGAGATTTTTAAAAATAAATAAATAAACAGATCATGGGGCACCTGGATGGCTCAGTTGGTTAAGCATCCAACTCTTGATTTTGGCTCAGGTCATGATCTCAGGGTCCTGGGATCCAACCCCACTTCACATCGGGCCTCTGCACTCAGCAGGGAGTCTGTTTGCCTCCATGCCCCTCACTACCCTCATGTTCTCTCTAAATAAATAAATAAATAAAATCTTTAAAAAAATTAAAAGGTCATCCCATTATGTGACAAAAAGACATTTAATAAATTTCAATAGCCATTCCTGATTATAAAACCTGGGAAATGTAAGAATAGAAACATCTTTATCAATAACAACAGTATCAGAAACCAAGGCAATAGCATGATAAAGGTCAGTGCTCTATAAAAATTAAAACCAAAACCAAGACAAGGATGTCACTGCCTCCATATTGTTCTCAATCTTTTATCTAATGCAATCAGACAATAAAAGGAAATGAATAATAAATGTTTAAAAGGGAGAACACATGATAATAAGAAAATAAACTATTAGAATTAATAAAGGGTTCAGTAAGGGGGCCAATCATAAGCTTTGCATTAAAACAGTCACTTTTCATCATACCAACAACAACCTATTGGTAGGTGTAACAAAAAGAGAAATCTTATTCACAATATCAATAAAAATTACTCTCATTCTCAAAAACAATAAAAATTATGAAATACCCAGGAAAAAAAGAGATAATAAGAAAAGTATGAGACCCATACCAAGAAAATGATAAAGTCCCAGAGAAGTACACAAAAAAGACCTAAATCTTGCATGGGGTACTAAATTTGGTAAAGATGTTAGACTCCAGAGATCATCTATGAGCTTAATGTAATTCCACTCAGAATTCCATTTTTTTCCAAAATATAGACAAAATAAATTACAGATTTATCACAGACATTTTAAATAAGTATAATAGCTGTAACTTACTGTGGACTTACTCTGTACCAGGCATTGGGCTAGACTCTTTACAATCATTAATTTTTTTTAAAGATTTTATTTATTTATTCATGAGACACAGAGAGAGAGAGAGAGAGAGAGAGTTAGAGACACAGGCAGAGGGAGAAGCAGGCTGCATGCAGGGAGCCTGATGTGGGACTCGATCCCAGGTCTCCAGGATCAGGCCCTGGGCTGAAGGCAGTGCTAAACCGCTGAGTCATCGGGGCTGCCCTACAATCATTAATTTGTTTAATCCTTGGAATGACTCTATTTTTAAGCCCTTTTTACAGATGGGGAAATCAAGGCACAGAGAGGTAAATGATCTGCCTAAGCTTACACAGCTGGAAATTCATAGAGCAATGACTCAAACATAGCCTTTCCTACTTCAATACCCGTGCTATTTTTTAAAGTTCTTTTTGACAAAAGTTGCATATATTTAAGATGTGTGATATGATATTTTGATATATGTATATGTTGTGAAATGATGACCACAATCAAACTAATTAACATATCCATCATCTCCCAGTTACCTCTGTGTGTGTGTGTGTGTGTGTGTGTGTGTGTGTGTGTGTGGTGAGAACATGAGATCTAACATCATTACTGTGAACCTTGCCTAGGCTTAAAACCATGCAAGTATCAGAAGAAAGGAGAGATTTTTTTTTTAAAGATTTTATTTATTTATTCATGAGAGACACAGAGAAAGAGAGAGAGAGAGGCAGAGACACAGGCAGAGGGAGAAGCAGGCTCCACGCAGGGAGCCCGATGTGGGACTCGATCCCAGGTCTCCAGGATCAGGCCCTGGGCTGAAGGCGGCGCTAAACCGCTGAGCCACCAGGGCTACCCCAGAAAGGAGAGATATTTTTGTGTTTTGTTTTTAATCATGGATTGGAAGGTCTTTCTTTGCTTGACATCAGGGCCAGGAAATAACAAGGAAAAACCTAACAGCTTTGCTTACGTACGTCAAAACTTAAAACTTTTGTATAGAAATTAAAAAGACACCAGAAACAAATATGCAAAAAAAGGACAAACAGGAGTAGATATTTGCAATGTTTATGACAGTTACTAGCTACACAATGCAGAAAGTTTCTATGTATCAATTTTGAAATAACAGCAACAGAAAAACCATCAACAGGGAGTTCACAGCAGAAACCAACAAAGTAAAAAATAAAAAGTAAAAAATAAAAATAAAAATAAAATAAAATAAAATAAACCAACCAACTCTCAAGAAATAAAAGGATACTCAATTTCATCAGAATCAATACAATTCAATTTTATGTAACCCTTAAAAAGGTAAGGTGGATTTATTTGTGCTCATATAAAAAAAGTTCACAAGATGTTATGGAGTGAAAAAATAAAATTACAGAGTTCTGTGCAAAGTCTGATCCCTATCTATAATAATTTTTTAAGAGTTTATTTATTCATGAGAGACACAGAGAGAGAGAGAGAGAGAGAGAGGCAGAGACACAGGCAGAGAGAGAAGCAGGCTCCATGCAGGGAGTCCGATGTGGGACTCGATCCCGGGACTCCAGGATCACACCCTGGGCCAAAGGCAGGTGCTAAACCGCTGAGCCACCCCGGGATCCCCTATCTATAATAAATTTTAAATGTGGGCACTTTGTGATTAGAGCTTGAAGGGTATACACTAGCTATTAGTGGGAATTTAGTGGAATAGGGTTATAAAGTTGGGGAAGGTGGAGAGAGTTTCATTTTCTGTTGCATGTGATTTTGCAGGGTTTTTTTTTTTTTTTGCAATGTCCATGTGCTTTGATAATGTATCTGTATTAATTATTATAATCATATTGACTAAAAGTAATATACATTGGAAGATCTCCTGGATCACGAGGAGAAAAATATTATGCATTATATATAAAATATATATATATATATATATATGAAACAAGCATGAAAATGTGAAAAACCCAAGGTAAAATAATGATGCTTATATTTGTATTAGGGGAGAGGAATGCAGAAGAAATACACTTAGCTGTAAATGGCTATCTCTGGGATTAGGAGTTGCAGAGGTCTTTAAATTCTATTTAATATGGTCCATCTCAGTATTTTTGGGCAAGTGGAGGAAAACTGCACCTGTTAGTCCTGCGTAAACTAGTGAGAATTTCATTAACCTGGGGATGAAAAAAACAAGGTTCTGATGCTAACTGTGTTCCTTTTCCCCTCGAGGTTCCAGTTTTCTCATCTGTAAGACTTGGTTAACTCTATCCAACTCCTAAACATCTCCCAGTTCTAACAAGCCATCATTTCCTGATTCTACATATTTCAAATTGCATTCATTAAAAAAACCCAACACTCTCAGCATTTGCAAATTGCCTAAAAAACGATAACCTCTCCTGAGAGGAAAATCCAATGTAAAACTTGAGGAGTTCACTAGGGCCATCCTCAGTGCCTGTTGCATACCCATTTCGATTGCTTCACCAGACAATAATCTATATTCTGATGGTTGGAAACAGCCAGCCAGTAGGGGCTGGTTTTTTTGCACAATAGGCAATGACCTCTGGTGGTTTCGTGATCTAAAAAAAGCACAGGTCAAATTAGAAAGGTTTTTTTTTTGTTGTTGTTATTTTGTTTGTTTTGTACTTTTGTAAATACACATAAGTTAGACATTCAATTCCTCCTTTGACATGGTTCTCTGTTTTTACCAGTTCACAACCCCCCACACACCCCGCCTCCACCCCATTCCAGCCCTCTGCCCCATAGGTTCCTCGTTAGCTGCATTCACTCTCAGAGAGATTGTAACGTTCCTGAAAGAACACCAAACTACAATTCTGCTCACCATTAATCCTTGTCTTCTCCAGCCCTCCACAGTACAATTGCCTCTCTATTTCATTCATTGCCCCCCCATCTACAACCTGCACATATTTGCAGTCAATCGGAGAAGTAATTACTTTTGTACGGGAGCACCACAAACCAACTCTTATTTCCACTAGACACAAATATCAATTAAGCATAAAATTCAATTTAGGATTGAAGTGCTGCCGAACCTCCCACCAAAAAAAAAAAAAAAAAAAAGAGAAAAAGATTCAGTCCTCTTCGTTAACAGGATTTCAGGCCTCATTTTTTAAGAAGGGGGGTGGCGGGAAGCAGGAATCCCTTCAAACAGTTTAAACTGCCCTATTTTTTTATTCTTGGAGCAATTTTCTTGGTGCGAAATTTAGGTTAAAAGCTGCAAAAATGTATCTAAGAAATACAGAAAATGATGTTCAACATTTTTCAGTAGCCCAAAAGATGTTTTTTGTAAATCAGATAAAAATTGCTATTAGAAGAGTATCACTTGGATAATAATGGTGGAGACATATTCAAGGTAAAGGAGGGCTGGTAAGGATTAATTCCACAAAAGTAAGAAACTTTGTTCTTGTGATTGACTTCACTGGGGCATGCAACCACTTGAAATGCATAGGCTAACAGAAATCAAATATTGCAAAAAAGAAGTGAGAATCAGATTTCATCACATAAATAAATAATTTTTCCTATGTTATAATTGTCTTTCAAATACTTAAAATTTAACAAAGTCAACTATCCTGGCAAACACGAGAGAATCCTCCTAAACTAAAATTGCATGAGGATATTTTGTCTTGGGAAATGGTCCTCCCCTTACTGTTCCAAGTTCTGTTATTCTCTTAATGACCTGTTTTTCATTTGAAGTTAGGTGTGTGTGTGTGTGTGTGTGTGTGCGCGTGCGTGTGTGTGCATGTATACAATACATCCACAGGGAGACAAATGCCCACATACCTGATACAAACAAGGGCGGGGGGGGGGGGGGGGGGCTGGTCCTTGACCAGCCTGTCTTCCTTCTCTTATTAATATAACTTCTAATCACACACCAGAGCCTATCATCTTGAACCCTGAAAAACAAAATACATTCATCGACGTTTGAAAAGTAACCCCCAAGAAATGCATTCCTAAATCCTTTAAAATAAACAAATTAAGTGTCCAAGAATAGGAATTCAAGGAGATTTAAATTTGAATTAGCTTAACTACTTTTGACAAGTTTACACATGAAAGACACCAAGATTGTATGTACTACTTGCTGCTTTAAGAAGTTTCATTCTGTCTGTCTATATAAAAAGTTTCGGCCAAAGTTAAATCAATCTCCTCTACTGATTTTCAACATTAGACAAATACCCAGCCCTTTTTTTCTTTCTTTTTTTTTTTTTTTTTTTTTTTTTGAACCCTGCTTTCAGCCTGACTTTTTCCCCAATTGAAATTCAGGCCCTCAATGGTTGGTTTTTCTTGGTTCTAAATGTTGATAAAAAAGGGTTTTCTCTACTCCCTCAATTTGATGTGACAGGCTTCTGACATGAATAATGGAAGCATTTCTTTCACAGGCAAATCAACTTAATTTAGCAAGCCTTTATACTCTCAGTGGGCAAGCCACAATCCCCGAGATTCCATGAGAGCCTTTAAGTTAGACGAAATCTTTAGAATTTGCAGAAAATGTATAAAGTAAACAACACTTATTTTGTCACAATACTTGAATAACTTTTATGCAGGAGTTACAGATGAATATATTACTTCCTAATCAGATCTTGATTTACAAGCAATTTACAAGCTCAAGGGAAACTAGCCCTCAGTAAGAAAAATAAGAGAAGTCTCTACACAAATAAATTTTAAAGCCTAAAGATTGAAAACAAAACACAACGAAAAGCTGAGAATACAAAAAAACAAACACCCTCTCCCTCTGAACAGAAAAGACACAGAAAAATCAAGATACCTATACATTGCAGGGCCGAGTGGAATTTCTAACAACAGCCTAAGAGAACTATTTTTGAACAATCCTTTTAGGCAGGATCTTGGGAGAACTGAGAGGGCAGCACTTCCTAGCCATCAGACTAAAAGGAATAGATCCCACAGTCATTTCCACCTCCAAAATCAGGATCCAGTTATTCCCCCTGAGAACATTTCAGGACAGGAAGAAGACATGTTAATAATGCATTAGTGAAAGAGGGATGGGACTCAGAAGAATAAAACTAAGACATATGCCTTCTGAGTTGCCCATGGAGGAATGATTAAAATATGAAGGAAACCAGCCTCGGAATGCAACATATTTTGCATTATAACAGTCTCTAACAGAATATGGAGGTTGGCATTTGCCCCCTGGCCTTCTGTATCTTTTTTTTTTTTTTTAAAGGTAAAATAGAAAGAAAGGAAACAACACAGGACTGGGAATCTGGAGACCTGCTCCCAGCTCAGCAAGAACATTTCCTGAGACCTTAGGTAAGTCTCTTCCCCTCTCTGGGACTCAGTCCTCTTCTGTTCAACCAGAAGGCAGAAGTAGGTGATCTCTAAGTTTCCTTCCCATTCTAAAATGCTCTCTTTCCATACCCCAGTGACAAAAGTCTAGACAGATAGTGATAAAAGGACTCAATTATTACATATAATTCATAAATCTTAAAGAGTGCTTTACAACTCTGGGATTGGGGCTTGAGCAGGTTCAGCAGATCTACCTTGAGCTTCCTTCCTCTGGCAGCTTTCCATAATTTACCGTCAGCAAATATATAAAAAACAATGTGCTTGCATCTGCCAAGGAAAACCCCAGCAACTGAGAGTTTCTTGGAGCAAAATTGGTTCTTTTTATCCTCAACTGTTTTTCTTATCAACTTCTGAGAATATTTGTAAAATGGTAAATGATAATTTAGAAGAGCATTTTACCTACCTGTACACTTTTTGCAGGACTCCTGATGTACTACAATTTTCAGCGTACAAATAAAAGCATAATTCTGCCCCAATATTATAGTATTTGAATTACGACAGTTTCTGTTTTACCATTATTTAAAATTTTTGTGAAGACGCATATGTTCAAGTAAAAAAATAAACTGGCTTCCGAGTGTCAGATATTTTATCTTATATTTCAATCTCATTTTACATGTTAAGGTTATGGGATTTATAAATTAGGAGGCAACTGTGACAGTTAAAAAGATGCTCTAAATTTCATATAATAATGAACTGCAGTGAACTATTTTCAGATAAATATTTTTTCAGAGAATAAAGAACCATGTTTTTTAAAAAAAAAATACACACTCTATACATCTTTAAGCCATTCTCCACCCCTTCTCGTAATTAGCTAATCAGCCAATTAGGAGTTCCAACAATTACAAACATCAGGGAAGACAGAAAGGAAAGAAAAACAGGAACCTATCAAGGTAGAAGAAAATCCTTTTACTTTAAAGAGTGTCCACCATTAACCTCTGAAGAATTCTACTCCACCTTGGCGTATCTTGTTATTCCCAGTCTCGACCCCTCCCGCCTTCTCTCCCTATTATAATTGTTAGGTCAGTTAATTGGCTGATTAAGGATACACTGGAATTTTTATTAACTGGCAATTAGAGTCAGACCCAAGGCACAGAGAATCCCTTCTGATTGGGAGTGTCACTTGAGTTGCAAAGATTAATAAAGTCAAATGGGGTTTAAAGTATGGTTTGGTTAATTTAGCCTTCTTGTATGGATAATTTTAGCATCATCCATAGCTTTAGTATCTATCGTCTCAGTTGCTTTCAAACCAAACCGCATTTGAGAACAGCAATCATTTAGTCTCCAAACAGGAAAAAAAGGGGAGAATATTGTATAATCACAAGCCCAAGAGATGTTTCCATCTGTTATAATAACAATTCCTATATTTTATTCATGACATTCTTATTCCCTTTCTATCCAGGTCCACTGCAACAGCAGACCCAAGTTTCCCCTTCAAAAAATCCACAGGAGTATATGTGGCATGTCCTCATCCCCTTGGCCTAGTTAAATCCTCTCACGGTCTCTTTTCATAACTTCTCTAAGACAAGGTGACCCTTGTGAAGATCCATTACACAGGGTGCCCAGTTATGGCCAAGGCAAATACTCCCTTATAATCCCAAAACAGTTTGTGATATTATAGGAGAATGGTATCCTTGTATTAAAATTGTGACCCGATAAGGCAAAATGGAGCATATCAATAATCACATGGACAAACAGCTGCAGAATGTACATGTGGAATTGGCTGGATAGTCCTAGAAAAATGATAGAGGCAGTATAAAGTAATTGCTAAACCCAAGAGCTTTGGGTCAGATAAGGCCCAATTCAAAATTCTGGCTCTACCAGGTACTTAAAAGTGTGACCTTGGGCTAGCTACTCAGCCTGTGTGAGCTTTGCTTTTTTCCATCTGTAAAATGAGGTTAATAACAGAAGCCATCTCATAAGTTTAATGGGAGGATTATGAGATAACGCATGCAAAGAGTTTATCTCAGTGCACGAGCACATAGTAATTGTTCAATAAACAAAAGCTATTATTGACGTGACTGTCTTTCCTCATTCAATTTACTGGCTATTTGAATAAACCAACAGGCTTACAGGAACATCTGCTATTCTGTAGATAGTCTGAGAACTTAGGAAAACCTATAGGACAGAGCTCAGAGAACACAAAATCCCAGTGTGTGAAGGGTGGAAAGAGTATGACCGTGGTAAACCCAGGACTGGGGAAATGTAACATTCCTGGGATCTAGGTCTAAATCAGGTTGTCAGGACTGGGAAGGCCATGGGGCTGTCCAATTGCTGAGGCCTGCAGGTTATTCACAAAACCTACTGCACTTTCAGAGTTAGGCACATGGAGAAATTATACCAGACAACTTGGTATCCCATGAGCATAGAGGTTCAAAGCATAGATTGTGGAGCCAGACTGCTTAGATTTTAGTTTTGTTTTGCTTTTAAAGTTTTTAGTTTTTTAAAGTAATCGCTACCTTCAACATGGGTCTCGAACTCATGACCTCAAGATCAAGAATCACAGGCTCCACCAACTGAGCCAGCCAGATGCCCCACACTGCTTGGGTTTTAATTTCTGCTGTTACCAGCTGTGTGACCTTAGGCCAATATAGTTAACCTCTCTGTGCCTCGATTTCCTCCTCTGTAAAAATAGGGGATGGTATTAGGTCCTAAGTTATAATCCATGTTATAAAAATTAAGTGAGTTAATATTTGTAACTCTTAGAAGAATACCTGGCAAAAATTAGCTTTATATAAGTTTTTGTTAAGTTAAATAAATAAAATTGGTAATGCAGCATTCACTTTGCCCTCATGTCACTAGCACCCTGCCCTCTCTCTGAACAGCAAGAGTTTAGGAGACATGATAATGTATTTGATCCTTGCAGCAGCTTTGCAAGATGGCAATGAGATGACCAGAGGCCAGAAAAGGAAGACAGAGATGGAGACAGGAGTCCAAAAGCCAGAACTCACTTTTCTCATTACTGGCTTAATACCCCACTAACACACAGGGACATATAGTATCTTTTGTTAGTCCTTTAACCTGAGAGAAAAACGGCAACAAACAGTGGACAAAACTGGAAATGCAGTGAAGTCTATCTTCGAACCTTTGATTCTTTCAGAACTCTCTCTCAACTCAGAAGTTGCTTTCTCGTTTCCCTCCAACACAAGTGTTAAACCCACTCCTGTAAAAAAAAAAAAAAAATCAAACAGAAAGACAGAATGTTAGAGTTGGAAGGTCTATGTCCAAGTTTTATGCCCTTGTATTATAGATGAGGTCACTGGTGCCCACAGAGAGGAAATGACTTTAGTTAAATGATCAAATTCATACTTTTTTCCAATCTCTTCAGATTCAGTATCAAGTTGCATTTAGAGAAGAACAATGGACCGCTCTCATCCCAACATTTGCCGTTTGGATTCTTTGTAGATTGGCATGCCTTCCAAGAGTTCAAGCCAAATGCCACTTCATGAGTTCTGATGTGCTGTTTGCATGGGACATTCCAATGCAAATTGAGTGTCTTGGTCATAACATCTTGGTCTTGTTCTTCTCCCAGATTTGCATCACTAATATATGCAAGTGCCATATAGTCCAAGGGCATCTGGGGGATAAGACTACATAGGAAATGTTGCCCTTTCATGATTCTGTTTTCTCAATGGAAATTTAGTTACTATGGCAAGTTTCTCCAAAGCAGCATTTTTACTCCAATTGTGAACCTGAAGGATTGTTCATCACATGACCAAGGAATAAGTAGTGTATTGCATGTAGTAGCATGGAAGCAAAGAAGAGGTAGAATTTAGAGCTTAAAAAAGAGGTTGTAGGGACACTGGGTGGCTCAGTGGTTGAGAGTCTGCCTTTGGCTCAGGGCATGATCCCGGAGACCTGGGATCGAGTTCCACATCGGGCTCCCCTGCATGGAGCCTGCTTCTCCCTCTGCCTGTGCCTCTGCCTCTCTCTGTGTGTCTTTCAGGAATAAATAAATAAAATCTTTAAAAATTAATTAATTAATTAAAAAATAAAAAAGAGGTTGTACACTGTGACAACAGTTGATAACATGCGGCGACTAGAGTTGATAACATCATATTGTATAATTGAAATTACCTAAGACAGTAGAACTTAAATGTTCTCAGCATAAAAAATAAAGGCACATAAGTGAGGTAATGGATGTGTTAATTAACTCGATGAGGTGGGGGAAACCCTTTCACAGTATATACATAACCCTTTCACAGTATATACAATCATCAGGTTGTACGCTTTAAATATCTTACAATTTTATTTGTCAATTATACCTCAATAAAGCTAGAGAGAAAAAAAGAAAGATAGTGCTTCCCCTCATTTTACACATGAGGAAACTAAAGCCCAGAGAAGACAGAGCAAGTTAGGATTGACAACCTAGTCTCCCAACTCCTGGTTCAGTGTTCCTTCCCCAGCAAAATTTGGTGTACAATTTTCAGTTTATATGAAATTTTTCCAGCAATAAATATGTGAATCAAAGTGGAGGTGAATCATGTTATCACAGGGTACATCCCTGGGACTTAGTCTAACTTACATCCACAGTCCCTTCTGTGTTAAACATGTTGCTTTCTTTTCTTGGGCAGAAAAATACTATAATTTCAGTTAAAACCTTTCCAGGAATTCCAAATATGGGAGGTGGATTTTGCTAGGGAATGCTAATAAGAGGTCAAATAGCACATAAACCCTCTATGTGTCAGAACAGAAACTTCCCAGAATTATTTACTCAGCACTCTACCTTTTATCATTTGAAAATGCTTTCAATTAAGAAGAAGGTTCTTTTTAGGTAACCATACTGCATTTAGTGAAATCCAATCACATAGCATTTTAATAGTACATCTCTTCCCCTAATTTTCGTAGTTATCTGCTGATCTTTATTTTCCAATGAAAACCATACATTAACATTGCAGTTTTGAAGAAAATGAATAACATTTCTTGTTATGTTATAGGTCAATAGTTAATGCAGCCGAAGTTTCATTTCTCTCCCATTAAAATTGCTTATTTGCCTCATCTCGATGTATATCAAATGGTAATAAGATACGGAATATATAAGGTTGTGACCCATGCCAGTAGGTTTTGCTGTTTCTAGGGTTTTCTTGTTAATTGGTTGCATTGTATGTCAGATCTGATTCTTCCACACCATTGTTAAGGCTGATGATTCTTCAGAACACCACTGAAAACAGAACTAGAAGGAGTTTCACCAAAACAAGGAGCTAGAAGTGAAATTTCCTAAAGACAGAGCAACGGTTTTTACTTTTTACTTTACAGTTGGGAAAATAAAACACGTTCCATCCTGGGAAACTTGACGAGTATGAAAAAGAGTATTTTCCTAGGAAAAAAAAGAAAAAAACTCCTCAATTTGAAATTCTGCACTGATTTCAAAGGTTTTAGAACACATTTCTGGAAATAGAAAACTGACATGAAGAAAATACTCTTGTCAGCTTCAAGAACTACGTGCTCCATGGGGCTATGTATACTTTACTTCACCTAAGAAATGCCCTCCTTAGCTATCGAGCATAAGATATTTTGGGTTTTTTTTTTAAGGTTTTGTTTATTTATTCATGAGAGACACAGAAAGAGAGAGAGTCAGAGACACAGGCAGATGGAGAAACAGGCTCCATGTAGGGAGTCCGACGTGGGACTTGATCCCGGGACCCCAGGATCACGCCCTGAGCCAAAGGCAGGCGCCAAACTGCTGAGCCACCCAGGCATCCCCATAAGATATTTTTGTAAATGAAATTGTATGGTAACCCCTCCAGAGGAGCTCACTTTTTGAACCAATGGGATAATTGTTTTGCAGTGTGAATAACCCCTAATTTATCTATTGTTAGTGGTTGGATTTTTGTTCGTTAAATTTCTTTTCTTTTTTTTTTTTTGTTCATTAAGTTTCTTAAAAGAGAGCCAGCCTACATATTCTTATCTCTCAGCACTTGAAGGATAGGACTTAGGGAAAGGGAAAAGGCAAAGTAAGGACCCTGGCCAGGAAGTCAGAAGACCATGGCTGAATTCATCTCCAGCACTTACTAGCCAAAAGACTGTGGTCAAACCAGGATACCTTTCTCGGCCTCAGTTTCCTTACCTGTACTGGTGTCAGATAAAGAAACCATAAGAATCAAGTGTTACTATCTATGCAAAAACACTTGGTAAACTGTAAAATGCTCAACAAATAAAGCTGATAATTCATCATAACAATTAATTAAATGTTTCCTACTCCCCCTTCCAAAGCCAATGATGGAAATGAAAACCAGTAGCTATATAACAGGAAAGTCTAACCTCAAAGTACATAATTTTAATCAAATAGCCTATGGTTGGAGCCCTGGCTTGAAAAGGAAATCAACGTAGTCAGGGAACGCCAGAAAAGCCATGTTCAGTCAGAGCTAACTTAGCCTGTGTGGAGTCTCTGACACTGGCAACCATGGGGCACATCATGAAGGTGGAAAATAATTTCCCTGAGACTGACTCAGTGCAGAAAATCCCCAGGTGATCAGTGAACTTCAACTCTGTTAGGATCGATTTCAAATTTAATTCTGTATAATATGTTGAGAGTAATTCATTAGATTAACTGACTTGAAAACATTTGATCCTTTAAGGCTCAGTTCAGTTAACCTCTTCCATAACCAGCTCCTACATCTCTTCAGTTGGAATTAAACTTTCTCTAGTGTGTGCCCCTAATACAAGTGGTATGCCACCCGTATGGCACTCACTAAAAGGTTTATCTTGGAGTGTCTGTGCGCGCACGATGCATGCGCACACATGTGCATGTGCCCACATGCATATATATTCATATTCTTGTGTACTGCCTCACCCACAAGAGTATAATCTAAGCTCCTGAGGTCAGGAGCCATGTCTTTTTTTAAAAAAAAAAAGATTTTATTTATTTATTCAAGAGAGACACACAGAGGGGAATCCTTGGGTGGCTCGGCGGTTTAGTGCCTGCCTTTGGCCCAGGGTGTGATCCTGGAGTCCTGGGATCAAGTCCCACATCGGGCTCCCTTCATGGAGCCTGCTTCTCCCTCTGCCTGTGTCTCTGCCTCTCTCTCTCTCTCTGTGTGTGTGTGTCTCTCATGAATAAATAAATAAAATCTTTAAAAAAAAGAAGAGAGAGAGACACAGAGAGAGGCAGAGACAC
The DNA here is from genome assembly GCF_003254725.2 of Canis lupus dingo. Taxonomy (NCBI): domain Eukaryota; kingdom Metazoa; phylum Chordata; class Mammalia; order Carnivora; family Canidae; genus Canis; species Canis lupus. The sequence continues at coordinate 110,538,717 of NC_064281.1, read as the reverse complement.
AGGCAGAGAGAGCAGCAGGTCCCATGCAGGGAGCCCCATGTGGGACTCATCCTGGGACTCCAGGATCACGCCCTGGGCTAAAAGGCAGGCACTCAACTGCTGAGCCACCCGGGCGTCCCAGGAACCATGTATTGGTCATCATTATATATCTTTCACAGCATCTAGCACATTGCCTTACATATGGTAGTTGCTCAATAAGTACTGCCGATCGTCAAAGGTAATGAGAATCATACGTTCACTGTTAAGAGAAGTATTTCCTTTTTTCTGTGCTATAAAACTATTTCAACCTTTAAGGGGTTCCCTTCTTTTTGAGTCCTGTAATTTAGGAAACAAGTCCACGGAGTAAGAGGTAACTGTAGGCATATTTTGAAAAAAATGGAAAAAATAGTACTTAACATAAAAATCACAATTACTGTTCATGAAGCAAAGTAGTTGATGATCCCAGATCTGACAATAGGAATTCACATTCTGGATGGAGCTGAGTATGGTTGTTGAATCCCTCAAGGGAAGTCAGTGTGCTTGAGTTATCATAAGTTCCATCCCACTTGGAGGCTAGGGCCATTTAGGACAGTGTTTTCCAATACAGGAGTCACTAGCCACATGTACTTTACTGAGCACATGAAATGTGCCAAGACTGACTCAAGGTACACAATAAATACAAACACATAAAATTTCCAAGACGTAGAACAAGTTTTAAAAAACAGTATAAAGTATCTCATCAGTAATTTTTATACTGATTGCATGTTACAATGAAAATATTTTGGATATACTAGGTTAAATAAAATACATTATTAAAATCAATTCACCTTTTTCTTTTTACTTGTTCAATGTGGCTACTAGAAAATTTAGAATTACACGTGTGGCTTGCATTACTTATTTTTTTTATTTTTTTATTTTTTTTTAAAGATTTTATTTATTTAGTCATAGACACAGAGAGAGAGAGGCAGAGACACAGGCAGAGGGAGAAGCAGGCTCCACACAGGGAGCCCGATGTGGGACTCGATCCCGGGTCTCCAGGATCACACCCCAGGCTGCAGGCAGCGCCAAACCGCTGCGCCACCGGGGCTGCCCTTATTTTTTTTTAAAGATTTATTTATTTGAGAGACAGAAAGTGGGGGGTAAAGGCAGAGGGAGAGAATCTTCAAACAGACTGCCCTCTGAGCAGGGAGCCTGACAAGGGGCTCCATCCCAGGACCCTGAGATCATGACCTGAGCCAAAATCAAGAGTTGATTTAACCTTAACCAACTGAGCCACTCAGGTGCCCCATGGCTTGCATTATGTTTCCATTGAATAGCACTAAAATTGGAAACCACCCTCCAGAAAAGAATCTATCATTAAAACAACCTAAATACTAATAATTAGCACATCCTTTAACTCTTCTTGAGACCAACAGGACCCCAAAAACTAAAGGGCTAAAGCACTGATACAACATTATGTCTTCATCTCTGAAGTACCTGAGTCTGCATCCAAGCAAGAAATAGGAGTACCAGATGAAGGCCTTTCAATTCTATAATTTTCAGGAGTCATAATGAGAAAAGGCATTCTTGGGAGTTTTCTGAACAAAACCTCAATACTTACCAACTTGACTTGTGCTGACATGATGCCACAACAAACCGAAAAGGTAAAATAAAATCCAAATGCTTTGCATGAGGTAGCACAGTGCCTTGCATCTTAACAATGTTTGTTGAAGTGAATTGAATTTGGAAGAGGTTGTCTAATTGGATTTGATCTCTTTTTAAACTGAAGTCAATGAACCAGGGTATGTCCATACACAACGCTAAAGCTCTCCACTGAGTCTATTAACATGTATTGAGGGTGGATACTGTGTTCTCTTGGCCCTTTATATAACAACTACAGGATCCCTGCTAGAGCACTAGCCGTTACAGGGGGGGGAATGAGGTATAAATTTAACCCTCACTGAAATAAATACTGTCCTTCTATCCATGATTCACCTTAAGCAGGAGGGCTCCTGTGGCATTGCCCCTGGAGATAGCATCATAACAGACCCTTCGACTATTGCACACACCTGTGGTAGCTACATTTTATCATACACAAAGATTTAAGCACCAGACAGCACCTGAAATTAGAGTACTAAAAAGAGATTTTAAGAAATAGGAAGAACTGGTTATTAAAGAGTTGGCAGGGGAGGGCGGGAGGCATTTACAATGTGTAAGTACATCAAATCATTACCTTGTACGCTTTAAATATCTTTCATTTGTACTTGTCAATTATACCTCAAAAAAAAAAAGATCTAGGAAGAACCGATTTTTAATCAAAGGGAATGTAAATACTGAAAGAGCAGCCCTGTTAAATTACACAAATTCCACTTAAAACATGAAAAGCCAAGACCACTATCAACAAGTCTATTTAGTTAATTCAGTTAAATATAAAAAGAAGAACATTCGACCCAGGCATTTGGCATTGTGAAAACAGACTAAGCAGTTGATTGATCGATCTATTTTTCAACAGGTTGTGTGGACATCCTGTAGGCACAGACTTAGTCTGAGGCTATTGCCTTAAAAGAGGTAAAAAATCCAATCAGATATAGTAAAGTGGAGATGGTCACAGTGACCCGGCAACCTCTGTTCAAACTTTACCCATATTAGGACACTCTTATACTGGGTTGTTTTGAATGAGACCCCAATGTATTTATGTATTTTTTTAGTCTTCTTTATCACCTTGTGTACGACTGAGCAGTTTTTGAGGAGACAAGCCACTGTTACAATGTTGTCAAGGCCCTTCTCGTTTTCTAGTTCAAATCCTTGTTCATGCTGTTTGCTAAGTACTTGTTCCCTGTGACAGCTTTCAGCCAAACAGAACACTCTGAATGCTGCATTCCAAACCACTCTGTCCTGCTGGGCTCTGAGTGAAACAAGCTCTTCAAACTCCATCATGTGAACTTTTCACAAGGAACAATCTCCCTCAGACAATTCCATTCAGAGATACTATCCGTGAAACTGGGACTCGGGGAAGGGGTGACATCACAGGCTTCCCCTTCTGGCCAGGGTCATGACCACCAAAGTTGTATTTAAGAGGCTCCCACGTGGTGCAGCACATGATTTTCTTAACGATCTAACATTTCCCCCAACTTTCCCATAAGCTTCCAATTTAAGATATTTAAGATATTCACACTTAAACACAAAATTGGGTACTGGTGTCAAGAAAGCCTGGGATTTCAAGAAGAATGAGAAATTTGCAACCAGAGTCTCTATTACTATTAGGGGTAGGAGGGTAAATATAAAACATACTATATAATATGTGCCATATGTGGGGCTTTTTTGGCAGTGTTGAGAATCATAGAAATACACGGTACTATATCCAACCAAAAGGGTGGAAAAGAAAGAGAGGGAGGGAGAGAGAGAGAGAGAAAGAGAATGAGAAAATTAGATTGCTTTAAATGTCTAAAGCCAAGGTTTGGACACCAAAGCTTTAAAAAAATGCAGGATTATTCCACCGAGATGGACAGCCAGTTAGCTTGCAGTTAGGTAACAACAGAAAGAAAACAGCACACCAGGCTATCTTTTGAGGAATCTGGGCTCGTTTTCAGAAAGACCTGCCTGGTAGCTCCTGAAGAAGGCTTTGGACTCTCCTAAAAGATGTTTAAGATGAAGACAGTAAGTCATGGATCCAGGATGGTTTCCATTCTAGTTCTCACCAGAGTTGGGGCAGGTAAACTGGGTGGCTTTCCAGGTCCCCCTCGTAGTCCAATGAGTCTATGAACTCCTCTCTGTGTAACAGCCTACTGCTCAACTTATTATTTTTGAAAAAGAATAGTGCCTGAATAAGGGGGCATTTGCCTGTCAAAGGCCCCATAAGCATTCAAATTTGTTTTTTTAATTCTTGACCTGTGGAGGAAGATGAAACCAAAAGAGAGAGCTAAGCCTGGGAGTCCTTGTTCCAAGGGGCTCACAGGGACTCAGCTAGTCAGACATTAGGTTATCAGAATGAAAGTATCATAGAAAGAAGGTAATCGCTACCACTGTCTATTGAATTAAATCACAGATCAGAAAGTGCCAGAGCTCGTGGAGACCTTAAAGACCATCTAACATAACTAACTCCTTTATTTCATATACCAAAAGGAAAAAAAGGGCTGACTTGCTCAAAGTCACATATGGGGAAAGCCAAAACTTAAACCCAGATCTTATGGGCTTGCCAATGATGCCTGACACACTACAATCGTACCTACAAATGAGGAGGAATGTTGATTATTTATTATGATGTGCTACACTTCTTTGAGGAAGCACATATAATGCCCCCTAGAATAAAAGTGCTCCTGCAAAGTTTTATTTCGAGCTTTCCTGCCCACAGTATAATTTTATGACAAAAATAATTGTTTTGTTAAAAAGTATAAAAGTATGGTATAATGTTGAATGTCTTTTTAACCTACACGTGAAGTAATGGAGATGTGCATACATCCCCCCCCGGGAAGAGACTCCGATGGGATGAGACTTCATGGTTTACAGTCTAGTGGGGCAAAAAGACACAAACTGATAATTCCTGTGATGAGTCCAAACTGAGAACTTTGGGGAGAGGCATTTAACCCCAACTTGGAAGGGAGAGGAAGGTATGAAGATTAAAAAGGCCTGAGGCCAGAGATGATAGAAAGGAAACTTGGAGTAGTCCAGTTTGGCTGGTGGCTGCAGTGCAGTGATGGTAAGGAGTGACCTGTATTCCCTGAATGCACAAGGCCAACAACTACCCCCAAATAAACACAACGCTGTAAAGATAGTATGCTCACTATGCCAGAGTGGCTTTACAATACAAGTTTCCTAGCCTTAGTCAATCATCAGCATATTAATTAAAAGATCTCAGGGAGGCACAGTGAACAATGGACTGGAACCTGCTATGGGGTATTAGTCTTACCAGTAAGTCACTGAGCCCTCTCTGGTGAGCTCAGTTATCCCATCTGTAAACTGAATAGTTGACGCTACCTTAGATGATCTCTAAGGTCCCTCTTGGTTCAGAATTTAGGAAGGATCCCACCATGCATTTGCTACTAGAGGAAGTCTGTCAACCTCCATGAAGGCCCCGGCTGATCAACAATCCTCCCCTGAGCCCCTACTCAATTATCATTTCATAAATGGCAAAACAACCTCACTGCAATGTTTCCTAACTCTCAGTTCAGAAGGAAATTTGACTAGCAAGCAGTGGTCTAATGGATAAAATACTCAGCTAGAAGTTAGGAAATCAGAGCCTTTTCTCAGGCCTATAAAAGGACACCAATGAGATTTCATTTAATAACAAGTTTTCCACTGTTTTCTCCTAGAAGGAAAATTTATGAGATATATTATGAGATATGCCAAGTTAAGGGCACCTGGCTGGCTCAGTCAGGAGAACTGAACTCAGTGCGACTCTTGATCTCAGGGTTGTGAGTTCAAGCTCCATGTTGGGTGTAGAGATTACTTAAATAAACTTACAAAAAAGAGAGATGCAAAGTGATGATAAAGATAATAAGTACAAATGGAGAGAATCACTTTAAGCGGGCACAGAAATTTCACCATCAATGATTAATTTTAAATTTGCTCCTTAAATCAATCACAAATCTCACAATGGGGTCCCTTGGGTTCAGACTTGTCTATGGTTCTCTAACCACAGTACCGTGGAAGGCAGGATGCCAGTGGCATCACGTTAGGGTCATAGGATTGCCTCAACAGCCACTTCTTAGGCTTTTCAATATAGGATACATACACACATATATCCGTGTGTGTGTGTGTGTGTGTGTGTGTGTGTGTGTATACAAAGAAATTGGGGCATCCCGGGTGGCTCAGTGGTTTAGCGCCTGCCTTCAGCCCAGGGTGTGATCCTGGAGACCCGGGATCAAGTCCCACATCGGGCTGCCTGCATGGAGCCTGCTTCTCCCTCTCCCCCTGCCTGTGTCTCTGCCTCTTTCTCTCTCTCCATGTCTCTCATGAATGAATAAATAAAATCTAAAAAAAAAATTGGCTCCTAGAAACAATTGCAAATCTCACAATGGAGGCATAGCGGCTTCACACTTCACTCTGCATCACAATCACTGAGGCCCCCTCCAGAAAGCAGGTCACTTCAGGGATTCTCCTATTGAGATTTGAACTCACGTGGAGCTGCTAATTTCATACATAACTCAGTATATTCTCAAGGGAGGTGGTCATGAGACCACTTTTCAAAAAGCTGACTCTAATAGTTAGGAATAAGAGTAAAGACACGCAGAGGAGAAATTACCTAGAAATTAGAGCATGGGCTTCAGGTGCCCTTCCTGGGCAGTAAGTAAACAGAAAGGGAGAAAGGAAATAGGTAGCTATGCCTGAGTTTGGATGGGGGCTTACTCATCCACTCACTTAATAATAAATATTCACTGTGTGCCCATATGGATTGGGCAGTGTGCTAGGCACTGGGAATTACAGAAGAAAACAAGACGAATGAGGTCCCTTCCTCATGCTGACGTGCCCTCTTACGACTCTCCTTATCTACTTGTTAAAGTAACTGTGGTTGCACAGTCAGTCCTGCAGCCCCTAATGCCCCGATGATTCCACCGGAGGAGGGCTCTGGAACACAAGAAGCAGGAAGAATGATAGAAGGGAAGGAGGCTTCCCAGAGAAAGTCCTGTCAAGATAAACACCGCCACAACCGTGATTAACCAAAAGGCAATGTCCCCAGTAAGAACATCCTACAGGGATACCCTGTGCTATCCCTGCTGCAGTGTCCCATGCTACTGCTGCTGCACACCCAGACGTCCTGCTCTCTTCCTAAAGGACGTGGTATCATCCTCTGCCCTAGGCTAGAATCTAAAGTACTGGACCAGGGATGCCTGGGTGGCTCAGCGGTTTAGTGCCTGCCCTTGGCTCAGGGCGTGATCCTGGAGTCCTGGGATCAAGTCCCACGTTGGACTCCCTGCATGGAGCCTGCTTCTCCCTCTGCCTGTGTCTCTGCCTCCCTCTCTCTCTCTGTGTCTCTCATAAGTAAGTAAATAAAATCTTTAAAAAATAAAAAAGTACTGGACCAGGTATTTAAGACCTTCAAATATACTTTGGCCCCTGCCTCCTCTTATCTAGTTCTGGTGATCCCCTGAAAACACTTAACGGGTTCCCTCCTTCTCAAACTTTGTCAGATATCCTTCCTCTACTGGTATTCCCCGTGCCCTCTCTTTCTACACATTTTTCTGGCCCCAGTTCAAATGCCGCTTCCTCCAGAAGGAATGTCCCTCTGGGCAAAGAGGGCCTTTGTCCTCTGAATTCTTCCACATGGTCCTTAGGTGATTTCCCTACAATTGGAACTGCTTTTTTCACTACATTAATCTGTCTTCCAAGTTAGGATGTGCTTCTTGAGGAAAAGGATATTTTTTTTGTTTACATCCCCTCTCAGGACCTAGCAGTACCTCTGTAAGTACTTGTAGAGTGCCTCAAGAGCAAATTTTTATTCTATCAGGGAATTCACTTCATTTTGTTGTCCTATTTCAATGCATTAGTTGAGTACAAATCTACTCCAAAGGCCATGCTAATGAAACAGAAGCAATGTCCTGATATGAACCTAAAAGCAAGGTATTACTCATCTATCTACAATTATTTTATATGCTGGTTTTGGAAAAAGAGCCTGGGAGAGATATGTACCTTTTAACTTCTTCCCACCCCTTCCATAACCTCACTGACCCCTCCTGTGCCTCCACACCTACTCTCTTTCATCTCCACTCCACCCACCTCTCTTCAGAACCACTTTGGCCCTTTGGGTGTCTCTAGGACATTCGTTTTCAAATCCTTTCCATTCTTACCCCCTCCCCATTTATTTTTCAGGCCTGAGGAGGTAGATCTTTCATAAGTCCAGTTGTCTCGCGTACCCCTCAGGCAATTTCAGGAACTCCAAGGCTGCTCTAATATGCAGAATGATGATCCTGAGTACTTATGAGCTAAACACACTTAAAATACAAAATCTGGGATATTTAGACAAGTTTCAACTGTTAGAACAGTAGTCTCCTGTTCAAACACAGAGATTCTACTTTCTGACTTCTAAATTGATTCTCCTGCTTTTCTAACATACAGGATTTTAATGTTTTACTGGCTTCTATTCATAGAGAAGGGAGAACGTTTATTGAGTACCTTTAGGTGGTAAGTACTGGGCTAGGTACCTAGATTGCAGACGTCATCTTATCCTCAAGACTAGTTGAGGAGACACACAGCTCCATTTCATGGATGAAAGCCTGAGGTCAAGAGACATTAAGTGATCTGCCCAATTATCATGCAGCATAGTTGTGGGACTGGGATTTTACTGTTGGTCCTTGGTAATACAAAGCTCATGCTCTTTTAGTTATATTATGCTATATCCTTAAATAAAACCCAGTTCATTCTGACTATTCCGTCTTCCAATTCAAAACAGAGATCACCAAAAACCTGAAACTGCAGGATAAGGGACTTTATACATTCCTAAGAAAAGGGAGCACCACTGGGCCACCAGGAACACCATCTTTGGTCTCAGGATCTCAATCGTTGGCCTAATTTTCCTCAAGAGCACTGAATTGACTCCATATCAAGTATTCCCTGTCCAACCATCACAGCAGCCCTTGACACCATCACATAATCATCACCATCATAAGCAGCTACTTAAAAAAAAAAAAAAAAAAACCACACCGCCTAATGTGCGTCACTCGCATACTCTGTACAAATTAGGTGCATGGCCAAGTGGAGGGAAAATAGCAACTCCAAGTTTCACATTTCGATCAAATGTAACTTGCAAAATGGTTAAAGCACAGAATCAAATAACAGAGGAGAAAAGTATCCTATAACCAAGTCAAACACCTGTTAGTCCTTCCCGTTCAAGACGTTTAAAGAAGGTCACATTTATTCATTCAACAAACATTTATTGGGCACCAGCAAGTGTGCTAGGTGCTAAGGAACAGGACTGTGAACAAGATCAACCAGGCTCCCGCTTTGAGCAGATCCGTCCGCTTGTCCTGATCTTGGTAACTACTACACGATGCTTGTTCGCTGCTAGAATCATATTTCGGGGAAAGTCAGAGTCATACGTGGGCTCTTGTGGAACACCTTAAAAGTCTCGGTAGGCAAACGTGACAGAAAGCTCTGTGAGGCTCTGGAAGGGCGAGGCGGAGCGGCGCATCGTCACGCGGCGGCCGGGCTGCTCCCACTGTCATGGCGGCCGGCGGCCCGCGCGCCGCGTGCTTCAGAGCATCCGGTTGCGCTTGGCGGTCGGGGAGTCTGTGACACTGTCACCGCACCGGGCCGAGGTGCGCTTGCGGGTGCCCCCGCTGTCCGGGCGCGGGGCCTGCTCTTCGGAGGTGAAGGGGCTCGAGTCGTCGTCGAGGAAGCTACTTTTCCGGCGCCCGCCGCCGGGCACCGCGCCCGCGACGCCGCTGGCCTGGGGCGGGGAGCCGGGGGCGCCGGACCTCACGCTGATGCTCGCCATGGCTCCGCTCAGGCCATGCACGGCGATGGCCTCGTGGAACGGCTGCAGGTCGACGTCCACGGCCGAGCCGGGCTCGGGGGCCGCGGCCTGGCCGGCGGCCGCGGCGGGCGGCTTCGGGGGCGTCCGCGGGGCGCGCGGCGGGGGAGGCGCGGGGGGCACTTTGCCACACAGGAAGCTGATCAGGTCTTCGCGGAGAATGGTGCTGCGGCCCTGCTTCGCCCACTCCAGGACATCCCGGATGCGCCGCTGGTAGCCCACCTGGACGCCCAGGTCAAAACTTCGTTGGTGGGCGTCCCCGCTCTCTTTGTACAGACTGGTCACGGCCATGGCCGCGTTCTGGAAGGGGTCCCACATGGACAGTTCTGGCTGTTGGCACCCAGCATCCTTGTAGAGCTGGGCCACGGCGGTGGCCGAGATCTGGAAGAGGTGCCACAGCTTCTGCTGCTCGCTCCGGAGCCCCGCCGCCTCGGCGCTCGCCTCCTCCCGCAGCTCGGGGGCCAGCTGCTCTTGCTGCTCGGCCTCGGCCAGGCACTGGCGCTCCCACTTGGAGAACCACTGCTCGGCGACCTCGGCCTCGCCCTCCTTCGGCGGCTCCTCCATCCTCGCCGCTCGCCGCCGCCGCCGCCGCCGCCTCTTGCTCCTGCACCTCCGCCTCACCTCCTGCTCGGGGCTCCCCTCCTCCTCCTGCGGCCGCCGCCGCCGCCGCCTCCTCCGCGTGCGCCGGCGGGCGGTCGCGCGGGCGGCGGGGCCCTGAGGCCAACTGTTCCGGCGCGCGCCGCCCGCGGCCCCGGTGCACGCCCCGCCCCGCCCCGCCCGGCCCGGCCCCCAGCTACGCGGCGGAGGACTCCGCAGCCGCCGGCGCCGCCTTGCTGCCCCCTTCCGGCCCCGCGGTCCGCTCCGAGGGCCCCCCCAGGGCGCCGCGGCCTCCCTACAGCCGCCGCCGCCGCCGCCGCCGCCGCCCGGCCCCAGCCCCCGCCCCGCCGCGGCTGCCGCACCAGGAGCTCGCAGGGGGACCGGCCGCAGCGCTGCCTCAACGCGGCGCTTGCCTACTCTTGGCCCCCTTTTCACACATTTTGGAGACTTGTCGGCTTCATCCAATGAGCTGATCAAATTTTACATCCTATGTTGCCAGAGAGGATTATGGGGCAACTTCATGGTGTCGATCACATCCAGGGCGCCGATCCGGGAAGGCCGGGGGGTGGGGTGGGCCGGGGTGGGGGTAAAGTGGGAAGATCCCGGCCCCCGTGAATAGGCAGGCACCCTGAATCCCAGCAATGCCCTCTACACAGGACGTACCCACGAAAAGGGCCGCCTGCTGCTCGACGCAGTATTTTGTACAGGAAAAAAATAGAACTCTGCCCCCCACCCCCCGCTTCCTGGGCCTCAGTTTCCTCAAGTGCCAAATGAGGTTGTTGAATTAAGTCCCTGGAAAGCACTTAGAGCCGTGATGTAGAACTTTCCTGCTGTCGCTGCAAAGCACCTCTTCTGGGCTGCTTGCATGCTTAACCAAATTCTAAGAGTCACATCAGAAATGGTACTGATTCCCCCCCCCCCCCAAGGATTCTTGTAACGTTTTGCTGTCTTAAAAAAAAAAATGGGTTGGGGTTCTCTTTGGTCTCCTTTCAACTACTGAAAATTCTAAGATGAAGAAGTAAGGAGAGAGAAAATAGGAAAATAAAATCCCAAACACCGTATTCTCTGCTCTATTGTAAAAATTCACTGCCTTTCAGGACAAAAAAAAAAAAAAAGAAAAGAAAAGAAAAGAAAAAGATCTTACCTAACCCAACACCCAAAAAATGATAGCTAAGTAAAACATCATGATAAATTCAAAATTAAGCTAAACCTATGTGATACTAAAGTCTTTTCCTTGGGTTCATTAACAACCCTCTTATAATGATGCAGTTCTTTTTTAGTGCACACAGTTCCAAAGCAAACTGTTAAGAGAAAAAAACATTATCACTGAGCTAAGAATAACATCAAAAATGGGAGAAACTAACATGTAATTTTTTTTTTAAATTAGGAAGAAAGTTAGAATTTCACAGTTTTTGTTGTTGACCATGTTTGCTAGGTATCCATAGAGCCTTATACAGGAAGCTGAATCTTCTACCAAAATATGTTTAAGAATTCCCAAATATGAGAATTAGTATATAAAATAAAATGATCTAATCATTAAGCTTTATCATCTTCCTAAAAAGAAATACATGTTTCTAAGTTAAATATAAAAGAGAAGAAGAAGAAGAAGAAGAAGAGGGGATTGTGCCCTTTCTCTGCAAACCAGGCTTTTTCACGATTCATTAAACCCTTTTTCCATATGTGTAATTGGACTCTTCTCATTTACATAAACGAGGGATGAGGCAAAAGACCTAACATCAGCCCAAAAGGAGAAATCCATCTCTCAGTCTCCGATGTTAAAAAAAATATATTGTAGAAAACTCCCAAGAAGGCAGATCCCCCTCCTCCCCCACACACCCACATATACCAGCCCCGAAATAGTTCATGGCCAAGGAGATACTGAGTTTGCCAGAGCTTTGGGGGTTGTTCTGCACACGCTGCCTCACAGTTATCATCAGAGGCACATGTTTTTATTTCATTTTCTCTAAGTAAAGACCTTGGACTGAAATGACTGACAGTAGGACACCATATCCTATTTTCTCCCCTCATTTCTGATTGGGTTAAAAACCAAGAAGAAAGACTGCACTGTCTTTGAAAGAGCACAACCCTCTGCTTGGGCTTGAGTTGTCTGGCTGGTATCCTCCATTCAGTTGGTCTCAGCACCTGATTAATTAGTTAATTAGTACTTAGAGCTGACTAGCCCCAGTCGGCAATTTTCATGCCCTGCATGGTGAAATGTTGAATCCAGCATTGAAATTTCTGTGTCGCACACCCTAATTATTATCACCCCACTACTTTTAAAACCATTGCACCAAATTATTATAATAGACAGAGCCAGACAACTGTGTGGGAATATGTTCTTTCTGAGAAATAATGGTAGACTTCTAATATTTTTCACTATTGCCCTTAACACATTTAAATAAAACAATGAATGGGGAAAATTCTAATTCAATTAGCCTCCAACTCCTTCTACAAAGAAAATGATTTTATACGAGAGATGTTAGGAAAATTGCACCAAGATTTTTTGACGCTTTATCAGTTCTTCGATGGCAAAGAGTACATTTACAAAATATCCTATCTGAGATTAATTTTGTTCCCATATTTTTTTCCATGTCAGGAATAAAAATCAGAATAGATAATAGTAACAAAATACAACCAAAAAAGAACCCTAAGATCATTTTAACTAGCTGTAAGAAAACGATGCTCTGTGTGTGTGTGTGTGTGTGTGTTTGAGGTGGTGGTGGTGGGGGGGACTTTGGATGTTTAAAAATACTGTGCTGACATGGTTTAGGAATGAGTTTTCTTTGGGAAAAAATACTCCTTGGCCACTGCCCCATTCTTCCATAAATTTGATGTCATGGCGAAGGTTAAATATCAACTAGGGAAAAACAGTTTTAGAAAATAAGTTAGGACACAAACTTAGGGGAATCTAATTTTTGCCATTTCTCAGTGTCCCATTACCAAAAAAGGGCCCCAGTGTGTCAATGCTTTTCAGTATGACTGGTAGCTATTTTCACCTGAAACAATCCTTATATATCAGTAGTGGGCTGCCTGTAATTGTCAGAGCTAAATGGTACACAAAACTGGATACACAACCACACAGATCAGTAAATGGGTCGGATTGAAAGCAAAAGTAAACACCAACCTTAGGAAATGAAAGAAGTTAAAAGATAAGTGTTAAGGACCTTATTCTTTTTGGAGAATAAAACAAGATTTAGTAGCTTTCCACTTAATTTAAATGAAAAGAATCACTACCTTACATATTGCAGTGATAATGTAATGGGGAAAGAAAACAAAAAAGTCTTTGTACAAATGACACCTCCTATAGTTGTTGTGAAGAAACTTTTCCCCTTGGTATCTGCTAACAAATTCTAATTAATGCTGCACATTCCTTTACTGAAATCATTTAATGCGTAACAAGGGGGGTAAAAAGAAATGCTGAATGCTCGTGATTGCCCTGTTAGAATTATGGGAGTGAAAGCCTGGGGCCCCAAACTTACTGTCTATTAAAGCCAAGCTTTGAAAAAGAAATGCAACCTACAAAAGCTGTCAATCTCCCTTGCCCCTAAAGCCTGGGTTCACATGGATTCAAGTGACAGCCCTCCTCCCCCATGCACAATACATCAATCTGTCTCTCCCACAAGCACCCACAGCCCATTGTGCTGGCCGCAGGTGCCTATTATGGCACCCATGGCTGCCTCCCACAGCTCCGCCCCTGAGAAACAGGAACTGCAGACAATGGAGCCCTGTGGGAAGACAGAGGTGGGTGTTGGGAGGGATAACAGACAGATGGTAAAGGGTATAGGGTAGTAAGGTAGTTTCAAAACAAATGTCAAACATTCAAAATTATTGCTTTCTCGTGTCTCTCCTTTTGAATTGCCTTTGCTTCAATCACCATCTGCCATAATTATAAAGATACTTACCTGTTATGATGAATTCTTGCTCCCCTTTTTGGGTAGTGGTGGATGGAATGACCTTCAATACTCTACTCCTCCTATTTAGTCTCTAGGTTTCTCAAGGTCACAGACTGAGGAGTTTTAGTTAAGTGACACCAGGATACCATAGAGGGGAAAGAAGGAATCTTTCTATAGTTTTTGCAAGGTTTGTGGTTTCCCTTTGAGCTTAGTTTTGGGCTCCTTAAGGGACATGGGTTATAAAAATTAGTTACTTTGGGTAATATACCTATGAAATCAAAGTCCTATAAGACTTCTGACAAACATCATATCAGGCAGGTGAAAATTCTTAGGCCATTTCTTTTTTGGTGAGGAGTCACATAAAGGGAGATGAGGTGCATTTAATAATAAAAGTACTAATACTTTCTCACTCAGACTTTTGCCTATTTCCAAACATGCCAACCAAAATAAGTAAAATTGTGATACAATAATACTAGATACTATTCATATGCAGTGCCAGTATCACAGCAAGCCCATTTTAAGCAATTCATTTCATAAAATGTCACTTGCCTGTGGTGGTTTTTCACCTTCTGAGTTGTGGACCAATTAAGAAGTAATAAATGGAAGAATTAAGATATATGCCAAAAATATACATATTGGTTCAAGTAAATTTGATTTAGTTGCTTTTACCCTTGCTTTATCATCACAATATACCACCTTATTTCCTGTTTTCGAGATTTGTCATAAACTAAAAGCAAGCTAACAATAATTTCATTACGACTTCTACTACCTGTCTCAAACAAACAAACAAACAAACACCAAGAAAAATCTGGCACAATTCTAAGTCATGGTCAAGAGGATTGGTAACTTGTTGGAATGAGGGTACCGCTAAAATAATGCCAGGGACTACGACCAGCCAGTTTTCCTGAAGCAAACAAGAGGGTCTTGGTTTGCTGTCAAAAACTACAAACTAAGCTTTAACTAGGGACTGTCAGGGATCCAAGTGAGCTCCTGGCCAGGGAGAGCTTAATTAGCAGAGTTGGTTTGGGTTTTTAAATTACAGAAGAAAACAACCAATACAGTATGAAAGCAGACAGTGGTCTAATGTAGCACAAAATTCACTATTCCATTATGTGTGTGTGTAGTGGTTTTGCACATTTCGTTAACAATTTAAATTTAGATTTTAAACATGATTTCTGTGCCCATTACTAGGGCATGTTTCTTTTGTTTCCTCTTATGTATCCTTTTAGATATTTTAATGTATTTATCACCAAATAGAAATATGTGCCCCTCTCTTTTTTATATAAATGGTGGCATACTATACATACTATTTTGTTTTTTAACCTGAGAGATCTTGGAGATCAATCCATATCAGAATAAGAGCTACTAGGGCGTGCTTCTGAAATGTGAATAGTTTTGAGTCATATTTGGTATTTGTAAAATAGAAAGAAAGAAAGAAAGAAAGAAAGAAAGAAAGAAAGAAAGAAAGAAAGAAAGAAAGAAAGAAAAAATATATGATTCCAAGTATTTAGCTACCAAGCGATCAAGCCATTTGGAGGCTATTCTTATTTCTCCTAACTATTAAATTAAGCGTTCCACTTCAAATGCTCAGAAATTAGTACAGCTAACCCTAATTATCCATCTAAATGGGAGCCCGAGAAAATGTGGGGAGAAAGTCATAGATAACCCATAGATGCAACCTTTGTTAAAGATGCTTACATGGGAAAACTTTTAAGATTTTTATTGGTAAGGTTTGTGAATTGTTTCTATACCATCCAAAATAATCAGAGTTCAAAAGAAATTGCTAAAGGCTTCCCATTTGATCCATAGTCCATTATTCATACTTAAGGTATCTCACAAGAATGACCTTACTTAATTGATTTAAATGATTAAAAGATGCCAGGTTTTAGCTGTAGAATTAGTTGACAATACACAGTCCTTTTACCTGTGCTCTAACACCAAGTCATTTTACCTCTAGATGTTTTCCATGAGGCTGTTGAGTCTACCCATTTTGAAATTAACATAGTCTGTTGGTTAAAATCCAAAATTTTTATTGCCAGACAAACCTGGGTTCTAATCCTGGCTCTGGAGCTTGGAAGTGGTGTGATTTAACTTCTCTCTCTGATACTGAGTTGTCTCTAAAACAGGGATAATAATAGCTGCTACTTCACAGGTTTGTGTAAAGATTACATAAGACCATGCATGGACTCTCAAAACAATGCCTAGAACATAGCAAATCCTCAAAAAACAGTATCTATTATTACTACTACTAATATTAGTTATAGGACTCTAAGGATTAGCTAGAGGAATTCTCAAATCTGATCAGCAAAATCGTCTGGGGGGTAGTTTTTAAAAAATGCACATATCCCAGATGTACCTCACCAAAAGAAACTCCAATTAAATAGGTCTGTGCTGCTGCCTGGGAATTTGTATTTTAAAGCAATAAAAGAAATCCCAAGATGACAACTGCTAAACTGACCAAGAAAGCATTAGGTCGTAATTAGAACAAGAAGTCAAAGGGTTCAGTAAAGAATATCCTTAAGATGGATGCAAATTCTATAATCAACCTATATCACTAAGAAACCAGAAACTGTTTCTGTGTGCTTTTGATTGACAATGGAATACAATTAGAAACTCTAAGGAGAACAAAAAGCTGTATGATGATTCTAGTTCTAATAGGAAACGTGCTAAAATGTGGCATCATTTGAGCTATTGAAGGAGTGTAAGAAAAGATAATCCATTTGACTTTGACACCTGAAATGTTCTCCTACCCACGGCGATGTTTTACAGCCATATGATTACATTTATTTTCTCTGTGGGTCTAAACATATTACTTGGTCCTGCTGTGAATAATATTTACATGGAAGTTAATATTGGGAAAGCTGTTGCTCCGGTACTTTAAACTTCTTATTTTGAAGTAAAGATTCGCATGCAGTTGTGAGAAATAATAGAGATACAGTGTATCCTTTACTCAGTTTCCCCCAACAGCATCTTGCAAAAGTGTAAAACAGTATCACAATCAGAATATTGACATTGATACAATCCAGATGCAGAAGATATGTTGTTGTGTATAGTCACACTCTCTTTCCTCCCATCCCTTCCCCTCCTTGAGCCATGGTAACCAATAAACTGTTCCATTTCTATGATTTTATGATTTCAAGAATGTATGCAAATAATATAAATGTGATCATTTATAATATCATTTATATTATAAATGCAACCTTTTGGGATTGGCTTTTTCCACTCAACATGATTCTCTAGTGATCCATTCAGGTTGTTGCCTATATCAATAGCTCCTTCCTTTATATTGCTGAGTAGTATTTCTTCATATGGCTGTACCACACGTTGTTTAGCCATTCACCTGTTGAAGGACATCTGGGTTGTTTCCAGTTGGTGAATAAAGCTATTATTAATGAAGCTGCTCTGAACATTTGTGTACAGATTTTTGCATGAACTTCAAGCTTCATTTTTTTGGCATAAGTGCCCAGCAGTACAATTGCTGGGTTGTATAGTGCTTGCATATTTAGTTTTTTAAAGAAATTGCCAAACTCTTTCCAGAATGGCTGTACCATTTGACACTTCCACCAGCAATGTATGAATGATCAAGTTTTACCACATTCACCAGCATTCGTTATTCTCACTAATTTTAGTTCTTCTGACATATAGTGATATCTCATTGTGGTTTTCATTTATGTTTCTGTGAAACTCGTTATATTGAACATATTCTCATATGCTTGCTACCTATATATCCTCCTTGGTGAAATATCTCTTCATGTCTTTTGCATTTTAGTTATATTTTTTTAAATCAAGCTATAGATAAAGCGTACTGAGGATTTTTTTTAAAGATTTTTAAAAATTTAAAAATTTATTTGTTTGACAGAGAGAGGAAAAAGAACAAGAGCAGGGGGAACAGGAGAGGGAGAAGCAGGCTCCCCACTGAGCAGGGAGCCCAATGTGGGGCTTGATCCCTGGGATCATAACCTGAGCTGAAGGCAGACACTTCACTAACTGAGCCACCCGGGGGCCCATACTGAAGATTTAATTTGAGTTGTAAAAAGACATTTCATTTTACTTTTAATTGTGCTGTTTTATTGTCTAGCTTAACATTTAAAAAGCACTTACTATGTACCAAATGCTACTTTAAGTACTTTGAAATATTTATTTCAATTTAAGTGAAATTTAATCTTATAGTAACCAAATGAAGTAGATACTACTATTATCATCTCCAGTTGACAGTTGAGTAAACTGAGGGCACAGAGACATTCAATAATTTACACCTAAGATTACATAGAAAACAAGTGGTGGAGCTGAGATTTGAACCTAGGCAGTAGTTGTTCTTTTTTTGTTTTGTTTTGTTTTGTTTTTGTTTTGTTTTGTTTTTGTTTTGTTTTTTGGCAGTAGTTGTTCTAAGCTTAACAATATACACATAATATTATAAAAGTCAGAAGCAGTGGGAGGAGCGATAGTGTAGGAAAGTGTCTGAAATGAGTGTTGATAAATATTGTCTAGAATTAATGGATCAAAAATAAAAATTATAGTATTTAAAGTTATAAAAGTAACTACTAAAATGTCCTGAATATCATAAAAATATAACTAATAAAATTTTGGGAAAATCAGAAGTAGATAAAGGAAGTGGAGTAAGTATGCTAAATCCTTCATCTTTCTTGAAAGTCAAAAATACTGTCTAAAATTGATAAAGAAATAGAAATAGAAACATTTTATTTAGAGTAGTAGTATTAATCATAAGAAAAACTAAAAACTAAAAACTCAACTAGAAATAGGGTGGTTACCTCTGGAGGCTGGAAACTAGCTATTAAACAAAAAACTTTTCTTTCTCTTCTATACTGTTCAAATTTTTAAAAACTGTATTTAGGTTATAACTATGATAAAAACAGAGGATATTTTAATTCTGATTAAGGCAAGGTTCAATAGCCACCAAGCTAAATTACACCCAATATTCTTGGGGGTCTCCAAAGATAGGTGAGGATGAATGGTTTAGCATGTTGCATATTATTAGTCTGGAATTACTAGGTGCTTTGGATCGACTTGTAGTACCTGTTAACCTCAAAATTAAAGCTGTCAGCTATTTTACCAGCAAAAATGGGTTTATTCAGGAATAGCAGAGAACTGCAAAAACAAGGCAAGTCCAGCGAACAAAGAAGAAAGCTCTCTTACTGAGAAAAGGGGGTAGTTGGGAAGGCTCTTATAAATAAAAAAGTCCATTGGTGGGCAGCCCCGGTGGCTCAGCGGTTTAGCGCCGTCTTCAGTCTAGGGTGTGATCCTGGAGACCTGGAGACCTGGAGACCTGGAGACCTGGGATCGAGTCCCGTGTCGGGCTCCCTGCATGGAGCCTGCTCCTCCCTCTGCCTGTGTCTCTGCTTCTCTCTCTCTCTCTCTCTCTCTCTCTCTCTCTCTCTCTCTCTCTGTGTGTGTCTCATGAATAAATAAATTAAATCTTTAAAAAAAAAAGTCCATTGGTGTAAATTCGTAAAGTATAGTGGCTTCTCATTGGCTGAACTGTGACAATTTCTTATTCGCTGGGCTGTTGCTAGGAGAGGTGAAAACCTTTCTTCCTCCTAACCAGTGTAGTCCAAGTTGGAGCTAAAGGAGTATCTATTTGCAAGGTATGTCTTTCTGTGGGGTCTGCAATTGATAACTAATGGTAGGGCCTGAGAGCTCCCCCTTCTGGCCTCCTAATTTCATTTTAGTGAGGTTTCCTTTATAAATTTTCACATATCCTTAACTTCCAAGTCAGCCAAGGATGCTATTCCTAACTCTGTATTCTGTTGGGTTTTTTTTGCCCTTCCACTCCCTTATGTTATCCTGTATTCCCTCAAATCAAGAATCAGAAGATTGGTGAAAGGTTAGCTACATGGTTAGGGTCAAAGATAGGGAAATGATTCATTTCCATCTCCCAAATTCAAACTCCCAACACAGTATAAAAATAGATCTCAATTCTAGGTAATAGATATTGAGAAGAAGGCATTTTTCATTGAAAAAGGTAAGATGTGCACATGGTTACAAAATTCAGATAGAAAAAATGCTATATACAGGAAAGTAAGTCTCCCTCAATTTTAGACACCATATCTTCCTTGCCAAAATCAAGCATTTTTAAACATTTTTAATATATATTTTCAGATTAAGCAACACACACACACACATATACAGCTAGGTGCATAATTTTCACATTAACCTGTTCCTCACTTCTTTTTTTCACATATTAGTATTTTTTGGAGATGATCCCAAACATAACATGTAGGTCTACTTCATTCCTTTTTTTTTTAGTTTATTTATTTATTTATTTATTTATTTATTTATTTATCTATTTATTTATTTAAGAGAGAGCGAGAGATCACAGGAGCAGGAACACAGGGAGAAGGACAAGCAGAACATGGAGCCAATGCAAGGCCCGTCCCCACGACCCTGAGATCATGACCTGAGCCAAAATCAAGAGTTGAATTCTTAACCAACTGAGCCACTCAGGTGCCCCTCTACTTCATTCTCTTTAACATCAGCATGATATCCCCATGTATGAGTATACCATAGTTATTTAATCAGCCTCCCATTTGTGGACACTTTTATTACTATATTTTTACATTTATCATTTACAAATAATGCCATAGTGACCTTCTTTGTACAAAAAGCTTTACAACTGCTTTTATTTCAGTAGATGCAGAGATACATATAAGCATTTAATATATACATATGTGCATAGGTAACTTTCTATATTAGTACAGTCTATTTGATATCTGTATAATATTCTATTATATGACTACTGAATATACTATAACTTATTGAAGCAGTCCCCTTATTGGATAGCCAGTTATTTACCATCTTTTGCAAAAAAATGGGTTAAGGATGACAGTGAGTTTAACTGTGGTTCTGAGTGAGCATGTGTGTTTGTGTGTGTGTGTGTGTTTGAGTGTGTGTATACATAGAAGCATATTTATAGTCAATGACTAAGAAATTAGATCAGACCAATATACACTGGATAATATTCATGGCATTTGAAAATATACCAAATTTACCATTACATTTGAAAAATAAACTTTTTTTAAAGATTTTACTTATTTATTCATGAGAGACAGAGAGAGAGAGAGAGAGAGAGAGGCAGAGACACAGGCAGAGGGAGAAGCAGGCTCCATGCACGGAGCCCGATGTGGGACTCGATCCTGGGCCTCCAGGATCACGCCCTGGTTGGAAGGCAGGCACCAAACCGTTGAGCCACCCAGGGATCCCTGAAAAATAAATTTTATAATACTTTTACCAAATCTGTCTTCTACTCCCTGAGAGAAATTAAAGCACCGGGGCACCTGGGTAGTTCAGTTGGTTGAGCATCCGACCCTTGGTTTCAGCTCAGGTCATGATCTCAGGGTCGTGAGATTGAGCCCCATGTGGGACTCTGTGTTCAGTGCAGTCTACTTGTTCCTCTCCCTCCTCCTCTGCTCCTCACTACACACACTCTCTCTCTCTCCCTCTCCCAAATAAATAAATAAAATCTTAAAGAAAAAAGAAAAATAACAGCACCAATGAACTATCTTTTAGCTGTTCCCTTAGGAAAACTTATTTTTTTAAGATTTTATTTTTAACTGATCTCTATACCCAACATGGGGCTTGAATTCACAACCCTGAGATCAAGAGTCACATGCTCCACCAACTGAGCCAGCCAGGCACCCCCCTTCTCAGGAAAACTTAAATCCCAAATTATATATACACCCTTTTTTCTGTCCTGCTCCATCCAGCTACAGGAGCCTCACTCAGGTGCTTACTTGGAGTCGGACCCCATGCCCTGGAACTGATAAAGACTTTTCAACATCTTACAAATTCTGTTACTTAAACCTCAGATTTTTTTCATCTTTCTAAAGTTCCAAGGACCTAACAAACCACAGAGAATATGGTAGCATGGATTCCACGCCCATAAAACTTTACTAATACCATGGTTAAATGTAATTGCTGATTTTCTTTACAATGAAGTACCATTTCTCAAGCAATGATAGCATTTTCACTTACAATTTAGAGGGTTGTTAGCAGATGGAGACAACAGACCCTTAGCTCATAAAAGTACAAGTATAGAGAGAAAACACAAGAAAAACAAAAGGAAATAAAAAACAAGGACAGTTTTTGAAACAAATGCTGCTGAACAACTCAGTACTCATTTGGGGGAAAAAATCAACCTCAACCTTTTATCCAGCAAAAACCATTAACTCAGAATACTTCATACATAAACCTAAATGTATGAACCCAAAGTATGAAACTTCTAGAAGAAAAAAATAGGAGACAAATTTGAGACTTTACAGTAAGCAAAGATTTTTTAGGACATAAAAACATAGACCATAAAAGGAAAAAATGGACAAATTGGACTTCATCAAAATTTAAAATTGTTAGCTAGCTCAGTTGGTAGAGCATGCAACTCTTGATGTTGGGATCGTGAGTTCAAGCCCCATATGGGGGGTAGAGTTTACTTAAAAATAATAAATAAGCAGTGCCTGAGCAGCTCAGTCAGTTCAGTAGCTGACTCTTGATTTTAGCTCAGGTCATGATCCTGGGGTTGTGGGACTGAGCCCCATGTCAGGCCCTGCATTTTGTGGGGAGTATGCTGGGGATTCTCTATCTCCCTTTCCCTCTGCACCTCCCATTGCTCATGCTCTGTCTCAAATAAACAAATCTGGGACACGTGGGTGGCTTAGTAGTTGAGTGTCTGCCTTTGGCTCAGGTAGGGATCCCGGGGTCCTAGGATTGAGTCCCGCATCAGGCTCCCTGCTAGGAGCCTGCTTCTCCCTCTGCCTCTGCCTCTGCCTCTCTGTGTGTGTGTGTCTCTCATGAATAAATAAATAAAATATTTTAATAAATAAATCTTTAAAAATAAATAAATAATCACAAAAAATTTTTAGAACTTCTGCTATTCAAAAGTTAGCATTAAGAAAATAAAAAGGCAAGCCACAGACAAGAATAAACACCTGAAGACACCTGCAAATATATATATATATGTGTATATATCTGACATGTATCCAGAGTATATAAATATTTCCTATTACTCAAAGACAAATAATCCAATTAAAAATTGGCAAAATGTCTGAGCAGACACCTGACAAAAAAAAGTATGTGAATGGCCAATAAACACATGAAAAGATACTCAGTATCATTACTCATAAGGAAAATGTGAATTGGAACCACAATGACACATCACTATACACCTACTCAAATGGCTAATGTTAAAAAGACTGACAATATCACATCTTGGCTAAGATGTGGAGCATAGGATCTCTCATAGAAATTGCTGGTGGGAATCCAAAGTGGTTGTAATCAGTATGTATTTTTGTAACCAGTATTTTTGTGACCAAAATAGTATGGCAAGACTACATGTGTGTATATACGTATATATACACACATACACTCATACACATCTCTCTCTATATATATGCACAGATATATATAGTCCTGCCATTTGATTTTAAAATAAGTATATAAACATATATACACAATAAATATATATAAATAAAAATTAAACATGTGCTTAACATACAACCCAGAAATTCCACTTCTAGGTATCTACCCAAAAGAAATAAAAATATATATCCAGAAAAGACATACATTCAAAAGTTCATAGCAGGATTATTCATAATAATCTCAAACTGGAAAAAATTCAAATGTGCATCAACTAATAAAGAGATGAACAGTACAATTAAAAACAAAAAACCACCGATAGACCCAACAAGGTGGATGAATCTCAAAAAATATTTTGCTAAGTAAAACAGTCAAACACAAAAGAGCACAGTGACAGAAAGCCAATCAGTGCATGCTTAAGATCAGGAGTCTTGGAAGAGTATAAAGGGCAAGGAACTTCCTTAGGGTCATGGAACTGTTCTGTAACTTAATTATAGTGGTGGGTACATGACTTTATACAATTACTAAAAGTCATCCAATGATACACTTAAAATAGGTAAATCTTATTGTATATAAATTGCAGCTCAATAGAGTTGAAAATTTTCTAAAAAGGAAAGATTTTGTGTTTCCTCTCTGCTAAAGTGCCGATCCATGCTAGTTGCCCAGAGTCAACTTGGGGGAAATCTGCCAAGTGGGCAATAATGTCAGAAAGCTATCACATTTAGGGTACAGGGAATCCATAACCATGCAAACTGGTATCTCCTTGGAGGATGGCATATGGAACTTTCCTTTTTTCTAAGCATCAGCCAAGTGAGATAGTTCCTCCTCCCCTCTTCCATTCTTTCTCAAGGCTTCCTTACTCCCTTCAGAATCTAAGCTGTATGTATTTAAACTCCTAATTTTCCTTTCCATTTTTCCTTCCACCTCTGTGTTTCCCATACCTCAGCCACAAAACCTTGTGGACTCTATCCAGGAATACAGCTTCCATTTTTTACTTATTAGCATGCTACTCAACATTTATAACATTTATATACCTACCCTCAACCTCACGCTTTTGAATTCCTTTGCCCTCTTCTATTTTTGTCACAGCTCAAATGTTCCTGTCTACTACCTCTTTGAGGGATATAGTGTGTGACCTAAACCCCCACATGTTCTCCCAGGTGACCTAATGAGCTTACACATTAAACAGCCCATCCCTAAGAGGAGTGTAACCACAACTTGGAAGAGGAAGATGTCATTGGAGGCTCAGAGAAGTCCAGCAAGGTTCTTCAACAAAGTGGCCTCTCCAATCCTGGTGTCTGCTTGGGACTAATGAGATGAGACATTCATCCTCACAAGGCTTTTACATATGCATCTTTGATGGTGCCCCCAAAAGCATCTGAAATGCATCAGGACTTTATTTCAGTGAAGTTCACACTAAGCCAAGAGAGCCTCATTCAATTTCCTGTCTCAAATTACACTCAGCTCTGCTGTCCAACTGAATGCACTAGACAAGCTCAAGAGATGTACATCCAAAAATAACATGAGGACTGCCTATCAGATTGGCAAAGATTAAACAGATTTGTAAGGCCCAGCTGGTGGATTTATGGGGAAAATGTATATTTTTATATACTACTGTCATATATACATTGTGTTAATATATACACAAATACACAGTAGTGCATAAAAATATGTGTTATGCTTCTGAGACAATTCAGCAACAGAGTCAGAAATTTTTCATTGTATATAGTCTTTGACATAACAATTCTACTTCTAGGAATTGTTAAGAGATAGGATCTGGAGTGAGACAGACCTGGATTTGAGTCTTGACACCACCACCTTCTTCCTGACTGTATGACTTCTCTCTGTCATAGTTTTCTCATCTATAAAATTGGGGCAAAATGGCATCCTGGCAACCCTGGGAAACACATGGATATGTATTATACTGTCTTTTACCAGTATAATCTTACCAGTAAGATGATAAGCTGTCTAGGACTTAGGGGGTTTCCAGGATGTGAAACTTGTAGTGCTAAATCTAGGAAGATCCTGAGCAACTGGAACAAAGTCCACATCATCTTTTTCAGGAGCTACAATTTCTTGACTAGTCAGTTCTACAAAGTATCAGAACCATTCCAAATAAGCATCTCCACCATTTATGAAGTAGCACCTATACCCTAGGCCCTTTATATATATATCAGTGGCTCTCAAACTTGAATGTGTATCATAAATACTTGGAAGGTTCATTAAACCAGGTTTTTGGGTCCCACCCCCAGAGACGCAGTAGGTCATGGAAACACATACTAGGCATGGCCTAGATTGCAATCAGAGGCAAGAAGGTGGGAATAAGTGGGGACCCACAAAATGGAAACAGGTACACATCATAAAATTCACTACTGACAGTGGCCTCCCTAATAACACTGTTTCCTAAAATAGGGGGCCCTATTTCATCCATCCTTGCTATGTACCCCCAAATGTCCCTGGCCCAGTACTAGGTGCAGGGCATGTGCTCAACAGACATCAACAACTCTTTCCTTGGTGCTCTCTTTGAGGAGATGAGCCTTTTAAGTGTAAGCTGGGATCATGCCCCATTACCCCACTTGACTGGTTTGCTACCTAATTTCAGAACATTTATCTTGAGATCTGCTAGCACTGCCACAGGACAGGCTTTACCGAGTACCCTTTCATTCATCTATCACTCATTTATTGACCCCTATCTATGCCCTAGACAGACCCCTGAGTGCAATCATGGGCTGCTTCAGCAGCCAGACCTGGATGCAAACCAATGCTCTCCACTAACCAGCTCTCTGTGCACTTGGGCAAATTCACTTTGGTCTCTTTCATCAGAAAAAGGGGGATGGGAATCCTACCAATTTCACAGGATGCTGGTGGGGATGAAATGAGAGGATGACAATAGCACTTTGACATAGCACCTAGTAAATGTGCCACAGATGTCAACTATCATTACTCAAGATCCCTGCCCCATAGCACTGCTATGTGACCACAGGATGTTATGTGTGGAGGGAGCCCAGGATCCTTGCAGAGTCATATTTAGCCACTTCCTAACTGGCCAGCAATTCTGGATCACAGGTGGCAGATGATTGAGACGAAGGGATGCTCAGAGCCCAAGGACCTCTGAGCTGCTCTAGGAAGAACTAAGTATCAGCTGAGGACCTACTGGGTAAGCAGAACACCTAATAATAGGCTAGGGTTAAGGCATCTGGGCACCAGAAAGCCTAGTTTCAAAAGTCAGCAATGGGGCTGTGATGAGGATCAAATAAGTTAATTCATGTAAAGCACTTAGCACAAGGCCTAGTGAGTAGCAAAAGCCTAATCACTAGTGGGACCTTAATTAAATTTGTAGGGAGTGGTCTACAGCAGTGCTATTTGTAGAGCACTAACCAGGCCCCACTGCCTCAAAACTCCTCCCTGACCCCAGATGTCATAGTGCCACACCATCATGGTTAGAAATGCACTCCTCATAGAATGGGTGGCAAATATGTAGCACTTGTTTTCCTCCTGCCTGCAGGGCAGACACACTGATGAGACTTTGTCCCACCAGCCCAGATGAGGCTTCTTTACATGGATGGTCCTCCAGGCAGTAATTGCTAGAAGAGCTCTACCACTACCTGCCCAACTTACAGGTTCTCTCTCATTTCTTTTTTCTTTCAGATTTAGTTTTATAATTAAGTTTATCTGTCACTGTTTATATTTTTATTGAAATTTTTATTAAGATCATTGTGGATACTCATGCAGATGTAAAAGGATTATACAGAGATAGCTCATGTACCCTGTGCCCAGGCTCCCCCAAGGGTAACATCTTAGGAACCATAGTACAAGCAACATATTGATATGAGTACCAACTACTGCTCTTATGCACATTTCCCCAGTTTAACTTGTATTCATTTATAATGTATGTATTCAGTTCTGTGTAATTTTATCACATATGTAGTTTCATGTATCTACCACCGCAGTCAAGATACTGAGCTGTTCCTTCACCACACAGATCCCTCCTGTTACCCTTTTGCAATCACATGCACCCCCCCTTCCAGGTCCCAGACCCCATTCCTAATCCCTAGCATCCACTAATCTGTTTGCTATTTCTATACTATTGTCATTATAAGAATGCTATATAAATAAAATAATAGAGTATTAGCTTTTGGGATTGGCTCTTTTTTCCCTAAAGATTTTACTTATTTATTTGAAGAGAGAGAGAGAGAGAGAAAGAGAGAGAGAGAGAGAGACCACAAGTCAGGGGGAGGGGCAGAGGGAGAGGGAGAAGCAGACACCTCACTGAGCAAGGAACCTGACACAGGGCTCAACCCGGGGACCCTAAGATCATGATCTGAGCCAAAGGTAGATGCTTAACTGACTGAGCCACCCAAGTGTCCCCGGATTGACTCTTTTCACTTAGTATAATCATCCAGCAAGTCAAACAGATTGTTCCATATATCAATAATTCACTCGTATCATTGCTGGGTCATATTCCATGGTGGATTTCCCATATTAAAGAGCATCTGAGCTGTTTCCAAGTTTTTTGCTCTTATAAATAAACGGGATATGAACACTCGTGTTAACAAGTTTTTACATGAACATAAATCTTCATTTTCTGGAACAAGTGCCCAGGAGTAAAATTACTAGATCATATGGTAGCTGCATCTTCATTTTTTTTTAAAAAAGACTTTATTTATTTATTCATGAGAGAGAGAGAGAGAGAATGGCAGAGACATAGGCAGAGAAAGAAGCGGGCTCCATGCAGGGAGCCTGATGTGGGATTCGATCACAGGTCTCCAGGATCACGCCCTGGGCCAAAGGCAGGCGCTAAACCGCTGAGCCACCCAGGAATCCCCTGCATCTTCATTTTTTAAAAGAAACTGCCAAGCTGCTTTCCAGAAAGGCTGTACCACTTCACATTCCCACTACATTCCCATTAGCCATGTACAAGTGATCCAGTTTCTCCATATCCTTGCCAATATTTCATGTTTTTTGCTAATTTTTATTTTTATTTTAGTCATTTTGCAATTTCCTCCTAATGACATTGAGCTAATCATGTTGGTTATCTTTTCATGTACTTATTTGCCACCTGCATATTCTCCTCAGTAAAATGACTATTCATGTCTGTGTCCAATTTTTTTTATTGAAGTATAATTAACATATGATGTTATACTAGTTTCCTGTCCCCTCTTGCAACTACCAGGTTTTTCTCTGTATCTAAGAGTCTGTCTTTTTGTTTGTTTCCTTTGCTTTTTAGATTCCACATATAAATGAAATAATATGATATTTGTTATTGTCTGACTCATTTCATTTAGCATAATACCTTCCAAGTCCATCGATGCTATTGCAAATAGCAAGATTTTATTCATTTTTATGGCTGGGTACCACCCCATGTGATCCTATCTTTTTTTTTTAAGATTTTAAGTAATCTCTACACCCAACATGGGGCTTCAGTTCATAGCCCTGAGATCAAGAGCCACACGCTCTTCCAACTGAGCCAGCCATACACCCCTCTTTTAAAAAATTTTACGTTAAATTCCAGTATAGTTAAAATATAATGTTTTGTTGGTTTCAGGTGTACAATGTAGCGATTTAACAATTCCATACATCACCCAGTGCTCATCACAAGTATGCTCCTCAATCCTCATTCCATATCTCACCCAAACCCCCCTATACACCTTCCCTCTGGTAACCATCAGTTTGTTCTCTGTAGCTAAGAGTCTGTTTTTTCACTTGTCTCTCTCTCTCTCTCGTTTTGTATCTCTTTTGCTCATTTCTTTTGTTTCTTAAACTCCACATAGAGTGAAATCATATGGTATTTATCTTTCTCTGACAGACTTATTTCACTTAGCATTATACTCTCAAGCTCTGTCCATGTCGTTGCAAATGGCAAGGTTTCATTCTTTTTTGTGGTTGAGTATTATTCCATTATATCTCTATCTCTGTCTATCTATCTATCTATCTATCTATCTATCTATCTATCTATCTATCTATCAATCTTCTTTATTCTTTTATCTATTGATGGACACTTGGGCTGCTTCGATAATTTGGTATTGTAAATAATGCAGCAATAAACATAGAGGTGCATGTGTCCTTTTGAATTAGTGTTTTATATTTTTGGGGTAAATACCCAGTAGCACGATAACTAGATAATAGTTCTATTTTTAACTTTTTGAGAAACCTCCATACTGTTTTCCACAGTGGTTGCATCAGTTTCCATTCCCACCAACAGTTCAAGAGGGTTCCTTTTTCTCTACACTCTTGCCAATACTTATTCTTTTTTAAAAATTTTATTTTATTGAGCAGCCCCGGTGGCACAGCGGTTTAGCGCCGCCTTCAGCCCAGGGCATGATGCTGGAGACCCTGGATCGAGTCCCACGTCAGGCTCTCTGCATGGAGCCTGCTTCTCCCTCTGGCTGTGTCTCTGCCTCTCTCTCTCTCTGTTTGTCTCTATGAATAAATAAATAAGATCTTTAAATAAAATTTTATTTTATTTAAAGATTTTATTTATTTGACAGAGAGCACAAGCACACAAGCAGGAGGAGGGGTAGGCAGAAGGAGAAGGAGAAGCAGGTTCTCTGATGAGCAAGGAGCCCAATGTGGGGCTCCATCCCAGGACCCTGGGATCCTGGATGCTTAACTGACTGAGCCATCAGGCGCCCCTGTGTTTTTGATTTTAGCCATTCTGACAGGTGTGAGGTGATACTTCATTGTAGTTTTGCTTTCCCTGTATTCCCTGATGATATGTGATATTCCCTGTTTTTCCCTGATGATGGATGTCTTCTTTGGAGCAACGTCTGTTTATGTCTTCTGCCCATTTTTAAATTGGATTATTTGTTTTTTGGTGTCGAGTTATGTAAGTTCTTTTTTATATTTTAGATATAACCCTTTATCAGATATGCCATTTGCAAACTTTTCTCCCATTCTGTAGGTTGCCTTTTAGTGCTGTTGACTTTTTCCTTTGACATTCAGAAGCTTTTTACTTTGATGTAATTTCAACAGTTAATTTTTGGTTTTGTTTTCCTAGCCCCAGGAGACACATCTAGAAAAATATTCCTACGGCTAGTGTCAGAGAAATTGCTGCTTATTCTTTCTTCCAGAGTTTTTATGGTTTCAGGTCTTACATTTAGGTGTTTATCCATTTTCAGTTATTTTTGTGTATGGTGTAAGAGAGTGGTCCTGTTTCATTCTTCTGCATATTGCTGTCCAGATTCCCCAACACCATTTGTTGAAGAGATTGTCTTTTTCCCATTGGATATTCTTTCCTGCTTTGCCAAAGATTAATTAACCATATAATTGTGGGTCTATTTTGAGATTTTCTATTCTGCTCCATTGATCTGTGTCTATTTTGGTGCCAGTACCATACTGATTTGATTACTACACCTTGATAACACAACTTCAAGTGTGGAATTGTGATGCTTTCAGCTTTACTTTTCTCGGGACATCTCCTAAAGATCCCTGCTCTTCTAGCACATGCTCTGAGATAAGTAAATAAATCTCTTTCCTGGGTGCTCTTAGTCACTTTACATGCTTTGGGCTTTTCCCCCCTCGTAGCCTTTTTACATTCTCTTTACTGAGCTAATAATTTGCCACCTCATTTCTAGTCATCACCACCTACTACAATGTCTATGATGTCCCTAAGACCCAAATAAAATCCCACCTCTTTAATTGAGGCTTTCTCTATAATCCCTGCTGTACATGTTTCTCCCCTCTCAATTTGTAGAGTATTAGTGCCACTCATAACTATACACACACTAGTGGCTTTACATCCCTGTTATGCTATCTCTTTAAGGGGAAGGACTCAGTTTCCTATTGCCCTCTGGCTGTCCTAGAAATAAGACGTCTGATTTTTACAGTTCTAGCTGTTAAGCCCCACTAATGTAAGACCTTGTGAAGTTAGGCCCCTCTGGTTTTAAAAGGCAAATGTTACCGGGGTTTGTCTTCCCAGTGAGGCTCCCTGTGCCTGGGGTGCCTGTATAATTAACATATGATGTTGTACTAGTTTCAGGTCCCCTCTTGCAACTACCAGGTTTTTCTCTGTATCTAAGAGTCTGTCTTTTTGTTTGTTTCCTTTGCTTTTTAGATTCCACATATAAATGAAATAATATGATATTTATTATTGTCTGACTCATTTCATTTAGCATAATACCTTCCAAGTCCATCTATGCTATTGCAAATAGCAAGATTTTATTCATTTTTATGGCTGGGTACCACCCCATGTGATCCTATCTTTTTTTTTAAGATTTTAAGTAATCTCTACACCCAACATGGGGCTTCAGTTCATAGCCCTGAGATCAAGAGCCACACGCTCTTCCAACTGAGCCAGCCATACACCCCTCTTTTAAAAAATTTTACGTTAAATTCCAGTATAGTTAAAATATAATGTTTTGTTGGTTTCAGGTGTACAATGTAGCGATTTAACAATTCCATACATCACCCGGTGCTCATCACAAGTATGCTCCTCAATCCTCATTCCATATCTCACCCATACCCCCCTACACCTTCCCTCTGGTAACCATAGTTTGTTCTCTGTAGCTAAGAGTCTGTTTTTTCACTTGTCTCTCTCTCTCTCTCTCGTTTTGTATCTCTTTTGCTCATTTCTTTTGTTTCTTAAACTCCACATAGAGTGAAATCATATGGTATTTATCTTTCTCTGACAGACTTATTTCACTTAGCATTATACTCTCAAGCTCTGTCCATGTCGTTGCAAATGGCAAGGTTTCATTCTTTTTTGTGGTTGAGTATTATTCCATTATATCTCTATCTCTGTCTATCTATCTATCTATCTATCTATCTATCTATCAATCTTCTTTATTCTTTTATCTATTGATGGACACTTGGGCTGCTTCGATAATTTGGTATTGTAAATAATGCAGCAATAAACATAGGGGTGCATGTGTCCTTTTGAATTAGTGTTTTATATTTTTGGGGTAAATACCCAGTAGCACGATAACTAGATAATAGTTCTATTTTTAACTTTTTGAGAAACCTCCATACTGTTTTCCACAGTGGTTGCATCAGTTTCCATTCCCACCAACAGTTCAAGAGGGTTCCATTTTCTCTACACTCTTGCCAATACTTATTCTTTTTTTAAAATTTTATTTTATTGGGCAGCCCCGGTGGCACAGCGGTTTAGCGCCGCCTTCAGCCCAGGGCATGATGCTGGAGACCCTGGATCGAGTCCCACGTCAGGCTCTCTGCATGGAGCCTGCTTCTCCCTCTGGCTGTGTCTCTGCCTCTCTCTCTCTCTCTCTCTCTGTCTGTCTCTATGAATAAATAAATAAGATCTTTAAATAAAATTTTATTTTATTTAAAGATCTTATTTATTTGACAGAGAGCACATGCACACAAGCAGGAGGAGGGGTAGGCAGAGGGAGAAGGAGAAGCAGGTTCTCTGATGAACAAGGAGCCCAATGTGGGGCTCCATCCCAGGACCCTGGGATCCTGGATGCTTAACTGACTGAGCCATCAGGCGCCCCTGTGTTTTTGATTTTAGCCATTCTGACAGGTGTGAGGTGATACTTCATTGTAATTTTGCTTTCCCTGTATTCCCTGATGATATGTGATATTCCCTGTTTTTCCCTGATGATGGATGTCTTCTTTGGAGCAATGTCTGTTTATGTCTTCTGCCCATTTTTAAATTGGATTATTTGTTTTTTGGTGTCTAGTTATGTAAGTTCTTTTTTATATTTTAGATATAACCCTTTATCAGATATGCCATTTGCAAACTTTTCTCCCATTCTGTAGGTTGCCTTTTAGTGCTGTTGACTTTTTCCTCTGACATTCAGAAGCTTTTTACTTAGATGTAATCTCAACAGTTAGTTTTTGCTTTTGTTTTCCTAGCCCCAGGAGACAAACCTAGAAAAATGTTCCTACGGCTAGTGTCAGAGAAATTGCTGCTTATTCTTTCTTCCAGAGTTTTTATGGTTTCAGGTCTTACATTTAGGTGTTTATCCATTTTCAGTTATTTTTGTGTATGGTGTAAGAGAGTGGTCCTGTTTCATTCTTCTGCATATTGCTGTCCAGATTCCCCAACACCATTTGTTGAAGAGATTGTCTTTTTCCCATTGGATATTCTTTCCTGCTTTGCCAAAGATTAATTAACCATATAATTGTGGGTCTATTTTGAGATTTTCTATTCTGCTCCATTGATCTGTGTCTATTTTGGTGCCAGTACCATACTGATTTGATTACTACACCTTGATAACACAACTTCAAGTGTGGAATTGTGATGCTTTCAGCTTTACTTTTCTCGGGACATCTCCTAAAGATCCCTGCTCTTCTAGCACATGCTCTGAGATAAGTAAATAAATCTCTTTCCTGGGTGCTCTTAGTCACTTTACATGCTTTGGGCTTTTCCCCCCTCGTAGCCTTTTTACATTCTCTTTACTGAGCTAATAATTTGCCACCTCATTTCTAGTCATCACCACCTACTACAATGTCTATGATGTCCCTAAGACCCATATAAAATCCCACCTCTTTAATTGAGGCTTTCTCTATAATCCCTGCTGTACATGTTTCTCCCCTCTCAATTTGTAGAGTATTAGTGCCACTCATAACTATACACACACTAGTGGCTTTACATCCCTGTTATGCTATCTCTTTAAGGGGAAGGACTCAGTTTCCTATTGCCCTCTGGCTGTCCTAGAAATAAGACGTCTGATTTTTACAGTTCTAGCTGTTAAGCCCCACTAATGTAAGACCTTGTGAAGTTAGGCCCCTCTGGTTTTAAAAGGCAAATGTTACCGGGGTTTGTCTTCCCAGTGTGGCTCCCCTGTGCCTGGGGTGCCTGTATAATTAACATATGATGTTATACTAGTTTCCTGTCCCCTCTTGCAACTACCAAGTTTTTCTCTGTATCTAAGAGTCTGTCTTTTTGTTTGTTTCCTTTGCTTTTTAGATTCCACATATAAATGAAATAATATGATATTTGTTATTGTCTGACTCATTTCATTTAGCATAATACCTTCCAAGTCCATCTATGCTATTGCAAATAGCAAGATTTTATTCATTTTTATGGCTGGGTACCACCCCATGTGATCCTATCTTTTTTTTTTTAAGATTTTAAGTAATCGGGATCCCTGGGTGGCGCAGTGGTTTGGCGCCTGCCTTTGTCCCAGGGCGCGATCCTGGAGACCCGGGATCGAATCCCACGTCGGGCTCCCGGTGCATGGAGCCTGCTTCTCCCTCTGCCTGTGTCTCTGCCTCTCTCTCTCTCTCTCTGTGTGACTATCATAAATAAATAAAGAAAAAAAATATATAAAAAAAAAAAAGATTTTAAGTAATCTCTACACCCAAAATGGGGCTTGAGTTCATAGCCCTGAGATCAAGAGCCACACGCTCTTCCAACTGAGCCAGCCATACACCCTTCTTTTAAAAAATTTTACGTTAAATTCCAGTATAGTTAAAATATAATGTTTTGTTGGTTTCAGGTGTACAATGTAGCGATTTAACAATTCCATACATCACCCAGTGCTCATCACAAGTATGCTCCTCAATCCTCATTCCATATCTCACCCAAACCCCCCTATACACCTTCCCTCTGGTAACCATCAGTTTGTTCTCTGTAGCTAAGAGTCTGTTTTTTCACTTGTCTCTCTCTCTCTCTCGTTTTGTATCTCTTTTGCTCATTTCTTTTGTTTCTTAAACTCCACATAGAGTGAAATCATATGGTATTTATCTTTCTCTGACAGACTTATTTCACTTAGCATTATACTCTCAAGCTCTGTCCATGTCGTTGCAAATGGCAAGGTTTCATTCTTTTTTTGTGGTTGAGTATTATTCCATTATATCTCTATCTCTGTCTATCTATCTATCTATCTATCTATCTATCTATCTATCTATCACATCTTCTTTATTCTTTTATCTATTGATGGACACTTGGGCTGCTTCGATAATTTGGTATTGTAAATAATGCAGCAATAAACATAGGGGTGCATGTGTCCTTTTGAATTAGTGTTTTATATTTTTGGGGTAAATACCCAGTAGCACGATAACTAGATAATAGTTCTATTTTTAACTTTTTGAGAAACCTCCATACTGTTTTCCACAGTGGTTGCATCAGTTTCCATTCCCACCAACAGTTCAAGAGGGTTCCATTTCCTCTACACTCTTGCCAATACTTATTCTTTTTTTAAAATTTTATTTTATTGGGCAGCCCTGGTGGCACAGCGGTTTAGCGCCGCCTTCAGCCCAGGGCATGATGCTGGAGACCCTGGATCGAGTCCCACGTCAGGCTCTCTGCATGGAGCCTGCTTCTCCCTCTGGCTGTGTCTCTGCCTCTCTCTCTCTCTCTCTCTCTCTCTGTCTCTATGAATAAATAAATAAGATCTTTAAATAAAATTTTATTTTATTAAAGATTTTATTTATTTGACAGAGAGCACATGCACACAAGCAGGAGGAGGGGTAGGCAGAGGGAGAAGGAGAAGCAGGTTCTCTGATGAACAAGGAGCCCAATGTGGGGCTCCATCCCAGGACCCTGGGATCCTGGATGCTTAACTGACTGAGCCATCAGGCGCCCCTGTGTTTTTGATTTTAGCCATTCTGACAGGTGTGAGGTGATACTTCATTGTAGTTTTGCTTTCCCTGTATTCCCTGATGATATGTGATATTCCCTGTTTTTCCCTGATGATGGATGTCTTCTTTGGAGCAACGTCTGTTTATGTCTTCTGCCCATTTTTAAATTGGATTATTTGTTTTTTGGTGTCGAGTTATGTAAGTTCTTTTTTATATTTTAGATATAACCCTTTATCAGATATGCCATTTGCAAACTTTTCTCCCATTCTGTAGGTTGCCTTTTAGTGCTGTTGACTTTTTCCTTTGACATACAGAAGCTTTTTACTTTGATGTAATTTCAACAGTTAATTTTTGGTTTGTTTTCCTAGCCCCAGGAGACACATCTAGAAAATGTTCCTACGGCTAGTGTCAGAGAAATTGCTGCTTATTCTTTCTTCCAGAGTTTTTATGGTTTCAGGTCTTACATTTAGGTGTTTATCCATTTTCAGTTATTTTTGTGTATGGTGTAAGAGAGTGGTCCTGTTTCATTCTTCTGCATATTGCTGTCCAGATTCCCCAACACCATTTGTTGAAGAGATTGTCTTTTTCCCATTGGATATTCTTTCCTGCTTTGCCAAAGATTAATTAACCATATAATTGTGGGTCTATTTTGAGATTTTCTATTCTGCTCCATTGATCTGTGTCTATTTTGGTGCCAGTACCATACTGATTTGATTACTACACCTTGATAACACAACTTCAAGTGTGGAATTGTGATGCTTTCAGCTTTACTTTTCTCGGGACATCTCCTAAAGATCCCTGCTCTTCTAGCACATGCTCTGAGATAAGTAAATAAATCTCTTTCCTGGGTGCTCTTAGTCACTTTACATGCTTTGGGCTTTTCCCCCCTCGTAGCCTTTTTACATTCTCTTTACTGAGCTAATAATTTGCCACCTCATTTCTAGTCATCACCACCTACTACAATGTCTATGATATCCCTAAGACCCAAATAAAATCCCACCTCTTTAGTTGAGGCTTTCTCTATAATCCCTGCTGTACATGTTTCTCCCCTCTCAATTTGTAGAGTATTAGTGCCACTCATAACTATACACACACTAGTGGCTTTACATCCCTGTTATGCTATCTCTTTAAGGGGAAGGACTCAGTTTCCTATTGCCCTCTGGCTGTCCTAGAAATAAGACGTCTGATTTTTAAAGTTCTAGCTGTTAAGCCCCACTAATGTAAGACCTTGTGAAGTTAGGCCCCTCTGGTTTTAAAAGGCAAATGTTACCAGGGTTTGTCTTCCCAGTGTGGCTCCCCTGTGCCTGGGGTGCCTTTATAGTGTCTGCTCCTCTCCCTCTCTGTGCCCTCTGCATCCCTTCCTCCTACAGACAGATCTGCATTGTCAGTTTGACTCAACCAGGTTTCCGCCCTTCCTACCCTCTTCACTGTGGCCTCTTCTCTATATTTAGCAGTGGAGAGTCTGTTCTGCCAGTCTCTAGGTCATTTTCTGGATTACTTCCACTAATGTGGGTGTTATCTAGGTGTTTCCATGGGACAAGGTGAGCCTAGCATCCTCCTACTCGGCCATCTTCCCGGGAAGTTGATATTTATTTCTATTTTTAAATTTTTGAGGAACCTCTGTACTGTTTGCAACAGTGACTACACCAGTTTATACTCCCACCACCAGTGCATGATGGTTCCTTTTTCTCCACATCCTTGCTATGTCTTCTGTCCAATTTCTGATTGAATATTTGCTTTTACTATCTTGTGAATTCATACTCCCTTGTCTGATATATATTTTGCAAATGTTTTCTCCCAGACTGTAGACTGTCTTTTCATTCTCTTTGCTTGGACTTCCGCAGGATAAATGTTTGGATTTTAATGAGGTCCAATTTATAAATTTTTCCCTTTATGGAAGATGCTTTTGGCTCTGTGGTTTCAGATAAGGCACAGTTGTTCTGTCCTTTATTCTGCAGGTCAGCTAACTTAGAGGTTTTGTGGGTTGGGATCAACACCTAATTATTACATACCAAACCTGTGCCAAACATTACATCATTTAATCCTTCCAACAACCCTATGAGATAGATGCCATTACTATCTGCATTTTATAGATGATGAAACTGAGACACAGAGAGACCTGGGGATTTGCCCAAGATTCCACAAGTAGGAAGTGGAAAAGCTGGCAAAAAATCTCAGTCTGTTTTTGCTTCCGAAGCACCTGACTTTGTCATCATTTCAGGTTTCCAGCACACTACACAAAATTTGACTTGTGGTGTACAGCGTGTTTATAAATCTGACTTCAGGGATCCCTGGGTGGCGCAGCGGTTTGGCGCCTGCCTTTGGCCCAGGGCGCGATCCTGGAGACCCGGGATCGAATCCCCACATCGGGCTCCCGGTGCATGGAGCCTGCTTCTCCCTCTGCCTGTGTCTCTGCCTCTCTCTCTCTCTGTGTGACTATTATAAAATAAAAATAAATTAAAAAAAATATAAATCTGACTTCAGACATAATCATGTACCCAATGCATGTTCCCATCCAAATAGGAACTTTCTTGTTAGAAGGAAAAAAAAAAAAAAAACAGGGAACAACAACTGATGAAAAAGCAGAAGCATTCCCTTTCCCCCAGTTTTTGCTGTGCTCACCACCAAGTCCCTCATGCTTATAATCTAAATTCTGTACACCCAGTATGCCCCCTGCCCTCAGGCCAACATGAGTCTTGTGGCTTGGTGGCAGTGGATTTCCTGGGCCACTGCTGGGCCCATGCATATCAATCTTCAAGAAGCCCTCCAAACTAGCTCCAAGCTTTACTGAATTTGTCTAGGTTCCTGGCTTCAAATTCCCACTGCATCCATGTAGGCAGTGGAGTCTCATTCCCAGTAATGGCTCTTAAGGTCTATGCTGCGCCCAATGAATCCTCCTGCCCCTCTATGGCTCCAATAGACTTCTCACCAGCTCTGCTGATCATGCAGACAGCTGCCTGCCTACATTTGTCTCTTCCCTTTCCTTCTCTTTCTGGCCTGTGGGTTTGGGTTAAAAACTCATTTTGGATTTAGGCTCCTGGGCAAAGGACCTTCACTTTCCTTTGTTTTTTGATGCATAGGTTTTGAGTACTTTCCAAAGACCTAGCTTATCTCTAAGAAATTGAATCTTACATTCTTGTCTCCTTCAGTAGCTTCTCTCTTCTGATGCCATGGCCCAAATTTTATTTCCAGATCTTTTCTTGAAAGCTATTTGTTTCATTTGTTCATTTGTCATTCATTCATTCATTTAACATATTCTTCCTGAGACCCCATTCTTTGCTAAGCACTGTGCTAGGCACTGGGGATACAGCATATAACAAGGCGGACACAGATCCTGGTGTCCTAACACTGCACTTTTTCTGAGAAAAACTAATATTAAAAAAATTAACAGGAGTGCCTGGATGGCTCAGTCAGTTAAGCAGCTGACCTCAGCTCAGGTCATGATCTCGGGGCCCAGGGACTGAGCCCTGCATCAGGCTCCCTGCTCAGCCCAGAGTCTGCTTCTTCCTCTCCCTCTACCCTCCCTCCTGTTCTTGCTTTTTCTATCTCATAAATAAATAAATAAATAAATAAATAAATAAATAAATGCTAAAAAAGTTATTACAGAAATCATTATTGGCTCCAGTCTGCACCCCTGGGTTTTTCTCCTACTTCCATGCTCAAACTTTATGCTATAGTGAAACTGGATTAACCACCTTTCCCTAAACATGCTTTAGGCTTTCCCCCCTCGTAGCCTTTTTACATTCTCTTTACTCAGCTAATAATTTGCCACCTTATTTCTAGTCATCACCACCTACTACAATGTCTATGATGTCCTTAAGACCCAAATAAAATCCCGCCTCTTTAATTGAGGCTTTCTCCATAATCCCTGCTGTACATGTTTCTCCCCCTCTCATTTTGTAGAGTATTAGTGCCACTCATAACTATACACACACTAGTGACTTTACATCCTAGTTATTTTCATACCCATACCCACATGAAAGACAGTAGAATCCCTGAAAGTAGGCTTTACTTCTGACATGCCTCATGCCCCTTGCATACATCACAATGTCTTCAACGTAGCAGGCATGAAATGTTTGCTCAGTGGGAGAATGGCTTACCTAGAGCTGTTTGTTTAATTTAACAAATACTTGGGTAGCAGTTACTATGCCCTGGGCACTGTTGTTCACTTAGGTGGCATTTACCGGGTGTCAGACACTGTTCCAATGTCTTGAGAGACATTACCTCCCTGGATTCTGGCAAGAACCCTAAGAGGTAGGTACTACTATGAGCCACATTTGACAGATAAGGAAAGTGAGACTCAGTGAGACTCAACATGTTGCCCAAACCTAAAGTATCCCACCTGGTATATGTCAGAGCCAGGATTCAAACCCAGGCAAACTGCCTCAGGCCTGACCTCTGAACAAGGCCTGGGATGATGTGCCTGCTGTGGGATCTGCAGGAGAGCAAATATGGAAGCCAGATCCAGAGCCATTTCCCCAGCCATGTTCTTCATAGGAATTATTCTTCAAAGGGGTGCTGAGGCAAACTAAATTATAAAAGTGCTTTATTGAACAGTCTTTCTTAAGCCTTTCTGAAGGGCAGAACTACCCCAGCCCTCTATCAGTGGCCCAACTTTTATTTTCATTACCACCATCCCTACCCCAAGGAGTATTTTCAGATATTTTCCCCCCAATTGCTCCCTCATGAAATGTTAATAGCACAAATACACTGTATATCTGTTAATGTGCTGTATATATATCTGTGCTCTAACACATAAAGTGACTTTTTTCAACACCCAAGAACCAATGTTCTCCTCTTTTGGGTACAATATTGCCTTGTTAACAATCCCTGCTCAGTGACTAGTCTATGAGAGGGTAAGCAGGATTCTCACTCCTGTTTGACCTTGTGGAGCAAGATTTTCAGGATCACTTCAGTAAAGTAACATGAATTTGCAACATTCCTTAGACCTAATAATAACTATGGTAATAACCACAATAACAACAATCTTGTGATGGATGTTGGAGAAAGAAAATGATTCAATCCCAGTCTCAGGTTCTGAGAGAGTAAGTTAATCACAGGTAAAATATGTTTCTTAACAATTCTCAAAACCTCAGTTTCCCCATCTGTTAACAGGGGTAAAAAGTCTTAAGTACTCACTTTAAGGAGCTTTTGTGAGACCATGAAGGTCTAAACTCTGCAAATTATTAGACAGTATGCAAAGATAGGTGGCAAAGTTATAGCCACCTAAAGGAAAATGAGCTCAACTCTTTTGAAGACTAAATTGGGAAGTCATTTTTACTTCATGTGAACTTTTAATAATAAATGCTTCAATGTCTGCCTGAATACTGGATCCTTCCTACAATAAATGCATCCTCTGCCTAGATGGGATTCTCTAACTGTAGCCACAGGAATAAAACTCACATAATTGAAAGTTAAGTAGGGTCTCTTCCTTGTTGTCCGTCTATAGAATGTCAATTTTTCAGATGGGTAAATATATTACATGAAAATGAAATGTTTTGTTCAGCTTTTCCCAAATACTTTCAGAGTCCTACCCCACTAGGTGTGGCTAGGAAGTTGTATCTTTTTTTAGGTTTATTTGTTGTTGTTGTTGTTGTTATTGTTTTTAATAATCTCTACATCCGATGTGGGGATTTAACTCACTACCCTGAGATAAAGAGTCATGTGCTCTTCCAACTGAGCCAACCAACTTCTAGGCACCCCAGGAAGTTGTATTTTTAATAGGCTCCCCAGGTGAGCTTCAATGATCTGCAGTGTTAGAAAACTACTTTCACCAATTCCCTGGCCTTCCAAGCCTTGCCTTCACTTTTTATTATCAATTAATTTGTTCCTTCATTTATTTTATCAACTTTCTGGAGTGAGTCCCATGTGCTAGAACCTATACGGGTACATTAGAATACCATTAGAGTAGGCCCCTCCTCTAATGGAGCTTGAATTCTAGTAGGGAAGACTTACACTGAGCAAGTCATTGCAAGGCAAAGTGGGCTACAAGAAGGGAAGTCCTGAATCTGAGGTGAGGCTGGAGAGGTAAGTGAGAGGCTGGTGAGAGCTTGGAAGAAATGTTAAGGATTTTGGAGGCTATTGTAACGGTGTTAAAAAGTAGAGTGATATGATCAGATTTACATTTTAATAACTGACATTTTATTGAGCCTTTGCAATGGGCCAGGCCATGTTGCAAGCACTTTACATGCATTAACTCATTGAATCCTCACAACAACGCCATGAATTGAAGACTCTTTTCCCTACTTACAGATGAGGAAAATGAGGCACACAGAATTAAGTCATTTACACAGTCACATGCTTCCTAGTGCAGAATGGCATGGAAGAGCAAGAAGAGCTGGAAGCAGACCAGTTAGGAAGCTGTGGCAGGTATCCAGGTGAGAGATACTAGTGGTAATAAAGGTAGAAATGTATAAATTTGAGAAATGCTTAGGCTCAAAACCAGTGGTTTCTAACCCTGGCTGCACATTGAATCACCTGGGGAGTTTTAAAGAATACAAATGTCTGGATCCCACTCTGAGATTAGGATTATATTGGTG
Source organism: Canis lupus dingo (assembly GCF_003254725.2). Lineage (NCBI taxonomy): Eukaryota > Metazoa > Chordata > Mammalia > Carnivora > Canidae > Canis > Canis lupus. Next base: position 110,496,415 of record NC_064281.1, on the reverse strand, counting down.
TGGGCACCAGAATTTTTAAAAGCTTCTCAGATATTCTATTATGGAGGCAAAGTTAAGAACCACTAGTACTTCCAAGACTTTAAGGTGAAGAAAAATAAATTTAAAATATTCTTCCAAACTTATTGAAATATAATTGACACATAACTTTGTATAAGTTTAAGGTGTACAAATGTGATGATTTAGTTTATGTATATATTGTGAAATGATGAACATAATAAGGCTAGTAAACACATCTTTTTACCTCCCATAGTTATTTTTTTTCTTTCTCCATCTGGCTTATTTCACTTAGCATAATGCCCTCCAAGTTCATCCAAGTTGTCACAAATGGCAGGATTTCCTTCTTTTTTATGGCAGGGTAATATTTTATATATAAAAACAGACTAGAAACAACCTGTCAATAGACAATTGACACGAGGAATACAAAGGAAAATCCAGAGAAATATGAGCAAATCCAGAATTGTATGTTGTGGTGGAAGACCAGGGAAGGAAATTTTGAGGAGGACTTGATTAATAATGTTGAATGCTGCTGAAAATTCAAGTAAGGGAGAGCTTGGAAGTTTCTATTAACTTTCACAAGAGAGATCATTGGTAAGAGCAGTTTCTTGACGGTGGTTGGTGGAGTGAGCAAAGAGAAGACTGTGATTGATGGAGGGGTGAGTGTTAATGGGAAAGGGTGGGAAATGTTTTAAAATAAGCTTAGCTGTGGGGGACCTGGATGGCTCAGTCAGCTGGGCATCTGACTTTTGGTTTTAGCTCAGGTCATGATCTCATGGGACGTGATCTCATGGGATAGGTTCAGTGCACAGCAGAGAGTCTTCTTGGGGATTCCCTCTCTCTGCCCCTTTCCCTACTCTCTCTCTCTCCCTCTCTCTCTCTCTCTCTGATAAATAAATAAATACATCTTTTTAAAAGATTTTCTTTATTTATTCATGAGAGACACAGAAAGAGAGAGAGAGAGGCAGAGACACAGGCAGAGGGAGAAGCAGGCTCCATGCCGGCAGCCCGATGTGGGACTTGACCCCAGGTCTCCAGGATCAGGCCCTGGGCTAAAGGCAGCTAAACCACTGAGTCACCTGGGCTGCCCAAATACATCTTTTAAAAAAATAAGTTTAAAAAAAATAAATAAATAAAAATAAATAAATAAATAAATAAATAAATAAATAAATAAATAAAATAAAAAAATAAGTTTAGCTGTGAAAGTTAACAGAGAAATGAGGCAATAGTCTGGTAGAGAGACATGTGACTAAAGATATTTTTTAAAGATGGGTGCATGTTTAAAAGATGATGGGGCGGGGGGGCGCCTGGGTGGCTCAGTTGGCTAAGTGTCTGCCTTCAGCTCAGGTCATGGTTCTGAGGTCCTGGGATCAAGCTCTGTGTCAGGCTAACTGCTCAGTAGGGCATCTGTTTCTCCCTCTCCCTCTGTGCTCTCTAAATAAATACAATCTTTAAAAAAACTAAAAAAAAAACATTTTTAAACAAATAAATAGATAAATACTGATGGGAAGAAGGTGATAAGAAGAGATTTTAGATAGAGGAAGAAATAAGATGTCTACGGCCATACCACCCTGAACGTGCCTGATCTCGTCTGATCTCGGAGGAAGAAATAAGATGCCAGAAAATGAAGGAGGGGGGAATAGATCATGGCAAAAAGATAACACATCATCCTCACATGGGAAAAGGATGCAGTCAAGATTATAAATATGGCTGTAGAGACTTAAAGAGAGTTGTATCTGATGGCTTCTATTTTCTGTGAGGAGAGAGAGATGAGTTATCACTTGAGAGTGAAGATAAAGGTGAATAGTAGGGTCAGACATTTGAGGAAAGCGGAAAAGATTTAAAATAGTTATTGTTCAGAGTGGGAAATGGGTGAATTGCTAAGCCAGATTTGAAGACCCACTTGAGATGACTAATCATGAATTTACAGTGGGATGAATTTACCTTGTTGTGTGACTTTTTCTGTCAGTGCTCAGCCAATCCAGGAAGGGTATAAAGAAAGTGGGTAATTTAATTGACTTCATACAGGTTCTGGAATTTCCTAGATAGTAGGGTGAGCTGAATGAGCTTCCCTCCCACACCCCACCTCTCCTGGCACAAAATGTAAGGAGGCACTAATTCTCAGGGTCATGCAAGTGTACAATTGGCACCTGACATTGTGTGCCTCCTTACATTTTTGGGTGGTGGGGAAGAAGAGGTAGCAGGAAAGGCTCATTAACCTCACCCGAGGCCCACCCCTGCACAAACAAGTTTGATATATTGGCAATAGTGTCATGAAGAATTTTGACAAGAGAGTAATTATGGTAATGGACCATATTATGTAAAATGGATGGAGAGGAAAGTAAAAATGGGAGAAAGTAGGAAAATGAGGCAGTGGATAAAATTGAGTAAACTGAAAAGGTAGGAAGTTGTAGCCAGAGAGGAAGGTCTGAAGTTGTGGTCCTCTAGGTGGAAGAAATTTCGGGTCCTGAAAAGTTGCGAAATGAGATGGGAGATGTGGGTGGCTGAGACGGAGGTAAAAGAGCTTCAAGATCAAGGTGTTGGGTAGGTTGTTCTTATGGCTGTTGAGTTCAGCAACAATGTAAGGTAAGATTGGGGTTAGAGGGAAAGAAAAGGCCTACTGCTAAAGTCATTGGTGACCACAGATGAGTATCTAGGAGACCAGTAGATGGCAGCAACAAGGAAGGTTAATGAGAGGTTAAACAGATTGGCTTATGTCTCAAAAGGAGCAAGGATTTCTGTTTTTTGTTATTGTTATTTGTTGTTTTTATTTATGAGTGGGGGGAGGAGCAAGAGGCTGAACGTGGCTTTGGAGAGTGAAGAACAAACTGGCCCTGCTGTTCCATGAAATATGGGAACACTACTACCCACAGCCAGCTCAAGGTATAGCTGGGGTGATGGTCTCTGAAGAGCCAGGTTTCTTTTTTATTTTTGTTTTAAGTAGGCTCCATGCCCAGCATGGAGCCCAATGCAGGCCTTGGACTCATGACCCTGAGATCAAGACCTGAGCGGAGATCAAGAATTGGACACTTAACCAACTGAGCCATCCAGGTGCCCCAGAACCAAGTCTCATTTAAGGCTAAGTCATGAAGTGACTTGTGAAAGGGTTGAATTTGGAGGTGAATTTGTTAAATAGGTGATGTAAATTATAGAGACTTGAAGGAGCAGATTGAGGCATGTTAAAATTAGCTGTTCACAGGATTAAGGAGACAATAAGTCACAAAGAGTCCCATAAAGGTTGGTGGGCACCCAGGACAGGACTCTAAGAATTCTATTTTGGCCGGTACATGACATCCTGAAGCTACCACACAAGGCTCAGACTTTTTTTTTTTGTTTTTTCTTTTTTTTCACTGTCCTCAGGACTGGGATAGCAGTCAGTGATGATAGGGAAAATCTTACTGTGACTTTCATTTCCTTGATACCTTCCTTCAGTCCACCTGATAATAAAAATGAAAATAATAGTCATAGCAATAATAATTATAAATTTAAAAAATACCAAATACCTACTGTGTGTCACTGTTCTGGGTGCTAGAAACAGTCTATATATGACAAAGTTCTTGACCTCACAGAACTTAGATTCTATTAAATAATCAGGCCATGAATAAAGAACAAAAAATATGTATATAAGTTTATGGAGCTGTGTTATGAAAAGAATTTAAGTGGTGTAAATGCAAAGACAGTGATGATGATATATGTGTGAAGAGCTATATTAGTGAAGGTATCAAAGGAGGCTCTTTTGAAGAAGACCTGAATGATAATAAGGAGCCAGCCATATGAAGATAGAAAGAAAGCACAATTTGGATCAAGAAAAAAGTAAATGCAAAGGCTCCATGGGACGGAAGGGGTTTGAGATGTTTGAGGAAAAAGGTCATATGGCTGAGAAGAGCTTCCTAATTCCCAAGGCCTTGAAGCATCCCTTTTAACAACCTGTTGCTAAAGATGAGTTTGAAGGGTCTCCATGGTCTATTTGTGTAAGGGCCTCAGTGTCCCACAGCTGGTCCAAGAAAATGATGCTCTGTAGAAGCAGCAGGCTACTCTTGGGAATAGTAGAGGCACTGAGGAATCATTGCCACCTGTTGGAGTGGGAATGAACTTGCTTGGTAGGTCCACTATCTTGGTCCCAGATCTATTGTACAATCACAGTGGAGATAGGGATATGCTTTTGCCCCTTTCATATCTGAAAGCAGTTCATCAAAATCCAAGACCCTTGGCTTGAGGCTATTACATGAGGTTGGATTTACAGAGGTATCAACAATGTAGCTGGCAGAAAAGTGGCATGAAATAGAGGATTTAAGTTTTTCATAAGAAAGTTGTATCATAGAACTCAAGCCAGGAGAGGCTAAAAACTAAAAGGAAACAATGACAATGTGTTATAGAATAGCACAACTTATGGAATGCTAGATACACATCCATCTTAATGGTTCCTTTAACTGGGTTGCCTCTGTGAATCTGAGCTGGGTCCATGGAGTTGCCTTGAGTACCTAAGACTATCATTATTTTAGTCCAGAGGCCTACACCTAGAGCTTTAAATGGATAAGAAACACTCTAAAGTGAGGACCAGGTTGCAGTATGGAGTGGAACTCAGCAAATGCCCTGGCACACCCATGAGCCTAAATTGACTAATAAAGTTGCTTTCTTTAATTGTACATTAATTCAGCCACTTGGCCTAGAAATTCACATAGTTATGGAGGATGGTAGATATCGAGGCCAGACACAATAGCTATGCAAATATGTAAGATATATTGGGAGATCACTCTGGAAATGCCTGGGTTTCTGAAACTCAGGTCAGTTTAGTATACAACATGGAATCCCCCCACAACCACCTGAGATCTTCCTGAAAATTTCTGTGAGGCTAGATCATTCAACTCAAACTCCTGGGAAGGTATGTATTCTTTAGAGCACAACAATGCTTTTGTGCAGGTAAATGTAGGAAAACAGTAGCTAACTACCTTAGCAGGGCAGGAAGAGAGGCCTGAGGGGATGTTGGTACCTAGGCTCCATCAGAATTTTTAATTTTTAATGACACCTCACCACAAACAACCAAGACCACAATAATCATTTAATGGCTATTGCAGTTGCCCTCCACAACTCAGAGGATATCTCCACGTTCTGCCCCCCACCCACCTGTTTTAACCCTCCTTTTCTTATCTGGTTTTCTTTGTTTTGATCCCATTGGCTCATATGCAGATTCTCCCTCTCTGCCCAGCCTGTCTGAATTGATGCCTCATTTGGATGATTGACCTTGAGTTGGCATCTTCCCAGGAGATTGTCTCTCAACTTGGCTGTCCTAGCACTACCCACTAGTTCTAGGCAGTTCTAGGGCAAATATTGCTCCCCCTATGCCTATCCAAGGCCCCCACATACCAAAGCTCAGGGATTCCACTTTTTTGAGGGGTTTTGAATAATTATAGTGCTTATTAAAATTATATGTTTACATGTTGGCCTCTTTCAACTTGCCTGTGAGCCCATAAAGGGCAATAGACCTAGAAGCTAAGATCCGCTTCCCCATCTATGAAAATAGAAATAGAAATATCTTCCTTGACTACCCTATAGAGTTCTTCTGAGAATAAAAGGAGAAAAAAGACAAGGTGTAAGTGTAAAGCATCATAAAAATATGTTGTTGTCATCTAAACTCTACTAATAGGGTCTTGAACTCTCTATAATCTGGCTCCCTCCACCTCTCCAAACTCAAGCTCTAGCCAGTCCCATCTCCTTCTATATCCAGCAAGCTTATCCAGGCATTTGGGGGCCATTACTGGCTAGGAGAAACAGCTGGTACTGACCAGGAAATCTGTCATTGTTAAGAACTTTGTAACAACCACACCCATCTTACTCTACAATTTAAATGCAGATAGTGCAAAGGTACAAAAGAAAGCAGGAGTAAGAAGGCTGAGGAACCCCCTGTGACTCAGCCAGGATGCTTGCCACTCACATTTCCTGCCTTCCTCATCAGCAAGCCTTGACTTTGAACCACCAAAGAGGTACCCCATTGTTGGGCAGCCACTTTATTGCACACAAGGCATGCACAACTCATTCCTACTTCCTGGTCTTTGCTTACACCAAGCTCCCTCCTTGGAATATACTCCTCTTGCCCTTTACTTTGTTAGATTCCCCTCATCTTTGAGGCTCCAACTCCATGTCCTTCAGGAAGCCTTCCCAGAATGCTCTTTTATCATAATTCACCCCCTCCCTCTGACTCCCTGCAGCACTTAGAATCTGCACCTCAACAATTCAGCATCTACATTTAGTCCCACATCATGTATCTCTCTCTAAATGTTTTGGGCTGGTGAGGCCTGTTTCCTTGACTTCTCTAACTTTTGCTGTGATCTCTAGCCAAATCCTGGGTACACAGTAAGAACTCGATAAATTCTTGCAGTGGAAGAATATATTTAAAGGCTAATGAAAAATAAATAAATAAAGGCTAATGAAAGGGGAAATTGGTAAAGTCAAAGATAGACCTTATCCACCTCTCAATTTTGCCTCTGGCTGCCCTTTGACGGGCAACTCCACAGATGAAGCTCTTTGGTTACATACAATCAGATGGCATACTGCATAAGAGATTAGAGTTGAAACTGATTTGGTATGGGAAAAAGTTTGTAGTTTTAGTAATATCTGATCTCAGGAAAAAATTATAATGGCCTGCCTGAAATTAAATATGATATGCGATTTTGCTATTAGGTGGATAGTTTATTTTTCTCCTAAAGAACTGAAAACATTTTATGTCCTCATTACGGTTTCACTTAACATTTTATGAGTGTCTGCTCCATGCTAGGCCAAGCACTGGACCCTGTGGACAAGAAGATGAAAGAAATCCAGCATCTGCCCTGAAGGATCTCAGCAGCTGGGGGTATCAGGCATGTAAATAATCACTTAAGTCCAATGAAGGATAGAGGCCTGGACAGTGTCGCAGCTTCATAGAGGAGATAACAAACGAAAAAACTTACTGAAAGTCCTATCAGCAGGACACTTGGGTGGCTCAGTAGGTTGGGCATCCAGCTCTTAGTTTGCATTCAGGTCTCATGGATGAAGGGACTGAGCCCTGAGTAGGGTTCCTTGCTCTATGGGGAGTCTGCTTGGAGATTCTCTCCCTCTGTTTCTCCTCCTGTCATGCATGCTTGTGTACCCACTCTCTCTCATAAATAAATAAATCTTTTTTAAAAAAGAAAGTCCTATAAGCTATTGGCCCATAGTGAATTTTTAAATATTATAAAATATGGGGGTGCCTGGCTGGCTCAGTTGGTGGGGCATGTGACTCTTGATCTCAGGGTTATGAGTTTAAGCCCCACCTTGGGTGTAGAGATTACTTAAAACAATAAAATCTTTTTAAAAATATGATAAAACATGATAATTTACCTCCCTGTCTATATCTATCTAGTGGACCACATTTTAGGGGTTAAAAAAAATCTAGACAGTTTAAACTAAAGGAGTTTTTCTGACTATCGGATCATGTAGTCTTTAGTGAAGTAAATAATGATTTATTTATCATCATGAAGCAAATGCAATGCCCTAATTGCCAGTCTGATAACTAGTACACTTGGAAAATAAATTGCAGTTGAACTTGCACCCCCAAGAATTATTTTCCTTGAAAGAAAGTACTAGAACTTTCTAGTAGGAGTCCACATATATCTCAGTTCTGCAGATGCATAAATCCTAAAAATATGCCAGAACTTCATATTGATATGCTTGGAGGGAAAAAAAATTGACAGTTCCTCAAACACAGGTCTTAGGCATCCATAAGAAGTTGTGCTCAGGAGCACTTGGTTGGCTTAGTCAGTCAAGTATCTGCCTTCTGATCAGGTCATGATTATGGGGTCCTGGGATTGAGCCCCACGTTGGGCTCACTGCTCAGCAGGGCATCCGTGTCTCCCTCTCCCTCTACCCATCCACCCCCATTAGTGCTCTTTCTCTCTCTCTCTCAAACAAATAAAATGTTTTTTTTAAAAAGCCACTTTGGGGGCAGCCCGAGTGGCTCAGCAGTTTAGCACTGCCTTCAGCTCAGGGCCTGATCCTGGAGACCCGGGATCGAGTCCCACATCGGGCTCCCTGCATGGAGCCTGCTTCTCCCTCTGCCTGTGTCTCTGCCTCTCTCTCTCTCTCTCTCTCTCTCTCTCTCTGTCTCTCTCTCTGTGTGTCTCTCATGAATAAATAAATAAAATCTTAAAAAAAAAAAGCCACCTTGGTGGCTCAATGGTTGAGCATCTGCCTTTAGCTCAGGTTGTGATCCTGGGGTCCTGGGATCGAGTCCCCCATTGGGCTCCCCACAGGGAGCCTGCTTCTCCCTCTGCCTATGTCTCTACCTCTCTCTGTGTCTCTCATGAATAAATAATAATTTTTAAAATGTAAATTTTTATATAGTTCCAGATATCCGTGGCCAAATACTGCCTCCTAGACTGTCATTCACACCTAGAATTGGCAAAAGAACCCTTCCTTTGAACCTTGGATCAGAATTTGTGATTTGGAAAATATGCTCAGCCTTCTGGGGTAAGGTGATCAGCCAGGGATGGGCTTTGAAAAATCTGGGGTGGGGAAATATTTTGGAGTAACCCCTCAGATCATATCACAGCAGGAGTGTCTCTGATTTTTCAGGCACACTAAGGAAGTGATTTTCTTCCGGTGGGCACCCCCAGCTCCTTTCAGAGTGTAAACACTCCTGAATTACCTAATGCAATTATACAGACCATATAATGCAATAGCACACACCAGAGTTAAGGCCTTGAACACAGTGGTGAAAGGAGAGGGTTGTAGAAAATAGGAAAGAAGAATGAAAGAGGAAAGGTGGGATCATTGATGTGAACCTGGCTGAACCACTGCTCTCCTGAGAGCTAGCCCAAATCCATAACTTTGTATATATATATGTTCAGTAACTCTCTTCTCAATGTTTCCAAGTTAAAAAAAAAAAAGTTAAGATTGGTTACTCCTGCTTGATTAAGATGTTAAAGGAGAAGCTTGACAGAAGAATAAAGATTAAACTTCCTGTTCAGAAGTTTCTAACTAGTGGCTCCTCAAATCCTCATTCTGTAAAAAAGTTACCTTTGGAACAGCAGCAGGTAGTTGTGGTTATTATTATATGGTTTTTAATTGTTCCATTTATGCCAGAATTATTTTATAACAGTGCTATAATATAAGTACTATTATTATTCCCCTTTCATACGTGAGGAAACTGAGGCTCAGAGATGTTAACCTGCCCAAGCTGGAGTCTTATTTCACACTAACATTCATTTGACTCCAATCAAGCTCACAGGCTTTCCATTAAACTGGATGGGCTCTGACTCTACAATTGATGCATTTGCCCTCAGGAAGTTTCCTCCCCGTGACCTGGCAATGGGCCTCTAGCTCTCTAAGCATCTCTTGTACCCATTTGGCTGACAATCCTACACCCTTCTGCGCAGAGGTCTCACTGGTATTTACTCCACCCCTGGCTTTTGCCTGGCTCATGCATAGGCCTACTCTCTGCTGCCGCCTCCTGGCCCAACCCAAGACCTGTCCCAGTGGCTGCTGCACTGAAAGGCACCTGCTCCCCTATTTGCAGCCCCAATCCTACCTAGGTTGCCCAGATGGCCCACTAAACAGCAGGTCTAGAAAGAAGAACAATTCATCTGACTAGCTTACATTTGACTTCGTCAAAGATTTCCCAGACTCTGACACTGGTATCTATTTCAGAAGTACACTTCTACAACTTATCTTTTTTTTTTTTTTTTTAACAACTTATCTTAAGATCACCTGTTCCCTGTTTTGGTAATTACATGTCCAGAAGACAAAGTGACCAGGGTAAAGTGCTTTCATTCCCAGGGGACATTGGAAACACTGAAAAATTCAAATTTCTTTGTGGTAAATTTTGACACTGAAAAGCTGAATAGAATATCAAGGAAACTTGTTTTGTGTTTATTTTTTTAAGATTTTATTTATCTATTCATGAGAGACACGGAGAGAGAGGCAGAGACACAGGCAGAGGGAGAAGCAGGCTCCATGCAGGGAGCCTAATGTGGGACTCCATCCCGGGACCCCAGGATCACGACCTGAGCTGAAGGCAGATGCTTAACCACTGAGCCATCCAGGTGGCTGTTTTGTGTTTAGATCCCATGTGGAGAATAACTGAGGGAAAGAACATCTAGAAAACACATGGAGAATTGCTCTCAGCCAGTCTCTTCTCCTCAGTACAATGGAAGATGCTAGGGTGACCACAGAGTAGCAGGAACTTTGACCAGGGTGCACTAGGTCTTGCCTAGCAAGCGCTGTTGGAATTTCCTCCTTTGTATTCAAGATGAAGTCCTCAGCAAAGTCAGTCTTCTTGACAAGGTCAGGGCGTTCAACAGTATCTAAGACAGCCAACTTGGCTGAAAAAGATTTATGTTTAAAAGGACTTCTAAAGAGCACTGGACCAGGAGTCAGGGACCTAGGTTCTAATTCTAAGCACTGCAACTAATCAGAAGTGAAGTTTTCACGAGGAGGAGAGATATTGGGAGGATGATAGTAGTCTAACTGAAAAAGCCATAGGGCTTTTTAAAAATTTTACTACAAAGAAGCCATGATTCTAATGCTGGCACTGTGAAAAGAAAAGCAATAGATGTTTGGGGACAGTTATATCAGATAAGACTGTTTTACTATGATGTAAAATAATGCCACACAACATTTATGGAGCACTTTTACCATGTGCCAGGTGCCATATTAAAACCCATTTAAATCATCATGTCAAGCCACTTAGGCAGGTTCTCTTAATTTAGAAAAGGTAAGCAACCTGCTCAAGGCCTTATGACTAGAAAGAGGCAGAACTGGGAAATGAACGGCTTTGTATGTATAAAGTGTAGGGTATGTGTGCAGGTGAGCGCTCCTGCATGCATGCATGTGCATGTGCATCCATGACTCTAAAGTCTGTGTTGGTAGCTTCTATCGCTACCTTCCCATTTTGCTAACGGTTTTAAGTTGTTATTGTTTATAATGAAATTATTTTAAAATAGGTAACACATGTATATGGTACTTGACACAAAAGGTAAGAAAAAAAGAGTGAAGAGTAAGTATAATATAAATAGTCCCCTTCGCACTCCTGTCTCCCAGACAGCCAAAAACCCATTCAGGACACAAACACTGTTAACAGTTGCTTTTCAAATTTAAAGAAAATTAGTTTTACAAAACTGTGGCTTGGCACTGCATCATTTCATAGTCCATGTAAACCTGGGCCATGTTATTATGGATTTTTACTTGAATTTAAACATTTTTTTGTGCAAAACATTCTTCAAAATTGATCCCGTAGAAAACAAGAAAACAGCTCATAGTGCCTTGCGAATGCTAATGCTTTTCCAACATTAATTGTTCAATTTGGCTAATCAAGCTTAGTGATATGGTATATTCTAATTCTTTTACATTTTCTATTTCAATGACGTAACTTCTTTTTACAATAAGATGGAACATCTGTCTGATGAAAAATAGGCCATTATTATTCATCTTAAGCCATGAAGCATCGTTCAACGGCTCTGAACTAATGGTCATTACATCAAATAGGTTTTACTTTAATCATTATTTCTAATACATGTGAAATTAATACACAGTGTTTGTCATTACTGAGCACTAGAATATAATTCTAGAAGAAGCAATTAATGTCTATCAGAAGTTTTTTGAAATATGATTATCAAATACTCGACTAATGAATCATTTGCATATCTGAAATTATAACCTAAACATCAAGCATTCTTGTGATAGGACGCATTAGGTTTAATAATGGAAAAAAAAGAACAAGAGAGATTTCAAATATTAAGTTATATACTTCGTCCACTTCCCTGGCAGCTCGGGATTTTTTCTGAGGAGAATTCATTTTGAAAAGAACAGTTAAACAGCTTCAGGGAAAGGCCCTTTGGGGGCTTTTCCAGGAATTGGAATTCTCATTTCTCTTAATTTTTTTTATTTACATAAAAAAAGGAAAGTAGTTTAGAAGACCTGCATCTCTCAATTAAAAAAAAAATCATGGTTAATTGTCAAATTCAATCTCTATATAGAGAAATGCCATCCGTTTCCAAATGTTGCTTGTAAACTCTCTCGGCAAAGGGGCAAAGAATAATGCGCTGTATTTCCCCTGCAGTGTTATATGGCGCGTTCACCTTAAGGAGCATATGCTGCTCTTTTGAAATATGCAGACTCCCCTCTCATTGTACAGGGCCTCTGTGAAAAGATTGAGGGCTCTACAGAATTAACATATGAATAGGCTAACATACCTCCCAAGAAGCCCCTGCACGAGGGGGCACAAAAGGAGGAGATCCTTTTATTCATTTTGTAGTTAATGAAGAGTAAGAGGACCCTTTCTGACCAATTTTCTTGGGGACTCAGATTTAAAGTTAAAATGTTGCGTATAGAAAATACCCACTTAAACTCGGATGCTCTACTCTTCCCTCCTTTATAACCAACCTAGCACACTGAACAAGGCTAATGCATAATATCTGAAAATAGTCATTGCCGGGATCAATATTAATCATCGAAAGCTGAGAAAGTTGGTCATCGCTGTTCTTGCCAACTGGCTGCTCAACTGCAATCACTTAAGCAACAGCGCCTTAACTGGAAGACGTGGACCTTCAGGATTAGTTTAGGGCCAGTGTTCGGGATGTGAGGACATGGTCAGGGGGCTGTTAATGTAATGTTTCTGGGGAACAGAGTCTAGGAAGTATGATTGAAACCAGACCCTCAGTCCAAAGGAATAAGGCCAGATTGCACAGGATTACTGTTAGCAAAAGTCTAAGCAGGGCTCAAGGAGCCATTTGTGAAGGACATTAGAGTACCTGCCACTCTGGTAGCTCTCATTTAGGGCTCCATATATCTTTCCTACTTAGAAGCAACAATTAGGTGTCACCTCTTCCAGGTGTCGCCTCCCATGACCTCCATGTCTGAGTTAGGAATCTTCCTCTGTGCTCCCACAGCACCCTGTACTTCTTACAATATCACACAAAAATTCTGGCATGATTACATAGAAATGTTTCCATGTCCATTATCCTCATTATGTTGTGTAAACTCTCTGAGGGTCATACCCATGACCATGCTGTTTTTTGTAATGTCTGGTCTATAGTACAATGCCAAGCACATAATTGATGTTCAGTATTTGCAGACTAATAAAACGCTTGGTTCTAGGAAGAAACTAAGTCCATGACATAACCATGGTTAGGGAACCTGGCAAATTGTTTCATGGCCCCAGTGTGTTGACAAGTCCCTGTCCATGGAGCAGTCAACCTGTTGGACTAGATCACCACCATTTTGGTTCGGGGTAATGCTTCCTGCTAGAGTGGCACTGTTGCCCAGAGTGTCACTGGAATTAGCGTAAAGGAAATTAGATGGAAGGCCAAAAGGGTGCAGAATCAGGGTAAGAGGTATAAGAACAAATAAAGAAGGCCAGAGTGAGAAACAACCTGGACCCTGAGTGAGGTGGGATGGGGCAGGAATGGAAAGATCCTATGAAACCAAACCAGTAGAGACAGGAGACTATAACTTTGATTTAAGATGAGAGCCATCAAACTATGTCCTGTAGGTCAGATCTAATCCCTAGTCTGTTTTTGTACACTCTGGAATTTAAGAATTTTTTAAAAGGTTTTTAAATTTATTTATTCATGATAGAGAGAGAGGCAAAGACATAGGCAGAGGGAGAAGCAGGTTCCCCTCAGGGAGCCTGATGCAGGACTCGATCCCAGGACCCTGGGATCATGCCCTGAGCTGAAGGCAGACACTCAACCACTGAGCCACCCAGGTGTCCCCAAGAATGGTTTTTGTTATTAAATGTTTGGGAGAAGAAAAAGGAGGAGAAGGAAGAGGAGGTAAGGAAGAAAAAGCAGCAGCAGCAACAGAGATGGTATGTGGCCCACAAAGCCCAAAAATATTTGCTATCTGGCCTTTCACAGAAAAAGTTTGCCACTCACTGAATTAGCTGAATAAAATCAGGAAAGCAAAAGTAAACCTATCCTCAAGCACAGACATGCTCATATACACACATGCATGTGTATACGTGCACACACACACACACACACACACACAAATGCACTGTAATAATGGAAAACCATTTTGTTGTCATTTGAAAATACCAAAGGCAAAAATTTTGCCCTGTGACATTTGTGAAAATGGAAATTAACCATTTGTATTCTTTGGTAACTAAACTAACCATAAATATGATATTTTGCAAGGTACTATTTCCATATATTGTTTGAAGACCGATTTTTGTCTATACTAACCTCTCAAAGATGGGTGTCTTCTCCAGCCTCCACTGTAATCATTCTATTTGCCCTTGGACCTTTACCTAACAATGAGAATTTTACACCTCCAGAGAAGAGACTGCATAATGTGAATATATTTGAAAGATAATAACTTCGATTTGATCTTATTCAATAATGTTCTTTGAAATACAGTCATAGAATGTTTCAGAGCTGAAAGATACTTCAGAGATCACATCATCCAAACCCTTTTTTTTACCTCGAGGAAAACAAGAGATTAAGTAATTTATCTGAGGCTTCAAATAAATCAAGGGCAGATAGAGACCCAGAAATCCTGGTTCCAAGCTCTCTCACACCGCTGCTTCCACATAGTATCTATCCCGTCCCAAAACTCCTAGAGGGCAGGACTGTGTGTTTTCTTTCTTTTACAAGTGCAGAGCCCACGGCCTGACACATAGTTAGTATTCCAAAATGTGTGTTGAATAAATGTATGGATGTTAATCGTGGCTAACATTTACTTTGTACTTACCATGTGCCAGGCACTATGCCAAACACTTTTACATGCATTATCTTGTTGGATTCTCGTAACAACCCTCGGAATAGGGTTTTTTTTACTCTATTTTATTTCTGTGCCTTTTAAAAGTAAGGCACAGAAAGATGAAGTGACTTGCCCAAAGTCACACAGCTAGGAAGTTGTAGAATTAGGTTTGGAATCCAGGTCTTTCTAACTCCAGAGCCAGTGTTTTTCATCACCACCCTAAATGTGTGATAAGGACCAACGAAAACATCAATTCTGAAATTATGCTGAAATGCTAACCCTGTGTGCTTATTCATCAAAATACAATTTCCTACCATGCCTTTACTCAGCAAATGAAGCCCAGTGAACAGGACCCTCAACTTGTTTTTCCTGGCTTTGCCCTGACTCCCTGTGTGGCCCTACACAATCAGCTAATCTCTCAAGTTCCCTAGTTCCCCAAATCCATTACATAGTCCTGCTTTTTGTGTCACCCCAGGGTGTCTCCAATTATCTCAGAGGGGTTTCACGAAATTCTCAAAACAAATTTTAAACGCGATGCTTTTTTTTTTTTTAAGAACATATGCTTTACAAAACCCTTAGGGGTATAGAAGGGATTTCCTTCAAACAAAACAAAACATGAAAATGGGGCTGTAGTTTTTAATATTCCGAGAATTTGAGCTGAATGTTAAGGGATGCAGCTCCATCTGCTGGACATCAAACACACTAATATAATAATAGAAGTTAAATATTGATAACAGGGCTTATTTATAATCTGTAGCATCTGTTCTAAACATCCATTATGTTAAGTAACAAAAATACATGGCTATTGTAAAAAAATTGTAAAACAAAATTTGCCATGCATAAATACAAGCATAATCTTGCCTCTCCTTGATACCTATCACAGTAAGGTTTCTTCCTTCTGTTTCTATGTATCTATATCTCTTTCTACACAGGTGAGAACATTTATGTACAGTGATATAAACTCTATATTTCGAAACGTTATATAACAAACATTTTCCATGTCATTTAATAGTCCCCACAGGCACGACTTTTAATAGCTACATGAAATATTCTATGTTAAGATTACACAATAGGAGTGCCTGGATGGCGTGGTCAGTTGATGAGCATCCCACTCTTGGTTTCAGCTCAGGTCATAATCTCAGGGTCCTGGGATGGAGCCTAGCCTCAGGCTCCCTGCACAGCAGGGAATCTGCTTGTCCCTCTTCCTCTTCCTCTGCTTCTCCTCACTTGCATGCACGTGCTCTTTCTCAAATAAATAAAATCTTTAAAAAAAAGATCATACAATAATGTATTTACCCACATGGCCATTGTTGGACATTTAGGTTGACTGACAATTTGGTTATTATAAGTGAGCCTCTCTTTGTATAAATTTTGTCCAGATCTTGGCTTACTTCCTGGGGAGTGATTGCTATTAACAGTGGAACTATGGGTCAAAGGGTAAAATTATATTTTAGTTTCTGAAACATATTGTCAAATTGCTTTCCAAAAAGACTGCATCAGTTTACCCTCCCATTATCAGAGTATGAATGGCCTTCTTATGGCACCCTCGCTAACACAGAGTATTGTCTTTTATCATCTTTGCTAATTAATAGGTGAAAATTGGTCTCTTGTTGTTCCATTAGCATTTTTGATTACTAGTGCAGGTGAACATTTATTCATATGTTTATTAGCCATTCACATTTCCTCTTTTGTGACTTGTTCATTAATGTCATTTTCCCATTGAGAGCCTTTGTATTTTCTTATTATTTTGTATGTGCTCTTTAGATATTAAAGACATTATTTTTTCTCTCATACTTGTGGCAAATATTTTTCCAAGCTTGTTCTTATATTTGACACATAGAGGCTTTTCATTTTATATTGTCAGATATTTTAATAGTCTCTTTTACAATTTTTCTCCAATTGCTTTTAAGTTTGGTATGTCCTCTATAAAGAAATGGGATATTCACATTTTTATAGTTCTAATTTTTGATCCAGATTTTTATGGTTTCCTTTTTTATTCACCTGTAATTAATTTTGATGTGAAATATGAGATATGAGAATATATTTTTATAGGTTTTTAAAAGGTTTTATTTATTTGAGAGAGAGTGAGCGAGAGACAGCAAGAGCAGGGAGGAGATGGAGAAGCAGATCCCTTGCTGAGCAGAAAGCCCGACCTGGGGCTCGATCCCAAGACCCTGGGATCATGACCTGGGCCAAAGGCAGACACTTACTGACTGAGCCACTCAGGTGCCCCAAGGATATATTTTTAATATCACATTCATTGAATTGTTAAATTATCACCAACATATATTTCATATAGCATTATCCTTATGCTCTACAGAGAGTTGCAAAGCTTCAAATTTGGCAATAAATTTGAGAATGGTTTGCTTTTGGCTGACAAAGATTCTGGAGATATGTAGGGAGCCATTGTAGAGTTTTGAGCAGATAATTCACATGATCACATCTGTTATTAAAATAAGGTGACTATCATAAACTGTAGAGTAAGAATAGAGCAGAGGGTTTGGAGACAGCCATGCCAGATAGTTGACAGTTCTCTGAAGGATTTGGGTTCTCTCCTAAGTCTTAATAGGTATCTTCCTCCCTACCTTTTTAAAAGAAATAATCTACTTAATAATTTTGGTATATTCTGGATACTGTGTTAAGCACTTTAGGAGGAGGTAGGACTCAAACCTAAAGATTTGGGGGTAATTAAATGAATATAAAACACCTAAAACAGTGTCTGGTTTGGTAAATTGCAGCTTCTCATCCCCTCACCCATCATTGGGCCCTTATGAACTTAAAATTTTATATAAAAATATGCTGGTGTCACATGAACAAAATATTCCAGCAATTATAGGAGACTTATTCAAACTTAATTGGGTATCATTTTGTACTTTCAACATTTGTATAAAATGAGCTCTAGCATGTCAGTCAGGAAGCCTGGTTTCTAGTCCATCTTCTAGTACTAGATAGTTATGTGACATTGGGCAAGTCACTTGACCACAAAGTTCCCTTGTCTGCGTAACAACAACAAAAAGCAATCATATCCCTCATGAGATCTTCTGTATAAAATAAAAGCAAATCTGAAATGGATGGGAAAATTCAAAATTCTACATGATTTTATAGATTCCCCAATTTAGCAACCAAAATTCTTAGGCCATGAAAATGCCTATGGAAACCATTGCAACAAACAATGAATATGGTCTCTTTGTTTTAATTTGTTTTGTTTTTATTTTTCATTATGTCAATTTTCAAATGTATACAAAAGTAGAAAAATAGTATAATTAACCCCCATGACCAGCTTTAATAAACATTAACTCTGTTTTTTAAAAAAAAAAAAGATTTTATTTATTTATGAGAGACACAAAGAGAAAGGCAGAGACACAGGCAGAGGGAGAAGCAGGCTCCATGCAGGGAGCCCAATGTGGGACTTGATCCCAGATCTCCCTGAAGGCAACACTAAACTGCTGAGCCACCCTGGCTGCCCTGCCTTGGTTTTTTTTTGATATAGCCTTTCAATATTTTATTCTTCTGGGTATTTTTTAAAGATTTATTGATTTATTGATTTATTTATGATAGACATAGAGAGAGAGAGAGGCAGAGACACAGGAAGAGGGAGAAGCAGGCTCCATGCAGGGAGCCTGATGCAGGACTTGATCCCGGGACTCAAGGATCGCGCCCTGGGCCAAAGACAGGCACCAAACCGCTGAGCCACCCAGGATCCCCTCTTCTGGGTATTTTAAAGCAAAATCTAAGACATATGAATAGGGTCCACTTTTATGATGACAAAAATAATGAGGAAATTTTATTTGGTTTTCTCAAATCCTGAGGAAAAAGTTCATTTTAAAATCTGGCAAAATCCAAGCTGATGTTAATTTCCCTTGGTCCTTCTGCTTTTAAAATGTTGCAGAAAATGAATCTCCAATCTAAATACATAATACATTAATTCATCAGTCCAGGCCAAGGGCTAGTGAATTCTAATTGTCTATAGAAGACAAGCAGGTGGGGGGTTCCAGCTAAGTCTATGCAGAGGGCAGCATTTTCATTTCTATAATAACAGTATTCATAACATCAAATGTTTAGCTGTTTTAGTATATTAAACGAGTCTGGCTTGAGGGTAATTCTGACCAGAGATTTAACTATTCTTGACAAAGTGAGTGAAGGTAAGAAGACTAATTAAAATTATCTTCTTTAAGAAGAAATTTATTTAAAAGAAATAAAAATGAAAAAAATAAAAATAAAAAATAAAAATGAGCTGCCCTGCCCACTCAATAAAGAAGGTAGGAACCAATTTCTCCCTAAACCAGAGTACCTGTAATTTTTCCCATGTGTCTAGTTTACAAAGCTCATCCACATTCATGATCCACAGCTTAATGACAGAAGTAGATTCATGTACCCATTTGTACAAATGAGAAAGTGAGGCCTCTAGAGTTCTCACTAGCTGGAAGAGACAAAGCTAGAGACTAGAGTCCAGTTCTCTTGTTTCCTATATCAGGGCTGACCCCCTATTTAAGCAAGTTTATCAAAAAAAGAATGAATTTCTTCACCTCCTATTCCCCATCTCCCTGGGACTTAACAAAGTACCTGTACTTTGTAGCAGCAAATATTTCTTGCCCATCTGACTACTGCCAAATAATGGGAAAGAAAGAATAAAAATAGGTAGAAAGAAAAAGGAGAAATTAGATAAACAAAGGAAGAGGAAATAACATTAATAAGCTTAGCAGATAAAGCATAATCTAGGAGAATGAAAACATAGAGAAAAACCTGTTAAAGCACAGTAAAGAGTCATATGTCAGAAAAAAAAAAAAAGATTTAAATGCCATATACCAAAAAGCCGACAGTGATGGTAATGACAACTGCAACTACTACCACTTTAATATAGTAGGCTCAGTGCTAAGCCTATTAACCCTCTGAGGTAGGGAAGTAATATTATTATCCCCATTTAATGGGTGAAGAAAGTAGGGCTCAGAGAGGTTAAGCAACTTGCCCAAGGCTATAGAGCTAATAAGGGTAGAGCTAGGATTCCAACCCAGCCAGTCTGACTCAATTTTCATTTTTTTATATTTTCTATACTTTGCAAATTTTCTACAATGAGCATGTATTACCTTTATTTTTTAATCCTGTAGCATTCATCGTGTATAGAAATAATTTTGTCATTACATCATTAAGTATAGTTAATTACTATTTCTATTCATCATTTGTATGTCACCTCAATTAGACTGTTAAGAGCCTGTGTCTAAGGGAGTGTCATGTTTTAATGCATATTATAGCTGCTCGATGAATACTTCTTAAATGAATGGACAATGGAGAGAAAAATGTGGGAGTATGAAGCAAAACAACCACCACAAAAAGGGGGTTTAGGGAGGTAATGAAAGAGATAGATGAGGAATAGAAAAACAGGCACAGAAACATAATGATCAAGAACAGGAGATGTATGTGGGACATAGGTAGAAAGACAAACACATAACAATAAAGCAGGGCAAATAAGAAAGGAAGCTTGCCATATAGAACCCTGTTTTAGTGAAATTGTAAACTAAAATTAAAGCTAAAATGAATTAACAAAGAGAAACCGGTTAGTTATAGGCAAGAAAGGAGACTTTTAAGATATGGCACTTTAAATTTTTTAAATAGAAAAATTGTTTCAAAGTACCTTATGAGAGGGGGAAGTACTAAAATTGCTTTTCTGGCAAAGCCTGTCCCTTCATCCAACAATTATCCAAAGATACTTGAGATCTCATCTCCATAAATTCAATAGGCAATTGGGGCCACTTTCTCTTTTGAGACCAGATGCAGAAACAGAAATTACAGTCATTTCCTATATTGCAGAAATTAGCTGGCCAGTTGAAAGCCACCTGCACGCATAATTCACATCATCAGAGGTTGGCATCTAGAAGGCTCAAGGCCCTGTCCTCTCTGCCACGTACTTCACCCATGTAGAAGCTAAGCTCAGAAAACCAATGGTGAAGTTTAGGTTTGCTGTTTGCCACGTTATGAGAGGGTGATCTCTTGGTTCCTGACCTCTTGGGAATTAAAGACTAATAATAATTTTTTTCTCATAGTAATACATACACATAGTTAAAATAATACTGAGGCATGGCTGATAGCAAATAACAGCAGTTCCCTGCTCCACCATTCACCATCATCCTCACAGGAAGCAACACTTTTTTATAGTTTCAACTATTTTTCTGATTTATATATTATATAATCTAAATACTATGCCTAAATAGCTATGTATTTAACAATTTTAGATGTTATCTATTGACTTTCTTTTATAATAGTTAAGAATTTAGCTTTCTTATACTTCTCACACACAACGCCACATCCTTCACTTCCCTTAATCCATCTATCACAATTCTTGGTTAAATGAGTAGCCAAGGGCAGCCCCGGTGGCGCAGTGGTTTAGTGCAGCCATCAGCCTGGGGTGTGATCCTGGAGACCCCGGATGGAGTCCCACATCAAGGCTCCTTGCATGGAGCCTGCTTCTCCCTCTGCCTGTGTCCCTGCCTCTCTCTCTCTCTGTGTCTCTCATGAATAAATAAATAAAATCTTTAAAAAAAATGAGTAGCCAAGTTTATATGATTATTGATTACGTAATTATTGATCACTGCTAAGCAAAGTAGTATATTATTGTTAGTCTTAGCATATTATCATTAGTTTTTTTAATTTCTTCCCCAAAGTTAATAAGTGCTTCAGTATTTCTTTTTTTTTAATATTTTATTTATTTATTCATGAATGACACAGAGAGAGAGAGAGAGAGAGGCAGAAACACAGGCAGAGGGAGAAGCAGGCTCTATGCAGGAACCCCAATGTGGGACTCGATCCCGGGATTCCAGGATCATGCCCTGAGCCAAAGGCAGATGCTCAACCACTGAGCCACCCAGGCATCCCAGTATTTCATTTTTTGTTGGACACTTAACCAACTGAGCCACCTAGGTGCCCCAAGATTCTTGTGCTATTTTTATCCAAGTGTTTAAATAGTTCTGTAAAAAACCTATCAATAATTTTTCCAAATACTCCAACCCATCTGAAATCTGCTGGTTTCATATTCCCCCTGAAGATTGCCCTCTCTCAGCTCTCTGTTCTCCTGCTACAAACTAAGCCAGTTATCTTATGGCCTGGAACATGACTGTACTCCTGGGACTTCTCATCATTCCCTGGAGTTGGATTCTTGGTTTCCTGGATCTTATACTGTGTCTTCCTTTTTCTTGGTTTACTCTCTCATTTCAGTAGAGTACAACCTCCAATAGCTTCCAGAGAAAGTAGTCATAGGAGGAATATTTTGAGACCTTGTATATTCTACTCTAATATTCAACATGACCATGATTGGATTGCTATATAATTTTAAGATGAGAATCATATTCCATTAAAAAAATTAGACATTTATGGTCAATTGATTTTCAACCAGGATGCCAAGACCCTTCAATATGAAGAGTTGTGTGTTCAACAAGTGCTAGGACAACTGGATATGCACAAGCAGAATAATGAAATTGGACCCTTAAATCATACCATATTCAAAATGAATAAAAGATAAACTCAAAATGAATCAAAGATCTAAATATAAGAGCTAAAACTATAAAACTCCAGAAGATGCTTCTGCACAGCAAAAGAAACAGTCAACAAAACTAAAAGACAACCTACAGAATGGGAGAAGATATTTGCAATTGACATATCAGATAAAGGGCTAGTATCCAAGATCCATAAAGAACTTATTAAACTTAACAGCAAAGAAACAAACAATCCAATCATGAAATGGGCAAAAGACATGAACAGAAATCTCACAGAGGAAGACATAGACATGGCCAACATGCACATGAGAAAATGCTCTGCATCACTTGCCATCAGGGAAATACAAATCAAAACCACAATGAGATACCACCTCACCCCAGTGAGAATGGGGAAAATTAACAAGACAGGAAACAACAAATGTTGGAGAGGATGTGGAGAAAGGGGAACTCTCTTGCACTGTTGGTGGGAAACTGAACTGGTACAGCCACTCTGGAAAACTGTGTGGAGGTTCCTCAAAGAGTTAAAAATAGAGCTACCCTATGACCCAGCAATTGCACTGCTGGAGATTTACCCCAAAGATACAGATGCAGTGAAATGGCAGGACACCTGCACCCCAATGTTTATAGCAGCAATGTCCACAATAGCCAATCTGTGGAAGGAACCTCAGTGTCCATCGAAAGATGAATGGATAAAGAAGATGTGGTTTATGTATACAATGGAATATTCCTCAGCCATCAGAAAGGACGAATACCCACCATTTGCTTCAATGTGGATGGAACTGGAAGGTATTATGCTGAGTGAAGTAAGTCAATCAGAGAAGGACAATCATTATATGGTTTCATTCATTTGGGGAATATAAAAAATAGTGAAAGGGAATAAAGGGGAAAGGAGAGAAAATGAGTGGGAAAAATCAGAGAGGGTGACAAAGCATGAGAGACTCCTAACCCTGGGAAATAAACAAGGGGTAGTGGAAGGGGAGTTGGGTGGGAGGATGGGCTGATTGGGTGACAGGCACTGAGGGGGGCACTTGACGGGATGAGCACTGAGTGTTATGCTATATAGGTTGGCAAATTGAACTCCAATAAAAAAATGTAAAAAAAAAAAAAAAAAAACTCCAGAAGATAAAACAGGTATGAATCTTCATGACCTTGGATTAGGCAATCGTTTCATTTGCCCACAGAACCAAAATGCAAATATGTAAATGAGACTTCATTAAAACTAAAAACCTTTTGTGCTTTTAAGGACACTCAACAAAGTGAAAGATAACACATAGATTGGGAGAAAATATTTGCAAATTATCAGATAGGGGACTTATATCTGGAATACATAAAGAATGCTTACAAATCAATAATGGAAAGATAAATTACCCAATTAAAAATGGGTATATTGGGCAGCCCTGGTGGCCCAGCGGTTTAGTGCCGTCTTCAGCCTAGGGCGCGATCCTGGAAACCCGAGATCGAGTCCCACATTGGGCTCCCTGCATGGAGCCTGCTTCTGTCTCTGCCTGTGTCTCTGCCTGTCTCTCTGTGTGTGTCTCTCATGAATAAATAAAATCTTTAAAAAAAATGGGTATATGATTTGAATAGACATTTCTCCAAAGAAGATCTACAAATGGCCAATAAGCAGATGAAGAGAAGCTCAACATCATTTAATCTCTGTTAAATTAAAACCACAATGAGATAAGTGCTACACATCCATGGGGACAACTATAAATAATAATAATAATAATAATAATAATGTGTTAGCAAAGATGTCTTAGAAATTAGAGTCCTCATACACTGATGGTGGGAAGGAAAGATGGCACAGCTGCTGTGGAAAACAGTTTGGTATCTCTTCAACAAGTTAAAGATAGAATTACCATGTAACCCAGCAATTCCACTCCTAGGTATATACCCAAGAGAATTAAAAACATATATCAACACAAAAATGTATATAATTACTGTTATTTTTTTAATTTTTGTTTAATTTTTTAATTTTTTTTAAAGATTTTATTTATTTATTCATGAGAGACACAGAGAGAAAGAGAGACAGAGACACAGGCAGAGGGAGAAGCAGGTTCCATGCAGGGAGCCCGATGTGGGACTCGATCCCAGGTCTCCAGGATCACACCCTGGGTCAAAGGCAGGTGCCAAACCGCTGAGCCACCCAGGGATCCCCACAATTACTGTTCTTAACAGCATTATCCGTAATAGCCAAAAAGTGGAAACCACCCAAATGTCCATTAACTGAAAAATGGACAAAGTAGGGCATCTCCATGCAATAGGATATTATTCAGCCATAGAAAGGAATGAAGTAGTAATGCATGCTTCATTATGGATGAACCTCAAAAACATGCTGAAAGAAGGAAGCCAGACCAAAAAGGTCACATATCATATGATGCCATTTATAGGAAATGTTCAGAGTAGGGAAATTAGTACATACAGAAAGAAGGGTAGTATTTGCCAGGGGCTTGAGAGAGGGGGATGGGAAACATGGGAGAAACTGCTAAAGGGCAGAGTGTCTTTTGGGGGTGACCAAAATGTTCTGGAATCAGATACTGGTGGTGGTTGCACAACTCTGTGAATGTGCTACAAATCACTGCCTTGTATAATTTTAAATGGGTAAATTTTATGGTATGTGAATTATAGTTCATTAAAAGTGTCTTTAGAAAAGTAATACAGAAAAAAATAAATAAAAATTAAAAAATTAAAAATAAATTAAAAAAAAGAAAAGTAATACAGGGACACCTGGGTGGCTCAGTGGTTGAGTGTCTGCCTTTGGCTCAGGGCGTGATCCTGAGGTCCGGGATCAGAGTCCCATATTGGGCTCCTTGAAGGGAGCCTGCTTCTCCCTCTGCCTGTGTCTCTGCCCTTATCTCTCTCTGTGTCTTTCATGAATAAATAAATAAAATCTAAAAAAAGTAATACAATACAATATAGGAACATATGGTTAAATGTGATGATTCAACTGCATTTCTCCTCTCCCCTTCCTCCCCCAAATCCCATAAACATGATACTAAAACGAAAAAAAAAGACATTAACTCAAAAAGAGATCAGAAAATCACTGGGACAGTTTGAGTTTTCACCAAAAGGCAAAGGAAAGACTTTTTTTTTTTTTGGAGAGGGAGAGGGGGTTGGAGGCAGACAGAGGGAGAATTTTAAGCAAGCTCCACGCCCAGTGCAGAGCCCAACACAGGGCACCATCTCACAACCCTGAGATAGTGACCTGAATAGAAATCAAGAGTCAGATGCTTAACAAACTGAGCCATCCGGACGCCCCAGAGGAAAGGCTATCTAACCTGAACAGATTTGAAGGGATGAAATTCAAATTTTTAAAATTAAAAATAGAGCTGTTTCTGTAATTACAAATATACACATATAGGCACATGGATAAATAGAACAGGAGAGGAAACAGCCAAATAGAAGGCTTTCAAAAATTGTGAAAACAGTATAGAGGGCACTATGGCTTGAGCATCTGCAGAGGCAGACAAAGCAGAAGGTAAACTGCTTGCCTGTAGGATGTGAGGAGGCTCAGAACATGGAGGCATAGGACACAGTGGAAAACAGGGATGAAGCACAGGGCTCAAACTACTGAAGGATTTTTAAATGTCAAAATACAAATAATGGAGCCCTCAGGTCCCTTTCCC
Source organism: Canis lupus dingo (assembly GCF_003254725.2). Lineage (NCBI taxonomy): Eukaryota > Metazoa > Chordata > Mammalia > Carnivora > Canidae > Canis > Canis lupus. The sequence continues at coordinate 110,470,599 of NC_064281.1, read as the reverse complement.
CTTTCCTCCCTCAGAGCCTGGCCAGTATCCCTCACCAACCTCCACATCCAAGAAACCTGAAATTGATGTTCTAGTGACAAAAAAGCCACAGACTTGAACCAACAGTCCAGGAGAAGGCTGGTATAAGTTCCAGGCTTCAAAATGGAGGAAGGAGGGTGGATGGACAAATTAGGACCTACACTCTCCTGTTTCCCATCCCGCTCCCAGATTGTCAGCACCCAGATATGTCTCCCACCCCACCTTCTACCCCTAGGTGAGAGATTAGAAGTCTCTGGAAAAAAAGGAATGGGTCCAGAGAAAAGATCCAAGATACTAACATCTGAAGCTTATATATCAGCTTATGGTCATCAAACATTTGAAGAAAATTCCCAACTCTAAAGAGAGAGAACAGACAAACAATAGAATCAAAGGGATTCTGAGGACACAGACAATGAAGGTGGCAGAAGAAAACTTTAAAGCATTATATTTGATATCTTCATTAGAGATAAGAGAAGGCATTCTACTCAGACCAAAAGTACAGAATGCTATATATAGAAAAGGAATATTCTAGGGATGCCTGGGTGGCTCAGTGGTTGAGCATCTGCCTTTGGCTCAGGTCCTAATCCCAGGGTCCTGGATCAAGTCCCGCATCAGGCTTCCCACAAGGAGCCTGCTTCTCCCTCCGCTTATGTCTCTGCCTCTGTGTGTCTTTCATGGATAAATAAATAAAATCTTTTTTTTAAAAAAAAGAAAAGGAGTATTCTAGGACAAGAAAATGTCTTAAAAATTAAAAATATCATAGCTAAAATAGAAGAGTTGGAAGATAAAGATAGAAAATTCCCCCAGGAAAGGAGAGAAAATGAGTGGGAAATATCAGAGAGGGTGACAGACCATGAGAGACTCTTAACTCTGGGAAACAAACAAGGGGTAGTGGAAGGGGAGGTGGGCAGGGGCATGGGGTGACTGGGTGATGGGCACTGAGTGGGGCACTTGACGGGATGAGCACTGGGTGTTATACTATATGTTGGCAAGTTGAACTCCAATAAAAAAATATACAAAGAAAGAGAAAATTCCCCCAAAAGGAAAAAAAAAGAAAAAAGAAGGGAAGAAAGGAAGAACATACCAAAGAGATGGAAAATACAAAGAAAAAATTATAAGAAGTTTAGGGGATCTTTCCAGGCTTAACATTGAACTAATAGAATAGTAATAGCAAATGCTGTGCTTATTACTTCCATAGGTGCTTTATATGGACTGACACATTTCATCCTCTCAACAACCTTATGGGAGAGATGCTATTATTATCATCCAGATTTTACCGATTTGGGGTTGGGGGGAGGCACAGGAAGGCTAAGCTAATTGTACAAGGTGATATAGCTAGTTAAGTGGTAAAATCAGGATCTAAACCTAGGCAGCCTGGCTTAAAAATATTGCACTTAAACATTAATCATATTGCCTCTCCTAGAAGTTTCCAAAATAAAAGGGTAGGGAAAATAAAAGGGAGGAAATCAAAGAAATCATCGAGCATTGCCCATAATTGAAAGATATCACTCTCCATATTAAAATGGCCAACCGAGTGCTATCCATCACAAAGAATAAGTGAAACAATACATGAAGCCACATCACTGTGGAATATCAGAACCTTGAGGATAAAGGGAGGATTCTAAAAACTTTCAAAGAAAAAACAGGTCACAGGGACGCCTGGGTGGCTCAGCGGTTGGGCGCCTGCCTTTGGCTCAGATCCTGATCCCAGGATCCAGGATCGAGTCACATCGGGCTCCCTGCGGGAAGCCTGCTTCTCCCTCTGCCTGTGTCTCTGCCTCTCTCTATCTCTCTCTCTGTCTCTCATGAATAAATAAATAAATAAATCTTTTTTTAAAAAAAGAAAAAAGTCACATTCAAAGAATGTATTGAATAGCAACATTGGATTCTAAAAGATAGTGAGCAATGACTAATTTTTATTGCAATTTCATTGAACTATAATTCACATACCATAAAATTCACCTATTTAAAGTATACGACTAAAAAAATAAAGTATACGATTAAATTATGTTTTCAGTGTATTCACAATGTTGTGCAAAATTCACAAAAATCCATTTTAGAACATTGTCATGGGGTGCCAGGGTGGCTCAATGGGTTAAGCATCTGCCTTAGCTGAGATCATGATCTCAGGGTCCTAGGATCGAGCCCCATCTTGGGCTTCCTGCTCAACAGGGAGCCTGCTTCTCCCTCTCTCCCCTGCTCATGCTCTCTTTCACTATCTCTCTCTCAAATAAATAAAATCTTTTTAAAAATGTTCATTTATTTATTTTTTAAATGTTTAGATCGTTGTCATAACCCTCAAAAAAATCGTGTCCTTTTAAGCCATTACTATCCATTATTCCTATCCCCACCAGCCCATGACAAGCATGTACTCTCTGTCTCTACTGATTTGCTTACTATGGATATTTCATATAAATGGAGCTATTCAAATGTGGCCTTTTGTGAATGGCTTCTTTCACTTAGGATAATATTTTCAAGGTTCATCCACATCATTCCCTTTAATGACTAATATTCCCTTGTATAGATTTATCACATCTGTTTATCTGTTCTTTAGTTAGTAGACATTTGTGTTGTCTCCACTTTGGGGCTATTATGAATAATACTGCTATGAACGTTTTTGTACCCTATACTACTTTTACGATCTGAAAAAAGTTTTTTTTTTTAGATTTTATTTATTTATTCATGAGAGACCCAGAGAGAGAGAGGCAGAGACACAGGCAGAGGGAGAAGCAGGCTCCATGCAGGAAGCCCGACGTGGGACTCGATCCCAAGTCCCCAGGATCACGCCCTGGGCTGAAGGCGGTGCTAAACCACTGAGCCACCTGGGGTTCCCCAAAAAAAGTTTTTTTAAAGGAAGAACTGTGGAGGAAAAATTATATTAGAAACATGACTTCAGGGACGCCTGGGTGGCTCAGCGGTTGAGCATCTGCCTTTGGCTCAGGGCATGATCCCAGGATCTGGGATCGAGTCCCACATCAGGCTCCCTGCATGGAGTTTGCTTCTCCCTCTGCCTAGGTCTCTGCCTCTCTCTTTCTCTCTCTCTTTCTGTGTCTCTTATGAATAAATAAATAAAATCTTAAAAAAAAGCATGACTTCAGCATCCACTCATGATGAATAATGTGAAACATTACCATGATTCTAAAAATCAGAGCCACAGGTGCCTGGCTGGCTTAGTCAGTAGAGCATGCAACTCTTAGTCTCAGGGTTGTGAGTTTAAGCCCACATTGGACATGGAGCCTACAGCAAAAAAATAAAAATAAAAACCAGAGCCATACAAAAAGATATATTCTGATGTGTGTCACTCTCTCTTCCATCCTTACTATCCCATTTTCATTCCTACATTCTTCCTACTCTGTGACCGATCTCCTTAGTTTCTGGTTTATCCTTCCTGGTTTTTTTTTTTCATAAATGAGTACAAACATGTATTTTCTTATATCTTCTTTCTTATATAAGGATAGCATATTACAGATATTCTGTTGAACTTTTTTTCACTTAATATTTTTCATATCAATCCAAAGCAGTTCACACAGAACTTCTTCACTGCTTTTTAGAGCAGCACAGTATTCCATTTTGTGGAGGTAACATAGTTTATTCAACCACTCTTTCTTTGCATTAATATCTCTTTTCATATGTTTATTAGTTATCTGTATCACTTCTTTAGTAAAATATCTGTTCATGTCTTTTGTCCATTTTACAACTGGATTTTTTTTTTTTTACTGTTGAGTTTTGAAAGTTCTTTATATATGCTAGTATTAAGACCTTTGTTGATATGTTTTGCAAATATTTTCTCTGAGTCTGTAACTTTCTTTTTATTGTCATAACAGGGTCTTTTGCAGTGCCAAAGTGTTTTGATTTTTTAAAAAAGATTTTGTCCATCTATTTGAGAGAAAGAGAGGACATGCAAGTGCGGGAAGGGGCAGAAGGAGAGAATATCCAAGCAGACTCCCACTGAGTGTGGAGCCTGATGCCTCATGATCCATGAGATCAGGACCTGAGTCAAAACCAAAAGATGGACACTCAACCAACTGAGGCACCCCTAAAGTCCTTTAATTTTAATGAAGTCCAACTTATTGTTTTATTTTATGTAACGTTCTTTTGGTATTATGCCTAAGACTCTTCATGTAACCTTATTTTCCAAAGATACTCTTCTATATTTTCTGTAAAAATGTTTATAGCTTTATGTTTACATTTAAATATATGATTCATTTTGAATTAATTTTTGTACATAGTGTGAGCTTTACATAGAGGTTTATTTTTTTATTCCCTATGGTTGTCCAATTTTGCCAGCACCATTTGTTGAAAGGAATATCCTTCACTGGACATGAATAAATATCCTGCCTTCACTGAATTGATTTTGATCCTTTATCAAAAATTAGTTAGACTAAGCAATGGTTTCTTTAATATGGCACCATAGTGTAAAAAAACAGAAAAATAGATAAATTTGACTTCACCAAATTTAAAAATTTTGTGCTTCAAAGGATTCCATCAAGGAAGTGAAAAAGATAGTTCACAGAATGGAAGAGAATATTTGAAAATCATACATCTGACAAGAATATATAAAGAACTCTTAGGGATCCCTGGGTGGCTCAGTGGTTTGGTGCCTGCCTTTGGCCCAGGGCGTGATCTTGGAGTCCTGGGATCAATTCCTGCATCAGGCTCCCTGCATGGAGCCTGCTTCTCCCTCTGCCTGTGTCTCTGCCTCTCTATCTCTGTGTCTCTCATGAATAAATAAATATTTTTTAAAATAAATAAATAAAATAAAGAACACTTGCAACTCAATAATAAAAAGACAAATAACCCAATTGAAAAATGAGCAAAGGATTTGAGTAGACATCTCTCCAAAGAAGATAGAGAAATAACCAATAAGCACATTTTAAAAACTCAATATAAAAAAACCCAAACCTTAATATCATTAGTCACTAGGGAAATGGAAATCAAAACTCCAATGAGAGGGACACCTGGGTGGCTCAGCAGTTTAGTGCCTGCCTTCAGCCCAGGGCATGATCCTGGGGTCCCAGGATCAAGTCCTACATCGGGCTCCCTGCATGGAGCCTGCTTCTCCCTCTGCCTATGTCTCTGCCTGTCTCTTTGTGTGTCTCTCATGAATAAATAAATAAAATATTTTTAAAAACTCCAATGAGATAACAATTAATATCCCCTAGAATGCCTATTACAAAAAGATGGACAATAACAAGTGTTGGTGAGGATGTGGAGAAACTGAAACACTCATATACTGCTGGTGGGACGGTGAAATGCTGTAGATGCTTTGGAAAAGTTTGACAGTTACTTAAAAGTTACTTAAAAAATTAGAGTTCCTATATGACCTGAGAATTCCATGTATATATATATAGAGAGAGAAATATATATATATATATGTATATACATACACACACAAGAGAATTCAAAAAATATGCCCACACAAAAACTTGTGCACAAATGTTCATAGCAGCATTATTCATAATAGCTAAAAGTGGAAACAGTGCAAATGTCCATTAACTGATCAATGGATAAACAAAATGGAATACTTTGGAATATTATTCAGCCATAAAAAGGAATGAAGTACTAATACATGCACAACATGGGTGAACCTTGAAAACATAATGCTAAGCGAAAGAAGCTAGACACAAAAGACACATATTTTAGGATTCCATTTATTTGAAATGTGCAGAATAAGCAAATCTCTAGAGACAGAATGTAAATTAATCATTGCCAGAGTCTGAGGATGGGGGAAGGAGAGTATGAAGAATGATTGCTAATGAGTACCTGATTTCTTTTCAGGATGATGAAATGTTCTGGAGTTAGATAATGATAATGGTTGCACAACTGTGTGAATTTACTAAAAACTACTGAATTTTATACTAAATTTTTTTTAAATAAACAAAAAAAAATCTACTGAGAGTATGTGTTGCAGCATTTCTGGGATTTTGTATTCTATTCCATTGATCTATGTGTCTATTCCTCAGCCAATACCACACTGTCTTACTTATTGTATTTATATAGTAAGTCTTAAAAATAGGAATTCCTCCCACTTTATTTCTTTTTAGCCATTCTAATTCTTTTTCCCTTTCATACAGTTTTAAAAATAAGTTTGATTATATCTACAATATATATTGTTGGAGTTTTGATAGGAATTGCATTATACCTATGGATCAGTTTGAGAGGAACTGATATTTCTACCACGTTGAATCTTCCAATCCATACATGCATTACATTGCTCCATTTATTCAGTTGATTTCTTTCATTTGTGTTTAAAAATTTTTGGCATTCACTATACAGATCCTGTAATTGTTTTATTAGATTTATATCTAACTATTACAATTTTTTGGAGTGACTTAAATGGCATATTTTTTAAATTTTCATTTTCACATGTTCTTTGCCAGTATATAGGAATATGATTGACTTGTGTGTATGGATCTTGTACACTATGACCTTGCTGAACTCACTCATTAATCCTACAAACTTTTCTTCAATTTTTAAAAAAGTTTATTTATTTATTTATTCATTTAAGTAATCTCTATGCCCAATGTGGGGCTCAATCTCACAATTCCAAGATCAAGAGTCTGATGCTCTTCTGACTGAGCCAGCTAGGCACCCTTGCAAACTTTATTTAGACTCCTTTTCTATATAGATAATCAATCATGTAATCTAAAAACAGAACTCCTAACTCTGGGCAACAAACCAAGGGTTGCGGAAGGGCAACCTGCGGAAGGGAGGTGGGTAGGGAGATGGGGTAACTGGTTGACGGGCACTGAGGAGGGCATTTGATGGGAGGAGCACTGGGTGTTATACTATATGTTGGCAAATTGAATTTAAATAAAAATGTAAATAAAGAACTGGTTTTATTTCTTCTTTCCCATATGTATGCATTTTATTTCCTTTTCTTGCCTTATTGAGCTGGCTAGGACTTCTGCTATGATGATGAAAAAGAGTGGAGAAAGCAGACATCTTTGTCTTGCTCCTGATCTTAGGGGGAAAGCACTCAATCTTTTCCTATCAAGTATCATGACAGCTGCAAAATTTTTAGACCCTTTATCAGGTTGAGAAAGTTCTTCTCTATACCTAATTTTCTAATTTTTATTTTTTGCTTATGAATGGGTGTCAAATTTTGTCACATGCATTTTCTGCATCAATATGATTGTGCAATCTTTCTCCTTTAGCCTGTTATGGAGAACTACTTTGATTTTCCAGTATTGACCTAGCTTCGTATTCCTGTAATAAATCCCACTTATTCATGATGTATAATTCTTTTTTTATATCAGAATTGCAAAGAAGGGTGCCTGGCTTGGTTGGTTAAATGTCTGACTCTTGGTTTCGGGCCATGATCTCAGGGTCCTGAGATCAAGCCCCACATTGGGCTCCCTACTCAGCAGGGAGTCTGCTTCCCCTCTCTCCCTCTGCCCCTCTTCCTGCTTGCTCTCTCTCTCTCTCTTCTCTCTCTCTCTCTCTCTCTCTCAAATAGATAAATAAATCTAAAAAAAAAGAATTGTAAAGACTTGTTGAGAAAATTTGCATCTAAGATCATGAGATACATTGCTTTTCCCTTTTTTATACTGCCTTTGTCTGGTTTTGTTACTAGGGTATTAGAGTACTGTTGACTTCATATAATGAGTTGGCAAGTGTACTGCCCTCTGCTATTTTCTGGAAAAAAATTGTGCAGAATTGATACTAATTTTTCTCAAATATTTGGTAGCATTCTCCAGTGAAATGATTAAGTTCAAATTTATGAAAGCTTTTATTTTTTTATTTTTTAAAGATGTATTTATTTATTTTTGAGAGAGAGAAAGTGTGCAAGCAGGGGGAGGGAAAAGAAGAGGGAGAGACAGAGAAACAGACTCCCTGTTGAGTGCAGAGCCCCACTTGGGGCTCGATCTCATGAACCTGAAATCATGACCTGAGCTGAAATCGAGTCAGATGCTTAACTGACTGAGCTACCCAGGTGCCCCTCTTCGCGAAAGCTTCTAAATAACAAATCTAATTTCTTCATATTATTCTTATTCTTCACTATGCATATTATCTATTTTGTATTGTGTGAGTTTTGGTAGTTTGTATTTCTCAAGGAATTGGTCAGGTTTCATCCCTCTTTTTGAATTTATGTCAGTAGAGTTGTTTATAGTATTGCATTACTATTCTTTAATGGCTGAAGGATCTCTGGTAATATCCCCCATTTAATATCTGATATTGGTAAATTGTATCTTCTCTCTTTTTGTCTTTTTCAGTCTTGCTAGAGCATTGTCAATTTTATTGAAAATTCCAAAGAATTCTTTTTTTGTTTTGTTGATTTTCTCTATTGCTTTTTTATTTTAAATTTCATTTATTTCTGCTCTTATTTCATTTCTTGTACTTGCCTTGGATTTATTTTATTCTTTCTCTAGTTTATTTGAGGTGGTCACTTAGACTATTGAGTTGAGGTCCTTCCTCCTTCCTATTTTAAGTAGTCAGTGCTATAAATTTCTCTCTCAGCAACAATTCTGTATAGATCTGCTAATCTTCTTGCTGCTGTTCATTTGTTATATTGTGGTTTTTTAGGAGATTCCTATTTTAATGGCGCCCTCTTCTGTCAGCATAACAAAGTCCAGATATTTAATAAATTGGTGTTTTTGGTTCTGTGATGGGGGAAAATCCATGCGCTCTCTGATTTTGTGGTTCTGTGTCGTCACGTTAGCTTTCTTTTCCCCTTCACCACTCATTTGACAAAGGGTTATTCTCCGTTGCTTTTTCCTTTTTTTTCTTTCCCAGAATCTATGTGTTTCAAAGATGGCCCCTTCAAATCACACGCTTGTAAGTTTCTTTCCTGTAGTTTATGCTCTGTTCTACCTACCTGGTTTAAAAAATTTAGGGTGAGGGCAGCACTGATGGCCCAGCGGTTTAGCACCGCCTTAGCCTGGGCTGTGATCCTGGAGACCTGGGATCAGGTCCCATGTCGGGCTCCCTGCATAGAGCCTGCTTCTCCCTCTGCCTCTCTCTCTCTCTCTCTCTCTCTCTCTGTCATGAATAAATAAATAAAATAAAATAATTTAGGGTGAACTTGGTCTTACCTGTGGTGGATTTTATATAACTTTAGGCTTTTTAGCTATCTTCCTTCTTCTGTTTTTCCCTCAGGTTTTCTCAATCATCCTTGCTCAAAACCTAGTAAGAAGGCAGGTGGAATGGCAAGGAAACATGAGACATAACACTATAATTTTGTGTTATCTCTCCTTTTACTTATTTTGAAGTTTGCATATTCTTTTTCTTCAAGTTTAGGGGTGAGGGCATGGTTTTGTGTAGTTTTATTTTTCTCTTCTTTTTGTTCTATATTGCTTTTGGAAGAAATGTTGAAATATTGGGCCTTAGGTGGATGCCATTGTTGCCAGCTACCCAGAAATTCTCCATCATACAGAAGTCTAATAATAGATGTTATTTATGGTGACTACAAGTGTTTTTTAGTATAAAGATATTTATACTAGGAAAGATGTCGGAGATAATGTATAACTTTCCCAGGGCCAAGCTAATGTTTCTCTCTTTTATCCTGTTTTCAACCTCAGTGTTTTGTTTGGAATACAAATGCCTCCCCTCTTCTCCCAACTACCAGCACTAAATATGAAACACCAAGATTCTAATATGTAAATTATTTCCATTTTTATCTCCAGTATAATATGAATTTCAGGAGTAAACTGCAGTAGAGCCTATCATTCTTAGTTGAGAGCATTGAGTTAGATTAGAAGAGATAACATATCCAAGAGTTTGTTCAAAGATTCGTACATTTAGATACCAATCTCTTCATACTCCCTGGTTACCTTTGGGAAGACCTTACTTGTTAAAAGTGTGACAGATAAAAATAGATTTCCTTATGATATCTGTTTTTAAGACATTATGCTTCCAAAATACATGTTCATGAATAACATTTCTAATTAAGGTTTAGCAGCCAAGTTCTCTCATGCATCTTTTTCAGAAAGTATGACATTGGAATCAATATAGCAGAGTGGTTGAGGTGTGTGATTCTCAGAGCCAGAATGCCTGGATGAACATCCAAGTTCTGCCATTTTATAAACGTGTGAGCAAGTTACTAAAAACCTCAGTACCTCCTGTTTTCTCACCTAGAAAATGGAGGTAGTGGGTGCCTGGGTGGCTCAGTCAGTTAAGCATCTGATTCTTGATTTTGGTTCAGGTTATGATCTCAGGGTCGTGAGACTGAGCCTCACGTCAGCCTCCATGCTGGGCATGGAGCCTGCTTAAGACTCTCTCTCCCTCTCCCTTTGCCCCTCTCCCAACCTCTTTCTCTGTCTTTAAAAAAAATGGAGGTAGTAACAGTACCTACATTACCGCATAGTAGGGAGGATTAAGTGAATTAATACATGTAAGGCACCTAAAGCAGTGCATAACATAGTAAATTCATGTAAGTGCGATATTTATCATATAACTTAGTTTTACTAGTATTTTTTACTAGTTTTTTTTTAAAGATTTTATTTATTTGAGAGAGAGAGCATGAGCAGGGTCGGGGAGCAGGGCAGAGGGAGAGGGAGAAGCAGGCTCCCCATTGAGCAGGGAGCCTGACTCAAGGCTAGATCCCTGGACTCTGAGCCAAAGGCAGATGCTTAACTGACTGAACCACCCAGGTGCCCCAATTTTACTGGTATTTTTAATGGCCATATCAATTATCTGTTGTTGCATTAAAATTTTTCATAATTTCACAGCTTTAAACAACATCCATTTATTATCTCACCATTTTTGTAGGTCAGGGTAGGTACTGCTTAACCGGGTCCTCTGCCTCAGAGTTTCACACAAAGCTGCAATGAAGGTGTTGATCTGGGCTTAGGTTCCCTTCTGAAGGATAACTAGAAAAAGATCTGCTCCAAACTCATGAGTGTTAGCAAGATTCATTTCTTTATCATTGTCTGTGGGACTGAGAACCCAGTTTCAAGCTAGGCTATTGGCGAGAAGCCATTTTAAGTTCCTTGGACTCCTCAACATGGCAACTTGCTTCATCAAAGCCAGAAACGTAGAGTCAGCTAGAAAGACAGAGGTTACAATCTCTTGTACCCTAATCACAAAAGTAATATCTCATCACTGTGTCATTTTCTATTGGTTAGAAATAAGTCACTTAAGCCAGCCCACACACAAGGGGAGTGACTACCTGGACAGGGATCACTGGGGGCCATCTTAGAGTCTGTTGACCACACATCTAAAAAAGAAAGTACAGTATTTTCTGAAGGTTTTATTTTTTTAAGATTTTATTTATTTATTCATGAGAGACACAGAGAGAGAGAGAGAGAGGCAGAGACACAGGCAGAGGGAGAAGTAGGCTCCATGCAGGGAGCCCAACGCGGGACTCGATCCTGGGTCTCCAGGATCAGGCCCTGGGCTGACGGTGGTGCTAAACTGCTGAGCCACAGGAGCTTCCCTGAAGGTTTTATTTTAAAGTCATCTCTACACTCAACATGGGGCTCAAACTCACAACCCCAAGATCAAGATCCACATGCTCCATTGACCTAGCAAGGCAGGCACCCAAAAAAGAAAGTGCAGTATGGGAAAGATGTTTCAGAATATTGATTCTGTAATCAGCTTTACTCAAATTTAAGTGTTGAGTAACTTGAGCAGGTTACTTAATCCCTGGTCTCAGTTTCCTCATTTTTAACATGAAGTAATAATAGTACTTGGGAGATACTTTGGGAAGGATGAAATATGAATATCTAAATATTTATCTTCCTTTGAACTTATTGAGTACTTAATAAATATTAGTTAATATTATTCCAAAGCTAACAGGAATAGATATTTACCTTAACCGGCTAGTGTATTCTTGCTGCTAAACAGCTGATCAGATAGGGCTTGAGAAAAATGGACAAAAACAAACCAGCATTACAAAATTGTTACTCTCCTCTGTTAATTATAATTTGGAAAAGTGTCACTTCTGTATAAACCCTCCGCTGGGTTACAAGGTTTTTTTTAAAGGTGCTTCAATACTCAGAACCAGATTAATAATGACACTTAGAACTCAACTCCACACATCAGCTATATCTCAACTCTAACCCAGCCATAGCATCTGCTACATATGTATAGATTAAGACTTTTAATTGCATTATTAGTATATTTTCTTTATTTAACTAAATACAGTTCAATATGCCATTATTGAAAGGGCCAATCCCTTTGCTGGACACTTGAGGACACAGTTCCTAACCTCAAGGAGCTCAGAGTCTCCATGGAGAGAAAGATAAACATGGGATAATAATTCAGTGTAATACACACTGAGGCAGAAGTCAGCATAAGGTTATATGGGAACACAGAGGAGGAGGATTAACCTAAATTAGGTGAGCCAGGAAATACTTCCTCAACAAGGGGAGATACCTGACCTGAGGCTTAAAATATGGGTGAGGAAGGATCTTCTCAGCAGGGGATATAAGAGGTGAAATAGAAATATTCTTGCTTTCAGTTTCATAGTCCAGTGGGGGAGATGAACTCACAAAAAGGTAATGTGATGAAATGCTGCAAGAGTATAGGAAAGCATATTCTGACTGGGATGAAGGGTGGTCAGCAAAGGGCTCATAGAGGAGGAGAGAGCTGAGCCAGACTTTAAGGATGGAAAATTGTATTGGTGTTTGTTTGATCTTCAAGTTTTCTCCATTGCTACTTCCAGCATTAAGTGAAATTTTCCAGGTTGGGACCATTTTATTTTTTGCTCAATCACCCTTCATTATCCACATGTGATTAAAGAAATAGCTGACTGGAAATTAGAACATTAGAACTATGTACCTGCATTACACCTTGGCTGTCTCCTGACTTATTACATCAAGGTATGTCCATATACTGCCTGAATAATGGCAGTATTTATATTAATAATAGTAATAGTCTAACATTTGTATAATGTATTCCAGTATTCCAGTTTAGAAACATTTTATAGACGTTACATTTACAAATTAATTATATTTCAGACATACAGAAAAATGCTGCAAATGGAAAAATAGCCACCTATAATCATACCACCTAATTAACTGGATGTTACCGTTTTACTTTTTTTTTGCTTTGACTCTCTCTCACTTTATGAAATAATGTAAAACAGACACATAAATCAACGGAATAGAATAGAGAGCCCAGAAAAAACCCAAGCATATATGGTCAATTAATCTATGACAAAGAAGGCAAGAATATACAATGGAAGAAAGGCTGCCTCTTCAATAAATGGTGTTGGGAATATCGGACAGTACATGCAGAAGAATGAAACTGGACCACTATCTTATACCATGTAAAAAAAATAATAAACTAAAATAGACTAAAGATTTGAATGTAAGACCTGACACTATAAAACTCCTGAAAGAAAACAAAGGCAGTGAGCTCTTTGACATCAGTCTCAACAATATTTTTTGGACCAGTCTCCTCAGGCAAGGGTAACAAAAGCTAAAATAAATGGGATTACGTTAAACTAAAAAGCTTCTCCACAGCAAAAGAAACCATCAATGAAATGAAAACACAACCTACTGAATGGGAAAGCGTATTTGCAAGTCACACATCCAATAAGAGGTTCATATATAAAATATATAAAGAACTTAAACAGCTTAATATCAAAAGAACAATCCAATTAAAAATGGGCAGAGGACATGAATAGACATTTTTCCAAGAAGATATACAGATGGCCAGCAGGCACATGAAAAGATGCTCAATATCACTAATCACCAGAGAAACGCAAATCAAAACCACAATGAGCTATCACCTCACACCTGTCAGATTGGCTGTTATCAAAAATAGAAAAAATAACTAGTGTTGACAAAAATGTGGAGAAAAGGCAACGCTCCCACACTGTTGGTGGGAATATAAAGTGATGCAGCCACTATGAAAAACAGTATGGAGGGCAGCCCAGGTGGCTCAGCGGTTTAGCACCGCCTTCAGCCCAGGACATGATCCTGGGGACCCGGGATGGAGTCCCACGTCGAGCTCCCAGCATGGGGCCTGCTTCTCCCTCTGCCTGTGTCTCTGCCTCTCCCTCTCTCTGTATGTCTCTCATGAATAAATAAATAAAATATTTTTTAAAAAAACAGTATGGAGCTTCCTCAAATAGTTAAAAAATAACTATCATATGATCTGGCAATTCCACTTCTGGGTATCTATCTGAAGAAAACAAAAACACCAATATGAAGAGATATATGCACCTCTATGTTCACTGCAGCATCATTAACAATAACCAAGCTATGGAAACAACCTAAGTCTCTATCAATAGATGAATGGATAAAGTAGATGTGGGACACACACACACACACACACACACACACACTGGAATATTACACACCTCCAATAAAGAATGAAATCTTGCCATTTGTGACAACATGGATATGGACCTAGAGAATATTATGCTAAGTAAGTCAAAGAAAGACAAATACTGTATGATTTCACTTACATATGGAATCTAATAAATAAAAGAAACAAGTAAACAAAACAAAACAGAAGCAGACTCAGACAAAAAAAACTGTTGACTACCAGAGTGGGGAGGGGGCTGGGGGTGGGCAAAATAAGTGAAGGACATCAAGAGGTACAAACTTCCAGATAAAAAATAAATAAATCATGGGAATGTAATGTATAGCATAGAGAATACAGTTGATTCTTGAATAACAAGGGTTTGAACCGCATGGGTCCACTTACACATGAATTTCTTTTCAATAAATATACTGAAAATTTTTCTGGAGATTTGTGTCAATTTGAAGAAACTCGCAGAAAAAATTAAGAAAGGTGGGGGAAGAGTGAAACAGATATAGGTGATTAAAAGTATACTTATTGAACAGTGAGTAATGTATAGAAATGTTGAATCGTTATATTGTACACCTGAAACAAATGTAACACTATGTTTATTAAGAAGCAGTATTAAATTGTAACTGCATAAAATTCACAGTACTGGGCAGCCTGGGTGGCTCAGCAGTTTGGCGCCTGCCTTCGGCCCAGGGCGTGATCCTGGAGACCCAGGATTGAGTCCTGCATCAGGCTCCCTGCTTGGAGTCTGCTTTTCCCTCTGCCTGTGTCTCTGCCTCTGTGTGTGTGTGTGTGTGTGTGTGTGTGTGTGTCTGTCTCATGAATAAATAAATAAAATCTTTAAAAAAATTCACAGTACTACATGCTGTACTACTGTAATAATTTCATAGTCACCTCCTGTTGCTATTGTGGTGACCTCAAATGTTTTTTTTTATCTTTATTTATTTATGATAGTCACACAGAGAGAGAGAGGCAGAGACAGAAGCAGGCTCCATGCACCAGGAGCCCGACGTGGGACTCGATCCTGGGTCTCTAGGATCACGCCCTGGGCCAAAGGCAGGCGCTAAACCGCTGCGCCACCCAGGGATCCCGACCTTAAATGTTTTGAGTGTATGCTTAAAATGCCATGTGACACTAATTATCTCTACATGAGCAATTTGTCTTTCCAGTAAATTGTATATAGCAGTAAAAAGTGATCTCTTGGGGCACCTGGGTGGCTCAATCAGTTAAGTAACTGCCTTTGGCAATGGTTGTGATCCCGGGGTCCTGGGATCAGCCTGAATGGCGCTCCCCACTCAGCAGGAAGTCTGCTTCTCCCTCTGCCCCTCCCCCACACTGGTGTGTACCTGTTTTCTCTCTCTCTCTCTCTAATAGATAAATGAAATCTTAAAAAATTAAGTGATCTTTCACAGTTCTCATGTATTTTCCATCATGTTTAGTACAATACCATAAACCTTAAATAACACCATGGGACCCATACAAAATGCCACTAGTGCTGCTAGAAGCAGAGAAAAGTCATGACATAACAAGAAAAAGTTTAATTGCTTGATACATACCATAAATTGAGGTCTGCCGCTGCCATGGCCCGCCATTTCAACATAAATGAATCTAGCATAAGGACGACTGTAAAAAAAAAAAAAAAAAGGAAGCAAGTAAAGGAAATTTGTGAAGTCATCACTGCAGCTATGACAACAGGCATGAAAACTTTGCACTTCTTCTGAAATAACTTTTTAATTTGTGTCAAAAATGCAGCTTTTGGGATCCCTGGGTGGCGCAGCGGTTTGGCGCCTGCCTTTGGCCCAGGGCGTGATCCTGGGGACCCAGGATCGAGTCCCACGTCGGGCTCCCGGTGCATGGAGCCTGCTTCTCCCTCTGCCTGTGTCTCTGCCTCTCTCTCTCTCTCTCTCTGTGTGACTATCATAAATAAATAAAAATTAAAAAAAAAACTCCTCATACATACATAATAGGTAAAATGGCCCACTTTAAAAAAAAATTGCAGCTTTTGGGGCGTCTGGCTGGCTCCGTTGGTAGAGCATGTGACTCTTGATCTCAGGGTTGGAAGAAGCCCCACACTGAGTGCAGAGGTTGCTTAAAAATAAAATCTTTATTTAAAAAAAGAATATATAGCTTTTATGTGGGTGCAGGATTGTTACAAGAAAGGCATACCTATAGACTCTAATAGGATTCAAGAAAAAACAGTCATTAGGACAACTTAAAGCAAAAGGAAAGTGGAGGATCTAAAGCTGGAGAATTTAATGCCAGCAAAGGATGGTTTGATAATTTTAGAAAGAGGTTTGGCTTAAAAAGTGTGAAGATAACAGGAGAATCGGTGTCTCCAGCCAAGAGGCAGCACACGTTCCCAGACACCTTTAAGAACATCATTGAGGAGAAACGATAGCTTCCTGACCTGGTTTTAAATGCAGAGTAAAGTGTTCTGTTTTGGAAAAAAAAATGACACAAAGGACATTTATTAGTAAGAAAGAGAATCAAGCAATGGGATTTAAAGCAGGAAGGGACAGACTAACTCTACTGTTTTGTTTAAACACAATCAGGTTTATGATCAGGACAGCCCTTATCTATAAAGCTGCTAACCCCCAAGCCTTGAAGGGAAAAGATACACACTAGCTGCCAATCTTTTTGTTGTACAACAAGAAGGGCTGGACAATGAGAACCCCTTTTCTGGATTGGTTCCACTGATGCTTTGTCCCTCAAGTTAGGAAGTACCCTGCCAGTAAGGGACTCCTTTTAAAGTTCTTTTGATATTGGACGATGCTTCTGACCACTCAGAAAACCCCATGATTTCAACACCAAAGGCATCGAAGTTGCCTACTTGCCCCCAAACACAATGTCTTTAATTCAGCCTCTAGACCAGGGGTTTGTACAGATCTTTAAGGCTCATTATACATAGTACTCTGTGAAAAGGATTTTCAATTGTATGGAAGAGAACCCCAATAGAGAGAACACCATGAAAGTCTGGAAGGATGGGGTGTCTGGGTGGCTCAGTTGATTAAGCATCTACCTTCAGCTCAGGTCATGATCTCGGGGTCCTGGGATCAAGCCCTGCATCAGGCTTTTTTTTAAAAAACAGAAAAAAGGGACACCTGGGTGGCTCAGTGGTTGAGCATCTGCCTTTGGCTCAGGGTGTGATCCCGGGATCCTGGGATTGAGTCCCACATTGGGTTCCCCCGCAGAAGCCTGCTTCTCCCTCTGCCCGTGTCTCTGCCTCTTTCTGTGTGTCTCTCATGAATAAATAAATGAAATCTTAAAAAAAAAGAAATCACAATATACTTCCATAAAGTTACACCAAATGATTGCCTATCCTGCCTCCCCTTCTACCTCCACCTCTGCCACTCCTGAGCTAGCAAGACCAACCCCTCCTCTTTCTACTTTCTTCAGCCTTCTTAACATGAAGATGACAAGGATGAAGACCTTTATAATGATTCATTTCCACTGAACGAATAGTAAATAATCATCAGGCTGTATAGTTAATAAACTTATCTGTTGTATTTGTGTGTCTTCATATGAAAAATCTAATAACTGCATGGCAGTTTTCATGTGGAATATCATGTGCAAGACCTGTATGTATCCTTACATAGGCATAAGGTGAGTCATATTTAACAGAAAATTAATGTTATTTTGCTTATTGTTTTGTAACTTTGCTTTCAAAGAATTATATTACTGTACAATATGTCTCATAATCGAAAAAACTACCAAAGTGGCTTTATTTTAAAATGTAACAGTGTTTCCACTACTATATTATGACTATGACTATAATGGTCATTTTTATTTGTCATAAAAATTTTATAATGATTCACTCATTAATGTATAGGCTAGGCTGCCATGAAGCAACTGTACCAATTACATTAGGCTACCAGAAAGCAATAATACTGCTGCTGCTTCATTGTTGATGAATGAATAATTATACCAGTAAAAAAAATACAAATTTCTGGGCAGCCCAGGTGGCTCAGCGGTTTAGCGCCGCCTTCAGCCCAGGGCATGATCCTGGAGACCCAGGATCGAGTACCACATCAGACTCCCTACATGGAGCTTGCTTCTCCCTCTGCCTGTGTCTCTGCCTCTCTCTCCCTCTCTGTGTGTGTGTCTCTCATGAATAAATAAATAAATAAAATCTTTAAAAAAATACAAATTTCTTTTTCATATTATCTTTTCATTTTGAATGTGCAGTGTTACTAATATATATAATATCTACAGTGTTTTGCATCATATAAGACAATATTGGGGTGCCTGAGTGACTCAGTCAGTTGGGTATCCCACTCGATTTCGGCTCAAGTCATGGTCTCAGGGTCTTGGAATTGAGCCCTGCATCAGGCTCTGTGCTCAGCGGGGAGTCTGCTTCTCTCCTCTCTTTGCCCCTCCCCCCACTTGCCCACACATAGTCTCTCTCTCTCTTTTGAATAAATAAATCTTTAAAAAAATAGCCAATACTGATGTAGGTACTGACATATGATTCATATTGTAAACACAAAACATAAACATACAACGTCAATATAGTGCAGTACTATAAATGTATTTTCCCTTCTCATGATTTTCTTAATAATATTTTGTATTTTCTAGCTTATTTTAAGGACACAGTATGAAATGGGCAAAAGACATGAAAAGAAATTTCACCAAAGAAGACATAGACATGGTTAACAAGCACATGAGAGAATGCTCCGCATCACTTGCCATCAGGGAAATACAAATCAACAGCACCATGAGATACCACCTCACACCAGTGAGAATGGGGAAAATTAACAAGGCAGGAAACAACAAATGTTGGAGAGGATGTGGAGAAAAGGGAACCCTCATACACTGTTGGTGGGAATGTGAACTGGTGCAGCCACTCTGGAAAACTGTGTGGAGGTTCCTCAAAGAGTTAAAAATAGACCTGCCCTACGACCCAGCAATTGCACTGCTGGAGATTTACCCCCAAAGATACAGATGCAGTGAAATGGCAGGACACCTGCACCCCAATGTTTATAGCAGCAATGTCCACAAAAGCCAAGCTTTGGAAGGAGCCTCGGTGTCCATCGAAAGATGAATGGATAAGGAAGATGTGGTCTATATATGCAATGGAATATTCCTCAGCCATCAGAAATGACAAATACCCACCATTTGCTTCGATGTGAATGGAACCGGAGGGTATTATGCTGAGTGAAATAAGTCAATCAGAGAAGGACAATCATTACATGGTTTCACTCATATGGGGAATATAAAAAATAGTGAAAGGGATTATAGGGGAAAGGAGAGAAAATGAGTGGGAAAAATCAGAGAGGGTGACAAAGCATGAGAGACTCCTAACCCTGGGAAACAAACAAGGGGTAGTGGAAGGGGAGTTGGGCAGGGGGATAGGGTGACAGGGTGACAGGCACTGAGGGGGGCACTTGATGGGATGAGCACTGGGTGTTATGCTATATGTTGGCAAATCGAACTCTAATAAAAAATATACAAAAAATAAAAATAAAAAACAAAAAAATAAAGGAGTGTACCTCACAGACGTCCTACTACAGGGAACATAATTAACTAAGGGCCTCAGCGGCTATACTTTTAATCCATGGGAGGTTGTTGTACCAAGGCCACACCTCCCACTGGCCACTATCAATGATGACTTAGTGGGACCAAGTGAGCAGAACTCCTTTGTCAACTGACTTTGGCTCAAAGACTCCCTAAAGGGAGGGAATTTCTCAGCTCAGACAGTAATCTATAATTTTGACTCAAATTTTTCTCCTAGTCTCCATCCAGAGTCAGAATTGCATTGCAGTCTGATGACACTCTCAGACTTTCCAAGATCCTTCCTTATTTCCTTTCATACAGGCATTTCCCTTAATAAAATTCTTGCACATTTAATCCTTCATTAACATCTGCTTTTCAGAGGATCTGGATTAACACAGGGGGAAGATGTATATAACTGGAAAACCTTGGAAAAGGATACAGAGGGGTTCTTTTACTATTATCACAACCCTTCTTTAAGTTTGAAATTATATCAAAATAGAAAGTTAAAAACAATTGACCCCATCTGTTTAAAGGCACTTAGAATTTTAAAAAGTCAAATATAAACCCTTTCTTCATCGATGAAAGGAGTTCAAATGTGATTACCATACTCAGTTTATAGCACACTTTGTCATTTTTTTCCACCTGAATTTTATTTATTTTTTTTAACTTAATTTCTTTTAGAGAGAGAGCATGCATGTGAGGGGAGTGAGGGGCAGAGGGAAAGAAAGAAAGAGAATCTTAAGCAGGCTCCACACTAGGTGTGAAGCCCAACATGGGGCTCCATGCCACAACTCAGGGATCATGACCTGAGCCAAAATCAAGAGTCAGATGCTTAACCAACTGAGCCACACAGGTGCCCATCCACCTAAATTTTAGAATTTGACTACAGAGAACCAACTTTAATATTATTATCCTTAGGGGCACCTGGGTGTCTCAGTCAATGAAGCATCTGCCTTCAGCTCAGGTCATGATCCCGGGGTTCTAGTATCAAGACCCACATCAGGCTCCCTGCTGAGTGGGGAGTCTGCTTCTCCCTCTCCCTCTGTCCTTCCTCCTGCTTATGCTTGCTCTTTCTCTCTCCCTCAGATAAATAAATAAATAAATAAATCTTTAAAAAATATATTATTATCCGTAAATGAAAGGTTTCTATCTACCTTCTCCCAGCAGTTAAACCCAGATAAGTTTCTCAGTGTCAGCACTGGGGCTGAAAGCCCACACCTTTCATACTACTGACAAAGAAGGCAGCTTTTATGTGGAATTTATCTAGTCACACGCCCAGTCCCACGTCCCTCTTCTTCTATGAGCAAATGCTTGCTGATGTTTACACATGGGTCCCCTTTGCCCTCTTTGCTGGTCTGTTTCTGCAGTGTTATGGGAATAAACAGTGGGTATGTGCAATAAACAGAAGGCCCTAACCAATTGTTTCTTCAGTGGGTATGTGCAATAAACAGAAGGCCCTAACCAATTGTTTCTTTCCACTATGGTATTTGCCTATTGTCAGAGCTGCTCTGGCATGGCTGCATTAGCTGTAAGAAAGATGGCATTAAGTTTCCTGCTCCAACTCAAACAAACAAAAAGTCTGGTAGGGACGCCTGGGTGGCTCAGCAGTCGAATGTCTGCTCAGGGCATGATCCTGGGGTCCTGGGATCGAGTCTTGCATCAGGCTCCCCGCAGGGAACCTGCTTCTCCTTCTGCCTATGTCTCTGCCTCTCTGTCTCTGTGTGTCTCTCATGAATAAATAAATTAAAAATCTTAAAAAAATTCTGGTAGAGACAGTCTTTAAACTTATATTGACCTTTTAAAATCTTAAGTATTTTGAGTGATCATTAAATACATGTACAGAGGGCAGCCCCGGTGGCTCAGTGGTTGAACGCTGCTTGCAGCCCGGGGTGTGATCCTAGAGACCCGGAATCGAGTCCCACGTCGGGCTCCCTGCATGGAGCCTGCTTCTCCTGTGGGACCCAGGAAATTTAACAAAAATCCCCTACCCCTGGACAAGCAGAGCAGAACTGATTCCATTTTGTGCTACACCTGCCACCTCCTGTATGACCCCCACATGACCTGCTTATTGCTTAAGGCGCTGCCCCACCCTAGTCGAGCCGCTGGGCACACCCTAATCCCCTAATCGGAAATCGGCTCATAACAATGTAACCCTGCTTTGTGCCCGCCAAAACTGCCGCCAATTCTGACCAAATAATGGGCCAGCTCAAATGGATACTATAGGGTAAAATGTAATTCAATCGGCCACCTGCGTGTGGACCAACATGACTGTGCAACTTTCTGTGTATCCCATGGGCCACTGGCCCCTATAAAGCTGCTACGCCTCTCGGGGTCCAAGTCCCTGCTCCGCTGTGTCAGGTACACTTGGACCCAAGCTCGAGCTTGTAAATAAACCCTCGTGTGTTTGCATCGGTGTCGGCTCCTCGGTGGTTTCTCGGATTCGCAATCTTGGGCACAACACTCCCTCTGCCTGTGTCTCTGCCTCTCTCTCTCTCTCTGTGTGTGTCTCTATGAATAAATAAATAAAATCTTCAAAAAAAATAAAAATAAATACGTGTACAGAAAAAAGAACTGAGGGCTGAAAAAGAGACCTTGAAGACCATCTTGCCCATCCTCTTCATTTTATCCATGGAGAAACTGAGGCACAGAATGGGGATATCACTTGACCATGGTAGCAGAGCTGGGATTAAAATCTAGGTCCCCAGATTTCTCAAACTAGTCCTCATTCAACTGCATCATAATGTCTCCCTGCTGACAATTTTTTAAAATTATAATTTGCAGAAACAATATCATTGTATCCTTATTAATCAAAGTAGGATATACATACATACATACAAGTATAGCTACTGACAAAAATGTTTTAACAGGGCCAGCCTGGGTGGCTCAGCGGTTTAGCGCTGCCTTCGGCCCAGGGCCTGATCCTGGAGACTCGGGATCGAGTCCTACATCGGGCTCCCTGCATGGAGCCTGCTTCTCCCTCTGCTTCTCCCGCTGTCTGTGTCTCTGCCTCTCTCTCTCTCTCTCTGTTTCTCATGAATAAATAAAATCTTAAAAAAAAAGTTCTAACAGCATTAAAAGAAAACTCAGAAAGCAGAGGGGAAACAGAACCCACAATGTCACTGTTCTAACACAGCATCTTGGTTAATGGTCTACAAATGGCATAATTTCAACTACCACAAGCACCTTACTGGCACATTCACTATTCTTATATTCATTTTCTTAAAGTAGTTCATTCTGCCTATCTTCATTATTAGTTTAAATCTGCACTATCAGACATTATGAACATATTTAGATTGTAACTCATATTTTCTCTCTCTTTTTTAAAGATTTTACCTACTTATTTGAGAGAGAGAGAGAGAGAGCATGAGCACAAGCAGGGGGACTGGCAGGAGAAGGGAGAGAGAAAAGCAGGCCTTCTGTCGAGGAGAGAGCCCAAAGTCAGGCTCCATCCCAGGACCCCTGGACCACGACTTGAGCCAAAAGCAGACGCTCAACCAACTGAGCCACCCTGGTGCCCCTTTTATCTCTCTCTCTCTTTTAAAAGATTTTATTTATTGGGGATCCCTGGGTGGCTCAGCGGTTTAGCACCTGCCTTTGGCCCAGGGCATGGTCCTGGAGTCCCGGGATCGAGTCCCACATTGGGCTCCCTGCATGGAGCCTGCTTCTCCCTCTGCCTGTGTCTCTGCTTCTCTGTCTCTCTCTGTGTCTCTCATGAATAAATAGGTAAAAATTTTTTAAAAAAAGATTTTATTTCTTTATTCATGAGAGACAGAGAGAGAGGCAGAGACACAGGCAGAGGAAGAAGCAGGCTCCTGTGGGACTCAATCCCAGGACCCCGGGATCACACCCTGAACCAAAGGCAGATGCTCAAAGAACTGAGCCACCCAGGCATTCCTTTTTTTCTCTTTTTTAAAAAGATTTTATTCATCTATTTGACACACACAGAGAGAGAGAGAACACAAGCAGAGAGTGGCAGGCAGAGGGAAAGAGAGAAGCAGGCTCCCCGCTGAGCAAAGAGCCTAATGAGGGGCTCCATCCCAGGACCCCGGGTCCACGACTGAGCCAAAGGCAGATGCTTAACCAACTGAGCCACCCAGGCACCCCAACTCATTATTTTTTTATTTTGTTCTTGCTTTATTATTTTTTACACAGCAATGAAATAATTTTAAAATAAAAAGTCTAACATATATAAGGATATGTATATGTGACTTTTTCTGCATAGTCAACATGAAAGTTTACTGAAATACATAAAATATTATTTTCGTAAATGGAGAAAAATTGCAAATGTATTGCAAAGTTGCCATAGGATTCCATTTTTTAATGCATCATTTAAAATCCATGCCTTCACAATGTAAGGAAACATCAAAGTTGGGTGAAGAGGGGCACCTGGGTGGGTCAGTAGTTGAGCATCTGCCTTTAGCTCAGGTTGTGAACCTGGGGTCCTGGGATCAAGTCCCTCATCAGGCTCTCTGTGGGGAGCCTGCTTCTCCCTCTGCCTGTGTCTCTGCCCCTCTCTCTCTGTCTCTCATGAGAAAACAAATAAAATCTTTAAAAAAAAGTTGAGTGAAGACAGATATGGAAGGATGTACATTATTAAAATGCAGTTATAACAGAGTACAGGTCACATCCTAATGCTTTGGATGGTGACACTACTTTCTCACTATTGAAGGTGAGTCTTAGGACACAGCTGTTATCACTGCTGTAAGGATAGATTTTGTTCTGATGCTTTAAGGATTTAGGAGGACAATTTAAAACTTTTGAAATAGGGAATCCCTCGGTTTCTCAGTGGTTTGGCACCTGCCTTCGGCCCAGGGTGTAATCCTGGAGTCCCAGGATTGAGTCCCACGTCAGGCTTCTTGCATGGAGCCTGCTTCTCCCTCTGCCTGTGTCTCTGCCTCTCTCTCCCTCTCTCTGTGTCTCTCATGCATAAATAAATAAAATCTTTAAAAATAATAATAATAAAAGTTTTGAAATATATGTCATTCAGATGGGGATAAGAATATTCTCTTTAACTAAAATGCATTCATTTTTTAAATTTTAAGATAGTTCTCACTTTAAGCAAACTCAAATCCAAAACTGGACTTGTGGAGCAGTACATTTGAACAATGTGAGTTACAAGCATCACATTTTTACATAGTATGTGAGAACTGCGTGTTAAACAAAGTGAACCTCCACTGGAAAGAAAGATGTCATCTGTTTTAGAAGCAAACTGTATTTAGAAGGAAAATAAACTTTAGACAAAAGCCACTACACCTTTGTCTCCACAAGGCTGGAAAGAACCTGAGGGGACCACCTACTGAAGCCACCTGCCCTTCACAGCCATTGTGCCCCCTCTGGGTCTCCTCACCTAGGCTCCCATAACTAATCCCCACTAAAGCAGTTGCTTAGTCGCATGGCTCGAGCCGATAATGAAAGAATTTCAGGCACTTGACATATGATGAGGAAGAGCTTTTTGGACAAGAAAGCCTTCCAGGTGCCCCTTAAACCACACAGTTTTAGTCCTTCCCACCGTCTTTGTTATTACCCACCCACGTATTTCTGAGCTTGATCTTCAACTCTTGCTAAACACGGTCAGAATTTGGAAAGGCACTTTGAGATGTCTGACACAATTTATAAACTACCTGAAATCACTTACAGGCCGCTCCAAACTATTTCAAAATAGCTATTTCAATAAGACTTGTGTAAAGCTTCAAGGTTATCTCAAATTGCATTAGACTGTGCTTAGGAAACCAGGCCAGTAGCAGTGTTTTTTGTTGCCTGAGAATCAGCTTGGTTGCTTGTTTATTGATTTGCGTGTAGGGTAACTGGCCTTTGTTGAACATTAAATTAAAAGCATGTTATAAAGCAATTAAGCCTATTTCACTCACTAGCACTATGTCTGACCTTCCAATCCACATTTCTGAGGGGAAAAAAAAAGTGAGCCAGAAAAAAAAAATCTAACTAACCAGATTCTCAAAAGCTGTTTTGAATGAACAGATGATATTAGGGCTTAAACAGTGTGTTAACCAAATTCCCTCTCCCCCTAATTTCCAGCAAATTTCTCTTAAGCATACTTGACAGGAAAAGAGAAAGATATTTTAAGGAAAAAGATATCCAATTAAATCCCAAAGTTAACTGACCTCCAATGATGGACAGCACAATGAAGAGAGAGCAAAAAATCTGTCTAGACTCCGCAGCAGAAGTCTACAGTCTGGCTCTGCCCTGCCTTGAGCAAATCATTTCCAATCCCTGGATCTCAGTTTTCTCTTCCTAATTCCTTTCATCTTCAAAAGTCTATGTGCTGAATGATGTTAAGGGAAAACTATTCTTAAATTTCAACCTTCTAGGGTATCAGTTGTATTAAAAATATATAGAGAGGCATCTGGGTGTCTCAGGTGGTTAAGCGTCTGCCTTCGGCTCAGGTCATGATCCTGGGATCGAGCCGCACATTGGGCTCCTTGCTCACTGGGAAGTCTGCTTCTCCCTCTGCCCCTCCCTCTGCTCATGCTTATGCTCTCTCCCTCTCTCTTAAATAAATACAATTAAATATATTTAATATATATTTTTTGATTTCTCAAAACCAGGATGGATATTCACCTTAAATGCTAATTTGACTATCTCTGGGTGGTGTGTTTCTGAGCAATATTTTTTATTGATGTTTCCAGTTTTTAAAATAGTGAACACACACAGCAAAGGAAGCTATCAGTGAAATGAAAAGGCAACCTGCCATATGGAAAAAGATATTTATAAATGACATACTCAATAAGGGGTTAATATACAAAATCTACAAACAGGGTGCCTGGGTAGTTCAGTCAGTTAAGCAGCCAAATCTTGATTTCGGTTCAGGTCACAATCTCAGGGTGGTGAGATAGAGCCCAATGTCCAGCTCTGCACTGAGAGTGGAGCCTGCTTAAGATTCTCTTTCTCGGGATGCCTGGGTGGCTCAGCAGTTGAGCATCTGGCTTCAGCTTAGGGTGTGATCCCAGGTCCCGGGATTGAGTCCCATATCAGGCTCCCTGCATGGAGCCTGCTTCTCCCTCTGCCTCTCTTTCTGTGTCTCTCATGAATAAATAAATAAAATATTTTTTTAAAAAAGATTCTCTCCCTTTGCCTTTCCTTTAGCTTGCACTTGCTCTCGCTCTCTCTCTCAAATAAATAAAATCTTTTAAAAAACCAAAATACACAAAGAACTCATACAACTCAACACCAAAAAACAATCTGATGAATAAGTCATGGAAATAAAAGGCACAGCATAGAGAATATAGTCAGTGATATTGTAATAGTGTTGTATGGTGACAGATGGTCGCTATACTTGTGGTAAGCATGGCATAACATATAAAGAAGTTGAATCTCTATGTTGTACACCTGGCACTAAAGAAACATTGTGTCAACTATACTCAAGTAAAAAAAAAAATTAAATGGGCAGAGGACCTGAATACATTTTTCCAAAAAGGCATATAGATGGCCAACAGACACATGAAAAGATGCTCAACACCACTAATCATTAGGGAAATGTAAATCAAAACCACAATGAAGGGACGCCTGGGTGGCTCAGCAGTTGAGCGTCTGCCTTCAGCTCAGGGCGTGATCCTGGAGTACCCAGATTGAGTCCCTGGAGGCCTGCTTCTCCCTCTGCCTATGGCTCTGCCTCTCTCTTTCTGTGTCTCTCATGAATAAATAAATAAAATCTTTAAAAAACACACAATGAAATATCACTGCACACCAGTCAGAATGGCTAGCATCAAAAAGACAAGAAATAACAAGTATTGCCAAAGATGTGGAGAAAAGGGAACCTTCAGGCACTGCTGGTAAGAATACAAATCAGTACAGCCACTGTGAAAAACAGTATGAAGTTTCCTCCGAAAAAGTAAAAATAGAAATACCACATGATCCAGGAGTTCTGCTTCTGAATATCTACCAAAGAAAACAAAAAAACTAATTTGAAAGAATATATGCATACTTGTGGTGAGCATGGCATAAACATAGCTCCGGGGGAGGAGCAAGATGGCGGAGGAGTAGGGTCTCCAAATCACCTGTCTCCACCAAACTACCTAGAAAACCTTCAAATTATCCTGAAAATCTATGAATTCGGCCTGAGATTCAAAGAGAGACCAGCTGGAATGCGACAGTGAGAAGAGTTCGCGCTTCTATCAAGGTAGGAAGACGGGGAAAAAGAAATAAAGGAACAAAGGCCTCCAAGGGGGAGGGGCCCCGCGAGGAGCCGGGCTGAGGCCGGGGCGAGTGTCCCCAGGACAGGAGAGCCCCGTCCCGGAGACGCAGGAGCTGCACCAGCCTTCCCGGGCGGAAAGGGGCTCCCAGGGAGTTGGAGCAGGACCCAGGAGGGCGAGGATGCCCTCGGGCTCCCGGGGACACTAACAGACACCTGCGCGCCCAGGAGAGTGCGCCGAGCTCCCTAAGGGCTGCAGCGCGCACGGCGGGACCCGGAGCAGCTCGGGGGGGCTCGGGGGCGGCTCCGCGGAGGGGGCTGCGCGGCCCCGGGAGCAGCTCGGAGGGGCTCGGGCAGAGGAAGAGGCTCCGTGCAGAGGGGCCTGCGCGGTTCCAGGAGCAGCTCGGAGGGGCTCGGGCGGCAGCTCCGCGGAAGGGGCTGCGCGGCCCGGGAGCGCGAATCCAACAGCGCAGGCTCCGGAGCACAGGGCGCCAGGACACAGCCCAGGATCCGGCCTCCTCCGGGACAGGCAGAGGCCGGGAGGGCCCAGGACAGCGAGGACGCTCCTGCCCCAGCTGAGCAGATCAGCGGCCCCGCCCCGGAGCCTCCAGGCCCTGCAGACGGAGTTCCTGCCGGAGCTGAATCCAGGTTTCCAGAGCTGCCCCGCCACTGGGGCTGTTCCTCCTGCGGCCTCACGGGGTAAACAACCCCCACTGAGCCCTGCACCAGGCAGGGGCACAGCAGCTCCCCCAACTGCTAACACCTGAGAATCAGCACAACAGGCCCCTCCCCCAGAACACCAGCTAGACGGACAACTTCCAGGAGAAGCCAAGGGACTTAAAGAACACAGAATCAGAAGATACTCCCCGGTGGTTCTTTTTTTGTTTGTTTGTTTTTGTTTTTGTTTTTGTTTTTGTTTTGTTTTGCTTTTTGATTTGTTTCCTTCGCCCACCCCCTTTTTTTCTCCTTTCTTTTTCTTTCTCTTTTTCTTCTTTTTTTTTCGTTTTTTTTTCTTTTTCTTCCCTTTTTTTTCTCTTTCTCTTTTCTTTCGTTCTTTCTCTCCTCTCTTTTTCTCTTTTTCCCAATACAACTTGCTTTTGGCCACTCTGCACTGAGCAAAATGACTAGAAGGAAAACCTCAGCTCAAAAGAAAGAATCAGAAACAGTCCTCTCTCCCACAGAGTTACAAAATCTGGATTACAATTCAATGTCAGAAAGCCAATTCAGAAGCACTATTATACAGCTACTGGTGGCTCTAGAAAAAAGTATAAAGGACTCAAGAGACTTCATGACTGCAGAATTTAGAGCTAATCAGGCAGAAATTAAAAATCAATTGAATGAGATGCAATCCAAACTAGAAGTCCTAACGACGAGGGTTAACGAGGTGGAAGAACGAGTGAGTGACCTAGAAGACAAGTTGATAGCAAAGAGGGAAACTGAGGAAAAAAGAGACAAACAATTAAAAGACCATGAAGATAGATTAAGGGAAATAAACGACAGCCTGAGGAAGAAAAACCTACGTTTAATTGGGGTTCCCGAGGGCGCCGAAAGGGACAGAGGGCCAGAATATGTATTTGAACAAATTCTAGCTGAAAACTTTCCTAATCTGGGAAGGGAAACAGGCATTCAGATCCAGGAAATAGAGAGATCCCCCCCTAAAATCAATAAAAACCGTTCAACACCTCGACATTTAATTGTGAAGCTTGCAAATTCCAAAGATAAAGAGAAGATCCTTAAAGCAGCAAGAGACAAGAAATCCCTGACTTTTATGGGGAGGAGTATTAGGGTAACAGCAGACCTCTCCACAGAGACCTGGCAGGCCAGAAAGGGCTGGCAGGATATATTCAGGGTCCTAAATGAGAAGAACATGCAACCAAGAATACTTTATCCAGCAAGGCTCTCATTCAAAATGGAAGGAGAGATAAAGAGCTTCTAAGACAGGCAGCAACTAAAAGAATATGTGACCTCCAAACCAGCTCTGCAAGAAATTTTAAGGGGGACTCTTAAAATTCCCCTTTAAGAAGAAGTTCAGTGGAACAATCCACAAAAACAAAGACTGAATAGATATCATGATGACACTAAACTCATATCTCTCAATAGTAACTCTGAATGTGAACGGGCTTAATGACCCCATCAAAAGGCGCAGGGTTTCAGACTGGATAAAAAAGCAGGACCCATCTATTTGCTGTCTACAAGAGACTCATTTTAGACAGAAGGACACCTACAGCCTGAAAATAAAAGTTTGGAGAACCATTTACCATTCGAATGGTCCTCAAAAGAAAGCAGGGGTAGCCATCCTTATATCAGATAAACTAAAATTTACCCCAAAGACTGTAGTGAGAGATGAAGAGGGACACTATATCATACTTAAAGGATCTATTCAACAAGAGGACTTAACAATCCTCAATATATATGCTCCGAATGTGGGAGCTGCCAAATATATAAATCAATTATTAACCAAAGTGAAGAAATACTTAGATAATAATACACTTATACTTGGTGACTTCAATCTAGCTCTTTCTATACTTGATAGGTCTTCTAAGCAAAACATCTCCAAAGAAACGAGAGCTTTAAATGATACACTGGACCAGATGGATTTCACAGATATCTACAGAACTTTACATCCAAACTCAACTGAATACACATTCTTCTCAAGCGCACATGGAACTTTCTCCAGAATAGACCACATACTGGGTCACAAATCGGGTCTGAACCGATACCAAAAGATTGGGATTGTCCCCTGCATATTCTCGGACCATAATGCCTTGAAATTAGAACTAAATCACAACAAGAAGTTTGGAAGGACCTCAAACACATGGAGGTTAAGGACCATCCTGCTAAAAGATAAAAGGGTCAACCAGGAAATTAAGGAAGAATTAAAAAGATTCATGGAAACTAATGAGAATGAAGATACAACCGTTCAAAATCTTTGGGATGCAGCAAAAGCAGTCCTAAGGGGGAAATACATCGCAATACAAGCATCCATTCAAAAACTGGAAAGAACTCAAATACAAAAGCTAACCTTACACATAAAGGAGCTAGAGAAAAAACAGCAAATAGATCCTACACCCAAGAGAAGAAGGGAGCTAATAAAGATTCGAGCAGAACTCAACGAAATCGAGACCAGAAGAACTGTGGAACAGATCAACAGAACCAGGAGTTGGTTCTTTGAAAGAATTAATAAGATAGATAAACCATTAGCCAGCCTTATTAAAAAGAAGAGAGAGAAGACTCAAATTAATAAAATCATGAATGAGAAAGGAGAGATCACTACCAACACCAAGGAAATACAAACGATTTTAAAAACATATTATGAACAGCTATACGCCAATAAATTAGGCAATCTAGAAGAAATGGACGCATTCCTGGAAAGCCACAAACTACCAAAACTGGAACAGGAAGAAATAGAAAACCTGAACAGGCCAATAACCAGGGAGGAAATTGAAGCAGTCATCAAAAACCTCCCAAGACACAAGAGTCCAGGGCCAGATGGCTTCCCAGGAGAATTTTATCAAACGTTTAAAGAAGAAATCATACCTATTCTCCTAAAGCTGTTTGGAAAGATAGAAAGAGATGGAGTACTTCCAAATTCGTTCTATGAAGCCAGCATCACCTTAATTCCAAAGCCAGACAAAGACCCCGCCAAAAAGGAGAATTACAGACCAATATCCCTGATGAACATGGATGCAAAAATTCTCAACAAGATACTGGCCAATAGGATCCAACAGTACATTAAGAAAATTATTCACCATGACCAAGTAGGATTTATCCCTGGGACACAAGGCTGGTTCAACACCCGTAAAACAATCAATGTGATTCATCATATCAGCAAGAGAAAAACCAAGAACCATATGATCCTCTCATTGGATGCAGAGAAAGCATTTGACAAAATACAGCATCCATTCCTGATCAAAACTCTTCAGAGTGTAGGGATAGAGGGAACATTCCTCGACATCTTAAAAGCCATCTATGAAAAGCCCACAGCAAATATCATTCTCAATGGGGAAGCACTGGGAGCCTTTCCCCTAAGATCAGGAACAAGACAGGGATGTCCACTCTCACCACTGCTGTTCAACATAGTACTGGAAGTCCTAGCCTCAGCAATCAGACAACAAAAAGACATTAAAGGCATTCAAATTGGCAAAGAAGAAGTCAAACTCTCCCTCTTCGCCGATGACATGATACTCTACATAGAAAACCCAAAAGTCTCCACCCCAAGATTGCTAGAACTCATACAGCAATTCGGTAGCGTGGCAGGATACAAAATCAATGCCCAGAAGTCAGTGGCATTTCTATACACTAACAATGAGACTGAGGAAAGAGAAATTAAGGAGTCAATCCCATTTACAATTGCACCCAAAAGCATAAGATACCTAGGAATAAACCTCACCAAAGATGTAAAGGATCTATACCCTCAAAACTATAGAACACTTCTGAAAGAAATTGAGGAAGACACAAAGAGATGGAAAAATATTCCATACTCATGGATTGGCAGAATTAATATTGTGAAAATGTCAATGTTACCCAGGGCAATATACACGTTTAATGCAATCCCTATCAAAATACCATGGACTTTCTTCAGAGAGTTAGAACAAATTATTTTAAGATTTGTGTGGAATCAGAAAAGACCCCGAATAGCCAGGGGAATTTTAAAAAAGGAAACCATATCTGGGGGCATCACAATGCCAGATTTCAGGTTGTACTACAAAGCTGTGGTCATCAAGACAGTGTGGTACTGGCACAAAAACAGACGCATAGATCAGTGGAACAGAATAGAGAATCCAGAAGTGGACCCTGAACTTTATGGGCAACTAATATTCGATAAAGGAGGAAAGACTATCCATTGGAAGAAAGACAGTCTCTTCAATAAATGGTGCTGGGAAAATTGGACATCCACATGCAGAAGAATGAAACTAGACCACTCTCTTTCACCATACACAAAGATAAACTCAAAATGGATGAAAGATCTAAATGTGAGACAAGATTCCATCAAAATCCTAGAGAAGAACACAGGCAACACCCTTTTTGAACTCGGCCATAGTAACTTCTTGCAAGATACATCCACGAAGGCAAAAGAAACAAAAGCAAAAATGAACTATTGGGACTTCATCAAGATAAGAAGCTTTTGCACAGCAAAGGATACAGTCAACAAAACTCAAAGACAACCTACAGAATGGGAGAAGATATTTGCAAATGACATATCAGATAAAGGGCTAGTTTCCAAGATCTATAAAGAACTTATTAAACTCAACACCAAAGAAACAAACAATCCAATCATGAAATGGGCAAAAGACATGAACAGAAATCTCACAGAAGAAGACATAGACATGGCCAACATGCACATGAGAAAATGCTCTGCATCACTTGCCATCAGGGAAATACAAATCAAAACCACAATGAGATACCACCTCACACCAGTGAGAATGGGAAAAATTAACAAGGCAGGAAACAACAAATGTTGGAGAGGATGTGGAGAAAAGGGAACCCTCTTACACTGTTGGTGGGAATGTGAACTGGTGCAGCCACTGTGGAAAACTGTGTGGAGGTTCCTCAAACAGTTAAAAATAGACCTGCCCTACGACCCAGCAATTGCACTGTTGGGGATTTACCCCAAAGATACAAATGCAATGAAACGCTGGGACACCTGCACCCCGATGTTTCTAGCAGCAATGGCCACGATAGCCAAACTGTGGAAGGAGCCTCGGTGTCCAACGAAAGATGAATGGATAAAGAAGATGTGGTTTATGTATACAATGGAATATTACTCAGCTATTAGAAATGACAAATACCCACCATTTGCTTCAACGTGGATGGAACTGGAGGGTATTATGCTGAGTGAAGTAAGTCAGTCGGAGAAGGACAAACATTATATGTTCTCATTCATTTGGGGAATATAAATAATAGTGAAAGGGAAAATAAGGGAAGGGAGAAGAAATGTGTGGGAAATATCAGAAAGGGAGACAGAACATAAAGACTGCTAACTCTGGGAAACGAACTAGGGGTGGTAGAAGGGGAGGAGGGCGGGGGGTGGGAGTGAATGGGTGACGGGCACTGGGTGTTATTCTGTATGTTAGTAAATTGAACACCAATAAAAAATAAAAAATAAAAAAAAAAATAAAAAAAAAAAAACATAGCTCCTATGTTTACTGCAGTATTATTTACAATAGCCAATAGTTGGGAGTAATGAAATGATACCTAGCCATAAAAGAGAATGAGATTTTACCATTTGCAACAATATGAGCAGACCTAAAGGGTATTATGCTCAATGAAATAAGTCAGAGAAAAACAAATATCATGTGATTTCACTTATATGTGGAATCTAAAAAGCAAAACAAAACAGAAATAGACTCATAAATAGAAAACAAATTTATGGTTTCCAGAGGGGAAGGAAGTGAGGGGATGGACAAGATAGGTGAAAGAGATTAAGAGGTACAAACTTCCAGTTATAAAATAAATAAATCATGGGGATGTAAAGTACAGTATAGGGAATAAAGTCAATAACATCGTAATAACTTTGGTGACAGGGATGCCTGGGTGGCTCAGCAGTTAAGCATCTGCCTTTGGCTCAGGGCATGATCCTGGAGTCCGGGGATCGAGTCCCACATTGGGCTCCCTGCATGGAGTCTGCTTCTTCCTCTGCCTATATCTCTGCCTTGCGCTCTCTCTCTGTGTCTCTCATGAATGAATAAATAAAACCTTTAAAAAATAATAATAACTTTGGTGACAGGCGGTAACTGTACTTATTTATCATTATAAGTATTTTGTACGTATATAAACGTCAAATCGCTAAGTTGTACACCTGAAACTGATATAATATTGTATGTCAACTATATTTCAATTAAAAGTAAATAAATTATTCTAGAAATAAAATTAAAAAATAAAAACAGTGCCATCTCAGGGCACCTGGGTGACTCAGTGGTTGAGCATCTGCCTTTGGCTCAGGTCATGATCCCAGGGTCCTGGGATCGAGTCCCACATCAAGCTCCCTGCGGGGAGCCTGCTTCTCCCTCTGCCTACATCTCTGCCTCTCTCTGTGTGTCTTTCATGAATAAATAAATTAAATATTTAAAAAAAACAAAACAGTGCCATCTCTATCAAGGAGAAAAAGATTTGTTTTTTAATTTGAGAGATAAGAACAATGCAAAACCATTGAACAAATTATTACAATAAGCAAATTATTTCAAAACTAAATAAAATAGTGAACATAGTTTATTTTAAAAATTAAGTTTTTGAGAGAGAGAGAGAGAGAGAGAGAGAGAAGAAGGGAGGGAAGGAGAACATGCATGCATGAGCTGGAGAGGGACAGAGGGAAAGGGAGAAAAAGAATCTCCATGCACTGAGCACGGAACCTGATATGGGACTCAATCCCATGACCCTGAGATCACGATCTGAGCTGAAATCAGAAGTCAGATGCTTGGGATGCATAGGTGGCTCAGTGGTTGAGGGGTTAAGCAGTTGAGAATCTGCCTTCAGCTCAGGGTGTGATTCTGGAGTCCCGGGATCAAGTCCCACATCAGGCTCCCTGCATGGAGCCTGCTTCTCCCTCTGCCTGTGTCTCTGCCTCTCTGTGTTTCTCATGAATAAATAAATAGAATCTTAAAAAAAAAAGTCAGATGCTTAACCAACTGAGCCACCTAGGTGCTCCCCCAAAATTAACATTTTTTAAACTTTCAGTCAAATCATAATGAATCAGAAACTTGACGTTATCTTAGAGCACAACATTAAGTTTGCTTCTCATAAGTTTAAGACTTGATAATCTTGATTATCTTGATAATCCTCAGAGCATCCCTGTGAGGTTGGTGGATACTGCCTCATGTCTATAAATCAACATTTTTCAACTGGAGTTCTGCAAGGAAATTAAGCCCTGATCCCTAAGACATCCAACCTATGTAATGAATTAACTTTTCTCCTATGCATCTATAGTGGTATTAGTCATTTCTCCTTGGGAGAAAATAAGGAGATAACCACTCAAAGATGTCTGTATTCTATGTTCAGCTGAGGAGTCCCAGTTGAAAAAAGATATAGCAGGCAGGGCAGCCTGGGTGGCTCCGCGGTTTGGCACCGCCTTCAGCCCAGGGCATGATCCTGGAGACCCGGAATCGAGTTCCACATCGGGCTCCCTGCATGGAGCCTGCTTCTCCCTCTGCCTGTGTCTCTTCCTCTCTCCCTCTCTGTGTCTCTCATGAATAAATAAATAAAATCTTTTTTAAAAAATTTAAAAAAAGATATAGCAGGCAAACAAACCCACACCTGATCATTTATTGTAGTGTCTTAAATTATACTTGGGTCAGAGGTTAGCAAAATATTTTGAATGAATTTTAATTACCACTCTAGGCTCCAGGAATGTACACAGAATGCTTTAAAAATTATATTTCCCTGGGTATTCTGAATTATTGAATTTTCCAATTTTTTTTTTAAGATTTTATTTATTCATGAGAGACACAGAAAGAGAGAGAGGGGGGCAGAGACACAGGCAGAGGAAGAAGCAGGCTCCATGCAGGGAGCCCGACGTGGGACTCGATTCCGGGTCTCCAGGATCACGCCCTGGGCCAAAAGCAAGCACTGAACCGCTGAGCCACCCAGGGATCCCTGAAATTTCCAGTTTTTTAAATGACAAACCTTTTTTATCAGCACAATTTACTGATAATGATTAGTCAGGCTTTTAATACACAAGATACCAGTAAGAACTCTCAAGTGGCCATGGAAATTTTTTAGATAGAAAGAGAAGACTGAACAAGATCAGAGTCCAAAGGGAGTGGTTTACCAAATCAAACAGCTCCTATGGATGCCTGGGTGGCTCAGTGGTTGGGCGCCTGCCTTCAGCTCAAGTCGAAATCCCGGGATCCATGATCAAGTCCCACATCGGGCTCCCTGTGAGGAGCCTGCTTCTCCCTCTGCCTATGCCTCTGCCATTCTCTCTCTCTCTTTCTCTCTCTCTCTCTCTCTCTCTCTCTGTGTGTCTCTCATAAGAGAGACCTGTGTGTCTCTCATGTGTGTCTCATAAATAAATCTTTTTTTTTAATTTAAGTATTTAAGAACTATGTGTATGTGTGTGTGTATGTGTTTTAAAGATTTTATTTATTCATGAGAAACACAGAGAGGCAGAGACACAGGCAGAGGGAGAAGCAGGCTCCATGCAGGGAACCCAATGCGGGACTCGATCCTGGGTCTCCAGGATCACACCCTGGGCTAAACGGGGCGCCAAACCGCTGAGCCACCCGGGCTGCCCAATAAATAAATCTTTAAAAAAAAATCAAACAGCTCCTAAAGTAGCTGATCATAGATCACATGGTTTCTTCTTAGTTGCATCCAGATCTTCATTTGCTGTACAAGTCTGAATTCCAAATGATTATTATTATTATGATGATGATGATAACAGCTAAGAACTTGATTTACTCCTCACAACAACCCTACCATTCTACAAAGAAACCAGTGCTTAGCCTTGAATTCTCCAATCTAATAATTGGTAGAGCTTTGGTTATTTGTGTCATTCTACGTTGTTGAATTTACAGCCATACATTTCTTTGTAATATTTCTTTATTATCCTTTTAGTACCTGAGGAATTTGTAGTGATATGACTTATCTCATTCCTGTTATTGGTCATTTGTGTCTTCTCTCTTCTTTCTGATAAGTCTGGTTAGTAGTTTATCAATTTTAATGATTTTCTTCAAGAATCAACAGCATTTGGTTTCATTGACTTTTCCTCTATTGTTTTGATTGTTATTGTTATTTCACATTTCATTTACATCTGCTCTGATCTTTATTGTTTCCTTTCCTCTGCTTATATTGAGTTTAATTTGCTCTCCTTTTTCTAGTTTCTTCTGATAGAAACTGAGTTCATTGACTTGAAACCATTCTCCTTTCCTAACATAGGCATTTAGTGCTATAAATTTCCCCCAGCACCACTTTTTAGTAACATCCTATAAATTCTGGTATGCTATGTTTTCATTTTCACTCATTTCAAAATACTTTCCCATTTCTCTTTTGATATCTTTTTGACCCGTGTATTATTTAGAAATATGTTATTTATATATGGAGGATTTTCAAGGAACATGTTTGTTATTGATCTCTAGTTCAACTCCACTATCGTCAAAGAGCATGGTTTAAATCCTTTTAAATTTATTAAGACTTATTTTGTGACATGATATATGTTCTATGTAAGTAAACATTCCATGGACACTTGAAAAGATTGTGTATTCTGTTGTGGTTGGGTAGAATCTTCTATAAATGTCAATTAGGACAAGTTGGCTATGGCTTGTTTAATTCCTCTACATGCTTCCAGATTTTCCATCTCATTGTTCCATCAATAATTGAAGAAGAATTAAAATTCCCCACTATAATTTTATTTCTCCTTGCTATTCCTTTGGTAGTGCTTCATAAATTTGGAGCTCTGCTTTTAGGCACATAAGTGGATTATTTTTTCCTCTTGAAGAATTGACCTTTCCATGATTACAAAGCAACTTTATCCACCTTTGTTAATATTCTTTGGTCCTAAATTTACTTTGATATTAATATAACCATCCCAGCTTTCATTTGATTAGTGTTATCATGGTTTATCTTATTCCATCCTTTTGTTTTTAATCTATTTTTCTCCTTATAATTAAAGTAGGTTTTCTAGGGCACCTGGGTGGTTCAGTCAGCTAAGCATCTGACTCTTGAGTTTGGCTCAGGTCATGATCTCAGGATCATGAGATTGAGCCTCGCATCGGGGTCCACATTGAGTGTGGAGCCTACTTAAGATTCTTTCTCTCGGGGAGCCCGGGTGGCTCAGTGGTTTGGCGCCACCTTCAGCCCAGGGTATGATCCTGGAGACCCTGGATCGAGTCCTGTGTCGGGCTCTCTGCATGGATCCTGCTTCTCCCTCTGCCTGTGTCTCTGCTTCTCTTTCTCTGTGTCTGTCATGAATAAAGAAATAAAAATTTTTTTAAAAAATCTTTATTTTTTTTTAAAGATTTTATTTATTTATTCATGATAGTCACACAGAGACAGAGACACAGGCAGAGGGAGAAGCAGGCTCCACGCAGGGAGCCCGACGTGGGATTCGATCCCAGGTCTCCAGGATTGCGCCCCGGGCCAAAGGCAGGTGCCAAACCGCTGCGGCACCCAGGGATCCCTTTAAAAAAAATCTTTCTCTCCCTTTCTCTCTGCCCCTCTCCACCACCCTCTCTTTCTAGAAAAACAAAACAAAACAAAACAAAACAAAAACTTTGTAATTTAAAAAGTAAATAAGCTTCAGAGCATCAAAAAAAATAATAATAAATAAAAAATAAATAAGGTAGGTGTCTTATAAACAGAATGTTAGCTAGATCCTGCTTTTTTTACACCCAATATGACCATCTCTGCTTTTATTTCAAGCATTTAGACCATTTACATTGATATTATTAGGTTTATTTTTTTAAGATTTTATTTATTTATTCATGAGAGATGGGGGGGCACAGACACAGGCAGAGGGAGAAGCAGGCTTCATGCAGGGAGTCTGATGTGGGACTCCATCCCGGGACTCCAGGATCACACCCTGGGCTGAAGGCAGGTGCTAAACCACCAAGCCACCCAGGGATCCCCTTTTATAGGTTTTTAAAATGACATTTATTCATTCCTACAGCTTTATTTTATTTATTATTTTTAGTTTAGTTTTTTGTTTGTTTGTTTGTTTGTTTTTAGAGAGAGAGAGAGAGAGAGTGCACACAAGTGGGGAGGGACAGAGGGAGAGAGAATCCCAAGCAGGTTCCATGCCCAGCACAGGGCCTGACATGAGGCTCTATCTCATGACCCTGAGATCATGACCTGAGCTGAAATCAAGCATCAGATGCTTAACCAACTGAGCTACCCAGGAGCTCCTATTTCATAGCTTTAAAGTGATTAGGATGTTTATGTTTATTTTATCCACATAAGAAACCTGGGAAGAGATAGGCACCATTTTGCCCTAGTAAAGTAAATTTGTATATCAAAACCCACAAAATGGAGGCTACCCCAGTGGACTGGTCCACATCATAAATCTAAACCTAAGTCAGCCTACATTTATGGGGAATGCCTCACTCTCCAGGAATCCTAACATAAACTTATCACAATCTTCCAACTCAGCTTTAGCTAGTTCACCTTACCCTAGAAAACAGGACCTTTAGGCTTACGAGGAAATCCTAAGCCAGTCATGCTATTTCTATATTGCCTCTTCTAACATTCTAACATAAAAGTCACTCTTGCCCAAAATCCCTGGGGAAGAGTGCTCCACTACTTATGAAGCACTGTATTCCCCTAATTCATGGATTGTTTTCCCTTAAATAAAGAACATCAAACTCATTACTAAATTGTGGTATTTTTGCCATTTGACACTTCATTTGACAGATGGACAAATTAAAGTTACCAAATGCTTAAATAACCTACCCGAGTTTTAAGCAGGAATTTGATGTAAAGGCCATCTGACTGATAATGATTATCTGTGGCACTGCCAAAGCCTTTATATTTTAATATTTTAAATTATCAAATTTTTCTATTTTATTTTTCATTTATTGTATTTTTATTTTTTTATTTGTTTTCACATTTTTTATTTTATACAGAGATACTTTAGGGCTATGGGTCATGAATAGATATACGGCAGCATGAGGTCATTTTGTTTAGAGGAACAGATGCACAATGAAAGCCAGAAGCCAGAAGCCAGAAGAGGTATTTCACCTACCTATTCTGCATGACAAACAACCCTAAAACTTAGTGGCTTAGAACAGCAACTATTTTATTATCTCACATGTTCTATGAGTGAACTTGGATCAGCTGAGCGTTTCTTTTGTTGGACTCATTTGGGTTTCTGACTTGGCTGTGGTTAGATAGCAAGATAACTGGGCTGCAGTCATTTGAAGTCCTGGTTGGAAAAGTTGGGCCTTTTTCCTTCTCATATCTTCAAGGCCTCTTCACTCCAGGTGGCCTTTCCAGCAGGGTAGACTTCATGTTTCTTGGCTAAGAAATCCCAAAAAGAAATGTTTCCTTCAGGGACGCCTGGGCAGCTCAGCGGTTAAGCATCTGGCTTTAGCTCAGGGTGTGATCCCACTGTCCTGGGATTGAGTCCCACATCAGGCTCCCTGCATGAAGCCTGCTTCTCTCTCTGCCTACATCTCTGCCTTACTCTGTGTCTCTCATGAATAAATAAATAAAATTTTAATTTAAAAAAAAGAAATGTTTCCTTTAGCCTTCACTAACAGCTTCTACAAGGCCATTGCAGCTTTTGATGGCTGCCACATGTCTTCAATTTTTGTTATGTCAGCACTCCACTTTCACATGTCATAATATTGTGGTTTTAAGAAATATATATTTGTTCGTTCAGATGGCCAAAATATATTTCTCATATAAATTTAGTCTTCATCCACAGTTCCTGACTCACAGTTCCGCAAACCCTTGGAATTTCCTAAGCGATAAGAGCAATGAGACCATCTTTTGTCATAATATTTGGTCTCTTATCCTCAGTTCCTGAAATAGTTTCAGAGCCATAAAGGTGAAATCGGTGTCTTATTATTCATAACTCCCTTTCCACTACAACTGTATTTATATTAGTGAGTTGACTTTTTGAAAGCACTTAAGGATGGGGCTGTTTGCCCAGGGGAACTAACCAAGTGATTAGAGAGTCAGAACTTAGTCTACTTCCCAACCTCCGGGAAGGGAGGGAGGATTGAGATTGAGTACAATCACCAATGGCCAATGATTTAATCAGTCATCACTGCGTATTGAAGTTCCCAGCCCAAAAGAATGGAGTTCAGAGAGCTTCTGGGTTGATAAATATGTAGAGATTTGGGAAAAGTGGCATACTTGGAAGCTCTATGCCCTTTCCCTATACCTTGTCTTATGCATCTCTTCCATCTGGCTGTACCTGTATCCTTTTATTTTTTTAAACATTTTATTTATTTATTCATAGAGACACAGAGAGAGAGAGATGCAGAGACACAGGCAGAGGGAGAAGCAGGCTCCATGCAGGGAGCCTGATGTGGTACTCGATCCCGGGTCTCCAGGATCACGCCCTGGACCGAAGGTGGCGCCAAACCTGCTGAGCCACCAGGGCTGCCCTGTATCCTTTTAACATTAACTGGTGATTTTGGGGTATCTGGTTGGCTCAGTCAGTAGAACACTGACTCTTGGTCTCAAGGTTGTGAGTCCAAGCCCCATGTTGGGCATGGAGTCTACATTAAAAAACAAAACAAAACAAAAAAAACCTAAAATAAACTAGTGATCTAGTAAGTAAAATGTCTGAATTCTGGAAGCCCCTCTAACAATTTAATCAAACCCAAGGAAGAATTTGTGGGAACCTCTGGTTTATGACAGTCAGTCAGAAGTCCAGGTAATAATCTGTACTTGTGATTGTGTCCCAGCTAGACCCCAATACCTTACTTTTATTGCTCACCTGTTTCCACCCACCAACCTTTGTCCCACATTTTTCCTTAAGCTCTTCTTTCCAGCTTATCTCTTCACTTAGATGAAAGACTCAATGGGTATAGCATCCTGTGATGGAAAATGAAATTACCCCTCAAGCTATAATGACTTCCCTGATGAAGAATCTCAGTCAGCCCAGAACCCCATACCATTTGAACTTACCTCCCAACTCACACCTGCACAGATGGACGTGGAATGACCCATGGAGTGACCCAACAGTTACCTTTACCTCATTATAATACTAAAATCTCTGCCCAAGGAGGAACACAACCCTCATTTACATAACACACAA
Source organism: Canis lupus dingo (assembly GCF_003254725.2). Lineage (NCBI taxonomy): Eukaryota > Metazoa > Chordata > Mammalia > Carnivora > Canidae > Canis > Canis lupus. The sequence continues at coordinate 110,428,036 of NC_064281.1, read as the reverse complement.
TGTATGTATAGGCATATTTCCTTAAGGCTCATGCACCACCTTATGCCCACCCCCACATAAGACGACAAGGCTACCCTATCTAAATTTTCATCCTGGGATGCCTGGGTGGCTCAGCAGTTTAGCGCCTGCCTTCTGCCCAGGGCGTGATTCTGGAGTCCCGGGATCGAGTCCCACATCGGGCTTCCTGCATGGAGCCTGCTTCTCCCTCTGCCTGTGTCTCTGCCCCTCTGTGTGTGTGTGTCTCTCATGAATAAATAAATAAAACCTTTTTAAAAAAATAAATCTTCATCCTAACCCTAAATAAAAGGAACCCATTCACCCTTGCTCAGGGAGTCATAGCTATGGAAGTCATTCTCTGTGATCTCCTTATTTGCTGCAAATCACGTTTCCCTTGTGTAACCACTCCACCTACTGTAGTGTCCACATGTGACTCACCAATAAGCGAACTCACATCAGTGTAGTTACATTGGTGGTGAGAGGCACTTGCAGGACTGAACCCTTAACCTGGGGAATATGACACTCTCTCTGAGTAGATCATCTCAGAATTGTGTTGAACTATAGGACACCCAGCTGGGTGGGTGGTGTGGGACCCAAGAATTGGTTGGTGGTGTGGGACCCCTCTCTTCCCCCAACCAACACAAACACAAAGTAGAACTGGGTCTAGACTCTTACATACTGATTGCTATTTTGGTTAGCATAACAAACCACAAAAAATTGGTAGCTCTAAATAATCACCATCCTATGATCTATCATGGTTCCATGGGTTTATAAAGCTTAGCTGTGAAGTTCTGCTGGTCTCACTTTGGAGTTCTCATGCAGCTGCAGTCATGTGATGACAGGGTTGGAGTTATCTGGGACCTGATAAAACTGGACTTTCCATTTGATCTCAGGGCCTCTCCCCGCCACATGACCTTTCCACATGGTCTCTACAGAAAGGTAGCTAGATATTTTACATGTTAGCTCGGGGTTCCCCAAACTGAGAATCAGAAGAAACAGGAAGCAGAAAAGGCCAGTCCTCTTAAAAACTGGGTCTGTCCCCTATCTTGCACCACTCACAAAAATTAACTGGAAATGAATTAAAGACTTAACATGTAAGACCTGAAAACAGTGGGATGCCTGGGTGGCTCAGTGGTTGAGCATCTGCCTTTGGCTCAGAGAGTGATCCCGGAATGCAGGATTGAGTCCCACATCAGGCTCCCCGAGAGGAGCCTGCTTCTCCCTCTGCCTATGTCTCTGCCTCTCTCTGTGTGTCTCTCATGGATAAATAAATAAAATCTTAAAAAGAAAAAGACCTGAAAACAAAATTCCTTGAAGAAAACATGGGGACAAAACTCTTTGACATTGGTTCTTGGTAATGATTTTCTGGATATACCACCAAAAAGCACAAACAACAAAAGCAAGAATCACCAAGTGAGACAATATCAAATAAAAATTTCCTGCACAGCAAAAGAAACAATCAACGAAATGAAAAGATCACCTAAGGAATGGAAGAAAATATTTGCAAACTAGCTATCTGACGAGGGGTTAATTTCCAAAATACAAAGGAATTCATACAACTAAGTAGTAAAAAAAAATCACATTTAACAATGGACAAAGAAACTGAATAGACATTTTTCCAAAGAAGATACACAAATGGCCAACAGGTACATGAAAATGTGAAAAATAGGGCAGCCCCGGTGGCTTAGCAGGTTAGCGCCACCTGCAGCCCAGGGAGTGATCCTGGAGACCCTGGATCGAGTCCCGTGTTGGGCTCTCTACATGTGTCTCTGCCTCTCTCTCTCTCTCTCTCTCTGCATCTCTATGAATAAATAAATAAAATCTTTTTAAAAAATGTGAGAAATATCACTAAACATTGGGGAAATGAAAATTAGAACCAAAATGTGATAGCATCTCACACCTGTAAGAATGGCCAGTATCAAAAAGATAAGAGATAAGAAAAAGAAAAGATAAGAAAAGAGAAGAGAATCCTGAAGAGGCTGTGGAGAAAAGAGAGCCTTCATGCACTGTTGGTGGGAATGTAAACTGATACAACTGTGGTAAACAATATGGAGGTTCTTCAAAAAAATTATAAATAGGGATCCCTGGGTGGCACAGCGGTTTGGCGCCTGCCTTTGGCCCAGGGCGCGATCCTGGAGACCTGGGATCGAATCCCACATCGGGCTCCCGGTGCATGGAGCCTGCTTCTCCCTCTGCCTATGTCTCTGCCTCTCTCTCTCTGTGTGTGACTATCATAAATAAATAAAAATTAAAAAAAAATTTTTTTAATTATAAATAGAACTACCATGTGATCTAGTAATCCCACTTCTGGGAATATATCCATAGGAAATGAAATTACTATCTCAAACAAATATTCATTGCAGTGTTATTTACAATAGTCAACACATGAAAACAATCTAAGTGTCCACTGACAGATGAATGGATGAAGTGGAGAGAGAGAGAGAGAGAGAGAGAGAATTGAACATTACCCAGCCATAAAGAAGGAAAGCCTAGCTTTTATGACATCATGGATAGAGCCTGAGGGGATTATGATAAATGAGATTATCCAGACAGAAAAAGAAAAATACTATATGCTCTCACTTACATGAGGAATAAAAAAAAACCTCATAGAAACAGAGTAGATTGATGGTTGCCAGGAGCAGGAATAGGGATGGGAGAAATGGATGAAAGTGGTCAAAGAGCACAAATTTCCAGTTATAACATGAATGAATTCTGGAGTTCTAGGGTACAACATGGTGACTATAGTTAACAGTACTGTATACTAGAAAGTTGCTAAAAAAAAGAAAGAAAGAAAGAAAGAAAGAAAGAAAGAAAGTTGCTAAGAGAGTAAATCTTAAAAGTTCTGACCACAAACACACAAAAGGTAACTATGTGAAGTGATGGCTATGTTAAATAATCTTATTTCGCAGTAATCATTTCATAATATATACATGTATCAAATTTAACACATCGTATACCTTAAACTTATACAGTGTTATATGTCAAATTATATCTCAATAAAGCTGGAAAAAATGTTGAATGAAAAAAAAAGACTGTGTTTGGAACCAACACAGTATCCTTTCCATAGCATTGTACTGGTTAGCACCAGCCTCAGGCCAATGTGTCAGGGATTGCACAAGAACACGAATACCAGATAGTGTGGTTTGTTGAGGGCCATCATGAAAATCTGGCTACCATAGAGAGCCAAAGGCAAACATCACTTAGTTCACAATCATTAAAGTCTTTATCTTGGGTTCTGTTTTTTATGTTTAAATTGTTGCAATCCAATGGGGAAAATCTGAGCTAGACCATCAGGCTCACTCAACCAGCACCTAAATCTCCCAAAGAACAAAAATAACCATAATTCATAGCTGCTGAGTTTACAGGGTCTCTCTCAGTTCTGGGCCCAAGAAATGAAAGATAATTTTTAGTCCTAAAATAAATTACTGAAAATTCATTCTCACACATCTTTCAGAACCTCATGTGAGAGTCTACATGCATTTCAAAAATCAATTTTAGGGCAGCCTGGGTGGCTCAGCAGTTTAGCACCGCCTTCAGCCCAGGGCGTGATCCTGGAGACCCGGGATCCAGTCCCATGTCGGGCTCCCCCGCATGGAGCCTGCTTCTCCCTCTGCCTGTGTCTCTGCCTCTCTCTCTCTCTCTCTCTCTCTCTTTCAATTTCTCTCTCAATCTCTCTCTGTCTCCCATGAACAAATAAATAAAATCTTTTTTAAAAATCCATTTTAAAGTTGCTTGATAATCAGGGGCGCCTAACTGACTCAGTCGGTAGAGCTTACAAGCCTTGATCTCTGGGTTGTGAGTTCAAGCCCCATGTTGGGTGTAGGGATTACTTAAAAATATAAATTTTTAAATAAATAAAAAGTTGCTTGATGATCAAAGAATTGGCAATGAACTATTGATGGAATGGTAAGAAAGATATTTTGAAATAAACTTCTAGAAGTTCATCCAAATGTTAAAGCTATCTGATAAAAGATAAGAAGCTAAGACCCAGTTTGAATTAGCTTGGTTAAAATTAAAACACAATTTCACCATATTAGATGATGCAATAATTGAGAGCTGGTCAGGACTGGCAGGTGGGTTCTGGCAGATTCCATGGATCAAGTCAGGCAAGATGTGAGGTACCAAGAAATTAGCTAACAAGGCAGGGTCAAACTCATTATTCTCCATTTTAGGGACTTTTTTTCTGTTCTATAAATGCACTAACCTCTTTCCTGACTGAGAACCCTTTCTGCTATGGTCTAAATATTTATGTTTCCCCAAAATTCATATGCTGGAATCCTAATGCCCAATATGATGGTGTTAGGAGGTGATTAGGTCATGAGGGTGGAGCCCTCATAAATGAGATTAGAGATCTTCTTTAAGAGGCTCCAGAGAGCCCTAGTCCCTTTTTCCATGTGAGGATACAATGAGAAGACTGTGACCAGGGAGAGGGCCCTCACACAACCATGGTGGCACTTTGATCTTGGACTCCAGTTCACATAATTGAGAGAAATAAATTTCTTTTTTTTTTTTTTTAATTTCTTTTTTTTAAGCCACCTAGTCTGGTATTTTGTTACAGCAACTTGAATAGACAAAGATACTTTCCCAAGCGGTTCCCTCTGTCTAGAATTCTGTCTCTTTGCCTTATCCAGTGATCCAGCTTCATGCCAATAAACTTGAAAACACACAAATTTTACAAACTCCTAGAAATCACTCTGGCATACATTTTCCACCCACTAATTTAGCCAAAATTTAAAGTTCTGGCAACTTCAAATGATAGCAAAGATCTGCACCAATGGAAACTTTCATACATTCTGGTGGGAATATAAATTAATACAACCACTTTAGAAAATAATTTAGATTATCATGTAAAAGTTGAGTATTTAAAAACAAGTTGAGTATTTATATTTCCTATCATGCAGCCATTCTCCTCCAGCTATAATCCCTAGAGGACCTCTTCTACTCATGCACCAAAAGTCAGGTACATGGACATTTATAGCAACATTGGATGGAACAGTAGAGAGCCGGAAACAAGCTAAGTGTCCATTAACAAGAGAAAAGAGAATGGGTGCTTACATTCTGCTACATTCATTTAATAGAGACCTAAACATCAGTGAAAAAAGAACTACAAATACACACAGCAACATAGATGGAGTCAGAAGCAACTGTGAGTGAATAAAGGAAGTCACAGAGGAAATGTAAAATATCTTTCTGTTTCAAAATATTTCAGAATTAAGCAAAACTAGGGACACATACTTCTGGAAACAAAATGTTAACAAAATTCAAGGGAATGAAAATACGTCAGGATCTAGGGGCAGGAAGGTAGGAGCATAAGGACACCCAGGGAACCTCAATGGCATTGATGGTATTCTTCTCTGAAGTTAGTGCATTCATGAGCATTCATTTTATTATTTAACTTCACAGTTTATATATAAATCACCTATATTCCTTTGCATGTAAGGGCCTACTAATTTTTTTTTTATTTTTATATTTCCCTCCCCTATACTCCCAGTTTATTTTCAAAACATCCTGGCTCTGCTACTTACTAGCTTTGGGAACTGGGGCATGCTACTCAGCCATTCCAAGCCTCACTAAGTTCATCTGAAAATGAAAATAATGCAACGATAATGCCTACCCAGCTGACCCCTGAGAAGACTACTTAGGAATTCTTCGCCTGGCACTGAGTGGCGAAGTGGCACTGAGTATTCTTCCCAGTAGCACTGAATGGTAGCTCCTCAGAGGGACACTGTGTTCAGATGAGCAAATCCTCTAGCCTGAATTGGTTGTAAAGATACAGTAAAGGCAGTCAATCTTCCTTGATTTGGGACTCATATGTTCTCCAAGTGTCCTTCCCCTTCTCCACTCCTAAAGGGAAAAATATCTCTAGTCATTAGAACTGTTTTCAAATGAACGTCAGTCATCATCTCATGTAGCATTTGTGTTCCTTGTCCACACGATGGCAGAACAGGCAAAGAACCGTTAAATGCACACTGGACTGTCAAGATCTCCTTTTGAGGATGTTCAAGACCTTCTAGAAAACAATCTTTGCAATTTCATTAATGTCTGTGACTGAATAAATTGAGATTGGACAAGCAGTTGAGATCAAAATTGCTCTTCACTCTTTAATATGATAATAACTAGAGCACGTTAACAGGCATATAATATCAAAAAATAAACAAAAAATAAATTCAAAAAACAAAAAAACAAAAAAACAAAAAATAAATTCCAGCCTTACAGATACTTCCTACAAGTTCTCACCTGAGGTGTCATGTGTTTATGTATGTGCGAAGACGCTTGAGGGTATACATTTGGACACATGTTGTGAGTGTGTGTAGGAGAGAACACACATGTATTTGTACTGGCAGGAAAGTCTTACCATTAAAGCATAGGAGCATGAGGAGGGAAAGCTGATAACAGCCTTCTTTTCTGAAAAGCTCGAGTCAAGAGGAAGTGTGCTGGTAACCACTGGTAAGAGGAATTTGAAAGTCCAGCGAACACTAGCCTCAGTCTTCTTCTAACTCACTAGCTTGTCCTATGCTATGGAGGTGGGGCAGAGGACTACTGTCCTGAGACCAAGCATATGTTGGGCTTGCCTTTGGCCTACTGATCTGAATTTATAGCTCAGGAACCCCTCAGAAATGTATAGCTCAGGAACAGTATTATCATACTGTTTACCCTAATTTATATTAGTTCAAAATTTTGTGGTTGCAAATGACATAAACCCAATTCCAATCAGCAAAACAAAAGAGGGAATATATGGATACATATAATCAAACCACCAGAAAGGCAGGGATGCAGTGACCTCAGGAACAATGGGAATTGTGACTCTCCTTGGAAAACTCTCTCCATAATTCATATTTATGTTTCTCTTTATGACAGTTTTATTCTTTGAAATTAGCTTACTCCTGCCAATGGGGGCCACGGCACAGGCAACTTTGAATTCACATCCTATGCAGTTGAAGTTGTTTGAAAAACCTGGGTGAAGACCTGTGATTGGCCTTTCCTGGGTCATATGGCCAAGCACAAACCAATCACTACAGCCAGAGATAGATAACTATTACTGGTCTAACCTGAGCCACCTGCCTACCTTTATGGCTTAGAGGGAAGAATTTTATGATTGCTGGACCTTATCAGGACCACATTGAGGTATGGAAAAGTACTTTTCCAATATAATGGATTCTCTGTTGGAAGCAGATTTAAAAAAAAAAGTCATCATGGTGTGAGAAAAAACAGGGGGCATAAAGTTCCATATATAAGATCGACTCTGTTTGTCTTCTATCTCTTAATAATTTTGTGTCTACTTGATTTGTCTTGTAATGAGAGTAGTGCATTACATTCTCCTTTATTACCATACTTCAATCTGTGTTTCCTTGTATATCTCCTCTATTTTTTTTCCATAACTATGAATGCCAGATTTGATTGGCAGCCACTCACTTGTCTTTCTTGTGCTCCTCTGCTGCCCTTTCTGGCTCCCATCCTCAAATTCCCTTCAGTCTCTGCTTTCCGCTTTTAATGTCACGGGTATTATCTGCTATACATGTGTTATTTAACTTAATACTCAGTGTAGCCCCCTTTCAGAAGTCCCTATTAACCCAGGCTGGCCCCAGACCTGAGCTCTGTAATGTATGTAAATGCACAAAAAAGGGAACTGAAAGGACACACACTAGACTGTTTGAAAGCCATTACCTCAGGAAAGCAGAATAAGATGGAGGAGTGAAAGTGGCCAATAGGGTCACTTGTGCTTTACACTGTAGATGTTTACATGAGTCTTTTACAAGAAAATCATTTAGGTACTAGTTATGCAATTTTTAAAAAGATCTTATTTATTTTATTTTTTTAAAGATTTTGTTTATTTATTCATGAGAGGCACAGAGAGAGAGGCAGAGACATAGGCAGAGGGAGAAACACACGCAGGGAGCCCGATGTGGGACCCAATCCTGGGACCTCAGGATCATGCCCTGAGCCACCCAAGCATCCTATGCAATCTTTTCTATTTTTTGTTGAGATAAAATACACATAATGTAATAGTTACCATTAACCCTTTTGCATGCACAATTCAGTGGTATTAAATACATTCAAACTGCTGTGCAACTATCTACAGAACTTTTCTATCATCCCACACTGAAACTCTGTACCCATTAAACAATAGCTTTACATTCTCCCCTCTGGCCAGCCCCTGGTAACCACCATTCTACTTTCAGTTTCTATGAATTTGACTATTCTAGGTACCTCATACAATTAGAGAGTACAGTACTTGGCCTTTTGTGACTAGCTTATTTCATAGCATAATATATTCAAGATTCTTTCATATTGTAGCATGTCTCAGAATTTAATTCCTTTTTAAGGGTGAATAATATCCCATCATATGCATATGCCATGTTTTGTTTATCTATTCAACTGCTGATGAACATTTGGGTTGTTCCCACCTTTGGGTTATTGTGAATAATGCTACTGGGAATGTGGGTGTACAAACAGTTGTGTAAACTTTAAAACCCCGAAAAACAATACTTACAGAGTGATCCCATTTATGTTTAGTATGTGTGTGTAGTACAGTATGTACATGATATGTACATAAATGTGTAGAAAAAGATCTCAGAGGTACACATGAAACTTTGAGTCATTACCTCTAGAATGGCAAAAGAGTGAGAGAGTAAAGGAAAGGACTCTATAATTCTTTATTCTACATATTTCTGTATTTTTTATTTTTCATGACAAGAGTAGACTAATATATTCCTCATGCAATTTTAAAATGCAATTAAAATAAAGACGAAGATTTCAGGTATCTTGGCAGGCCACGAGTATAGGGAACATTTAGAACAATTTTCAAGGGGTCAGAAGAACCGAAGGGATAAAGGATGCTGAAATACCTCTGTGTGGCTTGAAATTTTTATGAGGTGCATATATTATTTCTTTAATTAAGGAAATCAAATGGGAAAAGAATGCAAAGCCCGAGGTGGGATTGCACTGGCGATGAAGGCCCAGAGGAGGGCAGTAGAAAGCCACAAGGTGGAAACCACAGACGGTTGTTCCCTCCTGTCACCAGGAAAAAAGTAGAGGATTCAAACTTGCCTGGTGGGAGCTGGGACAAGCTTGGGTACTACTAATTCCAATGGGAACAATGCTGGCCAGACTTTGGGAGCAAGACAATCAGATAAAAGGGGAGAAATCAGGAAAGTGGCAAGGGTTCGGCAATGGACAGCCAAGGAAAAAGAAAGCAGAAGAGGCATTCTTGACAGATAATCATCAAACAGGAGCCCAAGAGCACAGCCCTGGGGCAGACAACCTAGAGAGATTTCTAGGGGTCTTGAGGACAAAGCCCTGTTTGGAAGCACAGGCTGAGTCCTTGACCCTGCCCCTCTGCTTTTTAAAGTGGCCAAGGATATTTTAAAAAAAGTGTTGGGACACCTGGGTGGCTCAGTTGGTTAAGCATCCAACTCTTGATTTCAGCTCAGGTCAGGATCTCAGGGTTGTGAGATGGAGTCCTAAGTCCTGCTCCTCATTCAGCAGGGAGTCTGCTTGAGATTCTTTCCCTCTGCCCCTCCCTCTACCGCTCTCCCCACCTCTCCCCTCACCCCCTGAGGCTCCCACACCCTCTCTCTCAAATAAATAAATCTTTAAAAAAAAATGTTGCTAAAGTGGACAAAGATAAGGATAACCCTGCAGGATGAAGTTGCAAGGAAAGAACTAGGCAACAAGTGCAGGATCAGATCTTGTCTTTACTTCAAATGTTTGATATTTTGTATGTAATGGATTTTTTGGATTTTTATTTTTTTAAAGATTTTATTTATTTATTCATAGAGACACACAGAGAGAGAGAGAGAGAGGCAGAGACACAGGCAGAGGGAGAAGCAGGCCCCATGCAGGGAGCCCTATGTGGGACTCGATCCAGGGTCTCCAGGATCACGCCCCGGGCTGCAGGCGGCACTAAACCGCTGTGCCACCGGAGCTGCCCTGGATTAATTTTTATTTTAAAATATTATTTATCTGTATTATTGAGTGTTTGAGCACCCCTTAAATTTTGTGCCAGAGGCAAGTGCTTCACTGGGCATCAGCCTAGTTCTGGCAACAATTTTTTTTTTAATTTTTTATTTATGATAGGCACACAGTGAGAGAGAGAGAGGCAGAGACACAGGCAGAGGGAGAAGCAGGCTCCATGCACCGGGAGCCCGACGTGGGATTCGATCCCGGATCTCCAGGATCGCGCCCTGGGCCAAAGGCAGGCGCCAAACCGCTGCGCCACCCAGGGATCCCAACAATTTTTTTTTAATAATAAATTTATTTTTTATTGGTGTTCAATTTGCCAACATACAGAATAACACCCAGTGCTCATCCCGTCGAGTGCCCCCCTCAGTGCCCGTCACCCATTCACCCTCACCCCCCACCCTTCTCCCCTTCCACCACCCCTAGTTCATTTCCCAGAGTTATGAGTCTTTATGTTGTCTCCCTTTCTGATATTTCCTACCCATTTCTTCTCCCTTCCCTTCCATTCCCTTTCACTATTATTTATATTCCCCAAATGAATGAGATCATATACTGTTTGTCCTTCTCTGATTGACTTATTTCACTCAGCATAATACCCTCCAGTTCCATCCACGTCGAAGCAAATGGTGGGTATTTGTCATTTCTAATGGCTGAGTAATATTCCATTGTATACATAAACCACATCTTCTTTATCCATTCATCTTTTGATGGACACCGAGGCTCCTTCCACAGTTTGGCTATTGTGGACATTGCTGCTAGAAACATCAGGGTGCAGGTGTCCCGGCGTTTCATTACATCTGTATCTTTGGGGTAAATCCCCAACAGTCTGGCAACAATTATAACAAATCTGAAGCAACAAATGGGATTTTCAAGTACATCTATTATGCACAATTTTAATCAAAATTCTACCCCAGAATTTTTTTTAAAGATTTTATTTATTTATTCATGAGAGACACAGAGAGAGAGGCAGAGACACAGGCAGAGCGAGAAGCAGGCTCCATGCAGGGAACCCAACGTGGGACTGGATCCTGGGTCTCCAGGATCACGCCCTGGGCTGAAGGCAGCGCTAAACCCCAGAGCCACCTGGGCAGCCCCATACCCCAGGATTTTTAAGTGAAATGAATTTCTCTAACATGCCAGTCATGTAAACCTACAAACAAAATAATATGTACCTATGTTTTAAAAAAAAGATAAGTGTTTCTGTAGCTATTGTGAATATTATGTTAATATTCAAATTAATTTGGAAGCTATTTCTGAAATATTGGCTTTAAGATATTGCCTATTGAAAATTGAAATAATATCAAGCATCTAAAAAAATATATCAAGCATCTTTTCTTACCACAATGGCATAAAACTGGAAATTAATTACAAGAAAAAAAACTGGAAAGAACACAAACACAAGGAAACTAAACAACATGTTACTAAACAACCAATGGGTCAATGAAGAAATCAAAAAGGAAATAAAAAAATACATGGAAAAGGGGCATCTGTGTTGCTTTGTCAGTTAAATATCTGACTCTTGATCTCTCAGCTCAGGTTTCAATCTCAGAGTTGTGAGTTCAAGCCCCAGGTTGGGTTCCATGTTGGGTGTGGAGCCTACTTATAAATGAATGAATGAATGGGTGGATGAATAAATATAAAAATTATGTGGGAAAAAAATTATGTGGAGACAAGTGAAAATAAAAACACAATGGTCCAAAATCTTTAGAACATAACAAAAGCAGTTTTAAGAGAGAAGTTTACAGCAATACAGGCCTACCTCAAGAAACAAGAGGAACCTCAAATACTCTAACCTTATGCTAGAAGTACTAAAAAAAAGAAGAAGAAGAAAAAACTCAAAGTTAGTAGAAAAAAAGGAAATCAAGACTAAAATGGAAATAAATTAGAAACTAAAAACACAATAGAAAAGGTCAATAATGGGGCACCTGGGTGGCTCTGGTTGAGCATCTGCCTTTGGCTCAGGTGGTGATCATGGGGTCCTGGGATGGAGTCCTGCATCAGGCTCCCCATGGGGAGCCTGTTTCTCCCTTTGCCTATGTCTCTGCCTCCCTCTCTGTGTCTCTCACAAATAAATAAATAAAATCTTAAAAAAAAAAAAGTCAACGAAACCAAGAGCTGGTTCTTTGAAAAGATTAAAAAGGTTGACAGATCTTCAGACTCTTCAAGAAAAAAAAGAGAGAGGACTCAAATAAATAAAATCAGAAATAGGGGATCCCTGGGTGGCTCAGCAGTTTAGCACCTGCCTTCAGCCCAGGGCATGATCCTGGAGTCCCAGGATCGAGTCCCACATCAGGCTCCCTGCATGGAGCCTGCTTCTCCCTTTGCCTGTGTCTCTGCTTCTCTCTCTTTCTTTCTCTCTCTCTCTCTCTGTCTCTCATGAATAAGTAAATAAAATCTTTTTAAAAAATCAGAAATAAAAGAGGAAAAATAACAACCAACACCACAGGAACACAAAGAATTATAAGCAAATACTATGAAAAATAGTATGTCAACAAATTGGATAAACTTCTAGAAACAATCTTTCAAAATCGAATGAGAAAAACAGAAAATTTGGGATCCCTGGGTGGCGCAGCGGTTTGGCGCCTGCCTTTGGCCCAGGGCGCGATCCTGGAGACCCAGGATCGAATCCCACATCAGGCTCCCGGTGCATGGAGCCTGCTTCTCCCTCTGCCTGTGTCTCTGCCTCTCTCTCTCTCTCTCTGTGACTATCATAAATAAATAAAAATTTTAAAAAAAAAATTAAAAAAAAAAAAAAAAAGAAAAACAGAAAATTTGAACAGACCAAATATAAATAATGAAATTGAATCAGTCATCAAAAACCTCCCAGCAAACAGAAGTCCAGGACCAAATGGCTTCACAGGTGAATTATATGGAACATTGAATAAAAGTTAATATCTATTCTTCTCAAACAATTCCAAAAAAATAGAAGAGTAAGGAAAACTTACAAATTAATTCTACGAAGCCAGCATTACCTTGATACTAATACCAGACAAAGACACTACAAGAAAGAAAGAAAGAAAGAAAGAAAGAAAGAAAGAAAGAAAGAAAGAAAGAAAGAAAGAAAACTATAGGCTGGCATCCCTGATGAACATAGATGCAAAAATCCCCAATAAAATAAAAGCAAACCAAAATCAGCAATACATTAAAAGGATCATTGACCACGACCAAGTGGGATTTATTCCAGGTATGCAAGGATGGTACAATATTCACAAACTGATTAATCTCATACCTCATATTAACAAGAGGAAGAATGGAAACCATATGGCCACCTCAGTAGATGCAGAAAAGGCATATGACAAAATATAAAATCTGTTCATGATTTTTTTTAAAGATTTATTTTTTAAAAGATTTTATTTATTTATTCATAAGACAGAGAGAGAGAGAGGCAGAGACATCGGCAGAGGGGCAAGCAGGTTTCATGCAGGAAGCCCAATGTGGGACTCGATCCCAGGACCCCAGGATCATGACCTGAGCCCAAGGCAGACGCTCAACTGCTGAGCCACCCAGGTGTTCCTGTTCATGATTTTAAAAAACCTCTTAACATAGTTTAGAGGGAACATACTTTCACATAATAAAGGCCATATATAGAAAAACCTATAGCTAACATCACAGGCAATGGTGAAAAACCGAATTTTTTTTCTCTAAGATCAGGAATAAGACAAGGATGTCCACTCTCACCACTTTCTTTCAACATAATACTGCAAATCCTAGCTACAGCAATCAGACGAGAAAAAGAAATAAAAGGTATCCAAATTAGTAAGGAAGAAGTAAAATTGTCACCATTTGCAGATGATGTGATACTGTATATAGAAAACCCTAAAGACTCCACCAAAAAAATTAGAACAAATGAATTCCATAAAGCAGGATATAAAGTTAATATATAGAAATCTGTTCTATTTCTGTACACTAAGTAACAGAAGGAGAAATTAAAGAAACAATCCAAATTATAACTGCACCAAAAAGAATAAAATACCTAAGAATAAATTTAACCAAGGAGGTGAAAGACCTATACTCTGAAAACTATAAGACACTGATGAATGAAATTGAAAACAACAGAAACAATTGGAAAGATACGCCATGCTCATGGATTGGAAGACTATCATTAAAATGTCCATACTTTCCAAAGCAATCTACAGATTCAATGCAATCCCTATGAAAATACCAAATAGCATTTTTCACAGAGCTAGAATAAATAATCCTAAAATTTCTAAGAACCACAAAACACCCTAATAGCCAAAGCAATCTTAAGAAGAACAAAGGTGTAGGTATTACAAGCCCAAATTTCAGTATATATTACAAAGCTATAGCAATCAAAACAGTATGGCACTGGCACAAAAATAGACACATAGATCAATATAACAGGATAAAGAGCCCAGAAAGAAACCCCATTTAATCTATGACAAAGGAGGCAAGAATATATGATGGAGAAAAGACAATCTTTTCAATAAATGGTGCTGGGAAAACTGGATAGCTACAAGCAAAGGAATGAAACTGGACTACTTTCTAATACCGTACACAAAAATAAACTCAAAATGGATTAAAGACCTAAATGTGAAACTTGAAACCATAAAACTCCTAAAAGATCACATAGGCAGTAATCTCATGGACATTAGCTTTAGCAATATATTTATGGATATGTCCCCTTGGGCAAAGAAAACCAAAGCGAAAATAAACTACTGGGACTACATCAAAGTAAAAAGCCTTTGCACAGCTAAGGAAACTATCAACAACAACAATAAAAGGCACTCTACTGAATGGGAGAAGATATTTGCAAATGATTTATCTGATAAAGGGTTAATATGCAAAATATATAAAGAGGACACCTGGTGGTTCAGTAGCTAAGCATCTGTGTTCCACTTAGGTTGTGATCCGGAGGTTCCAGGATTGAGTCCTACATCAGGCTCCCTCCATGGAGCCTGCTTCTCCCTCCGCCTATATCTCTGACTCTCTCTCTCTCTCTCTCTCTCTCTCTCTGTGTCTCTCATGAATAAATAAATAAAATCTTTTTAAAAAAAAAAATATATATACATATATAGGGCAGCCCAGGTGGCTCAGCGGTTTAGCGCCACCTTGGGCCCAGGACGTGATCTGGAGACCTGGGATCAAGTCCCAGGTCAGGCTCCCTACATGGAGCCTGCTTCTCCCTCTGCCTGTGTCTCTCTCTCTCTCTCTCTCTCTCTCTCTCTCTGTCTCTCATGAATAAATAAATAAAATCTTTTTTTAAATGAAATTAAAAAATAAAAATAAAAAAATACATAAAGAACTTATGTAACCCAACACCAAAAAAACTAAAAAAACTAAAATCAAAAAATGGGCAGAGGACCTAAATAGGCATTTTTCCAAAGAAGACATACAGATGACCAACAGTCCTATGAAAAGATGCTGAATATCACTAATCAACAGGAAATGCAAACCATAACCACAATGAGGGGCACCTGGGTGGTTCAGTCGGTTAAGCGGCTGCCTTTGGCTCAGGTCATGATCCTGGGGTCCTGGGATCCAGCTTCTGTTGGACTCCCTGCTCAGAGGGGAGCCTGCTTCTCCCTCTCCTTCCTCCTCCGCCCTCCCCCTGCTTGTGTGTGTACCTGCTCTCTCTCAAATAATAAATAAAATCTTAAAAAAAAAACACATCTCAGCTCGATAGTCATCTCCTCCAGGGGTCCCCACTCTGAATATTCTTTTTGTGTATTCCTGTTACACTGTAACCTGTGACATCACACATGTATGACATTACACACCTGTGCTACCTAGTGATTGGCTATTTACCTATCTGTCTCTCCCATTAGATTTCAAGCTCCTTGAAGGTAGGGACTATGTCTTTTTGAATGCTCTGTGCCTAACACAAAGCTTCCTGTCACGTAATAGACAAGTTTTTTGCTGAATGAATAACTGACCTTGATACTTCTCTCTATATCATGCCTCATAGAGAACCCATCAAGTCCCACCCACCATCAAAATATTTCTCAAATTCATTGATTTTTCTTCATCTTCATCACCACTACTATGCTTCAAGCCACCATCTCCTATCACCTGGACCACTGTCACAGCCTCCTAATTATCATACTACTTTCTCCACTTGTGTCCCTCCAATCTATTCGCCATACAACAGCCATTGTGATTTTTTTTTAAATACAAATCTTATTATGTCACTCTCTAAGTCAGAAACTCTTCAATGAAATCCCACTGTTCTTAGAATAAAGTGCAATGCACTTAAGTTGACCTACAAGGCCCAAACTTCTCTAGCCTCCAGTCTCTTAGCTTCTTTTGGGGTTTCCAACTTGCTGCTATCCCATCACAGGGCCTTTGCATATGGATCTCCTTCACCTAGGACATTCTTCTTTTTCATCTTCTCTTAACTTGCTCCCACTCATATTTCAGAACTCTGCCCCAGTGTTTATTCCTTAGGAAAGCTTCCCCTGACCCTCTTGATGAAATCAAACTTGCCATTGACTTTCTCAGAACCTTTATAGTATCTATCACTGCTTGTTTTTGTTTAATGTCTGTTTCCCACTCCTTTCAATTGTCTCTACCACCGAAACTCCAATGGCACATAAGAAGCCCTCAATAGGAGTGTCTGGGTAGTTCAGTCAGCTAAGCATCTGCCTTGGGCTCAGTTCATGATCCTAGGGTCCTGGGATCAAGCCCGCATGGGGCTCCCTGCTCAGCAGGAAGCCTGCTTCTCCCTCTCCTTCTGCCCTTCCCCCTGCTTGTGCTCTCTGTCAAATAAATAAATAAAATCTTAAAAAAAATAGAAGCCCTCAGTAAATGTTTGAGAAGAACTTACTGTCATGCCATACAAAATTGAAAGAGCCAGTCCCTTGGGGAAAATGCACTGTGCTTTCCCCACTGCCACAGGATCTTCCAACCACACACACCTCTCAGGGAAAATCTCCTACAAGTAGACTGTCCTCATTCACACATGAAGCTGAAATTAGGGCAGGCAGAAGACAGGCTAACAAAGAGAGACTGGAGCATCTACCAAGCAAAAGTGTTGTGGTTATCCTGCTGTAAGGGCCTAGACTGCAGAGTTCCAAGATGAGTCCATTCCTCAAATAGTATGTCCTAGTCCATTAGTTATACAGCCACAGGATATGGTTGTCAGGGAAAACTTTTCAGAAAGTTGAATGCTACATTATGTAGCAGCCCTAGTTACTTCCCAAGTAGTATTCATTATGCTCATTAATTTTTTAGCTTAATAAACATATCAACTGCCATAGAAATAACTTTATCATTAAAGAGAAACATATTTTTCTCATTAAGCCAAAGAAAGGGCAAAACTCTCAAGCATACCACCTCGAAGAGTTTCTTCAGGCTTTCTGTTCTCCACAGCAACTATTCAAAACTTTCCCAGGTCCTCAAAACTCTGCCCCTTCCCCTTGAGGAACTCAAGGATGAGTTCCCTTGTCATTCACTAGGAAAACAGAAGCTATCAGAGAGAAATTCTTCAAATTCCTCCCCCCAGCCCCTTATTCCCACCCCTACTCCCATCTTCAATGGCTCTGTATCAGATCACAAATTTTTAATCTGGAGACGCCTGGGTGGCTCAGTGGTTGAGCATCTGCCTTCGGCTCAAGGCATGATCCTGGGGTCTCAGGATCAAGTCCTGTGTCAGGCTCCTTGCAGGACTTGACACTCAACCACTGAGCCAACCCAGGCTTCCCTATTACATTCTATACTGCCCTCCTAAGGAGCTTGGCTCTATCTCCTCTCTGTTCCGTGGCTTCAACATCTTCCCCCATACTAGCTCTTTCTCATCAGCTTTTTAAATTATTATTATTGGAGTTCAATTTGCCAACATATAGCATATCACTCAGTGCTCATCCCGTCAAGTGCCCCCCTTAGTGCCCATCACCCAGTCATCTCATCCCCCCCCCCCGCCCACCTCCCCTTCCACTTCCCCTTGTTTGTTTCCCAGAGTTAGGAGTCTCTCATGTGTTGTCACCCACTCTGGTTTTTCCCACTCATTTTCTCTCCTTTCCCCTATAATCCCTTTCACTATTTTTTATATTCCCCATATGAGTGAAACCATATGATGATTGTCCTTCTCCGATTGACTTACTTCACTGAGCATAATACCCTCCAGTTCCATCCACGTCGAAGCAAATGGTGGGTATTTGTCATTTCTAATGGCTGAGGAATATTCCATTGTATACATAGACCACATCTTCTTTATCCATTCATCTTTTTATGGACACTGAGGCTCCTTCCACAGTTTGGCTATTGTGGACATTGCTTTTAATTGAGCTGGGCCTCTCCATTTTATAAAATGCCCTCCCTAGGTCTACCATACTCTAGCAACCGTCCTATCTTCCCCCTTTGCAGTCAAAGTTGAAAGAATTGTCTACACTAGCAAACTTCACTTCCTCAGCTTCAATTACTCTTCAGCCCACTGAAATCTGGCCTTTGGCTCTAACTTTCCACTGAAAGACTGCTCTTGCCAAGGTCACTAATAACCTTTTCATTATTAAATCCATTTTAACTTCCTTTCAGACATTTTTTTTCTTTTCAGACATTTAATAGTATTTTTCATTGTTGACTACCCCATATATCTTAAAAAACTCTCTTCTCATGGTTTCTAGGACCTTATACTTTCTTGGTATTCCTCCCTACCTCTTTGCCAATTCTTCTATTTTTTAAATTTTTATTTAAATTCCAGTTAGTTAACATGTAGTGTTATATTAGTTTCAGGTGTACAGTATAGTGATTCACCTCTTCCATACATCACCTGGTGCTCATCACAACTTACACTCTTAATCCTCATCACCTATTTACCCATCGCCCTTCCTCCCCCCTCTGGCAACCACCAGTTTGTACTCTAACCTTAAGGGTCTGTTTCTTCATTCGCCTCTCTCGTTTTTTCCTTTGCTCCTTTATTTCTTAAATTTCACATATGAGTGAAATCATATGGTATTTCTTGATATTCTTTGCTAGATCATCCTCCTTTACTCAATTTCTAAATGTTGACGTTCCTTGGGGTTTAATCCTGAGCACTTTTCCCTCTCTACCTTCTCTCCTTGGGTTGATCGTATCCATTCCTATGGGCTTCAGTTAGCTTCTAGAATGGGTTTCTGACTTGGGTACATAAATTCAGACAATTTGTAAACTTGAACAAGTAAAAACATATTTTTATTTTCACCAATCTAAATGAAATTGAAATTGAAATTTTTAATTTCACCAATCATTTCACTAAATGAAAATTTAGTATTTCTCCCAATTATGAATGTAGGCAACAAACCACAGTAGTATAAACCAGTGTCTGTGACATTGCCATTATTAGAAATCATATACTTAAGATAAATTTTTAAAAATCATATGCCGTTTAGGGGCACTTGGGTGGTGGCTCAGTTGGTTAAGCATCTGCCTTCAGCTCAGGTCATGGTCCCAGGGTCCTGGGATCAAACCCCACATTAGGTTCCCTGCTCAGCAGGGAGTGTATTTCTCCCTCTGCTTCCCCTGTCTGCTCGTGTTCTCTCTCTCGCTCTCTCTCTCAAATAAATAAAATCTTTTTTTTTTAAAGTTTTATTTATTTCTATTTATGATAGTCACAGAGAGAGAGAGGGGCAGAGACATAGGCAGAGGGAGAAACAGGCTCCATGCACCGGGGGCCTGATGTGGGATTCGATCCCGGGTCTCCAGGATTGCGCCCTGGGCCAAAGGCAGGCGCCAAACCGCTGCGCCACCCAGGGATCCCCTCAAATAAATAAAATCTTTAGAAAATCATATATAGTTTAATATATTACACTTGTTACAAATATCTCAAAATATTATTTATGCTTATTACTTCAGTATATAGTAGTTATTAGATACACTGCTAGATCTCTTTATTTAATGAGTCAATAATTACATATTTCACATCACAATTTTTGTATTTGACAACTATTTCAGTATAATTCATTTATAATCCTATGCATTTTGTTTGGTACATTTAAAAACATCATTTTGAGAGAAGGTTCACAGGCTTCCCCAGACTGCCAATGACACAAAAAGTATTAAGGAGCCCTGTTCTAGATGCTGATGATCCCCACCCTGAATCCATCTTCTGAACTTCAAGTCCATATATTTCCATTCTTTCAAATTATTGTTAGAATGATTTTTCTCTCCCCAAGCACTGTGCCTAGTCTTAATATAGCTCTCTACACACTATCTTGTAATTACTTGTATCCTCTACTTGAATATAAGTTCCATGGGTACAGAAATATTTATCTTGACTATTTTGGGATCTGCAGCATTAAGCATGGTATCTGGCATTATAGGAGCACTCCATAAATGTTTGTTGAATAAATGAATGATTGGATTGAGCTTTAGCCTGACGATTAGCAGCAGCTCAATAAAAAAGTTAAAGGATATCCAAATCTTAATTTTTTTTTTCTGACAGATAAATAAGGCTACTGAAAAAAATATTGTTACTGAAGTATAAGAGGTGGGAAAAATTAATTTTAATTATTTTATTTGAAAACTTAAATTTTGTAAGTGCATACTGTGGCTTAGGAAAATTGATGAGACCCATTCCCTCAGTAATATCCATTTTTTGCTAAAATATTAAATTGACTTTCAAATAGTGTATTGGGGACTTGTACATTGTGAATTTGAGACCCACATTGGGTGTAGGTAGAGATTACTTAAAAATAAAATCTTTTTTTAAAAAAAGAACACCGAGTTCTAATCTTCAGAGCCTTATATTAACTACAGACATCATTATTTTCACTGGCCTTCACTAACCATTACAATGGGGGGATGCAGAGGAAGAGGGAGAAAGGGAATCTTTTTTTTTTTTTTTTTTTTTTTTTTTTTGGAGAAAGGGAATCTTAAGCAGGCCCACGCCCAGCCCAGTGCAGAGCCTGACACGGGGCTGGATCTCACAACCCCAAGCTCCTGACCTGAGCTGACATCAAGACCTGGATGCTTGGGCAGCCCAGGTGGCTCAGCAGTTTAGCGCCGCCTTCAGCCCAGGGTATGATCCTGGAGACCTAGGATCGAGTCCCACATCAGGTTCCCTGCGTGGAGCCTGCTTCTCCCTCTGCCTGTGTCTCTCTCTGCCTCTCTCTCTCTTTCTGTGTCTCTCATGAATAAATAAATAAAACCTTTAAAAAAAAAAAAGTCGGATGCTTAACCAACTGAACCACCCAGGCACACCATTACAATTTATTTTTAAGTAAAAACAAAGAGTTACTGTACCATAAAAGAATAGTTTGGGGACACTCTGAAACTTTTTTTTTGGGGGGGGGGTTATTGTTTCCTTCACTGTGCATTAGTTTTTTATTTTGATGTAGTCGCAGTAGTTCATTTTTGCTTTTATTTCCTTTGCCTAAGGAGACATATCTAGAAAAGTGTTGCTATGGCCAGCCTCAGAGAGATTATAACCTGTGCTCTCCTCAAGGATTTTTATGGTGTCAGGTCTCTAAATGGTCTTTAATCCATTTTGAGTTTCTTTTTGTGTATGGTGAAAGTTAGTGGTACAGTTTAATTCTTTTGCATGTGGCTGTCCAGCTTTCCCATTGTATATTCATTCTTCCTTTGTCAAAGATTAGATGATCACATAATTGTGGGTTTATTTCCGGGTTTTTCTGTTCTATTCCATTGAATCTATGTGTCTATTTTTATGCCAGTACCATACTGTTTTAACTACTACTGCTTTAAAATACCTTAATTTTGTTAAGAAAAAAATCCTATAGACTTATATCCAGGATGGTTTAACCCCTATAACACTTAAGAATTACTACAAGGCTGGGATCCCTGGGTGGCGCAGCCGTTTAGTGCCTGCCTTTGGCCCAGGGTGCGATCCTGGAGACCCGGGATCGAATCCCACGTTGGGCTCCCGGTGCATGGAGCCTGCTTCTCTCTCTGCCTCTCTCTCTCTCGCTGTGTGACTATCATAAATAAATAAAAATTAAAAAAAAAAAAGAATTACTACAAGGCTGAAAAGTACCTCCTTACCATTTAATAAGGAGAAACAGTTCTTCAATACCTAATGCAATCCCATTTTCCCTATCTTCTCTAAATAGCTCCCTCTGTGCTTTTAATAATGCCACAAACTTCTTTATTTGAATTTGATAGAATATTTGATATGGAGAAATAAACTTAAAAATAATTTGATTTTTTTTTAAGATTTTACTTATTTTTTCATGAGAGACACAGAGAGGCAGAGACACAGGCAGAGGGAGGCAAAGCAGGCTCCATGCAAGGAACCCAGTGTGGGACTCAATCTCAGGAATCCGGTGTCAGGCCCTGAACCAAAGGCAGACACTCAACTGCTGAGCTACCCAGGCATCCCTCATTTGATGTTGCTTATACACAGAAGTTCAGGCATCTCCATGGTGAGATTATGTTGTCAGACTATGACACAAAATGATTATGATGTCATAAACTAGAACAAGCTTGAACCATATCAAATACAGGAGTCTCCTTGGCAGAAGAGACATTTGAACAAATCCCTGGACATGAATCTTTTCATTTGTGTCCTACTTTTATTCATTTGGACAAACAGTTGTTTAAATACAAACCAAAGTGATGAATCTTCTACTACAGGTATGTGTCTAACCTTAAAATTCAGAAATTAGGATCTATTATGTTATATACTTGAGCACTTAATTAGACAAGCTATGTTTAAGAGATCTGCTGTTTCTTGAATGTTGCCACTAATAGGTCTTTAAGAATTTCTAGGAAAACATCTAAGAGTTTACCTCTGTGTGAAAAATACAAGTAACATAGAAGCATAAATAGACATTTTGTCTGCCTTTACTCCCCTTCCCCACCCAATCCACCAACCCCTGCCCTCAACTAATTTGGCATGGTACCTAACATATAGTGGGCTTCAACAAGAGTTTTTCTTGTCCTGTCCCCTTTCCCACCGTACACATTCACACACAAACATTAACACTCAAGGGATGCCTGGGTGGCTCATTAGTTGAATGTCTGCCTCAGCTCAGGGAGTGATCCTGGATTCCAGGGATTGAGTCCCTCATCAGGCTCCCCACAGGGAGCCTGCTTCTCCTTCTGCCTATGTCTCTGCCTCTCTCTCTCTAGGTCTCTCATGAATAAATAAAATCTTTAAAAAAAAAATTAACACTCAAGTGCATTCACATGTGCAAGACATACATACACTTAAAATCCTAGGTAATGGGGTGAGCAAGTCATAATGCAGAGGTAACCAAGGTAATTGCACTGATTAGCTGGAGATGCTTCCCAGATTTGGCTTATGGGCATGAGCTAGCTTATATTGCTTTTTATACTGTGGCTCGGAATGTGATACAGGGAGGAAAATGACAGTGGAACACTGATCTTCCTTTAAAAAATCATTGATGAAAAGATTTGATTTTGATCTTTACTGATAAACCATTATTAAATGGAAGGAAACTGGATTACCTAACACATTTTCTGGTGAAACAATCTCTTTGACAGGAGCTAAGCACGGTGAACCAGTGGAGAATAAAATGGACGATGTCAGGAGACGTCTACTCATTATCGTAATTGGCATTATGATCACATCTTTTGTCTTTACCTGTTTTTGTTTTCTTCATTACAACTGTATGAGTGACGATGCACCCAAAGCCGGAACGTAAGTTTTACATTCTTAAATTAAGAATGCAAGGTGTGTGTATACATGTAGTGGTGGTTTCATTGTTGTTGTGGTGACTTAATGTTAACCCCAGATTGCTAAAGAGCTCATCTTCTGGGTGGATTCCTTCACTTCAACAGTATCAGCTCTTAAATATTCTCAAGTACATGATCAATTCTAGCATATTCTAAAGCTCTCTCCTGCTGAGGGTTCAGCTGAGCCCCAAGCTATTAATTTCATCATAAATTGAGTCTAGGAAAAGAATGGGCTTGACTATCTGAATAAGACAGGGAGAATAAAGAAGGGGAGAGACTGAAACCAATATTACACTGTATGTTACCCAACTAGAATTTAAAGAAATAATTTGAAAAGAGAAAAAAAAAAAGAAGAAGCAGAGAGAGAGCTGGGTCTCTGCATTCCAAAAATAATAAAACATTTTGGATATTCTACCATTTTAAAGCATAACAGCATGAAAAATTATTCACTGTTGTTGTTCTCATTGTCTCAACTCCCTGCCTTTCCTATAGGAGGATCAGGCTGGCCCTCATATAGCAGTTCTCTAAAAATTTCACAGTATAAGGACTGCTGACTAAAATACACCAGTGCTCTGTCCCTTTATTTCTAGAGTAATATTGTGGATATAAATATGCATGGATAGATAACTTGATGGTCATAGTGACTCTAGTCTCAGAGTTTATTCTTTCCTTATGACAAGTTGTGACAGCTGTGTATGAGTTGCATATCAACCTGCAACTTTTCTTAAAGTTTAATTTCTAGAATAAGTGAAATACTCCCTCTTCTTCTCAACAGTAGACTTGAAACAACTTTGTGTCATTCCATATGCAGGCTATTTGGTTATCTAATGTGTCTAAAATCATAAAAGTATTCTCAAGAAAAATAAGTATTCAGCATGCATTCATATCTGTAACTGAAATTATGGCTTTCACCACACTCCAATTCTGTGTTCAATTTTCCCACTAGAGCCAAAAAAAGATGAAAAAATATAAACTGACATGGTAGCCTGTGTTTTCTGGTGATAGCAATATTACTCTTTTATTTTAAACTGTTTTATTCCAAATTTCCTATTATTTTCAGGTTCAAGAAAGAAGATGTGACAGCCAAGCCGTTCAGATCATCCAAAATATCACTCAGTCAATCCAAGATAGCCACTCCATGCAGTGTAGAAAAACAAGCCATGTTACCCAGTACAGATAAGTTTTCTGGGCCCTCAAGTCCAGAAAAGTCATCCATGCCATCCACCGCAGAGAAGTCAATCAGGCCCTTATATCCAGGAAAGCAATGTTTATCATCTAGTACAGAAAAGTTAAACAAGTCATCAAGTCAAGAAAAGTCATGTAGGCCATCAAGGCAACCAAAAAAATTGAAGTCATCCTACCCAGAAAAGTCATATAGAATACACAGTCTAGAAAAGCAATATAAGCTAGCTCATGCCCATAAGCTAGGTGGTCAGGCCTGTTCATCCTATTCAAATAAGGCAGTGAAGCCACCTTGGCCAGACCATCTACAATATCCAGACAGGCCAACAAAGCCATCTTGTCCACGAAAGCGAAAATTGCCACCCAGGCGATCCAGTTTTCAGAAATTAACCAAATCTCCCAGATATCGTAATCTAAAAAGGTCAGTTAGTACCGATAGGGCATGCATATTATCTAGGCCTCAATTAATCAAGCCTTGCCGATGCTGTAAGGAAAAATGCCTTGTTTGCAGAGCTTCTTCTGAGCCTTTGGTCAATGTTTCTGAGGCAATGAATGGAAATGCTCAAAACTCACCTTTTCCAAGTGAAGCAACATCCTTTTCCAAGTTCTTTCATAAGGCAGATAACAGAGACAATGCACTCTGTGGCAATATGAGTAGCAGTGATTTGATGACATATGACAGTGATGACAGTGATAGGGAGGTAACCATTATTTGCAACATAAAATGCAATGAGGCCATCCTTAAAGATGCCCAAGAAAATTAAAGACTCAATAAAAATAAAAACCACCTGTTAAGAAGCATACTTATACCAACTATTTTATGCTCATCATCCTTTAAAACACCGATAGCTGAACATCTATTTGCAATTGTTAAGATTAGCCCTATCCATCTTGGAAGCAATTTATTTAAAAAATACTAATTAAATGTATGACATAACAAATGATTTTACTGTTATTATTGAATTTTAGAGGCAAAAGGCTCTTTTGATGTATCTTACTTAGATCTGGTCACTTGGAAGGAAACCACAAGCACATGTGCACATGCAAACCATGGGTATCCTGGACTCCTCTTTCCCTTGGATTAGCCCTTAAATGAAGTCTCAACCCAATTACGTTTTTTTTTTCTCAAGTTTATATTTTAATGTTTATACACAGTCCTCACAATTTAAGACTGGCTTCCTGTAGTGCCCAGTGCTTAGCAGAAATGGCTGTTATGTGCTTAGCTCTGGTGGAGTTAGGGAAACTCCTGATAGCCATTTCTAACATCAGTCTCCTTGACTGCTACTTATTGTTGTGACCATTTAATAAGGTATGTAAATGTGCAATCACTATGTTTTACACCTAAAACTAATACAATATCATATGTCAACTATTCTTCAACTAAAAAAAAAGAAATACTGAATTCAATAAAATTAGGTCATGTTAACAAAACTAAAATAAATCAAAATAAATAAAAAGCATTGTGGGAGCTATAACTTGATTTCCTACTGCCATTTTTTAAAAGACAAACTATAAAGGGTTAAAATTTTCCTGGGTTAGAAAACTCTGGTCTTTTTTTTTATAATTTTTTTTTAAACTTTTATTTATGATAGTCACACAGAGAGAGAGAGAGGCAGAGACACAGGCAGAGGGAGAAGCAGGCTCCATGCACCGGGAGCCCGACATTCGATCCGGAGTCTCCAGGATCGCGCCCTGAGCCAAAGGCAGGCGCCAAACCACTGCGGCACCCAGGGATCCCAGAAAACTCTGGTCTTAAACATTGTATGGTCTCATTCATTCAGGGAATATAAAAACTAGTAAAAGGGAATAAAGGGGAAGGAGAGAAAATGAGTGAAAATATCAGTGAGGGTGACAAAACATGAGAGACACCTAACTCAGGGAAACAAGGGGTAGTGGAAAGGGATGTGGGCAGGGGGTTGGGGTGACTGGGTGATGGGCACTGATTGGGGCACTTGGCGGGATGAGCACTGGGTGTTATGCTATATGTTGGCAAATTGAACTCCAATAAAAAAAAATTTAAAAAAAGAAAACCCTGGTCTTTTTAAAATTCACAAATACAAGTGAAATTTCTGATTAAAATTTTAAATTGTTTACTATTTTTAAAAAGTTCAAACATATACAAAAGTAGATAGAGCAAGTAGTATAATGAACACCCATATAAGCATTGCTCAGGTTCAATAGTAATCATTACGTGGCTAATCTTATTTTATTTATACTTTTATTCATTGCCCTTCCCATTTATAGCTCTAAAAGATGATGACTTTTAAAAATACATACACAGGGACACTTGGCTGGCTCTGTTGGTGGAGCATGTGACTCTTGATCATGGGGTTGTGAGTTTGAGCCCCACGCTGGGTGTAGAGATGACTTTTTTTAAAAAGTACATGCACACACTACCGTATCTCACCTAAAAATTAACAATAATTCCTCAATAACAATTATCCAGTCAGTATTCAAATTTCCCCATCCATCTCCTAATTTTTTTTAAAGATTTTATTTATTTATTCATGAGAGATACAGAGAGAGAGGCAGAGACATAGAGGGAGAAGGATGCTCCCAGCAGGGAACCTGATGCAGGACTCAATCCCAAGACCCTGGGATCAAGACCCGAGCCAAATTCATATGCTCAACCACTGAGCCACTGAGGCATGCCTCCTAGTTTTTTTTAAATTTGTTTTTATTGAAGTTCAGTTTGTCAACATATAACACCTAGTGCTCATCCCATCAAGTGCCCTCCTCAGTGCCCATCATCCAGTTACCCCAACCCCCCGCCCACTTCCCCTTCTGCAACCCTTTGTTCATTTCCCAGAGTTAGGAGTCTCTCACGGTTTGTCTCCCTCTCTATTTTTTTTTTTTTAACGGCTGCTCTGTTCAGATGATCTGATCAGCGTTTGACAGCATCTAAGGTTAAATTTTCAAAATTATGTCACTGGATAATCTGGCTTCATATTATGCAATGATTTTAGAGTTAATCTGAGCTGTTAGTAGCCTGGAAATAGTAGAAGTTGAAATTGTATGGTTCTCAGTTTAAATTCAACCAACGTCTTAGTAGGCAAAACTAAATAATCTAAGCTTTCCCATTTTGAAGCCTAGAGATTTGTAATACTTTAATATCTGTGAATATTAATATATAATTAAAATAACCAACTGGCAGTGACAACCAATGATAATGATATCTTAAGGACACAGTGCATGAGTATGTAGCTCCTTTCTAAACCACATTTAATTATAGAGTAGGGGGCAGCCCCGGTGGCTCAGCGGTTTAGCGCTGCCTTCAGCCCAGGGCGTGATCCTGGAGGCCCAGGATTGATTCCCACATCAGGCTCCCTGCATGGAGCCTGCTTCTCCCTCCGCCTGTGTCTCTGCCTCTGTCTCTCTCTCTCTCTGTGTCTCTCATGAATAAATAAAATCTTAAAAAAATAATTATAGAGCAGGAGGAATGCCTGGGTGGCTCAGCGGTTAAGCTCCTGCCTTCAGCTCAGGGTGTGATCCTGGGGTCCCAGGATCTCAGGATCGAGTCCCGCATCCAGCTCCCTGCATAGAGCCTGCTTCTCCTTCTGCCTGTCTCCGCCTCTCTCTCCCTGTGTCTCTCATGAATAAATAAATAAAATATTTTTTAAAAATTAAAAATAATTATAGAGTAGTAGTCTGCAGAATATTTGAAGCTCATTCAATATGTAAAATTCTAATACATTAATGGGGGCTTCACACATAAAGCCAGCATAGAATAAGTAATAAAAATATGTACTGTGAGTCAGAAAAGAACTTGAACCAAAAAAAAAAAAAATTTACCAGTGGAAACTTGCCCAAGCTAAAAATTCAAGTAAGTTCTATCATTGCAATAGATAGTCCTTAGTACTTCTTGGAAATGTCCTGATTTAAGTAAGAAAGTCCATATTTCTATTTCCTGGCTTTCTTGCAGCACTGTCTTATCTCTCATGGTACTTTATTTACACTTCCCTTCTCTCTCACTCTTATTTCTTTTCTGCTGTTCAGCAGGCCAGGGTCATATGCTCAATGGGCCCAGGGCTTCCATACATTTCCATTCTCCCTCCAGAAGACCCTGTGAAGTCAGTTTCAAATATGGGACTTCCCTCTCTGGCTATCCCCACTCTCTGTTGAATCTGCCTTTCTCACACTCATCTCCAAAACTCATACCTTGCTCCTGGCTATGGGACTGACATGAATTATATTTGGCTCCTTTTATTTAGTACAGCTCTTTCTAGAAGCCCATCACTTAAAAAAAAAAAAAAAAGGTACTAAACGGTTAGATTTCAAACATTGCTCACATATATTTTCTACCTGAAACTATAAAATCATGGAGCTGAAATGATGCTTCAATATCCTCTCTTCTACCCTCCTGTGGGAAGGGGGAGCTGTGAAGAGCTGAAGGAATGTTCATTTGGCAAGAAGACCACTTTTTACCAGTGGTGGGGAGGCCAGAAGAGCATGGCATGGTGCCAGGGATCACAGATCTTTAAATGGCCAGAAAGAAGTGATATACCACAGGTGGGATGATTATGGTACTGTCAAACAGAGACTTAGGAAAAATCTTCAGCTTTATCAGTTCCCCAAATCCTATAGTCCCCACCATACTGCATGCATTCCCTATAAAATTAAAAGCAGCAAAGGAAAAAAAAAAAGAAGTCAGAAAAAAGCTCTGTTGGAGCTTCAGCCAAGTAT
The DNA here is from genome assembly GCF_003254725.2 of Canis lupus dingo. Classification (NCBI taxonomy): domain Eukaryota; kingdom Metazoa; phylum Chordata; class Mammalia; order Carnivora; family Canidae; genus Canis; species Canis lupus. The sequence continues at coordinate 110,398,624 of NC_064281.1, read as the reverse complement.
CTCCTTAATTGTAACTCAATATACAACCCTCAATTATTCCTGTGCTGCTGTGACCTTAGAAAACAAGAGTTAAGCATGATTAATTAGTTTTGCAATTATTTATATAATGCATAGAAAGGGCCACTTTTGAAATAAGCAGGGGCTAATTATAGCTTACATCTAAGAACTTTCAGATAGCTCTACTTGTTTAGAATTATCCCCTTATATGCCTGAATCAAAATAACACATTGAAAAGACTGCAGAAGGAGAAAAAATAAATTGTGATAAATGTCACATGTATTTTACTTTAAAAAATAAAATATAGAAACAATATAGCCATTTTTCTCTGAATAGTAGAAATTTCTACTAATAAAAATTCATATATATCTTCTATCATCAATCTCTTCCCTTAGTCACCTATTTTCCTAGCAAAATGGACTATTTTTTAATAACTTTTTGAAATGATCAAAGGCAGGTAACTGCAAAGAGTAAAAGAAGAGAGAAAGGCCTATGATGTGGAATGGCTAGAATAAGTAGTCCTACAAATATTAAGAGTGGACTATATCTCTCTGCTATTTTGCAAAATAAGAAAATCAAGGGGTGCCTGGCTGGCTCAGTCAGTAGAGTGTGTGACTCTTGATCTTAGGGTTGTGAGTTCAAGCTCCAAATTGGGTGTGGAGATAACTTAAAAATTGTTTTTAATCTTTAAAAATCAATCAATCAATCAATCAATATGAAAATCAATATTAAATTGCTTGGCTACAAACTGGAATACAAGAATGTGGCTGAGCTTCCTACCTTTACTTTCCATGTGTTCATCTAAATAAATAAAAAGGTATTCACTACAAAGTTAAATAAAATTCTCATGTACTACAGAACTAATGGTAGATATTATAGATTATTAACAATAAAGGCAGTCAGCTTCTGAAAGTGATAGTTGTTGGCAAAAGGAATATATCTCTGTTGTGTAAACAAGTCTCTTTTATAAACCTTAGTTTTGTTCAAAGAACAGCAGTGACAAAGAGTGGAATTGTTGAAAATAAAGCTTTCTATGCTGATCTCTTGTGGTTACTATAGAAAATAATAACAGCATATTATATACCCACTTAAAAATTGAAGTGATGGATGAGTAAGTTATTTCAGGATCTATATCACAATTGCTAGCCTAGGAGACTGTCAGCAAACCAGTCTGAAATACCATAATCTAAATCAAGCCACTTTTCTTGTTTCATTTGCTGTTACCATGCACCAAACAATACATGTCTAAAATCGAGATTTATGGTATACTAGAGCTTTAAACCTCTTTTATGCTGTAGCCAGTCTCCCAAAGAACACCTCCCCTATTCACTACGTGGGTACTCAATGCTGGATGGGATAGAAAAAATATTTTATGTGTGACTATGACATCCCATGGGTCCTGTATGTATGCCAGAGTTTGTTAGTTTCTTTTTCTAAAGCTTACATTTTGGTGTATGCTTCTGTCATATCTGCGGTAATATGGATCAAGTTTTATTCAAGTATATAAGGCCTCAGTGGTCTGCCACACAAACAGTCTACATCAAAACACTTTGTAAGAAGTATTGAAATAAGAGGAGAAAGAAATCCAGGAGATGCCACAAGAGATACATGGTTTATGAATGATGGAATACCTTTATAGGCTGAATTGTGCCTCTCCACCAAATTCATACGTTGAAGTCCTAACCCTCAGTACCCTAGAATGTGGCTTTATTTGGAAATAAGTTCATTGCAGGTATAATTAGTTAAGATGAGGTCATAGTAGAGTGGGCTCCTAATCCAATATTACTGTGTTATTATAAAAAGGGGAAAGTTGGACCTAGACAAGCAAACAGGGAGAGTGCCATGTGAAGTTTGGAGTTATGCTGCTACAAGTCAAGAAATGACCAAAAGCTGAGAGAGAGACCTGGAAAAGATCTTTCCCTAGCATCTTCAGAGGGGGACATGACCCTATTGACACCTTGATCTCAGACTTCTAGCCTCTAGAACTGTGACGGAATAAATTTTGGTTGTTTCAGCCACCCAGTTTATGGGTACATTGCTATGGTAGTCCTAGGAAACTAACCTACATGGCGAAGATTACTATTGCCTGGGGGTGCCTGGGTGACTCAGTTGGTTAAGTGCCTTCGGCTCAGGTCGTGATCTCAGGGTCCTGGGATCAAGCCCCATATCGGGCTCCTTGCTGAGCCGGGGAGTCTGCTTCTCCCTTTCCCTCTGCTCTCCCCCACCCCCGCTCATGTACTCTCACTCAAGTAAATAAATAAAATCTTAAAAAAGAGATTGCGGGATCCCTGGGTGGCGCAGCGGTTTGGCGCCTGCCTTTGGCCCAGGGCGCGATCCTGGAGACCCGGGATCGAATCCCACATCGGGCTCCCGGTGCATGGAGCCTGCTTCTCCCTCGGCCTGTGTCTCTGCCTCTCTCTCTCTCTCTCTGTGACTATCATAAATAAATAAAAATTGAAAAAAAAATATTTAAAAAAGAGATTGCTATTGCCTAAAAAATAGTTAAAATCAAACAAAATATGAGGGGAGTGCTAAGGAGGAAGGTATCCTTTACACCCCATCAATTGCACTGACTCCTCCCCCTAGGAAAAGGAGTGACTAATCTGATTGGTCAGAGTTCAGCACTCATAGACAAGGTCACTGCCTTGAACAGTGATTCGTGTTTGCCATGCTCTCTGCACAATCTGTGAATAGGTATGTGAGAAAGCTCTGGGGTCCTCATTCATTGTTCTAGTTGGACAAGTAGACACTCGCTCTCTCCATATGTGAATATACAGGCTGGCCCCAAGATTACAATTCTAGTGTAAAGTTGGAGGCCCCCTTCCTACTTGGAAAGTGTAAGTGGCATCTACAATCAACCTCATAATGGCACACTGTGTTAGGTTATTGGGCTTCAGCCAGCCACTAATGAATAAATCAGTCCTCTGTTACCAGTGCATTGTTTTTTATTTGGTTATTGAAAAGGAATGAGCAGTCCTAAATATCCTAAACAAATCCTACCCAAGAGTCACAAGCCCTGGTCAACACTACTTCAACTTCTTTTAAGAAACTCTTACAGTAAAGTTATTTTTTGAAATTGTGACATTTGTTATATATTCATGTTGCTCCAAACACTATTGAGTGATATACATAGAAATAATATCAGTTAGACTCTGCCTCTGAACAGCTTCTATTCTTCTTTTTTTTTTTTGAAAGATTTGATTGAGGGATGCCAGGGTGGCTCAGCACCTGCCTTTAGCCCAGGACGTGTTCCTGGAGTCCCAGGATCGAGTCCCACATCGGGCTCCCTGCATCGAGCCTGCTTCTCCCTCTGCCTGTGTTTCTGCCTCTCTCTCTCTCTCTCTCTCTCTCTCTCTCTCATGAATAAATAAATAAAATCTTTTTTTTAAAAAAAGGAAAGATTTGCTTGCTTGATTGATTGATTAAGGTGGGGGAGGGGCAGAGGGAGAAAGAACCTCAAGCAGACTCTGCACTGAGCACAGAGCAAGGAGCCTGAGGTGGGGCTGGATCCCCTGACTCTGAAATCATGACCTGAGCCAAAACCAGGAGTTGGACTCTTAACTGTCTGAGCCACCCAGACGCCCCCAGCTTCTATTCTGTGGAAGAGATAGTCCATTCCCCTCCAAAAAAAAGCTCTACTAAAATTAGCCTGAAAGAAAATAGCAAGTCTTCAAAAATAGAGCCAATAATAGTAAAACATGCACTATTCTAAACTTGTACTATTGCTGTGGCCACACTGAATCTCTAATAGAGATATTTTTAAGTTTTAGGATTTTTATCCACACTCCAAGGTAACAGCTATTGACTTACGGGAAAAATATCACTGTACCAGTTCAAGGAGTGAGTCTAAAGGAGGAGGACTCAGGGATAAGGTTGAGAGATGTAGCAAATAAAAATACAGGACGCTGGGGCGCCTGGGTGGCTCAGTCGGTTAAGCAGCCAACTCTTGATTTGAGCTCAGGTCATCATCTTAGAGTCATGAGATGGAGGCCTACATGGCACCACATTAGGCTCCTCACTCAGTGGGGAGTCTGCTTCTCTCTCCCCCTCTTCCTCTACCCTGCCCCCCACTCATGCTCTCTTTCTCTCTTTAAAATTAATTAATTAAAAAATAATAATAATAAAAATAAATAAATAAATAAATAAAATTAATTAATTAATTAATTACGAAATATAGGATGCCCAGTTAAGTGTGAATTTCATATACACAATGAATAATTTTTTGGCATGCATATGTCAAAGAATATTCACAATTTACCTGAAATTCAAATTTAATTGGGCATCTTGTTTTATCTGGCAACTGCTCAGGAAGGACAAATAGGAGAATACATGTAAGCAGATTAGTCAATTTGCCAACTTCTTCAGGTTTATGCTGGAGAAGCTTATAGCTTCTGAGAGGGACAGTCCTTCCAACAATGTGATTCCATTCCTCTAAACTCTGGAGAACCAAAAGTAGACAACTGACCTCCTAGGAGCCCATAACTTGGTCGGCCATCAGATGTGGTTTCTTGAGAATTTTCAGTAAGAGAGACAGACTCTAGTGAGAGAACTATGTGGATGCTTGAATTAAATAACATGTAGAAAAAAATTTTAAAAAATAAATAACATGTAGAGTACGGCTGGGAAGGCATGTTAGGTAGAAGGTAGATGATAGTCAAAAGAAAAAGGACACAGAGAAGCATAGAAGAGAGAAACACTATGCAGTCGCTGAGAGAAAGAGTAAGCAACCTGTTTCTGCTTGCCAATTCTAGTTCCAATCACTCTATAACCTGGCTGTCCTTCATAGTCCAGACATTTGTAATATTTGTTGTATTCTTATAGTAAATGTCCCTTTCCTAAACTGGTTTGAACGAGTTTGTACTCCTTGTCACCACTGATCCTCAACTAAGACATGGTGTGAACAAGAATGACAAATGGCTTCCATCTCAGGTGATCACTCTGATCTATTCACATAGCTGTGTAGAGGGCTGGATTGCAAAAGATCATGGGATTACTTCAAAATTCAGTGACAAAAAGTACCAAGATTGACTAGCATTGTCTGCTATGAACTTGAGAGCGGGGAGTAGCAACATATGTGCCATATATTTGCCATCCCTGCAATTGAGGAAGAAATTGAAATAAGCATACATGTTCCTCTAAAATATGCGAAAGGTCATTGTGTAAGTACATTAAGGAAATATAAGGTACACAGAAAAACCCAAAATATATGTAATTTCATCAATCACAACAGTTTGTTGAACTTTTGCCTGTTTCTATCAGTTCTTTATAGTTATGTAATACTTAATTTCTTTCTATGGAAGGTCACGGACAGAAATGAATAAAATCATTTATTTTTCTGGCAGGCTTCGTTTGGACTATGTTGATATTTAAACAGTTCATGGAAAAGTATGTCAAGGCTATAAATAAATTCTCTGTACATTCAAGATCATGAATATTGTTTATGATCTGGGCCAAGAACAAAAGCTGATTAGAGAAATTGCCATATATTCCTGAGACAGCTTTAGTTTAAACCAAAGAATGTTGATTTCCCCACTAAATAACAATAATTAATAACAACAACAAATATTAATATGATAGAGTGGGTAGTTAGTTAGATATGAGCAGGAAACAAATGCTTTCCAACTGATTAAAAGGAAACCAAGTTCCAAACAGCAGGGAAATATGGTGGGGAGGGGTTATGCATGTGTTGTTCCCTATAACCACTGCCCTACAGCAACCTATGGTTTCATTATAATACATTTATATAAAAAAAATAATAAAAAAAAACATTTATATTGCAGTTTTGACCCTTCAACCCCCCCACCCTCATGGGTGCTATGACAGTTCAGACATGGACCATATAGGGCCAAAACCTTCCCCTCCCAACCGGTAGGAGGAGTCCCTTAGATGATTGGAAACAACCTCAGTCAGATGACACTAGCTATGATCCATAAGCTATGCAAACACACACAAAAAAGACAATCCTGACCCCCAGTGCAGTTGGCATCTCTGTGCCTACCCACACTCCCATCTTGAGAGTGTATTCTCATTTCCTGCTATTAAACTCTTGCTTACTTGAGAGTTTGGCTCTGAATTCTTTCTTGGCCAAACTCAAGAACCAAGGTCAGCATGGAGGCAGAAAAGGACTCACTGTTGACAAATATGGCACTTTGTGGACTGCCAAAAAATGAAATACTCTCACATCTCTCTATTAAACACAAAATTGCTGATATCAGGGACTCTGTACATATTACAAATACACCATCCAGGAAGCACTATCCCTAAATTAGAGTGAATCACAGCAATCATCAAGAGTCCTGCCCTATAGGGAACTTGCAGGTAGACTGAGAAATAATTGATGGAGGCAGCCCAAAGGAGATAATGATCTAGTGAGCACTTAAAAAGGAAAACTGTTGCCTGACAAATATACACATTTGGTCCATTGATCTATCAACCCTTTTGTAATTTTTCTATTCCTCTAACTGAATTTCATTTGGATAACCATGTTGGGTTGGGGAGGGGAATGTGTCTGTTGGAACCTCATAGTGATTAGACCTGGCTAAAACATGCTACAGAGAAGCCTGAGGGTCAGTGAAAGTATGCCTGACCCATGGTAACAGTAAAACAACAATTAATGATAGGCAATTGCCCAGCAGTCATGAAATGACAGTTACCAGAGAAACAGACTAATTATTAACTATGACTTTATAGCTGAGCAGGAGTTGAGACATTACCAATCATAGTCTTAGAAGTGTTCTGGAGGAGAGGAGCTAATTAACTTCTTGTGAAGAATGACAAGACCATTGTTCCTTTGAAGTCCATACTCTATCTGGTTGCCTGGGTGATTCTGGACAATCTATATCTATGTACATACATAGAGAAGAAAGCTGCTTTACTCTGAATATTAATGAAATGAACAGTGTAAGTAATTTTTGGCTGGGTTTAATCTTTTTCTTTCTTTTTGGTGAGTGTTCTCTGTTCAACCCAGGGTTGGTTAGGAAGATTTTCATAAAACATAGGTCTGGTAGTATGGTATAAGGAGGGTGGAGTAAGAAGGAGGTACTGAATATCAAAAGGTAGGCCAACTGGGGCAGAGGGGACACTTGGCTCTCTCCACAATTCTAAAGAAGGTATTGGCCAGAGTAGTTGGCAGTCACAAGGTGTGATCTGAAAGGCAGGGAGCGAGTGAAACTTCACTACACACCCAAATAGTTTACCTATTGATACTTAAATCCCATCACCATAGACTCATTACTTTGGTTCAGCATTGCTCATTCCATGTGCTTCTTTATAAACATCTAAACACTTTTAAAAGTCTCCAGGGATCCCTGGGTGGCACAGTGGTTTAGCGCCTGCCTTTGGCCCAGGGTGTGATCCTGGAGACCCAGGATCGAATCCCACGTCAGGCTCCCGGTGCATGGAGCCTGCTTCTCCCTCTGCCTATGTCTCTTTCTCTCTCTCTCTCTCTCTGTGTGACTATCATAAATAAATAAATAAATAAGAATTCAATCTTTAAAAAAAAATTAAAAAAAATAAAAGTCTCCAAATTCTTAGATTGAAGAGGTTTATCAGATCTTATTCTTCTATTCATAAGGGAAGATTACAGAAGAGCCCTGGGCTCCTTAGGTATGAGCTAGGAAAAGACAGTGTGAAAATGAGAGGCATGGGAATTTGAGAAAGTCTAGTACATACCTGTTGGGATGTTTATCTGGCTCACCTCAATTGATTTCCTATTTTGCTGGGAGCTCTCCTTTGGAGAAGAATCTCCTAGTTTGCTGATGGTTTTCTGGGGGAGACTGAATGCCTGACTAAGTGAGGATAAAGACAAAGGCTGCCCATCACAGTGTCATCTAATCTGCCTGGCCATTATATAAATAATAGTGAAAGGGAATAGAGGGGAAGGGAGAAGAAATGGGTAGGAAATATCAGAAAGGAAAAAAAAAAAGGAAATATCAGAAAGGGAGACAGAACATGGAAGACTCCTAACTCTGGGAAAGGAACTAGGGGTGGTGGAAGGGGAGGAGGGCGGGGGGTGGGGGTGACTGGGTGGCGGGCACTGAGGGGGGCACTTGATGGGATGAGCACTGGGTGTTATTCTGTATGTTGGCAAATTGAACACCAATAAAAAATAAATTTATTATTACAAAAAAAAAATCTGCCTGGCCATTAAGTCTGGTGTGCTGAGAACTATTCCATCATCTTGTGGTAGGTGTATATGTGAGATGGAGCTGTAATGAACTAATACAAATTTGTTCCTTAGTGAGTCACAGGAGCCATATCAGGTAAAGTGGTGGTAGAATAAGGGAAACTTGATTTGCAGCTAATAAGGAGATCACAAGGAATGACTTTTATTTAGAAGGGGTTCCTTTTATTTAGGTTTAGGATGAAAATTTAGATAGGGGAGCCTTGTTGTTGTATGTAGAGGCGGGCATGAGGTGGCACGTGAGGCTTAAAGAAACATGCCTATACATACATTGTATGTTATGTAAATGAGGCTTGTGCTCCTCCTTGGGTGGAGATTTTAGTATTATACTGAGGTAAAGATAACTGTTGGTCATTCCATGGATCATTCCACGGCCCATCTGCGCAGGTGGAGTTGGGAGTTAAGTTCAAAGTGGTCTGAGTGTTCTGGGCTGACTGGAACTCTTTGGGCAGTTGCTATTGCTTGAGGGGTAGTTTTGGTTTCCACCACAGGATGCTATATGCCCTTTGGGTCTTTTGTTAAGAGATTAGCTAGAAAGAAGAACTTAAGGAAAAATATGGGACAAAGGTTGGTGGGTACAAGCAGGTGAGCAGTAGAGATCAGATCTTGGAGTCTTGCTGGTGACACAGCCTAAGTAGGCACTGAAGGCATATATCAGTTTCATGCACAGGTGGCCCAGACTCCCACAGCACATCCCCCTGCCATACTGCTGCCCCTTACTCAACCCAAATCTGTGGCCTCGTGGTAAGTTACCTATGACCAAATGACTTAAGATAAAAAAGAAATACATGAGGGATGCCTGGGGGGCTCAGTGGTTGAGCGTCTGCCTTTGGCTCAGGGTGTGATCCCGGAGTCCTGGGATCAAGTTCCACATCGGGATGTGATCTTAAAAAAAAAATCTTTTAAAAAAAAAATCTTAAAAGTCTTTAAAAAAAAAAAGAAAGAAAAATACATGAGCCTGGTTTACATATAACTTTGCATAGCTAACCTGGCACCATCTGAAAGTAGATGACTGAAGCACTACAACCCCACCATGAGGTACCCCAGAAAGATACTAGGGAAGAGAAATCTTCCCAGTAGACAGAGCTTTGAGTAGCAGATCGGGTTGTCTATTATGTCTAGCAGAAATGACCTGAGGTGCAGATCTACTCTGACTCACAGGCAGTGACTGGTGGGTTAGTTGGGACTTAGAACAAGTTTCAAACAGCAATCTAAATATTGCCACTTGGAAATCTGAAATTTTATCTGCTAAAAATGGCATGTAAAATTCGTAAGTTAGAAGTATTTTTTTTAAGATTTTATTTATTTATTTGTGAGAGACACACAGAGAGAAGCAGGGACATAGGCAGAAGGAGAAGCAGACTCCCTACTGGGAGCCCAACGTGGGACTAGATCCCAGGACCCCCGAGATCACTCCCTGAGCCGAAGGCAGACGTTCAACCACTGAGCCACCCAGGCGTCCCAGTTAGAAGTAATTTAATAAATCATCCAATTCCCTCATTTTCCCATGGAAAAAATAAGGTCCAGAGAATGTATGTGATTGGTCCAAGGGAAGTTCTAGATAACAGCCAGAATTGACATCTCCTGGATCTCAGTTTAGGGCTCTCCCCATAACAGCACACAGATTATCATTCATTCCTTTGTCAGCATTTCTTGAGCTTCAATAATGTATCGCACTCTTCCCTTGAAACGGATACAGATTAAATAAGGCATGGCCCTGCCCTCAAGAAGCTCTTGTGTTTGTTACGTTTTGTGCATGTTGGTGTATTATAGTTATATCCTGTGACAAGAAATAAATGAAAGCAAAATGGCAAATACTTTTTCAAGTAGGACAGACTAAATACTTGCTGGAGTGCCAAATGAAATTAAAAATGTTAGAAAGTGAGCCAATAAGAACTATATGACTTAAAACAGACACCAACAGAGATATTAATTAATTCAAGGTTGGATTTGATTGTTAAGGGGAGTTTGCATCACTATCACTGCTAAGAAGAGAGCCATTTTTAATGGATTTTGATGGCATCCTGCCTGAGTCTTAGTACCTAAATGTTAGCCTGAGTGAGATAAAATTTGAATTAAGCGATCAGGAAGACTGATGGATGGTTCAATCTGCAACTGTTTTAAATAGTAGAAAGTAGTGAAATAGGACTGTTGAGTACCCAAAAGCCTTGCTAACTTTCAGATCTGAACTTCAAATTTTATTCTTTGATTCCTTAGGAGGTTCCACCTCCTTCTACAATTGACCTTTCTCACAAAACCTAAGCTCTACTCAGAAACAGATGCTCACTCCCGGGCATCCTCTTCATCTAAGACCGTTTGATTTGCTCTCTCCCCTCTCGGCCTTCTTTCCTTAGAGGAAAAAGGGTCTCTCCTCACCCCTGAAACCTGAGCCTCATGCCCTTACCTCATTTCACACCCTGCTTCCTGAATTATCTTCTAGTTCTGAAATCCTTAGCTTCTTTCTACAGAATCCTTCCCTCTCTGCTTTCACACGTATATAGGTCTCCTTGCATTTGGAAAAGAAAAAAAAGTTGCTTATCCTGATGGCCCTCCTAGTTACCATACAATCTCTTTTCCTTCTTAAACCATCAAGCTTTGAGAATGAATGGTTTATACCTATAAGCTACAATCTGGCTTCAGGCCCAACTACCATTGAAAATGCACTCCTAAAACTCACAGGGTTTCTGAAGCATTAAATGAAATAGATTCTCTTAGGTCTGATTTCCCTTGACCAGAGATAGATTTCTGACGTTTAGAGCATCTTATAGCAAGCTCTAATACCACATTTTCTATGCATACTGGACATTTTCGAGCATTCTATTGCTACTTCAACATAGTTAAAACTGAACTCACAATTTTCTCCACTGATGTTCCCACAAATGATTCTCCCATATATGACCGATGGCAAGCTCTATGAGATGTGGATCACATCACTCGCATTCATTGCTAGAGCTTCATCATGCTACCTGGATGTAGTCAATTGTTAAAATGAATAAACACCATTCTAACACCATTCTCCCACTCACAGAGACTTAATTCCTTAGAGGCATTTTGATTTCACCTCTCTCCTTCATCCTATAAATTAAATCAGTGATCAAATGTTGTTGATTATATCCTCAAAATATGGTGGTTAAGGGTATGGGTTTGCAGTCTAAAGGATCTTTTTGACTCTCTGCTCTGCTATTTTCTAGCTGTGACTTTGGGCATGTTCCTTAACCTCTCCATTTCTTCATTTATAAAATGACAGTAATAGTGCCACCAATAGGGGGTCAGTGAGAATAAATGAGATAATGTATATAAAGTGCTTAGCACAGTACCTGACACATAGCAAGTACTCAACAAATGATAGCTATTAAAATTATCTTTCACTACTCCCCATTGTGAACCCATACTCTGCTGGGGATGTCTACTGACTACTGTTTCTCTTGGCTAGAATGCTCTCCTTCCTTTCTACCCATTCAAAATGCTATTTACTCTTTTTATTAATTTTTACTTTTTGAAAGTGATGCATATTCATAAAGTTAAAAAAATTAATAAGACTTGTAAAGAAAAAAAGCAGGGATGCCTGCGTGGCTCAGCGGTTGAGCGCCTGCCTTTGACCCAGGGCATGATCCCGCAGTCCCAGGATCAAGTCCCACATCGGGCTCCCTACATGTAGCCTGCTTCTCTCTCTGCCTATGTCTCTGCCCCTCTCTCTCTATGTCTCTCATGAATAAATAAATAAAATCTTTAAAAAAGAAAAAAAAGAAAAAAAAGCAGATCCTTATTCCATCTCTCTCAACTTCTGATCTGTACTACTAAAGCAACCACTTTTAATAATTTTTGCTATTTCTTCTAGTGTTTGCTTCTGCATATCTACGTAATATATTGATGTTTCTTGATCTTTCAATTTTTAGGTAGTACTTATTGCCTTCTTATTATGAAAGATACAGATTTAGACTCTTATAACACCATTCTTTCCAACTTGTGTTCCCTTCATACTACAAAAGAGTTGCAATTTGGTAATCAGTAAGACAGTGTTTTCATTGTGATGGCTATGTAAATGTCTTTCACTTTGGAGCCAAGTAGCATTTTATCACCACGACTCATTTACTTTTTTTTTTTTTTAAAGATTTTATCTATTTATTCATGAGAGATACAGAGAAAGAGAGGCAGAGACATAGGCAGAGGGAGAAGCAGGCTCCATGCAGGGAGCTTGATGTGGGACTTGATCCCGGAACTCTGGGATCACACCCTGAGCCAAAGGCAGACACTCAACTGCTGAGCCACCCAGGTGTCCCAGACCCATTTACTTTTTTGTGCAACTTTCAGTTTTTCCTAGTTACAAACTGCCTTGGTTTTTCTTAGTTGGCTTTATTTTCTATATATTAATCACTAATTCTTCACTAATTTCCCATAAAACTGTAAAACCTTTCTGAATACTATTCTCCACATGGTCAAACATATCAGGTAATCTATCAGTTAATTTTCAAAAATTTTTTCTTTAGAGACATCCCTCCTGTATCCCTCCATCTTACCACTCTACACTAGCCTGCTTGCTCTCTAGATGTGCCACACAGCTGTCTACCTAAACTTTCTTTCATTATCATTTGGGGAATTCCCTTCACCTCTCTTTTATGTTTATCCAATTTTCTGGATCTCATGACTTCCTCTTTCTTGATTTACTCTCTTATAGGATGGAATGTATATTCTGGTCACTTCCTGAGAAGTGAGGTTTAAATTTTATATCATTTACCACTCCTCAACATGGACCCATTGCTCCTGTAGGCAAGTCTACTTACCATTTACTAGAATATTTTCACCTCTACATCAGTGCCTTCTATCTTGGTTAGAATGTTCTCCTATTTCCTGTCTACACGTCCAAACGCTGTTTGTATTTTCAGACTTTTTATTTTTTATGAAAATAATGCATGCTCATAGTTTAAAGGTTAGTTATAAGACTCATAAAGAGAAAACAAGTAAGTCTCTTATCCTATTATTTTCCATTCTCAGTCTATGCTCCTAGTGGCAAATACTTTTCATTATTTTAGCTGCTTCTTCTGGTGTTTACCTCCTTATTTCTAAATAATATAACTATACTGATATATTTTGACTTAAAGATTTATTATGGAAGATTAAATTTCACTCTTCTTATGCCATATCATCTTCTGTCTCTAACCTTTTCTCTGTCTATCCTCCCAATATAGTTTGGGAGGATGTAGAATTCTGAATTAGAAATAATTTTCTCAGAATCTTAAAGGCCAGACTGTATCTCGGTGAATTCATTGTGGTTCCTAGAAATTGCCTCTTCTCTTCCACTGTACTAAAATACCCCATCCTTTTAATAGTCAGTTCTAGCTTGCATGCCTTTGGTTTCATGATTACTAGAATGAACCTACTTCTCCATTTTGAAAAGCAAAACAACATTAGATCATCCACAATCCCTTTGGACTTCTGCTGTTCTCCATGATTACTAACCGAATTTGTCAGTGCCCTCGATGTAATTAATACAGGCTATTTGGAGCACTACAACAGGGAGCCCTGATCTTATCTGACAAAGTGACATTTAAGCTGAGATCTGAAGGATGAATAGCAAAGTCCATGAATGCATTCCAGTGGAGATGGTTGCATGTGCAAAAGCTGTCAGGGGAAAAGGCACTTTGGGAACTCAAGGGATGAAAAGTGGCCAGTGAGGTGGAGCTTGGTAACTGAGAGGGAAAGTAGGCCTACCTTATGCTAGAAAGGAAGTCAGGGGTCAGAGAATTCAGGGCCTTGTGGGTGATGTTAATGCAAGATTTGGGACTTATCCTAAGGTGTAAGAAGCTACTGAAAAGTCATTAAGTAGGGGAGTGACTTGATCTGTCTTCCAAAGATTTCTGGGGTTGCAGTGTGCAGAATGAATTGGAGAGAGCCAATAATTAGGAAGATATGGATATGGGCACCTGGGTGGCTCAGTGGTTGAGCATCTGCCTTTGGCTCAGGTCGTGATCCCGGGATCCAGGGATCGAGTCTCTCATCAGGACTCCCTACGGGGAGCCTGCTTCTCCCTCTGCCTTTGTCTCTGCCTCTCTCTCTCTGTCTCTCATGAATAAACAAATAAAATTTTTAAAACGAAGATATGGATTAAAATCAGTTTTATATAAGTGTCAGGAAAAAAATAAATGTTAGGGCAGACTTGGAAGGGAGAAAGAAATTTCAAATGGGCAAAAGGTAGTCTTATGAAGTATGTTTGAAAGCTCAGCAGAAACAGTTAAATTTCTTCAACTTGCTGATGGCAGTGATTTAGATGCTGATATAACAGCCTCAATTTTTTCCTCTCTCTTTTTTTTCATTTTTTAGTATTAGATGGAAAAACCGTCTCCTTCTCACCATTCCCTTCCTGCTGGATCCATGAATCGCTGACCAACTAACTGACTGATCCTGGGAGCAGTTTGCTCCCCTCCTTCCCAAGTGTGGAGCTCGTCCTGTGCCCTACCAGTCGTTCTGCCTATTTGCCATGGTGAGATTTCTGAGGGGTTGAGGTAAAGGTGGCAAAGAGTAAAGGAAGCAACAGAGGAGGGCTTCTGAGGGGCTTGCATAGAAATGGGGCAGCAGAATTGAAATGGTGGGGGAAGAACACTTTCCCTTTTTCAGATAGTCAGTATTTTGTGTAGTCAAGACGGTAATAAGGACGGGAGATTGCTTCCTCGGGATTCCAGCCTGCAGGAGACTGGGGCTTCTGCTGCAGTCAGCTGATACACCACAAGAGTTGGTGTTATATACCACGGGTTCTGACAGTTTAGGCAAGAGGAAGTTAGTTTTTGCAGTTCTGTTTATGCAGTTGGCCAAATGAAAAATGCTGGCTGATGGGTTTTCTTTTCATAGTCATTGACAACAGCTTTCCACAACACCTAGGTTTTCTTTGGAAACTGTGAAGAGGTACTGAAGAGAAGAAAAATAATTTCTTCTTGTCTTAAAGAAGCTCACAAAGGAAAAGTAATTCTAGAGGGTGCTTATGCGAGGAACTGTAATTTCAAGTTGGGTTTGGATATGGGAAGAAATTGCCTTGCATAAATTTCATGTTTTGCTGAGCATATTTTGATTTGTGTGGGTTGCATTTTTATAGTCAGGCAAGTTAGTCCGGACCCATGAGTGTAGGTGTTGTGATGAAATAATTAGGACGTAGAGATAGCAGAATTACAATAACAAATGAAAATCTGACCAACAATACTGCTATACTATTAAGCAGGACAACAACAATGGCATATGAGATAATACATGATGGTGTGTGAGAGAATACTGCAAAATAAAATTCTAGTTCCCTAATTTTTAATTTATTTGTAAATTTTTTTCTTTTTTTTTTTTTAGATTTTATTTATTTATTCATTCATTCATTCATGAGAGAGGGAGAGAAAGAGAGAGAGAGGCAGAGGCAGGCTCCATGCAGGGAGCCTTATATTGGACTGGATCCCAGGTCTCCAGGATCAGGCCCTGGGCTGAAGGTGGCCCAAAAGCGTGGAGCCACCTGGGCTGCCCCATTGTGTGTGTTTTTTTTTAATTTTTAAAATATCTTATTTACTCGCGAGAGACACACAGAGGCAGAGACACAGGCAGAAGGAGAAGCAGGCTCCATGCAGGGAGCCTGACGTGGGACTCGATCCCGAGGCTCCAGGATCACACCCCAGGCGGAAGGCGGTGCTAAACCGCTGGGCCACGGGTACTGCCTGCGTTTTTTTTTTTTAAGTAACCTCAACATCAATGTGGGTGGGAGGAGGTTCAAACTCTACTAGATCAAGAGTCACATGCTCTACCAGCTGAGCCAGCCAGGTGCCCCTCCTTTTCTAGCTTTTTAAAAAGTTGATCTGTTTGGGAGACACCTGGCTGGCGGGTGTTGAACACATAGTAGGTGTTCAACAAATAATTAGTGAATCAAATTATATTAGTTGTTGTGTTCAATAAAGTAAAGCCAGAAAATAAACTCTATTTGAAAATAGATCTTTGAAACAGTAGAGAGCAAAACCTTAGATCCATTTTGCCAATAAAATCAAATATCCTAATATCTGATTAGTATACATTTAACATAAATCTTACAAAATCATTCGATCTAGCCTCGAGTGTGAACAAACCGGAAGGAACCATAGAAGGGAAAGAACCGGACATGTTTCCAATCGTAAGTATTTCTTCTTGGCAATTGAGACAGTTCAGGAACATACCTCAAGTCTCTTGCATTGGCACTTCACTGGGGATGGGCTACTCACTGCTCACACAGACTCAAGTTCAAACTTCATAGGGTGTTTCTGAAGATCCTTTGGGGTTTAAATGTTCAGTGGGGCCGCCCCGCCCACACATCCCGGGCGTCTGCCGCGACCCGTGTTCTTTTTCTTCGCTTACCCTGAGCCTTCTCACTGCCCTCGCCCTCGGCCTGGACTTTGCCCACTGGGCTCCTTTGGTCACACCCTCTAAAACCTTCCCACGTTTCAAGGTCCAGTGCAGTCTCCGCCTTCCCAGGTTTCAGGGTCCAGCTCAAACTCTAGGGCCTTCAGGAAAGCGTCCCCCAGCCCCTTTGCAGACGCAGTGTCGCTCTGCTCTATTTACACCCCAGCACTTGGAGTCTATTCTAGCAGCCATTGCTTTCAAACGTGGTTTTTGCACGTCGCTGTCCCCCGGATTAGATTGCAACCACCCCGTTGGGGAGGTCTTTTAAGAAGTCGCGTGTCCGGCCCCTCGCACAGTGTCTGGTGCCAAGAAAATGCCCAGGAAAGATTTGTTGAAATGAGTCTAGACCCCAGAGAGGAGAAGAAGCGCCTGTGCCCAGCAGCAAAGGCCCTTCACGACCTTCACGAGGGGGAGGCCCGTGGTGTCGCTGCACCCTGTCCCCAGCTCTAAACTGGGGGAATGTGGCGCGGCAGGAGGCTCGAGTACACGTTTCTCAACTCTCCACTTATTTCATCTTTACTTTTATAGAGGAATCTGGAAGTTCTTCTCCAGAAGCCTCGGGACGAGCCAAAAGGGCGGCGCAAACCGGGAGAGGCGGGGGTTGGGACGCCCGGTCTCGTGGCAACTCTGGATTCAAACTTTATATTTCATGTTTAAAGTCTCACAAATTGCGGCTCTAACCTCGGAGCCGAGAGGGTAGAGGGTTTCCTGGAGCATAAATTTTGCGTCCTAGGGAAGGCTCTCAGCACTCGCGGCTTCGCCTCGTTTGTCCTCCTCACAGGTCTCACCGCGGGGATCTCCCAGGCGGCTCCTGGCCGCCACAGCCAGCCGGCGCGAGATCCGCGGTTCGGCCCGGCGGTCTCTGCCGCTTCCTCCCTCAACCCTCCGGGCAAACCCGGTCCGGGCGAGTGGGGGAGCTCCCAGCCCGCAGTACGAGGCGGAACGGGGGCAGGTCGGACTACGACTCCCAGGATGCTCTGGGAGATGCGCGGAGGAGGGAGCCAGGGGGAGGGGCTTGGGGCGGGGGGGTGGCAGGGAAATCCCGCCCCGCTGCGCAGCAGCAGCGACACAAAGCCCGACTTTACAACCTCATAGAGAAAGTGGAAGTAAGACGGCTTAGGCGGGGAGGCAGGACGGGAGAAAGAAGTGGAGGAGGGAAAGCCGCGTAGGTGGGAGCGGAGCCAGGGTCGTGGGGACACCCGCACCTTTGCAGATGAGGAGGGGGCGGCTTTCATAACTAGTCCCCCCGCTCCGCCCTGCCCGCGCTGGGGTCCCCACGGTGCCTGCCCGTCCCCACTCCTCCCTGCGAGCCTGGCTCCTCCCCGCCGCGTAGCGGGGAGCCCGGCTGCCTCGCGTGCTCGGGGCGGGCCGGCGGACTGCACAGTGGTTCCCCAGCCCGGTTCCGGGACGAGAGCGCGGGGCGGAGCGGCCGCCGCGCACCGAGAAGGGGCTGCGAGCCCAGCGCTGCCGCGGTGGAGTTAGGGCCGGGCCGGGGGAGTAGCGCGGGGCTGAGGCGAGGCGCGGGGTGCCCCGGGAGGGTCCCCCGTGCCGGGAGTGGGGCGGAAGCACGCGGGCTGGCCGCCGAGGCCGGCGGGGAGGGAGGGCGGTGGCGCTGCGCCGGGAAAGAGCGCAGACGGCGGGGTGCCGAGCCCGGCGCAGGCGGAGAGCTTGGGGCGCCCCCCTCCCCGCGGGAGGAGCCTAGCGCTCCTCCGCCATCCCTCCCCCGCGCGCCAGGCTCGCCTTCTCGGCGGGCTGCTGCGGGAGCGGCGGGGCGGCGGGCCGGGGGCCCGAGCAGGGGGAGCGGCGGGGCGGCCGCCCCCGGGACGGGCGGGCCGGGGGCGGGCTGCGAGTGAGGCGGGGCGGGCGCCGGGCGCGAGGGCGCGGGCGGCTGGGGGGCGGGGGAGCGCGCAGAGCCAGGAGGGCAGGCGGTGGCGGGGCCGCCCGCCTCGCCGCCCGCCCCACGCCGCCGGCCCGCGCCGCAGTGTGAGTCGTGGACGGCGCCCTCCCGGACCGCTCAGTAGAGCCCAGCTCGGCGCCCGGCAGCCTTCGTCGCGATGTTCCGCCGGAGCTTTAATCGTTTTGTAAGTACACTCGCTGCGGCTCCACGCGTGCGGTCGGCTTGCTCGCCGGCCCTTCGCCGGCTCCCTCGGAGCAATTTCGTGAAAGGATCATTGTAGCCCTGGGAGCCACCACAGCACCCCCCCCCCCCCTTTTAGGGTTTAACTGAACCACGTTGCCCGGGCGGCCGGGGCGGGGAGGCAGGTAGGGCTCCCGGCGTCCCCCTCCCCCCGGACGATTTCGCCCGAGCTTCCCGGGGCGTTACAAACTCCGTCTCCGACGGGGGCCGCCCTCGGCCCCGATGGTGGTGGGGTTCCCGGAGGCACCGGTCCGGGGGCCCCTCGGGTTGCCAATTAGTCGAACATGGCGTTTTATTATCAGGGAGGCTGCTTTCTTTTGTTTCCTCTGCCACGAGCACATGGAGGTAAACCTAGACCTGTCACTGTGTCCCAAAAAAAGACCTGGGGAGTGAGGGAGCTGCAGGCTTGGGCAGGGCTCAGCCTTGCCCGGGATCGGCCGGGCGGGGGTCGGCTGACCAGAGGCCCAGCAAACTTTGGAGCCCCCGCCTAAGCAGCTCACCTTTGGGGTCTAATGAAAGCGAGGGCGATCGTCAGGGTGGGTTGGGTGGATGTGCCGACGCGAGGAGGCTGCACCGCCGCTTCTGAAACCTCAGCGGCCACGGAACCCCCGGACCTTGAGCCCGTGAGAAAAGGCAGGCTCTGGCTGCACTCCTCCGTCCACGATCACCCCTTCCAGATCCCCCGAAAAGCGGAGCTGCATTTCCGTGGGAGTCTGGCGTTAGGGAAAAAGCGAATTTCTGGCTACTGACTTTTTTGAGTAACCTGTTTACTCCTAGAGCGTACATTAAGAATGGAGCAAGGCAGGGACCATTTACTTGTGTGCTGCTATTTGTAGCAACTTCCTTAATTGCAAGATGAGGTGGCGGGAATAGGATTTTATTTCTGCCAATGATGTGAAAGAAAGGGCTCATCTGTAAATTTTGATTTTTTTTTCAGTCGTTCAGAAAAATGGTTCAGTGCCGTGCGCTCCATTGAAATACATGTCTGAGAACTTGTCGATTTGGCCCTTTTCGTGTGACTATTCCCAATCGAAGCATTGCTAACATTTTTCAGGCGTCGGGTGAATTTGCTCTCGTTTTTTTCTGCCTTTGAAACTTTCACAAATGAACCCCGACTAAAAGAAATAATTGCACATCCCTTTTGAAGATATCATCACAGTAGTGCTATATTCATGTTTTTCTAAATGTTTACCTCCCCCAGAAACCTGTTTTAATGAAATTGGAGCAGGTTACCTGTGGCACAGAGCGAAAGAGGTTGTACATAGCAAGAATCTTGAAATCTATAGGAATTGGCTTGTACTGAATGCCTTGCTAGAGCAAGTGACTAAAATTGGTTTCTCACATTTAGCCTGAGAAGGTACAAAACCATTGTACTTCATAGTTCTATTTCACATAGATTCTTGTGATCTTGGAGTGTTGTTTGGGGCTGACAAAAAAAAAAAAAAGGAAAAAGTGACAGAGCTAATCGTAATATTTGGAGAAGAATAATCTTTTCACTTGGCACTTAAATAGTCAAAAGCAACTGGACTCTGGTTAATAATTCATTGTTTTAAAATTGAGATGCTGACATCCCCAATTTTTTTTCCCGAGGATTCGAACATTTGAAACCGTACCACCCAAGAATTGGCCAAAAAAGCCCCCTTTGCTTTTTTTTTGCTAAGAGTGATCTGCATTGTATCAGTCTGGTAATTAAGCAGTGCTGGCCCAGGAAGCTAGGGCATGCAGTAGAATTTGCAGCAGTTGTTGAGGTGCCAGCCTGCAGGTTTGAGGCTAGTACTTTGCATCCTCGACCAAGATCTCTGCAGAGAATCACTTACGCTCACACTGAAATGAGCTTTGACCTCATTGTTCGTCTGAAATACCCGACTGCTTGCATTTTCCTGCGCAACCATGACTATGGTAAGTCTTGGGAATTTGTACCAGTGCAGTAAGCTGGAAGGTTCTCAGGAGTTGTATCTGAGCTGTAGGCATAGGGCAAGGGATTAATCTGCAAACCCCTGGACTGAATGTGAAATATTGAATACTCATTGCTAAAGAATGACTTCCAAATTGGGGAGGGAGGCAAATTGTCTCCCCCCTAGATCAGTAAGTCTGCTGTCCTCATCTTTTGCCTGGTGGAGATTATTTGAAGAGCACTCCCATTTAAATCACTAGAAGGCTACAATTTAAGATCTAGGTTGGACTTTGAGACTTACACGGCAATGTAGATACAGTTCAAGTTGTGTGCTGTCTTATGATGGCTTTCATATTTCAGAAGTGGGTCTGTGAATTCCTTTCAAATTGTCTTTTTTTGTGTGCCTATATATGTCTAAAGTTGACTTTGAATATGATATGAATTACAGTGGTGTTGATTTTATCTGTTGATCACTGAAAACTAGGTACATGTTGGGATAGGGCTTTACATTTTAATCCTGACATGGGAAGTAAATTTCTCTTGGGAGTAGCATCATCTTCTATGGCTCAGTAGGGTTTACTGAATCGTCTTAAAAAATGCCATTTATTTCCCTAGGTTCTCCAATTTCAAGCTAAAAGAAATAGTGCTTCACTGTTTTTCTTAAAGATGTGGCCTTGACTTGACTTCTTTTTTTTTTTTTCCTAATGAATTAAGACTTTTCCTTTTGACAGTTTTGAGGTAGAAAGAAATTGGTGGATTTGGTGTAGGATTTTAGGGTTTAGGCATGTAGGGGGTGTCTTAAAAGACTTAAGAGTTGGGTGTCTGAGTATAATAAAAGCACCACCTGTTCCCAATCAACATCTCCATTTTCCATAAATATAATAAATAAAAAAGAGTAGCTTTGTCTATACAATTTATTTCCTTTAAAGGCATGTTTACTTGGAAGTCTGGACCAGTTGAGATTTAGGGGTCAGGGATTTTTATGTTAACCTTTCACTCTTCATAAAGTTCCTGATGATTACAGTAGGATTTTCACATGGGTTTAAAGGCGTAATGAGAGTCTAAACGACAAGAATTCCTCCTCCCAAAGGTTTTATTTATTATTTATTTTTTAAAGATTTTATTTACCTATTTATGAGAGACCCAGAAAGACAGAGGCAGAGACACAGGCAGAGGGAGAAGCAGGCTCCATGCAGGGAGCCCATGTGGGACTCCATCCCAGGACCCTGGGATAACGACCTGAGCCACCCAGGCATCCCCAAAGGTTTTATTTTTAATCTCCACACCCAACGTGGAGTTCAAAATCACAACTCCAAGATTAAGCAACACATGCTCCACCAACTGAGCCAGACAGGTGCCCTCCCCACCTTCGACCTTTTTGACATTACTTCATGCTAAAGATTCAAAATAAGATATTCTTTAAGTAGATGCGGGGGAGTTGGCCAAGTAGATGCCGTCAGTGTCATTTGTCAGATATTAAACAGGCATGAATTTCTGGGTCATTGATAAATGAAAGCTTAAATTGTGAGTATGTGAATTCCTGGAAGAAATTTGTCTCTGATTCTAGAAGCTCTCAAACTGCTTTGGTTCCACGAAGCATGCAGCATGTAGTACTATCGCACAGAAAACGTCGAATCAAAGAGGCCCAGGACTGGAAGGCAATTAGACTGCATAAGGTAGAATGAAAATTCAAAATAAGACCCAAAATATTAAAAATAATTAATTAAATCGGTAGCTAATTTATTGCTTTGAGTCCAAGGCAAGTCTAGTGAAGCAGTATCGGAGGTAATTAATAAAATAATTCAAGTAATTGCTGGTTTTTTTTTTTTTTTTTTGAAGCAAGAAGAGTCTCCATTTCCTCCTTTAATTATCAGGGTAATTAAGCTTTTGTTGCCCCGTTTCACTTTACTAAAAACCTTGGCCTGACGTTGCTGAGCTTGGAAAATATTGATGAGTTCATTTTATTATTTTTAGAAATTTTTTCAAATGTGTGTATTTTTGCATTCACACAAGCCTTACAAGTAGTCTGTGCATCTTGGCTCCTACCAGGTAGTTCATACATGGCTGGGCTATTTTTTTTTTAATTCCAGTGTAGTTAACAGACGGTGTTATATTAGTTTCAGGTGTACCATATATATTACTTAGTGCTCATCAAGATTAGTATACTCTTCATCCCCCCCCCTTCATCTATTTCACCCATCCTTTCACCCACCCATACATGGCTAGGTTTAACAGTTGAATTTGACCTTACTAAAAGCAACCTTTTTTTTTTTTTAAGATTTTATTTATTCATGAGAGACACAGGGAGAGGCATAGGCAGACAGTGAAGCCAGATCCCAGGACCCCGGGATTAGGACCTGAGCCAAAGGCAGAAGAAGCTCAACCATTGAGCCACCCAGGTGCCCCTAAAAGGAACCTTTTTTTTTTTTTTTTTTTAAATCTTTCTGTAATTTCCTTTTAACTTGTGTGGCACCCTAGATCAGTTTTTTTTTTTTTTTTTTTTTAAGATTTATTTAGGGATCTCTGGTGGCTGGCTCAGTGGTTGAGCACCTGCCTTCAGCCCAGGGCCTGATCCTGGAGACCCGGGGTGGAGTCCCACGTCGGGCTCCCTGCATGGAGCCTGCTTCTCCCTCTGCCTGTGTCTCTGCCTCTCTCTCTCTCTGTGTCTCTCCTAAATAAAATCTTAAAAAAAAAAGATTTATTTATTACAAGAGACACAGAGAAAGAGGCAGAGACATAGGCAGAGGGAGAAGCAGGCTCTTTGCAGGAGCCCGATGCAGGACTCGATTCCAGATCCCCTGGATCACGACCTGAGCCGAAGGCAGCTGCCCAACTGCTGAGCCACCCAGGCATCCCAGTTTTTTTTAAGAATTAAGCTCTCACGCCCTAGGGCATTCATTGTGTATAATAATTTGTCCCCTATACTTGCATCCGCAGATGAGGAATTCCATTTGAGAAAGGCTGCCCTAGTCTGAAAGCTGCTGGGGGCAGAAACACTTAGCAGTGTGCCAAGTGCGTAGTAGGAGTTTGATAAATAGTTTTTGAATGAACAACTTTATGTGTTTCACATAAATAATAACTATCACTTATAGGCGATGATATTTATAGCAAATTCCTTATGAAGAATGATTAAAGAATGAGTTCTAGTTAATTGGGTGTGATACTGTGATTTATCAGAAGATATATGTATCTATACATTTGGTTTCTTTCCCAGAGCTCCTAAAATCCTTGGAATTTCCTGTGGTGAAGGCAATAAAGGTGTCCTTTGTTATGTTAATGAGGTGACTTTTGGAAAGCGCCTCTGGTTGGGGGCTGGTTGCCAGGGGATCCAGCCTTGTGATTAGAGGGTTAGAACTCTCAGCCCCACCCCCTGACCTCTGGGGAGGGGAGAGGGCCTGAAGATTGAGTTTTATCGCCAGTGGCCAATGAGTTAATCAGTCTTGCCTCAGTAACGAAAGCTCCATAAAAACCCAAAAGGACAGGATTTGGAGACCTTCCAGGTTGGGGAACATGTGGAAATTTGGGATAGTGGTGCACCTGCAGAGGACATGAAAGCCCTGCACCCTTTCCCCAGACCTAGCTCTATGCTTCTCTTCCATCTGGCTCTTCCTGTGTTATACACTTTTATAATACACTAGGAATCTACTAAAATGTTTCTCTGAGTCCTGTGAGTGGCTCTAGCAAATGAGTAGAACCTGAGGAGGAGGTTGTAAACTTGGGTCTGGTGGCTGAAACCCAAGATGGGGGTCTTTGGAACCTCCCATTGGCAGTTGGTTGGTCAGAAGCAGGGACAGTAATGTCGCCTTGGTGACTGGCATATGAAGTGAGGAGAAGTGTGGACAGTCTCGTAGGACTGAACCCTTAGCTGGGGAGATCTGATGCTACCTCTGGGTAGATACTTTCAGAACTGAGTTGAATTGCAGGGTCCCTGGGTGGCTCAGGGGTTGAGTGTCTACCTTGGGCCCAAGGCGTGATCCTAGAGTCCCGGGATCAAGTCCCGCATCAGGCTCCCTGCATGGAGCCTGCTTCTCCCTCTGCCTGCGTCTCTGCCTCTCTCTCTCTCTCTTTCTCTCTCATATGAATAAATAAAATCTTAAAAAAAAAAAGAATTGAGTTGAATTTTAAGACACCACAGCTGGTGTTTGGTCTGAGAATTGCTTGTTGGTGTGGTGGACCTCCCCTCCCCTCCCCCACACACATTCGAATTGAGAGATCAGAACCTAAACATTGGTGTATATCATATACTGATTACCAATTTTCTAAGTGTTAGAATAAATACACTTAGTACCTAAACTATACTGACCATAGTATAATCTTTCTTAGATGGTTATGTCATTTCATGATCTTGCAGAGCTTTATTTCATTCAACAAATATTCGCGGAACACCTACTATGTGTAGGGTACTATGATAGGCCCTGTGGACAAATGGGTGAGCAAGACAAGTCCCTGTCTTGAGAGGCCTTAATTATTATTACATACACAGCTATAGATAAAGAGGAGGACATGGTGATTACACTGTCTCTAACACATTTATAACATACCATGAAACTTGATTTTCACAATTAAGTTACTGTTCTATGCTTATCGTTTTTCTTTCTACCAAAAATAGAGTGCAAAATCTTAGTTATTTTATGGTTTTTGGATTTTATTTTATTTTTTATGTTTTGGGTTTTTTTTTTTAAAGCTTTTTATTTATTTATTCATGAGAGACACAGAGACCGAGAGAGAGGCAGAGGGAGAAGCAGGCTCCACGCGGGGAGCCTGACGTGGGACTTGATCCCTGGTCTCCAGGATCACACCCTGGGCTGAGGGCGGCGCCAAACTGCTGAGCCACCTGGGCTGCCCTGGTTTTTGGATTTTAAATAAAAAGGAATCTGTTGCGTTTGACCCTTCAATATAACCTATACATGGCAAACTGCTCTTTTGCAAATAGATGCTAGTCTCATTCTGTGTAAGGTGGGAAACCTTTTAGGGATGAGTCACTATTACTTGAAATAAATACTACTTACTTACTATTAAATTATATAACAAATTCTGTCCTTTTTTCCTGATTTTTTTAAATTAAGCATATAATTCTAAAGGTCTTCTAAATACCTTCTATAAAGGTTTATCATTTGCTCCTGTTTATGGCTACTCTTCATATTCAGCCCTTTATTAGTGGGCAATATTGAGTGCCTACAAATCAGGTAGTTTCCAGTGCTAATGAACTTTTAGCAGAGGTGAAATTTGGGCAGGTAGAGCTGGCCATTTTCATATTGATGCAGCTGTCCAGACGAGCCTGTTTCCTTATCTAGTCTACCAGTTAACCACCAAATGGGCAGTGGGTTCTGGGAGGTAAAGGATGGCCCATGTGGCCCCTGGGAAAGCCATGACTGACTAACTTCCCTCTGTCTGGATGATATGCAAAGGACTAGCCCATGAATGAATTCATATACTGTTTTGTGGGAAAAATCATCAAGGCTGATTGCTTGTCTAACATGGTTGATCAGTTCTCCCGAAAGAGGGTGAAAGCATGGGGTGCAAAATAAAAATACTAGTTTTTTTCCATCAAGGAGGTGGAGTTTCCTGTACATCTGTAGTGCTTTATATGGATTAATCTTTTGCATCTGGACTCTGAGATTGAGAGGAATTTTCTGATTGGGTGGAGGGAGTTTCTGGGCTTCCATAAGTGAATTAGGTGCTGTTTTCAAGTTTATTTCTGTTCACTTAACTCTTAACCTTCTTGGCTTGGTATAAGGGTGGATCAGTGGTGATTGTAAAACAAACATTAGCATGACTGCAGCATATGTTAACACTACTGCAGTTTAATGATGAATGAGCACTCAGCACTGCAGATATGGGTGTGGGTTCCCCTATGCCAGCACATTGGCAGACAGCCCCTAGATAACTGCAGTGTATATAGATGGATTGCTGGTTTGGATGACTTCTTGATTATCTGGTTTATAGATGTTGGACTGTGGATATCCAGATTTGGGAAGTTAATCTGTATTTGTAAAATACAGATTGTCATCAATTTTTTTTGCCCCATATATATTTAATAGAGTATAGGAGGATTAGTGAGGCCTACACTGCTCAAGCAGATTTTTTTTTTTTAGGCTCCTTCATTAAATGTTAAAGTATTACGGTGGCTGTATGTTTCTAGTCTTTGCCTTGGTATTTCCTAGAAAAATCAAAACAATCTTGAGAATGATCTTGCAGCTGGTGTAGCATCAAGTAAACAGTAGGTGCTCAATAAATACTTCCTGTATGGTTTTGAACTGAATTGTTGAGTTTGAATCTGTAATAACAAGTGAAAATGGTCAGAAAAAAAGTAAGGCTTTCATGCCTGCTTAAAAAGTAATCAAAATCTTTAGCGTTCACATGAAGCTATTTTCTTAATTTAAAAGATTATCTTTAGCACCTTCCCCTTCCTTGGCCATACATAAAAAGCTACAATTAATATACTGTCCTCAACTTCTGAAATTATAAGCAAATTTATATTTTTTTGTTAAATACCATTCATAAGCTTATATTATCTGTTGCCACCAGCACATCAAATCTTTTCTGAAAAACAAAGCTGCGGTGTTAATTCTTCAAGAGCTGTGTATCTTGACGTTCCCTGGTAAGTGTGCATTACTTTAATTCAGGACATCATTTAGTATTTGGTGACCAGAATGTAAAATACTTTCCTGGTTGCACCTCATTGCCATTAGTTGGGTGAATACCTGTAGCAAGAAGACAGCAGACCAGAGGAACTGTAGCATTTAAGGGATAGAAGCAGTTTTGTTGTGAAAGGAGACTCTGCCTTGTTAAAAGGGTTGGTGCAAGTTGTAGTTCTGCCATTTGCTGCCCAGCTTGGGAAATTGGGCACTGTGGTTCGTATACATCAGTGTGTTTATCAAAATGTAGTCTTTGGACTGCTTGCATAAGAATCATCTGGGTTGCTTATTGTAAACAGATTCCTAGGACTCCAGCCTACTGAATCCAAGTCTCAGGTGATAGGTCCCAGAAAAACTGCATTTTTAGCAAACACTCCAGATGGTTCTGAAATTCACTAAAATTTAAGAAAACCCATGTCATAAACACAAATATTTATTTTCTGTGTACATTCTCTGAACTTTACTTTTTCCTCACCTATAGAATGAATGTAATAATACCTACTTCACAAGGTTGTTGGGAAAGTATTTGGTAGGCTGTTCCACACTATGCCCGTAGTGTCAGAGGTCCCCCAGACAACTCCCAGGTTTGATGGCTTATTGGCAGAACTCACAGGACTTAGCATATAGTTGTGCTCACAACTATGATTTATTAGAGCAAAAGTATACAAAGCAAAGTCAGCAGAGGGAAAAGGTGCATGGGGCTGAGCCTAGAGGAAACCAGGTGCAGCTTCCAGCGGTCCTCGCCCACTAGAGTCCCACAGGTTGACTTCATTCCTCCGGCAACGAGTTGTGATAACTTGTGTAAAATGTTGTCTACCAAGGAAGCTTATTAGAGACTCCATGCCCAGGGTTTTTAGAGGGACCTGGTCATGTAGACCCCCTCTGCCTGGTACGTGCTAAAATTCCAGAATCCCAGTAGGAAAACAGGATTTAGCGTAAACCATATTGTTTGTACCAAGAGTTTAGGCACAGCTAGCTACTCTTACCATTTAAGGTGGTGGGAACCTTCCCAAAATCCAAATCCCCAGCTGGGTACCAGCTTTGTAAGCAGGCCTTTTTAAGAATAGCAGTCTCAGGCCTGCTATGTTAACTCTTTCCTATGCATTATACAAAATCTGGGTATTTTTCAACAAAGGGAAATGACTTGCCCGTGGTCATTAAGCTAATCAGCAGCAGAGTTGAGACTGAGGCTCCCAGCAGTCACTGCCAACCTTTTCTTTGCTGCACACAGCCATGCTTCTGGATTATGGGTCATTCTTTTTCATACTGTTGAATGCATTCACTTTTTGTCACTTGCAGCAGAAGAGCAGCCTGCCGCTGGTAAATTGATGCGCTCAGTGGGGGAGCCAGGAAGTATTGATGTTTCTGCCAGTTTAGCGTCAACACTTGCTGGTTTCCTCTCTGGAGCATCACCAAGTTCGTGGATTTTCATTCTTTCCTGACTTTTGGATTTTTGTTACTACCCCCTCCCCTCCTTGTTCCATTCATTTACCCATAGTCTCAACACTCATTTGCATCATTACTTCCATCACATTCTATACATGGCTGTTAGCTCATAGGCAGCTGATTTAAAAATTTTGGGGTGGGAGGTGATATAGTTCCAAATGCAGGCATACTGAAGAGCATTTAGTCAAGGATGACTATATAGGAAAAACTGCCAAAAGAAAAAAAGGAAAATTCTTGGGTTAATAATTGAATTTTATGGCAATATTTATAAATACTGTTTTAATCCAGGAATTTTTTTAAAAAAGATTGGATTTATTTATTCATGAGAGACCGAGAGAGGCAGAGACATAGGCAGAGGAAGAAGCAGGCTCCCTACTGGGAGCCCGAAGGGGGGGGGGGGGCAAGACTTGACCCAGGACCCAGGGATCATGATCTTAGCCAAAGGCAGACCTGAGCAAAAGGCAGTCACTCACACCACTGAGCCACCCAGGTGTCCTTAGTCCAGGAGTGCTTTTTTTTTTTTTTGAGATTTACAGTCATGAAAATCCCCAGGGATATCTCTGGT
Organism: Canis lupus dingo; assembly: GCF_003254725.2. Lineage (NCBI taxonomy): Eukaryota > Metazoa > Chordata > Mammalia > Carnivora > Canidae > Canis > Canis lupus. The sequence goes on along the minus strand of NC_064281.1, from coordinate 110,369,371 downwards.
TATTCTTAAGTTTTAGCCTTTTTTTTTTTTCTGGTGTTATCAGAAAGGAAAATTAATAATTGTTTTATGATTTGAGCAAGGAATAAATCAGGAACTCATACTGAAAGATGTAGTAATCCTACAGATCAACAGGGAGCAGAAGCCAGGAGGGAACTGTCACAAATAAGTAACAGCTGGGTAGAGCAGATTATGTAAGATACACCTGTTGTGTAAGCAGCGGGGTTGTTCTTTAAGCTTCACAATTAATGTAGTTTGCAATAATATGGATTAAGGGATCCTTAGTATAGTGCAAAATTTGCTTTGGCTTCTTTTCTGAAAACATTCATATGAATCACAGGCTTCCTTTGAACTCTCATGCCTAACTTGTGCGATAGACGTATGTAAGGCACAGCCCTGCTCTCCAGTAGCTTGCAGTCTGTTAGAAGATAACATACAAGATGAGCCTCCTTGCAAGGCATTTGGTCTTCAGTCAGTGCTATCCTTTTTTTTTTATTTTTATTTTTATTTTATTTTATTTTTATTTATTTATTTTTTGTTTTTTTGTTTTTTTGCTATCCTTTTTTTTTTCCCTTAAGATTTTATTTATTCACGAGAGAGAGAGGGAGAAGCAGGCTCCATGTAGGGAGTCCGATGTGGGACTCGATCCCGGGACTCCAGGATCACACTCTGGGCTGAAGGCGGCGCAAAACCGCTGAGCCACCCAGGCTGTCCCAGTGCTGTCCTTTTAAGAGGCACACACAGTAAGTGCGACCAACTTGAGAAGAGAGTGCTGAATCTCACTCAGCTGTGGCTAGAGGAGGGGTTCATAGAAGAGGTAGCATAGGAACCGGGTGGTAAGAGACCCAGAGTGTTGAAGTTCATGGAATTTTAGGGACATGTGACCTCATGAAGAAGCAATTACTGGAGCAATTGGGCCAAGTTACTGCTTATGGTCCTTTGAGCTGTGGAATCAGTCAATGTAGAGGGCACAGGTTCCAACTCCAAATGCTGAACAAAGACCAAAACCGTGGTCTTCGATGCCTTATGTTTGTTGTGGTGAAATTTAGACTTTAAGAGAGGGAAAAGTAAAAATGGACGTGAGGCAGCTTGTGATTTTCAAAACAACAGCTACAGGAATCTTCCTGTAGGACTCTCTTCTGAAATCCATCACCCAAAGATGGTGGTCGTCAATCTTCTGATGGGGTGAAGGAACAATTGGGTAGGAACTGGGGTGGAAGCATCTAGAGTAATATTTCAAGACGCTGCTTCCTCTAGTATATGCTTATTTGTGTCCTACTTACATCATGAGTGCATACTTTCAGAGACTTTCACTACGTGAGGACATTGTGGTAGATTATTATCTTGAGTACTGATGGTCATTTGTGCTCTGGAAATGACCCTGCAATATCTCCAAGGAATGACTGGATTTAAAAAGCTGAGGAATCAGGCCTTGGTCCAGAAACATACTCCTTACAGTAACACTTCTGTTTGACAACATGGTTCTTAATAGACATTCACACTTGATGACATCATGGTGCCTTACCAGGACATGAATTAATCGTATTCCCTCCTAACCAGCATATCACCACACGTTGTTGATGCCACTTTTCTTTTTATCATCACGACTGCTACTCTAGTCCAAGTCATCAGCATCTCTCCTCTTTCATATTTGTTTCTCCTCCTGTCTTCCTCTTGTAATAAATGACACAATCCTCTACCTGCTGTCCAAGCTAGAAACCTAGGAGTCATCCTTAATACTGCCTTTCCCTTCTTCTCCATCTAATCTCACAGCAAAAAAAAAAAAAAAGAAAAAAAAAAAAGAAAAAAGAAAGAAAGAAAAAGAAAAAACCAAAACCCCAGTTGGTTCTGTTTCTGAAAGAGCTCTCAAATCTGTCCACCTCTACTGCCATCCAAGTCCAAGCTGCCACTGTCACCTACCTGGACCGTTGGAATAGATGATCTCATCCACTCTCGCCCTCTCCAGTGTATCCTCCACATGGCACCAGAGGGATCTTTTTTTTTTTTTTTTTTTTTTTTAGAGGGATCTTTTACAAATGCACATCTCAAAGCTTTCAGTGACTTTGCTCTGGATGAAAACCTGACCAGTATCAGCTTGTACTCTTCTTCACTGTTTATTTTTGTTCACTTTTAAAAATTGAGACATAATTCACATAGCAAATTCACCATTTTATTTTTTTATAAAGATGTTATTTGTTTGAGTGAGAGAGCACAAGTGGGGTGAGGGGCAGAGGGAGAAGCAGACTCCCTGCTGAGCAAGGAGCCTGACATGGGATCCCACCACCCCAGGATCATGATCTGAGCTGAGACCCCAGGATCAATATCTGAGCTGAAGGCAGACGTTTAACTGAGCCACCCAGGCACCCCAGTAATTCACCATTTTAAAGTGTACACTAAGTGTTTTTTTAAAAAAGATTTTATTTATTTATTCATGAGAGACATAGAGAGGCAGAGACATAGGCAGAGGGAGAAGCAGGCTCCCTGTGGGGAACCTGATGCAGGAGCACATCCCAGGACCTGGAATCACGCCCTCAGCCAAAGGCAGATGCTCAACCACTGAGCCACCCAGGCGTCCATTAAGTGGGGTTTTTTAAGGGTTTTTTCTCCAAATTTTTATTTAAATTCCAGCTAATTAACATACAGTATATTATTAGTTTCAGGTATAGGATTTAGTGATACATCATTAAGTGGTTTTTAGTATATTAACTATTTTGTGCAACCATTATGACAGTCCGATTTCAGAACATTTTCATGACCCAGGAAGAAAGCATGTATCTATAAGGTTTTAGTCCCAATCTCTCCCCCCAGACCCTGACAGCTATCGCTGTGGATTGGCCAATTCTGGACGTTTCATGTAAATGAACACATACAATATTTGCTCTTTTATGATTGACTTCTTTCATTTAGCGTTGTGTTTTCTAATACATATTATAGCATGGATCAGTACTTTGTTCCTTTCTGTGGCTCTGTTATCCACCGAATACACCACACTTTGTTCATCCATTGATCAGGTGATGGGCATTTGGAATATTTACAAGTTTTGGTTTTATGAACAATGCTACTGCTTTGAACATTCTTCTACATGTTTTTCTGTGGGCATAATGTTTTCAGTTCTCTTGGGTATATGTACCTAGGAATAGAATTGGTAGGTTATATGATAATTCTGTGTTTTAACTTTTTGAGGAACTGCCGAACTTCCCCACAGCTCTTCCTCACTTCTTTTTTTAAAAGAAAAAAATTGGAGACGCTTGTGTGGCACAATTGGTTAAGCATCCGACTCTTGGTTTTGGCTCAGGTCATGATCTCAAGATCATGAAATTGAGTCCTGCATGGGGCTCTACACTGAGCTCAGAGTCTGCTTAAGATGCTTTTCTGACTTTCTCTCCCTTCCCCCCCACTAAAATAATCTTCAACAATTTTTATTTTTTTTCAAAGATTTTATTTATTCATGAGAGAGAGGCAGAGGCAGACACAGGCATAGGGAGAAGCAGGCTCCACGCAGGGAGCCCGTGGGACTCGATCCTAGAACTCCACGATCACTCCCTGGACTGAAGGCAGGCGCCAAACCACTGAGCCACCCAGGGATTTCCCACCCCCCTAAAAATTTTTTTTAAAGATTTTATTTATTTATTCATGAGAGACACAGAGAGAGAGAGAGGCAGAGACACAGGCAGAGAGAGAAGCACACTCCATGCAGGGAGCCCGATGTGGGACTTGATCCTGGGACTCTAGGATCATGCCCTGGGCTGGAGGCCGGCGCTTAATCGCTGAGCCACCCAGGCGTCCCAAAAAAATTTTTTTTTAAAAAGAAAGATTTTAATTGTGGTAAAAAGCACCTAACAAAATATACCATCCTAAATTTTAAGTGTTTAGTTCAGTGGTGTTACGTATAATCACATTCTTGTGCAACAGATAACACAGAACTTTATCTTCAAAATTGAAACTTTATACCCATTAAACGGCAACTCTTGGGCAGCCCAGGTGGCTCAGCGGTTTAGCGCTGTCTTCAGCCCAGGGCCTGATCCTGGAGACACCCGGGATCGAGTCCCACATCGGGCTCCCTGCATGGAGCCTGCTTCTCCCTCTGCCTGTGTCTCTGCCTCTCTCTCTCTTTGTGTGTCTCTCATGAATAAATAAATAAAATCTTTAAAAAAAAATAAACTGACAACTCTTCATTTCTCCCTCCTCCTTCTCCTCCCCCCAAGCCCCTAGCAACTACCATTCTAATTTCTGTTTTATGAATTTAACTACTTTAGATACATCGTATAAATGGAGTCTTACTATATTTTGTGACTGGCTTATTTCACTTAGCATAATGTCTTCAGGGTTCACCCATGCAGTAGCATGTGACAGGACTTCCTTTTTAAGGCTGTTTGTATATACCACATTTGTTTATCCAATCATCCATTTGATGGATATTTGAGTTGTTTCCACCTCTTGACTATTATGAATAATGCTATTAACAAAGGTGTGCAAATATCTCTTCGAGATAATGATTTTATTAATTCTTTTGGTTATATACCCAGAAATAGAATTGCTAGATCATATGGTAGTTTTATATTTAATTTTTTGAGGCACCTCTGAAGTTTTCCTTAGCAGCCTGAACCATTTTACATTACCATCACTATTGCAGAAGGATTCCAACTTCTCCACTTCCTTTTTTTTTTCCACTTCCTAACCAACATTTAAAAAAAAATTTTTTTTAAAGATGTTATTTATTTATTCATCAGAGACAGAGAGAGAGAGAGAGAGAAAGAGAGGCAGAGACACAGGCAGAGGGAGAAGCAGGCTCCACGCAGGGAGCCCAACGTGGGACTTGATCCCGGGTCTCCAGGATCACACCCTGGGCTGAAGGCGGCGCTAAACCGCTGAGCCACCCGGGCTGCCCATAACCAACATTTTTAAATAGGAGCCATTTTAATTGGTGTGTAGAGCTTTTTCACTGTGGTTTAGATTTGCATTTCTCAGATGACTTATGATGTTAAGCATCTTTTCATGTGCTTTTGGCCATTTCTATCTTATTAGAGAAATATATACTCAAAGTGGTTTGCCAGTTTTTTACCAAGTTATTTGGGTTTTTGTTGTTCAGTTGTAGCCATTCTTTGTATACTCTAGATATTAACCCTTTAATCATGTATGTGATTTCCAAATATGTTCTTTCACTCCCCAGGTTGCCTTTCACTTTGTTGATCGTTTCCTTTGGTGCATAGAAGTTTTTAAATTTGATGTCCTGTATGTCTTCTTGCTTTCGTTTCTTGGGCTTCTTAGTGCTATATCCAAGAAATAATTACCAAATCCAGTGTGTCATGAAGCTTTTCCTCCATGTTTTCTTCTACAATTTTTTGTTTTTAAAGATTTTATTTATTTATTTGTGAGAGAGAGAGAGAGAGAGGCAGAGGCAGAGGGAGAAGCAGGCTCCATGCAGGGAACCCAGTGTGGGACTCCATCCCAGGTTTCCAGGATCACACCCTGGGCTAAAGGCGGCGCTAAACCGCTGGGCCACCTGGGCTGCCCCTTCTACAATTTTTATCATTTTAGGTTTTACATTTAGGTTTTTACTCCATTTTGGATTGACTTTTGTATATGGTTTAAGGTAAGGATCAGGATCCAACTTCAGTCTCTTGCATGTGGATATCCAGTTCTTGCAGTGCCAGTTGTTGAAAAGACTCTTTTTTACTCATTGAGAGGCCTTGATCTTTTTGACCATATACATGAGGGTTTATTTCTTGGGCTCTATTTTATTCCATTGGTCCTTTTGCCTGTCTTTATGCCTGTACTACACTGTTTCGATACTGTAGTTTTGGGCTATGAGGCCTCCAACTTTTTTCTTTTTCTTTTTTAAGATTTTATTTACTTAGAGAACAGAGGGGAAGAGCACAGGGAAAGGGACAAGCAGACTCCATGCTGAGCACGGAGCCTGACGTGGGGCTTGGTCCTACCACTGAGATCATGGCCTGAGCCAAAGTCAAGAGTTGGAAGCTTAACTGAGCCACCCAGGTGCCCTTGTTCTTTTTCAAGATTGTTTTGGCTATCTAGGGTCTCTTGAGGTTCTATATGGATTTTAGGATGGGTTTTTCTTAAAATATATATATTTATATATATTATTATGTATATTATATATAATATATATATAATATATATTTGTTTATTCATTCATGAGAGAGAGAGAGAGACATAGGCAGAGGGAGAAGCAGGCTCCCTGCAAGGAGCCCAATGATCCCAGACCCTGGCCAAAGGCAAGTGCTCAACCACTGAGCCACCCAGATGCCCCCAGGATGGATTTTTCTATTTCTGCAAAAAATATTCCTCATTTTTTGTGTCTGTGTCCCATAGGACTTTCGTATATATTATTCCTCTTGTCTGGTAAACTTCTCTGTGGGAGTCATTGCCTCAATTCTTAATCATTTCTCAGACCTCAGCTTATTCATCGCTTCCCCAAGGAAGCTGTCCCTGTCCTTCCCTCAGACAATGCCAGGTTTCCAGGTTCTCATAGCGTCATGAAACTTTCCTTTATACTCCTATCACAATTGACTTTACATTTGTATATTAAATTCTTTTGCTAATATATTTAGTGTCAACTTGCCCTCTACATAGTGTTTCATGAAGGTAAGAACTGTGACCATTTTTGCTTATTGCTGTGTCACTAATGCCTCAGCGCCTGATTTAAGCCCTTAATACATGAGGATGGAAATAATCTTATTATTTTATATGGATCAAAATTTGAAATGGATTTTCTTTTTTTTTAAAGATGTTATTTATTTATTTGACAGAGCACAAGCAAGGAGAGGGACAGAGAGAGAAGCACACTCCCCACTGAGCAGGGAGCCTGACGCTCAGGGCTCTATCCCAGGACCCCAAAATCAGGACCTGAGCAGACTTAACTGACTGAGCCACCCAGGCACCTCTGAAATGGGTTTTCTTTATTTTTTTTTATTTTTTGTTCTACCTTCAGCATAGGCATTTGTGTTCTGTTAGATGCTGTCTGTGTGCAGAAATAATTATTCCAGTCAGTGCCTTGAATTACTGGTCCTTGGCTTCATTGATAGGTTGCAGGTTTGTAGAATTTAGTTGTAAGTTATCTTGTTTTATCATTATAATAACAGCTAAAACCAGAGTGGTAAGTTCCTGGCATTGTTTTGAGTGCCTTACAAGCATTAGAAACGGAATCAGCAGGCTCTGTGTGCATGTGTGTTTACGTATATGTAAATATGTTTAATGTTGGGCAGTCTGGGTGGCTCGGCGGTTTAGCGCCGCCTTCAGCCCGGGGCCTGATCCTGGGGACCAGGATGGAGTCCTTTGCCGGGATCCCAGCATGGAGCCTGCTTCTCTCTCTGCCTGTGTCTCTGCCTATCTCTCTCTCTCTCTCTCTCTCTCTCTCTCTCTCTTTCTCTCTCTTTCTGTGTTTCTCATAAATAAATAAATCTTTTAAAAAAAAGTTTAGCGTTATTTATATGTATATATGCAAATAAATTTCATATTATATTAAGACTTCATATATGTGTGTGTGTGTGTGTGTATAAACTTATTTTAAGGAAATGACTCATGATTATGGAAGTTGAAAAGTCCTAAGACCTGCAATCAGCAACCTAAAGACCCAAGAGAGCCAATGGTGTAGTTATGTCAGAGTGGGAAGGCCTGAGCACCAGGAGAGCTGACAGTGTCCATTCCAATCCAAGAGCCAGTGTTTCAGTTCAAAGGCAGGTTAAACCAAATTTCCCAGTTCAAAAGGCTATTAGGCAGGAGAAGTTCCCCCTTACTGAGGGGGGTAGGGTGGGGGGGGAGTCGTGGGAGTGGAATAGTCAGTCTTTTTGTTCTCTTCAGGCTTTCAACTGATTGGATGAGGTCCACTAGCATTATGGAGGACAATCTGCTTTACTCTGTCTGCCAATTCAGACATTAATCTCATCCAGAAATACTCTTACAGACACACCCAGAATAATGTTTGACCAAATATCTGGGCACTACATGACCCAGTAAAATAATGCATAAAATTAACTATCATGCCTTTTTTTTAAAGATCTATTTATTTGAGACCACATGAGCAGAGGGAGGGGCAGAGGGAGAAGCAGCCCCCTGCTGAGCAGCGTGGCCAATTTGGGGCTCTATCCCAGGACCCCAGGGCCTTGAGATTGATTTGGGGCTACATCCCAGGTCCCCGGGATTGTGACCTGAGCCAAAGGGAGACACTTAACTGAGTGAGCCATCCAGGCACCCCTTAACCATCACACTTATGTGATCATGTGAAGATGAATGAACGATCTAAAGTGTATATATATCAGGAATGAAAGGCTTTACCATAAATAACCAATTTGCTACACTTTCCATCTATAAAATGAGAGGCTTAGACTGCTACATGGTCTGTAAAGGCTCAGCAAGTACTAGAACTGGTAGTCTTAGAAACCATCCAGTTGTCTAGCCTCTTCATTTTATAGCAGAGGAAAGTGACAGAGAGAGGGCAGGTGGCTTGTCCAAGATTATTCAGTGAATGGGAGTTCAGAAATACAGAATTCCGGGCCCAGCTCTGTCATCTATGTCCTCAGTTTCCTCCTCTGTGAACTGTGAGGGCTGTTGGGTCATCTATAAGTTCTCTCCTAGCTATATAATTTTGCAGTATATGTTTTAAGTTTCACAGTCCTTCAGTAGAATTTTTTTTTTTTTTAGTAGAATTTTTTTTAAATGTTTTCTTTTGGGTTTATCAGTGTTATTCCTCAGGGCTCCATCTTTTGATCGCGCACTTGACCGTACTCCACCCCAAACTTCAGTTTCTTAATTGAGTGTAGACTAAATTGTCTATACTTTGAATGGGAACAATGGGAACAATGAACAATGTTCATGCTGTTTGTTCATTGGCTTTTGAAAGTGGTTGTACTTTTTGGCTTTACACTGACCTGAATGATTGGGGATCAAATGTAGACCTGTGTCTTTGTTAGTACTATGTTCTAGAATTAAGTTCAAGTCTGATTATATTAACCTTTAACAGCTCTAATGGAGAAGAGCATTTTTGGTGATGCTAAAATATGAGCAGACTTGCTGAGGAGCACCAGCCTTGTCTTTTTTGCGACTGGCCACCTGACATTTCCCAAGGACATTCTTAACTCATCTGTACTCAGGAACACAATTAGCTAAACAATAGTAGAGAGGCAGCTCTTGGATTGGCTGAGTGACAGCTGCTAGGAGACTGTAGGGTAGGACACCTGGGTGGCTCAGCGGTTGAGAGGGCTTCCCTTTGGCCCAGGGCGTGATCCTGGAGTCCCAAGAACAGTCCCACATCGGGCTCCCTGCTTGGAGCCTGCTTCTCCCTCTGCCTGTGTCTCTGCCTCTCCCTGTGTCTCTCATGAATAAATAAATAAAATCTTAAAATAAAAAAAAAGTAGGGTGTAGTAAGTAAGTAAACAATTCGTATGTATGAATTTTAGAACCAACAGTATAGTGGAGTAGAATTCAGCACTTGCTGTGTCTTACAGCCAGTGGTTCAACCAGAGGATAATAGCCATGGCAAGGGAGCAGTTTCATGAAATGGAATTCTGTAAATCTATTTTAAAAGTCCTAATCATTTGTTTATTTAGGTTAGGCCCTGGACCTTAATGGAAAGTATCAGTAGGATATATATCCCTGTTTTGAAATATAAGGCAGTGCAATTAAAATATTCTTGTGCAAATTTAGGCATATTACATATGACATATATCAAAGATACTAACGAAAGCAATGTAATCAAAATCAAATGAAATCAGTCGAAAGGTATTAATGGATTTAGAGGATACATGTTTGGAATTAATAAAGTAGTCATGAAATTCACATTGCTGTAACAGTTATCTCCTTAGTTCCCAGTATACACCTAGCATTGTGGAATTTTTCTCGGTATGGCACTGGAAACTCTTCTGTTATGGTACCTCCATTCACCAGCAGTACTGTCTTAGGAAAATCACTTCCATATTAAAGAAATTATCTTTGTAAAATGTAATATTTGGTACATACAGAATATATATGAAATATATGCATAATAATAAAATGAATACCTATATATCTACCACTTGAGTATTAGACCATTGCCAATATAATTCTATCTATGTGTCACTTTCTTGTCTCATCTCCGTCTCTTCCACATTCCCCTTCCTCCCCTCTATAACAATTAACTATTAATAGGGGTCATTCCATTGCTTTAAAAAAGTTTTAACACATATGTACACAAACCTAGATAGTATATTGTTTTGTTTGCTTTTTTTAAAAGATTTTATTTATTTATTCATGAGAGATGCAGAGAGAGAGAGGCAGAGACAGAAGAAGCAGGCTCCATGCAGGGAGCCCAATGTGGGACTCTGGGATCACGCCCTGAGCCGAAGGCAAGCACTCAACCACTGAGCCACCCAGGCGTCCCTGTTTTGTTTTTTTTAATTTGAACTTTATAGAAATGATAGACTGTGTTTTTTTCTTATTCGGTATTGTATTTCTGTGATTCCTTATAAGGTTTTACAAAGCTATGTATGGTTCATCCATTTTCACTGCTAGTCATTTGGAAATATACTGGAATTTATTCATTCTTTTGTCAGGGGACTGGACCTTTAGGTTGTTTGCAGGGTTTTTTTTTTTTTTTTTCTTTTAAGATCAGAAAATTTTTTTTTAAATTTTTATTTATTTATGATAGTCACAGAGAGAGAGAGAGGCAGAGACACAGGCAGAGGGAGAAGCAGGCTCCATGCGGGGAGCCCGACATGGGACTCGACCTCGGGACCCCGGGATCATGCCCTGGGCTGAAGGCAGGCACCAAACCACTGAGCCACCCAGGGATCCCTGAAAATGTGTCTTTTGGTGTATATTTATAATGGGTTTTTCCTCTGTGAGTTCATGTATGTGTGTGTATAGGCTGCACATAACACATGCAAACACACACTTGGGCATAAATATAAGAAGACATGCACACTGAATGACAGGTCTTGAAATGTGCAGCTGTACAAGAAGAGGTAAAATTTTTTTCCAAAGTGGTTTTACCAATGTGTACTCCCATTAGCAATGCATGAATTCCTCTTGCTTCATATTTTTCAACACTTGGTATTGTCTGACTTCTTATTTTTTTGCCAGTGTTCTCTCTGATGAAGTTAAGCATCTTTGCATATGTTTATGGGCCATTTATGTTTCCCTTTTGAAATACTTCTGTCTTTTGACTTTTCTATTGGGTTGTTTATCTTTTTCAGACTGACCTACAACTGAGTCCTTTTCATATTCAGGCTATTAATCCTTTATTTTTATTTATTGCAGATATTGTCTCAGTTGGTTACTTGTCCTTTTACTATTTTGTTTGGTGACTTTTGATAAGTTCTTAATTTTAACCTAGTTAAAATTTCAGTCTCCTTACGGTTAGTGCTTTATGTATCTTGTTTAAGCGATCCTTAGCTCTGCAAAAACTGAAAAGCTAGTCTCTTTTTTTTTTCCTGAATGTTTTAAAGTTTTACAAATCATTTTTTGAGCCTCATTTTTCAGATCTTTAAAATGCAAGGGCTTGAACTAGGTTTTCCAGAACAACCTTTTATTCTTTGTCATTGTGACTTGAAGGAGACTATGAGCATATGTGCTTATATTTTCAGACATTGCAGTGTAATGTAGTAATCTTTCCCACTGTGAAGTTTCATGTCCGCTCCTACTTGACTTCTCTTTCACTCATTTCTCCACCCCTTTCCTTCCTGTTTTCTTCAGAAACATACCTAGTTGAATTCTGCAGCATCCTAGAATTTCTGTGTCGAAGTGGCATTTTAAAATTGAAATTTGTATTGAGATAATTGTAGCTATGCACGCAGTTGTAAGAAATAATAGAGATCCCTTGTGTACCCTTTACCCACTTTCTCCCAATGATAACATCTTTCGAAACCAGTATAATGTCAAAATCAGAGTATTGATATTGATAACAGCCACCAATCTTACTCAGATTTGTCCAGCTATACTTGTATTCGTGTGTGTGTGTGTGGGTGTGGGTGTGGGTGTGTGTGTGGGTGAATTGGATATCCTGGTAAAAGCTGCTCTTGGCCCATCATACCAATCAATAGGAGTCACTTCAAATTCTACCTGGTTGTTGGCAACTAAAAACTCGTAGTAGAAGGGAGGAATGATAATCCTTCTAACACTTATAAGCCTACCAGAATGTGATTGGTTTATATCTCCATAGAGACTTACGTTATTGTCAGGCTGGTAGTTCAGGACATTTGAAGACTGCATTTATGGAGAGCTACATATGCTTTAACCCATGTCTACCTCAAAATACTTAAAAACAAACACTCAGTATCTTTAGTGCATTCATTCCCTTTGTTGACTTCTGACCAGCCCACCACTGTGCTAAGCCCTGGGAACCAAGTGGTGAGTAAAAATGGAACTAGTTTGGGTCCTTATGGAGCTTATAATCTAATCGACAACTTAAAAATAAGCCAACAGGAGCACCTGGGTGGCTCAGTGGTCGAGCATCTGCCTTTGGCTCAGGGTGTGATCCTAGGGTCCTGGGATCAGAATCCCGATTCCCATATAGGGTTCACCACAAGGAGCCTGATTCTCCCTCTCTGCCTGTGTCTCTGTCTCTCTGTGTGTGTCTCTCATGAATAAATACAACTTTAAAAAAAAAGCCAACAAATACTATACTCATTTTCATAAGTTGTGAGTAAAATGAATAAAAGAAGGTTTGTTTTTGATAGAGAGTAGCTGACAAGTTCTGTCTGAGGAGGTAAGAATTGAACAGAGAACTGAAGCAATGAAGGACTCTCTCTGCAGAGGGGCTTGGGAGTAGGTATTAGAACCAGCTTGTTCGGAGGCCCGGAGTTAGGCAAGAGCCCGGCACATTGGGAAACTGAAAGACTTGTGGGGCTAAAGGGCACACTCAGTGGAGGAGTGGGGACATGTCAGCGAATAGAGGATAGCAACTTCAGGGTCATGGTCTCAGGAGCACTTTGAATCTTGTAATCTGGATCTGCTGAAGCTATGAAAGTGACTGGGAGATGTGGAAGGGTAATTAATGATAATAAAGTCTGTTTAATAATCGATTCATAAATATTTATTGAGTACCCTACCAGGTGTCAGGCACTATTCTACTAGCTCGTGACTGGTGAGCAAGACAGACAAAAACGTCTGCCCCCCATGGACCTTACATTTTGTTTTTTTGTCAAGATTTTATTTTTGTGTGTGTCATCTGTACCCCCAATGTGGGGCTCGAACTCATGACTCCCAGATCAAGAATTGCATGCTCTACCAACTGAGTCAGCCAGGCGCCCCTGACCGTATATTTTTATGTGGGAGAGTGTTGTTAGGGCAAAGGGTAAACTAATGTAGCAGAGAGCTCCAAAACCAGAAAAGGTAAGCGTTTGCTTCTCTGGCGTGTACTTAGCCCAGAGGAAAGAGACAGCCTCTGTTGCGTTGGGTCATTTGGGGTCCCAGGCTAATGGGGCAGTTTTGCATTTGTCAGCAGTTAATTTTCGAGTTCCAGCCAGCTAGAAGGAAAGAGGGGGTTCTGTGCAAACCTCTTTATGAAAATGACCAGTGAAGTTTACAAATCACTCTTACACGCATAACCTTTGGCGAAATCTTTTTCATACAGCCCACCCTTGCTGCAAGGGAGACACAAAATGGAGTTTCTAGCTGAAAACCCAAGTGTTCAGGAAGAATGGAAGAAGAGATTTGGACGGAGAGGACAGTTGGGAGACAGGGAAACAGACAATAAACCAGATGAATAATGTAATATCTTGTATGCTAGTGATGAGTGATAAAGGGAAACTGAGGGATCCCTGGGTGGCGCAGCAGTTTGGCACCTGCCTTTGGCCCAGGGCGCGATCCTGGAGACTCGGGATCGAATCCCATGTCGGGCTCCCGGTGCATGGAGCCTGCTTCTCCCTCTGCCTATGTCTCTGCCTCTCTCTCTCTCTCTGTGACTATCATAAATAAATAAAAATTAAAAAAAATAAAGGGAAACTGAAAGCAGGGAAGGGAAGATAGGAAGTGTCAGGTGGTGGAGGTTGCAGTTTTTCACAGGATGACAAAGAAAAGCCTCCCTGAGAAGTTGCCATTCGGATAAAGGCGTGAGTGAGAAAAACCATTCCGAGTTGTTGTTATAAGGCCTCCCGTAACTCGGGGCTGGTTTCAACATGCTCGAATCCAGAGGCCTTATCTGAAAGTAGTTAGGGAAGAGCACTATTATGCCAATCTCACTTAGAGCAAGCAGTACAAGAAGGTCTTATCCAGTGAATGCCGGATTGATGGATTATAATGCTAGGACCTGGACTGAGGCATTTGTCACAGATTTTGGATTAGGGGGTTTTGTCTTGGCTCTTCAGGTAAGCTGAGCTCCCTAAGAAGGAAGGAACTAAGATCCCTTTGCAACACTCAGTTCGGAATGTTGCACATACTTGTTTTATGGGGGTTTTGTGGGGGTGGGTGGTGAATTTTTGTTTTCTAAGAGTCCAAATTATTCATGATCTGAGTCCGCTCTAGAACTTTCATTCGTTTTAGTCAGCTGTTGTCAGTGCAGTTTAAAGGATGTGGTGACATTAAAAGGAATGGAAGTATTTTCCACGTTCCCCCTTGGTCATCCAAATGTTACTTAGTTGTTCTTCCAGATACAGAAAGCAGTGCTTTGCAAGCCTTTTCTATTTTATTTCATTATATTCCAGTGGTGATTTAAGTATATTTCAATGTAAAATACTTCATGAGCACCTTGTACTCCTGTGCACCATTTTTAAAGGACACCCCATTAGGTTAATGGGACAAAAGGAAAGGCTTTTCTGCCTGTTTTTTTCTCTAATCCCCTTCCCACCTCCAGCACCCCTAGATTTCAGGACATCGATTATCTCTGGAATTTCTTGTTGCTGTAGTGATTATTATCTTTCATTAGGGAACTTACAGTTTGGAAAAAGGAAATAAGATACATAGAATATGTAACAAAAATACGAGGCAAAAAGCGATAAATGCCATGCAAAAAGGTAAAAATTAAATGCTCTTCTAAATGAGAGGACTAGCCCTGTCAGTCTTTGCTTCTAGAAGAGTGAAAGGAGACAATAAGGTTCACTTTGAGCCTAATAGATAATACTCTCAAAAGGCATTTTCCCTTCTTGGAAAAGGGAAGCATCTGATCTGTTATCCTCCTGTTTATTTTTGTGAGTCGTCTTTTCCTAGGCACGGAGAAAAGCACAAGTCACATTGGAAAACACTGCTAATCATTCCATAGTGTGTTATACAGTCTTAGAAGTTACCTTGAGTCTTTCATTCTCTCCCTCATTCCATCTTCTGCAGGCCATCACCAAATTCTAACAGTATGCCTCCTGGATATATTTTGGATCCACCCTGGGCACTCTGAATCCATTCTGCAAAGCAGCTAGACTGATTTTTTTTTTTTAACTTACATTAAAGTCATTTTCATGCTAAGACTCCCTTGTGGCTCCCCTCACACTGAGGGTTAGATTTAAACTCCTTCTTATCATGTCTGCCAGGCTCTGCCTGCCTGTGCAACATCTCTGACCTCTGACCCATCCCTTGTACATTGCAGTCCCACTGGCCTTCCCTCAGGGTTCTGTCCTCCTACTGCACACTGCTCCCACTGTGTAGAACCCTCTCCCCAAACACCCCATTGTTATTCCTCCTTCAGAACTAAGCTCAGCCATCACTTCCTTAAGGAAAAGCCTTCCATTATCCCCTCTGAGGTCAGGTCACCCAGTCTCCCAGGGTGCCATAGCCCCTTGTACTTAAGTAGGTCTTTCTGCAGTTGTTGTTTTTAAAGATTTTATTTATTTATTAGAGAGAGAGAGAGAAAGCACAAGCAGGGGGAGCAGCAGAGGGAGAGGGAGAACTGCAGCTGTAATTAATAATGAGTCTTAGGAAACGCCTGGGTGGCTCAGTGATTGAGCATCTGCCTTGGGCTCAGGTCGTGATCCCAGGGTCCTGGGGATCAAGTCCCACATCAGACTCCCCACAGGGAGCCTGCTTCTCCCTCTGCCTATGTTTCTGCCTCTTTCTGTGTCTTTCATGAATAAATAAATAAAATCTTAAAAAAAATAATGAGACTTGGAACTGGTTATTAGCTGCCTCCCTCTGTAGAACTAGATCTAAGAGGGCACGTGTGCCTTTACTTATTCGCTGCTCTATGTGTAGAGTCAGTGTCTAGGATAATGCTGAGCGCTGGATTAAATGTTCAAAAAATACTTGTTGCTAAAGAAAAAGAGCAGAAAATTCCCAAATCATTTAGATTTGGTTTTGAATTTTATTTAGGATCATAGGCCCTCTAATGCTGGAATATTGAGAAAAGACCAGTATGTGCATCACAGGGAAGCTGTCAGAAATGCAATTGTGAGGCCTCTGACTCAGTGCATCACAATCTCGGGTGGGGACTGGCTATACCTGTGTTTTCATCAAACTTTCCAGGTGATGGTGATGCATAAGAATGTTTAAGAAGCAGTGATCTATAAATATATTAACTGAAGACTGGCTAAAATATGAAGTGCTGTTTTAAACCAATTTTGAAATTAAGTTACGTTATTTCTGACCAACCAGTAAGAAACTACTTTCCAGCTGTCCCCCACCCCCCTGCCATTTTATCAGTTCATGTCTTCAGAGGTCCACTGAAATGTAAACAAGGCCGACTTGATCAATCAACCCAAACCTGGACTTTAAAAATTACATAGTATTTTCCAACCTTCACCTCTCTGAATCCAACTTTTATCTAGTGCCATCCAAATCCAGGAAATGATTGTAAAACTGATGCTGCCCATGATTCCAGTGTTGGAGCTCTATTTTTAAAATTGTTTTTTAAAATGTTTATTACACAGGGTTAAAAGAATTTTTTGCTAAAGCTTAGGTTGTAGTTTCTAGACCTCTATTTAAAGCATTTCGAAGTATTAGCAAGGTTTGGATGTGCAATATTCTTGGCTTTGTTTAGATTCTGGGGCTGTGCTTACACCATCAAACTGCTGATAGATTGACTGCATTGTTAAAGGTCACTCGTCCTTGATTTTGCCTTTATTTTTTTTTAAGATTTTATTTATTTATTTATTTGAAAGAGAGCAAGAATGAGCAGGAGTGAGAGGCATAGGGAAACTCCCCGTTGAGTAGGGAGCCCAATGCAGGGTTCAGTCCTAGGACCCTGAGATCATGACCTGAGCCGAAGGCAGACACTTAATCAACTGGTGCCCCTTGCCTTTGTCTTTAAATTTGCTCCTTGTTTGACTCCAGGACACAATTTTGACAAACCATTCCCACCCGATGACTATTAGGTGACCCACAGAAAATTAATGGCAGGTTTTTTTTTCTCACAGTAGATGCCCAAGGCTCATTGATTGTCTTTCTGATAATTGGTTAGAAGCACAATATTTTTTTAAAAAATATTTTATTTGTTTATTCGTGAGAGGCAGAGAGAGAGGCAGAGACACAGGCAGAGGGAGAAGCAGGCTCCATGCAGGAAGCCCGATGGGGGACTCGATCCCAGGTCTCCAGGATCACGCCCTGGGCTGAAGGCGGTGCTAAACCACTGAGCCACCCGGGCTGCCCAGAAGAACAAGATTTGAATGGGGATGGGAGAAAATCAAGAAAAGATTTTTAAAATATTTTTAAGATCGTTAAATTTTAGAATATTTATAGATTTACAGAAGTTGCTTAGATAGTACAGTTTTCATATATCCCATGTGTAGTTTCCTATATTATAAACATCTTACACTAGTAATCTACAATTTGTCACAATTAATGAACCAATATGAATATATTATTATTATTTTTTAAAGACTGTTTATTCATGAGAGACACACAGAGAGAGGCCAGAGACATAGGCAGAGGGAGATGCAGGCTCCCTGTGAAGAGCCTGATGCGGGACTTGATCCCGGGACACCGGGATCACGCCCTCAGCTAAAGGCAGACGCTGAACCACTGAGCCACCCAGGTGATCCAGTATGTGTACATTATTAACTAAAGTCCATACTTTATTTATATTTCTTCAGTTTTCCATTAATATCATTTTTCTGTTCTAGGATACTACCCAGGATACTGCATCACGTTTAGGTACCATATTTCCTTAGATTCCTCGTGGCTGCCACAGTTTCTCAGATTTCCCTTGGTTTAAATGATGTTGAATTTTAAGCAGTACTGGTCAGGTATTTTATACTATGTTTGTCAATTGAGATTTGTCTGTTTTTCTTATGATTAGACTGGGGCTGTTGCATTTTGGGAGAAAGACTGAAGAGATGAAGTACCATTTTCATCACACCATATCAAGGGTACATATCCTCAACATGACTTAATCACTCTTGGTGTTGACCCTAATCACTTGTCTAAAGAGTGTTTACCAAATTCTGTTACTGTAAATCTACTAATTTTTTCTCCTTTCCATACTAAACTCTTTGGAAATAAGTCACTAAGTGTATTCTGAGAGATATTTTTTTTTTGAGAGATATTTTTAAAAAGATTTATTTATTTATTTGAGAGAGAGCATGAGGCAGTGGGGGCAGAGAGAATCTCAGGCTGACTCCATGCTGAGGAGCCCACCTCAGGGGATGCAGGGCACGTGGGGCTCAATCTCACAACCCTGAGATCATGACCTGAGCTGAAACTAAGAGTTGGACACTTAACTGACTGCGTCATCCAGGCGCCCCTAAGAGATTTTTTTTAAAAAGTAAACTCTGCCCCCAACATGGGGTGAGAACTCATGACCCTAAGGTCAATAGCCACATGCTCTCCTGACTGAGACAGTCAGGCGTCCCCAAGAGATTGTTTTTTAAATGTGAGTTTCCAGATAGCATACTTCTTACTGAGCGGAATCTTCTCCATTATTTTGTGGTATCTCCCTTTAAGTTTTACTTTAATCAGAGACAGGTATAGGCAACTGACACATTTCAAATTCTTATTCAAATTGTGAAGTGTATTCAGTTGGTGAAGGGATGTAGTAACATTAATGAATATTTTTGTGAATATTTGTGCTGGAGGCGGTTAGTTAATGTGTTTTGCAAATGCTCCGTGTCCAGCTGTTGCCCACATCCACTCTCATTCCTCAACCTCCAAGCCTCTGTTTGCCTGTAACTGTGCCTAGAATTTAATTGCCGGCTAGCTCAAACCACTGTGAAAACACTTAGGTAGACAGAGTGGTCCAGGATTTTTTCTTGGCAAGAACTCACTTGCTAAAATGGGTTTTAATATGTTTGTGCCTCTCAACTATGCTGCTTTTTGCCAGAATAGATGGCAACTCTAAAGATTTGCTTGTCTCCCTAACTCCTTTTTTAATATCTCATAGCAGTGACTGAGCTATTGATCTGAAGGGATAATGACTACCCTGCATGTGGTTTTTTGCAAGTTCCGATATTTTAAGAACTGAGAGCTTTGAAAAAGAACACTGCTTTACTTCACATAAACACAAAGCTTCTTCAAATGATATACAGCGTGTGTCATAAACAAAGTTCGCTCCTAGATATCACCAGATTCAGAGGGAGCAAAGGATGATGGAAGAGGAATTAAAGCAAGTGATAGTACTTGTTCCAAGACAGATGACCAGGGTCAGCTCCCCTTCCATCCCTAATTCATGTGCTTGGCTTCTGACAGACACTTAAAGCACTTCTCAGAAAGATGGTTCCAGAAGGAAAGGCACACAGGAAGTGAACAGTTAGCTTTTTGCTGAAGTTAACCTTTAGTACATTATTAATAGTTTTGAGGTTCTGGTTTGACTCCTCAGTAGAGAAGATAACCAGCAGCATGCCTCATTTTGATTCAGTACATTTCATGTGACCGAAAACAACACATTTGCCATAAGGCAGATAGAAAAATTGGGGACTTTTTTTTTCTGCGTATATTTATTAATGTAAGTTCAGGCTAATATGGTCTAAGAGGACTCCTTGAGTTTGAGAGAGATGCCAAAAAGGGAGAGTGTTAGCTTTAGTGTTTGGGTTTACACTTAATTTCTCAACGTCACCGTCTAATATCTTTTATATACTGCATCTGTTCGCTACATGTAAGAATCCAGTACTCATTTTCAAAATTTGACACAGAGAGGCAGAGATACAGGCAGAGGGAGAAGCAGGCTCCTTGCGAGGAGCTTGACTGGGACTTGATCCCAGGACCCTGGGATTATGACCTGAGCTGAAGGCAGATACTCAAACACTGAGCCACCTCAGTGCCCCTACAGGAACTTTGTGTTTGCATATATACCCACACGCAGTTTCCCTGTATCTTATCTTAGTTAGTATGATATATTTGTCATAATTAATGAACCAATGTTGATATTATCTAAAGTCCATACTTTCTTCTCATCTCTTTAGTTTGTCCCTAATGTCCTTTTTCTGTTCCAGGATTGCATCTAGGATACCATATTATATTTAGTCCTCACATCTCCTTAGGCTCCTCTTGGCTGTGACAGTTTTTCAGATTTTCCTTGGTTTTGATGATGTTGAGATTTTTGAAGAATACTGATGAGGGACTTTGTAGAATATCCCTCAACTAAGATTTGTCTATTGTTTTCCTCAAGGTAAGATGTGGGTCATGGCTTTTTAGAAGAAGGCTAGAGAAGTAAAGGGCTGTTCTCATTGCATCATATCCACCATGTGTAGTATCAGCATGACTTGTCGCTGATGGTATCAACTTGATCACCTGGCTGGGGTAGTATTTGTTAAGTTTCTTCACAGAGTTACTCTTTTTTTAAAATAGAAATTTTTCATTGATTTTTTTTTCTTACCTCTGTGATTCTGGAGATGAATATAGCTCGTTTCACTTATTTGTTCAACATAATTTATTGTGAGTTAAAGAAAATGTGGTTTTAGGTAAATTTTAGGTGGTTTTTTTTTTTTAGATTTTATTTATTTATTCATGAGAGACAGAGAGAGGCAGAGACATAGGCAGAGGGAGGAGAAGAGAAGCCCGCTTCCATGCAGGGAGCCCAAAGCAGGACTCACTCCCAGAATTCCAGAGGCAAAGGCAGAGGCTCAACTGCTGAGCCACCAGGTGTCCCAATTTTAGGTTTTTTTATTCAGGGCCCACTAATTGGAAGAATAAACTGTACTTAAGGAACAGCATATACTTTTAGGTAACAAAAGTGGGTCAAGGTTAAGTTTTTGGTGTACAATATATATTTGTTTAGCTTTTCTAAATATACCAAGTTGTCAACAAAATTCTATTTGATTACAGATGAATATTGTTAAATAATTTAAATCACATTCTTCAAATGTTACAGCAACTCAGTTATTCATGATTTGCCAGTTATTAGACTTTCTCACCTTCTCTTTTCATTTATATTATATTCAGAAGTAACAGTGAAAAGTATTTTGTAAATGAGACCCTTTCTATCTTCCCAGCTTTCATATAAGTACAAAGGATTATATAGATATTAGGAATCAAGCAACCTCCTGCTTATTTACATTGCTTCAAATGCTAGTCATAGTAACAGATGAAGATCAGAAAGTACTAGGAAGCGAAGTCACCAGCACATCTTGTGTTGAAATTTGTTAGGGAGTGTCGATATCAAAGAATGAGTGTATCATGCAGCAGATGAGCCTCTAGGATGAATTTGATTAATTCTCCAAAGCAGCAAAATCTCATAATCAGATGGTGTTGCTTGAGGCTTTCTCTTGCTTTCGAGTTGGATAATCTAAACTGTGTAACCTCTAGTGGATTTCTACTCTGTCATGTATCAAAGAACGTCTGTGCAGATGAAAAGAGGTTTTCTGTTGGGCTATGTGTGAGCTCAGTGGGAAGGGTTAAAAATAAGAATGGGATTGCATTTGACTCAAGTTTGCTTCCTAATGACTGGCATCTCTACCACATTTGTTGACACTGCAAACATGGAAGGAGTAAAGACATCGAAGTTTTATTGCTGGCTCCACCACTAGTTTTTTTGTGTAATTTTTGAGGCAGTTTTTCATATAACTTTCCTCAGTGGTCCTCAGACTTTTATCTGTACAGTGAGAGTAGATAGGCCAGAGTGTTGCTTAAAACCCTTAAGGATATGTGTAAGTCTGTGGTTCAGAATGGGAAATAAGAGTAGCAGTATGGGCTGTCCCCTCAATTATATGTTCATGATCATCCGTGATCATGGTATGGTACATTAGGAAAAAATGTAGTGGGAATCTGATCTTCCCACAAAACGTTGTATATGTAGTTGGGGGCATGGGTCTTGACCAAGGAACTGATGCCTAATAATTATTTTTTTCTAGGTATGGCCGTAAATATAAAAATGAATAGATTTCTGTGTAATACCTATGGGCCATAGAGCTTTTTAAGAAATGTATTCTGGATTAGGGCAGTGTGGTGGCGGGTGGAGAAAGTAGAGAAGAGATCTCTGTAATTGGAATTCTGTAATTACTTTTCGCTGCTCTTTCCCATGTGACACACTGTCTCTCTGTCTCATTGGTATTCTCTGCTTATGGCCTTGCCCCATGCTGTCCGATGTTAGGAGGGCTCTGAGGCCTGCTGACTTCCATGTCTTCACAGTTTTCCAGTGGACAGAGTTGGGACGGGTCAGCCCTGAACCAGTTGGGCCCCAGCCTGTCCTGAGTTGGGGAGAATTTCAGGAACCTTAAGCTGCTTAGCTCAGCAGGTCAGTGTGTCTGCCAGTCTCATTCTGACTTTGTGTGCTTAGGTTTTTGTAAGGCTTCTCTTGCCTAGTTCCTTATGATTAAGACTGGATTTGTATTTCCATGCCAGAAACTGGGCCCTATTCTCTTTCACCCCTGTGAAGTCCTTTTCTGGGTACAGTGGGCAGTACCCCAGCATAGGAGTATGCTTTCTTTTAGCCAAGCCTCTTGGGAACTTGAGCTTTGCCTAGACCCATGCCTGTCATTGGGACTTTGCTGACCATTGGTGATATTGATGCTTAGTAATTGCTTTTTACCAGATTTTCCCTATTGTCATCTTCTGTCTGCTTTCTCATTGCTCAGTATCTTGGTGCTCACTGCTCACTTATGTGGACCTCTGCCTATTGCTGCCTACTCTTCCTTTTCTAATTATGCCCCCTTGCCTACTTCCGTTTCTTTCTAGACCTTGCTTCTGAGTTTACGCTCCAAGCACCTGATATTCCCTCCCTCTGATATGGAGGGGCCTGACGTGTACTATGCTGACTGACTTCAGAAGCTTAATTTTGACAGTTTCCTTTTTGTATGGTCTCTATAAAAAAATTTGTCTGCTTTTTAGCTTATTTATTTCCTGATACTACAAACTCACCCCTTGACATTTTTCATTGGACCAATTTTTTTAGCTTTCTTTAAAACATCTCACCTGGCCCCTTTTCAGTCACTTGTTACTTTCACAGGGCAGGGGCCTTGAATCATAACATCTTCACATTGGAAGAGACTTCCAAAGATACCCAGTTCAACTTTCCATGTAATGGGTAGCTTATCAATTTCCAACATAACCCATCAATGGCATTTGACAACAGCCCCCTAATGGTTTCTGGGGCCCAGACTATCAGTTCATTCATTTATTTACTCATTCAGTCAGTCAGTCAACACAGTTACTAAACATCTGTTGTTAGGCCCTGGAAGTATGTGTGTCTGTATGTATCACCATTCTTGTCCTTAGGGAAATGCTACTTTAGTGGGGTATAAAGAGAGAAACAATCATGATTGCTAGCTAGAGATGACCATGGGTGGGAGAATGGGGCATTTCTTTTTGATGCCTGAAGGTTGGGTTTGTGAAGAACCTCTCTCTGCTGCCTCAATCAACACCATCTTCCTGATCCACCACCAGTTTTTCAACTCCCCAAAAAAAGAAAGGTGGATCTCCTCTGCATCTACCTTTTGCCTCTGTCTATTCTTGGCTTGCTCTTGGAATCATCTTTCTGAATGCAAATCTTGGTTTGTTACTCCCCTGTTAATCGGCTTCATGTTGCTTCTTCCTCAAACTAACATCTGACCCTTTGGCACAGCTTACAAAAAGCCCTCACCCTTCCTGGTTCGTGCCTACCTCTCTGGTCTCATACACCATTTTCACCAGATTCTCAGTGCCCCAGAACTTTGTGCAGTTTCCTGGCTCTGTCATGCTTACTTAGATTTCTGTCGTATATGCTGTTCTTGCTCCTTGGAATGGCTGCCAGTTTTATCTTCTTGGTGAACTCTTGGGCTCTGAGAGCTGATAGAGAATGGGAGGAATAAATCAAAACTCTAGATTTCCTCTTCAATTCAGGTGCACTTTGGCCTGTTGACTGCTATTGCACCTGATATACCCCTACCACTGCCCACCAGCAGATTGCAAGCTACTGTAGGCCAGGAATTCATCTCTGTCTTCAGCCTTAACAAAGCCTGTGCCAGAATGGGCAGCCAGTAAATATTTGTTGGGTGAAGAAATGAGTGAAGAAATGAAGACAAGTGTTCTGTAGTTTATTTTTCAGTTATGTCTGCCTTGGGCTCTGAGAATGCTACTTAAGACTCCTACCACTGTTTTGACAGTAGCTCCCTACAAACCTGGGACCTTGCACACAGGTTTATCCACCACTAGACAACCTGCCTACAACTATCACTTGAACAGCCTACCAAACAGGGAAAAAGGCCCTTTGGGGCTTTTGGACAACTCTTCACCTTCTCACACCCTGCAGCCTCTGCTGCCAAGATAAGCTTCTACTGTGAGTGAATCTAACAAATTCTAATCAAGACAAAGAAATTGCATAAAATAGAAGTGCTTCTTCTCTGCTCTTGTAAATCAGAACAGTTGTAAAATGAAGAAAATTAGTACTTTAACGTTCTTGTCTCCTCAAGCAGTCATTTTAAGTGAGTCATCTACAAATTCAAGCAGTCGGTAGGGACAGTTAGTGGCCATTTATCATTTTAAGTTGATTTGTTTCAAATAAGTAGCAAATGGGGTACATTGGTCCTAAATTACACATTTATCACCTTCCTACCCAAGCCCTTTTTTACACAACTATGTCAATGAGCAGTTAGACACACAGACAAAACTGTCATGAAACTTGTCGGTCTTCCCTGTCTTTCTGTCCTTTAATCCTGATTCTTAAACTGACGATCAAAACTCAGCACTTTTCATTTTGATCAGTTGTAGATCTCTGCCTAAAATACATGGCCATACCTGATGGCGTGGTACGCAGTTTTGGTTTTGTTTTTTCTGGTTTATTGAAGCGTAATTTACATACAATAAAATTCACCCTTTTTAGGTATTTACAAATCTATGAATTTTGACAAAATTCTATAGGTTGTACCACCACTGAAATCAAGTTAATAGAGTTTTTTGTCACCCAGAATATTCCCTCATGCTCCTTTGTAGTTAACCCCCTCCTTACTACTGCTCTTATTTCTGTCTCTATAATAAATAGTTTTATCATTTCTAGAGTTTCATAAAAGGGATCAAAATGTGTAGCCTTTGAGTTTGCTTATTTCACTTTAACATAATGCTTTTTTTCCTAAAATATTTTATTTATTTTATTTTATTTTATTTTTAAGATTTTATTTATTTATTCATGAGAGTACAGAGAGAGAGAGAGAGAGAGGCGGAGACACAGGCAGAGGGAGAAGCAGGCTCCATGCAGGGAGCCTGATGTGGGCCTCGATCCCGGGACTCCAGGATCGCGCCCTGGGCCGAAGGCAGGCGCTAAACCGCTGAGCCACCCAGGGATCCCATTTTTATTTATTTTAAGAGAGAGCCAGTGAGTGTGAGCAGATGGAGGGGAGGTGGGAAGAACAGAGGGAGAGGGAAAGAGAAAATACCAAGGGGACTCCCCACTGAGCATGGAGCCTGACATGGGGCTCAGTCCCAAGACCTTGAGATCACAACCTGAGCTGAAAACAAGAGTTGGAAACTTAACCAACTGAGCCACCCAGGTGCCCCTAACATAATGCTTTTGAGTCATCTATGTTGTTGCATTTATCCATAGTTTGCTGCCTTTTATTGCTGAGTAGAATTCCATTATATGAACTTATCAAAATTTGTTTATCCATTCACCATGATGGACATTTGGGTAATTTAAGTTTTTTTTATTATGAAAAAACTTGTTTGTTATGAACATTTTAAAAAAGATTTTATTTATTTATTCATGAGAGACACAGAGAGAGGCAGAGACATAGGCATAGGGAGAAGCAGGATCCCTGTGGGGAGCCTGATGCTGGACTCGATCCCAGGGCCCTGGGATCACGACCTGAGCTGAAGGCAGATGCTCATTTGCTGAGCCACCCAGGTGCCCTGCTATAAACATTTATATTTGGGTTTTGGTGTGGATAGTTCTCTTAGGTAAAAACCAAGGAATGAGATGCGTGGGTTTTAGAATTAGTGTTTATTTAACATTGTAAGGAATTGTCAAACTATGCTGTTTTTGATTCCTACCAGCAATAGAAGGTTCCAGTTGCTCCATATCCTTGACACCCTTGTTATTGTCTTTTTTAATTTTAGACATTCTAGTACATAGCTAGTGTAATTTCATTCTGCATTTTTCCTCATGACTAATGATTTTGAGCAAGTGTCTATTAACTTTTAGGTTTTTTTTAATGCAGTTTTAAGGGTTCTATATATATTTTTGTTATCAGCCCTTTATCTCATTTGTTTTGTAAATATTTTTCTCAGTCTGGCTTGTCTGCTTTTTTATTTTGTAACTGTCTTTCAAAGAGCAAATGTTTTAAATTATGATGAATTTCAAATGATCATTTTTTTTCTTTTATGGTTCATGTTCTTCTGTCCTATACATGATTATCAGATACAAAGTCATGAAGATTTGCTTCTATTTTTTTTTCTAGAAGTTTTTTAGCTTTAGGGTTTACATTTCCATCTATGATCAATTTCAAATTGTATGTATAGAGTGAGGTTTGGGTTGAGGTTCACTGAAATATAAGTATACCCCATCATTCCATCATTATTTATTGAAAGACTAAAAGACTATCCTTTATTGAATTAAGTTGACATTTTTGTCAAAAATCAATTGGCTGTATATGTGTGGGTCAATTTCTGGACTGTCCGCTCTGTTCCACTGATCTAAGGGTTTATTCTTTTGCCAATATCCTAGTGTTTTGAATAGTTGTAGTTTAATAGTAAGTCTTGAAATGAGTGAGTTCGAAGCCTCCAACTTTTTCTTTTTCTTTTTTTTTTTTTTTAAAGATTTGTATTTATTTATTCATAGAGACAGAGAGAGAGAGAGAGGCAGAGACACAGGCAGAGGGAGAAGCAGGTTCCACGCAGGGAGCCCGACATGGGACTCGATCCCGGGTCTCCAGGATCACACCCCAGGCTGCAGGCGGCACTAAACCGCTGCGCCACAGGGGCTGCCCCAACTTTTTTTTTTTCTTCAAAATTGCTTTGGTTGTCCTAGATTATTTGTTTTTCTATATAACTTTTAGAATCACCTAAATTTCTTAAAAAGAAGCTTTCTTGAATTTTGAGTGTTGAATTGAATACTGAATTGGAGTTGAATCGAATCTATAGATTAATTTGGGAGAGAATTACAATATTGATAATATTGAGTCCTCTGATCCAATGAATATGTAACTCTACTTGCATCTTTCATTTCTCTCATCAGCATTTTTCATAGTTTTCAATATATAAATCTTATAGTACTTTGTTAAATTGATCCTGGAGTATTGCATATTTTATTGGTGCCATATAGCAAATGGTGCTTATAAAAATTTCAGTCTCCAGTCATTCACTGCTATGTATAAAAGCAAAATTCAGGGACGCCTAGGTGGCTCAGCAGTTGAGCATCTGCCTTTGGCTCAGGGAGTGCTCCCGGAGTCCCGGGAGCAAGTCCCACATTGGGCTCTCTGCATGGAGCCTGCTTCTCCCTCTGCCTATGTCTCTGCCTCTCTCTGTGTCTCTCATGAATAAATAAAGTCCTTAAAAAAAAACAAAATTCAGTTTTGTAGAATGATCTTATATTTTCTAACCTTGCTAATGTCATTAGATCGATTAATTTTTAGTAGATTCTTTTAGATTTTCTACTTTGTTATGTTTTCTGTGAGTAAAGACAGGTTTATTTCTCCTCCCCAATTTTATCTGTATTTTTTTTCTGTCCCTTACTGCATTAGCTAGGACTTCTATCCAGTATGATGTTGAATACAAGTGGTAAGTGTGGTCCCTGTATAGTTCTGATGTTAGGAGGGAATCATTCAATCTTAACACCAGTAAGTATGGGTTAGCTGTAGGTTTTTTCATTGATGTTCTTTATCAGGATGGTGAAGTTACCTTTTATTTCTAATTACCTGAGTATTTTTAAAAATCACGAATGGCTGTTGAATGAATGTCATACTTTTTCTGCATCTGTATAAATGTATGGATATTCTTCCTTCATTGATATTGTCGATGACATTACTTGAGTTAGGAATGTTGAACCAAACTTGCATTCCTAGACTATATCCCGTGTGACCATTATATATTATTCTCTTACATTTTATAGATAAAAATCATAGTTAGGTGCCACAAAGTGGTTGACAATTCCTTAATCCTATGTGTGTTTTATAGGTCACTAGAATCACTTCCATCTTTTTTTTTTAAGGATTTAATTTATTTATTCATGAGAGACACACACACAGAGAGAGACAGACAGATAGACAGACACAGGCAGAGGGAGAAGCAGGCTCCATTCCATGCAGGGAGCCTGATGCGGGACTTGATCCCGGGTTTCCAGGACCACACCCTGGGCTGAAGGCAGCGCTAAACCGCTGAGCCACCTGGGCTGCCCCCACTTCCATCTTTATTAAGAGAAGTTCTAACCTTACCTATAATACAATACAGGTAGAGTGCTTTTCTTCATCTTCATTTGATCTTTAAGCTATCAAAACAGCAAATGGACAGGCAACAAATACAGCAAGTGTCTTTGTACTAGGCAATGAGTACATTTATTTAATTCAATTTAATGTATTTTTTAAGATTGTATTTATTTATTCATGAGAGACACAGAGGCAGGCAGAGACATAGGCAGAGGAAGGAGGTTCCCCATGGGATCCTGGTACAGGACTCGATCCCAGGACCCTGGGTTCATGACCCGAGCTAAAGGCAGACCCTTCAACCACTGAGCCACCCAGGCATCCCAGTTTAATCTTATTTAATGGGAAACTGAGGCCCAGCAAATAATTTGTAGCATTGAAATCTTGCAGTAAATTGTTATGGTCAGAACTTAAATGGAGGTTTGTTTGGTAAAACCCTTATTAGCCCTCTGGATTATATTGCCTCTGTTAATGAATGCATATGGGGGGCTGGGGGGAGACAGACAAGGGAGGGTGGGAGAGGGAGATTAGGAGAGGGAGAAATGTTCTACCACCTTCTATTGGTATTTGAAAATCTGGGCTTTTAGATATCTTGATTTATAGCTCAGCTCTGCCATTTACTTGATTTGTGTCACATTTGTCTGAGACTTTTTTTTTTTTTTTTTGATCTGAAATGTAGAGGCGCCTGAGTGGCTCAATCGGTTAAGCATCTGACTATTGATTTTGGCTCAGGTCGTGCTCTTGGGTTGTGGGATCAAGCCCTGCGTCGGGCTCTGCAATTGGCAGGGAGTCTGCTGGAGATTCTCTCCCTCTCCTCCTCTTCCTGCTCACACATGTGCATGCCATCTCTCTCTCTCTCTCTCAAATCTTTAAAAAAAATCTGAAGTATAAACTGTTAACAAAGGTTGTTATGAGGAATACAGATGATATTCGTAGAGTGCCTTGCACATAGAATGTGCTCAGTATAGTGGAGTCTGTTACTATCATTATTATTTTATTATTGATTTCTTACCATGAAATGCACTTTATAACTGGAAATAATTACTTTGGGTTTGGAAAAGGCCAAATGGGACTTAGAATGATTTCTGTAGTTTATTTAGTTCTTTTACCAAAATAGCCTAAAGCAAGTTCCTTTTAATAAAAATGGACTTAATTTCCTGTACTTTTTACCTCCCTCCTCCCTAAGTCAAAAAACAACACCAATTTACTAAATCATTTTGCAAATTTGAAAGGCTTAAAAGGTACAGCGGAATGCTTTGGGCTCTGGAAATGAGTGTGGGCACACTTTTGTGTCTGTGTGTCTTTGTGTGGTCTAGAAGTGATTGTCTCAGCCAAGAGGACTGGAGATGCCATTTTCATTTTACATGGGCAACCAACCATGTATAGCTAGCTCTAGTCTTAGCTCCTGCAGATCTGACCGTTTCTGAATCATTGAAACTCCCTTTTCTAACTTACACAAACCACTCAGACTGAAGGTAATGATTCCTTTTTCCAGTAAGGTTGTTTTGGTTATCACAAGTAGGGCCCAAGAGCTGTGCTTTCATCAGTCAAGTCAGGGAGATTACAATAAGAAAAATGGCTGAGTCTAAGGAAGGGCATCAGGCCATCATCAAATGACCTTTCAGTGTCCAGGACCTCAGGACGGCTCTTGGCTCCAGCTCCAGCAATCCATAGCTTCTGGGAAGTGATTCTCATTCTTATTGGATTTCCTAGCAGTACCCTTCCAACTAAAAGTGCTGTTTGACAGATGAAAGTAAAGGAAAATCTATCATATTTTGGGAATTTTTGTATAATTCACACCATTGCTTGGTGTTATTGTAATCAGAATAGGTAACCATTAGTCTTTTTTAAAAAGATTTTATTTATTTATTCATGAGAGACACAGAGAGAGAGGCAGAGACATAGACAGAGGGAGAAGCAGGCTCCACACAGGGAGTCCGACATGGGACTCAATTCTGGGACTCCAGGATCATGCCCTGGGCTGAATGCAGGGACCAAACCGCTGAGCCACCCAGGGATCCCACCCATTAGTCTTTTTTAAACAGGTTTATCGAAGTGTGATCATTATACAAAATACCATATATATTTAATGTACACAGTTTGATGGGTTCTGAATATATGCATACACCCTTAAAATCATCACCACAATCAGGATAATGTACATATTCATCATCTCCAAAAGGCTCCTCCTGCTGCCCTTTTGTTTGTTTGGGGGGTGGGGAGTAAGAACTCCTACCTTGAGATCTACCATGCTAATAAATTAGTGACAGTACAATATTTAACATACACTATTTTCAAAGCACATTGAGCACGTCTTCTGATTTAATTTTCACTTTATAAAATAAAATAGGTCTTATTTCTACTTTATGATGAAAAAAAATAGACCTTAGCAGTATGTTTTCTCAAAGAATACCATTAGATATTGCGCCAGTATCCCAAACCTAATTCTGATTTTTGCTCAGTGTTCTTTGCATAAGACCTCTGGGCCTTGATCCTGATGTGACTCTAAACTTCGTTGACCTGGTAAACAGTCAAAAACTAAATATCTAATGACCTTTGTCCTTACAATTAGGATCAACAAATGTGATTAGATGCCGGGCTTCAAAGAGAGTTCATGAGATAACTAATTAGTGGAGGATAGAGTTTGGGGAGTAACTTCTACCCTTCATACATGTAACTTTCTTTTTCTAGATTGGCTAGGCAGAGTTCCAGTGTTCAAGGAGAAATGTTCAAAGGCTGGTTGTTAAACTTTTAAAAGGTGGTTTAATTTAAAATGTTGGACAGTAAGGAGAGACCCAACCTGATAGATTTCCTGGGGCTTCTTTGAGTAGCTGCTTTGTGTTAAACACTATTCTAATCGTTACAGGAGCAAAGAGATTAAAAAAATATTAAAAATATGATTCTACTTATTAGGACTTCACAAGCTAGCAGACAAGATGGAAGCTTACCCAGAGATGCTTCCATATTATGCTTCCTCCAGTCCATCCTCCATTCTGCCAGTAAAACAATCTTTTGAAAACACATACCCTTTCCCTTCGTAATACTTTCTGGTGGTTCCCTCTCAGAGGACCATGTCCAGGTTTCTTATTCGACATACAAGGCCTTCTCTGATTTGACCCAGATTATTCTCCCTCTATCCCCATACTTCCACAGCAAGCTCCAGGCACATACCACTCCTTAGGATACTCAGAGCAACTCATGAGTTTTCATGCCTCTGAATGTTTATTCATGCTGGCTGCTCTGGAGAATGCTGTGTTAGTGTGGGTCCTCTGAGAAGCAGAATTTTAGGATTAAACTGGAAGGGATTTTTATTGAGGGAAACCACCACCTGTGTGAAAAGACCACAAAGAGGGAGATGAAAAGGATGGCAGTGCCATTAGTCCATGATGCAAGTCTGACCCCTAGTGAAGAGAAGAGAGAGTAGCCTAGGCAGAAACTTTGTAGGCTGCTGTGCGGTTGAAGGAAGGTTCCTTGAAGGAAGGTTAGGAAAAGCCTTTGGGTAATTCAAGGCAGGGGAGTCCTATCCCTGCTGTACTCACTCACTGGTTAGGTGCAGCCTGTTAGAAGTATGGCTTCAGCACAGACGTTGGGGATGAATTTCTGAGGCAGCAGCTCATTTGTGCTCCCTGTAATTGGAGGCCTTCCTCCTGGCCTCCGTAAACACCTTTCTTCTTCCATTTAATTCCTCTCTCTAGGCCTTAAATGTTTCCTCTTCTTGGAAGCATCTCCTTGAAGGAAGTTGTCAGCATGTCACATGATGGTCCCACTGCCTACAATGACCATCCCCTAATATCTGCCGGTTAATTCCTAATACCCTTATTTGAACCCCTACCACCTATTACAGGACCAAAAAACCTAGTAGGTGCTCAGGAAATATTTGTTGAATGAATGAATTGGTAGAACTTGAATAAAGCAGATCCTCCTTTGGATCTGGAGAAGGTAAGTTGAGGGAAAGTGAATTGCTTTGAGCAAAGCCATATTGGGGGAAGAATGAAGAATTCTTTTTCTTCTTTGCAAATGTGTCCAAAAACCGTCATTTTAGGGAAAGTATATTATGATGCAAAAACAGTGGGGGAAGGAATATCTTCCTGGCACTTGAAAATGATTCATATTTGAGAAGTTTGTTGAGAACAATGTTTTGAATATTTCCTGAGAGACTTCTTTCCTGAGAGGAAACAGAGTTGATGGAAATGGAATTTTACTGCTGCCAGGAAAAGTGTGATAAAGATCAAATCTCATACAACTACTACCAGAATAGAAATTTCCATAGAGCGAAGAGATTTCAAAGTCCCACCTAATGGCTCATATGGATTTAGTATTCATTGCAGCTGAACTGTAATTCTGTAATGGAATTTGACCAATTTTGACACTCTAGTTTGTAACGTACGAATTAGTGGAGACTCATTCATCTTGATGTTTGCTGACTGCCAGATGTTGGTCATATTGCTGATGGAAAGAAACAGAACTGGCCAGAATCCCAAACCTCCGTACCACTAACTGCCTGCCACCAGCACATGTCGCCAGAGGACAGAGCCATGCTGGAGATAAGGTCCTACAAAATCACTGTATCAGCAACTAGAGACTTTGCCCCTTATCCCTAATGTAGTGTTCTACCCTGGTGACCTGGGTTGGACCACGTATGAAGCAGGCGCTCCTTTTTGTCCTGGTCCATGTCCGTCCTGTGCAGCCTCTTTCACATCTTATTTCTCCAGAGTTTCCACTTGAAGGGATGCAAGTTTCTTATTTGCAATGTGGGGGTGAGTAATGGCAACCCCATCACAGGCTTGCTGTTAGGATTCCACAAGGTAATTCATGCTAAGGGCTCAGGCGGTGCTTGACATAGAGTATTTTATCCAATAAGTGGTAGCTAGGTTTTATTGTTATTATGCCATAGAAGCGGGGGTCGGAGGGTAAAATCTTAATATTTCTCTGTATTAGCGAAGTTGGTTCTCCGTGCATTTGGTGAGTGCCTGTTCTGTGATAAAGCAACCAGGCATGCCCACTCTGTAATTGGTCTAACACACACACTTGCTGATAGCCATCTCTTCTCTCAAATGAGGACAGTTCATTTTGGCTTACGCATGAGCAAAAGCACTTGCTCCTCCACTGTACTCTGACCTGGTGTGGAATACCTCTTTTTCTCAGTGATCTGTCTCTCTTCTCACTTTCGGATTTCTATTATTCTTCTTGAGGTAACTTATAACTAACATGTCCCAGGCATGTGGGGGGGAAAAAAAAAGATGGTTGCATGATGCATTCCCTTCCCTGACATTTGTTGATCAGGTTGGGAAGTTTTGACCTACTAGCCTTTGCCTTACGTATCTTTTCCATTTTAGTAGAATAGTTCACTTGGGATGTTATTCATTTACTTCTGTCTTTCACTATTAACACTTGTTAATTTCACCAAAGAGCTTCCCCTTTATGTGTGTTTATACACACCTCTCTCAACCATCTTCCTCCTTTCTTCCAAGTCTTGCTGTTAGATCAGGAACTCCTGGCTTTTCTACTTGAAAGCCAAAAATATGAATTGGAATGAATTATGAGTGATAGGGAATAGAATATTACTATCAATAGATGTGTACCAAGGCAAAGGAAAGCCATATATTTAAAAGGGAGGAAAGTATTGTATTTGAAGTCCCAAAGATATCAATGTGTCCAAATCTGAACTTACTTTTCTCTTCTCTAATCCTCTGGCAGTCAAGTCTTATGAAATGTCTCAAATGGCTTTACCTCCTTCTCATTCCCACTGTCCTTGCCCTGGCCCTCATCATCTTTTATTTAGAGGCAATAAATACCTTCTCTCCTTATCTTCATTCTAGTTCCCTCTTTTCCTCAGTCTGACTCTAGTGTGTAAGAGGGTGTCGTCTTTTCCAGCTTTTTAAATTCTAAAGCTATGCAAGGACTCAACAAACCAAACAACCATATTTGGTTGGTAGCTTAAAAATTACAAGGCAAGCATACTTTAAATCTCCATCCAGATAAAAAAATAGAACCTTGAAGTCACCCCAAAAGTTCCTCCAGGTGCCCTATCACAATCATAAACCTGCCCTCCATTCAAAATGACTATTAACCTGAAATTTTTTTAAGACTTGATTTATTTTGAGAGAGAAACCTCATGTTCACAAGTGAAGGAAGGAGCAAAGGGAGAGAATCTCAAGTAGACTCCATGCCCAGCTCAGAGCCAGAGCAGGGCTTGATCTCATAACCCTGAGATTGTGACCTGAGCCAAAACCAAGAGGCAGCCGCTTAACCCACCCAGGTGCCCTATCCTGACCTTTGAAGTATTTTCTTGCAGTTCTTTATCAGAAAGGTGCTTTTTAAAAACATTGGTCTCACCCTATTCGATTATCTCTATGCTAAAGCCTAAGGGTGCTGAAATTCCTCTCCGGTTTTCTTGGGCCTACCATGGAGCCTCCTTTCCATGACTCCTTCCTTCCCCAATACCCTAGTCTCTGGCCATACTGTATTATTCACAGGCTCCCATTATTCTCAGATGCCTCTAGATATCTCCAGGTATTTGCGCCTATTGTTCCCTTTCTGGAGTTATCTTTTTCCTATTCCCTGATGAAGTCCTAGGCCCAACTCAAATGTCTTTCTTAATGTCTTTCTTCTTTGAAGCTGTCTTGGCTCTCCCTTCTTGGACATACCTGGGCCAGAATGAATCTTCTTCACCGCTGTGGCTCTGTGCCCATTGCAGCATTTTACAGATGCTTCTGTTTTTACCATTTATCATAGTCTCTGATAACTAACGTTGCTTAGTATATAGCAAATGCTCAATAAATGTTAGGTGAATGAATGAATCCATGAAGGTGACCTTTTTTTCTTTTAAGATTTTATTTATTTATTCATGAGAGACAGAGAGGCAGAGACATAGGCAGAGGGAGAAGCAGGCTCCCTGTAGGGAGCCCGATGCGGTACTCAATCCCAGGACCCCGGGATCACAACCCAAGCCAAAGAAGGCAGGCACTCAACCACTGAGCCACTCAGGTGCCCCATGAAGTTGACCTTTAAAGCTCTTTCAGGGTGTCAGATTGTCTTCAGAATTGACACAGAAATCATATATATACTTTATCGTATGATCAAGCTTGCTTTTCCTTAGATATTCCCGTAAACACACATTTAAGAAAAGATTTTATTTTGTTAGTAATATTTCTAGTGTTTGATTTTATTGGTGTTTTTCTTTGTCACCATTTTGCTATTTTGACCACATTATTGGTAAAAATAGGCCTTTGTGCGCTTTTCTGGCTACCTACACACCATTTTTATTGTTTTCATGGTAACAACTAGGAATTATTGAGTGCCAGCTGTGTGCCAGGCACTGTGTGAAGACCCATGTGGGCATTATGTACTGACTCCTCTCCATATTTTCAGTGGAACCTGAAGCTTAGCGAAGTTAAGGAAGGTAAAGTCATAAAGCCTTCAAGGGGTAGAGCCAGGGTTCAAACCCAAGCAGCCTGACTAGAAATGTAGAACTCTTTGTTCTTTTTACCCTTCCGTGTTCCCTCTTAATAAGATAATGTGTTCCCAGTTGTAGCACAGTGGGTTTTTGTGAGGCATGTGTGGAAGTGCCTTACCTATCATCTCCCTGGATTCTAGTCAATTCTTTAATTTCTTTATACCTCTTTTCCAAAATTGCTTCTGTTCAGGACCCTGTCAGCTGTACTGTCATTAGGTGTGCATAGCTTGTGGTTAATGGGCCACAGCCTGGTCAGTGATTCTCACTGAGCCACATACAAAGAGATTGCTCTTGTGTTGACCTGTGGATCTTCTCAGCCACATGTATTGTTTAGCCTAAAGCTGCCACCCTAAAGGTTGTTATCACCACAAATGATGCAACCTGTGCTTGGCAAGGTGGTAAACTGTGTCTTTTAAAATGGTCAGTCATTGATGTTAATTGCTCTTGCTTAATTTCCCTTTGAGGCACTAAAAGGAAATCCAAGTATAAGCAATTAAAGAAACAACAATGTGGAAGAATGCCAGTACAGGAATGGGGTTTTTTAAAGCTTTAAAAAAATTTTTTTTAAGAATTTTATTTATTCATTTGAGAGAGTGAGAAAGCCCCAATGGGAGGAGGGGCAGAGGGAGAGGGAAAAGCAGACTCTCTACTGAGTGGGGAACCCAACACGGTGCTCCATCCCAGGACCTCAGGATCATGACCTAAGCTGAAGGCAGACATTAACCAGTTGAGCCACCCAGGCTTGGTTTTGAAAGTCAACTTTCCATTTCAGTAAATCACCAAGATTAATCTAGAATGTTTGGTTGTGTTAAAGTTTATTGCATGTAATTGTTTCTTAAAACTAACCACAATGACAGCAACTAACATTTTTAGTTCTAGCAAATGCGAGGTGCTGTTTAAAGTACTTCACAGGGGATCCTTGGGTGGCTCAGTGGTTTAGCGCCTGCCTTCAGCCCAGGGTGTGATCCTGGGGTCCCAGGATTGAGTCCTGCATCAGGCTCTCTGCATGGAGCCTGCTTCTCCCTCTGCCTGTGTCTCTGCCTCTCTCTCTCTGTGTCTCTCGTGAATAAATAAATTTAAAAATAATCTTAAAAAAAAATAAAGTACTTCACACACAGTTATCTCCCAGAATCCTCTCACAAATTCTTTGAAGTAGGTAATATTATTATTCCTGCAGTAAAGCTCTGGATGCAAATATGTTATCACTTGTAGCTTAGATTTCTTTTTATGAACTTCATTGTATTAGGAATTTGAGCTGCACTTTCTGCCTCAGGTTCTGCTTTGTTTAGAAAGAGAACTTGAAAAAACTTGGTGTGGCTGGTAGGGTGCGTCTGGAGATAATGATTTTCTCTAGGATCACTTATATGTAATAATTTCAAGAAAAAAACACCATTTTTGTTGATGTTCCTCTTGTCAGAAAAGTGATTGTGGTGTTTTCTTCCAGTTGATACTTTATTAGTAACTTTTCCTAGTAGGTTGGGGGCAGGGTTTCAAGGTTATGTATTGTTATTCTTGTTTCATTTCCCAGACTACCCTACTTCCTGTTATAGTCTAAACACTAGGGAAGGTTTTAGTGGCTGATGGCAGACAGTTTGGCTCTTTTGTCAGCTCCTGATACTGCAGATGAAATACTGTGTTTTCTTGTCAGGTAAAATGTATAAGGCTGCTTGACAGGAAGAATGAACTAGAAGCACTTCTCAGAGAAAAACATTTCAGAGACAACTTGTGACTTTTCCTGTTTAATTTTTTAAACTTGTCCTCTTGTGTTCTAAAGAAAATTCCACACTTCCCCAAAAACCAGGATGCTCTTTAGGTTAATAATGCTCTGGGATTATTATCATTGTTCTCAAAAGAATCCCCAGGTTGGTGTCTTATTTACCCTGAGGAAAGTTCTTCAAAGGTACTTTTCTTTGTCAAGGAGAGAGCAATACCAAGACTTTAGTGGCCAACTGAGAAACCAGGTAGATCCTAGAAATGGATATTATAATACCTAAGTTTGTGCAATTTTATTCTGAGTACATGACATTTGGTTTCATCTTCTTTTCCCACAATGGAAGTAAACAAACTGGTAATGAAAGTGGTATGATGGTAAGAGGATTGAGTCCTAAATTTGGCTGGTATGCTTTTCCATCAAAGAATGAGATTAGGAGGAGGAGGAGGAGGTGGTAAGAGAGGGAAGAAAAATTAAATTAGACAAGACATTTGGCTGGTCATGGAAATAGATGTCAAGATCCATGTACCATCTGCTAGTAAAGTTAATCAAAGCAAGAGAAATTAGGAAGCCTTACTGTGGAGCCAGATCCCCTTTGGTTTCCCTTTCCCCTCATTTTGTCTGATGAGAGCCAGTTATGGATGTGATTCCCAAGACTTACCTCCAGAGACTGGGATTCACTAGGTTTCGCTTGGAACAGAGGACTCTGCATTTTGACCAAGTTCCCTGGGGTTTCTCTTGCTGACCTCCTCAGAAGCATCCTTTGAGAAAACCTGGATTCAACTTAGAGCCCACATATCCCCATAAGCGGTCAGCCATTGGGGAGAACGCTTGGAATCAGCACCGAGTGTTGATATACAGCCATACACACCCACTTGTCCTCTTAACACCTTTGCCAAAATGAGCACAAATGCCTCTCTCTCTCCAGTGTGGGAAAATCAACTTTGTGTATTCACATGGTTGCTAATAATAGCTAAAGTTGACTGAGTGTCATATGTACTCGACAGGTATTCTTTCAGTAAAACCTGGTGATGAGGGGGGATGCCTGGGTGGCTCAGTCGGTTAAGCATCTGACTCTTGCTTTTGGCCCAAGTTGTGATTTCAGGGTTGTGAGATTGAGCCCTGCATATCCCCACATCCAGCTCCATAATTAGCAGGGGGTCAGCTTGAGATTCTTTCCCTCTTCTTCCCCCTCTGGTCTTCCCCCCACTCACATGTGTGTGTGCACATGCTCTCTCTCAAAAAAATAAATAATCTTTTGAAAAAAGAAAACCCTGGTGAGGTTTAAGTACTATTATTTTCCACATTTTACAGAGAAGGAAACTGAAGCTCAAAGTTTAAATAAGTTGTCCAAGTCACAATTAGGAGCAGAGCTGGAAATTTATCCAGACAAGCTTTGCCCAACTGCACTCTATTTCTGTTGTTAATGGTCTTCAGGCTCAAGGAATTGGAATCATAGTAATCCTTGGTTCAGGATTCTTTGGGGGTACTTTAAACCCCAGTGTCCTTGGAGCCAATCAGTGTTTTTTGTTTTTTTGGTAATGCTTCAGAAACAAACCAATTTAGTTTTATAAAACTATTTTAATTGTGGTAAAGTACACATAACAAATTACTGTCTTAACTACTTTTAAATGTATGGTTCTGTGGCATTATGTGCATTCATACTGTTTTGCAACGGTTACTACCATCCATTTTCAGAATTCTTTTTATTTTGTAAAACTGTACCATTAGATAATTCCCCATTCTCCCCTCCCTCTAAGTTCTGTTAATCACCACTCTACTTTCTGTCTTTATGATGGAGCCAGTCAGCTTTTATGTTTAGGCATGCCATTGGGGTGCCTGGGTGGCTCAGTTGGTTAAGCATCTGTCTTCCACTCAGGTCTTGATCCTGGAGTCCTGAAATCAAGCCCTGCATCAGGCTCCCTGCTCAGCAGGGAGTCTGCTTCTCCCTCTTTTTTTTTTTTAATTTTTTATTTATTTATGTATGATAGTCACAGAGAGAGAGAGAGAGAGAGGCAGAGACACAGGCAGAGGGAGAAGCAGGCCCCATGCACCGGGAGCCCGACGTGGGATTCGATCCCGGGTCTCCAGGATCGCGCCCTGGGCCAAAGGCAGGCGCCAAACCGCTGCGCCACCCAGGGATCCCCTGCTTCTCCCTCTGACTCTCCCTCTGTTCTCTCCCTCTCTCCCAAATAAAATCTTAAAAAAAAAAAGAGAGAGAGAGTACGCCATTCATCTCCATTGTCATGCTATTGATTTTTTAGATAAAAAATGTTACAAATCAAGGGATGCCCGGGTGGCTTCTGTCGATTGGGCGTGGGTCATGATTCTGGGTCCTGGGATCAAGCCATGCTTCAGGCTCCCTGCCTAGTGGGGAGTCCGTTTCTCCCTCTCCCTCTCCCTTGGCCCCCCCTCTCCTACTCATGCTCTTTTTCTCTTTCTCTCTCAAATAAATATATAAAATCTTTTAAAAAAATATTACAAATCAAATTCAGATTTACAAACATGTACTCACTGTTGAAACAAAAAGCCATAAACATTTTAAATAGAATTTAGCATGCCTTAAACAATGTGAGATTGTATCTCTTAAAGCACTTGAGGTCCGCCCTGCTGTATAAAACAACTACAGAGATTCCTATTTGGCAACCTGCAGATAAGAAAGCTGCACTGAAAAGAAAATCAAGCCCTATAGCTGGGTGGTTCCTTTACTCTTGGGAGGTCATTTTCTTTGGAAAATAAACACATTTCTGGTCACATGAATTCATGCAAATTGCTGCATCAGACTAAAAAATCCATTATGCTCAGTAACTTTAAATAATTAGATTGTCTATTTGGGAATGCTTTGGACAAGGCAAAGCAGTGTATGCTAAAAGTGCTGATTATGAAAGCTAAAGCCCCACTTTTTCACTGAAGCCCCCCTTCACTCTTTCCTCCCATCAAGTTTTTAAGTTAATTGTCCCGAAGTAACTAATACTTAGAAGATTATATTGTATGGTTATAGGAGTATAATACTTTTCAAGCAATTGAAGATCAAGTTCCTCTACTCCACCCCATTTTTCTTGTCTTTCTTGGAAAATTCTGAAAGTAGAAATTTCCTTTAAAATTGTTGTAGAACAGATTAGATGACAGTATAATTAGAACCACAGGAAACCTACAGAGGAGAAGAAAAGAGTATTTGATAGATCATAGGAACTATTACACAGATGGATTTTTACCTGGGATTTGGGGAGTCATAGTCTACATCAAGTTTACTGTTGATCATTTCAGATGCTGCTGTTGTTTTGAAAGTTATTGTGGTCAAAATCCATTTTTAGTTGTTTAAAGATATCACTCTTGTATTTTAATTCCTTGGGTTGTCTTAAAAATACTCCAGTTGTGTCAGCCAAGCACAGATTAAAGTGTACTTTATTAGTAACATAAAATTTAGATCAATTTTTATCTAATCCTGAAACCAATAACAGTGATTTCTTTCAGTTCAGGGCTTGTCTCTTTAATTTACATTTTATGTGACTAGGATAGATATGTTTGAGAAAAATTTCTTTGGCAGTTAATAATCAGGATTTTTTTTTAAATGGAGAAGTATTATATGTGGTTAAACATTTTTTTTTTAACTTGAAGGTATAGGGGCTCCTGGGTGGCTAAGCCTCTGACTCTTGATTTCTGCTCAGGTGGTGAGATCAGCCTGCCTCAGGCTCTGCACTCAGTGGGGAGTTGGCTGGAGATTCTCTCCCTCTCCCTCTGCCCCTCCCACTGTGAGACAGAGTGTGCTCATTATCTCTCTCTCTCTCTGTCTCTCAAATAGATAAATCTTTTTAAAAATCTAGAATGTATAAAAAGATTGCCATTACTGGTTCATTTGCAGCCCTATTTCCCAGAGATACGTAATGCCGTTACATTTTTTGTCTAGGTGTTCAGATTGTATTTATGTTTGAGTATAAATACACACATGTGCATGTATTTTTTTCTGTACAGTTGGTATCATACTGTATATCATATTTTTCAATTTTCTTTTTCACCTAATATATATTTGTCAGAGATGATCTCATTGGTACATATTAACCTGCTCATATATTTTAATAGGTGCACAGTAGTCCATTATTTGGCTATTCCATAATTAGTTTAAATAGTACTTACCTGGTGGACATTTGGATTTATTTATTTCATTTTTTTACAAACAATGCTGTTAAACATTCTTCTACATTTTTATTTATATTTTATTTATTGGACCAGTGATATTATTAAAAGTTTCTATTTTGATAGTTCTATTTG
Source organism: Canis lupus dingo (assembly GCF_003254725.2). Classification (NCBI taxonomy): domain Eukaryota; kingdom Metazoa; phylum Chordata; class Mammalia; order Carnivora; family Canidae; genus Canis; species Canis lupus. The sequence goes on along the minus strand of NC_064281.1, from coordinate 110,327,328 downwards.
ATCATTCATAATTTGAAAATAAAACCAGTGTAAAAAGAACTTTTGGAACAATAAAAATAAAAACCATCATCACATACTTGAACATATATATCTAAAACTGTGTTTAAATATTATTTTGAACTGTAATAGCTGTCATTTAATGGTCACCAACATTATATAATCCTCACAACACTCTGGGTTAGGTGCTGTTATTATTACCAATTAATAGGGGGGGAGGTAATTGGGATGTCTGGGTGGCTCACCGTTGAGCTTCTGCCTTTGGCTCGGGGTGTGATCCTGGAGTCCCAGGATCGAGTCCCACATTGGGCTATCTGCATGGAGCCTGCTTCTCCGCCCTCTTCCTATGTCTCTGCCTCTCTCTCTGTGTCTCATGAATAAATAAATAAAATCTTTAAGAAAAATAGGGAGGTAGCTGATTAGAAAAAGATTAAATGACTTGTTCAAGGTCCCACAGGGTAGTAAGAATCAGAGTGAAGACTCTAAAACAGTGTTCAACAATAAAAAGACAATAATCCAATTGAAAAATGGGCAAAGAATTTTAATAGACATTTCTCCAAGGAAAATATACAACTAGCCAAAAAAATACATGAAAAGGTACTCAACATCATTAGTTGTTCTGGAAGTGCAAATCAAAACTATGAGATACTGTTTCACACCCACCCACCCATTTGGAAGAAAGAGGGGAAATGACTAGTGTTGGTGAGGATGTGGAGAAATCAGAACCCACATACATTGTTATTTGGATTGCAAAATGGTGCATCATTGTGGAGAACAGTTTGCTGGTTCCTTAAAAAGGTAATCATGAAATTACTATAATGACCCAGCAGTTCCATTCCTAGATATATGCCTAAGAGAAGTGAAAACATATGTCCACACGAAAACTTTTACATAAATGTTCATAAGAGCATTATTCATAATAGCCAAAAGGTGAAAACAACCCAAAATGTCTACCAACTCATGAATGCACACATAAAATGTGGTATATTCATACAACGGATATTGTAAGGAACAAAGTACTGATCCCTGCTACAGCATGGGATGAGCCTTGGAAACGTTATGCTAAGTGAAAGATGCCAAACACAGAAGATCACAGAGTGTATGATTCCATTTATAGAAAAGGCAGAAAGTAAATTATGGATGACCTGAGGCTGGGGGGTGGTGGGGAGTGACTGCTAAGTTAACAGAGCTTGATTTTGGGGCATGAAAATGTTATGAAACTGAACTGTGGTGATGATTGCCCAATTTTGAACATACTATATATAGACCATTGAATTATATACACCTTCAATGTGTGGGTTATATATGTTGTCTAGGTTTATAAAACCATAGAAAGCCCTTAAAACATTGTTCTAAAAGGTCTGTCCTTGTCTCTTTTTGTGGGGTGATCTCCTGCAAAGTCATGCCCTCAGTTGCCAAATGTGAGCAGGTGAGGAATAAATCTCTCTTCACCAGCCCAGTCCTCTCCTGAGCTATGGACCCCTTTTTGGGGCTGCTTACTGCAGAGGTCGATTTGGCTTTTCTCTAGGCCCCTGAGAAGCAGCACTGTGTCCAGAACAGCTCATTGCTACTTCTGTTCACAAGTCTGGTCCTTCTCCTTTCCCTGTGTGAGTAGATCATGCCCTCATTCATCATCCAAGCAATAGACCTACAAGTGCGATAGGTTCTTTGCTTTAACAGCTCCATCTCCTTTTTACCATACTCACAGCAGCAGCTTCTGGTCCAGGCCCTGGGCAGTCTGTGCTGAGGTCAGTGCGGTTATTGGCCCCTGGCCTGCCTTACCATTCGCCCTGCTTCTCCTGTAGATCACTCACTCACTCCACGCCATCACCTGTCCTTGGGCCTTTTCACATACTGGATCCTCTGCTAGATCTTCCCTCTCGCTTCTTTGTCTGTCTAGCCCCTACTCATCTTTGTAAGACTTAGTTTCAGGCATCACATTCAGTAATTTGTTGCCACCCCCTAATTGGTTTTGAGTTAGGCATCCATTTCGCCCCCTCTTCCCTGGAGCTCTTCTGAAGTTACATTCACCACACTGGATCATCATGATCTGTTTGAGTGCCTGTCTTCACTACTACCTTTTGAGTTTTTAGACTACAGCCATGGGGGAAATACTCACTTAGTTTCTCTGTGTCTGTGTGTGAGCAAGGTGGGGAGCCCCTCCTTCAGTCATGAGGTCCCCCCAAGGCCTTCCTTTGAAATTGTGACCACCCCCAACACTTCCCGTCTTTGATTTTCTGCTCCTTTTAGCACTTATTACTATCTACCATACTGTATACTTGTTTACTGCCTGTCTTCTCCTACTAGAATACAAGCTCCACAAGGGAAGTGATCTTTGTTTGTTTGTTTGTTAACTGTCCTATTCTTGCAGCCTAAACCAGTACCAGGTACATGGTAAGTACTCAGTGAAGATTTGTTGAATGATTTAAAGAATGTTTACTTCAGCTGTCTTGGAGAATGTATGTTAAGAGTGTACTGGCTGGGCGCACCTGGGTGGCTCAGTCGGTTAAGTGTCCAACTCTTGATTTCAGCTCAGGTCATGATCTCAGGGTGGTGAGACTGAGCCCCACACGGGCTCCGCACTGGGTATGGAACCTGCTTAAGATTCTTTCTCCTCGTCCCCCATCTCTGCGTGCATGCACACACACTCTTTCTCAGAAAAGAAAAAAGAGAACTACCTGGAGCCAGAATGACTGGCTGATGACAGATGACTTCATATTCCTGCTCATGACCTTTTATCTGTCACCATGGACAGGTTACATAATTATTCTATGCCTCAGTCTCCTAGTCTGTAAAATGGAGCTAATAGTCACATTTACTGCAAAGTTGTCATGAAGATTAAATAGGTCTTTATAACATATTACAAGAGTACCTGGTATATAGTCAGTGTTCGGTAAGTATTACTGTTACTCCTCTCTTAGGGTGTTGGCCTTAGAGAGATACTCACTATAGCAACATGTTATCTTTGCATTTCCAGAGCCTGGTCTGGTATTGTACACTTGAAAGTATCAAATAATTCTTTGTGAAATAAATGTTTGAATGGTATTAAAACACACTTATTGAAACTATTTTGTTTTCCTTATATTAATGTTTGGGATTCTTAATCATTACTGTAGCAGTTTGTGTTTAGATATAGGAGTACCTCAAGGAAAACCATAAACCTTTTAGGCAAAAATGGGAACGTTTGAACTTTGGCTTTTATTAGAGTAGTAAGCCCACTCAGAGTCTGAGCTTAAAAGCCCCTTCAGTTTTTGAGGAATATTGATGCTATAATAGAACTCCAGGCTGGGCTTGGGCTAGTGGATCTGTCTCTCTTGAGGTCCTTTTTAACTCGATTCATTTTCACCAGCTTCAAAGCCGTCCATCTTTTGCAGGTAGGAAAGAAGTTGTTCCAGGCTCGTAAAGACAGGCATCTAGTCAGAATAGACAAATACTCTTTTACTCGAAACCTGATGCTGAAAAGGCAGGAAACTATTCATCTTGGTATTTTGGAAAGTGGAACTGTGTGTGTACTAAGCTCCATCTGGCAAAGTAGTATTTAATTTTTTCTCCCCAGAAAATGGAGACGTGGGTGGTGGTGATAGAAATTAACACTTACTGAGTGCCAACTGTGTATGGGTCAGGCACTATCCGTGTGTTATTTTGTTTAATCCTTTTAGGAATGTAAGTATAGCTCCAATTTACATATAGGAAAACTGAGGTAGAGAGCTGTTAGTAACTTGCCAAATACGACATACCTTGTTAATAAGAGACAGGGCCAGGGCTTTGACCCAACGTGTTTTTGATTCCCAGTGTCTTGTATCTGTGATACACGTACTTGAGTAAGAAAGTGTACTATAGTCGTTCATCTCAGATGTTGATAATTTGTCCTGATCGGCAAGTTTCTGCTATTTTTCAAAACTTGGCACAAAGTAAAAACAAACTTGCATTTCTTAAAGTCCAAAAACTTGTAGCAGTATTTGTAAGAAGTTAAATCCTAAAAATATACTGGAAAGGATATTCCATGTATAAATTAAAAATTAATAGCTCCAAAACTATAATGTTTATATCACACATACATTGTGATTCATTTTATGTAATATAAACTGCATAATTATTTTAGATATGCAAAGAATCTTCAACATGGTTACATATGTTTTAGTTACTCTAAAATACTATTTTGCTGATACTTCTCCTTTCAAAATATTTTGAGGGAAGTTTTTTCTTGGGGCTGCACCAATTTGTGGAACTGTTGTATTTTCTCCATTAATACAATCTTCCTAGTTTCTTCTCTTGCTCTGAAGCGGTATTTATCTGTATCATCAGTTGTTTACATCTGAATAAAGTATCTTAGTAATTATGTACCACTCAGGCTGCTGTGTGGCCCTGATGAGTGCTATTTTAATATGCTTCTCAGGAATGATGAAAACAAATATGTTTTCCCAAGTAGTAGAATTCATAGGTAAAATCACTTTGAAATTAAAAGTCCATACATAACAATTCTTGTTCCCAAACAAGTGGCTGTGCAGCACACAGTGTAATTACAACAGATCCATCTATACCACCAACAAAACCGTGGTGATAATCCTTTGTCCTGTTGGTCTTCTCCGGGGGTGTCTGTTCTTATCAAAACAAATCAAGGCACAGTGTGTATTGCTGGTCCTTAAGAATTACTAGTTTCTGAAAAAAAAAAAAAGAATTACTAGTTTCTGTGCTAACCGTTTAATGCAGACACAGATGCTGCTGCCTTTACTCCCTGAGGTTCCGTGTGCCTAAGGCATTTTTAAAACTCTAATGTGTTTTCAGTGTGATGCTGCTACTCTGGAAAAACTATACACACAGTGGTTTACTTTTCCAGTGTGGTTACAGCTGACATTTCTAATAGAGAAAGAGATTTATGGCCGATTCCAATTTGTATTCTGGCTCTGCTACTTAGCTGGAAGACTTTGAGTGATTTAGTTCTCCCCTCTGCACCTCCATTTCCTCCTCCCTAAACTGGGAATGATAAAACCTACTTCATAGCTTTGCTGTGATGATTGTTATCCAGGATTACGTGCTCTTGATTTATGCATTTGTTTAAGACAGTGTGGTATCGGGGTTAAGATTGTAGGCTTGAGTCAATTTGTCAGGATGCGAATCTTGGCTCTGTTCCTTTCTAGCCGCTTGATGCAGAAGTCCTATAAATAGCTCTTGGTGCTTCAGTTACCTCATCTATAAAATGGGGAAATGAAGAGCCACCTACTTCATAGGTTTGTCATAAGGAATCAAAGAGTTAGGGGCACCTGGGTGGCTCAGTCAGTTAAGCATCTGCCTTTGGCTCCAGTCATGGTCTCAGGGTCCTGGGATTGAGCCCCATGTCGGGCTCCCTGCTCCAGCGGGCGTCTGCTACTCACTGTCCCTCTATTCTCTCTCTCTCATAAATAAATAAATAAATAAACAAATAAATCTTCATAAAAAGGAGTAAAGGAGTTAATATGTATGAAAAGCACTGGACAGTAGTTGGCACACAGTAATAAATCTTTAATAGATGTCAACCATTATTGTTACTGCTATCTCCACTTGTCAGCATGCAATATCAGTATTTGTTTTCTATACTCACTAAATTGAAAACTCCTTGAAAGATTACACAGAATCTTATTCTTCATATTCTCTGGACCTGGCAGATAATAGGTACTTAATTTCAAGATATTTGGAATAGCTGAATTAGTGAGTGAAGGCTTACTGTCATGCTTCCTCAGATTCACCCTTTCCCTCCTCTCCACTTCCTTTGGAATGGATCTCTTTCTCCCATGACTCACATAACTTTTGCAGCTCCACTCACCATGTTTCCTAGAACAAAAATTGGGGTCTGAACTTGGTCCCAAGACAGAAAATCTTGTTAAATCCATGTTGTGCTACTTCTAGCCTGATACTGTGCCTTATTAGATATATATATATCCTCCCCTACGTAGCTGTGAGGTAAGGGGTTACGTCGTCTTCTCTCTAGTCTCCAGCACCTAGTGTAGAATCTAGTAGGTCAACAATTAATGATTGTTGACTTGAGCAAAGTGTCTGTAGGTCTCCAAGTAGATGAGTTCATCCCCATCATACTTCATCCCAGATGGGAATAAAGAGCAGCCCTTTCATACCAATGATGGTTTCAATGATACTAGGAGTTCTGCGATCTGAATCTGATTTACTTTGAAGTAACACATTTTATATGAAAGGGAAGAGCCAGAAATAAGACATGTGAAAGAATTGTTTCATAAAACTAGATACTGATGCTTTTCTTTAGTGGTGATTCTTTTCTCCTGTCACTTATAAACTATATACCTATTTTATTGCTTTTTCTTTCTTGGTCTTTCCCAAGTCTTCAAATGGTAAATTAGATTTACCAAAATCACTCATTAGTGCTTTGTAGTCACTGGGTAAACAAGGCTGGGGTCCACAGTACAGTTACACTCTTGCTACATCTCTACACCTGAAGCAGCATAGAACTACCTTCGCTAATTATAGTCATTAAAAGGCTAATGAACTCTTCTGTTTTTTTTAAAAAAAAGCCTTTGCATTTTATTCTCTTAAGCAGTTTCTTTTCCTTTGTATCATATTTGCAGTTGATAATTGCCATTTACACACTCTTCTGCCTTTAAACAATTGGTTTCATTTTTCATGTAACTAGACACATGCATCGTGTAAAATTGTGTATGTAAGGAGAGGTCATTTTTCAGTCTACTAAAGATATTCTCCTTTTCACTGTTACTCATGTGAGGATTGAGTGTGTCTCTCTTCTGGTAACACATTAAGGCTGTAATATTTTCTAGTTATACGAATATTTAGCTCTTCTGTGTTTGAATTTGTTGTAGCATATGCATAAGTCTGATCCTGGTAGAAAACTCCCTTTTTAAATATACAAAAAATAATCTTTTGTATCGTGAAAGCTAATATATGTACATTTTTTAAAAAGAAACCATTTTTGTCTTAACTGGCTTAACATGGTGTTAGTTTCTTGAATGTAATTAAAGTTTCAGCTTTTCTTTTTTTTTAAAGATTTTATTTATTTATTCATGAGAGACAGAGAGGCAGAGACACAGGCAGAGGGAGATGCAGGCTCCCCACTGGGAGCCTAATGTGGGATTTGATCCCAGGATCATGCCCTGAGCCAAAGGCAGATACTCAACCACTGAGTCACCCAGATGTCCCAAAGTTTCAGTTTCTAAAATAAAAGCTTAAGTGTACTCATATCGGGGGCACCTGGCTGGCTCAGTTGGAAGAGGGTGTGACTCTTGATTTCAGAGTTGTGAGTTCAAGCCCCTCATTGGGTGTAAAGATTAATGAGAATGGGGTGCCTGGTTGGCTCAGTCAGTTGAGCATCTGACTCTTGGTTTCAGCTCAGGTCTCATGGGTCATAAAATTGAGCCCCTTGTCAGACTCTGCACCCAGTCGGGAGTATGCTTGAAGAGTCTCTCCCTCTGCCCTTCCCTTCACTCTCTCAATCAAATAAATAAACAAATATTTTAAAAATATTACTAAAGAAAAAAGTATTCATATCAGTGACTGCTAGTGAATGGGTACCAGGTTTCTTTTTGGGGTGGTGAAAATGTTTTAGAATTATGGGACACCTGGGTGGCACAGTTGGTTAAGCATCTGACTCTTGGTTTTGACTCAGGTCATGATCTCAGGGTCCTGGGATCAATCAAGCCCCACATTGGGCTCCACACTCAGCATGGGGTCTACTTGGTATTCTCTCTATCTCTCTGCTCCTCCTGCTTGTGTTCTCTCTCTCTCTCTCTCTCTCTCTGAGAGAGAGGCAGAGGGAGGAGAAGTGGATTCCTCACTGAGCTGGGAGCCTGTCACAGAGCTCGATCCCAGGATTGGGAGATCATGATGTGAGCTGAAGGCATACACTTAACCATCTGAACCACCCAGGCACCCCAAATAAATAAAATCTTTAAAAAAGAAAGAGAGAGGAAATGTTCTAAAATTAGATTGTGGGGATGGTTGCACAACACTCTGAGCATACTGAAAATTGTTGCATCATTAAACAAATTCTGTGATATGTAAATTATATAGCAATAAAGCTGTTGTTTTAAAAAGGACTCATAGCACTGTTTATGAGCTCTACCACACTAGCTGGCTGTGTGGCCTTGAGCAAGTGGCTTTCCTTTCTGTGCCTTGACTTCCTCACCTTTACATGGTGAGAATAATAGTACCTTCCTAATAGGTTGGTTGTGAGTACTAAATGAGTAAATATACATGTAAAGAGCTTAGAATTGTACTTTGGAATGTAAGCCTTCGAAATTGCCAGTGGTTGTCATTGTTTTCCTATGTGTGTAGAGCTCAGAAGAGAAGTCTGGGCTAAAGATCTACACCTCTTTTTGGTGTCATCAGCATATAGACGATAATTAAAGCCATGTGTGTAGATTAGTTTACATAGAGAGCATGCAGAATGGTGGACAGAGAGCTGAGGGCTGAATCTAGAGAAATAGCATTTAGTAACCTAGTATGGGGGGTTGGACAAATAGATTAGCAAAGGAGACTTAAAAGGAATGTCCAGAGAGATAAGAGGAGGTGTGATGTCATGGAAGCAGAGGAGGAAAGTCTTCCAAGGAGATAATAGGGACGTCTGGGTGGCTCAGTGGTTGAGCATCTGCCATGGCTCAGGTTGTGATCCTGGGGTCCTTGGATGGAGTCCTGCATTGGGCTCCCCACAGGAAGCCTGCTTCTCCCTTCCGCCTATGTCTCTGCCTCTCTCTCTCTGTGCATCTCTTATGAATAAATAAAATCTTAAAAAGGAGATAATTGTTTAAAAGTGTCAGTATGAGGTCAAATAAGGAATTGTCCCTTCAATTTCACAAGTTACAGCTATGGGAATGTAAGTTAGAGCTGCGGGAGTACAAGTTAGAGCTGTGGGAATGTAAGAGCTGTGGGAGTTTGGAGGAAGAAACCAGTTTACTGACAGAGAGCTGAAAGAATGAAGAGAAGGTGAGAAAGTAGATGCAGTGCTAGTATTCTTTTGAGGGCACTACTCATTCATTCAACAGCTATCGAACTCCTACTCTGTGCCTGGCCCTGCTCTAGGTTAGTGGTATGCTAGTGAACAAAACAAAAAAATCCCTCCCCTAAAGGAGCTTTACTTTTAATACTGAGCCTTTGTAGGGAAGGAGAGGGAGAAAGCTGGAAGAGGGTTCTCTGTCAAGGAAAGTGTGTGAAGTATGTGTGTCTGTGTGTTTAAGAAAATAAGGACCCTAACATACTTAATCTAAGGAACTATAGGAAGAGAGAGAGTAGACATGAAGTGATTGACAATATAGGGGATATGGGATCATTATTGATAAAAAAGATGGCAACATGGTGATCAAGAACATAGGGAGAAGCACTCCAGCAGAAGAGATTCCTTTTTCTGGAATGAGGGGGGAAAGGTGATGTGTACATACAAGGAAAGGTGAAGAAAGGCCCACAAAATGATCCTGAATTTTTAAAGGAGGTAGGAGCAAGGTCTCCTGTATAGAGAGGAGTGTGGTAGGGTACTTAAGAAATCATGAAACTTCGGACATTTAGTGTAAGTGGAGAGTGAGGTGAACAAGGATGAGTAGGTTTGTGGAGTGACGCTGAGGAATTTGTAATGGCATCATTCTTCACATTAGTGTGCTTTTACCAGAACGGTTCTCCACTCCTTCATGCAGGAATAAAGAAAGCAGTTTCTGAGATTGGTCCTGGATTTAGGGCTCTGTAGGTCAATCATGGCAGAAACCCAGTTTGGGGAGGAATGAGGAGGCTATTGAGAGAATAGGTTCCATGAGTGAGCATGGTGTTTAGACTTCATAGGGGAAGTGAAGGTAAGGAATTGGACAAATAGGATGGGATCAAGAGACTAGAGGTTTTAAAGAGCTTTTGTAGTGGAAGTGAAAGAGCTGAAAGGCTGAGAGAGCTATTGTTTTTTGAGGTGTCCGAAGTCAAACAGTAGGTGATAACAAATCCTAGGTCTGTCTAAAGAGTAGTTGGCTAAAGTAGAGCAAAGGTGAAGATCTTAGAGTAAAAGAAGCCTGGGACTTGAAAATCTAGGTTTCTGGGTGACTTGTCCATATGAATGATGGAATTTCCTTTTTTTAAAAATATATTTTTTAAGATTTTATTTATTTATTCATGAGAAACACACACAGAGAAAGGCAGAGACACAGGCAGAGGGAGAAGCAGGCTCCATTCAGGGAGACTGATGTGGGACTCAATCCCGGGTCTCCAGGATCATGCCCTGGGCCAAAGGCAGACACCAAACCGCTGAGCCACCAGGGATCCCGAATGATGGAATTTCCAACGGTGTGCAAGAGTTGGCCTAGAGAGTAAGACTAAACGCCAAATTTCAAAGTGTCCAGTCATTGTCACTTTGTGACTAGAGAGCTGGTTGATAGAGATAATAAAGCATAGTAAAAGGTCACTAGAGATAGAAAAGCCCAAGAACTGTGAAAGGAGTATGGAGTGGGTTGTTCACATCAACATTAAAATTTCGTAGGATGATGGCGGGAGATGGGATGGAAAGGCTGCCAGTGACCCTAAAGAATGAATGGAAATGTTCAGGAGACATGATATCCATGACAAAGAGGGGTAAAATCTTGTATCTCCAGAACCCCAGGGGTGGAAGGACTTTTCATGAGGTTGGATTACTGGGCCATGTATAAGCAATGGTGAGGCAAGAGGAGGTTGACTCCTACCCCTCTGGGAAAGTCTTCAGAAGAGAGCCCAGTCTCCCAAAATACAGTGAGCTGTTGACATGCTGAGCAACACCACAGCCATTGCTGAGGCCTGGGCTCACCTGGACTATAAGTTTGACCTGATATATACCAAGTGTGCCTTTGTTCACTGGTAATGTGAGTGAGGGCATGGAGAAAGGAGAGTTTTCTGAGGCCCATGAGGACATGGCTGCCCTTGAGAAAGATTATGAAGAGGTTGGGATGGATAATGGTGTGGGAGACTAAAGAGTATTAACCTGTCTGCTGCAGTTTTACATTCTTTTGTCTTGGGACTGTCTTATTTCTGTTCTGGAAGCTGTCCATTGTGACCCTAACTTGTCAATACAAGTGATGATTCTATTTTAAGAAGAAGAAGAAGAAAGCCAGTCTTAGGGAAGCCAAGTATTTGTAGGGAAGGTTTTCTGATGTTAAGGACATAGAGAGTTTGGGGACACCTGTATGTCTCAGCGGTTGGACGTCGGCCTTCGGCTCAGAGCCTGATCCTGGGGTCACACAGATGCAGACAGAAGGAGAAGCAGGCTCCCTGCAAGGACTCCATCCCAGGACCCCGGGATTTAGAAAGTTTGAACAAGGGTGGCAGATTCTACGGCCCACGGTTTAATCAGTGATTTAGGAGAGAGGGAGGGAAGGAGAACAGTCGAGTTAGGAATAGGAGGTGGAGAAGAGGAGGACAGAGCAGTAGGAGGATGAGGATGGGCAGCTGGATGAGAGTCCTGAGTTGAAGTAATTGGTTTGAGGGTTCCCAAATTTTTTGGTAGACATCTGCAAGAAATGCCACGTGAATAGTCCAGAGTGCCACAGGAGTACCTGGCAATTGTTCCTATCAGTCTTTTCCCTCTGCAAATGCTGTTTGGATCTGAGCCAGACTAGAGTTCTAGTTTATGTGTTTCTTGCCCCAAACCCTGACATTTATTTTAACTAATGTGAGTCTGCTTTGTTCCAATTATAACAATAAACCCGCTGTTTTAGCAGCGCAGCCCAAATCTTACAGTATACTTTGTGTTCCTTTGAAATTTTATTTTTTTCCAAATGTATTGAAATTCAATTGACATTCAACACTGTGTAAATTTGGGGCGCCTGGGTGGCTCAGTCAGTTAAGAATCCCAACTCTTTTTCGGCTCAGGTCATGATCTCAGGGTCATGAGATCGGGCCCTGTCTTGGCTCTGTGGTCCACAAGGAGTCAGCTGGAGATTCTTTCTCTCCCTCTCTCCCTGCTCGTGTTTTCTTCTCTCCAAATAAATAAAAATAAAATTGTAAAGTATTTTTAACATTGTGTAAATTTAAGGCTTAATGTTCATCTTGCATAGTTATATATATATTTGTATGTAAATATATATTTATACATAATTTATATAAAATTATTTGTATATATTACTTATTATTATATTTTTAAACAAATTTTAAATGTTTATTCCTGGGAGTAAGTGAAGGAATTTACTTTATAGTATTTTATGGTCACCATCAGAGCCCAAATCCTGTTTTCACTATAGCAACTGAATGGTTGGGTGTTTATTCATATAAGTAAAAAAGAAAGAGTGATGGCAAAAGTAAACCTTAGGTATTACTTGGTGGATTGCATTATGCCATGGGCAATTGCTGAACTCAGCCATACTTAAACATTTACAAAGCCAGTTTTGATTAGCTCTTTAATCCTGATTATCAGATAGAGTTTAGTCTACTAAACTAAGTCCAGTGGTGATTATTACTGAGATTTATAGCCACTGATACCACAAAATCTTACAATTTAGCTGTTGAGGAATTCAGGTGGAGGGGTATTACCTAAGAAAGCTAATCTTTCTCTGGCTTGTCATATACCAGGTAATAGCTAGAGGCTGAGGTCAAGCGATTTATATACTCCTTTACTATAAACCTTTAAATATAAATGCATAGAAGACAGGCTTAACTTTTGGAAGGTCACATTAAAATTCAAAGATTCATATGTTTAAAAAAATTTTTTTAAGATTTTATTGATTTGTTTGACAGGGAGGACGCAGGGTGGGGGGAGGGAAGACGGAGAGGGAGAAAGCAGGCTCCCTGCTGAGCAGGGCTCCTGACATGGGGCTGGATTCCAGGACCCCAGGATCATGACCTGAGCCCAAGGCAGATGCTTAACTGACTGAGCCACCCAGGTGCCCCCAAATGAAATTTATATGATAAAGGTTATCACACAACAGACTGAGCAATCTACAGTAGCCTACAACTTCTCTTGCTGTAGGAGTTTCTTTCTTAATTATTCCCAAAGCAAATCCATTCAGACATCAAAAATGAATGGGACAGCTTATTTGGCAAGCATAAGCATGTTTTAAAAATGATTTCGAAGATTTGTAAAGATTAACTTAAACACACTAATGAAAAAGAAATATTTATGGTGATTTATCTGAATCTCTTCCTTTTTTGTTTTTTATAGAGAGGGAGAGAAAGAATTTTAAGCAGATTCCACATCCAGCACAGAGCCCTAGACAGGCCTCCATCTCCCAACCCTGAGATAATGACCTGAGCTGAAAACCAACAGTCTGACGCTTAACCTACTGAGCCACCCAGGCGCCCTGGTTTCTCTACATCTCTTAAAAGCAGAAGTATAACATAGGAATGATAGTTATCACTGTGCCTGGCTCTTTTGATGCTTTTTAAATATTTGTTTCAAGTTTAGGAAAGAATAGGCCTTTGGTTTAGGGGATCTCCCCCTCTGCACATATTATTTGTGTAAAGGAACAGTGGGAGAAGGTGAATGTGTGAGGCCAGCTGTTTCCAGGTCTAAGCCTGTAGCCCTCTCTTTGTCCAAGCAGCTCACTGCTCTGACCACCTCCTTCTCCCCCTTTAGTTAGGATGCTACTAAGTAAAGGGCAAGATGGGAGGTTTATTCACATTGTCTGCTTGTGTATGTGCTTTCCTTCTCGGCACCCAGCCTTCCTTGCACTGCAGGTGTTGGAGAGCCATGTGCTATTTCACCGTTGTGTACATTTAATTACACTTGCTGTTTATTTCTGCTTTCAACCTAGTGCTTAAGCCAGAGCCGTTTGCTCTCTCATACTCCCTGAATTCCAACCCTAAGCGGAGTCATTTACCATAACCTTTGAGGAACCTTTTGAAATTGGCTTTAGTTCTTTTTGCAAGCATTGTGAATGACCTGTAGGTTTCCCAGGTCCATTGAAATCCTGAGTAAAGACACGATGTACTGTTCTGTCTTATGCTTATATGGTAATTAAGTATTATCTGGTCAGTGTAGCATAGGTCACTTAAATATTCATGATCATTTTGATATTTTAAGCGTGCTTTCTTCCATTTTACAAAGATTGTATCTCTCTTTTTATTCTGGTTATGAAAATGTTCACGTTGATTTCATTTGCGCCACTGTATTGCAAGTATAATAACCCTCCAGATATATTTCAGTTATTTGTATTAGGATTACATCTTTTTTTATGTAGACATGTTTTATCTGTGTTGGAAGCAACTGGTTAATGGCAGCAAAGGAATCTGCTATTTACTATATAACAACAATTAATATTTGAGTATTTAGTGTTTGAAGGTACTCTCTTAATTGTCTCATAAATAATCATCAACAGCATCATCTTTTATACAGATAGGGAAACTGAGACATGATGTGGTTAAGGAATTTGCCCAGGGTTACTTAGCTAGTAAGGGGCAGAACTAGAATTTGAACCCAGATATCTGGCGCCAGAACCCACCCACCTATCCATTATGCTTGTCTTCCTTCCTCATCACTTTGAAACCACTCGTTAATTGCCAGCCTCTCTGAAGGAAGGTCATTAGAGTTAAGAGTGTCAGAGTGCCTCTGATTTTTGAACAGCAAAAGTACACCTATTAGAAAATAGGAGATGGTTAGACTTTGAGACTCTAGCCTTGATCAAATTATATTGTCTCAGTTCATTGCTTGATGATCCTTGATGATCTCAACTGGCTCTAAATAATATGCTGATTTGGGGGCCAGGCTGTTTAGTCAAATGAGCCATATCTGTCTGTAATTCTTCTGTCACTCCATCTATTTTTCTATCCATCTACAGAATTCATCTCTGTAACACCCTTAGGTGTTGCTTATCCTTATCGAGGAAGCAAATCACAAATGTATACTAAGAGAATAAGATAAAGAGGTCCAAGAACCAGTGGCTAATCACCTTGAGGGGGAAGCCAATATATGAAGGTTTGCCCATTTTATGTACCTACAGCCGTGCATGTCACAGGGGTCTCTTGATTAGACTGCTGACTTTGGCATAGTTGAGCCTTCAGTTTACTTTCAAGGAGACTCATGCAAGTAATTTCAGTCCAGGGGAGCAGCAGTTGGGAATAAACTGAGATACTTAGAAAATGAGGAAGGAGACCAGTTTGGTAGGAGCAGAGCCTTCTTGCACAGGATTACTAGTAGAACATCTGGTTGGAATGGTTAACAGAGGTCAGGTTGTGTTAGAGAAACCCTGAAACCAAGCACAGTATGTGACTAAAGATAAAATCCTCTTGTCATTGTAGCCAAATTCTAGTTTTGGAGCATGCTCCACATGTGAAATACACAATAGATTTGAAAATGAATTTAATCACAGTCTGGATTAAAAGAAGCCAAAGTTCCCCAAGACTCTGACATGCATTAATCTTGAAATCTTCCTAGACTAACTCTCCCTGGCCCTAGTCAGCCTCTGCATTTCAGCAACCCTTATTCTTCCTTCCTACTTCGGTGTTTACTTAGCATTGTGCCACAGATGGATTTATATGCCCCCTTCGCTTATGTCCCACTCATGTTCTTTGGTCAACCTCATGAGATTATTATTATTTGTTTTAACTTCATGAGATTATATGTCAGGACAACTCCAGCTAAGAGGTAACATGGAGGACAAAGGAGCTAAGTGATTGAAGTGTACTCCAGCCTGCCTCTGCTTGCTGACAAATGACCTCCCATGGTGGCAAGTGGTGAAAGAGTGAAAGTTGTGTGGGGCCCCTGGGAGCCAGGGCTCATCTTTTTTGAGTTATAACCTGAGATTTCCCAGTCTCAGAAACATAGTTAGCTAGGGGTAATAAGAAAAAAGGATTTTCCTTAGGGAAATTACCACTTTATTTATCTATCTGTCTCTCTGTCTAATCTATCTGTGAGCATGACGGGGTGGGGGGGAAGGGGTGGAAGGAGAAAGAAAAGCAGACTCCCTGCTGAGTGCATGGAGCCCCACAAGGGGCTTAATCTCAGGACCCTGAGAATCATGACCTGAGCCAAAGGCAGATGTTTAACTGAGCCATGCAGGCACCCCCGGGAAAATTACCACTTAAGAAAAAAAAAAATCTTACGTGGGTTCCATTATTTGTCCGTTCCAAAGCATTTAACCTTTTATTTATTTTTTATTTTTATTTTTTTGCTTTTTGCCTTTTGCCTTTTCTGCTAACAGAATGGTTGAAAACTTTGAAATATGCCACTTTTGTGTTTGAGTTGTTTTTCTACAAAAGATCCACTGTAGTCTCGGCATAGAAATAGCAAAAACTGAAGGGAGAAAATTTGCTAGGTTGTTTTTTGAATATTGATAAAAGGAGTTTCCTTATGGCTGTGCTACTCTTGAATGTTGGGCTTTAATCTTCTTATTTGAAGTTTCATTTGAACAAATAGGTTTCTTTCCCAGCCCATTGTACCAACAGCCATATCGACCTGAAAACTACTGAAAAAACGAAAACGAGTTCTGTTTTTTTCCTTGGAGTAGGATATCTGGATTTTGTGTTTCCTTCTCGGTAGTGTTCTTTAAGACTGGAAGTTATCCAAGAAATAGTGGTGCTGGTTACATGCTGTTGTTTTCGTATTTATTAGTAAACCCTTTATGCAAGCTTCATTACAAATTGTTGTTTTAAATACTATACAAATGATATCAGTTAATCCTTGAGGTGTTGTTTTTTAAGATGCAGTTTATTTTCATTTCCCAGAAGCACAGGGATAATCTTAATATTGTATAAATGTCCTTTGACGCCTTTAGCAGAGTCATTTTTGTGTGGGACTTTCTATATGTCAGTGATATTTCTCTCTGCTCTTCCTGCAGAGAAATCAATGCTGCAAAAAAATACCCTGCCCCAGTTTATGATTATTAAATGAGGTGGACTTGAAAGGAGAACTGTGCATGACTGGCTGATTTCAATTGTGTTTGCCCTGGACCTACCCGCTCTTCCATAGTGCATACTAGCTAGATGATGGGCCCCCCCGAAAACCTTTTACAACTTGTCCTTGTACATTATGGCAGGTTATATTCATGGAAGTCAAAGTAATATAAATATAATCTGATTTTCTTCGCAGAAACAATATTACATTGAGGATTATATTCGTGGCCTGATGCCTGACTTTTTTTTTGTTTTTTAGCAGAAATGACCATAACCACCATTTCTAATCAACTGTTTAATCAACTGGAAATGATGAATCTGAATACTGCTCTGCATAAAATTTTCTGAAGTGTATATAAATCAGTTAACAAAGTATCACCATAACCAGTCGCATTAAATTATGTTTAATGAGCTCGTGTCAGTTCTTGTTGTCACAATCATTGCCTTGTTTTTATTGAAACTAATCAAAAGGTTTACCAAAAAAACACACTTTCTGCAAAATCAAGGAATTCACAAAGGATTTCTTTGGCAGAATGTTGGAGGAGACTTTTGGGGAGACTTGGAATTATGGATTTTTGAAAAGCTGAATTGAGATTTTCTTTTTGCTTTGTTCATTGTAAATTCTCTGTAGCAGACATAGATTTTGGAGAAAAGGTGTAAGTGACAGCTGAGAGATCGGAAAGGTGATTACAAGTTAAGAAGGTAAAGGGGAGATGGAAGAATGTTGGATGTGGAGTAGGAACCCTGGAGCTGGGAGGGGCCTGGGGCTCATCTGGAATGGAAGGAAAGCCAGTGGGCTGTAACAGAGAAAATAAGCGGAGAAGCTTGGGGCAGGAAAAGGTTGGAGAAGCAGAGGAAGAGACCTGGCTCTGCAAGACCTTGCAGGTCAGAGTAAGGATTTTAGTTTTTGATTTTAAAATCAGTGGGAAACTATTAAAGCAGGACTTAGAGAAGCGATCTGAGCAGGCTTGTTGTGTGTGGTGATCATGTGGTGCTGGCTGGGGCAGCTGTCAGACCACTGCGCAGCCATCATTCCTGATACTTAGCTAATTTGTCTGAGTATTTGATTAATATCTGGTCTCCCCCACTACACTGCAAGCTCCCCAAAGGCAGAAATGGTGTCAGTTTTTTATTTACCACTTTATCTACAGTATCTTGCATAATAGGGACTTAGTAGATGCTGGTTGAATGAAGGCATCAACTGTATTAACAGTTTTGCCTTGGGACCTGCTGTGAAGCACAGGTGTTACTTTTGATTGTGGTGAAATTCACATAACATACAATTAATAATTTTAAAAACGATTCAGTGGCATTTAGTACATTCACATGTGAAACCACCAAATCTATCGTGTTCTGTAGCATTTTCATCATTATGACAACCATCAACTTGCTTTCTGTTTTTATGGATTTACCTATTCTGAATATTTTATATAAGTGGAATCATACAGTATGTGGCCTTTTGTGTCTGGCTTCTCTCAAGTAGCATAATGTTGTGTAGCATATATCAGTAATTCATTCCTTTTTATGCCTGAGTAATATTCCATTGTATGGCTATACCATACTTTGTTTATCCATTCATTTGACGATGGGTATTTGAGTGGTTTCCACCTTTTGACTATATTGTAAATAGTGCTGTTATGAACATCAATGCACAAGTTTTTATTTGAACACCTGTTTTCAGTTCTTTTGGGGCATGTATATAAGAGTAAAATTGCTGGCTCCTGATAATTCCTTGTTTAGCTTTTTCAGGAGCCGCCAAATTGTTTTCCACAGAGGCTGAACTATTTTATATTTCTTTCCATCAGCAATGTATATGCGAGTTGCAATATCTTCACATCCTCACCAGTACTTTTTATTTTCTGTGTCTTTTTAAAATTCTAGCCATTCCAAAAGAATGTTACCTGTAAAATACATGAATGAGGGGCACCTGGGTGGCTCAGTCGTTAAGCATCTGCCTTTGGCTTGGGTCCTGAACTCCGGATCTTGGGATCACCCCCTACCCCCGTACTCAGCGGGAGTCTACTCTCTCCCTCTGCCCCCCTCCTCATGCTTTCTCTCAAATAAATAAATAAAATCTTAATTAAATGCATGAATGAACCTCCCCTTATTCACATTGAATATTTCATTCTTTGATACCTCATCACATTGTTGCTCAGTATTATGAAAAGTTTCAGTGAAGCTCAAAGGTGCATGCACACTGGACTGAAATGGGTTCTAAATCGTAAAATCAGGACACTTGGGTGGCTCCGCGGTTGAGCGTCTGCCTTAGGCTCAGGGTGTGATCCCAGAGTCCGGGATCGAGTCCTGCATCAGGCTCCCTGAATGGAGCCTGCTTCTCCCTCTGCCTGTCTCTGCCTCTCTGTCTCTCATGCATAAATAAATAAAATCTTAAAAGATTAAAAAATAAATCCATAAAATCAATGTCCAACATCATTCTGGTACATTGCCTTCTAAGAAAAGCTTGCCAGTTTTAGGAGAACCCCACCTTTTCTTCTTACCATTTTTAGGATCGAATATGAGGTCTGAAAGACTAATCTTGACATCTAAAGAAATCTTTTTCTTCTGTAACTATGTGTTGCTTAAAACCTCTTCTATTGAAGATGTCTTTTGAGAATTGCATGGAGAATGATGAGGAAGCCCCATGCAATCTTAGAGCAGAATGTTCTCATCACAGGTAATTTTCTTTTGGTTTGACACATTTATATTTCTACCCATTTCCTTGCTGTTTCCTTTTATTTCTCTCTCACTGTCTTTTTTTAAAGCTAACTATGCCCAGCATCCAGAGAAGAAATGTACCTGCTTGCCTTTGGTCTAGGGCAAATGACTGGGAACCAAACAGGTACAGAAGCAGGACATCTTAGAATACTCGAGTACACTGTAAGATTTTTCCTGCCCATCCACAGTCATCAGTCCACCATAATTAATTGGTTCTCAGTAATAATGCTAAAATATGCAGATGCACTTTAATTTCTAACCTTCGAGAATCATCTTTATTCTATTGGGTTCTGCCATTTATTTATTTTTTTTTTTTAAGATTTTATTTATTTATTCATGATAGTTACACAGAGAGAGACAGAGAGGCAGAGACACAGGTAGAGGGAGAAGCAGGCTCCACGCAGGGAGCCCAACGTGGGATTCGATCCTGGGTCTCCAGGATCGTGCCCCGGGCCAAAGGCAGGCGCCAAACCGCTGCGCCACCCAGGGATCCCGGGTTCTGCCATTTAACTAATGCTGTGATTGTTTTCTCTTTGTGTTTAGGTTTTACATCATATCTGAGTTTCCAAAGTAGAATAAGAATAGACTTAGAAATGTATTAACACAGGGACACCTGGGTGGCTCAGTGGTTGAGCATCTATCTGCCTTTGGTCCAGGGCGTGATCCTGGAGTCCCGGGATCAAGTCCCACATTGGGCTTCCTGCGTGTTGCCTGCTTCTCTCTCTGTTTATGTCTCTGCCTCTCTCTGTGTCTCTTATGAATAAATAAATAAAATCTTTTTAAAAAATGTATTAACACATTTGCATACACATATGGCTTTTATAACAATGTGAAGTAGAGTGAAATGCATTGCAATCAGGAGAATTGAGTCTTTGTGCACATTTAATTATCAAGTACTCGTCATGACTAATCTGCTGTGTTCCACTGAGCAACAATCACTTAATGCTACAACCACTGTGCTGTTTCATGATTTAGCTGAAAGCATTTTTCCTGTTCAGAGCTTGCCAGGTATTTTTAATGTTGGCTGTAAAATTCTTATAATTGTTCCAAATACCCCCTGTGTGTGCTTTGGAAATTGCTCATTGCTATTTTCAATCATGTACTTGAACAGAATCTCAAACTACTGTTTGTCCTATTTGGTTAAAAACAAAAAAAAATGTTGGTCTGGGGGTGGTATGACCTTTGGTGTAAGAAGTGCTTGTTTTTTAGAAGTCATACATTCTGAATGTGTCTGCTCTCATAAAAATTCTTTTGAGTGGTTTTATATCTCTGCATGTGTTTCATTTTATAGTGAAAAAAAACCTTTGTACAAGTAAAATTTGTAATTCTAAGTGGTTCATTAATTTTTAAAATTGTTCTTATGGTGGTTAATCCTAACCTGTTTTAACTTGAGGTTGTTTGTACCCTGACTGCCAGGACAAAAAGTTCATTCTATTTTATCAGAATAAACGGTTTCCCTTGGGTAACAGGCACATTTGAGAACGCATTTATTTTTTTTCGCATGTAAAGATTACTGTTAAGTAATTTGACACTGTGGGGGTTTAAATGGGCATCCATAAAGCCCCAAAAAGCTAATGTACCTTTTAGTGGACCAAAATTAGCACCCTTGGGGCACATGAGCCTTCCCTTGGTCTTTGTGACTTTTTGTTTCTTTTATTTTTTCCTCCTTTTCTACTTTGAAGCCTATGAATAAATTTAATCCTGAGTACATTATCTTCTCATATGTATCCGTTTGAAAATTACTTTCTCTTCAAACAGGTAATCTCTTTCCCAGTGTTTTTTTTTTTTTTTAAGATTTTATTTCTTTATTCATGAGAGGCACAGAGAGAGAGGCAGAGAAGTAGGCTCCTCTCAGGGAGCCCAATGTGGGACTCGATCCCGGGACCAGGATCACACCCTGAGCCAAAGGCAGACGCTCAACTGCTGAGCCACCCAGGTGTCCTTCTTTCCTATCCTTGAACAGTTTTTTTGTTTGTTTGTTTTGGTCCGGGCTGAAACAGGTGGCAAATGATACAACATCCAAAACCACATTTCATGTTTTATTGCTGGAAATCTGGCCCCAATTCCCCTGTATCCTTTTAGGTTACTTAGTCCAGCTCTCCTTGAGTTACCCAGGAAGACATCAATTCTCAGAGTTCCCCAAGACGCACACAGACTAATCAGTAGAAGGCAATTAGAACCAAGATCTCCTGGTTTCTTGCCTCTCATAATTAAGCCTTAGAAGCAGAAGCACCCACTTGGGATCATGGCCAAACACTTAATTTTCTTTATCTATTTCTGGCATACGTGGAGAGAATTGTCACAAATTTAACAATTATCTCACCTCATACTCTTGAGTGCCTTCCCGATATTACTGATGGTGAAGAAGGAAGAACTATATTAGAATAGCTTTGCCCAGGGGAACCTGGATAGTGCGATTGGTTAAGCATCTGACTCTTAGTTTCAGCTCAAGTCATGATCTCAGGGTCCTGGGATCAAGCCCTATGTCGGGCTCCATGGTCTGCTCGGGGTCTGCTTGAGATTCTCTCCTTCTGCTCCTCCTCGTGTGAGCTCACTCTTACTCTGTCATAAATAAATAAATCTTTAAAAAAATGGCAATAGCATTGCACAAGAGGGAGGATTACAGGAGCAGCCTTTCCCCTTCTCTGAGGAACCTCATTATTTTCCCCTGTAATGCAGTTTGGAGAAACTTGGTGTGATATATTCTGATCTTCCCAGTCTGTCTTACAGTGTGGCATTCCTAGTTGCTACTACCTGAAGGCGTATTACAGTTTCACAAATCAGGGTGCCTGGGTTGTGCAGTCAGTTAAGTGTCTGATTCTTGATTTTTGCCCAGGTCGTGATCTCAAGGTTGTGAGATGGAGCCCTCTGTCAGGCTCCACGCCCAACTTTAAGATTCATTCATTCTTTCTCGCTCTCTCTCTCCCCCCCCACCCCTCCTCCTCCTAAAATTCTTTTTTTCACAAATCAATTTTTATTATACAGAAATAATAATACCCATAAATAATGAAGCCATAAATAAATATTTGATGTGGTCTTCAATATACTGAGAGTTTCTACATTATGCTTCAAACATACAGCTAATTTCTGATGAATCTTTTAAGCATGTCTTAGGAGTAATTACAGGTCACCTGTTAAATTTATAGGAGCACCCAATCTTTATAATGCACAGCAGCTTCGAATCCAAAGCTTCTGGGGGGAGAGAAGGGAGATACAGAGACGCATCAGTAGTTGTAGTACAGTCCCCAAGTGACCATGTGCTCTGCCACAAAGGAGAAATGGTTTGCTAATTTTATATCCATGATGTCAGATCAGCAGTTCCAAAGGACTGGTGGCTTATGTTATACACAACAGACTCCAGGGGACTCCTCACTTGTGGTCAGACAGGCCACCTGTCAACTTCCCTTGCCAACTGTAGTCCTTTTCATGCATACCAAGGAACAGTGTTTTCAGCCAAGCACTCTC
This sequence comes from Canis lupus dingo, assembly GCF_003254725.2. Lineage (NCBI taxonomy): Eukaryota > Metazoa > Chordata > Mammalia > Carnivora > Canidae > Canis > Canis lupus. The sequence goes on along the minus strand of NC_064281.1, from coordinate 110,304,372 downwards.
TGTCAGTGGCCCATAATTCACCCTGCCCCTTTGTGTAGGGGTGACCTCAGAATGGCCTATGCCTCTTCTGTGGGGCGAGAAGCTTTCTTGCTCTAAATAATACATTTATACCTGAATTATGTTGAGGCCATTACCTAGTTCCGGGCTGCTGACCCAGTTCCTGGAATTTTAATATTCGCATAGTTGGTTAGTATCTGCAAGCTTCATCCTCTTCTCAAGTAAATAGCCTTTACAGTCCTTTAAAGTGATCTCTGGGTGTTTTGTTAATCCTACAGTAAGCAGTCTTTTAAGTTCTGTGACCTTCTTTTACTGTTAAGAAAGTGGAGGCTCACCTAAGCCATAGATACATTATAAGGTGTATAATATGAACATAGGTATCAACAGTACTTCCAAGGGTCATGTCTTTATTGCTTCTCCTGTTCCCTCCAAACCTTGCCCTAAAAGCCTTCTCTGAAAGGGAAGGTGCTGTTTTCAAGAACAGACTTCTTTTAAGTCATTGTTATTTGAGCCAGAAGTTGCCACAAGAACATGGTTGAATGGAAGGCTAGAAATAATTCACTGAAGAGGTGGCTACCTTTTGTGAGACTTGACTCACAACTCAGCGCCCCTCCTCCTTATTTTCTTGGTTACTCAACTCAGCCTTCCTCCACAATGGAATCTTGTTTTTTTACCTACCTCTTTTGTTAGGGATTTTAAAACAACAGGTATAGCCTGGGTGTGCTATTTAAACCAATTACATACATCCTGAACAATTTTTTTCTAGCTAGTTTGCTTTCTGTATGATATTTAACGATACTGGGGGAGGGGATCCATTCCTTGGTTTCACTCACTGAACATACTCCAGCATACATTTGAACTGTTAGACCTTTCTAGAAACTTATTATCACCTTTCTAATGATGTTATCGAAATGGGAGATAAAACCCCGTTTGGGACTTCAGACACTTCTTTTGCAATATATTTTTTTGCTCTGGCTGGAGTTGATCTCTTCATACATTGTAATGAAAATTATTTTCTGGTGACCTAGAAAGTGATATTTGGATGAGAATTTGCTCTTTTAGGTAGATATTGGTAAAGGCATCTTTCACCCTAATATTCAGTGGTTCTTTTCCTTGCCATTGTTAGGTATAACTGCTGCTAAGATAAAACTTCCTTACCTGTGAGATCTCTAAAAGGTGATAAAAAAAAAATCCTCTATCCCTAAGGGACTTCCCCACAAAACCCATCTGTTTAGGCTATATATATTTTTTTCTACACATTTTTGAAGCTTCAATGTACAGTAGTAGTCGCTCTTATGGTGGGGTGACTCAGTGTATCATAGCGAATGCCTAGATTGTATATCTTTCTCTTTATTTACTTGACTAGAACCCAAAGTTCAAATGAACTTTCTCAAATGTGTGATTTTCTTAGTTACATTTCTTGTCATGGTGTATCCATTGCAGGCATGGGTTAGAAAAGAACTTTACAAGATAAGAAAAATACCATGTGGTGCAAGAAACTAATATTCTAAAATGCTACTTTAAAATCAGAAGTCACAAAGGCAAATCAGGTGTTTGGAGAAGAGTAACAAAAAAGATGTCATATGGTGTCTTAACAGAGGCCAGGACACCAGAGTGCTGCTTCAAAATCTTAAGTAACAAACCAGTCTTCTAGTGCTTCTTTTGCCGCCTCCCTTGGAGATACAGAAACTTGCAAGCCACAGTTGGCTGACTTCCCAAATTCTGAGAAACTTTACAAGGATCACAGGGGTTGGTACAAGTTGCTTGATAATCTGCAGCATTTTCTCTGCGATTTAGCTGCCATTGTGTTAGCAAATTTTCACCTGTCGGTATGCAGCTGGTCCCATCTTTCCCTCCAGCCTCTGAGGTTTGTGATCTATTCTTTTATTCTGATCTTCTCTACCAGGTTGGGCTTTGAGGTCTTGGGGCCTTGTTGCTTCCTATTTGCATATGCATTTTTATCCATTTCCTGAGGGCTATGGTAAACGGATTATCAGTTGCCTCGCTGTTGTTTTTATCCTCTACAAGTTATGTGCCTCTCTATATAGATTTTTTAAGTTTGTTAAGTGTTTGGAATGCAAAGTGGTGTGTAGCTATGGATAGTGAAAGTGAAAAGTAACATCTCAAACCTTATAGACCTGTATGCTCAGTTCATCTCTAGTTAAGTTTGTGTGCATATTGTCAGGCTCTAGGGTAAGAGAAATACTGTCCACAAGGAAGTGGAGTCGCTGAGCCTCCTCCAAAACTTTAAGAATCTCAGGTTACTTTCTAAAAATGGAAGAATCTCTGAATCATTAAGAAAATTCTTGTTAGAGTCTTAAATCGCTAAATGCTTAACAGCATTTTTGATCTATAATTATCACCTGCCCTAAAGACAGCTGTATTTCATCTTTAGAGCCACATTTCCATAGCCCTGAGGTATTTGGAGTAAAGGCATGTTGGGGATGGGGAACAGAATGAGAACACTTAGAATTGATTGTCCCTGGTGAAATTAAACTGCTCAGTGGATCACATTTAGATAATCAAAGTCTAACTCTTGAGCTTCCAAGCAAGGAATTTTTCTTACCTAAGTTCTAAGCATTGTATTGCTGATTTTGGTGTTTTTAAAAAGATTATTTATTTACTTGAGAGAGAGATCAAGAGAGAGCCAGCACTGGGGGGGGGGGGGGGCAGAAGGAGAAGGAGAACCAGGCTTCCTGCTGAGAAGGGAGCCCGACTTGGGGCTTGATCTCAGGACCCTGAGGTCATGACCAAGCCAAAGGCAGACACTTAAACACACTGAGCCACCCAGGCACCTCTGATTTAGGTTTTTGGTTTTGTGGGGTTTAATATCCATTTCCTATAGCAGATTCTATTCAATTAAATGTGCTGCCATCAGGTAGTGCCTAATTAGAGACAATCTTTGTGTCTAGGGATGTACTTTGAATATTCAATTGTCTTTTGATCAGGTGTTTGAGAGTTTCGGTTAATATGACCATAATTAAGCTTTAAAGGCAAGACGACACAAAAATGTCTTGTCCTGGTCTTGCTTCACTACGCCTGGCAAAGGAGAGAGACAGCTTAATCACTTAAGAAGATGCCATAAAAGCAAAATCTGAAAAGTGCGATTTTAGGGCTCCTTTTAGAGTTATGACTATAATTGATAATTGACTATAATTGATAATTAAACATCAAGATTATTCTTGGCTTGTTATAATGGAGTGGGCTTGGAAATCTCTGCAATGCGACCACTGAATACATTGTAGCAATTTTAACCAAGAGGCTTAATACACTGGAAATGTTCCTTGGCACTGTGGTGCCCTCTTCCCTGCAGCTCACCCCTCCAACCCTAGAACACAAATACTGAGTTTTAGGAGCATTTTAATAGATGCTTGAAATTTTGATGAAATGCTAGTTCATTCAGTTTTCAGTTCATTTGGCCTTTTAAAGACTGATTATGCTGTTCAAAAACTCTAGTGCTTCAGAAAAGAAAATAGCTTTGAGGCTGGGGTGCAGAGAACAGTTTTAAATCATTGCCAGGGTGGAGGGGGCACCTGGGTGGCTCAGTTGTTGAGTATCTGCCTTCTGCTCTGGTCGTGATCTCAGAGTCCTGGGATGGAGCCTTGCATTGGGCTCTCTGCTTGGCAGGGAGTCTGCTTCTCCCTCTGTGCACTGTTTCTCGCTCTCAAGTGAATATATAAAATCTTTTTAAAAATAAATCATTACCAGGTTTTCAGAATTTTAATAACTAGTTTTTGTTCATTTCTGAGGAAATATTTAATATTTGCTTTAGTAACTCACAAAGAGCAGTCTGATGACCAGTAACAATAATGCCGTGGGGCTCCTGGGTGGCTCAGTGGGTTGAGCATCCGACTCTTGATCTTGGCTTGGGTGTCAGTCTCAGGGTTGTGGGTTCAGGCCCCATGTTGGACTCCACATTGAGCATGGAACCTACTTTCAAAAATGTTTAAATATAAAAATAAGTAAAAACTATGCTGTAATTGCCAGGGATGACATCAGTAGTGATTTGCTGATAACCTGAGTGGCTTTGCATTACATCAGGGCTTGTAATTCTTATTATCTATGATATAAATAGTTGATAGTAGGTTAACCACATGCAAAATAAGTGTTGAAGGAGAATCTCATTTTGTGAGTAGCTTAAAGTGATTGGAGAGGGCATTATTTGAGGGCTATTTGTATTTGTATGCTTTGAAAAGCAAATTGTTTAAATTTTACTGACTCTTAAAATGTGGGATTATGGCTGGTATTCTAAAAGCTTGTAGGATCTTAGTTAACAGCAGTCACTTACTCAAAGCAAAAGATTGTATAGCAGTTTTCACAGGCATGGGCTGCAAAGTAGTATTGTCACCTGGGGAGCCTCCAGAAAAAATTACGTATTAAATAAAAGACCCAGTCATTGGTGTTGTGTTTAAAGCCAATGTGTGGCCAGAATTAGTAACAACTGATCTATAACTAAGTAATAAATTTTAAGTCTGCAAGCACCTGGAAAGGATGGGGACATGAGCTCTGTTTTAGATTCTATGCCAGCTTTTATAGTGATAGCCTTATATTGAGGTCTCTATTTTCTCTCAGTTCTTATTGAGTAACTGGTCTAGAGGTAATCAAACAAATTATACTTTCAACAGCTTTTTATGTGTTATGACCAGCAAAGGCATGTGATTTTAAGATGGTAGTAGTTGAATAACAGTGCCATTTTGCTGATTTTTATGGAGACATTATATTTTGGTATAAATTACTTAACCTTTTTTCCCCCTACAGTATTCAGTTTATACTATGGAAGTATAAATCAAGAGTACAAAGGGGTGGCTTTTATCTTGAGGGAAAAAATTGAATTGCTTTCTCTGTTAACTCATATATTATAAATATCCTTTTTAATATTTTTCCATACTTTTTATTCTAGTGTATGATGTGCTGTTAAAATAGAATCTGTGCCAGCATATGTCAGCTTTTTTAAAATGCCATTTCTGAGGACATTTGGATGGGAAGCAGTTCAACACAGGATGGACTCTTAATGAATTAAAATTCATTTTGAGGTGGCAGGAATCATACACTCCCACTCCAGACTACATCATGTGCCATCCAAAAGAGAAATGTTTTTATGATTCCTATTTGGAGTTTCTCTGCCCTGGCTAAGGTACCCACATTATTCACAATCACAGGAACCCAAAACCACTGTTTTAACACTCCACATTGGCAGCAAGTGGAAAAGTACAGTGAAATTTATGCATGAGTTCAGCGCTGCCATTTCTATGCAAACTAAACAATGTTATAAGTTAGAGCAAATTCCACCAGAAATTGCTGGTTCTTCAGATTTTAGGGTGAAGCAGGCATGGAAAAGTCCTCTATTTCACCACACTCCAGCCCCAGTCACAGGTAGCTGCAAATCCAAACTTGCCTGGGCTGAAGAGACTTTGTTCTTTAAAAAAAAAAAAAAATCCTCAGGAGTGGACATTATACAACTCCTCTCAGACCCCTCTTTCATCATCTAACAGTGATCACTGCCAGGATCTCCTCCCCCACCCTCCCAAGCCTACACAGCAATTTCAATCCATTTTCTCCAACTTAAATAGGGATAGAAGTCACACAGGCCTTATTTGAAAGTGATCAGAGAAATAATGTATGGGGAAAGCTCTTAGTAAAACTGTAAAATGCCATTCAGATGTAGGGAATTGATAAAAATATTATGTGCCTGGAAAATTGTGTTATGCTTGTTCTTTCCTTTTGTTGTCTGGAATGCTATTACCTGCCAGAGAAGAAAGTTGAAGACCATTCAGAATTGGGGAACTACTAGTTCATTTTTGTTTTGAAGTTAATCAGTGGCCACTGTTAATCGAGGGGAACAATCTATATTAGCAGTGCAGAAAACATCCTCTTTCACTGACCCTCTACCTCTTTTCCTTTTCTCCTTCCTCCTTTCCATTTGTAGAATGATCTGAGAACTGACATAAAAGGTAACTCTTCCTTATTTACTCTATAGCCTCTTCTTGGTTGTGTGAAAAACAAAACAATCATACAAATGTTGAGGGTTGTAAATTGCAGTATGTATATGTACATACATATGTATATACAGAATTGTCAAGTAATTTGACAATTTCTGTGATTCAAATCTATACATTATAAGGTTCAGGTCTGTTGTAGAGACTACAGTGAACACCATAACTTGGAACAGGTGGGGGTAAGGGTGAAGCAGAAGCAGAACAAGCTATACTTTATTTAGCAAGGTGTACTCAACTTTCTGTTTACATTTTGCAAAATGGATATTATGGAAAGTTTAGTGCTCTTATCAGTAAGGTATGTCAGATTTTGTATTAACAGTTGCAAACAAAGAAGTCAATCCCTGAATCAAAATGTATATAGCTACCATTCTTTTTTTTTAAGATTTTATTTATTCATTTATTAGAAAGAGGATGCATGAGCATGGGGGAGGGGCAGAGGGAGAGAGAGAAGTACACTCCCTGCTGAGCAGGGTGCCCAGTGCAGGGCTAGATTTCACAACCCATGAGATCGTGACTTGAATGGAAGGCAGACAGATGGTTAACTGACTAAGCCACCTAGGCGCTCCTATAGCTGCCATTCTGATAAAAGTATTGTTTATTGGAACAATAACCAGGAACTGCTTGAAAATTTACCATGCAGTCTTAGCATGAGAAGGACCTTATACAGTCAGTTCTAATGCCCTGTCTTTTGGCAAGTGGGTAATCAGCTAAGCTGTCTAGCACAAATACTTTTTCCACATTGCCATGGATAGAGATCTGTTCATCCATGCCAGGGTAGAAATCTAGAAGTTACCCTTTTACCCCTTTATATCTATCTATACACTTATATAGATGTATATATTTTTTATGTATCTATACAGACACACATAACCCTTTTATTTATTTATATGTATAAATACATATATAAAATCTCCTAAATATCTCCTACTTGAATTTATCCCAATTACTTTTTTCTTTTAAAGATTTTATTTATTTATTCACGATAGACAGAGAGAGAGAGAGAGAGAGAGAGAGAGAGGCAGAGACAGGCAGAGGGAGAAGCAGGCTCCATGCAGGGAGCCCGACTTGGGACACGATCCTGGAACTCCAGGATCACGCCCTGGGCTGAAGGCAGCACTAAACCGCCGAGCCACCCAGGGATCCCCCCAATTACTTTTTGATTGATTCCATACAGAGTTTGAAAGCAGTACCCCAGTAAATAACTATTTAATAAGCTTTAATGAAAATCATGAGTCAAGAGGTCTTATGTATACTTTTGGTTGATTTTTACTTTTTTAAACTAAAAAATCATTTACCTTCTAATATCAATATAAGGTACAGGAATTCAGATTGAAATACATCCAAACAGACATTTGGAGAACTTTGCAGTCTCTAAGTAGTCTTGTTTAAAATTATTACTTCGGGGTCAGGATTATTACATCTTTGACTTTTAAATATATCATCAAATGGAAGGAAAATCTTTGAGCCTACATACTTCAAAACTTTCTGGGTTAGGGAATTCTCTTTTTAAAAAAATAATAGAAATATGTGGATATTAGTTCCTATCTTTTTTTTTTTTGAGTTAAATATATGGTTGTCTCAAACATGATAATACACTACCATCAAAGGAAACAATCCCAGAGGCACCTAGGTAGCTCAGTGGGTTATAAGAAAGTTTATTATCCCGAGGAGCTTGGGTGGCACAGTCGCAGTTGGCTAAGAGTCTGCCTTGGGCTCAGGTCATGATCCCGGGATCCTGGGATGGAGCCCCACCTCAGGTGCCCTGCTCAGTTGGGAGCCTGCTTCTCCCTCTCCCTCTGCTCCTCCCTCTGCTTGTGCTCTATTTCACTCTGTCAAATAAAATCTTTTTTTTAAAAGTGTATTACCCTGATTTAAGAAAACAAAGTAGAGGCGTGGCAGCTCAGCTGGAGAGCAGTGGGTCTCAGAGAGGAGTGGTCGCTGCTGGCAAGGATGGTGCAGCTTCCCAGATCTAAAGCAGCACCCAGTCCCAAGATCATTACGGCTCTACTCAGCTCACAGTTTCAGAATGGCTTCAGTTATTGCCTGCCTTTAGTGTACTTGCACTACTTAGTTACCTTGCAATTTGTCCATTCCTCTCAAAGAAAAAAAACAGAATAGCTTGATTAATCTTTTTTTTTTTTAAGATTTATTTGAGAGAGTGAGGGAGCACAGGATGGGAGGGGCAGAGGGAGAGGGAGGAACAGAAGTGGACTTGAGGCTGAGCGGGGAGCCTGTGGCAGGGCTCTATCTCTGGACCCTAACATCATGACCTGAGCCGAAACCCAAGAGTCTGGCGCTTAATGGCAGTGCCACCCAGTTGCCCCAAGCTTGATTAAACTTAAAATTCAAAAGGAAAATCACAAAGTGGTTTTGGGATTAATAAACATTAAAGAAATAAACATTGAAGATTTTTGTCTTGTTAAAGCTACTTATTGTAGGTGTTGGCATTCTAAGACTTTCCTGCATGTGATGGTTCACATAATAAACACAGTGAATTGGTAGGAGATATGTCAGTTCATTAATACTGAAGAAGAAAGAAGTATAATAGTAATGAATTAGAATTCAGTTGTATGCTGTAAAATCTTGTAACATTTTTTTCATTCTTGGTATATAGAACTTTCAAATGGTTGTCTTAATTATTGCTACTGGTTGAGTAATTATTTCTGCCAAATTTATTTTCTTGCTATACTACTGTTTATATTGATGTTTTGTTTATTCAAACAGTCATTTATATAGAAATTAAATCGTACAATCCTTTCATTCTTAATTCAAAGACAATGTATCTTCCTAAATAAAATTAATGCTTGGTTTTAATTAACTGAAAAAAAATCTGAGTTTCTGGTAATGATCCCAAGCTATTCCTTTGCCTATCAATGTTTTCAATAGAATCTGTACTTAAAATTTTTCTTCCAGCACTATTAAATATTTTTCAGACCTCTTCTGTTTTGATCATTTGAGGTGATTTTTCCTGTTTGACCTTCCATACTCCATTCTTTTCAGATCAATAAGAAAAATGCTGCTCTCAAGAATTAGAGTTTGCAAAGAGATAAACACTAATAAGTGTGAATATCCCAATTTCAGAAAAGGCCTGAACTGGATATAGAAAGTTCTAAAAGGGAACCGTTATTTACATTAGAGAAGATTTGTTTACTTCATAAAAGACTTATTTATGCGTGTTTATGCGTTTTGTATATATATCTCCATCTTGAACCTCTGACTCAGTGACAGGGTACGATGGGGTGGTAAGAATACTTAACACTAAACTCATGAGCTGCTGCATTTGAAGGTCAACTAGAAATAAACTAAAGGGTATCTGAATTCATGTTAAAATGATAAGTAGTTCAGCTTTCAAAATTATATACATTTTTCTCTTTGTAACATTGTAAGCCAATAAAACAAAATACAAAAGTTTGCAAAATAAATTTATTGGAGAATCTTTAAAAAGAAAAAATGGAGTAAAGTCTCAGTGAAATAAAAGGATGTGCAGTAAAATGGAACTCAGCCTTGGAACTTTTAGATTCAGCGAAACTACTTTTAAAAAATATAAAGGTGAGGGGCACCTGGGTGGCTCATTTGGCTAGGCAACCAACTTGATTTTGGCTGGGGTCATGATCCCAGGGTTTTGAGATCAAGCCCCACACTGGGTTCTGTGCTGGACGTGGAGCCAGTTTGGGATTCTCTCTCTTCTCTCCATCCCTGTCTCCCTCTCTAAAAAAAATAAATAAAAAATTAAAATGTAAAAGGGGCATTAGAGATATATTGTGTGAAATGGGACTTTTTGACAGTAGGCTCTGAGAAATCACAAAGGATGTCTTTCCTTTAAAACCAAAGAACTACAACTTTTCTTTGAAGAAATAGTTGATCATCATTAGAGACAGCCGTTTCTCTGTACTTACAAGTAATTATTTTCTGTTTAGAAGTAATCTGCATTCTGTTTTGTGTCCTCTGGTAAGGAATTGTCTTCAAAAAAGGCAAGATTGTCTCCAATTGTTGTATGATAAATAAATATTCCCAATCTGACTTTTTTAAGGGAGTGTGTTGCTATGATGGTGATGGTTGAGATTTTGTGTAAGAAATAAAAATGGCAGTAAAACTTTTTCTAGGATTTCTTTTAATTTAAACATTTTAAAATAGCAGGGTTGGCCTCAGAAGAGTTGTCTCAAGCTAATCTTTAGTAAGTCAGCAACTAAGAGCCTAGTGGAGTTTGAATGGCCTAACAAGGTTTTCTCCCCTCCCTGGTACTTAGGCAAGAATTTGGAACTCAGTAGAAGCATGGACAAATGTGGTAAGAAACTGACTTTTCCCCCCTTTCTCTTGGTCAGTGTGCTGGAGAAGAGAAAAGAGTTGGTACACGCACAGTGTTTGTTGGCAATCATCCAGTTTCAGAAACAGAAGCTTACATTGCACAAAGATTTTGTGATAATAGAATAGTCTCATCTAAGGTAAGTTGTTTTTTTTAATTCAATAGATACATGTAGTGATTCATATAGTGAGCCAGATAATGCACTTATTTATGCTTCCAAGGAAGCTGGTGTATTTATATATGCATATATGAATGTACACCTGTACCATCTACCAACTGTGGTAATTATTCCACCAAAAGGCTATTTTTCTTAAAAAGTATCACTTTGGGGGATCCCTGGGTGGCGCAGCGGTTTAGCGCCTGCCTTTGGCCCAGGGCGCGATCCTGGAGACCCGGGATCAAATCCCACATCGGGCTTCTGGTGCATGGGGCCTGCTTCTCCCTCTGCATATGTCTCTGCCTCTCTCTCTCTCTCTCTGTGTGTGTGACTATCATAAATAAATAAATTAAATAAATCTTTAAAAAAAAAAAGTATCACTTTGTCTTGTTTTAGGAGATTAACATGTAAAATATGGACAGAATGAGTGAAAACTGTTGCTTAATGAGCATGTATCTATTGGCTTATAGAACACTCTGAATGTATTTGGATAAAATGTCTATTTCCTGTTCATCTTTAACCTTATGGTAGAAAATCTGTCCTCAGCCAGAAGTTTTTATACTTATGCCTGGGATAGTGAATTGTCCTTTGACTCAGAATCATAGACTTGGAGAACTGAAAGATCCTGAGAGATTATCTGTTCAATTTGCTGACTCTACAGAAGGAGATAGCAAACCCGGAAAAATTAAGTTAGTGCCATGATCACCAAGCAAGAGTTAGTGATAAAGCCAGGAACAGATCTGTTTTATAAGATCTGGTGGCTCAGAATAAAGAGCCCTTTCACAGCATTGTGGTATTGGGGCTCCTTTTTCAGTTTTCTCTCTTATTTTGCCTCAAGTAAGATATAAAACACTTTCTAGGGAATTACTGTTTTCCATAGTGTTTTATGTGGAAGATGATAATGTAACACACTGATGGTAAAGTGACTTTTGTTGAACTAATGATAACCATTTTGTTGTAAAATAACTTCCTGATTTCACATTCCAAAAGACCTAGAAGACTCTATTTATTTGTCAAATCTTTTCATATTTAATATAATATTTCTCCTATTTTATCAAGCTTCAGTTTTCCAGTAGGCCAAACAATGCATTAGGATCTTTTTTTTTTTAATAGTCAAGAGCTCATGGGACAAAGATGGTTTCTGAACAGATTTGCATATATATATCCCTCTGTATCTGTATATATGTTTTCAAAATAAGAATAAAGAAGTGAAAAAAAAAAGAATAAAGAAGTGAACATTTCTACATTGATAGACTAATATCTCTCTTTTCTCTGTAAATATTACATGTTTACAGTTTTTCCAGTTTACTAGTCATCTAGTTTACCAGTGGTCTGCTTTTTCATAAAAGCTCTAGAGCAGAAAAAGAGGAATTGATATTATACTAGCTGCAGAAAAAGCATGAAATCTTAATACAATCAATAATTAGAAGAGGATAGTGTATGTACAGTGTAATAGTAAAGAGTTTCAAAAAAAAAAAAGAGTTTCATCCTTGTAGACAGAACACCTGGGTTTGAATTTAAGTCATTGAAACTTTGTGTCTCAATTTTCTTATCTGTCAAATGGGGATATTAACAGTACTTACATCAGAGGATTGTGGTGAGGATCAAATAAAGGAATCCACAAAAAGCATTTAAACACTGTGTTTGGCCTATAGAAATGACTCAGGAAGTGGTAGCTGGTACTGTTAATTTATATTTCTGTGATTAGAATTATTATACAATCCTGAGCAGTACTAGTGATTCCCTCCGTCTCGTGTGTTTTGATTATGTGGAGTCATCTCTCTTTAAAAGAGGCCTTTGGGTCCATTCTGGAGAGAACAGTATTTCCATAATTTGAATGTTTCCTTCTCCACTTTGTCTTTTGGCTGTCTGTTATTTTTACCAGAATCTTTTAATTGAAGAAATGTACAATTTATAGCATATGTTAACTGCCTTCCAACTCTGTAGCAAGTGCTGATTTCCTTATTTAACTCTTTCGTAATAGAAGTCACTTTTCTCTTAATGGGTGCTTTTTGTTTACAAGTGCCATCAGTAATGCCAGTGTAACATTGGGAATAGGTCTTATTAATGCAGGGAACACTGAAGATAAACACTTTGACCTGCTTTAAATTCTACTGACTGATAAAATTAGTGTTCTTTTCCTCTTTGGGAAACACAATACTTTCTATAGAAAAACTTGTTCTCTGCAGCCTTCCTACTCAAATACAGTCAGCAGGAACCTTTGGGAATCACCAGAATTTTGTAGCTGATACGAAATTTGGAAATCCCCTTCTGTAGCAAAAAGAGCACTGATTACGTACTGCTAGGATCTATAGGATGTTTTGTTTTCATCATTTATTTCCCCATTACACAGTTTTTTCTTTAAAAATTCTGAGCCTCAATCTTGAAGGTGCTTCAGTGGGTTAAGAATCAGTGAGCTCCACCTAACTCTTTGAAGGTATGCCCAGGTTAAATTTAGAACTCCTGTGTGAAAGACTGTCTTGAATTGAAGTTTCAAGACTAAAATTACGCTAGCATTCTCCCTTATTTTAAAACTCAGATCATCAGTAGAATTTATTGGAGATATCTTTGAATCTTTTCAAACTCCCTGGATGGTGCCTTTTTAGCTTAAGTTACTAGATCCTAGTGTGGTGATGTTCTGGTTACTCCCTTTACTCTTGAATTTCTGGGAGAAAGAGTGGCACTTTCAAAAAGAGAAAATTCTGCTTCACATTGGTAATGAGCAGTGGAGTAAATAGCCAGGACTTAAGATTAGGATTTCTTGTTCTAGGCAGCTGTGCTAAGGGGGCTTGTGATATGTTCCCTGACTTCTTAACAGCTCATGAGCTGATAAAAGAAAGAAGAGGGCATATAGGAATAGGTAACTATTATGTGGTAATAATCAGAGTTCCCCAAGGAAGCAGTTCATTTAATAAGTTAAAACAGTGGTAAACAAACAGTGGGGGCCTAGAAACAACAGAAATGTTCCCTTTTGATGTGTTAACACCCCACAGAGGACTCTAACAGTCCCTGATGTTTGTTTGTTTAATTGAAAACCCCTTAGTTAGGGAACAGAAGGTCAACAAGCCAGAAGCTCAGCTGTTAGCTTGTTGTGGGAGTTTAGCTTATTGTTTTAGAAAATTGATCTTAAGTCATTGGGGACAGTTAAGTGCTGATCCTGGACTACATTAGCTTCGAAGTGACTGGACCAGTGGTTTTGATCCCTTTTGGTTTTGGTTATAAGCTGTCTTGGGAACCTAATAAAAAGTGGATTCTATTCCCCCAACTGATGCATATCCACACAATTCTGTACTTCATTTTTCATTGTTTATTAAGTTTTTAAACTCCAGCATAGTTAGCATACGGTGTTATATTAGTTTCGGGTGTGTGGTGTAGCCATCCAGCACTTCCATACATCACCCTGTGCTCATCATGACAGGTGCCTTCCTTCATCCCCATCACCTAGCTCTCCCATCCCCCCAACCCTCTCTCCTCAGGGAACCAGCAGTTTGTTCTCTACAGTTAAGAGTATTTCTTGGTTTGACTCTCTCTCTTTTTTACCTGTGTTTTGTTTCATAAACTACACAAATGAGTAAAATGCTATTTGTCATGCTATTTGTCTTTCTCTGACTTATTTCATTTAGCATTATACTCTAGCTCCATCTATGGTATTCCTAATGGCAAGATTTTGTCCTTTTTGTGGCTGAATAATATTCCATTGTGTATATATGCCACCTCTTCTTTATCTGTTTATCAATGGACACCTGGCCTGCTTCCATAATTTGGCTATTATAAATAATACTGCCATAAACATAGGGCTACATGTATCCCCTTATATTAGTGTGTTTTGTATTTTGAGGGTAAATGCCCAATAGTATGAGGACTGGATCATAGGGCAGTTCTATTTTTAACTTTTTGAGGACCCTCCATACTGTTTTCTTCGGTTACTGCACCGGTTTTCATTCCTACCAACAGTGCAAGGGGAACGGTTTGTTTTTCTCCTCATCTTTGACAACACCTATTGTTTATGTTTTCTGTTTTAGCCATTGTGACAGGTGTGAGGTGGTATCTCGTTTTAATTTTGTACTTCATTTTACATGGGCTTCCTTGGGGCACTCCCATGAATCCTGGGGGGAAGCTTCTAGGTTAGCTTTTGGTTGCAATGCATCTCCTTTACTGGATATGTTTGCCTCTATCTTCATTTTCTTAGGATTCCCTGAATCTTGAACCCATAAGCCTTTTAAAGAAAGGTTAGTAATAAATTCACGTACATGTGTCATGATCTGCAACTTTGGCATTTCATTCACCTAATTTTTTTTTTAAGATTTTATTTATTTATTCATGAGAGACACACGCAGAGAGAGGCAGAGGGAGAAACAGGCTCCATGCAGGGAGCCCGATGTGGGACTCGATCCCAGGTCTCCAGGATCATGCCCTGGGCTGAAGGTGGCACTAAACCGCTGCGCCACCAGGGCTGCCCTTCAATCACCTAATTAATTAATTAATTAATTTTCAGTCACCTAATTTAAATGTGTATTTTCTCACCATATTTGTGGTAGAGATCATTAAATATAAATTTAGATCTTTTAGGTTAGGAAACTTTTCTTTCTTTCTGGTTTCTGGTCTTTATTAAGATAGCTGGAAAGTGTAACTTCTTATACTGATTTTTAAATGACTCTCCTTGAGCTTAAGATAGTAGTGAGAGGGATCCCTGGGTGGCGCAGCGGTTTGGCGCTTGCCTTTGGCCCAGGGCGCGATCCTGGAGTCCCGGGATCGAATCCCACGTCGGGCTCCCGGTGCATGGAGCCTGCTTCTCCCTCTGCCTATGTCTCTGCCTCTCTCTCTCTCTCTGTGTGACTATCATAAATTAAAAAAAAAAAAAGATAGTAGTGAGAAAGTCTATGTGATTTGATGGTGGGCCCAAGAGTTTTCTTCTCCTGCCCATGTACTTACTTAGCATTGAACCTTTAACCTATTACCAGTTACCAAAGCCCAGGGTGGTATTTTGTTGATTAAAGTGAAAGCCCTCTATGACCGAGAGGTGTGTGTACACCTCAACTATGATGGAGGGGGTGGTGGGGGTGGGTCCTGATAGGGACAGACTTCTATTGATGATGATCCAGACTCCAATCGTTAGCTGAGCCAGAGGGATTAATTTGTTCATTCATTCATCCGACTAATTTATTGAGTGTCTACTATATAAACTATCACGAGTATTATCAAGGAAGTATAGGATGGCATGAGAACACCTAACAAGGAACCTAATTTAGGTCAGGGAAAGCAAAGGTTGGGGTCTAGATGGCCCAATTGTAGTAACTCCAAGTGAAAACTTTGTTTCTTATAAGGTATATACCTCTAAGTATATGCTTATTTGTGTGTGTGTGATCTGGGTTTTAACCTGTTTTCGAAGTGTTGTGATAATCTGGCCCATGTGAGTTGTTACTAGGATTTTTCAAGTTTCCTTCCTAATAATACTCTTTTTTTTCTTCCTCCTATACAGTATACACTTTGGAATTTCCTCCCAAAGAATCTATTTGAACAGTTTAGAAGAATTGCAAATTTTTATTTTCTCATCATTTTCCTCGTGCAGGTAAGAGCTCCATAAACAGCCACTGCCCTCTGAGAAACTTAATTACTCCAAATAAATTTTCAGTCCGTTTCTAACTTTAAAATGCCCTGTGTCTAAAAAGATGTTTTGGGGTTTGTTTTAATAAAACTTTTTAAAGTACTAATATTACATTTTAAGATTTGTATGATTTTATTTATTTCTTAAGTAGAATTTTTAGTAGAAAACCTGTTGAGAATATGTTAACTTTCTTTAAAAACTTTCATGGATTTCATATCTTTGTTCATCCTAGAAGGACATATACTGTGTACCATTAAATGCAATGGCATCTTTAAAATTGAAAATAGTTCAAATTAATAGTTTTACTTTGTTAAACACCAGATTCAGCTTAATTGAAAATTTATCGCTTTTGTTCCTGATGCCAGTTTTGTTCTTCCTCATTCATTTATTTTTAAGTGCGAAAGCGTGGTAGACTTGATCTTCTCTGTGTTCCTGCTAATGTTTTGTTTTTTTTTTTAAAGATTTTAATGTTTTGTATTTTAAATTTTAGACATCTTAAATTGCGTCTTCCATCTTTAAGTCTATGAGCTATTACAAGTTTTCCAGCGCTGAAATTGCCCCCAGAAAATGTTTTACAGGAAGGGTATTGTTTTTTTGTCATTTCATTTTTTAAACGAAGCAGAAACATCCCAATGAAATTGCTCAAATGCCTTGTTAATGTTAAGTGCTTCTGTTTATCCACTTTGAGTCTTTGAGTAAATGGTACTGTAATTTAATTTAGTCCTGCTACTTAAAACTAATCTGGGTTGTGATATGGGAAAGAGCTAATTTCAGTCTTAAATGATGGGGCATTTGAAAAGGAGCTACTCTAGATCCATGGTAAAATATCTTACAGAACAGGATAAAATAAACTGCATACACAGGCTCAGAAGAGTCACTATTTGTTGCATGCAGCACAGTTCATTTCGGTTCAGTGAATGTATACCAAGCACCTACTATGTGCCTTGCAGTATTCCAAATAATAAAGATTCTAGCAGATACCATGAAGATCAAGATACGGCTTTTCTCTCCTTAAGGGATTTATGTTACAGTCATGTAATCATTTAATTTAATGTGGTACAAAGTCCTGAAAGTAGCACAAGCAACATGCTATGGGGACACGGTGGAAGTTATTATGTCTTTCCAACCAGGAAAAGCGTATGAAGACTTTAAAGAGTAGATGACATCTGAACTAAGCCTTAAAGATTAGAGCAAGCGTACTGATGAAGAATGCCAAATTGGTATATCAGGTCGTGCATGAAGGCACAGAGCCATGTCAAAGCCTGTGTCTCTAACTCAGGGTATGAGGCAGAGACCCGCCTGGATGGGGATTAGAGATGAGAGAGAGTTGTGGGGGCAGGTTGAACTCTTGGTCTTTTGCCCCTCAGGTCTAGTTCTCTCTCAGTATTTGTTGTTTCACCAAATGACAACATCTACCCAGTCATGTTGACCAGACACTTAAAAGTCATCTTTAATGACTCTGACAAGAAGTCCCTTGCCATTCTTACCATTTCACCCCTGAATATCTCTGGAAGTTCTTTCCATGTCTACTGCTGCCTCCCCTTGCCCAAGCCATCATCTTTTACCTGGATTATGGCAGTAGCCTCCTACATGAACACCCCCACCTTCACGCTTCTGTTCTGTTTTGCACAAACCAGGGAGAATGAGCTTTTCAAAATGTAGTTCTGTTCATGTGACCCCTCCTTGCCTAAAAGCTTCTGTTATTTCCTGCTGTGGGACAAACAATGAACTCTGGCCAGAGGGCCCTCCTTGGTCTTGCCTCTGTGTCCCTCTCTAGCCCCAGCTTATACCACACTCTCTGGCTTCTGGCTTCCTTTATTTCTTCACTTGTGCCCCCCTCCCTCCTACCATAGAGACATGGTATATGCTGTCTACTGCCTGAAAGACCGTTCTTCATCTAGTTCACTTCTGTTTTACTCTTTAGATTTCAGCATTGTCACTTGTTTTAATGTCTACGTTTTCCTGTAAGCTGCCAGCTTTACAAGGGCAGGGCCTATTCTCTATCTTATTTAAAGCAACATCTCTAGAGCCTAGCCGATTCTAGCACAGGGCCTGAAAGAATGGTACTCAACAAAGAGATGGTAAATGATTGGTTATATTTCATTGAAGAAGTTAATCCAAATTGGAATGAAAACTAAGCCTGAATTAGAACTGTTTCCTTAAACTAAATGATCTGTGGATTGCTTTTGTTTTAATGAAAGTTGACATTGACCCTGCTACCAGAGTATGTTTTATCTGTATTTTTGCCTGAAATGGTTGCAACATATGAGTCCTGCATGCAAGCGAATGGCTTGTTTTCAATTTACATTCAATTTAATTTCTTTACCTAGGTCACAGTAGACACACCAACTAGCCCAGTTACCAGTGGACTTCCACTTTTCTTTGTGATAACTGTTACAGCCATCAAACAGGTAAATTTCTTATTTACAATTATGCCTGTGTGTCAGTCCCTTCCGGTTTGAATTTCAAGGTCAAAGGTCCTTTTTCATATTTATATAGAGTGGGCAGCACCTTTGATGGATTTAGTTTATATTTGATTCCTATGGAAAACATGAAAATGACTGTAAGGTGCATCTTTATTTTCTTTTGCCCCTTTTCCCCCCAGTATTTGTTTTGTGGGGTTATAACCCTAAAAGAAAGAAGAAGGTACAGCTCAGTCAGGAAATGAGAGGTGAATTTTTACTGTGCATAAGTCTTTTTTCGGGGTGGTGGATCTTTCTTGAAAACTCCCATTCTCATGAATTTTTGTTATGATTGCCTAAAGCAGAGAACTCAAAAGCATAAATACTTTGTTGTCTTCCCTGAGACCGCCGAAGTGGGTGGTAGGCAGAGGAGACTTTTGTTCTTGTTTTTCATCAAAGGTGACAATTACCATGGTTTCTATGCCGATGTCTTTGAAGTATTTTGACCATTTTATATGATAGTACACTTGAAAAATTCCACATGGAATTGAAAGTGGAAATGGGAAACGAGGTAAAAGGTGAGTTAGCAGTGTTTGTTGTGTACTGGGACTGTCCATAGGACCTGACTAATTGCAAACATACTTTTAGACGCTATTCACCAAAGAGCTTTAGAAGTATCCTAAAGAACTTCGAAAAAGAAGGTCTGCTTAATGGTATTTTGAACAAGGTTACCTTTCCTCTCCGGGGTTATCTGGTCTTCTATCTTGCCTACCAGGAACTGCAAGAATATTTTATCAAGTGTTTGGTTGCTAAATAAAGACTTTTGGAATGTTCTTTCCCTTAGGCTGTTAGGATTATTTTTCTTTAACATCATAGAATTGCTGGCTCCAAGAATAGCCTGTATGGTTTACAAAAGCTCTTACTGATTCATTTTACTCCCTATACTAGTTCATGTTAGGGCTTTTCTTTGCTCACTGACATCACAGAAAGTGCCACAGGAAGTGATAGCCTAGCATTGTCATAAAGAGGGACAGAACAGGAATGAATATAGCACTGGTTAAAAAAAAAAGCGGAAGGCGATCAAGAGATTTTCAAACAGTTATATTTGAAAAGGTACATTATTATAAGGAAAAAAAGCAAAGTGTTGTAAAAAAAGGAGAAGAGGTCATGCTCAAACAAATGAACATCCTCCTTCCTTAGTTCCTTAGTTCTTTTGGCTTAAATTTACTTCATACAAAAACCCAAACTAAAATGAGCCATTAGACTTTTCCCTGATTACTTTCAACTCTAAAAAATGAATACCAATTTACAGTTTCCTTAACTACCAAGTCAGTGGAGAAGTTTAACTGTTGACCTCCAAAACTTATCATGGATTCTCTGCCAAAGTAATCCTAACTTGCCTTTTCTGTTCTCTATCCCTGGGGAGAAATTATATTTCCTCAGCGATGATCACTCTCAACAATCTGCTACAGAAGAATATTTTTAAGTGATAGAGCTGTAAGAAAATAAAACCCAGAAAAAAATTGTCAAATTAAAAAGTAGAGAAATTAACATTAACTTGAATAAGAGTAGAATTAGAAGAATAAATCATAGCCTTTTACAGTTGAAGAATATTAAGGTTCTTCTGATGCTTGTGTTTTCATTGATACTTATCTGTAGAATAGAGAAATCTTTTAACACAGTAAAAGATTTTTGTTTACCTAAGGGGTATTTTAAAAGCATGTCTTAGTTTTGGCTGTAAAAATGTACAATGTTGTCTCTTTAGCACTCTGAGTTGAGATTAATACTATAAGTATAAATATCTACTGGTGACTCATGGAGGGGGCTATTGAAATTTATTAACAACTTCATTGCATTATGTGAGCTTGACTGTAGTTATTTTTGTTCTAGGGATATGAGGATTGGCTAAGACACAGAGCTGACAACGAAGTCAACAAGAGTACTGTTTACATTATTGAAAATGCAAAGAGAGTGAGAAAAGAGAGTGAAAAAATCAAGGTATTTTTGTAGTTCATTCTTTTTTTTATTGCGTTAAAAACATGGCATTTTAAAATTACAATTTAGTGACATTTAGTACATTCACATTGTAATGCAAACATCAACACTATCTAGTTCCAGAACATTTTCATCACCCCAAAAGGTAACCCCCATAGGCATTAAGTAGTCAGGCCACATTCCTCCCTCTCCCAGGCCCTGGCAACCACTAATCTTCTTTCTGTCTCTATGGATTTACCTATTCTAGATTATTTCATATAAATGGAATCAGATACTATGTGGCCTTTTGTGTCTGCTTTCTCTCACTTAATGTAATGTTTTCAAGATCTCTTCTTATTGTGGCAATATTAGTAATTCTTGCCTTTTATGGTTAAATATTCCATCATATGGCTATACCATCTTTTCCTTATCCATTCATCAGTTGATGGACATTTGGGGGTTTTTCCATGTGTTGGCTAGTATGAACATTGCTAGTATGAACATTCATGGACAGGTTTTTGTTGAACACCTGTTTTCAATTCTTTGGGATACATACCTAGGAGTAGAATTGCTACATGATACGGTAGTTCTTTTTTTTTTTTAAGATTTTATTTATTTATTCATGAGAGAGACACAGAGAGGGGCAGAGACACAGGCAGAGGGAGAAGCAGGCTCCCTGCAGGGAGCCTGATGCAGGACTTGATCGGGATCACTGACCTGAGCCAAAGGCACACGCTCAACCACTGAGCTACCCAGGTGCCCCCATAATATGGTAGTTCTTTGTTCAACTTTTTCACGAACCACCAAGTTGTTTTCCACAGCAGCTGTGCCATTTTACATTCCACCAGCAATGTAGGAGAGTTCCATGATATTATTTTTACTAGCAGCCAAGTTATTTTTTATCCAAATTAATCATTGTTGATTACTTAAGATACTAGTCAAGAGTTTAGACTTATCCACATCAAATAACCTTTTTTGTTCCCAATAGATTTTTAATTACTAATAGACTACTTTTTAGAACAGTTTTGGGTTCACAGCAAAATTGAGGAAAGTACAGCTTTTTTGTGTATATATATATATATATATACACACATACTCCCTTTCCCCATGAATGTACACTTCCCTCACTATCAGCAGTGGTATTTTTGTTGAATCCACCTACACTGGCACATCATTGTCACCCAAAGTCTATAGTTTTCTTTTTTTTTTTTTTTAATTTAAATTCAATTTGCCCACAGAGTATAATACCCAGTGCTCATCCCATCCAAAGTCCATAGTTTTCATTAAGGTTCACTCTTATTTTAAATTAAGTGGCCTTAGACAAATGTCTAATGACAAGTACCCACCATTATTAGTATCATATAGGATTGTCTCGCTGCCCTAAACATCCTTTGTACTTTGCCTCTTCATCCCTTCATCCCTCCAACTCCAGGTCACCACTTTTTACTCTCTCCATAGTTTTGCTTTTTCCATAATATTATACTGTTAGAATCATATACAGTATATAGCCTTTTCAGATTGGCTTCTTTAGGTTAACAGTATGCATTTAAGTTTACGCTATATCCTTTCATGTTTTGATTCATTTCTTGTGAGCACTGAATAATGTTCCATTGTCTAGGTGTACCAGTTTATGTATCCGTTCACCTTCTGAAGAACATCTTAGTTGCTTCCAAATTGTGGCAATTATGAATAAGGATGCTATAAACATTTATGTGCAGGTTTTTGCATGGACATAAGATCTTAATTGTGTAAACATCAAGGAGGGTGCTTATTGGATTGTAGCATAAAAGCATGTTTAGTTTTCTAACAAACTGCCAAGCTATCTCCAAAGAGGCTGGCTGTTTTGCATTTGCATCAGCAGTGAATGAGAGTTCCTGTTTCTCCACATCCTGGCCAACATTTGTTGTTAGTGTTTTGGATTTTGGCAATTGTAATAGGTGCGTGGTGGTATCTCATTTTGTTTTAATTTGCATTTCCCTGATGACAAATGGTATTCAACATCTCTTCATATGTGTCCTTGACATCAGAATATCTTCTTTCATGAGGTTGTCTATCCAGGTCTTTACCCATTATATAATCGAGAGTGCTCGTTTTCTTGTTTTAAAGGTTTTTTTTTTTTTAACATTTCAGATAACAGTCTTATCAGATATGTCTTCTACAAATATTTTATCCCAGTCTTAAAATACGATTTGGTTTTTTAAATTTCATTTTGCTATTGTGATCAAAAAGCATATTATTAAGTGGACCATCTTAACCATTGTTTTTAAAGTATAATCTCCATTTCATTTAGTTTTTTTTTTTTCCAGAGAACAGTTTTTCTTTAGTCCTTAGGGACCTAGCTCCTTATAGGGCCTTTGATGGAGGTGGTGGGGTAGCACCCACGGGTCTACATCGGGGTGAGGGTTGTGGTGTTGGGTCCTTCTGTGCTTCAGGAGAGCAATGCCCAACGTCCTTGCTGCCAGTGGTGCAGCCCGTGCAGTAATGTAGCCCACAGATAGCTTGGGATGCACACAGGCCTGGAAGACCTTCGCTTCAGAAATGCCTCTGATGGGGGCAGTCTCTAGGTCCGAATAATGAACTTCTTAATGGCCTTGTCCTTGGGCAGGTAGCTGCACAGTTGGTGCCATGAATAGACTGCACATGGCCACAGCCCTTGTTATTCCTTCTTGGCCACTTTGAAAGTGGGGCCCCAAGAGAGCCCATCTTAACCATTTTTTAAAAAAGATTTTCTTTATTTTTTGTAAAGCTTTATTTATTTTTTGGGGGGAGTGGGTTGGGGAGGAGCGGAAGGAAAGAAACTTCAAGGAGACTCCCTACTAAGGACAGAGTCCAACAGTGGGGCTTGATCTCAGGACCCAATGAGATCATAACCTGAGCTCAAACCAAGAGTCAGAGGCTTAACTGAGCCATCCAGGTACCCCTAAGATTTTATTATTAAAATCTCTACACCCAGCGTGGGGCTCGAACTCAAAACCCCCCACATCAGGGCGACCTGGGTGGCTCAGCAGTTTAGTGCCGCCTTCAGCCCAGGGCCTGATCCTGGAGGCCCGGGATCAAGTCCCACGTTGGGCTCCCTGCATGGGGCCTGCTTCTCCCTCTGCCTGTGTCTCTCTCTCTCTATGTCTCTCATGAATAAATAAAATCTTTAAACAACAACAACAACAACAACAACAAAACCCACATCAAGAGTCACGTGCTCCACTGACTAAGCCAACCAGGCCATTTTTAAGTGTACAATTCAGTAGTGTTAACTATATATTCACGTTGTTGTACAACAGATCTTTAGTATCTTTACATCTCGTAATACTAGAACTTCATACCCATTAAACATGAACTGCACCTGCCTGCAGCCCTTGGTAAACAAACAGTTCTACTTTCTGTTTCTATGACTGACTGCTTTCGAGAAATACTTCCTATGAATGGGACCATACAGTATTATCCTTTTGTGACTGGCTTATTTCACTTAGCATAATGTTTTCAAGGTTCATCCATGTTGTAGCATATGACAGGAATTCTCCTCTTTTAAGACTATGTAATATATCCCATTTTATGTATATACTACATTTTCTTTATCATCTCATCTGTTGATGGACATTCGGGTCGCTTCCACCTCTTAGTATTGTAAATAATGCTGTGACAAACACAGGTGTACAAATAACTCTTTGAGATCTTGCTTTGAATTATGTTAAATAAATACCTTGAAATAAAATTTCTTAATCATATGGTAATTCTGTTTTTAATTTTTTGAGGAACCTGCATACTGTTTTCCATAATGGGTGTATCATTTTACCTTTGCACTTAAAGCACTTAGAGTGTACGAGGATTTCAACTTCTCATCCTCTTCAGCACTTTTTAGTTTCTATTCTTTTGATGGTGGCTATCTTAATGGCTGTGAAATACCTCATTGTGGTTTTGACTTGCATTTCCCAAATGATTAGAAGAAGCGTGGAACATCTTTTCCTGTGCTTTTTTGGCCATTTGTATCTTATTTGGAGAAATGTCTATTGAGATCCTTTGCCCACTTTTTAACTGAAGTATTTGTTGTTGAGTTGTAGAAGTTCCTTATATATTCTGGATATTAACTCTTTATCAGATATGATTTCTGATCCTATTTTCTCCCATTCCATAGGTTACCTTTTCATTCTGTTGATTGTTTCCTTTGGCAGAGTTTCTAAGTTTGATATATTCCCATTTCTTCTTCTTCGTCGTCGTCGTCTTCTTCTTCTTCTTCTTCTTCTTCTTTCTTCTTTCTTCTTTCTTCTTTCTTCTTTCTTCTTTCTTCTTTCTTCTTCTCCTTCTCCTCCTTCTCCTCCTTCTCCTCCTTCTCCTCCTTCTTCTCCTTCTCCTTCTCCTTCTCCTTCTCCTTCTCCTTCTCCTTCTCCTTCTCCTCCTTCTCCTTCTCCTCCTCCTCCTCCTCCTTTTTTTTTTTTTTGTAGGCTCCACACCCAGCATGGAGCCTAACACATGGTCTAAACTCATGACTCTGAAATCAATACCTGAGCTAACACCAAGAGTTGGACATTTAACCAACTGAGCTACCCAAGCACACTGATATATTCCCATTTCTAATGTTGATTTTTTTTCTGGTACTTTTGGTCTATATCGAAGAAATCATTACTAAATCCAATATCCTGAAGCTTTTCCTTTATGTTCGTCTAGGAGCCTAAAAAGTTTAGACCTTACATTTAGGTCTTTTTTCCTACAATTTTCTTTATTTATTTGAAAGAGAGAACAAGCATGAGTGGGGGAGGAGCAGAGGGAGAAGTCGACTGAGCAGGGAGCCCACATGGGGCTTGATCCAAGGACCCCGAGATCATGACCTGAGCCACCCAGATGCCTGTTACATTTAGGTCTTTAATTCATTTTGAGTAATTTTTGTATGTGGTGTAAGGTAAGAACCGAACCTCATTGTTTGCATGTGAGTGTCCGGCTTTCCCAACACTATTTGTTGAAGAGACAGTCCTTTCCTGATTGCATAGTCTTGGTACCCTTGTTAAAATAATTTTGCCATATGTATGTGCAAGAGTTTATTTATAGGCTCCCCATTGATCTATAGATTTGTCTTTATGCCAGTACCATCCTGTCTTAATTACTGTTGCTTTGTAATACTTTTGCAATCTGAAAGTATGAAGACTCCTTAAGTTTATTTTTGCTTTTCAAGATTGTTTTGGCTATTTGGGGTTCCTTGAGATTCCATACGAATTTTAGGATTTTTTCTATGTCTGCAAATATGTCATTGGCGTGTTGATAGGAATTCTATTGAGTCTGCAGATCGCTTGAATGGTATAGGCACTTAAACAGTCTTAAGTCTTCGATTCATGAACATGAAATGGCTTTCCATTTATTTTTATTATCTTTGATTTCTTGTAGCAATGCTTTGTAGCTTTCTGTGTGCAAGTCTTTAACTTCTTTGGTTGTTTATGCCTAAGTATTTTATCTTTTTTGATGCTTTTGTAAATAGAGATTACTTTTTATTTTTATTTTTTATTTATTTTTTATTTTTTATTTTATTTATGATAGGCACACAGTGAGAGAGAGAGAGAGGCAGAGACACAGGCAGAGGGAGAAGCAGGCTCCACGCACCGGGAGCCCGATGTGGGATTCGATCCCGGGTCTCCAGGATCGCGCCCTGGGCCAAAGGCAGGCCCGCTGCGCCACCCAGGGATCCCTAGAGATTACTTTTTAAATTTTCTTTTGGGATGGTCTTTAAATTTTCTTTTGGGATGGTCGTTGTTGGTGTATAAAAATGTAACTGATTTTGAGTGTTGATTTTATATCCTGCAACTTTGCTGAATTCATTTATTAATTCTAACAGGTTTTTGTGTGTAAGACCTAGGGGTTTGGTTTTTTTAAAAGATTAATTTATTTATTCATGAGAGACACACAGAAAGAGGCAGAGGCAGAGGCAGAGGCAGAGGGAGAAGCAGGCTCCTCGCAGGGAGCCTGATGGGAGACCCTGGGATCATGCCCTGAGCTAAAGGCAGACACTCAACTGCTGAGCTACTCAGGAGTCCCGAATCTAGGTTTTTTTTTTTTAATGTATAATAATATGTCATCTGCAAATCAGAATAATTTTACTGCTTTTCCAATTCGTATGCGCTTTTTTTTTTTTTTTGTCTAATTGCTCTGGCTAGAACTTCCAGTATAATGTTGAATAGTCATGCTGGGAGTGGATATCCTTGCTTTGTTCCTGATACTAGAAGAAAAGCTTTCACTCTTTCCTCACTGAGTATGTTACCTGTGGCTTTTCACATATGGCTTTTTTTCTTTTGAGGTCATGTTTTTCTCTTTCTAGTTCATTGAGTATTTTTATCATGAAAGGGTGTTGAATTTATGCCAAATGCTTTGCTTTTTTTGCATTGACTAAGGTGATCATATAGCTTTTGTGTGTTGTTATGTGTTGCATTACATTGATTGATTTTTGTATGTATCTTTTCATTCCCATGGGTAAATCCCATATGGTCACAGTGTATGATCATTTTAATGTGCTGTTGGATTTGGTTGGGTAGTGTTTGTTCAGGAGTTTTCATCAATATTCATTGAAGATATTGTTCTGTAGTCTTTTATACTGTCTTTTCTTGGTAAAATGGTGTCAGTAATTCTGGCCTTACAGAACTAGTTTGTGTTCCCTCCTCTTCAATTCTTCAAAAAAGTTTGAGAAGAATTGGTGTTACTACTTCTTTAAATATTTGGCATAATTCTCCTATGAGGTCATCTAGCCCTAGAGGTTCTTTTGCTGGGGGGGGTGGGGTTTGATTCCTGCTTCAGTCTCACTAGTTTTGGGTCTGTTGAGATTTTTTATATCTTTGTGATTTAGTTTTGGCAGGTTGTATGTTTCTAAGTACTTACCCATTTAGTCTAGGTTATCCTATTTGTTGGCATTTATTTGTAGTAGTCTGTTAAAATCCTTTTTTTTCTGTGGCATCAGATGTTAATGTCTTTTTTAGCTGTTTGAGTCTTTTTTCATAGTCTATCTAAGGATGTGTTGATCTTATTGATCTTCCAAGATACTATTTTTAAAGGAATATTTCTATATGAATACATATTAAAATATGAAAGGTAATAGAAATCAAATTGTCCAGAACAAGGGAAGAAGATAGGTTGGAACAGAAAGAGAAGAGGGTAGGTGAAGATACCATTCCTGAGTGGTTTCAGGGTTGTGATATGAAGTCATTAAAAAATGATACTGTCCTCCTAGTACTTTATCAAGTATTATCAGCGCCGAATTATTTATTAAACACTAGGAATTGGATATAAGTTCTCCATAACCACAGTGATAGGTAATTGTCTTGCATCTTCTTATAGTAATGAGAAAAAGGCTACAGGGTGGGAGAGTTACCTGAGATTGACATAGAATGTCTATCACCCTTCTTGCTTTTCTGCATTTCCTGCATTCCATAGGGGAAGACCCTCAACTAGAGTGGTTAGGATCTGAAGTTGCCAAACCGGTCTTAGAAATTACTCATAAGAACCAAATGTAGCCTAAAGAACCAAATGCAGCCTAAACGATTCATTACATTAAATCTATTGTTCCCAGGGCACTAAGTAAAATTGCGACGCAAGTAAATGTTCCCACATCTTTCCCTTTCTCTCGTTTCCTCTTTCTGATTTTGCTGTTACCCCCTATCCCTTCAGGAAGATAAGACCACCGCCCCCCCCCCCCCCATCTTCTATCTTTGTTCATTAGGCTTCTTTGCCTTGAGGCTGATCTCAGCCAGGTATAATCTTAATTAAATCAGTTGATGCTATTGTGTGAAATGCTGTTTGATTCGGCCCTTTCTGGAATATTTGTGTGTGGCAGGAAATGTCTATAAACCAAAAGTATCCAAATGTTTGATTTTGCTTGCCTGGGGAAGTGGGCAGACTATTGTTGAGTAAGAGAGTAACTTGGTGTGTATCCTCTGCAGTGGAAATTTTTTGAAGAGATTCAAAGCCAGGGAGTGACTTGCAGAAGAGGCCAAGAGCCTATATTAGGATGACAGTAGTAGATAACAATAATAAAAGTAGTTAACATTTATATATAATATTAATATGTCAGGCGTTCCCTTTCACATTCTATTAACCGATTTATTTATTTATTTATTTTTAAAAATATTTTATTTATTTATTTATTCATGAGAGACACAGAGAGAAGGCAGAGACATAGGGAGAGGGAGAAGCAGGCTCCTCACAGGGAGCCTGATATGGAACTTGATCTTGGAACTTTGGGATCACACCCTGAGCCAAAGGCAGAGGCTCAACTGCTGAGCCACCAGGAGTCCCTCTATTAACTGATTTAATCCTTACTTTATAAGAGTCTTATGAAGTATGTACTCTCATTATTCCTTCTTTACAAATGATAAAACTGAGGCACAGGGAGATAAAGAAAGTTGTCCATGACCAGGAAGTGGAAAACCTAGGTTTGAAACAAGTTTTGGGGGGCATTCCGGGTGGCTCAGTGGTTTAGCGCCGCCTTCAGCCCAGGGTGTGATCCTGGAGTCCCTATGTGGAGCCTGCTTCCCTCTGCCTGTGTGTCTCTGCCCCTCTCTCTTTCTCTCTCATGAATAAATAAAATCTTAAAAAAAAAAAAAACAAGTTTGGGTGTAGAGTTCGTGCTCACAACCTGTCTCATGATTGAGATACATGGATATATGCAGGATATTTTTTGGAGGTAGAATCATCAGGACTTAGTGATGTATTGGATGCAGGGAGGGAGAAAAAGAGCAAAAGAGAATAAAGATAGTCTTGGTTTTCACCTGAGCAACTGGGTGAATTACATAGAACTATGAAACAAAATGCTGGCTATTAAGATGGAGAAGACTGGGAGAAGAATAGGTTTAGTGACAGATGTAGGAGTAAAAGGAATATAAAAAAATTCCATTTTAGCCATGTTAATTTTGAGATATCTGTTAGACATCCAGATGGAATTGTCAGGTCTGGAACTTAGAGATGTTTGAGTGAGCAGTCAAAATTTGGATTTTGTCAACACATAGATGGCCCATGAAGCCTATGGGACTGGATTGAATCCTAGCATATAGAGAAGAAAGCCTACAAACAGGACTTGAGGAATTCCAAGGTAAATGCACAGTTCTTTGTAAGGAAGAGAGTATGGGTTTGGTATTGGAAATATTGGAAGAGTTTCTTCAGGTTTTCTGATTGTTTCCTTTTTTTTTTTTTGATTGTTTCCTTTTTTATATCCAGTCTGCTGATAAACGCATTGAAGGACATCTTTATTTCTGATATTATGTTTTTCTTTTCTAACTTTTTCTTGTGCCTCTTTTGGTAGTTTCCATCTCTGCCCAAATTCCTCATCTACACATGTATGTTGTCTGCCTTTTGCACTAAATACTTTAATATCTTAACCATAGCTATGTTTATCTTTACATGCCTGTTTCATAATCCACAATCTCAACATTTCTGGGACTTATCCTGCTGACTCCTTTATATCTTGATGTTAGGTCATTTTTGTCTTGTGTTTTACGTGTATTGTATTTTTTTAAATTGAATTTTGGTCATTGTATGTAAATGCTAGAGACCAAAGTAAATAGTATTGATGATCTGAAATGGGCACACCTCTTTTATCAGCCCATTAATGTGAACGTGAAGTCAGTCTAGTCGAGAGATGAGCTGGCTTTGTTTTTTTGTTGTAGCCATTGCTACTTTTGATACCCAGCTGGAAATTCCAATTCCAGGAGTGCTCAATTGCCATTGTCTCGGGCTTTGTGTAGGGCCTGGTTTGCCAGAGGGCCTTTCTCAGTATTCCCATTCCACTGTCTGCTTCCAGCAAGTCCTGTGTCCCTGAGCCTGTGGATGTGTCTCTCTGCCTTTTCTCTTCCACTATAACAATAGTAAATTGCTGTTTCTTACTGTTACTCATTGCCGGGCTCCTGGTAGGAACAGAGTGATTTCTTGGTTCTGCTGCTCCAGTGTCCGTATTAAGCAGGGCTTACGCACCTTTGCCTCAGGAGTGAGTACTTTGTCTCGATACTCCCGCCCCACCTCCATTGGCAGTTGAACTTTGCCTTTATTAGTGGTAGGGCCCCCATGTCCCTGGATTCTCTGTCCCATGCCCAGCAGCGGATGGTGTTTGTACGTCTCTTTAGCAGTGCTGAGGTTTTCCTAAGACAGGACCAGGGAGGGTTTCTTGCCTTTCTCCTAGACATAGACAGCTTTTGCCTCAAATGAGAGAAGGGTCCATGCATAATTCCGGCATATTCTGCCTCTCTGTATGGTCACAACCTACATTCCTGACCCTGTGAGGGAAGGCTTTTGCAGGTCTCCTGCCCTTGTGTTTTCTCTTGAGCACCCAGTGGATGCCTGTAAGGAAGAAATGATGAGTGGTTATTATCTCTTCTCTCAGGTTTGCAGATCCAAAACTATCACATTAGCTCCTACCAAACCTTTAAGAATTGGTTCACAATCACATTGTTTTCTTCTCCTGCCCTTTGCTGGCAGTCATCTCTTGCTCCTGTGCTTTGTGAACTGTCAACCATCTCATTTCTCCTCCTCTCTCCTCAGAAGGACTTTTCAGCCTTTGAAATTCAGTTCACTTGGTTGCCTCGCAACCTCAGCTCTCTAATGAACTAAAAGAAAAAAAAATCATAATTTTTGTAGATTATCGGGCTTTTTCTAATACTCATCATGAAGCGTGATGATGTTCTCTTACTACTTTTAACATGCTAAATTGAAACAGAGCCTAAGTTGAAGGTCTAAGTGGACCCTGTTGTCCCCTTCCTTTAAAAGCCCCGTCTACTTCCCCCTTGCCTTCAGGGGAAGGCTTTAACCCCCTGAGCCTAGCCTGCCAGCTCTCTGAGACCCGCCCTCTGTCCATCTCACCAGCCTTACCTTGCACTGCAGGTACAGGGACCTTTATAGTTCACATCTGAGCAAATCAGAAATGTCGTAGAATAAATGGTCTATTTGTGGTTTTTGTTTATTGGTGCCTAAGAATCATCTTCCAGCCTTTAATGAGTGTTTCCTCTGTCTAAGATGATTTAGGATTTTGTTATTTCTCTTCTGTGTATTTAATCATAGATTGTAGTTTTGTGTAAGCAGCATAAGTGTTTATGTAAGTGAGGAAGGAAAGATCCAACAAGATATTATTTACAAATTAGTTCAGTTATTGATGCTGTTGCTCTTGGCTGCTGATTAAGATTGGCAAGAAAATCAAATTGTTCCCTAATAGGTCTTGAAATCCTCATTTTTATCTGCCAAATCCTATAGCAAATAGGAGACAGGTGTGTCATTTATTCAGCATTTCACAACCAAGTGTGTCCAGGTTGGTGTGCTGCTAGGTATTGACTCTCCCAAAGTGGGTTGTCCTCTGCCACGAGCAGCTCCCTCCCTTTATCGGAGATGCTGTACAAAACTGATACTTGTCATTTTCTATATGTGCCACAGTATAGAAAAGTTTGGGAAGCACTGAACTCTGGATGATTTCTTATATCCTTCCCCTGAACTATTATGACTATTCATAGGTTCAGACTAATGTAGTTGCAGTATATTTGTAATAATTATCAAATGATGAATATGTGCCAGGTACTTTGCTAACCACTTTATTACCTGTGTCCTCATTTCATGCTCAAACCAATCCTGTGAGGGAGTTGGAATCATCTGAGATGCTTACCCAAGCTCATACAGTGAAGTGGCAGAGCTGGAACATAAAGTCAGATTAAAAAGTCCTACTTTCTGGGGCACCTGGGTGGTTCTGTTAGTTAAGGGTCTGACCCTTGATGTTGGCACAAGTCATGATCTTAGGGTCATGAGATGAAGCCCAGCCCAGAGTTGGGCTTCCACTGAGCATGGAGTCTGCTTGTCTTTCTCCCTCTCCTCTTCCCCGCCCCCCTCCACTTGTGCTCTCTCCCTCTCTGTCTCTCTCTCTCCAATAAATAAATAAAATCTTTTTAAAAAGTCCTGCCTCTTAATCTTTATGATTTATTCCCTACATTATTAAATTATCTGCACCAGAAATGGTTCATGATTTCTTCTCATGATTTTCCTATACTCGAGCTTTGGGTATTTTCTGATAGGAAATAGTTTCTCATGACTATATTAATGGGTTCTTCTGATAGCAGATTATTGGAAAGTAACCTATTTAAAAATTGTTTTTTTTTTTTTTTTTTGTCAAATGTTATGGGAAAAATAGATGCCTCTCCAGTTACCTAACCTTTTCCCGGCACTGAAGAGGGAACTGGCACCCAGCAATAATAGCTGTTAGCACATGGAAGGCAAAGCATATTGAAATATGTGTGATGCAGAGCAGGACAGTGGCTGCCCAGTGTTAAGGAAGTGCTCAGGTTGAGACATGCAGACTTTCTTGATTCGTTCATGAAGTGATAATGGTCATTATCTTATTGAACACAGTAGCATGAAAACCTCAGAGAGCAAACGAGTCCCTGGGTACTGAAGTCAGTTATTTGAAATTAAAGTTCAATAGTAAGGTAATCTGATTGCATCAATAAGTCCTTGTGACCTTAAGGAGGATTCTGAATGCTGAATAATACTCTTTCATCATCTTTCACGTGGCATAGGACGCTGAGAACCTAATAGCAGGAGAGGTCTTTTGCTACTCTTTTGGCTTTAGTATGAGATGTAATGAATGCTTTGTTTGGAATTAAAATATTTATGTTTTTCTCTCTATACTAGGTTGGTGATGTAGTAGAAGTACAGGCAGACGAAACCTTCCCCTGTGATCTTATTCTTCTATCATCCTGCACTAGTGATGGAACCTGTTATGTTACTACAGCCAGTCTTGATGGGGAATCCAATTGCAAGGTAATGGAAAGTAAACCTTGCCTAAACATTTTGAGCTCAGGATAGTTAATCATACAGTACTGCTTCCCACTGCCCCCAGTCTTTTTTTTTTTTTCCTATTTGTGCAAGTTTTGTATTTGAAGGCAGCTTTTATGTAATTGTGTTTGAACTTCCGATCCAAGCAATTACTCAACTCTAGGGAAGAGGTTGGTGTTCGGTGAGGAAAATCCATGCCCCAGATAAAAGCCACTACATTTTTTGTAGCACTGCTTCATTTATTATTGACATACCCCATTTGATGTTTTATTTTGGCTTTTTAAAATGAATGTCATTAGAGGCTTAAACTATGGAACTATAAAAATAACTTACATGTACTCTGTTGATCTATTTTTATTTTGAAAGTGATGAATATTTTCTTTAAAAATGTCTATTCATGGCATATAGAAACTCTACCTTGGAGTAGTTTGATTGCTTTTTTTAAAAAAAAAAACCTTAGGGTTTTATTTGGCAAATGTTTGTTTCATTGCAACTGGGAAGAATTATAAATGAGCTAAAGTGAGTTTGCTCATATTGGAGGATAACTTACTTCCGTGGTACTTTCTAGCAGTTAGTTCTTGGCCCTTGTCCAGAGCTCCACAGGGCATGGAGATGCATCCTCTATATGCAGTCTTTAAGGAAGGGCACTAATGTGCTCACCTCTATGTGTATCCTTGAGGGCTTTTCTCTGCTTGTTAATTCCATCTGGAGTCGAGAACCAGGAATCAGTATGTGAAACAGGAACTGAAATGCCTGTTGGATGACTAATTCTGTACTTCAAGGGCATGGTGATGAACTAGTGCACTTAAACTGTTCAAAAACAAAGTTAAATTTGAGGAAATGTCAAGATAAAAATCAAGAAATCTACCTAAAGATTCCCTAATAAGGAAGAAAAGTTGTTTAAAGGAAGAAAGCCTTTAAGTGATTTCTTTTTTCAGTTAAGTTGATCTGATCAAATCCACTAAAAGTACATAGGTCTTCAGAATCAGGGGATAGTTTTAAATATAGCTCAGGCAGTTCCGTAATATTCCCAAAAGAGCATGCAACATCTTTCCCTTCTGCGTAAGTGGTACAGTCTTGGAGTCTGTGTTAGCCCTCTTTTGATAATTTATAAATGGGTTTATTGGAACCTGCCTTGAGTTCTGAGTAAATCAAGTGCATGGTATACTCTAGTATTCTTTCTGACTAAAGCAAGACACATCCTATCACTGTTCTTCATATGAAATGTAACGTCTTTGAGGATTTTTTTAGATCATTTTTTGATCATTTTTAAGATCACTAATTATGCTATTTGTGTAATGAAACTAATGAATTTTTTCTTCCTATTGGCAAAATGTTAGGCTTCTTATGACACAGAGGGTTACTAATGCTCAATTCATATGTTTACATTGATATCACCATAGTCTATGGTGAACAAAATAATAGGTCTCAGTTCTATAAATAGAAGAAAAAGTAAATGGATTAAATTTTTCATTGGGTTTTCAGTTAAGGATATGCATGCTACAAATGGAATTCTCTCTGCTGTCACTATCAGGAAAAGCTTTTAGTTTTTTCATTATCTTTGAATCCCTTTGCAGCAGGGTTATCTTTCTAATTATTTGTAATATATTTGAGGAATAATAATACCGTAAAATTTAGTTAGTGGGAAATGTGCATCAATATTTGTATTATGCTGCCAGAGCCTCTTACCAAAACATACTGTGTTCCTGGAATAAGGTGGGTGTACAATTATGAAAAGAATCACTTTTTCTTGTTTTTGCTTTTTCTTCTGCTTTCATCTAGACACATTATGCAGTACGTGATACCATTGCACTACATACAGCCGAATCCATTGATACCCTCCGAGCAGCAATTGAATGTGAGCAGCCTCAACCTGACCTCTACAAGTAAGAATCACCTGGTTTCGTTTTACAGCTGTCTAATAGTCTGTTGACTCTGCTTCTCCTTGCCACCAGTATTGCAAAGAAACACCCACCACTTAGCAGCCCTCCTTCATTCGTGTTTTTATGAGCTGTTCTTCCCTTCTGGCGGGGAAATGAATCAAATCAGCCTTGTTCACTACCAGCCTAAGATAAATCATTGTAGGTCCAGACACCTTACTTATGATTTTTCTTTTATTTTTGTTATTTGTAAACATAACCATCTATCAAATTTTAAGGTTGTTATCCCATAAGGCTGATCTATCAGATTCATGCATTAATCAGAGTTCATTAAGACAAAAATAAACCACTGTATCATCCCACATGAGGATGAGGATATGAGAGAGAGGAAGGGGATATGGGGGCCATGCACTATCCTTTTTTATGATGATCATGATGAACTGAGTATTGCAAATAGGCTGGTTTTTTGTCTACAGTAAACAGTTAAGTGAGGGAGCCATGAAATTATGTAATTTCCTCTATTTTACTATACTTAGGCTTTCTGGAGTAGATTTGCTGATTAACAGTCATTGTGGGTTGTCAAAAATTTGGCATTTGATTTTTAAGACTGGTTAGTTTGGTTGATTAGAGCATGCTGTTAATGAGGGTAGAGTAACAAGTTTTATCCCCGCGTGGGCCAATTAATCTCATTCTATGCCCTGTTACAGATGGCATCAATTACCCATGCCAGGCATCTTGTTAATGAATACTGTTGGTCATAACGGGAGACCAAATGGTTGGATGTGGCTTAACACCAACGCACAGTAGTGGAAAAACAAAGTGTTTGTTCCTACTATGAGAACAATGCCTTCCCTGCTTCCCATCATTCCTCTTTTCTTACTTCTGTATCCACCTTGATAGTAGGAAGTGGGACCATAAAACAGCTGTTCCCTGCCTTCAAGGAGCTCAGAGTTTGCAAGGCAGTTAAAATATTTATTAGAGCTAGGCTAATAGAATAAAAGGCCCATGGAATCACAGAAAAAGGAGTGACTAATTCTGCCCATGTTAGAGCCTAATATACATTTTTGCATGTTTATATGGCAACTCCTACATTTTTCAAAGGGGAGTTTTAGGGCAAGGAAGGTTATTCCTGATTTCTCTGGACTAGATTGAGTGCCCTTGCTTCGTGTCTTCAGAATACCTGTACTTCTACCACCCTCATGGTGACACTGTACTTGCCTGTTAACCTGTTTGCCTTTAGTGGAAGGAATATATCTTTCTGGCTTACTAATGTGTCTCCAGCACCTACCACAGTACTGGCACAATGGAGATTATGTGGTGATTAAATGAGCAGATCATCATACTTAATGTATCTAATAATAATGGTTCAGCTTTTCTGAAAAACAATGATAATGCAAATTATAAAATACTCACAACTCTCTTGTTAAGGAAAGTTAGGCCTTTTTGCCGCATTTTTGAGAAACACAGATTATCATGTGCCCAGCCATATTAAGTGATCAGATCAAGCTCAGTATTGAGACCAGCTGAAAGACACAGGCTGGAAATTTCCAAAATGGCAATCAAATGTTTGCTTTCTAAGACTAATGCGGTGGTTCTCAAAGGGTGATTTTGGGTCAACAGCAGCATCCACTGGGAACTTGTTGGAAATGCAAATTCTCACTTGAACCATAAGCTTGGGGATGGGGCTCAGAAACCCCCAGTTTAATAAGCACTCCAGCAAGTCTGATGCATATACAAGTGAAAGAACCACTGAACCTAAGGGTTTTGAAAGTAGTGTTTTAGCACCAGAAACCTTTCTTCATATGAATCTAAAATAGAGGTTAATTATTTATATAACATATACATGAACAGTGATGTTGTGTGCATGCACAATGCCCACTAGAGTTTAAAAATCGATTGAAAATTTTTATTTCTTATAATCCATAATATTATTTTAAAAATCATATGAAAATGTCATGCCTCTTCAGCATAACTCTCCTCCCCCCTTCAGAAACATAATGGCTTTTTGTAGTTCATTCGGTCTTAAATCTTTGATATGATTTGTATTTTGATTCATTCCCATTTTTGTGGCATATAGATTTTACCTTGATAAGGAAGACACATTTGCCATTATGTTCTGTTTTGCAGGTTTGTTGGGCGAATCAGTATCTATAGTAATAGTCTGGAGGCCGATGCCAGGTTAGTTTGTTGTTCCTTCAATCTGCCCTTTCCTGGAGGAGGCGGGTATATGTCCCTTTAAAGCCCATTAAATACCCCAGTACTGTTCTTTATAGAAAGGGATGTAAAGGTTAATAAACCTGGATTAACTATCAGGTAACTAGCCGGTATCCCAGTAGTGAGTCTTAAGTAACTAACCTTGGGATTGATAGGGCCTCTGAGTGTGGATGGAAGTGATGCTGAGGGTTTCCAGAATCACAGCGCTCCAGGCACTTGGGCTCATGCTCCCAGATCTGTTCTGGGCTCTGTGCTCTTTGGTCCTGGTTGTACAGTGACAGACTCTACTGGAAGCATACCTGGAGAACGGTGGCTAATGGAGAGTAATTGAGGGCTAAGGTGGTAGAGTGAAAGCTGAGAGAATTACCTAGACTGAAGTAAAATGAAAAGCTAATCATTTATAATAAAGCAATTTATATAAAAAGGGATGTTTTCTTCCCTCTTCTATCATCCAGTTAATTACCTCGATTTTCCCACTTGCCCTTTATAGCCATGCTCAAAAGGAATTTAAATGCCAGATGCCCAATGACTGCCCAAAAGATGGGTTTACTCTCTCTAAATATGTCAGTGTGGCTTTCCCACCTTGACGGTTGCTTTCCCAGTCTTTTATTTGTCACCTTTTCTTCCTGTTTCTCACTCTCTGGGACTCAGAATCCTTTTCTCTCTGTGTGCACCTCGTTACCTCTGTGTGTTGCTGGCTGCTCCCGTGCTCTGCTTTCCATCTGTGCTGTACCCTCAAGTCGATTCAGAGGGAAAGCTCTTTCAGCTCATCCTGTGGAGGAAGCATAGGATAGAAGTGGAAAGATACATTCTGAACCCCTGGGAGATAGATGTGTTAGGGCAAAATAGGTCCCCAGAGTTGATGATGCTGTATTTATTGGGCTGTTTGGATAAGCTGTGTTCATTTTTTTATTTAGGTCTTTGGGACCTGAAAATCTCTTGTTGAAAGGAGCTACACTAAAAAATACAAAGAAGATATATGGTGAACCATTTTTAAGATTTATTTATCAGAAATATGCTTTGTAAAGCCTGTGCATAAATAGTGCATGTTAAAAATTGGACATTGCAGATAACTGCCACTCAGTCTAAGCCTATTTTTAGGTGGTAGGCATTTATAAGATGGTAAACAAGCTTACTTTAAGTATGACAAATATAGTATGTAGAATTAAAATGATCTTATAAATGATAAGTCTAGTCACACTAAGGTTTAGAATACCTACTTCTATAGATGGAAAAAATGAATAGATCCAACTTGCTGGGGAGGTGGTTGGCAGTCAGACTTGTAACCTAGTTTTCATTGTATTCTTTTATTCCTTAGGAGTTGCTGTTTACACTGGGATGGAAACCAAAATGGCTCTGAACTACCAAGGGAAATCTCAGAAACGTTCTGCTGTTGAAAAGTTAGCATGCACCACAATTTTTTTAGTAGGGATTGAACTGTGAAATAGTTACTTTTTAGTAATTCC
This sequence comes from Canis lupus dingo, assembly GCF_003254725.2. Taxonomy (NCBI): domain Eukaryota; kingdom Metazoa; phylum Chordata; class Mammalia; order Carnivora; family Canidae; genus Canis; species Canis lupus. The sequence continues at coordinate 110,265,610 of NC_064281.1, read as the reverse complement.
GAATAACAGCCAGCACAAAAAACAACATCAATTATAATAGCAGCTACCACACTGAGCACTTTTTATGTTCCAGAATTGTGCTCAGTGATTTGTATGTCTGGTTTGGTTTAATCCTCTGAGCAGCTCCGCAGAGTAATTCGTGTTAGCCTGTCTGCTTCACAGATGAAGAAATGGTCTCCGAGATAAGTGACTTACCTAAGCTTGTGTCGCTATTCAGGGGCAAAGTTTAGTTGAAATATAAATTTATTCCCTTTTGCTGCTGGATAATGGTTTGGGTTCCTCTGGTGGCTGTGTGTAAGGAAGTTCAACAACATAGATAATAGTCTCCTGCTAGATCTAGCCAATTGCTATGGCATGGACCTCACTGTGTTGTTACCATGGATATCCATGTGTCAGTGACAGCCTTTCAGATTCAAAGAATCCATACTAGATTTGAGGATTTCACATTTGCTCCCCCACCCTCTACTGCAAACCCTTAGGATTTCGGGAAATGGAAACAACCTACTCTTTCTGTAAGGGTTGAGGTGTAGGTACTGTGTATGCATGTGTGTTTCCAGTCGCTTTTTGGGAGCCTTATTATTTTAAAAGAAAGTGTGTGAAGCTAGTCAGCCCCTGCACTTTGGGGAGCATTGGTGACCAACAAACAAGTCAGGGCTAGCTTTTCTATTTCACCACCTGAGAATAATGCTTCTGCAGTGATAACTGAGGTTCATACATACAGGCTTGTGCTGTGGTTACACATTGTACACAGGAGAAGCTTGAGGAAACTGAACAGTTTAATTTATACGTGGTTGATATTTTAAATAATTGTATAGCTTTTAAATCCACAATATCCTATTTTTCAGATCCATTAATGCCTTCCTGATCGTGTATTTATTTATCTTACTGACCAAAGCTGCAGTATGCACTACTCTAAAGTATGTTTGGCAAAGTACTCCCTATAATGATGAACCGTGGTATAATCAAAAGACTCAAAAAGAGCGGGAAACTTTGAAGGTAATCCGTTTTATGCCGAAACTTTTAACTCTTGTTAAAAATTTTAACTAGCATTTTGTGACCAAGGCCACCCTTAATTGAAATGTTGCTCTGATAATGATACCTTTTGCTAACTTCCTGGTTTTCTCTTGGTTGTATGGTAGCCCTAAGCTATTAGATACATAAGAAGTTTTATAGTATTTTTTTTCTTTTACTTTAGGCACCTGTGCTTATTTTTAGCTCTTTAGTTAAGAGTTTTAAACAACTGAGCAAGAATCACTGACACATGACTGTATATGAGCTTGTGATACATCATGATAGGAACATAAAAAATATGTTCAGGTGCCTACATAGAAACTTTGATCCTACATTCATATTGGGAGAGGGCAGAGAATTTAAGGAAGTGAAAACGTGTTAAGTCAGAAGGTACTTTACTGAAGAATAATGATAAAATTGAGGGTATTTTTAAATGTTCTTTTCATGTACTGTGATAAGAATTTTGGCCAACGGTATAATATCATTAGGAAGTTTTCTTTGTAGCAACAGCAGTGCTTTTGGCATTGAAATTAAAAAAGTTAATTCTTTATTTTGTTCTTGTTTGATAGAACTGTGCATCTAATCAGCATGAACTATTTCTTTTGTTTCAGGTTTTGAAAATGTTCACTGACTTCCTGTCGTTTATGGTTCTGTTCAACTTTATTATTCCTGTATCCATGTATGTCACAGTAGAAATGCAGAAATTCTTGGGCTCCTTCTTCATTTCATGGGATAAGGACTTTTATGATGAAGAAATTCGTGAAGGAGCCCTGGTTAACACATCAGACCTTAATGAAGAACTTGGTCAGGTTAGAATGCATTTTTACTTAAGTTAATATAATGAAAGTATCTCTTCTTGTACTCTGGATTACCAATTTATGTGAAAATTTCACATTTGGAAATGGGATTCAGGGGTGCCTGGGTGGGTCAGTCAGTTAAGTGCTAGCCTTTGGCTTGGGTCCTGGGATTGAGCCACACGTCGGGCTCCCTGCTCAGCGTGAAGCTTGCTTCTCCCTCTGCCTCTGCCTCTCCCCCAGCTTATGCTCTTGCTCACTCTGTCAAAGAAATGGAAAAAATCTAAAAAAAAAATGTGATTCAAATATTCCTTTATGCAGGCGTGTAATGAAGACAAGCAATGTTCTCATAGCTGAAACATTAATTATTTTGCTGACATTTTTGAGGAGTATCCCGATATATATTCAATTAAATGTTACAGAAATTTTCTTTAAAACTCACCTGGCGATGTAGTTAGATTATAGTTGTTTTTTTTTTTAAAGCTTTTATTCACTTATTCATGAAACACAGAAAGAGAGAGAGAGAGAGAGAGAGAGAGAGAGAGGCAGAGACACAGGCAGAGGGAGAAGCAGACTCCATGCAGGGAGCCCGCCATGGGACTCGATCCCAGGCCTCCAGGATCAGGCCCTGGGCCGAACGAAGGTGGCGCTAAACCACTGAGCCACCCAGGCTGCCCAGATTATAGGTTATTGCTTTGGAACACATACATATAGTTATTAGTCTCCATCACCATCTGTTACCATTTGGTGCTAGATGATGGGGTAATAAATAAAACTATTTTATAAGTGCATTTTGTTCCATAAACAAATTTGACCAGAGTTGTCCTATTGACATTTTCTTGGTACATTTCTGATCAGACAGGAGACGTTCCTAGTAAAAGCAGGGTTGTTTATTCGAGGGCAGGAATCTAAACGAAGGCACAGTGTGAGGGCATGTACTCCTGAAAATGCTTTTTTGCTTCATAATACCAGTGCAGCCCGGCTGTGGCCTCATTTCTAACCCAGGTGCGTTTGTTTTGCAGTGCAGTGCAGTCTTGCTGTAATTCTTCACATGATGACTTACCGGTATTGAGAAAGTTTCTCCCTTTGTCTGAATTTACTGTGTGTCGTGTAATGATCTTCACAAGCTGAGGGAATTTCTTGGCTCTCCTTTAATTCTCATGGTATTTAGAATGTCAAGGCTGTGGAAATGTCATTTCTATGACTGGGAGATGCAAATGCAGTGAATGGAACTGTGCGGCTGGACCAGGGCCTCACACTTGTCTGAAATGGTGCCGAGTTGCATCTACGCCTCACAACTGTCTTCCTGAATGTAGCCCCCTGCCCCACTGCCCTCACTCCTTCTGTTCTTTACCCAGTCTTGCCTGGACCCAGGCACCATCTTAACAAGTACAGTTACAAGGGTGAAAGGACACTCCAGATATCATTTTGTGGAGACCTGACTGCAGGACTCCAGCATCCCAGACTGTGGAATCTGCATCCCACAGAGATACTGAGTCACTGAGGATAGAATAAGACATGAATGAACAAATGCTTTTTCCCTTAGATATTGTTCCCAGAAGATTCTTTTGAAGGTGACTTCAGCTGCCGCAGCTCACCTTACTTACCCTTTTGAAACCAGAGGTTTTTATCCAGGAACAGAACTGTCTGAATAGAAGGACTTGAGTCCCAATAAAAATAGCCATCTGCGACATTGTTGCATGAAAACAAAAACTGAGTTACAAGCCCCCTCTGGTGAACTTTCCCAGGTGATTTAGTTGAGGAAATCTTGCCTATTCTTAGATCCAATGCTTGGCTCTTGGATTCACCTACCAAGGGATGAACGTGGCAATAGCCCCAGGACACTGCAGATAGAATGGCCGTCATTCTGCATGTGGCTCCTAATGCTCAGTAGAGATAGGCGGGATATCCGGGCCAGGTGCCACTAAATGAGATGCTTTTGTCTTTCAGGTCCCCACCTCGGCAAATTCCATGTCACCTATAGGAATGTAATCTTGTTTCTATCATCCAGGCTGTATTCACACTGCACAAAGTAAAGTAGTGTCTTGGGTAATGATCTGGTAAATTTGATCAGTGAAAAGAAACTACAGTTTTCATTTCAGCCGCCACTTCTTTCCCTTACCAAAACCTGCCTTGCTGGGTGTGATTGTCATTTAGTCAAATCGCTTACTTAATAGCCAGACCACCACTTTAGTTTATATGGTATAAAAACAACTTGCCTTCATTATCAGCTTATATGTGAGGAAACTACCTGAATGAAAATGCAAAGAAGTCTTCAAATAGTTTCCTAGGCCGTTTAGCATTCAATGGACCAGTACACACAAAATTAAGTGTAACCAGTTTTCCTCCTTGATGAGTCATAATTTCAGATCCGTAGGACTTTTTATGTTACAAAAAGTAGTGTCAGTTAGTTCCCATCAATACCATTGCAGATACTTGCTTAATGTCTTGTAAAATGACCCACACTGAGTGGTGCCTGGATGTCTCAGTCAGTTTTGAGCATCCGACCCTTGGTCTTGGCTCAGGTCTTCATCTCAAGGTCATGGGTTTGGGCCCCATGTGGGCTCCGTGCTGGGCGTGGAACGTACTTACAAAAAAAATGACCCATGCTGATATTTAAAAAACATAAAGCTTTGTAAGGACAGTGTTTGACTTGAGAAACAAAAAAGAAGTGGGAGTGCCTGAGCAGTCAGTTGAGCAACTGACTCTTGGTTTTGGCTCAGGTTGTGAGATCGAGACCCATGTTGGGCTCTGTGCCTAGCATGAAGTCTGCTTGAGATTCTCCCTCTCCCTCTGCCCCTCCCATTCGTTCTGTCTGTCTGTCTGTCTCTCTCTCAATCAATCAGTCTATCTTAAAAAAAAAGAAGTAGACTGCTCAGTTCAGTTGGAAAAGAATGGAGTCCTTGATGATCAAGCATCAGTCTTTTAGGCAACTAAATGGTTTCAGCTCATCTTGAGGCTATTTTGGTGTAGCCTCCTGCTTGTATCCCCTTCAAGTCTTTCAGCTATGCCTAATGGTGTGTCTGGGTATACACTCTGATTCTAGGAATTCAGTCCAGCTGTTATGTATTGAACTTAACCTGTATATGAAGAATATGTTATTAAGAATGAGATTATTACTACAGAGTAAATGAGAATAAATAAGAAACCCTCAAGTTGATCACCATTCAGTTAAGGAACGCACATGTTGTGCCTAACTATGGCAATGTGATCATAATTGATCAGAAAAGTAGGGCATGTGAAATGATGGAAAGAGTCCACTACTGTGTGATTTTGGTCATATCAACAGCAATGACAGTCCGCGTCTATATGATACCTTATTGTTTATAAACATTTATTATTGTGCTTTATTTTCCAGACTTTACAGCCTTGTGCAGCAGGCCTGGTCAATTAAGGTTAATATTTAAAGTTTACAGAGATGAGAATTTTTCAAGGTAACAGAGTTAGTAGGTGGTGAAGCCAAGACACCAACCCACATGTTCTATTAGGTTGAACGATATGAAAAATTTTGACCTACAAAATAGGCATTTCCATGCATTCATGAACCTTTAGTTCAGGGCTCTTTTTACCCTAGAATAGCTGTCTCACTTTAGGCTTTGCATCCATGAAATGATGGGTTTGAGTTTGCTAATAGAGAAAGAGTCTTTCCAGTAGGCTCAAAACCCACTAGCCTGTTGAGAGTTAGGCAAGCAGCAGCCTCTCACTCTTTAGCCCTCCTCCTTCAAATATAAGAATACTCTTTAGTAACAGCTGACCTTCTCCTTCCTCCTTCTGTCAAATATAGGGCACTTATTAGAAATGCACATTACCTAGCCCCGCCCCAGAGCTGCTGAATCAGAAACTGGGGAATAGAGGCCAGAGATTGGAGTTTTTAGCAAGTGCTCCAAGTGAGTGTGATGCACGCTATGATTTGATAATTACTGTGCTAGGGTATAGTTTGGTGGCCTGTACCTGTAAAATTTATTGTATGCAGATCCATACTGCACAAAATGTTATATATAGGGAAACAGTTGCACTGTGTATATTTTTAAACCACCACCTTTGACATTTATAAAAGATTTCTAGATAGGGAAATGCTCCTCCAAGTGTAGGAGGTGTAGTAATCCAGGACCACCTTCAGGGGAGAATGAAGGTAAATAATTTTGATCAGGAAAACAGCCCCACAGAGTTTTATTTTAACTGGAAAAATCTAGATGATACAGGAATAATACCACTTGGATTAATTTAAAGAGAGAATTCAAACTTGGCTGGCTAACAGAGCAAAAAAAGGAAGATTGAAATGCTATATTTGTGCCAGTGCTGCTACCGTGAAAAGCTTTGAAAAATAATTAGAAAGCAAGTACTGCTGGAGTTCATCTCTTTCTCCCTTACATAATGAAAACCTTAATCTTGTGCTTATGCTTGTTCCTGTCAGCCCATAATTTTAACTATTTAAGCATAAATTGCCAAAAAGGAAGATAAAATTGTGGGTTTCCAAAAGCCAGATGTTATAAATAGAAGAGATAAAAACTGAGATAAAATGGAAATGCTCAAAATGGTTTATTTTGCATGGAGAATTTATTTCATAGCTTATTTTTTCCATTATTTATGAAAGTATGCTCATATTATACTCTTTTGCTTATATTATACTTTAACCTGTTGTTATAAACTCTGGGTGTTTTTTAACTTGGGAACTTTTTTCAGGAGTATCTAAGAATATACATAGTATATGGAAAGAAACTTCAATTATGTTTTTGAACATTATAGACTTAATCTGCCTCCTAATTAAGTAACTGATAACATTATTTTCCCTGATTATTATTTTTGTATTCTGGGGTTCTGTCTGCATTATATAACAGTACATTTTACTTCAATCCAGTGTATTCATAGGAAATTTTACTTTTCAAGGAAAAGTTTTGTTATATCCCATTTAATTTAAATTCCTGTCAAATATTGTGTGTGTGGGCAGCCCGGGTGGCTCAGCGGTTTAGCGCCGCCTTCAGCCCAGGGCGTGATCCTGGGGACCTGGGATCGAGTCCCACGTTGGGCTCCCTGCATGGAGCCTGCTTCTCCCTCTGCCTGTGTCTCTGCCTCCCTCTCTCTCTCTTTCTGTGTCTCTTATGAATAAATAAATAAAAATTTAGAATAAAATCAATTATGGAAAATCAAATGTTCTTCCCTGCAAAAAAAACCAAAATATTGTGTGTATATATGTAATAAGTAGTCGGTATATTCTTATTTCCCACTTGGAAAATTAAGGTTTATTTTAGAACCTCTACGTCAAAACAGGTAAGTAATAAATTGAAAGTTTCTTAGTTTGATAAAATAGCCACATTTTTCTTTTCTCTTAATCTTCTGTATTTGAATGTGTCTACCTTGGACGTGTGTTATTACTATTTCAGTGCCTTTTTAAAAAACTAGGGGAACCTGGCTGGCTCAGTCGGCAGAGCATGCAACTCTCGAGTTTGGGGCCAAGTCTGAACCCTACATGTGGTGTGGAGTTTACCTAAAATTAAAATCTTTTTTAAAAATTAAAAAAAGGGATCCCTGGGTGGTGCAGCAGTTTGGCGCCTGCCTTTGGCCCAGGGCGCCATCCTGGAGACCCGGGATCGGGTCCCACGTCGGGTTCCCTGCATGGAGCCTGCTTCTCCCTCTGCCTGTGTCTCTGCCTCTCTCTCTCTCTCTCTCTCTCTCTCTCTCTCTCTCTGTGACTATCATAAATAAATAAATAAAAATTAAAAAATAAAAAATAAAAATAAAATACTTGTTCATTTCCCACTCCTTTCATAAGATTGCTCTTGTAATTACCTGACATGTGATGAGAAGTCTGAGAAAGAGTGCTTTGCTGTGGGTAAGAAAAGAGCCCTGCCTTACAGCTGAATGAAAAATGAATCTCACTGAAGGAGATAAATCTGCCTATGTTTGTGTCCTTGTTTTTAGGTGGATTATATATTTACGGACAAGACCGGAACACTCACGGAAAATAGCATGGAATTCATTGAGTGCTGCATAGATGGGCACAAGTATAAAGGAGTAGCTCAGGAGGCTGATGGACTCTCTGAAACTGATGGACCCTTAACATATTTTGACAAAGCAGATAAGGTGGCATTTTCTGAATTACCATTTTACTTTGAAAAATCAATCTATGTGTGCATGTGTTAACTTCATGTAGTAGAAATGAAGAATCCAGATGCATGACATAGACTTGAGAATGACTACTCATTCTTTTGACTTCTACTTTCTGGTTTCACTAACACCTCTGGAAATTGCAAATAAGTAGAATGTATAGATAGGGAAGATTGGGAGAAATGGCTTTTGGGTAAAAATTTCACTGGCCTGTCCGTATGATCATAATTCTTTATGCTTTGTCTTTGAAAATAATGTGCTGCTCCAAGAACGAAGTCTTTTCAGATCACTCGAATCCCAGGAGTGTCTGAATGTTAAATGAACCCAAGTCTCCCTGCACCTGAGCCATTGCCAGATTCTGAATTAGATCCTGAATGAACTCTTTTAGACCATAAAGAATTCACTGATTTAGTATTAGGTGGCACTACAGTAGCCTGAATGAGTTAACACAGCCCCTAGGGTATGTTAGCTGAGAACCAGGGTTGCCGGTAGGTACAAGGGAGGATATATAGCTCATTTGAGTACTAGGGATTTAGAACTTTCTGCTACTCAGCTTGCTGGAGGTTATAACATTTTCTCACATTAATACCTTTTCTCTGTTCGCTGACTACCAAGTGATCAAAGGGAAAATAATTGAGTCATTTTTCTGTTACTGTTCAACAGAACCGAGAAGAGCTCTTTCTGCGTGCCTTGTGTTTATGTCATACTGTAGAAATTAAAACAAATGATGCTGTTGATGGACCTACAGAATCAGCCAAATTAACTTACATGTCCTCTTCACCAGATGAAATTGCTTTGGTGAAAGGAGCTAAAAAGTAAGCATTTCTGTTATGCTATGTGAATAAATTGAAGAGATCTGTACAGCGTTGTAGCGGTAGTTAACAACACACTTTTTTGCCCTTCGAAATTTGTTAAGAGGGTAGATCTTATGGTAAGCAAGTTCTGTACCGCAAACAGAACACCAGTGGGACACAGAGAAGCTTTGAGAGGTGTGGGATATGTCTCTTCCCTTGCTTGTGGCAGTGACCTCATGGCTGTTTGCATGTGTCCAGGCTTCTCAAATTGCACACATGAAATATGTTTAGTTCTTGGCATGTCAGTCATACCTCAATAAGGCTGTTTTATCAACCCCGAGATACATTATAGAGAAATACATTAGCATTTTTGAAGAGTTAAAAAAAATATGCACTTTTACTTCTGAGAAAGTGAAAACACTGGAGAACCAGGGTTGCTTTTTCTCTGTTTGCTTCAATAACCTTATCTTATAAATATTCTTTAATAAAAGGCCGAACTGCTTTATCTGAAAGTTTGTGAAAAATTCCCCAAACCTAACCAATTAAGACCAAAAAGGAAACGGCAATGCATAGATGTAACTTGCATGACTATTTATGCATGCCAACCAGAAGTCCAAATGTTCATATCGGATTTTGCAAATTATATAACCGTGGCCACTTTTTGCACAACACATGTTATTTCTGAAGTGCTCTCAGCAATTTTGACGTCATTTTGTTACTGACAGTCCTGTTCTACCCTTGAGGCCTGAGATGATTAAGTGGTTAAAAGGTCACCCAATATGTTTGCTACAGAATTGGAATTACAAATTGCCTCTTGATCACAAGTCGTGACTAGGCTTCCACTTCCTCTTTGCTACCCTCTTAGCCATTAAAGGCAAGTCTAGTTATAGACTGAGATTTTATTCCACATAAGAGAGAAAAAACAGTAAACCAAGTATGCAGAACCCCAGGGCAAGGGAAAATTAATTGTTCTTAAGAGATACACAAAGGTCTTTTTGTTGTTTTTGACAGGTATGGGTTCACATTTGTAGGAATTCGGAATGGCCACATGAGAATAGAGAACCAAAGAAAGGAAATAGAAGAGTAAGTAGCACTGTGTGTTTGATGTTTATCACGTCTTAACCCTACCATCAACCTTGGATGGATTTAGGAAGGGCAGCAAAGGAAACTTATTACATCTATAAATGCCTAAGACTCTGCTGTTTCCCAGTTGGAGTTTTACGTAAATATAGTTGGAGTAGAAGATATTTTTCATAGAATAATACAAACTGGGACTTGAGGTGGAAGTTATTCCTATTTGGTTCACATACGGGGCCAGTAGCCTGAATGAGGGTCTGCCTGGACTTTCTTTCTGAAACTTAGATGCCAATTTTAGGTCTCCCAACACAATGCTGCTAGAAAAATCCATAAACACGCATGAGACCTTCTGCCGCCTAGAACGCAGCCAGTCACTCTGGGATTGCAAGCTCGGCCAATCATGGTGGCTTTGGGGCAGAAACTTCGTCTTGTTCTTGGTGCTCAAGTGTGAGCCCCAGGGCATGTCCCCTGATGCACCAGTGTTTTTGGTGTTTTTCCTACAGAGATCCCAACGAACAAAACCACGTTGGGCTTAATAGCAGGTTTTAATTAGGCTCTGTGATTAATTGAATTCCTTCATCTGAACTTGAAATGTAATTACCATATTTGACTTCCATTCTGACCCCTAGCATCTCATGAGACCCACCTCAGAAACCTGTGGTAGGTATAGATGTGTTTGGGGAATGTGCCCCTTTGGGAAGTGATGCTTAGAAGCCAGGCGGAAGGCCCTTTGGCCTGACTCCCAGAAGCCCAGAATCATTATTAGAGTCCAGATTCTAGCCAGTTCACAATAATGCCCCCATCTGGTCAACACCAAATGATAGGCTACATGTAGATCTCTTATTTACTCATATACACATCCCAGAACCAGTGACCTCACTCCCATCAAAAATAGGTTTCATGGTAAATATTTTTAGGTCAAATACTTGCATCCAAGTTGTTTATTGTCAAAATGTATTTCCCCACACTTTTGTAATAATCAACTCTAATTTTTATCCTTCTGCATTCTTTCATCTGATTTACTAGCTCAGCACAAATCTGATCATACCATTCCACTGTCAATGGAGTTCCGTTGCTCTTAGGATAAAATTCCAAATCTCTGCAATGGCTCACAATGTTCTCAGCTCCCAGCCTGTGCTTACCCCTCTGGCTGTGCCCCTATCAACTAAGTTTCAAGCTTTAGTGAACTACTTTGCACATGCCCTTTTCTCTACTCAGAATGCCATGACACCCCTTCTTCATCATGTCACTCCTGCCGAATACAGCCCAGGCACTGCCTCTTCCAGGAAGCCTTCCTTCAGATATCTTCCTTCTGTGCTTTCACATCTTCCCTGTGAGTTCCCTTATGATAGTGTATGGCAGATTGAGAGACAGTCATCTCATTACCCTCTGCTTCCCTTATCACACGATGAGCCTTTGGAGGGAAGGTACTAGGGCAGATTCATGTCTGTTTTCCAGTACGTAGTGTTGTGGTTGACACCTAATAAGCACCCCATTAATGTTTAAAATAATTGGCAGAAGGGCACTATTTCTAGACTCCTCCAAAATGGCCTGGCTGGGCAGCTCTTTGTCTGCCATTCCTATGTACTCACTCTCTCCTTAACCATTTTCAGTAATCTAATGGGAGGATGTAGATCTCCCTTAACCAAAGAGACACAATGGAATGTTCCAGTTGTGCACACGGCCAGCAGCCGTTACCAAAAGGAGAGAACTCTATTCAAGATGTTTCTATGGTTTGTTTTTCCCAGCGTGGTCTAGGTATTTTCTTTTTCTCATTTTTCTCCTCATAAAGGTATGAACTTCTTCACACCTTAAACTTCGATTCTGTCCGTCGTCGTATGAGTGTAATTGTGAAGACTCAAGCAGGTATACATACGTTTTAAAAACTTGACGTTTTTTTCTCTTTCCACTTGTAGATTTGTATGTTGATGAGTTATTTTAAGTAAGGAAAACTTTTCGTGTAGTAATAGATGACTGCCCAAAGTCCTGCAGGGCAGTAACTTCTGTGTATGCCTTGATGTATTTATATAAGCACATATGTTCAGTTTGCCCAATTGTCAGGGGCAGAACCCCTCATGTGACAGTCTATGCTTTTTCTTGGAAACTGAGCTGTGCTCTTCAGTCCTGAGTGTCAAACAGAAATTGAAAATGGGACTTTTTTATAGTTATGGTCCTGACCAATCACCAATAATGTCTACATGCAGCAGCCCAGGACATTTGGATGGTTTGAGATTAACTGAACTAGCAGTGAGATTCATGAGTGTAGAGAGTTGCTGGATCTTCCTGCCTACCTACCCCATTCCCCACTGCTTAACACTTCCGGGGAACGGGCAAGCTAGGGATGACTGAGGGCCAGACTGCTGGGAAAGGGTATTTTGGCTTTATTCCAGCATGCTAGGCTCTTTGATAGAGTGAAGAAGCATGCCCTTTGCATTGGAACCAGTACCACCATCCTAGGGTTCCCCCATGTCCTTTGGAGGAGCCATGGTGGCTCTCTTCTGGTCAGATTGAGTAAGAGCCATGGGGGAGCACTCCTGCCTTATTCGTGGGCTCCCAGATGCCTCTGTGTGTGTGTGTGTGTGTGTGTGTGTGTGTGTGTGTGTGTGTCAAATAGAGACTGGTTGTCTCCAGGTGGTTATTCAAAATTTCCTTGATTTTATATCCTGATAATTTACTTTTTAGTGTCAAATCGATCCCAAACTCCTTAGTGTGAGAATGAGAAGATATAGACAGCCCGTTGAGGGAACATCCCCCATTTGATTCATACTTTTGGTGTGATTGCTAGGTCATTACATTGATTTCATTATGTGAATGCCAGATTCGTTTTGTGACTTTTTGTTTTGTTTTGTGACTTTTAAACACATTATGGATGTGTGAGAGAAAATTAGAAAAGAAAACCACTTAATATTTGAAATATTTGGTGTTCTTAAGTTACATATGCACATATGCATTCTATTGCAAATGGTGTGATGTCTGGGCAAGTGGTCTGCCAAGGGCCTTGACCTCAGAGCTGTGCTTCTTTTTAACTTCTTGAACTCAGCATTTTGCCTTATAATGTGAAGTGTCTTTCTTAATGCTCAATCATGACTACTTTGCTGAATGCATAGACTAATAAAAAGCCATACTTGTACTAGCATTCTACAGTGCTTTTTTTCAAGTTTCCAGGAAAAACTGCCCAGCTGCTGTTTTGAAAGCAACCTCTGTAGTTCATTCGAGATGATTTTATCTCATTTGTACTTGAGTTTGGTCCTTGACATCTGTAGATGCCATGTTTGCCCTTTCAGCCATGCTTGACAATATTTTCAAAGAGAACTCAGAAGCAACTACTTGACATAAGTACAGTCTTCCATGATTCACTGAAAGGAAGTATGTTTTAACAGAGGTACTTGTATACTCTGAGTTATTACTTGTATCCATATTGGTCTTAAAGGGTAGTGATCATTGTCCTATAGTAGTAAAGGTCAAGATGTCCCATTCCATTTGGGTGAGCATTGCAGGCAGACTTCAGGATATTAAGCAGCTGGGTGAGAGAGGCCACTTTAATAGTTGTCTGTTGTAAAAAAAAAAAAAAAAAAAAAAGTTGTCTGTTGTTAAAATCCCAATACCAGTCTTAAAATTCTAAGTTGAGTAATTGTTTTTTTATTTATTTTAGGAGACATACTTCTCTTTTGTAAAGGAGCAGATTCAGCGGTTTTCCCTAGGGTGCAAAATCATGAAATTGAGTTAACTAAAGCCCATGTGGAACGTAATGCAATGGTGAGTCTATATATCCCTCTAGAAATGCTGAAGATGGCTATTTTATGGGATTGCTATTTAAATGTTTAAATAAATTTTAGCTTACTTTATGGTCTATTTTTATATTGAGGGATTTAGTAATACTGTCTTCCTTGTTTAATGTAAAACATAATCCTGGAGCAAGTTTCTGTTCATAATTTGCAGACTTGAAGACTTTTCAAGAATCTTTGGTTTATGTTCTGCTTTTTTTTTTTCTCTAAGAGCTATTATTTTGTTATTCCGAACCTAATTGAATGTTACTTTTTTAGTTGCAATCTGTTAGTGTTTTTTTAACTAAACATGTATCAGATTCTTTTGTACAGTGAAGCAAGAGTATTTAAAGAGAGTGTGGGATTTTTTTTTCAATTATTTGGATAACTAGAGATCTCCTACTTTGCTTCTAGGATGGGTACCGGACACTTTGCGTAGCCTTCAAAGAAATTGCTCCAGATGATTATGAAAGAATTAACAGACAGCTCATAGAGGCAAAAATGGCCTTACAAGACAGAGAAGAAAAAATGGAAAAGGTTTTTGATGATATTGAGACAAACATGAATTTGATTGGAGCCACTGCAGTGGAAGACAAGTAATTACAAATGATATTCTTATTATTTTAATGACCTGTCATTTAGGGTGGTATTTGTCCAGATTGGTAATTGATTCTCAAATTTTGAAATCTTTTTGTTCACATCTGTTGATAGATTAGACTTTGAATTATTTGTGGGAATGATTTTTTTTTAAAGTTTAACATTTTCATTAGGTGGGAATGATTTTTTTAAGTCAAATATTTGTAGCTTAGAAGAATGAATCTGTCATCTCTAAGATCTTTTGAATGTTTACAAAGCCATCCATTTATTTATGCAGATATTTATGAAATAGACATATTGAGAGCTTTGTGCTAGAGGCATCATTTGAGCTGGTACCTGATAGAATTGGTAAGATTTTGACAGACAGAAATGAGCAGAAAGGAAATTCAAGTCAGAGCAAACAACATGAACTCAGTCTAACCTCGTTCAACAGGTTAGACCATGTTTTCGCATACTTTCAAATAATTTGCTTTAATTCTTCAGGCTGAGCTCCACTAGACATGATTGTAAGGGGGGATCGATCCTTGGGTGGCTCAGCGGTTTAACGCCTGCCTTCCTCCCGGGGCGTGATCCTGGAGTCCCGGGATCGAGTCCCATGTCGAGCTCCCTGCATGGAGCCTGCTTCTCCCTCTGCCTGTGTCTCTGCCTCTCTCTCTCTCTCTCTCTTTCATGAATTTAAAAACCAAAAAACATGATTGTAAGGTTCCAGCATTGATCTACCTGAAAGAAGACATTTTAGACTCTTAGTATTTTAGGAGTTTAAAGAAATTATAAATGCAAATTATGAGACCTAACAAAAAGTTATAAACACATACACACACATATACATATATATACGTATGTATATGTATATACACATATATACATATGTGTATGTATGTATATATACACATACATACGTACACATACACATTGGAAGCTTTTATAGATATATATACACACACACACACACACATATCCACATCCACATTGGAAGCTTTTGAAATTTTAATAGGATTCATTTAGTCTAATTTCTTTGTTATTCTCTGGTGGATAGGAACTCAAAGAAAGTATTCTACTTTCCTTACATTTCAGATTTATGCTTAAATTCTCTCTTGGGATGGTTGGCTTTCCTGGTCTTAAAGCTCCTCAGCAATGGAGATTCACTAACTTCCCTTGGTATCTCACTAGAATGTGTTTGGCTCTTTCCAATTTGAACCATGTTAAGTATTTGTATGGTGAGATATAAAATATAATGAATTACATTAAAGTGACAGTGAATAAGAATGTTTGGTGAGTTCATGAACATTTTAGCTAAGAGTATGACTCTCCATTCTAGCATTGGATACCAGTTATTTAAAGAGATGTCATTAATTTTTCCAGACCACGTTGTTCGAAATTCATTTTAGTAAGTAAAACTATGTCAGAGAGAACATGCTCAGAAAGAGTAGAGGATATATGAGAAAACCAGCTGATAACATGTCAGGACTCTGTAATTGTGTGAATTGTAAAAATATTCTCTTTTGTAAGCCTTCTTGCAGAATCTCTATCCAGAATTTTTAAGGATAACAAGGTTTCCTTTGTGTTCTCAGGCTACAGGATCAAGCAGCTGAGACCATTGAAGCTCTGCATGCAGCAGGTCTGAAAGTCTGGGTGCTTACTGGGGACAAGATGGAGACGGCCAAATCCACCTGCTATGCGTGCCGCCTTTTCCAAACCAGCACTGAGCTCTTGGAACTGACTACAAAAACGATCGAAGAAAGTGAAAGGAAAGAAGATCGATTACATGAATTGTTGATAGAATATCGTAAGAAGTTGCTGCATGATTTTCCTAAAAGTACTAGAAGCCTTAAAAAGTAAGAAAGTGCATCAGTTTCTTATATTTAGGCATGAGTACAAATGTAAATCACAGCTGTTTATGCAGAAGGCTCCATTTTCTATGATTTATCATTCTTTGTTTGCAGATGTTTTATCCTTATGAGTTATTAAAACTCATAAGGACTTAGCCAATGAGGTCATTTAATATTATTTAGTACTTTCCACCACCCTTTTAATTTAAAAGAAAATCCTATATTTCTCAAGGTTTAGAAAAGTAGTTCAGTTTCTTCATGTTTAGGGTTTGAGTATTTAACCCTGATCCTCTGACCTGATCCATGTCAAGAAAAAAATGCTCCTTTTTGTGGTCTCTTAAATTGAATGTAATGAAACCAGTCTCTGTAGCATTTTCCATGTAATTTGAAGTCCTGGAGCCATTTCCTCTGTAGATTTTCACGCACCAGAACTCCAAAGAGAACCAAATGCCTGTTAATAACATGGCCACTTCAACTCTGCTTTCAACTAGCTGCTTAGGAAGAACTTGTAGAACTTAAAGGTCTCAAGGAAAGCCACTGATGCAGAATAATTCAGTGCCCAGAGATCATTGACCAAGGCTCTAAACCAGTTGCTGGACTTTACTATGGCCATAAGCAAATCAGTTGCTTCTTCTGGAATGCTATAGGATGTGCCTACACTAAATCCAAAGACCCCTAGATGATGATACTCTGCATTTCTTGAGTATACTCTCTGTGTCAGGATCCACATTTAGCATTTTATAGAATTATTCTCATTTCATCTTCATCACAACCTGGCAAGGCTATCTTATTTTTTTCATTTTTACGGATAGAGTATGGCTCAGACAGATGCAGTAACTTAGTCAAGATCACACAGCTAATAACAGGTAGAGCAAGTCTATCCAATTCCAGAGCCCATGCATTTAACAGCTGTGCTCTGTCTGGATCCTCGTCTCTGGTGCTTAAACAAGCTCTACAAGTGATTTCCCTGCATTCATGAGGCTATGGCCAATTTTAAACCAGCTGTTGTTCTTCTGGCACTTGGGCATCAGTGAGCATTAAACATGGTTTTACTAGTTGCCTGTCATAAATGTTTCCTTCCTTTAGCCAAATGGTATGTATAAAGGCAGTTCAAATTATATTTTACTTGTCCATTTGTCTTACTCTGCTGTGGCTAACATAACAAAATACCATAGACTGGGTGGCTCAAACAGTAGAAACTTATTTCTCATATATCTGGAGTCTAGAAGTCCAAGGTCAGGGTGCCAGTAGAGTCGAGTTCTGTTGAGGCCCCTCTTTCTGGAAAGCTACCATCTCAT
This sequence comes from Canis lupus dingo, assembly GCF_003254725.2. Lineage (NCBI taxonomy): Eukaryota > Metazoa > Chordata > Mammalia > Carnivora > Canidae > Canis > Canis lupus. Next base: position 110,248,341 of record NC_064281.1, on the reverse strand, counting down.
CTTTGCATGGCACAGAGATGACATTCTGGTATCTCTTCTTCTAAGGGCACTAATCTCATCATAAAGGCTCCACCCCCATGAGTTCACTTAAACCATGTCACCTCCCAAAAGGCTCCATCACAACTGGTGGTGAGAACTTAAACATAGGACTTTGCAGGGGAGTAGGAGCAGGGGGTGCATGGGACACAGTTCAGCCCATAGCACCATTCAGCAGCTCCCGGGCACTTTTGTAAAAGCTGAGGCTTATGAAAAACTTACCTCCCCATCTCAAAATATTCCCTCTTGCGGTTCATCTATTTGGAGTTGGGCACAGACTTCCCTCGGGTTATATAAGCATCAGACCCAGAATCACTTTTGTCAGCTTCTGCTTCTTTGTCCCTCACACTTCAGATCAGCCATCAAGCCTTATTCAGGTTTCCTTTCTCACCATGAGTGCTCCACTCCAAATTCCCAGCAATTCATGCCCTGAATCCCGTAAGTCCCTCTGCCGGACGAGTGGTTCTCCATTATACACAGAATGAGGCCACATAAAAGGCCTCCAGTGACCTTTTCCACTGCTGTCCTCGTGCACCATGGTGCACGTTCTCTCCCGTCACCTCATTCTGCCCTGGCTTTCAGCTCCACTGTTCTTTCCTGTGTGTATTTATTGTCCCAAGCTCTGTCTGGACGTGAGCCATCTCATATCTTGTTTGCGTGTGTTCTCTCGTGTATACTTCGGTCACCTCAAGGAGCTTTTCCTGTTCTCCAGGGAAGGATTAGTTCATGATCCTTCCCACTCTTTTCATGTGTCCTACTTAGAGTTGATGTTTATAAATATCGCTTAATTGATACTGAGCCACCATTCTCTGCACATTAAGTTAGCTCTGTGGGTAGACAAGCAAAGGAGAACATGTGATTGATCTCTCTTTGATTAGTGAACAAAACATGCTTCTGAAATGATGAAGCAGGGGATCCCCGGGTGGCTCAGTGGTTTAGTGCCTGCTTTTGGCCGAAGGCGAGATGCTGGAGTCCCGGGATCGAGTCCCACGTCGGGCTCCCTGCGTGGAGCCTGCTTCTCCCTCTCCCCCCTCCTCTGTCTCTCATGAATAAATAAATAAAATCTTTAAAATAAAATAAAATGATGAAGCAGAATATGGACAAGTAGAAAATACTATAGTGTTAGAATACACCAGGGGAATATGGAATAAAGGAAAGAGGAGGCATGTTGGACTCTCAGGCCTGAAACGTTTGGTCCATAAAACAGCAGCTCCATTAGTTCTAGGAGCTTGTCAGAAAGGGAGAATCTCCTGTCCCCCCACAAACCTAGTGAGTCAGAATCAACACTTGAACAAAAGTCTCAGGAATTTTCACAAGATTCCCTTAAACATTAAGTTTCAGGAAGCCTAAAATTAGACAAATGAATCAATAATGATGACATCGTGCTGTGTCTAATACTTACGCAGCAGTGGAGCTGAAATGGCATCCAAGATTCCCTGCGTAAAAATGGCTTAATCACTGTTTTCTTCTTAATTACAAAAAAAATGAAATATTAATTGGTAGAATTTTCTCGGTTGTAAGTTCTCCCTCCTATGTTTTCTATGTTTTTTTTTAAAGATTTATTTATTTTAGAGACAAAGAGGGGGCATGCATGTCGGGGGTCGGGGTGCGTGTGTAGAGGGAGAGAGGAACCTTAGCAGACTGAGCATGGAGCCCAATGTGGGGTTCGATCTCATGACCCTGAGATCATGACCTGAGGCAAAACCAAGAGTCGGCCGCTTGACCTAACTGTGCCACCCAGGCACCCCTCCCATATGTTTTTCTTAAGCACTTGGCACCTGTTATATTTGTCTTTCCTGGCACCCAATATCTCTTAGTCGTCCTGGCTATGCATGAGAATCACCTACAGGGCTTTCTGAAACATAGACCTATAAATAACCAAGCACTGCCCAAGATACTCTGATTTAATTTGTCTGGGAATAGACCTCAGGCATGGGCCATTTTTTAAAGCTGCCCAGATAAGTCTAGTGGGAAGGCTATGGTTGAGAAGCACTAATCCAGTATAAAATGATACTTCTTTAAGGAACATATATCATTATCATATGGTATTTTTTAATGAACACCATGTCTTTTAGGTGCCCCATCATTTTTGAGAAGCCAGGTCTATTGACAGGCTTTGTCGTTCAGGAAAAGGTCTTCTGTGATTTGTAGACAAAGCCATTTTGTCTTTTTCCTGTATCATTAAGCAGTTTTCAGACTGATGGTCTGTCTTCATCCCAGAGTCTGACTGACTGATCTGTAATTTCTATAATTCACCTTGAGTTTCCTACAGAGACTGGCTGCTAAATGTCCATTATTTTTATACCTTTTAGAACTTTGAATCTATATGGGCAACTTGGGTCTCAAAGATGTCATGGAAAAAAATCTCTGTTGTGCCATTATCAGACAGTTGCTTCTTTACAGCTTATAGGTTCAGGAACCAGATTGATGATGACTCTTATGTGAGACCCTCCTCTTTGTGGTTTTAAAAAACATCAAGTTTCTGGGGCACCTGGGTGGCCTCTGCCTTTGGCTCAGGGCGTGATCCTGGGGTCCAGGAATCAAGTCCCACATCAATCTCCCTGCCAGGAACCTGCTTCTCCCTCTTCCTATGTCCCTGCCTCTTTCTGTGTCTCTCATGAATAAATAAATAAAATCTTAAACACACACACACACACACACACACACACACATCAGGTTTCTAAATAGGAATGTATAGGAGATTCAATGACAGCATTGTTTTTCTTTTCCAGAGCATGGACAGAACATCAGGAATATGGATTGATCATCGATGGCTCCACATTGTCACTCATATTAAATTCTAGTCAAGACTCCAGCTCTAACAACTACAAAAGCATTTTCTTACAGATATGCATGAAGTGCACTGCAGTGCTCTGCTGTCGGATGGCACCATTACAGAAAGCCCAGGTAAGTGGCTATTGGTTCATGTTCCGTTCCGGGCATTTCTATACATGTGTGTGCAAATGTTCACTTTTAATTTCTTTCTTCACGCAGCCCTTTTTACCTTATTCCATCTTTTTGGGATAAGCAGGCTGCTGCTTCTTTGCGGTCAGATTCAGAGGTCTGCCCAGCACTTTGAATTAACCCGTGCCTCTTGTCCCCTCGAGCTGGGTGTCCTGTTCCTTGCCTTCCACGCTTCTCTCCTGAGTGGTTGGCGCGGGCTGCCCCCGTAGCACCGCTCGTCGCTCCCCTGTTACATCAGCCCTGTGTGTTCCTTCTTCTCCTCCCATCCCCCTGGGGCTCCTAGAGGAGAGCAGCAGCCTCCTTGCCAGATCTGCTGCGCCTTCTTGTGTTTTGCCCCTCGTTTCTCTGCTGCATTTAAGGCCATCAGTAATATCCTCCTTAGAACTTTCCTCCCTTACTTTCTGTCTCTGGTCCACATCTTGACTTTTTTTTTGTCCTACTTGGCAACCTAGTGCCTTTTTATTTTGTTTCATCTTCTCACTTCTCACTAATTATCATTTTTCTCTGGGGCTAAGTCTTCCTTCTGCTTTTCACTTAGAGCCTGTCTCTAAACAGGAATTTCTGGGGCTCTCATTGATAGTCTCTGCTACTGACTTTGCCTCTCCGTGAAATCTACCTTGAGCTGCCTGCTAGACAGCTCCACGTGGACTCCCCCCGCCCCCCCCCCCCCCCCGTCATATTAAATTCCAGTGTCCAAGACAGATCTTCTCATTTTCTCCCTCGGGCCATTTCTCTCACTTGTCTTCATTAATCTTGTCACCAGTGCCACGTTTCTTTTGCTCCCTACGTCACCAGACTATCTCTGACCCGTCTCTTCTCCCCCACTCTGTATATAGTCGGTGCGCCCCATTGACCCTATACCTTTTGTCACAGATCTCATTTGGGGCATCTTTGTAAGTCTCACTTCCGTGCCAGCCTGAGCCCAGTGACTTCTCACACCGACTCTGTGATTCAGGCTCCTCGTTAGCCTCCTGGCTTTTGCCCTTCCCCCTCCAGTCTCTTGCCACGCTCCCCAGTTAATCTCGTTAAAACACCACTTCTCCCATTATATGTTCTCACTCGGATGCTGTCATGGTTTCCTAGTCTATGAGGACGAGGGGCAGGTGACTCTGGCACATGGGCTCGCCCCTGCTGGCACTTACCATGTCTCCACATGCTCTGTGTCCATTGTCCTTCCCATGGCCAGCCTGAATCCTCTCCACTCCTGGTGGTGGTTCCTCCCTGTGTGTCCCTTCCACTTGCCAGGCTCACACAACCTCCGAAGCCTTCCTCATCTGGAACTCTCTCTGAATTCCTTTTGGCCTAACAGAAGTTTTACTCATAATTAAACCCAATTCCATGGCCACCTCCCAAATGCTGTTGTCTCCAGCTCCCCCAGCCCATGTGGATCTGCTTCACCTTGCTTTTCTGCACTTGGTACCAAGACCCTTAGAGTCTCTTACAGATTTTTCACTGCTCTGTGCACTGTATTCTTTCACATGTGTCACTCTTGCTTCTCCATTTTCTTCAGCTGCCTGCTCTAGACTCAAGGAATGGCTGTGTCTTTGGTTCGTCCTTTATCCAAACCCTACTCCCTACGTCACACACACATGGACACGCACGTGCACACACAGCCCACCCTAATTTAGGGCATTGTCTCAGTCTACTTTCTTTTCACTCTTGATCACCACCACAATCATGCTCTTCTTTTTTTTCTTCAACCTTCAGAGCTTTGGTTAGCTCCAGCTGAGGAAGTAGATCCTACCAGAACCACATCCATAGAAATTGTCCCTTTAGTCAGAGACAGTCTCTCTCTTCATTTTTCCTACGTTGATTGTCTGTTGCTCAAATTGCTCACTAGGATTCCAGCTACTCTGCTACCCAGGCAGTTAGTTATTTGAATTCCTGACCTTGTACTGCATTTCCCACCCAGAATATGGAGCCTCCCTGTAGTTCAATCCTGGACCTATTTTATTTCCTTTGCTCTAGTCCCATCTTCCAGGATATCGCCTACTCCTCTGTCATGTCCATGTATGTGTTTTTCTAGTTACTTCTCCAATCCAGATAGTTGGCAGGCGAGAATTCTACCACTGAACCACCAATGCTAATCCAGATACTTGGGATTCTGCTTCACTTCTCCAGCTGCTTACTGGATACATGTCCTTGGCTGTGTCATTATCAGCTCAACTCAGCTTTCTTTACAGCTCATCATCTTCCTTGTCTTCTGCAGCAATTACTGAGTTCACTGTCCTTCTAGCGTTCTAGACTCAGAACTTTGAAATCTGTGTTGACTTCCCCCATGCTTTACCCCTCCCATGTGGTATCAGTCACCAAATTCTGTCCATTTTCGAGTATGTTGTCTTTTTCATCTTTTCTTTCCTTACAGGCACAGGCCTTTTTTTTTTTTTTAAGATTTTATTTATTTATTCATGAGAGACACAGAGAAAGAGGCAGAGACATAGGCAGAGGGAGAAGCAGGCTCCCTATGGGGAGCCTGATGCAGGACTCAATCCCAGGACCCCGGGATCACACCCTGGGCCAAAGGCAGACGTTCAACCACTGAGCCATCCAGGCATCCCACAGGCACAGGCCTGTAGCTAGCCACCTAACTTGGCTCTTTGCCTGCAGCCTTGCTTTTTCTTCCTGTTCTTCCTACACCTCGCTCCCACTTTGATAATATCACTGCCTGTTGATCTGGGCCCAGGTACACCTGTCCATGCCCCCTCTATGAAAACTCATTGATCTGGTCAAGTCAGTCTGTCTTCTGAGCATATATTGTACTTAACCTGGGCGTGTGCCTTGGATCATGCCATTCTCCCTCTCTCTGGAATATTCCTCCAAGCCCCTTTTCCCCATCCGTGCAAATCTTTAACCATCTTTCATCAGTTAGATAAAGTTACCCTTCCTTCTGTAAAATCATTCCTGATTACTCTGGCATGTAGTCTCCTCTCCCTTCTCTGGCATCCAGGGCTTTCTTGGGTGGACAACTTAGATGACAGTGTTGTATTCCCTTGCACAGATACTTCACACTGTTGGCATTTCTTGTTAATCTGATTACCTAATATTCCCCTACTTATTCCCTATCTCTACTTTTCCATGACATGTTTCTTAAGGTGTGTGACCAGCCTTCTGTCTTTTCTTGGATGTTTGCACATTGTGTTGTGTGCAGTTGTAGTTGATCGATAAATCGTTTTTGGCAAATTGATTTCTTTCTCATGAAGCTGTCTTAGAGGTTGAGAAGTTCTTAATCCAGGTGACCCAGGGCACAGTTTTAAAAAAAAACATGTTTATCTATCTAAATCTTTCATGATGTTATAGTCCATGACTATATGTCTTTTTATCTTTCCACAAGGATGACCTTTAATATTCTTAACCTATATTTTTATGCACAAGCTGTCACCCTCGATAATTTTATTGCCTTCCCTAGACCTTTCCTGGCTGCAATTTTTCTTTCTTTAGGTGCAAATTATGACTTTACTAGTATTACAGGTGCAGTGAGGTTAACCAGGATTATGTAGCCCATCAAAAACACATTTAGTTCAAGGTCTTTAATTTTGTCTTTCACTTATTTACAGATTATTTCTAAGAGTCTCTAAAAATTTCTGAAAAGAACCAAGTTGAGGGAGGGAATGGAATAGGGGAAAGCTGGCATTTCACAATAACAGCGTTTTTGTGTTCAATGGAATTGGATGTTGGTTTTTATATGTTACTTAGTACAACTAAAACCTGCTAAATTTTGTTTAAAGAAAAAACTATGGGGTGGCTTAGCCTCGTGTCAATTATTTTTAATCACTTATTGTTGAAAATGGATCTTATTTATGTTAACTGCTGAAAGCAATTCTGAGGACAGAATTTCTGCAAGGCATTAGTTTAGCTTCTGCATTATATACACTTTTTTTTAAAACTGCCAGATTCTAGAAGGGTTTGAGGGGGGACACGTAAAGCAGTCATTGTCTAAAACATAGGGTGGTGGGAGGGCAGCTGCTCCCCCAGTAGACTTCCACAAGTGATTCCAGCAGAAGATTTCTTTTATTCGGTACCTGCCATGAGCACAGCTGTGAGCTGCATTGTGCCCTTGACACATCTTGAAGAGACGTTCAGAATAGTGACTGGCATTATACACATAGCTCAGGGAAGTTTCCGCAGATCCCACCACCATTAAAATGCCCCCATTTAAAAACACAGATAACCTGCCCAAGAGTTTAAATCATATTGGGTTTGGGAGATTTCATAAAGTTTATTTGGCAGCTGGATGTGTGTAAGAATTTGCCATTAGGGAAGACCCTGGGAATATGAGAATGCACCAAAGGGAATGGTTGGGTCTGCAGGGAAGAGAGCTGGAGAGGTTCTAGAAGCATTGTTCTCTTACTTCCCACTCTTACTCCAGTAGCCCTATGCATGTTACCTCAAATGAGCTTTCTGGTCTTCACTGTCACACTCAACATGTCATCTGAAAGGATGCGTGGAGTGATGACAAAAGAGGGGGAAACACTTTAGCCTCTGGTATAGGTAGGAGACAAGGTTTTCTGACACTTCGTATATGCCTGGAACCAAGAAAAAAAATGGGCACTGGTGTTATATTTGAAAAGCTGTGTTCTTTTACCTCTGAGAATTCAAAGCTATCGTACATATATGCACAAACTACCTTTCTGCTTGTGTGCAAAGCCTCCATTGGCAAGTGTGAATGAGGCATATACCTGCAATGTAGTAGTCTCACATTCTGCTTTGACCTTCTCTGCACCTCTTTTGTATTTAATGTTTAGATTGTCAGAATGGTGAAGAATTTAAAAGGCAGCCCAATAACACTCTCGATAGGTGATGGTGCCAATGATGTTAGCATGATCTTGGAATCCCATGTGGGAATAGGTAAGAACCACCTAATGAGATGGCGGCTATAAGGTATCAGTATTGTTTGTAGGTAGAGTGATCTTATATTCTAGAGAGAATGTTTTGGTTACTCATCTTGAATTTTAATTTAGGAATGATAATTATTAAATGAATAAAGATCATCCTCTGACATGTCCATCCCAAAATCCTACCCTTGGTGGGAATGTAGCAATACAAAGTTAGAGGATATTTTTATATTAGCCAAGTGAAGTGAATTTCCCAAACCTACTGGCAGTGCAATTGATCATTTAGCTCTCACTTTGACAGCATGCATGAAATTTTATTGATTTTCTGCCCCTGGCCACATCGCCTGCTTATGTTGCTGCACTATATCTTCTGAGATTCTTAACTGTTTGGGTCTAAGAAATAATTGGTTGGCTGGTTTTCCACATGGCAATATTTATGGGTGCTTTGGGCTGTAGTGTCAAATGTATATGTTGGCATGCAACAACAGCTTTTTCTACTGCCTGCACCATTTTTTTTTCCTACGTCAGGCTGCTGATAGGCAGCAATCCTAACGCCCCAACAGATGTTTTGGGTTGTTTTGTTTTGTTGAGGGGAGAAAATAATAGTATTCGTATCTTGGGAATTATTATTACTACAGTTTGGATTCCCAGATTCTTTCCATTGGGAAGTAACCCCATTCAGTGTTCCACATTGGTTATTCATATGGAAATGGCCAAAGCTGCTTGACCTCATGGAATACTTGGGCTACTACTTAGAGTTCCATTCAGTGAGAAGACTTCCTCATCTCATTGTAATGCTTCTGTTCTGAGCTCCTAGACCACAAACCCCAGGTCCGTTGTCTAGCAGCACTTACTAAGTGCCTTTAAAATAATTTTCAGATTGAGTTTTTTCCTTAAGATAATTTTTGCCTTGTAATGATGAAAACAATGATTCTAGTTAATCATTTTATATTGTGTTATAAACAAGTAATTACCATCTAAACCTAGTTTTACTTTTTGTTCGTTAAGACTCATTGTCACTGTTACAGCATATTTTGGTTAAAAAACAAATCTACATGCATGAACTGTGCCACGTAAGGAAATTAAAAGTGTGAAAATAATAAATCAAGAGGGTTGCTTTTCTTTTTCAGGTATTAAAGGCAAAGAAGGCCGCCAAGCAGCCAGGAATAGCGATTATGCTGTTCCAAAGTTTAAACATTTAAAGAAACTGCTCTTGGCTCATGGACATCTATATTATGTGAGAATAGCACACCTTGTACAGTATTTCTTCTATAAGGTATGTAACAAAATATTTGTAATTTGACTTATCACCATCTAACCCAGCATTGACTCAGCTTGGTCATAAGATTTTCTTCCTATTTTTCACAGTTCTTTTGCTATCTTAGTACAAGATTTGTGGCCTACAAAACATAGGTGATTTATCTAATGAATCAGAAACTAGAAATTCCTGGGGCACCTGGGTGGCTCAGTCAGTTAAGTGTCTGACTCTTGATTTTGCCTCAGGTCCTGATCTCAGGGTTGTGAGATTGAGCCCTGTGTCGGGCTGTGCACTGAGCACAGAGTCTGCTTGAGCTTTTCTCTCTCCCTCTGCCCCTTGGCCCCTCCCTCTGCTCACATGCACTCTCTCTCAAATAAATTTTTTTGAAAGATTTTATGTATTTTTTTTTATAAATTTTTATTTATTTATGATAGTCTCACACAGAGAGAGAGAGGCAGAGACACAGGCAGAGGGAGAAGCAGGCTCCATGCACTGGGAGCCCGACATGGGATTCGATCCCGGGTCTCCAGGATCGCGCCCTGGGCCAAAGGCAGGCGCCAAACCACTGCGCCACCCAGGGATCCCAGATTTTATGTATTTATTCATGAGAAACACAGGGAGAGAGAGAGGCAGAAGGAGAAGCAGGCTCCATGCAGGGAGCCTGATGTGGGACTCCTTCCCGGGACTCCAGGATCACGCCCTGGGCCAAAGGCAGGTGCTAAACTGCTGTGCCACCCAGGGATCCCAATAAATATTTTTTAAAAAGAAACTAGAAATTCCTTTTAATGCAGCAATTTGGGATGAAATTTTTTTTAAGTCAACTTTCTTGGAGTTTAAATACAATAAAATGTACCCACTAAAAGTGTATAGTTCCATTTTGACGAATGTTTACATTCGTGTAACCATCATCCCAGCACATTCCCATGTGAGCCTTCCCGGTCAGTCTCCTCTGCCTTGCAGCAATGACTAATCTGAGTTATATTGCCGCACAATATATAGTGATACTTACAACATATAATATATAAATTTAGGCATAATTTATGCAGTACGCACATTCGATTTGCCTGTTTTAGAACTTCATATAAATAAAATCATATGTGCTCTGTTGTGTCTGGCCTGGTTCAGTTAGCATAATGTTTTTGAGTTTCATCCATGTTGTAACATATATCAATAGTTCGTTCCCTTTTTATCCTAAACAGTATTCTGAACTAGTCTTTTTAGTAGCAGAGTCCTCTTTTCAATTGAAATTCTACAGATAAAGCAGATAGCAGAATTGCATTCATTGAAGGATTATGGTTTCAGGGTTGTGTCCTTGCTCAACCTCCTTGTCTTGCCCAGAGATTCCTCAGAGCACAATTTGGAGGCCATGAAAATAATAATACAAGCCTAACTCATTTTATGCCTAATGTCCCTGGCATACGGGAAGGTGATGTAAGGTCTAAAGTATGTGGATTAAGCATCTACTCTCAGCTCAAGTCATGATCCCAGGGTCCTGAGACTGAGCAGCACATCAGGTGCTCTGCTCCCCAGGGAGCCTGCTTCTCCCTATGCCTCTGCTGCTCCCCCTGCTTGTGCACGCATGCTTGCTCTCTCGCGCGCGCGCTCTCTCTCTCTCTTTCTCTCTTGCTCTCTCTCTCTCTCTCTCTCTCAAATAAGTAAAATCTTTAAAAAAAAATAAAGCATGAAAATCATTTGAAGCTGACATGGACCAGAACTTGATCTCTTGTCCTATGTTCTGTTCACTATAGTTTTTAAAGTTTTTTTCACTTTTCATGTTGAAATAAATTCAGTCTTTAAATAAAGTCACAAAATTAGTAAAATGATTTTCATATATTCTTGTCTACTGTTAGCACCTTAGGTAACACACGACATAGCTGTCAAGATCCATAAATTGAAATTAATTGGCACATTGTTAACTAGTCCATATGTAGTATTGCAATTTTGCCAAAGGTCCCACTGATAATCCTTGTGGTCCATCTCAGGCTTGTGAGTGCATTTAGCTGTCATACCTCCTTCATTTTCTTTTCTTTCTTTTTTTTTTTTAATTTTTTTATTGGAGTTCAATTTGCCAACATATAGCATAACATCCAGTGCTCATCCCGCCAAGTGCCCCCCTCAGTGCCCCATCACCCAGTCACCCCAACCCCCCGCCCACCTCCCCTTCCACTACTCCTTGTTCGTTTCCCAGGATTAGGTGTCTTCGTTTTCTTTACACTGGCGTACTCCTATCTTCTTTGTCTTCATGATCTTAACATTTTTGAAAAGTACTGGCCAGTTTGTAGAATGTCACTCAGTTTGGGTTTGTCTAAAGTTCACTTATCATTAGATTGAGGTTATGCTTTTTGGACCAATAACATAGAAGCAGTGTTGTAACCTGCTCAGTGCATCGAATCGAGAGGTTTTCTTTTATCACCGAGCATTAGAGTTCACATTAGACTGAGCGCTTACCCATTTGTGTCTACCAGGGGATAGAATTTACCAAAGTTCTTAAAAAAAAAAAAAAAGAATTTACCAAAGTTCTTAATAAGATTCTAGTTTGTAGATATCTTACCAAGTTCATGTGCAAATTAAATGATTGAAACTGTTACGGTATTTGGATTTCATGCCCTATATTTCAGAAAGGCGAAGCACAGCAACTTTTTGTGTGCTGGTTTTCTGTGATCAATCCCAGATCTTAATTAACTAGCTTTTAATATTCTTAAAGCCATACATGGGCAGCCCAGGTGGCTCAGTGGTTTAGCGCCGCCTTCAGCCCAAGGTGTGATCCTGGAGACCTGGGATCGAGTCCCACGTCAGGCTCCTTGCATGGAGCCTGCTTCTTCCTCTGCCTGTGTCTCTGTGTCTCTGCCTTTCTTTCTCTGTGTCTGTCATGACTAAATAAATAAAAAAATCTTTAAAAGAAAATATGTGGAAAGCAGAGCTCAGAGAGTTTGCATAACTTGCCTTTTCCTCCTCAGCTCAAAAATGGCAGAGCTAGATTCCCACAACAGGTTTACTTATTCTCAGTCCAGGACTCTTTGTACATCACACTTAGTCTGTCAGGCCTTGGACTCACTCTATTTCACAGCCCCCCTTGGGGACAGGTCGTTACTCTCTCTTAATTTCCCCTAGTAAGGGAGCCCGTGAAGATTTGCTGTGCATATCTGCCTAACACTCTGATCTTACTCCTGAGGCCTGGTTTGCCTTCCTTAAGATTTTGGCCTGCAATTCAAGCACCTACCACCAGATGGAAGGAATGCTCTGTTAAGACAAACAAAACAAGAATTAAAATGGCTGTTTACCAGTGGTCAGTAATTAACCTATCCCTGTCCCAAATTTAGGGGATTATTTGTGTAGATAATACCCTCCATATTCATTAGGCTCTCTGTGCCCGTGGTCATCTTAGCTACTGACTTAGCAGTGTTCCTTTTCTACTACGGCCTTTTATCCCAAGATGACTTCTAATACTTTCAACCCTCTTTGGCTGAGCTGAAAAACCTACCTTCCTCTTACCTTGTCAGTGCATCTTCAAATAACAATTGCTTCACTCCTGGAGTGCTTCAGTGACGGGTGTTCCTGCCTTCTCTTTCTCCATTCAATCTACCTTGCGTAATTCAGCCAAGTTAATGTTTAGAAAATGCCACTTTTTAACTGGTCCTCCAGAAACATCACTCTCCATTGTCTAAGGATTAGTTTGTCTTTTAAGGCACCCCCCTGTCTGACCCTGTCTTACCTTATATGTTTAAAATATAAGGTTGCCTTGGTTCCTACTGTTAACCAATCTTAGCCATCCTTAACACCTTGTTCAAATTCTTTTTTTTTTTAATTTATTTATTTATTTACTTATGATAGTCACAGAGAGAGAGAGAGAGAGAGAGGCAGAGACACAGGCAGAGGGAGAAGCAGGCTCCATGCATCGGGAGCCTGTTATGGGATTCGATCCCGGGTCTCCAGGATCGCGCCCTGGGCCAAAGGCAGGCGCCAAACCGCTGCGCCACCCAGGGATCCCCCTTGTTCAAATTCTAATTCTTTTATTCACTCAGTCAACAGATGTGTTTGAATGTATTAGCATGTGCCAAGAACCATTTTAAAACCAGAGGATTCATAATGGAATAGAATAGGCAAAGTCTCAGTTGTCATGGGACTTACATTCTTGTGAGAGTCAGACTTCCCCTTCCCACAAAGCATCTTCATGATCCTCACTGAGTACTGCCTCTTCCAACCTCAGAGCGCACTCAATTTTTAAGTATATTTTTGCATCCTACCAAAACTGATGTGTACCCATGAGTGTACCCATCATCAAGATGATGACCTTGGGAGCTCTGGCACTCTGATGCTATAGGGCTTACTCAACATATATATAGCACTTTTCTTGAACATCCTCCAGAACCTGTAGCATATTCGCCTAAGTATCCTCAGCTATGGCAGATGTTCATCCTTCGAGGATGCATTGGATTTTTAAAAACAAGTTTTGAGCCTCCTAGCCTGGTAAATGAGCGAAGTGAGAATGTGAGACAGAAGGAAAGAGACTGATGTTCTGACATAGCCCAAAAATGGGCTCTAGAAGGGCTACCCAGAGACGTTATGAACAAGTGACAGCAGCACTGAACTAAGGTTGCATCCTACCCTTGACGGATAGCACTCATTTGAAAATACTAGTTCTGATAATTTTGCCCGAAGACATTAATTTCAGTATTGATAGTCCTACCTGGTGGCTTTTCCTGCCTTATGAATTCTCGGCTTGTATTTTTTCCTGTTTGTTTTTAGTATTCTCCCAATTAAATAAGTTCTGTAGAAATAAGAAGTTTTGTCCTGTTTTTGTATCACCCACAATACCATCTTTGCATAGAATAGGTGGTCAATAATAATATGTTGATTGTTTAATGAGGCAGAAACAAAGGTGGTAAAGCATTAGTTGATACTGTTAGTGTTGACATATACTATAAGAATATCCTGGCTGTTTATTGGCATTAATTGACTTTAAATGTACACTTTGAGCTTTATGTCAGTCTACCTTACATTGATTTTGCGAATCAAATTGGCATTTAAGGGGTAATACCTAGATGTTTGTATTTGTATGAGATTATTTCTTCTCTCAAGAAGAGCAAAAGGTTCTCATAAAGTGAGATCCTCCTTCTGCTTGGTAAGGCAAAAGTGGGTATTAATATGAATTAATCATTTGTCTTTTGAGTTGTCTGCTTACAACTCTAATGGAGATTTATTTATGATATTAGAAGGACTTAGGATTGACTATAGACTATTTGGAGTCCAGTATCCTGTGTTAGTTTAGAAAGTTAAAGTGAAAACATTAACCCTTTTTTACATTTTTTTCCAGAACCTTTGTTTCATCTTGCCACAATTTTTGTACCAATTCTTCTGTGGATTCTCACAACAGGTTTGTTTCCCTAGTTATTTATTATTATGTACTTTACGTTGGCTATTAATAAATTACCTTTTTTGTATTAGATTGTAGTGATGAGAGAGGCATGTTCAAAGTAAAAGAATTATTTATTTATTTATTTATTTATTTATTTATTTATTTATTTATTTTTTAGTTCAATAGTTAATCTTCTTGCCCTGGTTTTTGACAATAGCAAATGTTTATGTCTTTGCTTTAGTAATGTACGTATTGTTACTTTCTTCTTAAAAGTTATTTGATACATCTTGTTGGAATTGAGATAACCTTAAGAGTATTTCTTTTAATCAATGCAAACCATGTTTCCCAATAATCCTAAAATGGTGTAGCTTAATGTTTCATCAAAGAAAATCTCACACCTTTGCAGTTTCTCGGGTTGATTTTCTAGAAAAATGTTGATCTTTCAACTGGCTAAGAAGCTGTGATCCCTGGATAAAGCCTTGGATTGCTTGAGCAATTACAGTTTTTGCCCTTTTTTGTCTCCTGAACATCTCTTACTCCGTAACGAAGATATGTGTTCTTTTGATACAGAAGTGGTGGGTAGGCATACACATTTATAGCTTTAACAACTGAAATGGCTCTTTGTTGCTTCTCGTGGAAGTGTAGCCAAATACAGGAGCTGTGATGCTCAATTACTGAGAAATTTTGTAGTTAATTTATGAGCAATTCAGTGATTTTGCCAAGCTGAGCTCATGGTAGCATTATCACAGATATTAGAGACCAAGTTTCTAAATTTCAAGGCCTGCTTCACTCCTCCTGCTAGGAAGCGATCTTTTTTCTCATTTTCTTGGTAGTATTTCTAAGATGACGTGTTCTGAATGGGAAGTGACTGCTCTCTTTCCCTAGAACTTGCCCCCTTTTCGTTTGGTGCGTTCTCCTTTATGTCAGTACTGTGTCATCACACCCGTGATGCCACTTCCACAGGTTGCTTTAAGAATTCATCATCTACTGAGTGCCATCAGCCTTCTTGTATGTAAAACTAACAGTATTAGTTACAGAGAGTTTTATAAATTCTGATAAATCTGCTTTGAGCATTCAGATTACTACTGATCAAAGTTCTCACTTCCATGAATGAGTGCAAGTATTTAAAAAGACATTTCCGGTTTTGCAGCAAAGTGCTAAATGGAAATTGTCTTAATCTGGTTAAAGCATTGTTTTTAATTTGAAACCACTGTATTCGCAAGTTGTATGAAGAAGGAACTTATTCCTTATAAAGCCAGCTGAGACTCAGGCCCCAGTCTGTCTGGGGTCTGGTTAGGTTACATTAGCTGTTGAGGTCTCCATAGGAGTTGATGTTTGGCTGCCTCTGTTGCTCAGTTGGTAGGTTCATTCATTTATTGAATGTCTCTTGAGTGCCTACTGTATGCCAGGCTGAGTGCTGGGCATAGAACAGTGATCAAAACAAAGTCTTACCCCATGGAGCTCACAGTACAGTGTAGTGTTAGGGGGAGAGCCTGCAATCATACACATATGTCAGGTACTGATAAAGGCTCTGAAGGAAAAAGCAAAGCATTAAAAACTGGTAGAGTGTGAATGCAGAAGTCTGCTGTTTTATAGAAGATGATCTGGAAAGTTCTCTTCAAGGTGACATTTGGGCAGAGAGCTGAAGGAGAGGAGGGAGGGAGCTATCAGATATCTTAGAGGAAAAGTGTGTCGGGTAAAAAGAAGGTCTGTCTGAGGTGGTGGCGTGCCGTGCAGTAGCTTTATTTTTAACTTCGGCCTTGTGCTACTGCTGGATATAGCGCCCATATCACAAATATGTTTAGAGCACACACAGTTGGTCAGCCCTTTTCAATTCAGGTCCACGTCACATGTTCTCTGCAACCCTGGATGTTGGAGAGCCAGCTACGGAGAATGGAGAAATAGGACCAGGATTCAGATTCTTTTTTTTTTTTTTTCCATTCATGAGAGAGAAAGGGAGAGGCAGAGACACAGGCAGAGGGAAAAACAGGCTCCATACAGGGAGCCTGATGTGGAACTCAAACCTGGGTCTCCAGGATCACGACCTGGGCTGAAGGCGGTGCTAAACCGCTGAGCCACCCGGGCTGCCCAGGATTCCGATTCTTTAAGCAGACAGCAACTCTTTCTTTAGCGAAGCTAGGATAATACTGGTCTTTTTCCTATGTGAAAGGAAAATATTTGTAGCAGGTTTAATAGGACACTATTATCAACTAAACCTGTTGTTTGTTTTGAGGACACTGTCTCCTAATTACGCATCTAAGAATTATAATTATCTCTCATGTAACATCATAGTACCATAGTGGAACAAAAGTAGATTGATGTTTCTTCTGTTTGAATGAAATTCAAGACTTAATTACACACCAGGCAGTCTTTTTGTTTGTTTGTTTGTTTGCTGTTTTCAATTTTCTCATTAGTGAAAATGAGATCGTTTCCAATGAAAATATAGTATTGTGCACCAACAAACTAATCCTCTCCCTTGAGAATTAAAAGGAACAAAGCACCAATTTGGGTATTTGGGGATACTTTTCAATTCAGTAGACGATTTTTGAGGAGTTTAAATCTTTGTGGAAGAGGAGTTAAGATGGTGGAGCATTTAGGACCCTAAGCATGTCTTGTCTCTTGAACACAGCTAGATAGTTGTCATATTCTGAACACCCAAGAAATCAATCAGAGGTCTGAGAGAACAAAAACTGCAAGTCGACAAGTAGAAAAATGATCACCTTTTGGAAGGTTGGAGGTACATATAGTTGATTTGGGGGACAATAATAGCTGTGGGTAAGGTGGCAGGGAGGGAGCCTGCTTACAGAGGCAACCACAAAGTATTATAAGCGGCAAGCAAAAATCTGAACTTTTATAAGCCTGCTACAGTGGTGGATGTGCCCAGCTTAACAGTGCACAGGTGACAAAGTGGGGTTGAATCCCAGGAGTGACACTGGTCTGAGGATCCCCTGGGTCTCAAGACCAAGTGGCAGTGTTCCTAGACATAGGAGCATGGAAGCCAGGTGAAAACAGTGAGTCTTGGTGCCAGCTTTCTGCTCTGTTTTGCTACAAATTTTGAACCCCTACACGGTTTTGTTACCACTTTCCTGGCAGGGGCTGGCAAGCAGCAAAAATGTGGCAAGACCCTCCCCCAGAGGAACAGTGCAGATATGTGCTGCAGGAGTCCCTAAAATTTGGAGTTTTAAAACCCAGTCGTGCGCCTAAGATTTAAAAAATAAAAAAGCTTGACCACAGACCAGTTGAATTTAGGGTTCTAACAGGGATCAGGGACACGAGTGATTGCTTCTGTGAGGGCTCACTGAGGAGTTGGGGGTGGGGACTTTGAGCTCTGGGGCTAGACATTGGGGCACCACCATGTTCATGCCTCCCATCAGCGCTGAAAGTCTTCAGGGAGCAAAATAGCACCACATAGTAAGTCTGGAGCTGCCTACACCAAGCCCCACCCCCTTGATCCCTGGAGGCTCATTTCCACTAGGACAAGTCCACCTGAGAATCATCCCAACAGGCTGCTCCCCCAGAAGACCAGCACAAACAATTTGCTTGCACCAAGTTTACTGATCATAGAGGGCTGCAAAGCATCGCTTCTTGGGGAAAATAGAATCTAGCTTCCTTTTTACTTTTATTCTTTTTTTATTATTATTTTTTCATATATTGTCTTATTTTTTTAATTCCCTTTTTCAATTTTTTTATTAATTTAAAAATTATATATACTTTATCTTTTTGTATTCTTTTGGTTTTTATTTATTTAGTTTTTTGTTTTGGGATCTAGATTCTTTTAATAAGCACACCAAAACACACCCAGGATCTAGGTTTTGGGGGGAGATTTTTTATTTTGGTGGTTTTCCTTTGTTTTCGTTTTGTTTTGTTTTGTTTTTTGTGGGCATTTGTTTTCATTCTTTTCTGGACAAAATGATGAAACAGAGAAATTCACTCCAAAAGAAAGAATGGAAGTAGAACTCACAGCTAGGGATTTAATCAGTACAGATAAAAGTAAGAAGTCTGAACTAGAATTTAAAACAGCAATTATACAGATACAAGTTGGGCTTGAAAGAAGCATAGAAAACACCAGAGAATCCTTACTGTAGAGATAAAAGAACTTAAGTCTAGTCAGGCTGAAATTAAAAATGCTATAACTGAGATGCATCCCAAGTGGAGGCCATCAAAAGAAGAATGGACGAAGCAGAGGAACAAATCGGCGATATAGAATATAAAATTATTGAAAATAATGAAGCTGAAAAGAAGAGGGAAAGGGAGATAATAGACCACAAAGGTAGACTTAGGGAACTCAATGACTTATTAAAACGTAGTAACATTCGTATCATAGGAGTCCCAGAAGGTAAAGCAAGGGGAAAAGGAACAAAAGGTTTAGTCACATAAATTATAGCTGAAAACTTCCCTAATCTAGGGAAGGACACAGACCTCAAAATCCAAAAAGCACAGAGAACTCCCATTAAATTCAGCAAAAGCTGACCATCACCAGGGCATATCATAGTCAAATTCACAAAATACAGACAAGGAAAGAATCCTGAAAATGAGAGAGGGATAAAAGTCCTTCACTTGCAAGGGAAGACAGATCAGGTTTACAACAGATCTGTCCACAGAAACTTGGAAGGCCAGAAAGGAGTGGCAGGAAATAGTCAATGTGCCGAATGGGAAAAATACGTAGCCAAGAATTTGTTATCCAGCAAGGCTGTCATTTAGAATAGAAGGAGAAAGTTTCCCAAAAAGAAACTAAAGGAGTTGGTGACCACTAAATCAGCCCTGTGAGAAATGTTAAAGGGACTCATTGGAGAAAAAGAAAGAGACCAAAAGCAACAAAGTCTAGAAAGGACCAGAGAACATCACCTTAAACACCAACTCTACAGGCAACACAGTGGCGCTAAATTCATCTTTTTGAATAATCACTCTGAATGTAAATGGACTAAATGCTCCGATCAAAAGACATAGGGTAACAGAATGGATTTAAAAAGAAAGAAAGAAAACAAGATCTATTTATATGCTGCCTATAAGAGACTCGTTTTACTTTTTTTATTTTTTATTTTTTTAAAAGATTTATTCACGAGAGAGACACACAGAGAAAGAGAGAGAGAGAGGCAGAGGCAGAGGGAGAAGCAGGCTCCATGCAGGGAGCCTGATGTGGGACTTGATCTCAAGACTCCAGGATCCTGCCCTGGGCCAAAGGCAGGCACTAAACCGCTGAGCCACCCAGGGATCCCCCAAGAGACTCATTTTAGACCTAAAGATACCTGCAAACTGAAAGTGAGGGGATGGGACATCTGGATGGCTCAGTCCGTTAAGCAACTAACTCTTCATTTAGATCCAGGTCATGATCTCAGTGTTGTGAGATTGAGCCCTACTGGGGCTCTGGACTGGGCATGGAGCCTGCTTAAGATTCTTTCCTCCTCTTCTTCTCTCCTCCTATTTGTGCACATTCTCTCTCTCTCTCTCTCTCTCTCTCTCTCTAAAAATACAAAAACGGGATGGAGAACCATCTGTCATGTTAATGGACATCAAAAGAAGAAGGCCAGAATAGCCATATTTCTATCAGATAAACTAGGTTTTTAAAAATATTTATTTATTTTAGAGAATGAGAGAGACTCCCAAGTAGATTCTGCACTGATGACCAAGCCCAACACAGGGCTCAATCTCAAGACCCTGAGATCACAACCCAAGCCAAAACCAGAGTTGGACACTTAACTGACTGTACCACCCAGACAAACTAGATTTATTTATTTATTTATTCATAGAGACAGAGAGAGAGGGGCAGAGACACCGCCAGAAGGAGAAGCAGGCTCCATGCAGGGAGCCTGACGTGGGACTAGATCCTGGGTCTCCAGGATCATGCCTTGGACTGAAGGCGGCGCTAAACCGCTGAGCCACCCGGGCTGCCCACAAACTAGATTTTAAAACTGTAGCAAAAGATGGGAAAGAGCATTATATCAAAAAAAAAAAAAAAGAGCATTATATCATAATAAGGGGTTTATCAAGAAGATCTAACAATTGTAAATATGCTCCCAACTTGGGAGCACTCATATATATAAATCAATAATAAATAGAAAGAAACTCAGTGATAATAATACAATAATAGTAGGGGACTTTAGCACCCTACTCACAGCATGGACAGATCCTCTAAGAATCCCTAAAGAAACAAGGGCTTTGAATAACACACTGGACCAGACAGACCTCACAGATATATTCAGAGTATTTCATCCTAAAACAGCAAAATACACATTGTTTTAGAGTGCACATGGGACATTCTCCAGAATAGATCACATACTGGGTAACAAAACAGGCCTCAGAAAGTACAGAAAGACTGAGATCACACCAGGCATATTTTCAGACCACAATGCTATGAAACTTGAAGTTAACCACAAGAAAATATTTGGTAGGACCACAAATACATGGAGGTTAAAGAACATCCTATTAAAGAATGAATGGGTTAACCAGGAAATTAGAGAAGAAAATAAAAAAATACATGGAAGCAAATGAAAATTAAAACATGACAGTCCAAAACCTTTAGGATGGAACAAAGGCTGTCCTCAGAGGCAAGTGTATTGCCATACAGGCCCACGTCGAGAAGCAAGAAAAGTCTCAAATACATAATCTAACCTTACACCTAAAGGAACTAGAGAAGGAACTGCAAATAAAGCCTAGAGCCAGCAAGAGAAAGGAAATAATAAAGATTACAGCAGAAATAAATGGTATAGAAAAAAAAAACAGAACAGATTAACAAAACTAACATAAGGAACAGCGGAGCCTCTCAGGAAGAGAGTATTAGAAAAATCGTAGATTTAGGCTTGGGACACCTTACTGCCTCAGTCAGTAGACTTGAGTACAGCTCTTGATCTTGAGGTTGTGAATTCGAGCCCCAAGTTGACTGTAGAGATTACTTAAAAATAAAATCCTTTAAAAAAATACGATTTTGGCTTAAATGGAATCATTTGGGGGAAAGGTTTAGGATGAGGGTGCTTTATCTAGATTGGGTGCTCTCAATTAAGTGGGAGTAATTTTATGACTAAGCATTTCAGTATATCTCACCAGGAGGATTGAAGACTAGGAGGCTACCACTGTCATTAGTCAAGAAACAACAGTCACCCATATTCGCCAGGACAGGGATATTTGTTAGTTTTGTGATTTGAACAATATTCATATTCCGTGTTCTGTGTAATAGTCCTGTTCTTATCTTGATCTGTCATGGTCATAGAATAGCCTTGCTTGAGGAGCACCTGGGTGGCTCAGTGGTTGAGCATCTATCTGCCTTTGGCTCAGGCCATGATCCTGGGGATTGAGTCCCACAGCAGGCTCCTCGCAGGTAGCCTGCTTCTCCCTCTGCCTATGTCTCTGCACCTCTCTCTCGCTCGCTCGCTCGCTCTGTGTGTGTGTGTGTATCTCATGAATAAATAAAATCTTAAAAAGAATAGCCTTGCTTGATGTTGTTACTCATTGAAGTTTTACTCGACAGGCGAATACCAGTGCCTAATTGTAAGTGCCAGGACAGCTTCTGGATATCAGGGGCTGCCTTGCGTTTCTCAGGCTATACCTGTCAATACAATAAAGAAAAATCTCTACCCACCCAGAACTTGAATTCTAATGTGAAATGAACTAGCAAAAGTAATAAATGTAAAACAGAAAATAAAAAGATGACTAGTACTGTAAGAAAATTAAATTAAAAAAATAAAAAAATAAAGAAACAAGATAACAGGGGAAATGTGCCCATGAGAAAGGGAGCGGCAGTTGGGATCAAGGTTGGTCTCTCTGAAAAGGTGACATTTGAGCTGATATTTATGAGTGAGGGAGTAAAGGGAAAGTGTTCCGGGCAGGGGCAACAGCCAGTTCCAAGGAAGTCCTAAGTCAAGAGTGTGCCTGACATGTTGAAGGTACAGATCTAAGAGATAAGGCCAGACAGGTAGAAGAAGCCAGATCCAGTGGGACTATATAGCCACTCCTCTGTGGGAGCCTTTTAACTTTCAGAGATAAAAGGAATCCACTGCACAGTTTGAACAAAACAGTGACTTGAGTTGACTTATTTTCTCACAGAACTACTCAGGCCATTGCATGGACTGTAGATGAAGGGGAGAAGTAGGGAGCCACTGAGGAAGCTTGTAGGGTGGTAACTGGAGGAGCCGAGAAGTGATCTGATTCTGAATATATCTGAAGGCAGGGCCAGTAAACACTTCTTAATTGACTGGATGCAAGTGTGAAAAAGAGAAGAATCAAGGATGAATCCAAGATTTTGATTCTAGCTAATCACCAAGATTTAGTTGCCCTTTCCTGAGATGGGGAACCCTTCAGGAGGAGCAGGTTGGAGCTAAGGGCAGGTCAGAGGAGGAGTTCAGTTCCAGATGTAGGTTTGAAATCTATTTCCAAGAGGTAATAAGTGGGCAACTAGGTCCATGGCGACAGGTCTGGGCCAAAGATAAATATTCGGGAATGTTCAGTGAATGTATGGTATTAAAACACAGGACTGGTGAGATCACCTAGAGAGTGAGTATGACATCCCAAACAGTGGGTGCTGGAACACTCCCAACTAAGGGCTTGGGCAGAATAGGAGACCCAAGAAGAAATGGCTAGTGACATAGGAGAATTGCTAATTTCAAAATATTTCTCGAGCACCTAGGTGGTACCAGGCACCAAGAACGATAGTAGGGTTGCAACATTGTGGGCACTGTTCACTGAGGTAGGGACCATGGGAGAAAGATTTAAGGGGAACGTTAATGAGTTGGGCTTTAGACATTTTGAGTTAACAGATGCCTGTGGGACAACCAGCAGAAAGGTGGAAATTATGGTCTGGAACCTAGGGAAGTCATGCCTGTGTACATATATTTAGCTTTGGTCTTGCAAATACATCCCTTTAAATCCTTAGTAAGTGGCCACATTCAATATCATAAATACAGCCTGGAGAAGGTGATAGTGATATTTAAAACTATGTAAAATATTAACAAAAGAGCCCACTATGACAGAGGCTGACCACTGCCTATGCAGTTCCAGGCTTACACTTAATTGTTCTTTGTTCACTGAAAAATCTTTTCAAAATCTGTTAGCAAATACCTGTTAGAAATAGACCTTACCGCTTGTATACATTCTGAATAAGATCCTACAAAAAGGGAGGCTCTATTAATATGCACCACAATATGTTAGTTTCTTTTCTACAGCTATCAGAGTGACCTTGTTTATAAACTTCTTTTGCTATCACAACGAACATGAAAGGAAACTGTCTTGGTCTTGTTTTAGCTTGTGTTTTTTTCCAAACACGTGCACTTTTTCTTTTGTCTGTCATTTCAGCCACTGTATGATGCCGCTTACCTGACAATGTACAACATCTGCTTCACATCCTTGCCAATCCTGGCCTACAGTCTCCTGGAACAGCATATCAATATTGACACTCTGACCTCAGATCCCCGATTGTATATGTAAGTAGAACATACAGTTAAAAGCCACTTCAGACCTTCAAAACTGTGGGTTTCTTTCATCCACAGGTAGGAAGGACACAACTGCCAACCTGATTCGATTACATGGTTCTGTTCTGAATTTTAGGTACTTAAACCAGACTATTCAATAGGAAAATGATAGATGTCTTAGATGTAGGTCCTGTCCATGAATGTGTATGAATCATCTAGTTCAAAATCACTAATTCCTAAAACTTGAACCTCCATTGTCATAGAATTCTGGAGCCTCACAGGAAGACACACTATTTTAACTACCAAAAAAAAAAAAAAAAAAAAAAAAAAAAGAAAGAAAGAAAGAAAAAGGCAATACACAAAGATTTTTTGGTAGTTTATAGAATATTGATTCCTACCTATAATGGGTTGGACTGATATTATGGTAAACTTTCTTATTTTTTTAAGATTTTATTTATCTTAGAGAAAGAGTGTGTACACACACTTGAGTGAGAGCAGGGGCAAAGGGGAAGGGAGAGAACCTGAAGTAGACTCCGCAGTGAGCCTGAATCCCAATGCGGTCCTCGACCTCACGACCCCAAGATCACAACCTAAGCTGAAACCAAAAGTTGGTTGCCTGTCCGACTGAGCCACCCAGGTGCTCCTAGACTTTCTCTTAAACTGCCCTAGAAGCATGGCCTCTACTTTATTAGCTCCATTCTAAAACTATATTGCTGAAGAAAATAATGAACTCATCAGAGCCATTATATGCATTTTGTGTCAGTTGGAAATGGATGCTTTTGTCTATGGGTGGGGAACTTTGCCAGTTGTTTAACGTATGATTTAATTGGTGTTTTTTAAGTTATGCATACACCTAAGGATGAAAATGTTAATTTATAGCAGATGACAAGCATTGCTAAACAGTGGGTAGCAACTGCAGTACAGCGACTTAGGTGGCTTATTTGTATGAAGTGAAGGTGCACAAATTTAAGGGATTTCTTTAACCAGTATGACTCATAAAACTTACATTAAGCAATTGTTAGACTTAACCAGCTTTACAAAATTTGTCATTATTTTAAAGATGGAAAAATGGAAAATTTCAAACATACACAGTAGTAACAAAAATACTATTAATATAGTGAACTTCCCTATGCTCATCACTCAGCTTCAGTAATTATCAATTCTGGGTCTATCCTATTTCATTAATAACCCTGTTTGTTCTATTACAGACTTACTTTGCAATAAATACCAAACATTATATAAAATAGTTATTTCAGTAACTATAGAGTTACTATTAAGTTATTAAGAGATACTATTAAGTATCTCTTAAAGATAAGGACTTAAACAAATAGTACCCTATCATACCTAAAACTTTAACAAGTCCATAATATATATTCTCATATATCCAATCAAGGTTTAGATTTCTCTAGTTGACTCATTTCTTTTTATAGCATGCTTGTTTGAATCCAGATGAGGTCCATATACTGTAGTTAGCTAATATGCTTCTTGAGTCTGTTTTAACTTGTAGGTTAACCCAGAAATTTATTTGTTGACAAAACTGGGTCATTCATCTTGTAGAGTTTACCCCAATCTGGAGTTTGCTGATTGCATTCTTGTGGCATTAACATGTTCTGCTTTTCCCTGTATTCGTAGCAAGGGGATAGTTAGATCTAGAGGGGAATCCTAGAAACCCTGGGAGAAATCTTACAGAGCATCCGCTCCCATGCTCTCTTTCTTAATTTTTTTTTTAATTTTTATTTATTTATGATAGTCACAGAGAGAGAGAGAGAGAGAGGCAGAGACACAGGCAGAGGGAGAAGCAGGCTCCATGCACCGGGAGCCTGAAGTGGGATTCGATCCCGGGTCTCCAGGATCGCGCCCTGGGCCAAAGACAGGCGCTAAACCGCTGCGCCACCCAGGGATCCCCCATGCTCTCTTTCTTAAAATGAGGAACCAGGGCCCAGAAATGACTTACCTAAAGACACATGGTGAAACTAAAGGCCACACCAAGATCGGAATGTAGGCCCCCTGATGACTAGCCCCATGCTCTTTCCAGCTGGCTGGTGGTTTTCAAACACTGAGCAGCAGTGTTCTGTCTCCAGACAACTAAAGTGAAATCCAGTAGTGCAGCTGCTCTGGTCGATGCAGGGTTTGGGGGCAGGGAGCAGATCCCTCACGTTCAGTCCCACCAAAAGTCCAGGCTAACTGCCTGCCCATCAGTAAAATCTGGGTAATGGTAGCAGCTAATAATGGGGTTTTGTGAGGATTAAATGAGTGACTACATGTAAAACAACTTAAACCAGTCCCTGGCACATAGTTTTCAATGAGATGGCATCTGTTAACCTTATTCTAACACCCTCCTGCGCATGACTTCAGGGCTATGCTGAGCGCTTTCATACATCAAGAATGTTGAAAATCTCAAGAAAGCTGTTGAGGACAAATTATTTTACGGGTGTCCATGTTTTAGTTAGGGAACTACAGGTATAGGTCACAAATTATTGAATGATTTTCCCTAAAGGTATACTTGCTACACCTGCATAAGTGAAAAAGCCATGGCATTCCCCTATTGACCAGCTCGAAATGCAGCTTTTCTTCTTCCCTGCTCTGATGAGACGCTGATCTCAGCCTGTCCCTATATTGGTGATCACTCTGCTACTCCAATTATTCCTTTGGAAGCATGAAGCCCTAGTCATCTATGGGGCCCTCTCTGCAGCTATACCACCTAGTATTACTGATGACAGCCTGTGCCTATTTACAGATTTCACCTTCAGGGATGTGGTGACCTGGGCACTTTGCAAATACTATGACATGAAACGATGTATTTGGATATTTTCCTGCTTTTAAGAGAAATTTAAATAGTAAACTGTAGTTCTTCTACAGAGGGAAGAGCCATCATTTGTTTCTTCTTCAGCTTTTAAAGGCAAAAGAAAGGGGGCACCTGGGTGGCTCAGTGGTTGACTGACTGTCTGCCTTTGACTCAGGTAGTGATCCTGGAGTCCTGGGATCGAATCCGGCATGAGGCTCCCTGCAGGGAGCCTGCTTTTCCTGTCTATGTCTCTGCCTCTTTGCATCTCTCATGAGTAAATAAAAAATAAAATCTTTTTTAAAAAATGCAAAAGAAAGGTTCCAGTACACCTTCCGCTTCCCATCATAGGGAGGTGCTCAGGCCTGTGCTGCAAGGCAGCTGCTCCCTGAATCTTCATTTTCTCTCACATTCTCCTTCATGTTGGCTATGAGACAGTCTAGAAAGACAGGATCCACTCCTGCCTCAGCCCAAATTCAGTGGCTTGCAAAAGCCTCATTGGCTGGGCGGTTTCTGGGCACTCATTGCAAGAATCTGTAGGAAGGTGCCTTCCCTGTGGCTCCCAGTTGCCTTGAGAATGTGACTTACTGTCTGTGGGGAGAGCTTGTTTCTGAGAAGCAGCCACCTCTTTGCTCCTGCAGTTTTTCTAGGGCAGACAGCAACACATTGCATTATGCATCCCCCGAATTTCAAATTCTTTCATGCAACTGGAAATCAGGTAAAAGTTGCATGATTGCCATGTTTTCAGAAAACCCCCACAGTACTCAATACCAGGTGAACAGAGATTAGTTGCATTTACATTATAAAGGTGTTTTTTTTCCCCTAAAGATTCTATTTATTTATTCATGAGAAACAGAGAGAGGCAGAGACACAGGCAGAGGGAGGAGAAGCAGGCTCCATGCAGGAGCCCAATGTGGGACTTGATCCCGCAACTCTGGGATCACGTCCCAAGCCGAAGGCAGACACTCAACCGCTGAGCCACCCAGGCATTCCTATAAAGGTGTTTGTTACTCGATAAAGCCAAGTGACATTCTGTATAGTATGGGCAACAGCATGCTATATGAATGATTAGATACCTTTCGATAAATGTTAAGAGCAACTTGAGAAGGACCTGGGTGGCTCAATCGGTTAAGGGATCAACTCTTGATTTTGGCTCAGGTCATGATCTCAGGGTTATGAGATCAAGCCCCTCGTCAGGCTCTGCACTAAGCATGGAGTCTGCTTAAGATTCTCTTTCATTTTTTAATATTTTTTAAGATTTTACTTATTTATTCATAGAGAGAGAGAGAGAGAGAGAGAGAGGCAGAGACACAGGCAGAGGGAGAAGCAGGCTCCATGCAGGGAGCCTGATGTGGGACTCTATCCAGGGTCTCCAGGATCACGCCCTGGGCTGAAGGTGGTGCTAAACCGCTGAGCCACCCGGGCTGCCCGGATTCTTTTTTTTTTTTAAGGCAATTTGAAATAGACCAAAAGATTTCCATGCATAAACCCATCTTTCTGTGGCTCTGCTCCATTAGAATTAGTAGCCATATTTAACACACTAACTTGTAGCAAGAAGATTGTGTTATTTTAACAGATTTTAAAGTTTTGATCTACCTACCGTTTATGAAAACATGACTATATAGCTTGAAACACTATTTGACTCAATTGAAAAAATATAAAGGGTACCCAACACCTAAAAAAGGTTTCATTTCTAAGAAGAAATCTTGATGAAAAGAAATATATTAACAATTGTAGTCGGAAAAGCCATGGCAGCTAGGTTGAGAGCATATGCTGTGATTTGAAGTCAAGTCAATCTGTGATTGTATACCAGCAGTTCCCCTTACTAACTGAATGAACTCTGGCAGGCTACTACACTAGTGGTTTCTAAAATCTACTGCACATTAGAGTCCCCTGGGGAGCTTCAAAAATATCCTCATGCCCAGGTGACATCTCAAGCCAGTTAAATCAGCATGAGGAAGGTGGGAGTCAGGCATGAGTGGTTTTAAAGATCCCCAAGTGATTCCAATGTGCGTCATAGCTTGGGAACCATCATGACAGATCTTTTCAAGGCCCATTATTTGTAAACGGGACTGACAAAAATACTTAACTCACGTGGATTTTATGTGGATAAAAATGGACAATACATAGAGGCATCTAGGTGACTCAATTAAGCATCTGCCTTCAGCTCCTCAGGTCATGATCCCGAGGTCCTGGAATCAAGCCCTGCATCAGGCTCCCTGCGCTTCTCCCTCTCCCTCTGCCTGCTGCTCCTCCTGCTTGTGCTGTCTGTCAAATAAATAAATAGAATATTTTTTTAAGATACGGACAATATATATAAAACTCTTAACCCAGTTTACTGACATATAAGAAGTACTCAGTAATGGGAGCTAATTATTATTGATGATGCTATCGTCGTCAGTGGCCAGAATTTTAAACTTAGTGCTTTGACTATTTCTCCAATGCATCCATCTTGAGGCGGTTGCATGGAGATAAAACTGTGGCTCAGTATAGCCCTCCACGCCCCAGGGCTACCTCTCCTCATTATAACCTGGTCATATCTGTGTGCCCTCTGACATTTCACCGTCTCTTTAACTAGACAGCCTACAGAGATTCATTAACCGGTGTTTTTTCCCCCACTTCTCAATAGGAAAATTTCTGGCAATGCCATGTTACAGTTGGGACCCTTCTTATATTGGACGTTTCTAGCAGCGTTTGAAGGGACAGTGTTCTTCTTTGGGACTTACTTTCTTTTTCAGACTTCATCCCTAGAAGAAAATGCAAAGGTAAAAAATATTTCATTATCTCTTAGAATAAGAATAAGCATGGCTTACTCTTTTTTTTATAGGCACTGGATTTATCATACACATCATCCAGCTGTAATCATTTTGTAAACTTTTTCTTAAGGTACAGTATTTAGTTCTTAGAACTTTTTTAGAATGATGGAATTACTGAAGTAAGAAACCACTTCCTTTGTGTGTGCATGGCTAACTAGAAAGCTTATGTACATAGTTATGTTAAGCCTTCTAGAGGCTTAACTTAGCTGTAATTTTTAATAGATGAATAGATGAACAGAGTTCTTAGGACTTCAGATTTTAGACCCCTATACTTTTCTTTTTTTGTTTTTTTTTTAAGTAAACTCTACCCTCCAATGTGGGGCTCATACTCAGGACCCCAAGATCAAGAGTCGCATGGTCTACTGACTGAGCCAGCCAGGCACCCCAAGACTTCTCTTGTTTTAAAAGTAAAATCCGGCCCCACTCAGTTCCTATGTATAGTGGCCTTTCATACTTGGAGTTGAAGGGGGTCGCCACCATCTTTGCAGTATTTGCCCAATAGATAAAGCGACGGAATTCCCTTCTCTTCCTCCTTTCCTTCCACATGGGAGCCTAGTGTTTTCCAGAAAGACTGCATGAATCCTACCAGTGCCTTCCTAGCAAGCGACTATGTAGGTCAGCATGTGCATTGGGATGATTTCCCCCTGGCTGTGTTCTAGGAGAGAACTGCTGATGGGTGAGGTCTTCCCATAGCCATACAGTGAAAATTAAGCCCGCCACTTCACTTATGCCTTCACTACGTTCATTCTTTGCTATTTCTGGGCTTCCTGTTTAATGGTTACTCGTTCTTTATAATTATAACGTGAGGCAAACCTAAGGTTAAAAATTAATTTACTGAGTACACTGTGTCCAGAACCTACACAGTCAATATCTGCTACAGAAGGAATAGGCCCAGTGAATTTGAATGACACTTTGAAATTAGGTATTACAGTCCAAAACCTTTCTAATTTGGACTAACAATGTGTTCGCTTTGGCAGCGCATATACTAATTTGGACTAACAAAAGTCAGCTTACACTGAGGGGGGCACTTGATGGGATGAGCACTGGGTATTATACTATATGTAGGCAAATCAAACTCCAATTAAAAAATATACCAAAAAAACCACAAAAAAACAAAAGTCAGCTTAGTATGAATCCCTTAAAATTATTAAACACTGGGGGTATCTGGTTGACTCAGTCGGTAGAGCTTGTGACTCAACCTCAGGGTCATGAGTTCGAGCCCCACTTTGGGCATAGAGGTTACCTATAAAAAATTATTAATCACTGAGTAACTGTTGAGGAAATACAGATGTAGTACTTCGAGTGGGCACATGTAGCACTGGTCAAGGACAGTACCCACTGCATCTCTGCAGGCCAGTCACTTAAACTTTCCAAGTCCACTTTGCCCATCAGTAAGAAGGGGTTTGATTCTGTGACTTTCACTTTTTATTTTATTTTTATTGAGCACATAAATGATAAAACGCTGATGGTTTGTTTCTTAAAAAGAGTTTGCTGCATGGGACACCTGGGTGGCTCAGTGGTTGAGTGTCTGCCTTTGGCTCAGGGTGTGATCCCGAGGTCCAGTGATCAAGTCTGGCATCGGGCTCCCTGTGACGAGCCTGCTTCTCTCTCTGCCTATGTCTCTGCCTCTTTGTGTGTCTCCCATGAATAAATAAATAAAATCTTTTTAACAAATAATAAAATAAAGAGTTTGCTGCAGAGCAGGTGGGTACTCTCCTGCATTCCTGTTGACGTGATTCATTTGCTCAGCAAACTCTGGGTGTGTAGGGAGCTCCAGCCCAGCCTGTGTCTCATTCATCACCCATTTTGAGTTCACGAAAACCAAATTAGACTTTACTGTATATGTCACCATCCTTCTAAATGTTTGCTAAAATTATAGCAAGTGTAAAAACTGCTATCAGCAATTAAACAGAATACCATGTATAATTTGACCAAATCCTTTTGTTGCTTTTGTGAATCTTAATTTTTTTATTATTTTTTTAAAACGTTTTACATTTCATTTTCTGTTTTAATGTTATGCATTCAGATCTTGACAGCATTTGGTAAGCATATGTGCCATTCATTGCCATACTTAGGGATTTATACATGCTATCTGCTTTTCTTTGATGTGCACATACTGACAGCTCTAATATTTACAGCCAGAAATTAGACTCTGTTTTTAAAATGTGAGTTGATTTGTCGAGAAATTAGTCCTCATTTGAGAGCTTTAGTTCTTTATTACAGAGAAAGCCCATATCAGACTCTTTAGAGACAGGAATCATTCAAAGGACTTTTTTTGATGAACATTACTGGTAGCGGAATAGGGGGGTTTGTTTTGCGTTTATTACACCAGTGTGCTCCCTGTTTGGTACTACATGGAGTAATGGAAATAAACCCTACCAACCACAAGTGTGTTGTAGCTGTCCAGGAAAATTTAGGGTCACAATAAAATCCAGTATTGGGGCCTGATCCTTTGATCAGATAGATACTTCCCTAAGTATTTTATACAAAAATCTTTAGAGGTTACACCCAAGATTAAATTTGCCTTTTTATTTTCTTAAGCAGGCTTGTGTATTCATGGTGCATGTAATTGTTCAATGTTTTTCAGGTGTATGGAAACTGGACTTTTGGAACCATTGTTTTCACAGTCTTAGTATTCACTGTAACTCTGAAGGTTAGATTTTTATTTATTCAAATATATTTAACACCATTTTTGTAGTACTTTCTGGTTTCACACTATTCTTTTTTGTTGGTTTTTTTTTTTTTTTTGGTCTTTCATTGAGGGTTGTCATTCAAGTCTGAATAGTTACTAAAATATGTATGATATTAGATATTTAGACATTTGTATGCTATTTGTGATCTGTTTTTTCCAGAATATTGTCTCCTTTTTAATTTGTTTCCTTTTTAAAAAAATTCTTCCACCATAGTTACGTTGAAAATCTGTTTCTTCTTTCAAGATAGTGTAAGTAGTATATAAATAGGCTGAGTGTGTATATGTGTTTCCATGTTAAATACTTGAATAGTTTTTAAGATTATGTATCTGTTTACAAACACCAAGCTTCAAAGAATGTGGGTACTAAAGACAGTTGAATAGGTATCCATAAGCAAGATAACTTGTGCAAAAGAGCTTAGTAGTGATGAAGGTTTATTTAATGCATTTATCACTGAAATTTATCCATATTAGTGATGAAACACGTAACAGTATACAGCAGGTAACATACAAGAATCGTTGGCATTAATGATATACTCTGAAGCCTTGCCGAATTCCACCCTTGAGACTTATGACTTGGGACTCTCTTATATTTGAAAGCATAATCAAATTCTTTTGATGATTGTTCCAGTAATAAATATCTCACATGGGATCCAAGAATGAGTAAATGAATTCCAGTATGCCCAGTGGTCAAAATTAGAATTCCACAAAAAAAAAAAAAAAATTAGAATTCCAGAAGTATGATTGACAAGGAACCTGTGATCATTTCCCCTTTAAGGTTTTTTTTCCTGATTCATTTCTCATGCCAAATAGAACTAACATATGTTTGCATTTTTCATCTACTATTTAAGTAATATTTTAGGACTGCAAAAGAGAATGTTACAATTCATCTCCATTTAGTCACTTACTAGTTGATATTTTTGGGCAAGTGAGTTCCTTTCTCAGTGCCCTCATTTCTTCTATAAAATGGAGATAAAAGTAGTACCTTCCTCTGTTAGGATTTTTGGTGGGAAGTCAATTAGTGGATACACAGCAAGCATTTAGAGTGGTGTCTGGCACATAGAATGTGGTCAGAATGATAGATACTGCTTGTTGCTATTTATTATTATGTTTCACAGGATTGTGATTTGAAAGTGAAGCCTCCCCACCTTTTTTCTCCCTGGTCTTGCATATGGCCCCAGGGCTTCCAATGGCCTCCATAGTTAAAGTTGGCCTTACTGCAGCTTCTTTCATGTGGCCCTCAAAAGACATTCACTCTCTCATCTTTGGATGGGTATTATTGCTAGAGAAAACCCTAGCAGCCCAGAGGTGGGAATTCAAGACTGGTCTACCTTAACAATGTTCTCAACATCCTGTTTATGAATGAGAAACTTATAACAGAGAATCAAGGACCAGAGTGTCACAGCAGGAAATAAAAACAAAAAAAACAAAAACACAGAGACACTACCTCCTCTTCAAATATGAAATGCCGTGGATATTAGTCCATGTGGCCCACAAATTGTAAACAAGCAGAACAGACCATACTTTTTATTTTTAGATTGTATTTGAATATCCCAAGTGCCATAATCTAAAGAAAGAAACAACCAGCCCTGGCAGAAACACGGAGGGATTAAAATCTAAGGCAATTGAAAATGTTGTTAATTTAATGGATTAGATAAAGGTTTTGTAATTGAAAGGCGCACTACATAGTCAGGCCCATGATTCATTGCTACGTGGTGGCGGTATGTAGAGGTAGTTGCCTTTGCATTTCATCATCCCCATTTGTTGAAATTGAGCTATCAAGACTCCTTTGTATAGTTTGTCCACTCTTCCTAGCTAACCCATCCCCTCGATGCCTGCCCTTCCTTCCGTAGTGAGGCATCTGCAGCCCCATACCCAGCAGTTACTTGCTTGACCATCCCTCTAAGCCTGTCCTCTTCGGTCAGAACTTAACTCTTTGAAAAGTCTGGATTCTGTTCTTCTGTTGCCTGACCCAAGCTAGATCCTCCCATCGGTATCAGATGGTATGCAGGTTCTCAGAGAGCATAGTATACTTAACTGCTTGTGTAGTTTGCACCCATCCTTAAATCTTTTGTGTTGTATCTTTTCAGCTCGCCTTGGATACTCGTTTCTGGACATGGATAAATCACTTTGTGATTTGGGGTTCTTTAGCCTTTTATGTATTTTTCTCATTCTTCTGGGGAGGAATTATTTGGTAAGCAGCTGCACATGTGTGAGTAACATGTAAATAACAGTAGATATATGTATATGTACACTGTCTGTGCAAGCATTAATTATATTTTTAAAGTGTGATTCTATAAGATGGTAGGTCTTCAATATTAATGGACTGGAAGTTACTGCCAGGCTAGTAATTACGCTACTAATTTCAGGTAAGATTTCAAATGCAAGTGTATCAACTTAACACGAGTTATTCAAAAGTCCTCCTTTCTAGTAGCCCCTGTCCATATCTTTCAACTTGAAGGTATATAAACATCTGTCTGTGAAGTGAAACTGCAAGTTCCAGCATGGCCTTCCATGTGATTTCCAGTGGAAATACTCATCCTGTGAACTCTATATGATATAGTGGCCAAGAGCTAGGTTATTATTCATTTGGAGTCTGATCTCTTCTTATGGTGCATTACTGCCAATCTTGTCACTATACATGTGCTCAAGGGAGAGAATAGATACCACTTCATATTCAGAAGGTTAGATCTTAAAATCGCCATCTTGTTGTTTTGGGTGAGGTAAAGGCAGACTCTACAGAGTGGCCTTAAAGGTCATTGATTGCACCTTGGTTCGATAGATGTTTATTCAGAATCTGTTCTTCTTGAGACACTCTGGGAAACAGATGAATACTGCTCCTCCCTCAAGGAGATTAGACTCTAGTGAGAGGGACACATAAGCTGTGATTGGGAGAGTTCTAAGGCATGAGAATAAGCTAAAATGTCTTCTCTGTTCCTTACTTCCAAAGGCCTATATTTTGTTGTTTTTTGTTTTTTGAGATTTTATTTATCTATTCATGAGAGACACAGAGAGAGAGAGGCAGAGACATAGGCAGAGGGAGAAGCAGGCTCCCTGCGGGGAGCCCGATGCAGGACTCAATCCCAGGACCCCAAGATCATGCCGAAGGGAGATGCTCAACTGCTGAGCAACCCAGGTGTCCCTATATTTTGTTTTTAGATACTGTACTTGTATTCATCAATCAGTAGTTTCTCTTGACAAGGATGCCAGCAGCAGAGGGCATGGCTAGGGGAAGCCATAGGATGAAATTCTAGGAGTACATTTTTTGGCTGGTTTGAGCAAAATCATACATACAGAACATTGCATGTTATCACAGAGCTGTGAGGCTGTGTTTATTGTCCCTTGAGATTTAATTAGAAAAAAATTCCTTACTGTTCTGAAAAGCTTTTAAAATAAAAGCTTGGGGATCCCTGGGTGGCTCAGCAGTTTAGTGCCTGCCTTTGGCCCAGGGTGCGGTCCTGGAGTCTCGGAATTGAGTCCCGTGTCGGGCTCCCAGCATGGAGCCTGCTTCTCCCTCTGCCTGTGTCTCTGCCTCTCTCTCTCTATGTCTGTCGTGAACAAATGAATAAATAAACCTTTAAAAATAAACAAACAAACAAATAAATAATAAAAGCTTTAAGAAATAGGAATATGAAACACTTATTCACTTAAGGAAGTAGCAGTTCCAAAAAGTGTCATCACGGCATCTATTGGGCACCTACATTGAAGCAGTGAAGCTGACAGAAGTCTCAGTTTTCTTTAATAATATACAAATTAATCAAGTTGATTAACCAAATGTAATATACCATTGAAATATGGTGCCCCGAGGACCATAGTTCTGTTTATGAATCCGTGTAATCAGCATCTGAACTGATGCAAAATTTCCACAAGAATAAAATGTTTCTAGCAAACTAGTTTCTCTTGCCACAGACTATTCCTTATTGATAAAATAAATCCTTTCAATGATTGAGACATTGTCATACCTGTTTTTGTTCATTAGTGCTACTTAACTAAAAATGAAGTCTATCTTTTTGTTTTGTTGCCTGTAGTGCTATTATCCTTAAGTAGAGATGAGTTGAGCTACTACATGAATATACAATTTATATTTTAAAGCAATCAGTAAAATATGACAAACTGGAATATTTCAGCTGAATGCTGGTTTCAGCTAATATCTCTGGATACATTCAACCCTGAGGCATTGTGACATACCCCTCTTTGGGGATTAGCAGTGAGAATGAGGATTTCTGAGCTCCAAACCCAATCCAAGAATAATATCTTTTGTTTTTTACCATTCCCCTGTAAAGCTCCATAAGTGTCAAAATAAAGAAAAATCTAGAGCTGCAGGGCAGGGGAAACAAAAAATAGAAAAGAGAAGAAAAATCTAGAGCTGTTAATCACAGAGTATTGTAGGTACTGTGTGGAATACCCTATGACTAGTTGTCTGCTGGACCCTTATTATGGTCAGTTAACTGCCCAGAAGATGAGTCAGGGTCCCCTTCAAAATTAGAGTGAGGGTAGATAGAGTTCTGGAGAATTCCTTTTTGGATGGTAGGGACTCTAGAAAACCTTTTGTGGCCCAGACCTCATCCATTTCTCCACCTCACTGTTCTGCTTACTTCCTATCCACACTCTCTCTAGTCCCCATATACCTAGAGCCAAAAGCTTGATTTTATTATGTTACATAAGAGTGCACAAACATCAATTTTTTTAATGAGAAACCAGTTTATCTTCAGTGAGCCCTGTGTGTAATCTAATAAATGAGAAAAACAGCTATCTGCCTAGAGCTCCTAATCCAAGGAAAGTCTGTTGTGCATCCCAACCTAGTGAGCTTCTCTGTGGTTCAGCTCGGAGAAACTGGATGTGCTTTTCTATGGCCACCAAACCAGTTCAGTGGATGACTTAGAAATGAAACCCAGCATCAGAACAAGGGGTTCTAGATTCCTGGACTCCAAGACTTAATGTCTTATTAGCAGTGTTCTTCTGTCAACTTACCTGGCACACACTGGATACTTGGTATATATTTGTGAATAAGAATGATAGAGACACTCGACAGTCCTTTCTAGCTTTACCTACGTAGATTGGAGGAGGTGGCTATAAAAATGTCTTTTAGGGATCCCTGGGTGGCGCAGCGGTTTGGCGCCTGCCTTTGGCCCAGGGCACGATCCTGGAGACCCGGGATCGAGTCCCACGTCGGGCTCCTGGTGCATGGAGCCTGCTTCTCCCTCTGCCTGTGTCTCTGCCTCTCTCTCTCTCTCTCTCTCTATCATAAATAAATAAAATTTTTTTTAAAAATGTCTTTTAAATTTCTGAATGTGGGGGCGCCTGAGTAGCTCAGTGGTTGGGCATCTGCCTTTGGCTCAGGGCTTGATCCCAGATGGAGCCCCACGTCGGGCTCCTTGCCCAGTGGGGAGTCTGCTTCTCCCACTCCCCCGGCTCATGCTCTCTCTCTCTCTCCCTCTCTGTCAAATAAATAAATAAAATCTTTTTTAAAAAATAAAATGAATAAATTTCTGAATGTGGAGCACAGTCCATTCTCATATTAACAGAGCAGCTGAGAAAGTAAAATGCTTATTAGCAGAAAAATTAACCATATCTCTTGAATATCTTTGAAGCTCCAGTATTTTCTAACGCAAATAAATATTCTCCAGTTGGCAGTTTTAAAGTTGATTGCTTGGTTGTTTTCAAGTCAGATGCATTTTATTGTCATTTTCCCCCTTTAATTATCATTCCTTTTTCCCCTAAACATTTAGGAAATGAAATCTGCTCAGTATTTTTGGGATATTCTTAAAATTATTTCTATTAATGTGTATAATTAGAAGAGTCCTTTTCAATACAAAAGATAGTTTGAATTACACATCTGTTTCCTATGACAGCAACTGATTTTTTTTTTCCATTCTGTGTTTTCTTTCCACTCTAGGCCTTTTCTCAAACAACAGAGAATGTATTTCGTATTTGCTCAAATGCTCTCTTCTGTATCTACATGGTTGGCCATAGTTCTTCTAATATTTATCAGCCTTTTCCCTGAGATTCTCCTGATAGTATTAAAGAATGTAAGAAGAAGAAGTGCCAGGGTAAGAACCAAGTTTATATTTTAAGTTGATTTTTGGAAGGGGCTTCAGTATCTGCCATGAACTAAGAACCTTATTTAGAGAATTGCATTAGTTACAGCATGTTAAACCCCTCCTTACAGGTTCATCACTTAATTTCTTCTTCTGCATAAAAAGTATAGTAAAAACTTCGTTATCCAATGCAGGTGGTAAGTAGATTCCTTAATAGTGTTCTATGTGACCTTTAGCAATCCATATGGAGTATCTCATATGCTCCATATGGAATTTTAAATGGAAAAAATGGGGTGTTTTTTTTTTTTTTAGCCTAGAATTTTCACACCAGGAATTTCCACACCAACATTCCAGCTTTAACCTTAGAAATTTCCCTGTGGGTTATTTGCAGATTTTTTTTTCAGTTGATAATCCCAATTTGCTTCTTTCAAACCTTCCCCTTCCTTTAATTATAGTGCTGCTTAATCTCTGTGTTGCTTCTAGCCCTGTCTTTCCAGCAGTATATTTGAACCAAAGAGAATTCCCTGGATGTGATTTCTGCATCCTTACCCTCCTGAACACACTTGTAAAGACGAAGATTGTTTTATGAGTGTGTTCTTATTTTTGCTGCTTAAATTGTAAATCTCCTGTGGGAATGAGAAGTTATTACCCTCTGCCAGCCTAATTGCTTGGCCCTGCATTGTCTAATATCTTGTAAACATTTCTAAAAAGCCTTTAAAGTTAAAGGGGTAGATTAGCTCGGAAAAGAAAAATTCTGACAAATTTTGACCAACAGGTTAATGAAATATGTCATATTCCTGCCAACACTTAACCTTGCTTTGCCTAACAAAACCCTATTTCTATCCTGTTGACACCAGCTCGATCTTATGGCCACCCCAAAGCATTATCTTCAGGAAACAATCTACCTGACCTATTCGATCAAATTTGCCAACCACTTTTACCACAAAGCTGGTTTGTCTGACTTGGGGTTTTGGCCTATTGATTTGATAGGATCCAGTGGTTGGTATCATGTAGATGTAGGAAACTAAAATGATTATAATGAGAAAATCTTCAGTGACTACATATATTAAGGAAGACCTTCATGATCAATAAGTCATTATCAGCCCCAGTCAAAAGCAATAGATTACCAATGGCATAAGCTACATTGCTTCTTGGTATCCAAAGCCAATCACTGTACAGTTAAGGTGGTCAGAACTGGCCTTAACTCACTGCTTCTGCATGCCTTGTGGGTGGCACTGGACCCAATAACAACCTAGCTAAGACTGCCTTTGTCTATTCTTGAATCCTTCCAGTAGATCCCTGACTAACTCCCTCCAGCCTGATGTTTAGCCTTGGGATGCTTTGGAAAGTGGCATTTACTTGTCTTAATATCAGTTGAACAAGGGTAAAACAAGTTGATATAACAGGTTTTCCCCAGAATGCCTTAAGTGGCAATTTGTATCAAGCCAAGTAAAAAAAATGTCACTGGAAGAAATGGTTTGGTGCCATGTTATAATAGAGAATTTGTTTGGGAAGGATCTCTGAGGTGCTCTTCTATTCCCCTTATTTGGGAGTACACTTTGGGGATGCTCCTAAATGTTTTTCTTATTTGGGTTAATGGAGCTAAGTAATGGCTCACACCCAGCTTCATGCTCTAAAGATGATACAAAAATCTCCGAAATCAAAACCTTCAAACATACCAGCTCTTCCTTAGGCCCTTTCTTTAAAAAAAAAAAAAAAAAAGAATTAGACACGGGCTGGAGGTGACCTTTACATTACTTAAGTGGAGGGAGGCTTTCACAGATAAAGACATAAAACATTCTCTTTCCATGCAAACAGTAGATTCCGAACTTCTGTTGAAAGCATGAGGTTCAGCATGAAATTTGTTTGCCTTGGGTATGTCCATGATAGGAGGAATTCTAGTGTCTGTGCTATAGCTTGGCATGCTGGTGTGCTACAACAACCAGGAAAATTTCCATAATCATCTTCATTCATTCAATCATTCATTCATCATTCCTACCCTCATTGAACCAGAACATGTGTTGAACCGCCTACTGATGAACATCTCTCTTTACATCCAATGTCTGAAAAGCTAAATGGTTTTTCAGACTCTATGGGATTTTTGAGAGTTGCAGATGAGACAAGAGTTGTGGGCACTCAGCGGCACTACCTCCTCCTCCTTTTTCCCCTTGTGAGAAAATGCAAGAGCAAAGTCGTGCATATGAATGCATAAAGGCCAACCGAAACAAGGCAGCCATGGCTATTCTGATGTCACATCTGTTTATATAAGGCCCTAGTTGGCCGGATCAAAGAGGCAGAGGCCACTTTTAAGATGAAGGAGAAAGAATATCTTCATCACCAGCAAACAATCTGACATCCTGGGTGACTTCCTACTTGGTTTTAATACCCTTCACTAAGGCATTGGCCTCGCTTTTAAAGAGAGGCTAAAGATTCTTTTGCACTGGGTCAGCCTCATACCTGAGAGGCTCCCTAATGGGGTACAGGGTGTGTCCCTACCTTAAGGTAGAAAATCCCCTGGACTTCAGCCAATAAGCATCTTGGATCCTTTGTGCACATAGCCAGAAATACCTGCCTGTGCTGTCCTCATATAGGTCTTGGCAGCTGCTTTCAGAAGGGAACTCAGCAGTGGGTAGTGAAAATGTCTCTGGCATTTGAAAAAAAAGCTAAGCCATTTACATTTAACAATTATAGAAGCAGCCTTC
The DNA here is from genome assembly GCF_003254725.2 of Canis lupus dingo. Classification (NCBI taxonomy): domain Eukaryota; kingdom Metazoa; phylum Chordata; class Mammalia; order Carnivora; family Canidae; genus Canis; species Canis lupus. Next base: position 110,207,470 of record NC_064281.1, on the reverse strand, counting down.
TGTTAGTTTCCATTCAGTGCTGCACACATGGCCTGAGGGTCCACTATAAGTTATCTACTATACGAGGTGTCGGTAGTTCAGGGATGACTCAGATGTGACCCAGCTCACGGGAAGCTCTCACTCCAGTTAAGTTATAAAGGGGATTTATACGGAGCACTTCTGTAAGCAGGTATAAAGCAGCATAGCAGACTCAGTGATCTGGTGTGTTGTAACACATCTGAGCTATTTCAAGTCACCACTACCTCCTGAAGCCACCAGTAGAAAGGCTGGTAGGGCAGCCTCCACCCCAGCTGAGTTCTGTCCTGATGTTAGCGTTGTGAAGAATTCTGCTTTCTTCGAAACTGGGTTCCCTGGTCATTTCACTCAAAGGTTAGTCTAAGCTACCTATTCCCCAGCTATCTTTTCGGGCAGTGTGGTTAATGTTTTTACCTAAAATCCCATCATTAAGGATCAGATGGCTTTTCGTTAGCTTAGACATTGACAAAAGCTACATGACCACGCTGCTGATGTGATACGGTGAAACTGCCATTGAGCGATGAACAATGGAACAGCACGATACCACTTCAAAAGAAATTTAAAATTTAGGATTTCTGATCTTTCAAAAAGTTGTATCTCCTCTAAGCACCATTGTTGGGCTCTCCCATAATCAGTGAAGGAACACCTGAACTTTCTGGCCAAGTAGTAAATACCACTTCCCATTTCCAATGGAGGACTTGTCCACATACATTTATGTAGGTTTTCTCACTAACAAGAGGGAGGCTTGACTTTGCCGATTAGACCCTGGACCACTATGATCTAAGGGGAGTGGACCTAGCAACATGGCCTTGCCTAGCATGGGATGTCTGCACAGACAAGAAGAAACATGCCAATATGGAGGGAGCCCTTTCAGAGTGACTGACAGGAAAAGGAAGAATGTCAGCTATCTGAGCAAAATTCCCAGAGAGAGCACTTTGGAATTTTTGGAGAATACAACTTACCCTCGTAGCTACAGTATTGCCAAGGATGACTATTACTCTTGCGATTCTGACAGTGTCACAACCATGGGTTCTAAGGGTAATAGCCCCATTAACTGGATTAGACAAAAAGTTGAATCCTAACATTTGTGGCTGTTGAGATGGACCTTTATGCATTGGCCTCTTTGACATACTGCTCATTGAGCCTGAGCTGGTGTCAAAGTTCTCTAGATGACTGCAAAGGAATGTGGAAATTTCATACTCTTTAGCTCATTATTTCCCTTCTTTCCTCCCCCCCACCCACCAATTGCTGGCTATATCCGTTTTTGATTGCTTTAGATACTCTTCCCATGCTCTCTACTGCCTTCTGTACTTTCAATTCCCTTTCTTTTCCCTTTATAAATTAATCTATTAACCCCTAAAATTTCTGCTTCGTAGAGGTGCTTTTATCTCTGACGGTTGGATATAAGGTTTTGAGTGCACCAAAAATGTGCTTATAGTTACAGTCTTAAGTAATTAGGCTCGTATATTAAACATGGGGTTGGGGAAATCGGTACCATGTTAATCTTGTCGTGAGATTTTTGCCCACAAAATAAAAGACAGAACAATCTAAAATTATTTTTTCCTTAGAAACTATAGGTCTCTCTAGCTTTATTCAATCAGTAATTTATTTGCATGTCGCCAACTTTATTTAAGATAAAATATGAATAGGAAAAAATACTGTTATGTTTAAACCTGTATGAATAAGTCATAAAGTATTTGCCTTTAAAAGTTTTATTGTTTATTAGATTCTGCTAGATACGTATGATACTTCAACTGGTTTCTTTTTTTAGACCTATTTTCATTAGTCACTAAGTAGATAATATGGGTAATCTTAATTAGCAGAATTGTTAAACTCATCCCCATAGTTGACCACTCATCTTCTGTTTTATGTGGGCAATACCAAAATGAGGCCTGGGTAAGAAGGAAAAACAATAACCTGTTGGGTTTTCTGATTAAGCTGTTAAGTTATCAATTTTTATTTTTTCTAGGCATGTTACAGGAGAAATGCATAGCTCTTTAGCCTACCCTTTTAAAGTGGTCTCTGTAAGAAAAAGGGGGGAAACCAACCAAATTATGTTAGAATAAAGGAAGTTAAGCATTGGTCCAAGTGGTACATGGGACTGAACTGTGGCTTAGCCAGATGTCTTCCCACTGTGTTAGTTTTGTTAGGCTTTTAACCTATAACTGCCCAAGAATAATCAGTCCCTTCATACTGTACCTGTGCGATTGGATAGAAGAGAGAGTTCCTTCGAGATTAGATTGGTGATGGACCCTGGACACAGGTCTCTGACCGATGGATTTTGAACAATGTAGGTTAGTGAATTAATGATGAGAAATAAGCCTTATTTTAATGAGAAGCCTATTTTAAAATTATTTTATTCAAAATAGTTAATCTTCCCATAAACAAAATAATTTTAAACTGTTAAACAGAGAAATAGTAGTTTGCACATATAATATAGACTATTCCTAACTCTTAACTCGACTGTTACTTCAGAAAGTAATGCCTTCAAAACTAACATGTCATTTCGACTTCGAATTCTCCAGGTTTCTTTTTAAATGTCTTACATTTCAGAGAATATTTACTTTTTTTTTTTTTTTGGTTTCTGCATTTCTCTTTTTCCTACTGCAATTTTCCACCCTATGTGCAATTGTGAACAAGGTAACGAAACGCCTCCCTTCCTCAGGAACATCTACTATCTTCATGCTTTCTCAAACTTCCAGCAATCACAGTTTCTCTTGGAGTGAATAAGGTGATTTCCTTTCTTAATGTACCAACTTGCTTGCATTCTCATTTGCTTGACACCATTTTCTGACTCCTTATGCAAAATTACTTCTCATTATTCATTTTTATATCTTCTATTAATATTGAAGAGTATTTTGTCATTTTCCTTTGATCATTTGTTCACCTTCTCAAATGTCACACTGGAGAGGAAGTGATTTTCAAACACTCGGACCATAAGTCTCTAGTCCCCTTGATCCCTGGCACGCAGTAGAAGCCACAGTGTGTCAGAGCTAGTCTGTTCACCAAGATGGGAATGTCTTGCACAAATTTCTCTTTGTTCAATACACTTACAGCACCAGCACAACTCTCAGAGGTGTTCACCAAAAGGATGGTAAGGTTCACTAATCAAACCACATTGACTCATCTACCGCATAACCTACCGGTGTCATCTCAAAAACCCCTGTTTGCCATATACTACTAATATCTGCATACTTCTCCCATGAAAATGATTCAATTCGAGTTGGAGACTTTCTTAGGTCTTTAAATGTATTCATTGAAATGTTATGCGTTTGCTATAGTGTAACCATTTGTACTTTGGGCCAAGAGTAGTTTATAGGAAATGATTTGTTTCTTCTACATTTTTATCACCAGGTAGGTTAAGCAATCTTCAAATGCTTTAAGTATCTTTACCTCACTATTACAGAGAAATCTGAGCTGTAAAAGGGCATCTGACTCATTATCCGCCAGACCTTCAGTCAGACCTCTTCTTTTACGAACATTCTCAGACGAATCTAATATATTGTAACAGGTACCTAGTGTTACACGAGCGGGCTGGCTTTTAAAGAAACAGATTAACAGCATTATAAAGAAAAAAATGAAAATACCACTCTCTAAATTTTCTCTGCTGTTGGTGTGGTGAACTTTATAACGATTCTTTACAAAAATATAAAGATGCATTCCTTGGAATATGGGAAAATCTCTATTTCAAATTTGGTAAGCCCTCAAATAAAATTCCAGGCATTTTGCAGAGCTCAGAGGGTAACAAAATTACATTGAATTTGTAAGGGGCAAGTTGCTATGGCAGTGCCATCATGTGAAAGTGCTCGTTAATACTGATTAGGAAATACAATTTTGATTTTAAAAAGATCATTGAGAAAATTGAAAATAAATATTCCAAAATTGCATCTGTATAACATCAAGTTGATTTAGCGTTGCATGTTCTTTTGGGAATTATGTGAGAATAATCCAGTGTCTTTGTACCTTCATGTGCTGTGTCTGTGTGTTTGCAGGTATACACTTAATGTACTTGTAAATGTCTGATCCCCCAAATTCATGAACAAATCTAATCACCTTTTTTAATGTCAAGTTTTATTCAAGCTAAATGTTTCAACTTTCAGAGGTAAAGGTAAAATCTTTCCCAGCTATTCAGGGGGATACTGGCCTAATTATGTAGAATGCCTCAGAATTGATTTTCCCATAAATGAGCAAATTCGTTTTATATTGTTTCATTTACCCCCAAAAAATAGTTGGGAGGAATCCTTGAACTCAGAATGACTCCTCTGTGTGTATTTTGTTTCCCACCACAGGGGCCTCTGTCATCTCAGACCTTGAGAGGTCTCTTATCCACCTGTAGAAATTTAGAGTAATTCGTGAATGAAGTTGATGAGCTTACCAGCTTGGAAAAAACTCAGTACAGCTTAGGGCAGGGCCGTCTTTCATGCACACATAAAAATTAATGATCATCAGGAATGAAATTGCAGTTCAGTTCTCTTTGGAGCTAACAAGTGTGAGTCCTCCTCATAGGCCCACGTTTTCATCAGCTGTCCACTCCCCAACCTCTCAGCAAAGAATGAAAATTAAGCTAATAGAATGGATACTTTGGTTCTTCTATCTCCTACAGTTCATCACAGTCTGCACTTGCGCTGTTGTTTTGGAAGCAGACTCCGTTTGCCCCAGTCAGCATCTTGTGTTTGAGCGACTCACGTGTTTCTATCTTCCCTCTGTAATGATCTGCTTCCTGGTAGCCTTCAAAGTCTTTGACCCTTTTATCCCAGATGGCCCTGTCCTAGGTTGTATGGTGCATTTTAACTATACTGTTTCCAGCTAATTCTGTATCCCCCTGGATTGCTTTCTTTAGCTTGGGCTGTGGTTTGGGAGACTAGGCTGGGTAGCAGACACTGCTTCTGCTTTTGGCCTCTCCAGGGCCTTAAATCCTACAATAACATAGGACTAGGAACGTAGAATTGAGAAAGTTTTATCTTTGTTGTTTTATTTTTAATGTATATTTCTTCCAGAAATATCTTTGCACATAGCATTAGTTTTTCCTCCCAGGGAAAACATTTGGCGAGTAGTTCGGCCACTGAGTTTGTCCCTTGATAGAAGCACTGTGTGACTCCTTTTCTAAGCTCTCAGTGTGAATGGCAACTATATTTTGGTTAGGGTCAGTCACCGTGACCCTGCTACCTGAACTCTTAGGAAAATAAGGGAATATGAAAGAAATGGAATGTAGTCTAGAGGACTTCTAGTCCGATCATGGCAAGGAAAGTGCACCAATAGGGGAAGAAAATAGCATACCCCTTCAGGACCCTCCACTACTCGTGTCTTAAAAGGTTGGATTTGAGAGTAGAGAATTAAAGTTAGGCTCCCTCCCAGGACAGAAGGCGTCCACTTCTCAACATCCCTGATTGAGATTCTGTGATCAGTTGGCCTACCACACACTGTCCCTGTTAATAGCATTTGAAAATGTTCAGAGGACAGCAAAGAATCTACAGATTTAGGAAAGTTTCTGTGGTCACTTTTCTTAAAAAAAAAAAAATGATGAATAAGAAAAACAGAAGTGTCAGTTGACTCATAGATACATGATCTACCAAAAAGAAAATGAATTCCAGCATTATGAGGAAGAAATATGTTTCTTCCAACAAAGGAAAAATACTTTTACACCAGTCTTTCAAAGTTGAGGATATCTTGAGATTTTTCTCTTGTCAAAATTTACGCATCCTCAAAAACAATAGTTAATTCATGCACCATGTCCCAAGTACCTGCTATGCGCCAGATGCTACACTAGATGCTGGAGATGAAACGAAGATGGCCCTATTTTCAAGGAGCACACAGACTAGAGGGTCCTTGTGGGGACAATGACAGGAGAGCCCTGGAGCAATCCAAAAGCACAAAGCAAGTCTGAATCTATTCAGTTAACAAATGAAGAAGGGATTAAAATCTGGTTATTGTGTCCCTTTTTTTTTTCCCCTGCATGTGAATAAAACTTGGCACTCTAAGATAGTTCCTTTACTCTCATACCAAAATTTACTACTTGATTTATTTTTGAAAATGCTAAACAGATGGCTTCACATCATTGTTAAAATAAACCTTTTAACTCTGTATATTTTAAATTTTTCAGAATCCGAATCTTGAACTGCCTATGTTATTGTCCTACAAGCATATTGACAGTGATTACAGCTAAAAAAGAAAGCAGGAAGAAACAACTACAAAAAGTTATCATCTCAGGATACTCAATATGCAACAAGTTAAACCACTCTCTGATGTCTGGGGGTTCAGGATCAATGTCCATTAAAATACCAAATGACTCTCTTAAGCATTTACAGTTATTGTTAAGTAGCCGTTATGGCCAAAGCTCTAAGTTATGAATCATATGAAAGTTGAAAGCACGAATAATTAGAATTTCTGGCTTTAGATAGAATAATATAACTACCAAATGGGTGCTCCTTTAACCCATGAACTCTGAATGGATCTAAATATAATAGTATAAAGTAGAAGTCATACAATGGGAATGAATAGACTTTGCTAATATTACTTTTTTTGCCTGGCAGAAGAAATAGGCTGTTTGGATCACATTTCTTGTTCCTGCTGAATGATAATCTTAAATTATTTTTTTTCAAACATGTGAAAGGAATACTTGAAAATACAAGAAGACTAAATGGTATCAGTGCATCAGAATAGTTAATCCTTTCTGTTCACCCACATGCTAATTTTGTCTTCATAGAATTGCCTTGCCAAAAAAATACCTTGAACCCTTATGTGGAAAGAATGTTCATCCTAGATATTTTTGTGAGAATCAAAACAATTACTTATTTTAGTTTTGTTCTTCTGAATTTAGTCTCACTTAATGGGTATGTGGCTACTAGATTTGAAAATAAAACATTTCCAATCACTTAGTAAGTGTAAGTAGCCCCTCAAAAGAGTTAAGATATAACAGATTTTTCCAATATTAGTTTTACTGGGATCTGAGGTGAGATAGGCAAAGCCATAGTTACAATAAAAATAAAGCCATCCGAACATCAGTCTTCTATAATTTTCGTAGAGAGGGTAAAAAATAGCTTATTTCAAACTGTTAATGGTTATTTTTTGAAAGAGGCTGCATTGGTATATATATGCAGCACTTTTTTTTTTTTTTTAACTTGCCAATTTGCGAAGGAGGGATCCATCCCAAGACAGTGATTCAGCCTGCAGAGCCATGACTGAACATGAATGTTTTCTCTCTTATCAAACATGGTTAGGTGGTGATCTGACTTTAAACCATGACATTCACCTTAGTAAAGTCCTCAACTTACTGGACTAGAAGGAGGCTTTAGCCTCCTGATGAGTTCACCTAAAACAAAAATAAATGTGAAATGTCTTTATTAAATGTTAAAATCAAACACACTTTTTTTTGGATATAAATGGCTACATTTGACTACTAGATTGAGATGGGCTCTTAAAGAATGTTTTCAGGGGGCGCCTGGCTGGCTCAGTCGGTGGAGCATGCGTCTCTTGGATCTTGGGGTCGTGAGTTCAAGTCCCATGCTGGTCATAGAGATTACTTTTTTTTTTTTTCAGTGTTTTCCTAGCGGTTTCCACTTTTGGTTGTCTTTCTGACGTGCCCATACTACTATTAGTGTTTATATTGTACCTTGATTTAGAAAAGTCTTGAATTCAGTCTCTACCGGTGTATTTATATGGTCCGTGTGGCACATTTGATTCCTCTGTATCTATTTTGTGTAAATGTTTAGGCGTAATTTTTCTTAAGTTCAAGGAAGGACATAATTTCAGTCATCAGAAACCATTCCAGCGTTCTGACCCTTTTTCATTATTTCATTTGTTCTCCTCTATCAGTGTTACTTTTCGAGTATTTTGTTAGGTGTCATTCACAGCTTACCCAAGTGTGCTGTGTTCCGGTAGCCCGTATTAGAGGTGATCCACTGAATGCAACGTCTATATTCTTTGCCTACTCCAAAGAGCTAAAAAATCAGACCCAGAAAAGCTTTTGGTGTCTTTAGTTGTTCTTGTTACAGTTGTTGCTGTGGTTACTGCTGTTTTACGTAAGTACTCTAAGGACTGTGAATACAAATGAGAGATGCTCAATATAGAGAAAGGCTCATGTAATGCAAACCATTGGAGACTGCCATAATCAGAATATCCAGGGTAGTGGAAATGTAACCAGTGGCATATAAAATTCCTTACAGCCAGGAAGAAAGGTGACTAAGGGGGATTTAGAGTCCTGTCTCAGCTACACATTATGCTGCAGCTCAGATTCATGATGGTGATGAGCATGGCCTAGATCTTGAAAGGGACCTGACTTCCTTTATGAAGGAGATTTTATCAATGAGCTAAAAAATGGCTAGCATGGGTTAGCAGATGTAATAACTCGAAGTAAGCCGTCCTACAGTATTCCTAGCACTACAATCTAACCACCTTATTTTGTGACCGAGAAAGTGGAAAAATGTAATAACAGGATCATATAGACCCATCATTTGAACAACTTTGAACTATCAAGGTGTCCTTGTGATTTTCACAACTGTTGTCCATTGTTTGAAGGTGTAACTTACTAAACGTAAAACATAAATTCCATATCTACAACATCTACACCAGCAACAGTATAAATGTAGGCCTAAATTTGCAAAATTCATAATTTAGTGATGGAATTTTTTAATAACATGCAGTATATAAATGTGCAGATTTTATGCAAGTGTTAACAAAATCATTTTTCAGCTTGCAAAACGGGACTGCAGTATTACATTTTTCACTTAAGCAATTTTTTACATCTACGTCGTTGCTTTCTATAATGACTGTGAATGCCATCTTTTATGAATGCAACTTGCCTTTTTCATTACAGAAATTTTTGTTTGATGTATCAATAAACTTTGGTATGATATGATTGATATTTTAGCCTCTTTTTTGGAAAGGTCTCAGTTTGACATAAAAATACGGAAGCAGTATGGTGACAGGAAATAGTCTTTAATTTCCTGTTTGCCTGTTTCTATATGTGTTCAACTGGCATTCTAGGGCAGAACCTAATTTGGAGAGGTTGTAGTTCTTCTGGAGGTTTGGAATGAGCCTGTCTGCATAGATTAAAGTTCAGCCAAAACAGTAAATACATACTGAAAGTCTCCTAGTGTGTACTTGGTGGTGTGCTTTCGGCTGCCCACACATTGGAGGTAGTGTGATACGTGGTCAGTGTCTCCATCTCATTGAAATCATTTGAGTCTTAAGAATCCAAACACGGGATCCCTGGGTGGCGCAGCGGTTTGGCACCTGCCTTTGGCCCAGGAAGCGATCCTGGAGACCCGGGATCGAATTCCACATCGGGCTCCAGGTGCATGGAGCCTGCTTCTCCCTCTGCCTATGTCTCTGCCTCTCTCTCTCTGTGTGACTATCATAAATAAATAAAAAATTAAAAAAAAAGAATCCAAACATGCAGCAGTTTTACAGTGGCTTGAAATTTGGTCCAAAGGTGTGTGTGTACACCTGCCTCTCCCTGCCCCCCTCCCCGCCACCTCCCAACGTTGCTCAGTCTGCGCCTAAGACCTTGTGAAAACACTGCTGTCCTTGACTGTTAAAGTTTCCCCACAGTAGCTGGTTGCATTACATTTTTACACTTTAGTCTCTGTGTTTTTGTAGCCTTTGATCTTACTAAGCCTTTGACCTACATTTAGCGAATTTCCTTTGTATTTTTATTTTTTGGTTTGGTTTTTATGTTAATTCCAGCATAGTTAACGTACAACGTTATATTAGTTTCAGGTGTCTCCTTGTTATTTTTTGGTAAGTGGGAAATGTGCAGTATTTGGAGGTGAGATCTGAGTTAAAGTTTCAGCTTTGTCACTTCGAGCCATCTTCCTCACTCCTGAAATGGTGTCGTGGGGGTGAGGGCTGATCAAATGAGGTAAAGAGATCCAAAATGCCTTGTAAAAAAATGCCTTGTAAAATATCATTATTCGGAAGAAATCATTGCTATTTTTATATTAAGGGCTTTGATCTTTTTTTTTTTTAATTTTTATTTATTTATGATAGTCACAGAGAGAGAGAGAGAGAGAGAGGCAGAGACACAGGCAGAGGGAGAAGCAGGCTCCATGCACCGGGAGCCTGACGTGGGATTCGATCCTGGGTCTCCAGGATCGCGCCCTGGGCCAAAGGCAGGCGCCAAACCGCTACGCCACCCAGGGATCCCCGGCTTTGATCTTTTTAATGAATAATTGTCATTTACCAAATTTTTATAGATGTCACTATGGTAGATTCTTTCCACTGTCTTGGATTTAATTAGTCTGTGCAAGCTTCCTCTCCTTCCCCCATCCAGCTTTGTGGGAGCTGCCTCACTGCTGAGTCTACCCAGGATTGGCCAATAAAGTAAGCATTGTGAGGAGCTGGGTGGCTTGGCCCCTTCAAACAAGCAGCACATGGAAAGGTTAGGGGCCGAGGTTATCACTATGGTTATTCAGTGCCTGTGTCCCCGCTCAAGTGCTAGCTGCATACTAATGAAGCTTGAAGGACCCAGTGCTGAGGACAGTCAGAAAAAAACAGGGACTAATCATTTCACAACTTTGTAAAATTAATTTGACACATTTTCCCCAGCAATTTAGGGGCAAGGGAACATGGGCTCGGTTCCTAGTATGTGGATCTATCATGCTGCAGAAATGTTGCTCATCAATCAAGCAGGTCCTCGTCTCAGGGGCGTTAGGAGCAAGTGCCAGGAGCTAAAAGGAATAGTACAGCTTTTGGTGGACCACAAGGTCTTTGGCCCTGGCTCTTCGTGTGGAAAGAAGCAAAGGATGTTCATGGTTAAACTGCCTGCTGCTTCTGTGGTCTCTTCGTCAATTTGCCAGGATGTATTTCCTGCCAATAAAGCCGCTAAAGTTACAACTACTCATATTAACACTTAAACAGCACTTACTGTGTGCCAGGCACTGACTTACCTATGAATATAAGTATGCCTTTAATAATTCACACAGTCCTGGGGTGCCTCGGTGGCTCAGTGGCTCTGTCTGCCTTTGGCTCAGGTTGTGATCCCAGGGTCCTGGGATCGGGTCCCGCATTGGGCTCCCCACAGGGAGCCTGCTTCTCCCTCTACCTGTGTCTCTGCCTCTCTCTGTGTGTCTCTCGTGAATAAATAAATAAAATCTTTAGAAAAAAATAATTCAGGCAGTCCTATGAAGTAGGTACTAACATTTCACCATTTGACAGGTAAGACAACTGAGTCACAAACCAAGGTCACAGTGGTAGAGCCAGTTTTCTTTTTTTTTTTTTTTTGCAACACAAATGTATTCTTTTACAATTCTGGAAGTCGTAAGATCAAGGTATGTTTTTCCTGGAAGGTCTAGAGGAGATCTGCTCTGCTCCCTTGTCTTCCAGCTTTCAGAAGGTAATGTGCTGGGGCACCCAGGTGACTGACTAAGTTGAGCATCTGCCTTCGGCTCAGGTCATGATCTCAAGGTCCTGGGATTGAGCCCCACATTGGGCTCCCTGCTCGGTGGGAAGTCTGTTTCTCCCTCTCTGCCCCCTTTCCCCCTTCCCGCGACCCCCCCCCCAAACACACACACTGACACACTCTCAAATAAAATAAAAAAACAAGGTAATGTGATTCCTTGTCTCATGATCCCTTCCTGATCCATCTTCAAATCTCTGCTCTCTGCTTCCATGGTCACATTTCTGAATCTGACCCTCCTGCATTCCCCCTGTGATTACATGGGATCTGTGTGGATAATCCAGGATAATCTCTCCATCTTGTGATCGTGAAGTCACATCTGCAGTGTCCCTTTTCCCATGGAAAGGTGACATTTATAGGAATTAGGAAGGACATGCACATCTTTGCAGGGCAGGTATTCAGCATACCACACCATCTCAGCCGGGGACTGGAAGGTCTTCCAGGTCATGACACTAGGAAAGTTCTGGGCAAGCCTGGAAGGTTGGTTGATCTTAGCAAGGGGCCCTTGTTCCAGAAAGACATTTCTATGGACTCTTGGGGAAGTGGAGAGAAAAGATGGATACAAATAAGAGAACTGTCAAAACTGTTTTTCCAATAACAGCATTTAGGAGAAAAGCAACCTTTAAGCGGTCCCACCAGGGCTGAGAACCAGTTTATTTTTTTAAAGATTTATTTTAGAGTATGCACAAATGCACACGAGTGGGGGGAGAGGGAGAGGGGAAGAGTCTCAAGCTCCAACCTGGGGCTCTCACAGCCCTGAGAGCATGACCCGAGCCGAAATCAAGAGCCAGATGCTTAACCAACCGAGCCACCCAGGTGTTCCAGGTGGTGGCGGTGGTTTTAAGTAATCTCTACACCCAACGTGGGCTCGAGGTCACTGCGTGCTCCGTCAGCCGAGCCAGCCAGGCATTCCCAATAGAGGCAGATTTTGAACCTAGGCGTTCTGCTGGAGTCCGTGCACTTAACCAGGACGCTATCTCCATCATTATACCACCCCTGGTGGCATGAATAAGCAAGCCATCACAATATTAGTGCTAATTACTAATATTAACCATAAGAACGCATGGCCAGAACTGGGGTAATTTTACACAGTAACCAGTAATTAAAATTCTAAGGATTGGGGTGGGGGGGCCCTTGGCTGGCTCAGTTGGTAGAGCATGCAACTTGATCTTGGGGTCATGAGTTCAAGCCCCACGTTGGGTGTAGAGCTTAATTAAAAAGGAAAGAATGCAATAAAACATAAAAATATTAATGAGACAGGACATTAAATTGAGCTGACTGTAGAGTACTAAAACTGTTAGCTATTATCTGTATGACACTTGGTGGAATGCTTTTACATACCTCACTTCATCTCCACAGCCCTATGTGGAGATCATTAAACTCCAGATTCTTACCCATAAACAGGCTCAGGGGCACCTGGGTGGTTCAGTGGGTTAAGCACCTGCCTTCAGCTCAGGTCATGATCCCAGGGTCCTGGGATCAGAGCCCTACATCGGGCTCCCTACGCAGGGGGGAGCCTGCTTCGCCCTCTGCCCTCCCCCCCCCCCCCAACATGCTCGCTCGCTCTCTAATAATCTTTTTTAAAAAACAGCTGAGGCTCAGATGAGCTCATTATCTTCCCTGGTCCATCAGGACTGAACCCAGGTCTGACCCAATGCAGTTCTGGCATTGTCCTGGTTTGTCCAGGACCCCAAAAGCATGTCCTGCAGAGTCTAGAATGACCCAAAAGCAAATCTTCCTGTGGGCCGGATGCCATTGTACCCCAAATGAAACCATGAACAGGGGCCATGCCATTGCTCTTAGTCTGGAAAAGGGCAGCCTCAAAATGCACCAGGCCTGGGGGCCTCCTGGCTGGCTCCGTAAGGTGGAACATGTGGCTCTTGATCTCGAGATTGTGGATTTGAGACCCCCGTCGTGGGATGGAGAGATTACTTAAGAATAGAGTCTTTATTTTTTTTAAAGAGTTTATTTATTTATTCATGAGAGAGAGAGAGAGAGAGAGAAGCAGGCTCCAAGCAGGGAGCCCGACGTGGGACTCGATCCCGGGTCTCCAGGATCACACCCGGGCTGAAAGCGGCACTAAACCACTGAGCCATCCGGGCTGCCCAAGAATAGAGTCTTTAAAAAAGAAAAGAATGCCCCAGGCCTGGGTTTTCCCTTTCATCAAATCTGATGGTGTTGAACTGGGTTTCCCTCCAGTATAGTCATTCGGGGTTTCCCAGGTAAGGTTTATCCTACCCCTGCTTCCTGCCATCTGAGTGAGAATACAAGCCAGCTCCTACAATGTTAATAATGAGGCATCAGGTGAGCCACCTGTACCCACTCTACAGGATGTGCATCCCTGGGGTGCCTGGGTGGCTCAGTGGGTTAAGCAACCGGCTCCTGATTTCAGCTCAGGTCCTGATCTCCGGGTTGCGAGATCAAGCCCCACATCTGGCTCCTTGCTCAGTGGGGAGTCTGCCTTTCTCCGTCTGCCCCCACCCTTCTCCCCATTTGCGTACCCTCTTTCAAATAGATAAAATCTTTTTTAAAAAAGTACATACATCACTTAACACAAGAACATGAGAATATGGCCAGCAGTCTCCATCTGAAATGACTCTACCCCACTCCTATCCAAAGCCTGCCTGAGATTATTGTTACTCAGCATTTTCCAAACTGGGTTTGGAAACCTTAGAGCCCTGGGAAATGTTATTAGGTGTTCCTTGAGAAAGTGGGTTCCCTGGCTAAATAGCCCTGGAAGCTCCACATGTGGCTGTACCCGATCGGACAGGTTACGAGGCATACTAGAACAGTAAAGTCTACAAAAGATCTAGTATTAAAGAAACCCGTATGAATTGGTTGAACCCACTATGTTCCACACCAAGGATCACTTTTTGCGTAGACCATCTGACGGCAGGTCGCCGAACACGGCTTTCATGGAGCACCTTTAAGAAATCAAGCAGTCGCTAGGTTCTTCACGCTGGTAATTGAGTCACACTCTCCCCGCTCGATGCAGATCTTCGTGATCTGAAGATAGTTACCGAGCCAAAAGCATCAGTCCAGGTCCAAACTGGTTTTCCAAACTGGAAAACCTACCATTACATGCATTTAAAATAAATGGAACTTGGGCGCCTGGGTTAGGCGTCTGCCTTGGCCTCTCAGGTCCTGATCCCAAGGTCCTGGGATCGAGTCCTCCTGCATCAGGCTCCCAGCACAGCGGGAAGTCGGCTTCTCCCTCTGACCTTCCCCACTCTATCTCCAATAAATAAAATCTTTAAGAAGTAAAATAGGGCACCTGGGTGGCTCAGTCGGTTAAGGGTCTGCCTTCAGCTCAGGTCATGATCCTGGGGGCTTGGGATCAAGCCCTGCATCCGGGCTCCCTGCTCAGCGGGGAGTCCACTTCTTCCTCTCCTCTGCCCTCCCCGACCCTGCTACCCTCTCTCTTGCCCTCTGTCTCTCTCTCAAATAAATAAAAATCTTTAAAAGTAAAAAAATAAATGGAACTTAATACAGAGAATTACATCTTCGCTGAGCTAAAAAGCCAACTGGGTCTCTATGCAAAGCAATCCAGAGATTAGAGTAGAAGGCCAGAACCACTCAGGGTTGAGGGGACACAGAGGAGGTGAAGATCCTGGAGCCAATGGCCTGGTCATTTGACAGAAAAGAGAGTCATGGGGATTCCCGGTGGCTCGCCGGTTTAGCACCTGCCTGCAGCGCAGGGTGTGGTCCTGGAGACCCGGGATCGAGTCCCACATCAGGCTCCCTGCATGGAGCCTGCTTCTCCCTCTGCCCACCCCCCTCATGAATAAATAAATAAAATCTTAAAACAAAAAAAGAAATGGGAGTCATGGTGGGCCTGTCTGCAGCAGCTGGAACCACAGCACAGGTTCAGACGCAGCCTGAGGTAGAGACACCCGGGCCCCGGCCACCTGCCCCCAAGCCTCCAGCTAGGGCCTTCCGTTGGCTGGACCCAGCTGGAAGCCAGCTAACATAGAAGCCTGGGAAACAGTTTGAGGGGGTCATCCCTATCCCTAACTGTACAGAGCAGAGCAGGGAAGGGTGAGGAATGCTTCTGAGAGAAAATAGGCTCAGAACTAGCACCTCGGGGTGCCCGGGTGGCTCCATTGAGTATCCGCCTTCGTTCCGCTCAGGTCATGATCTCAGAGTCCTGGGATCAAGCCCCTCATCCGGGCTCCCTGCTTAGCAGGGAGTCTGCTTCTCCCTCTCCCTCTGCCCTTCCTCGCCTCTTATGCTCTCTCTGTCAAATAAATAAATAAAACCTTAAAAAAAAAAGAACTAGCACATCAAGGATTTAAGGAGCCACATTCAAATTTCATACACTAAAAAAAAAGAATAAAACAAATTTCATATACTTGTCTATAAACATAAAAGATAAAACTTTAAGGAGCTAGATTTTAGCCACTTGATAAATGTCCCCTTTTATGTCTCTCCTATGAAGAAAATGAATGTGAAGAAACTAACCTGAACTCCTACAATATATTTAGTGTGATACAGGTACTGTTTTAGGGACGCAAGATTAATGGAAGTAGAAGGCCCTTGTACAGCCTTCCCATTTAGTAACCATAGAGACTCATGGGCATTGAAAAAACAAGCTTAGGGCCGCAGGGTGGCTCAGTGAGTTAAGCGTCTGCCTTCGTCTCAGGTCACGATCCCAGGGTCCTGGAATCAGGCCCCATGTCGGGCTCCCTGCTCCGTGGGGACTCTGCTTCTTCCTCTCCCCACTCATACTCTCTCTCACTATCTCTCTCTCTCTCAAATAAATAAAATCTTAAAACCCACGAGCTTATAAACTAGAGCTAAATGAAAGAGTAAGTGTATCTAGATAAATTCACCCACATCTTATTCAGAACTCAAAACAATTCACAAGGGTCTGCATAAAAAGCTGCACTATTAATTGCAAAGGGAATAAGTTTCCTGACCTCCAGCCATAAAATAGGAACTCACTGTCTATGAAGTACATGGAATAGGGTTTTTTTTTTTTTAAGATTTTTATTTATTTATGAGAGACAAAGGCAGAGGGAGAAGCAGGCTCCATACAGGGAGCCCAACGTGGGACTCGATCCCGGGACTCCAGGATCACGCCCCGGGCCGAAGGTGGCACTAAACTGCTGAGCCACCCGGGCTGCCCTGGAATAGAGTTTCTGCTGCTCTTTCCACCCACTCTAGCCAACTGGTGAGCCCGGAGAGGGGATATTTATTCTCTCTCTCTCTCTCTCTCTCTGTGTGTGTGTGTGTGTGTGTGTGTGTGTGTGTGTGTTCAGCCCACCATGGCCCTTTCTCTTTCAGAGCTTCCAGCTTGCAGGCTACTAGGTGTTTTTTTCTCCATTCCTGGATCTTCCACGCAGGAAGCCCATTGCGGGTAGGGAACCAGACTGGCAGGTGGAAGAGGTGGCTTCAGTCTCTCAGCCACTAGGTCTCTGACTAAATGGATAAATTCAACTGGGGGAAGGTCATTTGGATTTCGGTCTAGGCCAAGTTTTAAAATACAACTTCATAAAAAATAATAATAAATGAAAATAAAATGTAACTGCAAATAGTAAATGGTTATTTTGTCCACTTTGGGCACTGCTGTATTTTTTTTTTTTTAAGATTTTGTTTATCGGACAGCCCGGGTGGCTCAGTGGTTTGGTGCCCGCCTTGGGCCCAGGGTGTGATCCTGGAGACCGGGGATCGAGTCCCGTGTCGGGCTCCCTGCATGGAGCCTGCTTCTCCCTTTGCCTGTGTCTCTTTCTGTGTCTCTCATGAATAAATAAATAAAATCTTATTTTATTTATCTATTTGACAGGGAGAGAGAGTGAGCACACAAGCAGGAGGAGCATCAGGCAGAGGCAGAGGGGGAAGCAGGGAGCCCGACACAGGCCTCGATCTCCGGACCCTGGGACTGAGCCACCCAGGCGCCCCAGTGCGGCTGTATTCTTAGTGCCCTACAGCAGTGCTGGCCTGGTCAGTGGTATTTAACGAATTTGTGCTGAATGCACACATTTTATCTCTGAGTGATGCCCGAGCCTGTTTCCCAACTGGCTCTGACCTCAGAGGGGAGAGAAAGCTAATACCTGGGGAGAATGTTCTTCGCCTTCCCCCCTATGCAAAGGACAGCCCCAGCTCATCACCTTAAAAATGTATAGCGCCAGAAAAACAGTGACCTGCGCGTACGTCTGGCTTTTGTGTCCCAAAGGCAGATGGTTAAGAAGGTGGAAGGGTCGCAGGGGAGAGAGAAAGGGGATCGCGGGCGCACGGTGCCCTGGAAGGGGACCTGGTGCCAGGCCTGTCCGCACCCTGCCGGGAGGAGAAATGGGCCCGGCTCTTGGAGGGCAGGGTGCAGGCGGCGCCTGTGCGCTTTCGGGGAGACGCCAGAAGCAGAGGACGACAGCGGGGTGCGTCCAGGCAGAGAGGACTCCTGAGCCTTGGAGAAGACCTTGAGCCTCACCCTGGCAGGACCCAGAGACCCCCTGGCTGTAGGGGACGCCATGCAGCCGGGCCCATGATTGAGGACCAGGGAGGTGCCCTTTCCCCTCTGCAGCTCCTTGACACCGCCCTAGCTCCGGGAGCTGTAGGGTACCCCTAAGCACAGGGGGACCCCAGGAGGGACACTTTTCATTCATTCATTCAGCCACTCATTTATTCAGGCAGCCCAGGAGGATGGGTGCTGGGCACCATCAGAATTTTTTTTTTTAAGATTTTTAAAATTTATTTATGATAGAGAAACAGAGAGAGGCAGAGAGAGAAGCAGGCTCCACGCCGGGAGCCCGACGCGGGACTCGATCCCGGGACTCCAGGATCGCGCCCCGGGCCAAAGGCAGGCGCTAAGCCGCTGAGCCACCCAGGGATCCCCCAGAAATTTATTTTTAAGTGTATTTATTGAGCACCTCCCCTCTGCATTTGCTGCATTTCCTTAACAGGCTGCCTTTCGTGTAATTTTTTTTTTAAGTCATCTTTCTGGGGGCGCCGGCGTGGCTCAGTCGCTTAAGCATCTGCCTTTGGCTCAGGTCATGATCTCGGGGTCCTGGGATCAAGCCTCAGCAGGGAGCCTGCTCCTCCCTCTCCCTCTGCCTCTCCCCCGATCATGCTCGCTCTCTCTCTCTCTCTCAGATAAATAAAATCTTTTAAAAAACCAATAGTTTTTAAGGCACAATGGTACCCACATTTGTGCGTCTCCACAGTGCTTGGCTTTAAGAGGATCCTGGCCTTCTTTCCATCATCCGCCTGACACCTCGCCTGCTCTCATTGTCGGCTGTCGCCTCTTACTACTTTCTGCTGCGTGTGGAGGTTGCGCCCACTTTCCTCCCTGAACCCCCCTCCCCCGCCCCCGCTTGCTCTTTGAATCAGAGCACGTGACTGAGCAAACCTGCAAGTGAGCGAGCGCATCAGAACGGGCTGCGCTGAGCTCCCTTCCCACCCCGACGCCCCAGGAAGCCCGTCTCCAGGCCTCTCCCACCCCTGCCCGTGCCCAGCCTCTCTTGCATGAATTCTAAGGTGTCGCCACTTGCCTTGGCCTCCTGGGGCAGCTCCACAGGGCGCCCCTCTTCTTTCTGGCTTCTCTGCTGCAAGCCCCACCGCCCAACAAGCCGGGCTGTCCCAGGCTCCCCGGGCGCTGCTGAGCAGCCCCCGGCTTACCCCCCTCTTCAGAGATGAGATTAGACACTGCATAGACTGTGATGAGGGACAGGCTGTCGGGGAGAAAGCCCTGAGGGATCTTGGCTCTTTTTTTTTTCCTTCCTGAGGATTTTTCTGAATGAAGTTTATGGACTTTAATACATAGGCTTTGACACAACCATTTGGATGGCTCGGAAACGTTCTGCTCCTCGGTGCGTTTGAGACAGTTCATGTTGCCCAGTAAGTGATTTCCCTTTTTTTTTTTAAGATTTTATTCTTTTTTTTTTTAAGATTTTTATTTATTTATTAATGAGAGGCACACACACACACACAGAGAGAGAGAGAGAGAGGCAGAGACACAGGCAGAGGGAGAAGCAGGTTCCATGCAGGGAGCCCGACGTGGACTCGATCCCGGGTCTCCAGGATCACGCCCTGGGCTGAAGGTGGCGCTAAACCGCTGGGCCACCCGGGCTGCCCGGGTAAGTGATTTCCAACCAGTGATGTGACACTGAATTTTATGATTTGCTACGTCCAGGTGTGGCCGAGGGTCAGTACGATATAGCGGACACAGCGTGACATAGTGGCAAGAGTACCGGACGCAGGGCGATCTGAGTTCAAGCTTCAGCTCGGCCAAGTACAGATCGTAGGACCTTGGGCAAGTCACGGTCTCCCGGGGATCTAATCCGTAAAATGGGGTCAACATACCTACGCCGAGTGTGGAGAGGATCGTATGAGACCCCGCATGTTCAAACACCTAGCACAGCTCCTAGCCTTAGCACATACTAAGAACTTGTAAAACATCAATATTTTTATGCAACCTTCGAATGGAAAGTAACCAAAAATAAACTTTGGGGAAGCATCCAATTCAACCCCTTAATTTCACATAGAAGAAAACCAAAGTCCAGGTGCACTCGGGTGGCTCAGTCAGTTAAGCATCTGCCTTCGGCTCGGGTCATGATCCCAGGGTCCTGGGATCGAGCCCTGCATTGGGCCCCCTGCTTAGCTTGGAATCTGCTTCTCCCTCTGCCTCCAGCCCCTGCTTGTGTTCTCTCTCTTTCAAATAAATAAAATCTTTAAAAAGAAAAAAAAGGGGGGCAGCCCAGGTGGCTCAGCGGTTTAGTGCCTGCCTTCGGCCCAGGGTGTAACCCTGTAGACCCAGGATCAAGTCCCACATCGGGCTCCCTGCATGGGGCCTGCTTTTCCCTCTGCCTGTGTCTCTTCCTCTCTCTCTCTCTCTCTCAAATAAATAAAATCTTAAAAAAAACAAAACAGTAGAAACGTGGGGTGCCTGGATGGCTCAGTTGGTCAAGCAACCACACTTGATCTCAGCTCGGGTCTGGAGCTCAGGGTCACGAGTTCAAGCCCTGCATTGGGCTCCATGGTGAGCATCGAGCCCACTCAAAAAATCCCAAAACCACAAGAGTAGAAACGTATTCTTTCATGGTTCTGGAGGCTACAGGTCTGAAACCAGGGTGTTGACGAACAACACTCGCTCGGAAGGCTCTATAAGAATTCTTCCTTGCAGTGGGGCGTCCGGTGGCACAGTCAGTTGGATACCTGATTCTTGGTTTCGGCTCAGGTCATGATCTCAGGGTGGTGGGATCGAGCCCCACGTTTGGCTCTGTGCTCAGTGGCGCGTCTGCCTCTCCCCCTGCCCGTCCCCCCGTTCGCGGGCCTGTGCTCTCTCTCTCTCTCTCTGAAATAAAGAAATCTTACCTCTCCCAGTTTCCGGTGGTTCCAGAAGTTTGTGGTTGCAGCCCTCCAATCTCTGCCTCCACTTTCACATGGTCTCTTCTCCCTGTGTTTCTTTGTTATCTCTCTTATAAGATTTGTCATTGAATCTAGAGCCCACAGGGAGAACCCTGGATGATCTTGAGATCCTTGATTTCATCTGCAAAACCTCTTTTACCAAATAAGGTCGCATTCACCCATTCCAGGGATGAGGACATGGACGTATATTTTGGAGGCCACCATTCAACCCACCACACCCTCCATCCCATAATTGTACAAATGCTATTGGAGCATAAATTCAGGGCATTTTAATTTACCCAGGTTTTATGTCTTGTTGGTTTTCCCGGGTCACACCAGCTCATTTAAAAATTGTATCACAGGGGGGCAGGCACCTGGTGGCTCAGTGGTTGACTTGTCTGCTCAGGTCATGATCCCGGGGTCCTGGGATCGAGCCCCACACCGGGCTCCCTGCAGGGAGTCTGCTTCTCCCACTCCCTCTGCCTGCCCCTCTGCCTACTTGTGCTCTCCCTCTCTCTCTCTGTCAAATAAATAAATCTTTTAAAATAAATAAATAAAAATCATATCACAGTGTGATGACTGTACATTTGACACCACTGGGGAGCCTGGCTGGTTCAGTCCGAAGACCATGTGTCTCCTGAGCTTGCGGTCATGAGTTCAAACCCCTGGTTGGGTATAGAGTTGACTAAAAAAAAATAATAAGCCCTAAAAATAAATAAATACACTTTAAGAAAACATTAAAAATTAATTAATTACCACATTAATTATACTGGTTTTTAATCTAAACTGGCTGATGTTTATAGCAGCAATGTCCACAGTAGCCCAACTGTGGAGGGAGCCTCGGTGTCCATAGAAGGATGAATGGATAAAGAAGATGTGGTCTATGTATACAATGGAATATTCCTCAGCCATTAGAAATGACAAATACCCACCATTTGCTTCAACGTGGATGGAACTGGAGGGTATTATGCTGAGTGAAGTAAGTCGATCGGAGAAGGACAAACATTATATGGTCTCATTCATTTGGGGAATATAAAAAAATAGTGAAAGGGAACAAAGGGGAAAGGATAAAAAATGAGTGGGAAATATCAGAAAGGGAGACAGAACATAAAGACTCCTAACTCTGGGAAACGAACTAGGGGTGGTGGGAGGGGAGGGGGGCAGGGGTGGGGGTTACTGGGTGACGGGCACTGAGGGGGCACTTGATGGGATGAGCACTGGGTGTTATTCTGTATGTTGACAAATTGAACACCAATAAAAAATAAATTTATTAAAAAAAATAAACTGGCTGAGATCGCTCAAAGCTGAATTCTAGAATCTCTAGTAGTAACATTACCCCCAAGCTCTGTGATGTCTGTACATTTGATAGGCGCATTTTAAGATGTGACTCTAGTTACTGATTCAAAATAACTAACTTTGCGGGGCCCTGGGCTGGCTCAGTCAGTAAAGCCCGCAGCGCTTGATCTCGGGGCGTCGTGACTTCGAGGCCCACATTGTGTGTACAGATGACTAAAAAAACGGCAAGTAAAAAAAAAAAAAAAACAGTAAGTAACTTGGCTTAGCTGCAATTCATTAAGCAACTCTACATTTTGAGAATTGTGTACAGATATATATTCATTACAATAACAGGTCAACAATCATGAATGGGAAAATTCTAGAAGTATTAACTGCTTTATGAATATATGATAGAATGTATGAGTATATAAGGTGACAGGCACTAATAATTTATAATACTAACAAATGGTGAACTCAAGAGTGTAATTTCCAGGGGCGCTTGGGTGGCTCAGGGGGTTAAGTGTCTGCCTTCAGCCCAGGTCATGATCCCAGGGTCCCAGGATCGAGCCCCACCTCCGGCTCCCTGCTCAGTGAAGAGTCTGCTTCTCCCTCTGCCCCTCCCCCTGCTTGTGCTCTCTCTCTTTTTCTCTCTCTCTCTTATAAATAAATAAACAAACAAACAAATAAATAAATAAATAAAATCTTTTAAAAAAGAGTGTAATTTCCTTGTAAGAAGTATCAGAGTCAAAGCTCGTGTTTTCAATACAGTTCAGCAGGGTACATATTTGTGGGAGAAATTTCACTTAGAATTCTCCAATAATTAAACTCATGTGAGCCATCACAGGACAGATGGCTGTGCTATTTAAAACAAATTATAACCTTTAAGGATGAACATGTACTATTAAAATCTAAATATAAATTTGCTTTGAATTTTAATTGAATAGTACTATTGTTTAACAGGTAAAACTGATGTAAAGACTTCAGGTTTTTTTTTTTTAATAAAGTAAGAATATGTCTTAAATGGCAAAAATATTAGTGAAGCAAAGGTTATTTATACAATTTGTCAATATCTCTGGAAGCTTTTGAAAAACCTTTTTCTGACATTTAAATTATCTGTTCTATTGAATGATTTTGCAACTAGAAAGGGATGACAGATTTTTATCTTGTTTTCTTTTCATGCCTTAAAACTGGCTTATATATAAAATTTAAATAGTAATTTTAACTTTCTTGTCAATCACTGAAATGTCATCAAAAGGTGTAACATTTTGTTCACTGATGGCATATTTTATACTCCCCTCCCAAAGACCTTCCTTTTGATTATATGAAATCTCCTATTTGATTGAAAGTACTGCCTGGGGCACCTGGGTGGCTCAGTCCGTTAAGTGTCCAACTCGGGATTTCAGCTCAAGTCATGATCTCAGGGTCATGAGATTGAGCCCTGTGTTGGGCTCCGTGCTGGGCGTGGAGCCTGCTTAAGATTCTCTCTCTCCCTCTGCCCCTTCCCCCTCTAAAAATAAAAGAAGGTCTGCATAATCCAATGTTGGGATTTCAATCTCATTTTTTTACCTTGATTATCCCCGTGGGATGCAAAATATAATTTTGTCCATGTGAAATTTTTAATGACAGAGATAGGAAAGAACAGATTGTACACATGTAATCTGTTAACCTAATTTCATCACTAGTTTGATATCGAAAGCCCAGACATGTTTTTCTTCACACTTATTAAGATGCTATTGCCACTGGGAAATGAGACTGCTTTAATGCTTGGTAAAAAAAAAAATATTCAAAATTATAAACAGTATGATTTCAAAATGAGTGGGAAAAAAACACTGTAATATTAACCATGGTGGTCACTGAACAACATGATTGAAGCTGGGTTTTGCTTTCCTTTTTTTTATGCTCTTCCGTAGTTTGCAAATCTTTTACAATGAGCACATATTAGTCTCATAATCAAAAAAATGTAAATACAAGGGCACCCGGGTGGCTCAGTGGTGGAATGTCTGGCTTTGGCTCAGGGCGTGATCCCAGGGTCCTGGGATCGAGTCCCCCATCGGACTTCCCGCAGGGAGCCTGCTTCTCCCTCTGCCTCCGTCTCTGCCTCTCTCTGTGTGTCTCTCATGAATAAATAAAATCTTCCAAAAAAATCTCGCAATACCTAATAGTATAAGAGACTCACTTAATGTCCCACCTCCCCAGCTAACTATATTCTTCACAAATATCTCTCATGCATATGTACACATAACTTAGATACACACATCTACATACATATGTATAATTTTATATAAATTGAATCATGTTTTATATGCAATTTTATGTGTGTATATATATATTTTTTTCTTTTTTTTTTATATATATTTTTCTAACCAAGAAAAGCCATGAAGACTTTCCTATGTCAATTAATTCAGATATATATCATCTCTTTGAAATCGTTGTGTGGTATTTTATTGATTTCACATACAGTTGAATCAAACAATGCAAAGGCTAGAGGCACCCACTGCCCTGCACGGTTGAAAATACACATGTAACTTTTGACTTCTCCTCAAAAATTTAATTGCAAATCGCCTGCTGTTGACTGGAAGCCTTACTGATACCATAAGCAGTCAATTAGCATATATTTTATGTGTTATATGTATTTTGTACTGTATTCTTACAATAAAATGAGGCAAAAGCAAATGTTAAGACAGTCATAAGGGCGCCTGGGTGACTCAGCGGTTGAGCATCTGCCTTCCGCTCAGGTCGTGACCCCGGGGTCTGGGATCGAGTCCTGCCTCGGGCTCCCTGCACGGAGCCTGCTTCTCCCTCTGCCTCTGTCTCTGCCTCTCTCTCTCTCTCTCATGAATAAATAAAATCTTTTTTTAAAAAAAGCCTTTAGGGGTGTATATATATGGGTATATATCCGTGTGTATGTGTCCATATATGTACAGTAAGTTTAGGAGCTACAGTAAAAATCTCCTGTTCCAGCCCCTTATTCATTTTGAGCAAAAATATTTAACTTTGAACCTGGCAGGCTAAGTCTTTTGAATGGAAGCTCCATTTCCCCAATGTTGTCCTTGTAAATAAAACAATCGTAGGCCCCTTCCTTTACTGCGATGCAGTGTATAGTTCATAAAATTATTTTGGATTCTGCTTCAAGTCAAGGCTTCTCCAAGTCTTTAGTTGCTGACAGCAGGTCGGTTTTGGAAACATTTCCCCAAATCTATCTTCGTGTTTCATCTGAAGGTAAGAGCAAGCATAGGTCTGCTCTCAGAGGAGGCGGAGAGGCAGGTTGCCATGGACCTTGGTGCCTCTCGGCTGAGGAGACAGAAAATGAGCAGCGACTGTCTTAAGGACAAACATTTGTGGGAAGGGTTTCTTTGCCTTCGACTCGGATAAGAAATGGATTTAGGCAAGAGTGGGTCAGTCCTGGAATAGTCTACCCACCATGGATAGAATTCTGGTCCCTGGGGATCCCCAGGTGGCTCAGAGGTTTAGCACCTGCCTTCGGCCCAGGGCCTGATCCTGGGGTCCCGGGATCGAGTCCCACTTCGGGCTCCCTGCGTGGAGCCTGCCTCTCCCTCTGCCTGTGTCTCTGCCTCTCTCTCTCTGGGTCTCTCATGAATAAATAAATAAAATCTTTAAAAAAATAATTCTGGTCCCTTCCATGTCTTACAGTCATCTCCTGTTCCCCAGAATCCCACAGTTCTAGGGCCACTGGTTTGTTGGACTCAGTACACCTGTTGTGAAGTGTCCCCACACATCCAGACCGTGGGACCCGCTTCAACTTTCTTTGCTGATTTTTTGTCTGCCTTTCAGGTGTCTTCTACAATAGTTAGGGACCTCAAGGAAAGGAAGGAAGGGATTTCCCAATTCTGGATTTGGGCTTCACCAGTAGTAACACTGGGGTTACTGGTGCAACAGATCAGGTCAGCTGGCTCTTTGCTGTTGGGCTTTGTGGGACGGCTGCACATGGTGGGGTCCCTGTGGGGTCCTAGGGTCTTGGATCCGAGCCTTATAGTGAGTAGAACGTGAGAAACGGCTTCATGCTGCTTGAACCTACACAAGATTGGCTTGTAAATTAGGACACCAAATTATTTGTTTTCAGTGGGGAAAAGACCTTTTCACTGTGTCCAGTTCATTCTCAACACATTTGTTCAGAACCAACATGCCTGGACACCACTTTGGTCCCTAAAAGGTGGCTGGGAAGCACAGCCCCGGAGAGCAAAGAAAAATAGGTTTGAGGACAGTCTTCCAAGAGGATATGATGAGCATTTGTCACATTTTTATGACACCATTGTTTTCATTTATTGGAATATTAAAACCAGAACCACACCATTCATTCCTAGCAGTATTTTCTATACTATTCTATAAACCTAAAAAATTAAAGTTCATGAAAAATATAACAGGGTAGCTGTCCAAATAGAGATATTCTTTTCTTTTTTCTTTCAAACATTTTATTTATTTATTCATGAGAGATACAGAGAGAGGCGCAGAGACACAGGCAGAGGAAGAAGCAGGCCCCATGCAGGGAGCCCGATGCAGGACTCGATCCCTGGTCTCCAGGATCAGGCCCTGGGCTGAAGGCAGACGCTCAACCACTGAGCCACCCATGCATCCACCCCTGATGAGCCCTTTTAATACAAATATTCATGTTCTTCAGTTCTAGAAAATTTTTATTCCTTCTGTTTTTTGGAGACGTTCCTCCTCATTTTCTGTCTTTTCTTTCTTGGGCTCCTGTGTGATATCAGGACTCCGGAATTGATTCTCTGAGTCCCTTTTCTCTCAAGACACACAATCCCACTACTCTCTTAGAAACCCTGTCTTCCACCTTCAAATCAGCATTTCGTACCTTTCCCTTCTCGCCTCAGAATTCCTACACCTGCTCCTCATTCTCCTCTTTGTTGTCATTTGATGACTACAATTCACAGCATCAGACGTTAAATCGATACAGGAGGTATGCTAAAAGGAGGAAGATGGGGGTGCCTGGGTGGCTCAGCAGTTGAGCACCTGCCTTTGGCTCAGGTCATGATCCTGGGGTCCTGGGATCGAGTCCCACATGGGGCTCCCTGCATGGAGCCTGCTTCTCCCTCTGCCTGGGTCTCTGCCTCTGTGTGTGTGTCTCATGAATAAATACATAAAATCTTAAAAAAAGAGAAGATGATTGACCAGAGGGGGAAGTCAAAGTGTAAAGTCTCCTCATCCAACCCCACCAGAAGTCTAGATCATTTGTCAGTGTGGTCCCTAGACCTTAGTACCCTGTGTTGTTTGGACATTGAATATGGGTTGCCCTGGGCAGGACCTTGGTGGCTCTTGGTGGCTCTTTTCAGCTGAGGCAACCCCTACAGGGGGCTGACAGCTGAGCACTTTTATCTTGCTGCACTTTCAACAGATGGGAGAAGAAATGCTTCGTTCCTGAAGGGAGATCTGATTGGCACATCACAGCTTCCAGAACGTCAGCCTACCTGCGCCTGTCCGTGGTGTCCTGGAAGCAGCCCAGACCACCTGGGAGAGCCCATCCTGGGCCTGTCCTCCCAACTAGCGAGCAGTAACATCGAGTTGGCAGCTTAAAATTGGCCCTTTCATGGAATCTTTAAAGTTTTGCCAGTCATTTTCAGCTCCAAGAGTTCTCTCTTTTTTTTTTTAAAGATTTTATTCTTTTTTTAAAAAATATTTTATTTATTTATTCATGAGAGAGAGAGAGAGAGAAGCAGAGACACAGGCAGAGGGAGAAGCAGGCTCCATGCAGGGAGCCCGACGTGGGACTCAAACCCAGGACCCCAGGATCACACCCTGGGCTGCAGGCTGCGCTACACCGCTGGGCCACCCGGGCTGCCCAGATGTTAGCCCCTTCTGCGAAACACCCCGCGGCAACGCCCAGATTCGTGTTTGATCGAGAACAATCTCCTGAGCCACAGCGACATAGAAAAGCCCCCGTCACGGTAATTCGCCTCCACAGTTAGGGGTTCTTGCCAGCCTGCCCAACACTTAAAACAGAGGCGCAGGTTTAGGGGCGTTCCCAGGAGGGGCTGCGAACTGATCGTGGGCCTTACTGGACGGGCCAGAAGACGGGAAGCCTCTGCTTTAGGAGGAGAAAGGAGTGGAGTCATATGGGGGCGCCCGGGGGGCTCATTCGGTTGAGTGTCCGACTTTGGCCCAGGTCCTGATCCCGGGGTCCTGGGATCGAGTCCCGCGTTGGGCTCTCTGCTCAGCCGTTGGGGGGGGGGGCGGTCTCCTTCTTCCCCTGCATGTCCCCCTGCATGTCCCCCTGCTGGTCGCCCTGCATCGGCTCCTTGCCCAGCAGGGCTCTCCTTCTTCCTGTGCCTCTACCCCTCCCCACCGCTAGTGTTTGCCGTGCTCTCACTCAAATAAATAAATAAATGAATACATACATACATAAATAATGAATAAAATCTTTAAAAATAAAAAAGAATCAGGGGCAGCCCGGGTGGCTCAGCGGTTTAGCGCGGCCTTCAGCCCAGGGCCTGATCCTGGGGTCCCAGGATCGAGTCCCGGGTGGGGCTCCCTGCATGGAGCCTGCTTCTCTCTGCCTGTGTTTGTGCCTCTCTCTCTCTCTCTGTCTCTCATGGACAAATAAATAAAATCTAAAAAAATAAAAAAGAAAAAAGAATCATATCCTTCTAGACCACTACAAAGCAGAATTTGGAATTTTTTTTGAGGTCCTTTCAATTGATTGGCCCACAGAAGATCTGTGCTGCCTGGGGATAGGGAGGAGCGCTGTGTGAATGCGGGGGTGCGGTGTGCAGCGGGGAGGGGGGCAGACAGTAGAGGTGTTTCCCACACCGAGTCTTTTAACAGAGCTCCCGAATTTTCGGCCTGATTTTCACTCTGACCCTAGACGGGCCTGCTATGGCCAAGCCCCACGGCTTGCCGGGCTTGCTGGCTCCCTTCCATCTCCACCTGTTTCCGTGGCTCTCTCGCTTTTAATCATGCCTTTACCAACTTTTGACTTTTTCAAATTGCATTAAGATCTCTTCTCCTTTCAAAGAGCCTTGCCCATTGTCTTCATCTTTGTGGATTTTTAATTTTTTAATTTTTTTAAGATTTTATTTGTTCATGAGAGACACACAGAGAGAGAGAGCCAGAGACACAGGCAGAGGGAGAAGCAGGCTCCATGCAGGGAGCCCAACGTGGGACTCGATCTCGGGTCTCCAGGATCATGCCCTGGGCCGAAGGCAGGTGCCAAACCACTGAGCCACCCGGGCTGCCCTTTGTGGATTTTTAAAAAAGTCTTAAACAAGAATAGTGTGGCCTCTCAGAACAGAAGAGAAATAAATAGCACGTTTCATCTGCAGCTTCACCACCCAGGCTACTTTTTGCATGAAATAGCCCTGGCCTCACGTTAGGAAGGAGGTAAGGGAAGGACTGTCCCCAGCATCCTAAGAACCACAAGAGGCCTAGGAGGGATCTACAATAGAAATAGCCAGAAACAGAGATGGGCCAGGTGGCTGAGACCCAGAGCAATGCTACGGACTGTCCAGGCTTTCATTGACATCCCAGGACTCTGGCTCCATGGCTTGTTAGAAACGGTGAAATTCTCTTCCAGCTGCAAGGATATTGCAAGTCACACCTAAATATCACTATTTTTTTTAAAGATTTCATTTATTTATTCATGAA
The DNA here is from genome assembly GCF_003254725.2 of Canis lupus dingo. Taxonomy (NCBI): domain Eukaryota; kingdom Metazoa; phylum Chordata; class Mammalia; order Carnivora; family Canidae; genus Canis; species Canis lupus. The sequence continues at coordinate 110,177,832 of NC_064281.1, read as the reverse complement.
AGACACAGAGACAGAAAGGCAGAGACACAGGCAGAGGGAGAAGCAGGCCCCATGCAGGGAGCCCGATGTGGGACTCGATCCCGGGACTCTAGGATCACACCCTGGGGTGAAGACAGGCACTAAACCTCTGAGCCACCCAGGGATTCCCTTAAATATCACTATTTTATTAAAAAGTGAGATATGTGGTTGTCTTCTTCACTGAATGAAAACCTGTGTTCCTCCTGGGGGAGGCTCAGATGAGGCCGTTCTGACCTTCTGGGTTGACTGCCTCCAGCTAGGATGGCTGAGAAAGAAGGTTCTGAGTAGAATAGTTTTTAAAAGATTTTATTTATTTATTTTGAAAGAGAGAGAGAGAGCATGCGCGCGTGTGAGGAGGGGCAGAGGGAGAGAGAGAATCTTGAGCAGACCTGACACTGAGCATGGAGCCTGACTTGGGGCTCGATCTCACAACCCTGAGATCAGGACCAGAGCTGAAACCAAGAGTCATATGCTCAACCAACTGAGCCACCCGGGTGCCCCCTGAGTAGGATGAATCCTCATAGAGGAGGAAGGATAGGACACTAAGAAAAGAGAACTGATTTGGGTGAAAAGCATGGAGGAAAACAGAGGGACAAGAGTACAAATAGATCCTGAGAGGGCAGACACATAATCAGGAACCAGAAAAAGATGCTCAACTTCACAGGTAACCCAGACTCCGTCATTTTAACGATGAGAGACATTGGAAGGATTTACACAGAGGAGAGAGGTTATCAAAATGCTTTGAAAATTAATGTATCTCTGGTTTGAAGTTTTAAGGCACGATATATTTCTCTGCGAACATCTCAAGATTAGATTTTTTAAATGGGAGTGTTCTTTTTTTAAAATTATTTATTTATTTATTTATGATAGTCAGAGAGAGAGAGAGAGAGAGGCAGAGACACAGGCAGAGGGAGAAGCAGGCTCCATGCACCAGGAGCCCGACGTGGGATTCGATCCCGGGTCTCCAGGATCGCGCCCTGGGCCAAAGGCAGGCGCCAAACCGCTGCGCCACCCAGGGATCCCTAAATGGGAGTGTTCTAAACAGAAAAATATTTTGTTAGGACAAAAATATCAAGGTTTCAAAATTAAATTAAAAAAGTATAATATCCATCAACTGATGAATGCATAACCAAAATGTGGTCTACCCATACAATGGAATATTATTCATCCTAAAAGGAATGAAATCCTGGGGCGCCTGGCTGGCCATTTGGTAGAGCATGAGACTCTTGGTTTCAGGGTCCTGAGTTCAAGCCCCATGTTGGCTGTAGAGATTATTTAAATAAATTAATACTTAAAAATAGTTTTGAAAAATGAATGAAGTACTGACATATTCTATAATGTTGATGAACCTTGAAAACATTATGCTAAGTGAAATAAAGGCCACATATTGTATGACTCCACTTACATGGAAATATCCAGAATAGGAAATCCATAAAGAGAGAAAGTAGATGAGCAGTTGCTTGGGGCTGCTGGTGATGGGAGACTTGGGAAGTGATAGCTATGGGGGTCTCTTTGGAGTGATTAAATATTCGGGTTCTTTGAGATTTATTTATTTTGAGAGAAGAGAGAGTGGGAAGGAGCAGAGGGAGAGAATCTTTCAAGCATACTCCCCACTGACCAAGGAGCCCGACATGGGGCTTGATCCTACAACCCATAAGACCACAACCTGAGCCGAAACCAAGAGTCAGATGCCTAACCGACGAGCCACCCAGGCTCCCCTGGAGTGATGAATGTTCTAAAATCAAATTATTATGGGTGCCTGGCTGGCTCAGTGGATAGAGCTATGGGACTCTTGATCTCTGGGTCGTGAGTTGGAGCCCCATATTGGGAGTAGAGTTCACTAAAAAAAATAAAAAATAAAATAAAAAATTAAGAAAATATTTTGCTAGTTGAACATCTCTGTGAGTATGCTTAAAACCATTGATCCTACTCCATGAGGCTTCTTTTGCTTTTATTTTTTATTGTTTAATTAAAAATTTTCTTAAAGGATTTTATTTGACAGAGAGAGAGAACATAAGCAGGGGGAGCTGCAGGCAGAGGGAGGGGGAGGAGCAGGCTGCTGGACCATGACCGAGCTGAAGGCAGAGAGATGCCCAACCGACTGAGCCACTCAGATGTCCCCTTCTTTTCTTTATAAAAGATTTTATTTTTTTTTAAGTGATGTATACACCCAGTATGGGGCTTGAACTTAAAACCCTGAGATCAAGAGTTGCATGCTCTACTGACTGAGCCAGTCAGGCCCCTCCCATGAGCTTTTTTAATAAATAAAATGTGCCAGCAAAAAACAAAAATAAAACATGGTATACTTTAAGTGGGAGGCTTGGATGGTAAGTTAATTGTATCTCAATAAAGCGGTTACCAAAAAAAAAAAAGCATTGTATACTAGAATACTAGAATATTTGATGCTGTCATTGCAATCACTAATAGGTAAATTTCTTCATGGATTGGGAGACAAGACTTTTCTTTAAGATTTTATTTTTAAGTAATCTCAATACCCAAGTGGGACTCAAACTCACAACCCCAAGATCAAGAACCATGCCCTCCTCCAACTGAGCCAGCCAGGTGCTCTGGGAGATGAGACTTTGGTTTTTTTGTTTTGGGTTTTTTTTTGAGACTTTGTAAGTACACTAACATTCCTTTATGAGAGAGGAAGCCTGAGAAATATAGAATTTTGGTCTGGAATAATATTTTCAAGCTCCAGATTTGAAAACCACAATTCATTTGCATGATGGTTTTCACTTAAGAAATGCTAACATTTGGGATGCCTGGGTGGCTCAGTGGTTGAGCGCCTGCCTTCAGCTCAGGTCATGATCCCCGTTCTGGGATCGAGTCTTGCATGGGGCCCCCGGCAGGGATCCTGCTTCTCCCTCTGCCTATGTCTCTGCCTCTCTATGTCTCTCATGAATAAATAAGTAAAATCTAAAAAAGAAAAGAAAAGAAAAGAAATGCTAATATTTGTAGTACCTGGCTGGCTTAGTCCTAGAACATGTGATTCTTATCTTGGGGTCAAGAGTTCAAGTCCCACCTTGGGTGTGGAGATTAGTTAAAAAACATAAAATCTAGGGGTGCCTGGGTGGCTCTGTCAGTTAAGTGTCTGACTCTTGGTTTCGGCTCAGATCTTGATCTCAGGGTGTTGGGATCTCAGGGTGTTGGGATCAAGCCCCACATTGGGTGTGGAGGCAGCCTGAGATTCTTTCCTCCTCTCTCTTCCTCCCCCTCTGCTCCTCCCCCTACTCACTTGCTCACTCTCTAAAATTAAAAAAAAAATCTTTTAAAAAATAAAATAAAAAGTCTTTTTAAAAAATGCTAAAACTTAGTTGACAGATGTATAGTCTAGTTCTAATTATGCTACAGACTAACTGTATGAACCTCGGCAATTCTCAGTTTCTCAAAACCTGTTTCCTCACCTAGAAAGTGGGAGTAAATAAATTGGATCTTCCTTACAGGTTTGTTGGAAGGACCAAGTGAGATGACAAATGAAGATGTATTTGGAAGTGCCAATAAGGGTGAGGTGTGAGGGGTCACCTGGCTGGCTCAGTTGGGAGAGCGTGGGACTCATAACCTCAGGGTCATGAGGTCAAACCCCCCATTGGGTGTGGAACCTACAAAAAAAAAAAGAATGAAGTATGAAAATGAAGATGGTACATTTATAAATTTTATTATTATTAATAACAGCAACTCCACTTATTTCAGATTAAAATGGTGACCTGCTGGGGTGCCTGGCTGGCTCAGTCAGAGGAGGTGTGATTCTTGATCTTGGGGTTGTGAGTTCAAGCTCCACGTTGGGTGTTGTTGGGTTTATTTATTTATTTTTAAGATTTTATTTATTCACTCATGAGAGAGAGAGAGAGAGAGAGAGAGAGAGAGAGAGAGATGCAGACACATAAGCAGAGGGAGAAGCAGGTTCCCTGAGGGGAGTCTGATAGGAGACTTGATCCCAGGACCCCAGGATCATGACCCCAGCCAAAAGCAGATGTTCAACCACTGAGCCACCCAGGCGCCCCTGTTGTTGGATTCGTTTTTTTTTTTTTTTAAAGATTTTATTTATTCATTAACGAGAGGCAGAGACACAGGCAGAGGGAGAAGCAGGCTCCACACAGGGAGCCCAACATGGGATTCGATCCCAGGTCTCCAGATCACGCCCTGGGCTGAAGGTGGCGCTAAACCGCTGAGCCACCAGGGCTGCCCTGTTGTTGAATCTAGAAATAAAATCTTTGGGGTACCTGGGTGGCTTAGTCATTAAGCTTTTGCCTTCGGCTCAGCTCTTGATCCCAGGGTCCTGGGATCAAACCCTATGTCGGGCTCCCTGGTTGGTGGGGAGTCTGCTTTTCCTACTCCCCCTGCTTGTGCTCTCTCTGTCTCTCTCTCTGTCAAGTGGATAAGTAAAATCTTAAAAAAAAAGAAATAAAATCTTAAAAAAATTTTTGTTAAGATTTATTCATTTATTTTGGGGGAGGAGGAGCAGAGAGAGAGGGAGAGAAACTCTTAAGCAGACTCTATGCTGAGTGTGAGCCTGAGGCAGGACCCAATCTCATGACCCTGAGATTCCCAACCTGAGCCACACCCCAGAAATAAAATCTTAAAAAAAAATGATGTCCTGCTAATCTTGTAGATTTGGATCTTTAAATTTGGCATTATATGAAATAAATAACATTCTTGTATTTTTCACTGGTCATTGTTTATTAAATAATATATATTTTTGAGAAAAAAGGTAGTATGTATAATTATGGACCTGAATTGGGGTTTATTACTTGTACTACTCTTATCCTCATCTGAACTATATAATCACCCTGGTGAAAGTGGTTTTCTGGGCAGCCCGGGTGGCTCAGCAGTTTAGCGCCTGCCTTCAGCCCAGGGCATGATCCTGGAAACCCGGGATCGAATCCCATGTCGGGCTCCCTGCATGGAGCCTGCTTCTCCCTCTGCCTGCGTCTCTGCCTCTCTCTGTGTGTCTCTCATGAATAAATAAATAAAATCTTTAAATAAAAAAAGTGGTTTTCTTAAAATCAGGCTATTCAACTTGATCATCTTTTCAGATGCCAGTTTTGAGTTCCAATTCACCTCAATAAATAAATATTAATAAATGTGCAGTATAGAAATTCAGCAGAAAACTAATAAATGTGTGGTATAGAAATTCAGCAGAAAACATCTATTTCTATTTCAATTTCAGGCTGAAACTCATCATGGCTGGCGTATAAGGAGGCAGTCCTAGTTAGAAAGTAAAGAATTGGGAAGTAGTGATTTCAAATTTTAACTTCTGGCTCAAATTTTGTCCCAAGTAGTTAACATCTACATTTCCAATTTATCCTCATAGTCTGAGTTTCTCAAAGCCTGTGTGTAATTTGCTATAGTAAAAGAATATTTCCTCGGTGTCCATCGAAAGATGAATGGATAAAAGAAGATGTGGTCTATGTCTACAATGGAATATTCCTCAGCCATTAGAAACGACGAATACCCACCATTTGCTTCGATGTGGATGGAACTGGAGGGTATTATGCTGAATGAAGTAAGTCAGTCGGAGAAGGACAAACATTATATGGTCTCATTCATTTGGGGAATATAAAAATTAGTGAAAGGGAATATAAGGGAAGGGAGAAGAAATGGGTAGGAAATATCAGAGAGGGAGACAGAACATGAGAGACTCCTAACTCTGGGAAACGAGCTAGGGGTGGTGGAAGGGGAGGAGGGCGGGGGGTGGGGGTGAATGGGTGACGGGCACTGAGGGGGGCACTTGATGGGATGAGCACCGGGTGTTATTCTGTATGTTGACAAATTGAACCCCAATAAAAAATAAATTTATTATTAAAAAAAAGAATATTTCCTGTTACTCAAATTCCCTCTGTTCTACGTAGGAGGGATGAGATTTCTGAATTCAGATAAATGGGATGACATTTTTTCAAATCGCTGTTACTAGAGAAAGGAATTTGTTATAAGTCTAGTTCAGGCTTAGCTTTTATCCAAGGACATTAATGAAATCCCAAAGGACCTTATTTCCAAAGACGTTAGTTCTACTGTAAGGCCTGTAGCAAGGGCCGCAGCACTGCTCTGTAGAACAACTCGGTGTGGAGAAGCGATATACTCTGCAGACTGGGCAATACTGAGTCAGTCATCGCTGCATTTTCTTCTAGGCCCTGAGAGCCCTGAGGTTAGTGGTCTTTCGAATAAGGGTCCACAGTAAAATTAAAAGACTGTTCATCATTACTGCTTTAGCTACCCACTTGATTAACCCACATTTGAGAGCCTACTCTGTGGCAGGCCCAGGAAGACGGGGCTTAATAAAACATTTCTTCTGTCCTCGGAACCCCAGAACCTATCCAGATGACTGACCTGCAAGCACTTACAACACATGATGAGAATCAGTGTGAAGGAGACAGGACAAAGAGACATGAGAGAAGGCATCCGGCTCAGAGAATGTGACAAAGCTTCACAGAGGGGATAATAATTTTTTTAATAATAAATTTATTTTTTTATTGGTGTTCAATTTGCCAACATACAGAATAACACCCAGTGCTCATCCCGTCAAGTGCCCCCCTCAGTGCCCGCCACCCAGTCACCCCCACCCCCCGCCCTCTTCCCCTTCCACCACCCCTAGTTCGCTTCCCAGAGTTAGGAGTCTTCCATGTTCTGTTTCCCTTTCTGATATTTCCCACTTATTTTTTCTCCTTTCCCCTTTATTCCCTTTCACTATTATTTATATTCCCCAAATGAATGAGACCATATAATGTTTGTCCTTCTCCAATTGACTTGGGATAATAATTTTTAATGATGGCATAATTAACCATCCATGACACAGAAGGAGCTAGCCCAATCTTCTCACTCTTATCAATTTGCCTATGTATTTATCTATATACCACCTGTCTGTCTATCTATCCACTCAATGTTTCTTCCAAAATTTTTTTCAGTGCTTAGAGTGGCATGTAGTTGAGATTATACTTCCTATTCATGCTGCATACAGAGAATCCAATCAATGATATCTCATGAACACTTTCTCATGTTCTTAAAAATTCTTCAAGAATGTCATTTAAGGAGTGCCTGGGTAGCTCAGTTGGTTGAGGGTCTGCCTTTGGCTCAGGTCATGATCTCAGGGTCCTGGGTCAGGATCTCAGCATTGGGCTCCCTCTCCCTTTGCTGCTCCCCCATTCATGCTCTCTCTCTCTCTCAGTCTCTCATAAATAAATAAATAAATAAATAAATAAATAAATAAATAAATAAACAAATAAATAAATAAAATATTTTTTTAAAATGTCATTTAAAAATAGATTATCGGACAGCCCGGGTGGCTCAGCGGTTTAGTGCTGCCTTCAGCCCAGGGCCTGATCCTGGAGACCCGGGGATCAAGTCCCCGTCCAACTCCCTGCATGGAGCCTGCTTCTCCCTCTGCCTGTGTCTCTACCTCTCTCTCTCTCTCATGAATAAATAAAATCTTAAAAAATATATTATCTATTGAAAGAGCAGATGAGTGAGGGGGGGAGGAGAGGGGCAGAGGGAGAGGGAGAGAATTCCAAGCAGACTGTGCTGAGCACAGAGCCTGCCACAGGGCTGGATCTCATGATCCTGAAATCATGCCATGAGCTGAAACCAAGAGTCGAATGCTCACCTGACTAAGCCAGCTAGATTCCCCTAGATTTTTTATTTTAAGATAATTCCAGGGCACTTGGGTGGTTCAGATGGTTAAGCGTCTGCCTTAGGCTCAGGTCATGATCTCTGGGTCCTGGGATTAAGCCTTGCATTGGGCTTCCGGCTCAGCAGGAAGTCTGCTTCTTTCTCTCCCTGTGCTCCTCCCCCGGCTCATTCTCTTTCTCTCTCTCAAATAAATAAATAAAATCTTAAAAAAATGATAATAGCAGATTTAGAAGCAGTTGTAGGGAAGAATACAGAGAGATATCATATACTCTTTACCCCGTTTCCCCCAATGACACCGCCTTGCAAACCTATATATTACAACCAGTATATTGATATTGAGACAGTCAGGATATAGAACAATTCCATCACCACAGGGGCATGTCATTTTTATTAACTGCTTAATAATTCAATTTATAAATGTATCATTTACTAATCCTGCTATTCTTTGACATGTAGGTTGCTTCCAATTTGGGACTATAATAAATAATGTTGTAGAAAACATCCCTGTATATAAATCTTTTCCAAAATAGCTGAATCTTCCTTTCTTTTTTAAAAAAGATTTTGTTTATTTATTCATGAGAGACACAGAGAGAGAGAGAGAGGCAGAGACACAGGCAGAGGGAGAAGCAGGCTCCATGCAGGGGATGTCCTGTTGTGGGACTTGATCCCAGGACCCTGGGATCACGACCGGAGCCAAAGGCAGATGCTCAACCACTGAGCCACCCAGGTGCCCGCGAGAGCTGATTATTTCTGTAGGGGAAATTCCTCAAAGGAGATTTGCTGAGTCAAAGGATACGTACATTTTAAGGTTCTCAATACATTTTAAGGTTCTCAATACTGATTGCCAAATTGCTTTCCAGAAGTCGTACCAACTCCTGTGATGCATCAAAGTTCTTGGCCACATTAACCAGTGTTGAATATTAAAAGCCTTTGCCAATTTGATGAGTGGAAAATGGTATCTTGGGATTTTTTTTGATATCTTGGGATTTCTAATTTTTATTATCATTGAAGGCAAACATTTACATATATACATATGTATGTACATATTTGATCTTTAACGTCTTTCTCCTGAGAGTTATCTGCTCCTATTTTTTCTTTTACCATTTCCATTGCATTTTCTTATTAATTTATAAATACTCTTTACATGTTAAGGATATTATTTGACATTTTTAAGATAAAATTGAAATACCATACATTTTATCCATTTAAACTACAATTTATGACTTTTAGTATATTTACAGAGTTGAGCATTCATCAGCACAATCAATTTTAAAACATTTCTTTACCCTAAAAATGAACTCTTTTTTTTTTAAGATTTTGTTTATTCACGAGAGACACAGATCGAGAGAGAGAGGCAGAGACACAGGCAGAGGGAGAAGCAGGTTCCCTGCAGGGAGCCCGACGTGGGACTCGATCCTGGGTCCACAGGATCACACCCTGGGCTGAAGGCGGCGCTAAACCACTGAGCCACCCGGGGCTGCCCAAAAGGAACTCTTAATACCCTTAGCTGTTACTCTCATTCCCTCCATCCTCTCCATTCCCTGGCAACCACTATTCTACTTTTTGTCTCTATATATTTGCTTATCCTGGACACTTCATATAAAGGGAATGATAAAATATGTGGTCTTTTGTGACTGACTTCTTTCACTTTAGCATATTGTTTTCAACGCTCATCCATATTGTAGCATGCATCAGAATTTCATCCTTTTTTTAAAGCCAAAGAATATTCCATTGTATGGATATGCTACATTTTGTTCAACCATTCATCTCTTGATGGGCATTTAGGTTGTTTCAGCCTTTTGGTTTTTATGAATAATGCTGCTGTGAACATTTGTGTACAAGTCTTGGTGTAGACAGGTTTTCATTCCTCTTGGGGAGCTACCTGAGAGTGGAATTGCCAGGGTTATGTGGTAACTCTATATTTAACTTTTTGAGGAACTGCCAGACTGTTTCCCACAGTGACTGAAATATCTTATTCTTGTCAATGAACGAGGGTTCCATTTTCTCTATATTCTTACCAATGCTTGTTACTGTCTTTTTTTTAAAAGATTTATTTATTTATTCATGAGAGACACACAGAGAGAGGCAGAGACATAGGAAGAGGGAGAAGCAGGCTCCTCAGGGAGAGCCTGATGCAGTACTTGATACTGGGATCCAGGATCATGCCCTGACATGAAGGCAGACACCCAACTGCTGAGCCACCCAGGTGTCCCACTGTCTGTCTTTTTTATTATAACCATTCTAGTGGGTGTGAGGTGGTATTGCATTGTAGTTTTTTTAAGATTTTATTTTTAAGTAATCTCTACACTCAATGTAGGGCTTGAACACACAATCCCGAGATTGATTGCCACATGCTCAGGGTACCTGGCATGCAACTCTTGATCTTGGGGTTGTAGGTTTGCCGCTTCATGGTGGATGTGGAGATTGCCTAAAAAAAAAAAAATCTTACAAAAAAAAAAAAAAGCTGCATGCTGTACCGACTGAACCAGTCAGGCACCCCTGGTATTGCATTGTAGTTTTGACTTGCATTTACCTGATGGCTAAGGATATAGAGCATCTTCCATATACTTTTTTTTTTTTCAAGTAGGCTCCACAGGGCATGGAGTCCAACATGAGGCTCAAACTCAGGACCCTGAGATCAAGACCTGAGCTGACATCAAGAGTCTGACACTTAACCAACTGAACCACCCAGGTGCCTCTCTTTCCATATATTTCTTGACCATTTATACATCTTTGAAGAAATCCTTTGCGCATTTTTAAATTGGTTTGTCTTTTTATCTTAGAGTTCTAAGAGTTCTTTATATATTCTGGACACTAGACTCTTGTCAGATATATGATCTCTAAAGATTTTCTCCCATGGGGATCCCTGGGTGGCTCTGCAGTTCAGCACCTGCCTTCAGCCCGGGGCGTGATCCCGTGGTTCCGTGATCAAGTCCCACGTCAGGCTCCCTCCATGGACCTTGCTTCTCCCTCTGCCTCGGTCTCTGCCTCTCTCTCTCTCTCTCGTGAATAAATAAATTAAATCTCTAAAAAAAATAAAGATTCTCTCCCATTCTGTGAGCTGTGTTTTCATTTTCTTTTTTTTTTGTTTTGTTTTCATTTTCTTAATAATGTCCTTTAAAGCACAATGTAAATTTTTTTATGATATCCAGTTTATCTAGTTTTTCTTTTGTTGCCTGTGCTTTTGGTGTGATCGCTAAGATACCATTTGCCTAATTCGAGGTTATGAAGATTTATACTTTATTCAAGGTCATGAATAGTTTTGTCATTTTAATTCTTACATTTAGGTCATTGATCTACTTTGAATACTTTTTTTTAAAGATTTTATTTATTTATTCATGAGAGACATACAGGGGGAGGCAGAAACATAGACAGAAGAAGAGGCAGGCTCCTTGTGGGCAGAAGCCCATTGTGGGACTCGATCCCGGGACTCCGGGATCATGCCCCAAGCTGAAGGCAGCCGCTCAACAGCTGAGCCACCCCAGGCACCCCTACTTTGAATACTTTTTGTATATGATGTAAGCTGTGGGTCCAACTTCATTCTCTTGAATATTGGATATCCAGTTGTCCCAGTACTGTTTGTTGGAAAGAAAATTCTTTCTCCATTGAATTGTCTTGGCACTCTGGTAAAAAAAAAAAAAAAAAAAAATTAACTCTAGATGAAAAAGTTTGTTTCTGGACTCTCAATTATATTACACTAATCTATAAAGTATATTCTTACTTTGGTCTCACACTGTTTTGATTATTGCAACTTTGTAGCAAGTTTTGAAATCAGGAAGTGTGAGTCCTCCAACTTTGTTTTTTTTTTTTTTTTTTCAAGATTGCTTTGGCTATTCCGGATCCCTTGGAGGATAGTCTTCTTTCTTTCTAAGATATTTTATTTTTCATGACAGACACACAGAGAGAGGCAGACATAGGCAGGGGGACAAGCAGGTTGTGGGACTCTATTCTAGGACCCTGGGATCACGGCCTGAGCTGAAGGCAGGTGCTCAACCACTGAGCCACCCAGGGGCCCCTCTTCTTTATTTTTTAAAAGTAATCTCTATCCCCAGTGTGGGGCTGGAACTCACCACCCCCAGATCAAGAGTTGCATGTTCTACTGACTAAGCCAGCCAGGCACCCCAAGGATATTATTCTTTTGATTGCTATATTTCTTTGTAAATAACTTTCCATTTGTGGTTTGACTTTATGAGCTTTATCATAGAAGTTGGAAATTTTTGTCAATTCATTGACTTTTTCCTTTATTGATTTTTCTATCGCTTTTATATTTAGAAGATTCACTTTCATTATTAATTTTAATAGATTTCTGAACCTAAACTTAGTTCTTTCTTTCTTTCTTTCTTTCTTTCTTTCTTTCTTTCTTTCTTTCTTTCTTTCAAAATGAATTTCAGGGACATCTGGGTGGCTCAGCAGTTGAGCATCTGCCTTCAGCTCAGGGTATGATCCTGGGGTCTGGAACTGAGTCCTGCATTGTGCTCCTTGTAGGGAGCCTGCTTCTCCCTCTGCCTATGTCTCTGCCTCTCTCTGTGTCTCTCATGAATAAATAAAATCTTTAAAAAAATCTTTTAAAATGAGTCACAAAAATAAAAATAAAAAACATTTGGCCCTTGTAAAAAATTTAACATACTTACTTATAAAGCAAAAAGCAAGAGCTTCCCTGCAACCAAGTGATTCCCAATTTCATCCTCCAGAGCTCACCACTGTTAGCTGTTTATATCCTTCCTAACCATCTTCTATGCTTATACAGTGTAGTCTTTATTTTATTATTTTATAAAGATTTTATCTATTTATTAATGAGAGACACACAGGGGGTGGGGCAGAGACACACAGACAGAGGGAGAAGCAGGCTCCATGCGGGGAGCCCGATGCGGGAATCGATCCCGGGACCCGGGGATGACGCCCTGAGCCAAAGGCAGATGCTCAACTGCTTAGCCGCCCAGGTGTCACATGTGTCACATGTGTAGTGTTTAAAAATGTGAGATCACACTATAAATATTGTTTTGCATCTTTTTTCACTTGACAATATAGCAGGCATCTTTCCATATGTGGCTTACATGCTTTTTTTTTTTTTTTTTTTTTTTGCTATGCTAAGTAAAGCCTTCTCTACCCGATGGTTCTAAAAATATCCTCCTTTATAGTCAGGCAGTACTTTTATAGACTGCTGTTCTTATTTCTTTTTAACTTAAAATAAAGTTGTAAAAGATCAACAAGTGTAGCCCGGGTGGAATTTTTTAAATTTTATTTATTTATTCATGAGAGACACAGAGAGAGAGGCAGAGACACAGGCAGAGGGAGAAGCAGGTTTCATGCAGGGAGCTCAGTGGGGGACTCGATCCCGGACCCTGGTGTCACGACCTGACCCCAAGGCGGACTCTCAGTCCCTGAGCCCCCCAGGAGCCCCTCCGACAGAAAGTTTTGAAGAGGATCAGGATTAAAGAAAGAAGTGGCGCTCACAATTCCCAGCAAGACTTCTGGCACTGAGGCAAAAAGGGGGCGAATCCCCGTGGCAGTGACTGGATGTCAGCCTGGGACAGTGTTTGTGCCCCCCCTGTGTCCCCCCTCCCTGGCCCCTCCTCGGTCGCTGCAGGCTCCTGGGGAGGGCGCCCGAGGCCCTGCTCCCTGTGGAACCCCATCTCTCCTCTGCCCCGCATTTTGGGGGCGCTTTGGGGAAACGCAAGAGCTCTGGCTTCTGCAGATTTCCCACCTGGCTTCTTTAAGGGGCCGCCTCCTGTCGCCTGTTTTCTTGTGCTCTTCCTTTTTTTTTTTTTTTTTTAAAGATTTTATGTATTTATTCGTGAGAGACCCAGAGAGAGAGAGAGAGGGAGAGGCAGAGCCACAGGCAGAGGGAGAAGCAGGCTGCACGCAGGGAGCCCGATGCGGGACTCGATCCCGCGACCCCAGGATCACGCCCTGAGCCTGCGGCAGGCGCCCAAGCGCTGAGCCACCTGGGGGCCCGGTCTTGTGCTCTCGCTAAGGCGCGTCAGGATTCCCAGGTGCCCGAGGGATGGAGCGCCGGGCGTCTACACCGGGTGCTTCCTAGGAGCCCAGCGTTTTGAGAATCCGGGATCCGGAAGGCAAGGGACTCCGCCTCCCCGAGACATCGGGGTGTGCGTGTGCGCGCGCGTTGGGGGTGCGGGGCGCGTTCCAGCCGCAGCACGGACCCCCTCGGACCCCGGGGCGCCCCGGCGCCGCCCCCGCGGCCAACCCCCGGGGGGCGTACCCTGGGAATGCAGGCCGCCCCCCGCCCGGCCTCGGCTCGGCTGACGATGGGCGTCGCTGCGGGGCTTCTCCCTTAGGGCCACCGCGTCCCTGCTCCGCCGCCCCCGCGTCCCCTCCGCGCGGCCGAGCCGAGGCGGGGGCGTGCGCGCACCCCGAGGGGCTGCCCCGGCGGCGCCCCAAACTCCGAGCACGTTCCCGGCCTCCAGCGCCGGGGGCTCCGCGAGCGGGCTGGGGCGGAACAAGCGCGGCGGGCGGCAGGCTCCCCCACCCGGGGGCCGCGGGATGCGGCGGGGGGGCGCGGGCCGGGGTCCGGGGGTCCCGTCCGGGACGGCTGCGGGGGGGCGCGGGCCGCCAGCTCCCCGCCGGTGGCCGTGCGGCGCGGGAGGCGCCCCGAGGAGGACGGCGAGGGCCGGCCGGGCCGCCGGCAAGCGGGGTCCGTCGCAGGTGAGCCCCCGCCCCGGGGTTCGCGCCCGCCCCCCCACATCCTTCCCCAGCGCCGGGGCGCCCCCGGCCGGCGGCGGCGCTGCGGGGGGCCTGTGCGGAGGTCTCCGCCGCTGCCCGGCCGGGGTCCCGCCCCCCCAGCTGCCGTGCGGCACCTGCCAGGTGGGGCCGGCGGCTGCTTCCCGGGGCGCCTCCGCGGCCCAGAGCCAGCCTGTCCCGGCTGCGCTCCCTCCTAGGCGTCCCTGCGGGCCGGGAAAGCGGGGCGGCGGTGAGTCACGCGGGGGGCCCAGACCCCGCGTTGGCGGGGGGGACACCAACGGCGCGGCCGCCGGGCCCCGAGCCGCGTCCTTGCAGCTGCGTCCGGGAGCTTCCTGCCGCCCGGTCCTCGCTACGAAGGCAGAAGTTTTTAGTTGGTCTCACGGGACGGACGAAAACAGGCAACGGACTCCCCCAAACTTCCAGTGCCGCCGCGGCGGTTGGGGAAAGGGGGGCGCGCGGCCGGACGTGGACTTGGCCGTTCGCCTGGTCCGAGGGGCCGCTCCCGGGAGATTCGTGGCCGTGGGACCGTGCGGGCGCGGGCGCGGGGCGCCCCGGGACACGGCGCAGCTCCGGGGCCCAAGGCTCGGCCGGACTGCGGGTGCCCCACGGCCCTGCCTCCGCTCCCGTCCGTCCCGGTTCTGGTTGAGCAGGTGCTAAGCCTTGCAGCGGGAGTTGCGCACCCAAAGCACAGACTTGGCAATTTTCTGCAAATCGGGGAGCCACAGCGCACGTTCCAAATATTCCTCCTTATTCGGAATCATCCACGAATCCAAGGAGGCCACGCACACCCTTTTAAAAAAAATTATTTATTTATGAGAGACACAGAGAGAGGCAGAGACACAGGCAGAGGGAGAAGCAGGCTCCATCGATCCTAGGACCCCAGGATCACGCCCTGGGCCCAAGGCAGGCACCAAACCGCTGAGCCACCCAGGCTGCCCCATGCACACCCTTTTAACTTGACCAGACTAAGCCGGTCAAGGCTGCTATCTCCGCATCTTCGTCCTCATCTTGATAACACAGAACTTGGGGGGCTTGCCTGTTTGGCCTTTGAGGTGGTCAGTAGTCTTTTGTACACGTGATAAATCGTTACGTGGGAGTGTGGTGATGGGACCCTAACTCTTTCAGGTCTGAAGCAACTGAAATGGGTTTTGGATGCCACAAAAAGATCTCACCCGAACCCTGTGCAGCTCGGTGAAAGTGCAAGGTACTTTGTGTCTTGTTCCCATTTACCCTCTGCAGCTTCCTGAGGGATCAGAAAAGAAATCTCCATAGGAGAAATGTATCGTGTATCACAGACATTAAGTTAGCTGTGCTCTCAAAGACAAGCTGTCATTTTTTAAAAATATTATATTCATGAGAGACACACAGAGAGAGACAGAGACACAGGCAGAGGGAGAAGCAGGCTCCCCTTGAGGAGCCCAACGTGGGACTCGATCCTGGGACCAGGCCCTGAGCCGAAGGCAGATGCTCAACCACTGAGCCACCCAGGCATCCCTCAAGTTGACACTTCTACAGCCAGTGACTTCTCTTTTTTTCTGTAGTTGCGTGGAGTTTCATCTTTCCGTATTCTTGAAGGCTCTTGCGTGTTGGCAGGTGCCTGTGGCCTGGCCATCGTGGGGAATCCAAGGCACCTAAATACTACCGGTTGCTGTGCTGTTTTTACACGGGCTTGCAGTACTTTTCTGCCTTTCAGCATTTTTATTTTTTTCAAACATTTTATTAATTTATTCATGAGAGGCAGAGAGAGAGACAGAGAGAAAGACAGAGACAGAGAGAGAGAGAGAGACAGGCAGAGGGAGAAGCAGGCTCCATGCAGGGAGCCTGACGTGGGACTCGATCCCGGGTCTTCAGGATTACGCCCTGGGCCAAAGGCGGCGCCAAACCACTGAGCCACCCGGGCTGCCCACAATAATGATCATTTATAAATTGCTCGCTGCTGGGAACATGGTACCGTGTAATAAGCCGAATTACACGTGCTTGTGCAGTATCTGCTGGGGGGCAGCCAGAGAGGGAATGGTTGCCTCTGTTTGAGTCTTCAGGGTGGACACATTTCCACCCTGGCGTCCCTTCTTTCTTGCTCTCATCTGTGGCATCCACCCTGGCACCGAAGCTCGTCGAAGTTCTTTCCTTGAAGGCACCTATCATATGGGTCATCTTGATAACTGAGAAAGTCTAGCGTAGCAGTAGCCCCCATTTATTATAAAATTACCTTTTGAACTTGCCTTCAAATAAAGGTCCCCCCTACACACACACACACACACACACACACACACGCACACTTTTCTTACCTGATGATGGGAAAAAAAAAAAAAAAGAGGAAAAAAGAAAAATGTTTTACATTCCGGATGGGACAAAAGAATGCAAGCTCTGCTGATCTAAGGTAACCTCAGATAACGCAGATAAGTAGTTATGAAAATGTGTTTGCTGCAAGGTTTATCTTGTAAGAGTTTAGCTCTAGAAGATGTGTAAAGCACAACACGGGGACCCCTGGGTGGCTCAGCAGTTTGGCACCTCCCTTTGGCCCAGGGTATGATCCTGGGGTCCCAGGATCGAGTCCCGCATCAGGCTCCCTGCATGGAGCCTGCTGCTCCCTCTGCCTGTGTCTCTGCCTCTCTCTCTCTCTCTCTCTCTCTCTCTCTCTCTCATGAATAAATGAATAAAACCTTAAAAAAAAAGCACGACACGAGTTCCTCGGCGGACTTTGCAGTGTGGTGTGCGCATGTATGCCACCGACAGCGCGTCCTTTACCAAGCAGGCAACCAGGTGCTCTGAGTCGGTGGGCTTATCTGGTTTTTCAGGGCAACTGAGGTTTAGCACTTCTGGAGCTTGATAACCGCTACCCCCCCCCCCATCCAGTCCCCAAACCTGTAACCATTTTGGGTGGAAAGCTTTTCAGAGAGATTATTTACTCTCCTGACTCCCAAACCTGGTAATAATTGCATCTTTGCTTGATGACTCAAGATTGTGCCCGCAATAGCATTAGTTATTTCAGGGTGCTGTCTATAGTGCTGCCTCCAGGGCTCCTAAAGTCCGGAGGGCTGTTTGTCCCTATGGTAAGCTGGGCACAGACTGTCCTGCCTCTTAATTTGTGATGCCTGTTTTCCTAATCTTTTCATGTATCCCCTCTCTGTGAGCTGTCATTTCTTTTTTTTTTAATTTTTTAAATTGGAGTTCAATTTGCCAACATATAGCATAACACCCAGTTGAGCTCTCATTTCTTGCTGCTGCTGTTTTAACCTGTTTCTTCCCACCAGCGGTTGGTGCCTCAGCCTCTGGGCCCTCCGCCCTTGCCCCGTCCAAGGTGTTGCTCTGAGCAAGGCATCGAGATATTGAGGTAACCCAGCCTGTTACAACTGTCTGCAAAATGTGAGTAAGTAGAGCCTGAGTAGGGCCGTGAGGGGTCTACGCCTACTAATGTATGTGAGCTTTGGTACATGGACTCTGTGCCATCTATTCTGATGGCATGACAACCTTTTAATTTGTCTTTCTAGTTTTTCATTTTGTTTTGGACAGTTGAGGATGTTGAAGAAGTTATCAGTAAAACCTATGTTCTCTTGTAAATCAAGATATTTACAGTATGTGAAGTTGTAAAATAAACGCAGAAGTTTGTTCAATATCTATCAGCAGGGGCACCTGGGGGGCTCAGTCGGTTAAGGGACCGACTGTTGGTTTCTGCTCAGGTCATGAGCTCATGGGGCGTGAGATCGAGCCCCCCAGTCTGGCTCTGTGCTCAGTGGGGAGTCTGATGCGATTCTCTCCCTTTCCCACTGCTCCTCCCTTGCGCGCGCTCTCTCTCTCTCTCTCTCTATCCCTTTCTCTCTCAAATAAACAAATCTTTTAACAAAAATCTATCAGGAAACCAAGATGCATCTTATCCATTGCATTTCTAGGGTGTACCTGCAAGTGCTTGGCATGAGGAGGCATTTCAGTCTTAGAGGTTGCCCCCAAGGAAAGCAAATGTCCCTATTTTTAAAAACATTTTATTTATTTATTCATGAGAGACACACAGAGAGAGGCAGACACAGGCAGAGAGAGAAGCAGGCTCCATGCAAGGAAGCCTGATGTGGGACTCGATTCTGGGACCCCAGGATCATGCCCTGGGCCAAAGGGAGGCGCTCAACCGCTGAGCCACCCAGGTGTCCCAAATGTCCCTATTATAGCAAAGACTGCGCCTCACCTGCCTCACCTGCCTCACCCACCCTGGGGCAGAAGCACAGGTCAGCCCCTGAAGGGAGATGCTTCCTGTCTGATGGTTGCCATGGTGAGTTTCTCCTCTCTATTGCCACGGAGGGGAGGAGGCCAGCGTCCCAGCACTTTCTCCTATTTGTTTTTCATCCAAATCATCCCCTCATTGTATGTATATGACAAATTTAAGGATCTGACCGGCTGACTACTTCGAGCACTAGGAAGGTGACCTAACAGAGGTGAGCAAGTGAGACATCAGAGGTGTTCCGGGCAGAGGGGACTTTGGGTGTGAGGACCCCAAGATGAGAGAATACTGACAAGGCCAAGTGACAGGAGAGGTACCAGCGAGGCTGAAGCAGTGGGTTTGCATTCCTCTGTGTGTGGGTGTGTGTGTGTGTGGTGTGAGAGAGACAGACAGAGATGAATCTAGAAAGGTAACAAGTCTGGATCATATAGGACTTGACAAGGACTTTGCCTTTTACCCTGAGTCCGATGAGGAGCTAAAGGAAGGTTCAGAGCAAAGGAGTGACTCCCATCCCTCTGGATGCTGTGTGGGGAATAGGCCAAAAGTCAGATGAAGGCCGAAGCAGGGAGGCCAGTTAGGACTGATGATGTAGGCCTGAGCCAGGGAGGTAGTACTGGAGGTGGTGAGCTCAGATTCTGGATGTATTTTGAAGGTAGAGCCAAAAGGATTTGCTCATGGTTTGGTTATAAGGTATGAGAGAAAGCTGAACAGTCAGGGATGGCTCTAAGCACTTTGGCTTGAGCAACAGGATGGCAGGAATTGTCACCAATGGAGACAGAGACGTGGCAGGAGCAGGTTTGTGGGAAAAATCATGAGGAGCCGGAGTTGGGTTTGGGACCTGGTAACTTTGAGGTGCCCATCAGATCTCCCTGTGGCGATGTCAAGTAGGCAATTGGCTACAGGAATCTGGCATTTAAGGAAGGGACCTGGGATGCAGACAGATTTGGGAGCCATCAGGCTTCTAGGTGGTATTTGAAGCCTGGATGAGTGAGTACAGGCAGAGGAAAGATCAGTCAAAAGAGACGTTTGTTTGTGTCCCACCACGAAGGCTTATGGGTGACCTCTCTCCAAAGCAACATCTGTGTGGGGAGGAGGAAAAGCACAGAGTAGAAGCAGTGCTTCGACACACAAAACCGTCCTGTGGTTTTTTGGTCAAATGTTTGTGCTGTCGGATTGGCTCACAGGTCATTTTGACTCATCATGTTCCTTTGCTCACAGCCTGGAAGCAGTGAGCCCCCCCAGGCCTGGGGGTGAAGACGAGATCTGTGTTCAAAGCTCTCCAATGAGAGAAGCCACAGCTTCAGTGGTAACTGATCCTTCTTTCTGGGTTCACGAAATCCGGAGTTTAGGGTTTTGCAGTTTACATTTGTGCTGTAGATGAATCCCTTCCCATCTTATTCGTCCTTCAATGGAAATATGAAGTGGCCGCTGTTGCTTTCCAGTTGAGAAAACCTTTATTCATTTATCTCCTGTCATTTCCAATATATGGTCTAATTTTCCTTAGAAAGTTATATTTAATGGAAAAGACCAAGGGCGGCTGGCATATTGGAAGGAAGGACAATTTTACACTCACAGTGAAGTTTGGGGCTTATCTAATAGTTGAGTCGTGGTTTTTCCAAGATACCCCAGATAGCAAGCATAGTGAACTTTTAATATACTGAAATTTGTTTTTTTTTAAGATTTTTATTTGTTTTTTTAAAGATTTTTATTTTACTTATTCACGAGAGACCCAGAGAGAGAGAGAGAGAGAGAGAGAGAGAGAGAGAGGCAGAGACACAGGCAGAGGGAGAAGCAGGCTCCATGCAGGGAGCCCAAAGCGGGACTCGATCCTGGGTCTCCAGGATCAGGCCCTGGGCTGAAGGCGACCCCAAACTGCTGAGCCACCTGGGCTGCCCCTGAAATTTATTCTTAAAGATCGAGTATCTTCTCTCCGACTTTCCTTCAAATATTTAGTAATGATATTGTGATCTCGGCCATGAAGAAAGAAGTTGGCTTAGTTGTTAACATTGCCGGTGCTGGGAAAGCAGACTTTTTAGCAGCACTTAAATTTACGTATGTGTGTTCTGTCTCTGGAAAATTACGTGCCAGAAACTTTATGGAGGTGTGTGTCTACTCTGTTTTCAGATAAATTTTTGCATGATTTTGGTTTTTGGGGCATTATTTTGCAAAGGGAACAAGGTTGATTCCTAGCAAGGAAGAGCAGGAAAGAGTTTTGTTAATGAGAGAACCAGTGAGAGAACCAGGATCCTATTCAAGTTTTTTGTTTTGTTTTGTTTATTTAAGGAATCTCTATACCCGACATGGGGCTGGAACTCATGACCCTGACATCAAGAGTCCGTGTGCTCTTCCAACTGAGCCAGCCTGAGCCAGCCAGATGCTCCCAGTTAAAGTATTTCTTTTTTAAGATTTTATTTATTATATATATATATGTATATATATATATGTATATATATATATATATATATATATAGAGAGAGAGAGAGAGAGAGAGAGAGAGAGAAAGAGTGGCAGAGACACAGGCAGAGGGAGAAGCAGGCTCCATGCAGGGAGCCCAAAGCAGGACTCGATCCCAGGACTCCAGGATCAGGCCCTGGGCCAAAGGCAGGCACCAAACCACTGAGCCACCCAGGGATCCCCCAATTCAAGTATTTTTTCAATTCAAGTATTATTTCAAGTATTTTTTAAAAAAAAACAGCTTTATTGAGATGTGAGTCACATACCATGCAATTAACCCATTTGATGTATACATTTCAGTGGTTTTTTAGTATAACTGAGGAGTTGTGCAATCCTTGCCAGAAGAACATTCCTAGCACCCTGAGAAGAAACCTGGCACTCCCCATTTCTGCCCCACAGCTCACACCAGTAGCCCCTGGCAGCCAATATCATACAGCACTTCCTACCTCTCCAGATGTGTCCATCCTGGATGTTTCAGAGAACTAGAAACGTGTAACAGGTGGTCTCTTGTTGCTGGCTTTTTTTCTCTCTTAGCATAACCTTTAAAGGGTCATCCGTGACGGAGCATGGATGACATGTGGCATTTCACTCTTTTATGTGGCTGAATATTCCTGCGTTGTATGGACATGTACCATAGTCTAAGGATCTGTTCTTCTACTGATGGACATTTGAGTTTCCATCTTTTTGGCTGTCGTGAATAATATTGCTGTGAACATTCTTTTTTTTAAAAAAAAGATTTCACTAATTTATTCATGAGAGACACACAGAGAGAGACAGAGACGCAGGCAGAGGGAGAAGCAGGCTCCCCACTGAGCAGGGAGCCCGAAGTGGGACTCGATCCCAGGACCCCGGGATCACAACCTGAGCCAAAGGCAGCCGCTCAACCAGCGAGCCACCAGGCGCCCCTGCTGTGAACCTTCTCATACAAGTGTTTGTGTGGACATCTGTTCTCTTTTCTCTACAGCATATATCTAGGAGTGGAGTTGCTAGGTCGTACAGTGGGTGTGTGTTTGATCTCTGGAGGAGTTCTTAGACTTTTCCGAAGCGGCTGTAACATTTGACATTCCCGCCTTCACTGTGCGGGCTCCAATTTCTTCTTCCCAGGGCTTGTGAATCTTTCTGATTCTAGCCATCCCTGTGGGTGTGAAGTGGTTTCTCATTGTGGTTTTGATTTGCATTTCCCCGATGACTAGTGATGTTGAGCACCTTTTCATGTGCTTATTAGCCATTTGTATATCTTCTTTGGAGAAATATCTATGCAGATTCTTTGCCCATTTTCAAATTGGGCTGTTCCTTTTTTTTTTTTTTTTACTGTTTAGTTGTAACGGTTCTTTATATAGTCCTTATTCACAATCCTTACCAAATATTTGACTTGTAAATATTTTCTCCTATTTTGTGGGCTATCTTCGTTTTCTTGATGGTTTCCTTTGAGGCACAAAACATTTTTATTTATTTATTTATTTATTTATTTATTATTATTTTTTTTATTATTTTTTTTTTCACAAAACATTTTTAACTTTGAGGTCAAATTTACCTAGTTTTTCCCTCTTTTTCTTTGTTTGGTCTCTGTTTTCAGTTCTTTAACTGAGGTATAAACGACATATGACATTACTCGTTTCAGGTCTGTAGCATTCGATGTTTGTATATATTGCACAGTGATCACGGTCACTCTTGTCAACATCAGTCACCACACATAGTTCACAAAATCTTATTCTAATGACGACATCTTTTGAAATCTACTCTCTTAGCAATCTTCAAATATGTAATACAGTATTATTAATTATAGTCACCATGGCGTACATTAGATCTCCAGGACTTATTTATTTTGTAATTGGAAGCCGCTTTGACCCCTGTTACACCGTACCCCCACCCTCTGGCAACCATCAATTGTTCTTTGTATCTATGAGCTGGCTTTTTTTTTTTTTTTAAGATGCTGCATATAAGTGAGATCATCCAGAATGCCCTCAAGGTCCATCGATGTTGTTACAAATGGCAATATTTCCTTTTTATGGCTGAATTTATTCCATTGTGTGTGTGTATCTGTATCTGTATCTGTATCTATATCATTATCCGTTCATTTGTGGATGGACACTCCAGTTGCTTCCATATCTTGGCTATTGTAATCAACACGGGGGTGCCAGATATCTTTTTGAGTTAGTATTTTGTTTTCTTCCGATAGATACCCAGAAGTGGAATTGCTGCATCTTATGCTAGTTCTATTTTTAGTTTTTTGATGAATCCCCATTCTGTTTTCCACAGTGGCCTCAGCAATTTCCATTCCCGCCAAGCAGCGCACAAGGGCTCCCCTTTCTCTGCATCTTCCCCAACACTTGTTATTTCTTGGTAATAGCCATCCTGCCTGGTGTGAGGTGATAGAGAGCTCGCTGTGGTTTTGGTTTGCAATTTCCAGATGATTAGTTACTGTTGAGCACTTTTTTATGTACTTGTTGGCTTATTTTTTAATCTTGTCTCCTGAGCTATTGGTGTCCTATATAAGAAAAACTGGCCTAATCCAAGGTCACAAAATCACACCTATGTTTTCATTGGAGTTTTATAGTTTTAGTTCTTACATTTAGGTCTGACCCATTTTGAGTTGACTGTTGTGTGTTATGTGAGTTAGGGGTTTATTCTTTTGCATGTGCATATATCCAGGTGTTTCCGGCACCGTTTGTTGAAAGAATATTCTTTCCCACCGAAATGTCCTAGCACCCTGGCTTTTAAAGTCAGTTGACCACCATGTAAGGGTATATTCTGGACTCTCAATATATTTTTTTATTTTTTTTTTAAGATTTTATTTATTTACTCATGAGAGACACAGAGAGAGAGAGAGACAGAGACAGAGACACAGGCAGAGGGAGAAGCAGGCTCCATGCAAGGAGCCCGATGTGGGACTCGATCCTGGATCTCCAGGATCATACCCCAGGCTGCAGGCGGCGCTAAACCGCTGCGCCACCAGGGCTGCCCTCAATATATTTTTTTAAAAGAGTCTATCCATTTATTTGACAGAGAGAGAGAGAGAAGGGGAGAGAGAAGGAGTGAGAGAGTGCAAGTAGGGGGAGCAGGAGAGGGAGAAGCAGATTCCCCACTGAGCAGGACCCTGGGATCCAGGACCCTGGGATCCTGAGCTGAGCTGATGGCAGATGCTAAACCAACTGAGCCGCCCAGATGTCCCTGGACTCTCAATTTAATTGCACTGATTTGTCCCTAAGTCTATCATTATACTTGTATCACTGTCTTGGTTACTGTAGCTGTGTACTAAAATTTGAAATCAGAAAGTGTGAATTTTTCAACTTCGTTTGTCCTTTTCAAGATTGTTTTCGCTCTTCTGGATCCCTTGCATTTCCATATTAATTTTAGGATTAGCTTGTCCTTTTCTGCATGAAAAAGTAGCTGGGATTTTGCCAGGAATTACATTGAATTTGTAGATCAATTAAGGGACTGTCTGAACTTCACTTTTATAGTTGTACAAATTGAGGTTTCCCTAAATATGGGGTATTCACATTTAAGGTATTCGGGAATTATTTACTATGATGCATTCTGGCCTCTCAACTCTCATTTTGGATGGTTATTCATCTGTAGTTTTTCATGCGTTTAGAAAGATTACAATATATTAACTCCTTCCTATTAGGACCCTTAATCTGGAGACACTGCTAAAAGCTTAAGAGGCACAAATGTAAATATGCACAAGAATTTTTCCAAGGAAAAACAAAAGCACAGGTGAAGACAAAAACAGGGAAATAGAGTCACTAACTCAATTGCCTTAGTGTTTGTGAATCAGCACTGGGTATGCAGATCTGTGGGACCGGGATGGGGCAGCATTGGGAAGTGAGTTGCTCCCTTTTGGGTACCACATTGACTAGGAATCTACAAAGACCTTTCCAGGCTGAATGAGATCTTCTGTCAGTCCAGCGTGTGATCCACGTCCCTGTAGCAGGAGATGCCTTTTAGGAAATAGACCCTTAGGGCCTGGACAGGTAAGCTTAGGCCAGCTGTGCTGTTGCTTGAAGATGGGGAAAAAAAACATTGATTTATCCCCATTTTTACTTCTAGCAAATCACCACCTATGTGTAGTTCTCTTTCTGGAATGATTCAGTGCCTCTCAAAATTTCCCTCCTTGTGGGACGCCTGGGTGGCTTGGTGGTTGAGCATCTGCCTTTGGCTCGGGTCTCCCCGGTGTCCAGTAGGTGTTCAATGCAGAGCAAGGCCATGGAAAGCTATTCCATCCTCCCCACATCCCCTTCTGATTAAAAACCACCCAATGGAGATGGGGAATTTTCCTAATACAGCAGCAGGAGCTGCCACTGGCTGGGCAGCCTGCCTGACAATCACAGTCTCAGGAATTCATTATTCAGAAACCCAATACATGGAGGGAAAATTTTTTAAAAAGATTTTGGGGCAGCCCGGGTGGCTCAGCGGTTTAGTGCAGCCTTCAGCCCAGGGCCTGATCCTGGGGTCTTGGCATCGAGTCCCACATCTGGCTTCTGCATGGAGCGTGCTTCTCCCTCTGCCTGGGTCTCTGCCTCTCTCTCTCTCTCTCTCTCTTTCTCTCTCTCATGAATAAATAAGTAAAAAAAATTAAAAAAAGATTTTATTTACTTATTCATGAGAGACACAGAGAGGCAGAGACTAGGCAGAGTGAGAAGCAGGCTCCCTGCAGGGAGCCTGATGCCGGACTAGATCCTGGATGACTCAGGGATTACAACCTGAGCCAAAGGCAAATAGCTGAACCACTGAGCCACCCAGACGTCCCAAGCTTTTCCTTTTTTAAGTAATTTCTACACCCAGTGTGGGGTTTGAGCTCACAACCCTGAGATCAAGAGTCGCTTGTTCCACTGACTGAGCCCACCAGGCACCCGGGTTTAAATTAAATTATTTATACACGATCTTTGTAAAACGTCTAAAGAACATATGCCCATAAACTAATAAGTGAAAGTCACCCTCGTGCCTAGCCCAGTCCTACTCTCTGGAGGAAAGCACTACTAACAGTTCTGGGTTGTGGCCATAGGAAAATTTTTATGGACATAGATATATCTATTCAATTCAATAAACATTTATTTATCACCTTCTATGGGCTAGACACTGTTCGGACATTTCAGTAAACAAAACAGACAAAAATCCCTGCCTTCAGGGAGCTTATTTCTAACTGGTGAGAACAATTAAAGAATCCACGTATATCTAGGTATATCACCAAACCAGGATTATACCCTGTATGTTGATCGGTGGCTTACATGTGAATGTGTTTATTTTTAAATGATTTCATTATGAAAAAAATTTTTTTAAAAGATTTTATTTATTTATTCATGAGAGATACAGAGAGAGGCAGAGACACTCAACCACTGAGCTACCCAGGTGGCCCTCATGAAATTTTTGATGCAAAGAGTACAGGCAACAGAATACATGAAACCATTCTGTTGTGTTATTTAAACCTTTTCCTTTCATAGAGCACAAAGAAGCTGCTGCATCTTTTCGGCACAAAGAAAGCATTTGTCCAGTTTTGTCTCAGTGGGCTCATAGTTTAAGTAAACCCATGGAGAAGCTGTTGTTTTTGAGAATGATGTGCTTTTTTTTTAATAAAGATTTTATTTATGGGATCCCTGGGTGGCGCAGTGGTTTGGCGCCTGCCTTTGGCCCAGGGCGCGATCCTGGAGACCCGGGATCGAATCCCACATCGGGCTCGCGGTGCATGGAGCCTGCTTCTCCCTCTGCCTATGTCTCTGCCTCTCTCTCTCTCTCTCTCTCTCTCTCTCTCTGTGACTATCATAAATAAATAAAAATTAAAAAAAAAGATTTTATTTATTCATGAGAGACACATACACAGAGACAGAGACACAGGCAGAGGGATGAACCAGGCTCCCTGCAGGGACCCCAATGCCAGACTCAATTCCAGGACCCTGGGATCATGTCCTGAGCCAAAGGCAGACGCTCAACCACTGAGCCACCCAGGTGCCTGAGAATGATGCATTCTTTCTTTTATTTTTTTTTAACACAACATTTTACTTATTTATTCATGAGAGACAGAGAGAGAGAGAGAGAGAGAGAGAGAGAGAGAGAGAGAGAGAGGCAGAGACACAGGCAGAGGGAGAAGCAGGCTCCATGCAGGGAGCCCGACGTGGGACTCGATCCTGGGTCCCCAGGATCATGCCCTGGGCCCAAGGCAGGCGCAAAACCGCTGAGCCACCCAGGATCCCCAATGTGACATTTTCTTCACTGGAAATCAAGTTTTATTTTATTTTATTTTATTTTATTTTATTTTATTTTATTTATTTTGAAATATTTTATTTCAGAGAGGGAGAGAGAGAGAACGAGAGAACGAGCAAGGGGAGAGGCAGAGGGACAGGGAGAAGCAGATCCCCCACAGAGCAGGGAACTCAACGGGGTCTCTATCCCAGGCCCCAGGGATCATGACCTGAGCCCAAAGCAGACACTTAACCGACTGAGCCACCCAGGTGCCACAGAAATCAAGTTTTAAAATTAAGTTACATATATATTTTTTGGATATGTATATGTGTATATATGTTATATAAGTATTTCATATGCATTATAATATAATATACTGACTTCATTTTTAGTAAGTTGCTAATGACTCTCTTTGTAAAGCATCTATAGGCAAAATAGAATGCTTTTAGATGCTACTGGAATATTAAATTTAAATAACTTTGTGGCCATAAAGTGTGGTCTGGTAGTGGTTAGTTGCCTTTTCTTTCTTTCTTCTTTCTTTCTTTCTTTCTTTCTTTCTTTCTTTCTTTCTTTCTTTCTTTCTTTCTTTCTTTCTTTTTGCCTTTTCAAATATACTTTGGCTAGGTCAGCATCTGCTGCTGCTGTCAGCTGGACAGTTCACTGCACAATCGGGGACACTGGGTCTTCTCTTCCTCAAGCCTTCATTTGCACCATTGTGCCACTATTGAGTTGAAGCATTAGCTGTTCAGCTGTTCAATATACAGTCTGATAAGAAAAACCATAGGGAATGATTTTAAATAATAATTCCTCTATTTAAAATGAAATGGTGTGATTAGATATTCTTTGGCTCTTTGATGACACTTAAAAGTAATATGTGCATTTGAGCGACATCTTTGAGTTCACATTTGCAAGCTGGATCATGTGATTAATCACAGCAAAAAGCAGCAGCCAGCCCAGTTTTATTTGCCATTTTGCACTTGACAGTTTACAAAAGAGGGTCAGGTTCGCTTCCTTAGTTAACACAGTCCAAGGACCATTAACAGATGTTGTGTGTTCTTCTGTGTGCCTTATAAGCTAAAGTAAGTAATTTTAATTGGATTTACCATTGCGGATGCTGTGTGTTTGAAAATCAGATTTTCTGAACCCAAGAAGAGATGAATAGCCATGGAATAGGAGATCTGGCATTTAGTTGTATGTTTACATGGATATTGAGAGTTCTGACATTAGTGGGTCATCTTGTCTACTTTTATAGTTTGTGCTTTAAATAGCTGCTTTCGAAAGGCCTGAAGTTAAAAGAAAAATTTTAAAGGAGTCTAGTGCTAACGTTTACCTATCGCTAAGCTAGCGTATTCAGAATTATCTAGCGGTGGCAGTGGCTGTAGTGGTTGGGTCGTCAAATTTTGTCTTTCAGCTCACGTCCACACATCTCCTTGATCACTTGCACTGTGGGTACTGAATCGAATTTGGATGAACAGAGTGATGATGCTCCTTTGATTTACATGCCTTTTCCCCAAATTTCTTTTGTTAAGGAATACATTGGAACATTTACAGTTGTATAATGAGGTTTTGTGTAACTGTGCTTTCAGAAGTATCCAAGGAAACTAATTCTCAAAGACATTTCTTTTCAAAGATTTTATTTGTAAGTAATCTCTACACCCAACGTGGGGCTCAAACTCACAACCCTGAGGTCAAGAGCAACATGCTCTGCTGATGGAGCCAGCCAGGTGCCCCTCAAAGACATTTATTTTTTATAACAATTGTATAGTTTTGATGATGCCAATACATTTTTAAAAGCACTTTCAAAAAAAAAAAAAAAAAGCACTTTTACCGTAGTCCTGGCATCAGCAAAGATTGATGTCAATTTCTGGGGACTGTAAATTTGTTCTCTTTCATTACTTTTTTGAGTGCAGTTGACTAAGGAAGGGGCTGCAAATGTTAGGATACATGATCAAATTTAAGGTACACCAAAGAGCTTTAGTGCTGGAAGAGTAAGAAGAGGCTCCATACTGCAGTTTTTACCTTTTTCCTGTCACTGTGGGCTTCTTTATACTGCATGTTGACTTTATAAGTGATCTTAAAAATGGAAGAGGAAGCTTTCAAAACGAGCCAATTTAACTGCAATACTTAAAAATTTCACATTTGTGTACTATATGTGGGCACATAATAAACACATGAACATCGGTGTTTGCAAAAATCACAGAAATGAAGTTTCCCTTCATTTGCAGCACCCACAGGTCTGTCTGACCCGTGACAAGGTGAGGCAGCCTGCTGCCGGGTGGTTCTCCTTGGAAGCAGGTCAGAGGCCATCGATCTTGGATAACCTAGAATCATAACCTGAAACTGATATGCTGATATTGAGTCCCAAGAGATATTTTCTTTTTTTTAAAAATTTTTTTATTTATGATAGTCACAGAGAGAGAGAGAGAGAGAGAGAGAGAGGCAGAGACACAGACAGAGGGAGAAGCAGGCTCCATGCACCGGGAGCCCGATGTGGGATTCGATCCGGGGTCTCCAGGATCGCGTCCTGGGCCAAAGGCAGGCGCCAAACTGCTGCGCCACCCAGGGATCCCAAGAGATATTTTCTTTTAAAGATTTTATGCATTTATTCATGAGAGACACACACAGAGAGAGAGGCACAGACACAGGCAGAGGGAGAGGGAGAAGCAGGCTCCATGCAGGGAGCCCAATGCAGGACTCGATCCCGGGTCTCCAGGATCAGGCCCTGGGCTGAAGGCAGCGCTAAACCGCTGAGCCACCCGGGCTGCCCAAGTCCCAAGAAATACCATTCAGCATAGGTTAGGGCATCAAACCAATTGTTTGTGGTTTTATTTTCTTATTATCTTCTTACATGTGATCTGTTTTATCAGTCTAGTGCTGGATGTCCTTTCTCAGTGTGCTCCCAGCACCCTGGGCTCAATTCTGTTTAACTCCCCACTCTGGGCTCTAACTGCTTCCTGCTCCCAGAAGAGCCCTGTGGGATCCAGGCCAGTGTCTTAACTGATTTCTGCGTCCCCAGCACTGCGTGGAGCCTGGCACAAGGTAGGAATCTAACAAAAATTTGTTGAAAGAAGAAATACAGAGTGATGAGAGTGGCCGATAGATACACGAACGAGGCCTAACGTGTTGAAATGTGGATACCTGTTTTGTATTTCTCTTCTTTCCTTCCTCCTCTCATTTCTTCTTTTCATTTCCCATCTTCCCCTAGAGTTCCACTTCGTGCTACTGGGGGTAAAATTGTCCCACGCTTCCTTCCTTCCAAGCACGATTAAAAGGTTGAGTATCTGAGGACAAGCGAGATCTGTGGACGGTCTTCCCCGAATTGGAACCTATTGATTATTATGTGCTGTGTAAACCCAGTGGTCAGACGACGTTGAATGCGTAGTAGGTACTCAGGCCACGCTTTCAAATATTTGATATGACATTATACGTGTCTTTATTTTTTAAAAAGATTTTATTTATTTACTCATGAGAGACACAGACCCAGGCAGAGGGAGAAGCAGGCTCCATGCAGGGAGCCCAACGTGGGACTCGATCCCGGGACCCCAGGATCAGGCCCTGGGCTGAAGGCAGGCGCTCAACCGCTGAGCCACCCAGCCGACCCTATACATGTCTTTAAAGCAACCTCAGAGTTCCTTTGGTCTCTGTTGCCCCGTCTCACTGATTTTTTTTTCTTCCATTTTAGACTGTATCAAGTCATTGTATTTACCCTTCAGTTCTATCAGGGTAAAAACTCCGCCTGATTTGTTCTCTTACCGTTAAGCACTAAAGCAATTGTTAATTAAGGTGGTCTTTCAAAAATGCATGCTTCATGAGAAAAATCTGCGGCAAGGCCAAAACCCAAACCTATCTGTGCTCCTGTTGTTGCACAATTTAGGTGCTTGCCAATGTTGATTTTTAAAAATTGTTACTTAAGTGGTTGGGATAAAAGATTATCTTATTGTCCTTGAGATTTGCATTTCACACATTACAAATGCAATCAAGGATCTTTTTAAATGTTTCTTCTTTGTGAAATGCCCGTTTGTGTTAATTCTTTTCACTTTTCTATGGGGTGATTTGTCTTTTTTTTTTTTTTACTGACTTCTAATCTTTCACATATCCTTGATGCTATTTGCTTTTCTCTGTATGCTTTGCAAATATCTGCACATGATTTATGGCTTAGCTCATCATTTTCTTTACGATGCCTTTTGATGAAAGAAAATTTTGATTTTTGTTTGTTTTTTTTTTGAAAATTTTGATTTTAATGTAGCCTAAATTATTGGTCTTTTAGGCTTTGTACCACTTGTATTCTGTTTATATAAGAAGTTCTATGCTATCCACAGGTGGTACAGAAATTCTGTGTTTTCTCTGATCTGATTCCCAATGCTGTAGGCTTTGAATCTTCACCAGCGCATGACCATTCAAACCAAGTTCTAAGTCACCCGGGAACTGCCAGATGCCAGATGCCAGTTGGCTCCTCTCTCGGGATATGCACCCTTGCTATGGTTTTAGCCTCTGAGGATTTCCTTGTCTTCCTGCCAGTTTAGCCATACATTTGAAACGAAATTTAATTTCATTTTTCCCACCATGCTTTTGTGTTTTGTAACGGGAAGGTTTTTCAGGATTTTTAGTTCCCTATGTTACCAATAAGGGAAGATCCTCTGTGTGTGTGTGTGTGTGTGTTTTAAGATTTTCTTTATTTATTCACAAGAGACACACACACACACACAGATAGGCAGAGATGCAGGCAGAGGGAGAAGCAGGCTCCATGCAGGGAGCCCGATGTGGGACTCGATCCCGGATCTCCAGGATCACGCCCTGGGCTGAAGGTGGCACTAAACCGCTGAGCCACCAGGGCTGCCCTCCTCTGTGTTTTTTAAACTTGAAAGTTCAAGTCTTATTTTTTTTAAGATTTTGTTTATTTGTGAGAGGAGAGAGAGGGAGAGGGCGAGGACGAGAGCATGAGTGGGGGGAGGGGCAGAGGGAGAGGGAGAAAGGGTCCTAAGCAGACTCCACACTGAGCGTGGAACCCAACACAGGGCTTGACTTCATGGCTCAGGGTGCTTGACTCAGGGCTCGATCCTATGACCCTGGGATCATGACCTGAACCCCGGGCAGATGCTTAACTGACTGAGCCACCCAGGTGTCCTGAAAGAAGTTTTTATGTTCAAAGATGAGATTTTAGGGATTTCCTTGTATTCAAGACCTGAGATGAAGACAGGGAACCATGACCTATTATTCCCCTATCTGCAGATGATCCAAAAGATAGAAGTGGTAGGGCCCCTGGGTGGCTCAGTCATTGAGCATCTACCTTCAGCTCAGGTCATGATCCCAGGGTCCTGGGATCGAATCCCACATTGGGTTCCCTGCAGGGAGCCTGCTTCTTCCTCTGCCTGGGTCTCTGCCTCTCTCTCTGTGTCTCTCATGAATAAATAAAATCTTTAAAAAAAATGGAAGTGGTATTCTGGCTCTAGCGCACTTGTGACTGGGGAAGGTGAGAATTTAAGTCTTTGCAGAACCATGCTGCTAATTCTCATCATTGTCTGCCACTTCCTAAATGCTCACTTGTGCACTAAATCTTTAACATTACAATGTTCTTTTTTCTTAATTCTTTAACAATTTAACATTTATTGAGCACTTACCATATCCTAGACCCTGTTCCAAGTCTTTGTATTAAAAAATTTACTCATTACAATAACCCTGTGAAACAGGTACTATCATTTTCCCCCTTTTACCAATAAAGGAAACTGAGGCACCTGTTGAAGCAGATTGTCTAAGGTCATACAACTTGCAAGTGCTAGAGCTGAAATTGGAATCCAGGCACTTTGTCCCTGGAGCACATACTCAGAAGTAATGTGCTATATTACCTCTATAAGAAATATTTTTGTGAAAAAAATCAGAATTTTATATGGATACATCACCCAAGATAAAACCCAAGTATAGCCACCGTGTCATTATGGTTTATCTTTATGCATAACCTTCATCTTTTTTTTTCCCTAACATGTATTTCCATTTTTTAAAAGATTTATTTATTATTCATGAGAGACACAGAGAGAGAGAGAGAGGCAGAGACACAGGCAGAGGGAGAAGCAGGCTCCATGCAGGGAGCCTGATGTGGGACTCGATCCTGGGACTCCAGGACCATGCCCTGGGCCAAAGGCGGGCCCCAAACCGCTGGGCCACCAAGGGATCCCCTAACATGTATTTCCAAAAGATGAGCTTTCTTCTATTTGTTTTTCATGGTTAAATAGTCCTTAGGAAGGAGAAGGAGCAAAGGTGCATCCTTTGCTCCAATGGACATTTTCTTACAAATACTAATTATTCCGTTCGTTTCTTTTTTGTAAGTTTTATTGAGATACAATTCACTTGCCCCACAATTTTCCCATTTGAATTGTAAAATTCAGTGTTTTTAGCACATTCACAGACTTGTGTAGCCATCACTGCAATCAGTTTTAGGACATTTCATCATTCCTAAAAGAAGCTCTGTACCCTTCTGCCATCATGCCTCCAAATGCCCCATTTCCCCAGCCATAAGCTATCGTGAATCTATTTTCTCTTTCTCTCTCTCTCTGCCTATTCTGAATATTTCATATAGATGAAATAATAAAATTTGTGACTTCTTTCATTTAGTAAAATATTTTGAAGATCTATCCATACTGTAGCATGTGTCAGCCCTTCATTACGTTATTGCCAAATAATCTTCCATTGTATGGATATACCGCATTTTGTTTATCCATTCTTCAGTTGATGGATATTTGTGTTCTTTCATGTTTTAAAAGATTTTATTTTTACATAATCTTTACACCTAACTTGGGGTTCGAACACACACCCCAAGATCAAGAGTTGCACATGCCATCGACTGAGCCAGGCAGGCACCCCAGTTTTCATGTGGTGGGGTATACACCTAGAAATAAAAGTGCAAGGTCATATGCTAACTCTCCATTTAGATTTTTGAGGAATTGCACAACTGTTTTTCACAGGGGCTAAAACATTTTATATTCCCATGAACAGTGTATGAGGCATCTAATTTGTCCACATACTTGCTAACACTAGTAATTGTCTGTTTTTGATTATGAGTGTAAAGTGGTATTTCATTGTGGTCTTGATAGGCATGTCCATAATGACTAAATGATGTCAAGCATCTTTGCATGATCTTATTGACCATTTTTATATCTTCTTTGGAGATATGTATTCAAATCCTTTGCCCATTTTTAGTTGTGTTATTTGTATTATTATTGTTTAGTGAGTGCTCCTTATGTATTCTAGATACATATTCCTTAACAGATAAATGATTTGCAAATACATTCTCCCATTCTGTGGATTGTCTTCACTTTCTTGTTAGTGTCCTTTGAAGTACAAAAGTTTAAATTTTGACAAAAGCAAATCACAATTGCTTGTGATTTTGATGCCATATATATACACGAAGGTTTTGCTTAATGCAAAGTCCCAAAGATTTATTTTTAAATTTTTAATTTTTTGTATATTTTTTAATTGGAGTTAAATTTGCCAACATATACCATAAACCCAGTGCTCATCCCGTCAAGTGCCCCCGTCAGTGCCTGTCACAGTCACCCCCACCCCCTGCCCACCTCCCCTTCCACTACCCCTTGTTTGTTTCCCAGAGTTAGGAGTCTCTCATGGTATGTCACCCTCACTGATATTTCCCACTCATTTTCTCTCCTTTCCCCTTTATTCCCTTTCACTATTTTTTATATTCCCCAAATGAATGAGACCATATAATATTTGTCCTTCTCCGATTGACTTATTTCACTCAGCATAATACCCTCCAGTTCCATCCATGTCAAAGCAAATGGTGGGTATTTGTCGTTTCTAATGGCTGAGGAATATTCCATTGTATACATAGACCACAGCTTCTTTATCCATTCATGTTTCGATGGACACTGAGGCTCCTTCCACAGTTTGGCTATTGTGGACATTGTGCTAGAAACATCGGGGTGCAGGTGTCCCGGCGTTTCACTGCATCTGTATCTTTGGGCTAAATCCCAGGCAGTGCAATTGCTGGGTCATAGGGTAGTTCTATTTTTAACTCTTTGAGGAACCTCCACACAGTTTTCCAGAGTGGCTGCACCAGTTCACATTCCCACCAACAGCGCAAGAGGGTTCCCCCTTCTCCACATCCTCTCCAACATTTGTTGTTTCCTGCCTTGTTAATTTTCCCCATTCTCACTGGGGTGAGGTGGTATCTCCTTGTGGTTTTGATTTGTATTTCCCTGATGGCAAGTGATGTGGAGCATTTTCTCATGTGCGTGTTGGCCATGTCTATGTCTTCCTCTGTGAGATTTCTGTTCATGTCTTTTGCCCATTTCATGATTGGATTGTTTGTTTCTTTGCTGTTGAGTTTAATAAGTTCTTTATAGATCTTGGATACTAGCCCTTTATCTGATAGGTCATTTGCAAATATCCTCTCCCATTCTGTAGGTTGTCTTTGAGTTTTGTTGACTATTTCTTTTGCTGTACAGAAGTTTCTTATCTTGATCAAGTCCCAATAGTTCATTTTTCCTTTTGTCTCTCTTGCCTTCATAGATGTATCTTGCAAGAAATTGCTGTGGCCAAGTTCAAAAAGGGTGTTGCCTGTGTTCTCCTCTAGGATTTTAATGGAGTCTTGTCTCACATTTAGATCTTTCATCCATTTTGAGTTTATCTTCATGTCTGGTGTAAGAGAGTGGTCTAGTTTCATTCTTCTGCACGTGGCTGTCCAATTTTCCCAGCACCATTTATTGAAGAGACTGTCCTTTTTCCAGTGGATAGTCTTTCCTGCTTTGTCGAATATTAGTTGACCATAGAGTTGAGGGCCCATTTCTGGGTTCTCTATTCTGTTCCATTGATCTATGTGTCTGTTTTTGTGCCAGTACCACACTGTCTTGATGATCACAGCTTTGTAGTACAACCTAAACTCTGGCATTGTGATGCCCCCGGCTCTGGGTTTCTTTTTCAATATTCCCTGGCTATTCAGGGTCTTTTCTGATTCCACACAAATCTTAAGATGATTTGTTCCAACTCTTTTCTGAAGAAAGTCCATGGTATTTTGATAGAGATTACATTAAACGTGTAAATTGCCCTGGGTAACGTTGACATTTTCACAATATTAATTCTTCTAATCCATGAGCATGGAATATTTTTCCATCTCTTTGTGTCTTCCTCAATGTCTTTCAGAAGTGTTCTGTCGTTTCTAGGGTATAGATCCTTTACCTCTTTGGTTAGGTTTATTCCTAGGTATCTTATGCTTTTGGGTGCAATTGTAGATGGGATTGACTCCTTAATTTCTCTTTCTTCAGTTTCATTGTTAGTGTATAGAAATGCCACTGACTTCTGGGCATTGATTTTGTATCCTGCCACACTGCCAAATTGCTGCATGAGTTCTAGTGATCTTGTGGTGGAGTCTTTTGGGGTTTCTGTGTACAGTATCATGTCATCTGCGAAGAAGGAGAGTTTGACTTCTTCTTTGCCAATTTGAATGCCTTTTATTTCTTTTTGTTGCCTGATTGCTGAGGTTAAGACTTCTAGTACTATGTTGAATAGCAGTGGTGAGAGTGGACATCCCTGTCTTGGGATCTTAGAGGAAAGGCTCCCAGTGTTTCCCCATTGAGAATGATATTTGCTGTGGGCTTTTTGTAGATGGCTTTTAAGTGCTGAGGAATGTTCCCTCTATCCCTACACTCTGAAGAGTTTTGATCAGGAATGGATGCTGTATTTTGTCAAATGCTTTCTCTGCATCTATGAAGAGGATCATATGGTTCTTGTTTTTCTCTTGTTGATATGACCTATCACGCTGATTGCTTTACGAGTGTTGAACCAGCCTTGCATCCCCAGGATAAATCCCGCTTGGTCATGGTGAATAATCTTTATGCACTGTTGGATCCTATTGGCTAGTACCTTGTTGAGAATTTTTGCATCCATGTTCATCAGGGATATTGGTCTATCATTCTCCTTTTTGGTGGGGTCTTTGTCTGGTTTTGGAGTTAAGGTGATGCTGGCCTCATAGAATGAGTTTGGAAGTATTCCATCCCTTCCTATCTTCAGAACAGCTTTAGTAGAATAGGTATTGTTTCTTCTTTAAACGTTTAAACGTTTGCTAGAATTCCCCTGGGAAGCCATCTGGCCCTGGACTTTTGTGTCTTGGGAGGTTTTTGATGACTGCTTCAATTTCCTCCCTGGTTATTGGCCTGTTCAGGTTTTCCCTTTCTTCCTGTTCCAGTTTTGGTAGTTTGTGGTTTTCCAGAAATGTGTCCATTTCTTTTGGATTACCTAATTTATTGGCATATAGCTGCTCATAACGTTTTTAAAATCGTTTGTATTTCCTTGGTGTTGGTAGTGATCTCTCCTTTCTCATTCATGATTTTATTAATTTGAGTCTTTTCTCTCTTCTTTTTAATAAGGCTGGCTAATGGTTTATCTATCTTATTAATTCTTTCAAAGAACCAACTCCTGCTTTTGTTGATCTCTTCCACAGTTCTTCTGGTCTCGATTTCGTTGAGTTCTGCTCAAATCTTTATTAACTCTCTTCTTCTGCTGGGTGTAGGATCTTTTTTTTTGGGGGGGGGGATGTAGGATCTATTTGCTGTTTTTTCTCCAGCTCCTTTAGGTGCAAGGTTAGTTTTTATATTTGAGTTCTTTCCGGTTTTTGGATGGATGCTTGTAATGCGATGTATTTCCCCCTCAGGACTGCTTTTGCTGTATCCCAAAGATTTTGAACGGTTGTATCTTCATTCTCATTAGTTTCCATGAACCTTTTTAATTCTTCCTTAATTTCCTGG
The DNA here is from genome assembly GCF_003254725.2 of Canis lupus dingo. Taxonomy (NCBI): domain Eukaryota; kingdom Metazoa; phylum Chordata; class Mammalia; order Carnivora; family Canidae; genus Canis; species Canis lupus. The sequence goes on along the minus strand of NC_064281.1, from coordinate 110,139,900 downwards.
TTGACCCTTTCATCTTTTAGCAGGATGGTCCTTATCCTCCACGTGTTTGAAATCCTTTCAAATTTCTTCTTGTGGTTTAGTCCCCTCCTGGGATCCTGCCTGATTTCCCTGTAATAGTCAGGGGATGGGGGGAGTCAAAGTTCCTGCTTCTCGGGGCGCGGATCCCCTGTCCTGAGGCTCCTTGCAGGCACCTCTCCCCCACTGGATTCTTTTTTTTTTTCCGTCTTCTTACCTTGTTAGAAGAAGCGCAAACTCTTCTCTCTGTAGTGTTCCAGCTGTTCTCTCTTTAAATCTCAGGTCAGCTTCTAGGTGTTCAGGATGGTTTGGAAGTTATCTAGGTAAGTTGGTGGGGACAGGTGACTTGGGGACCCTACTCCGCCAGCTTGCCCCCCCCAAAGACTTATTCCTATACTTTAAGAATTGTATTGTTTTAGATCTTATGTTTCAAAATTTGATCTGAGTTAATTTATGTATATGGTATAAGGTAGGAATCTAACTTCATTCTTTTTTCCCCCCAACTTCATTCTTTTGAATGTGGATATCCTGCTGTCCCATCATCATTTGTTGAAGAGTATTCTTTCCTCATTGAATTTTCTTGTCTTTGTTAAAAATCAATTGATAATGATGTGTCAGTTTAGTCCTCTCATCTGTGACATGTACCACTCTAGTCCAGGATGTTGACAATGGGAAAGACTGCATACGTAGGAATAAGGGGTATATTCTATATATATTTATATATATATATATATATATATATTCTATATTCTATTTTCCCCTCAGTTTTGCTGTAAACGTAAAACTGCTCTTAAAAAATAGTCTTAAAAATAGTCTTAAAAAAAAGTGAACTTGGTCATTACAAAAGAAATGTTGAAAATATGCCCCCAAAGTGAATTTTATGGTCCAGAAGAAAAACCCTATTAACATTGAAGTATATAGTTGACATCATATTGAATGGACAGTTTTTATTTCTTTTACCATGCCACATTACCTTGTACTATATGACATCTAAAATGACAGTTGTTGGGACACCTGGGTGGCTCAGTCAGTAGAGCATCTGACTCGATCTATCAGGGTTGCGAGTTTAAGTCTTACATTGTGCATGGCGCCTACTTAAAAAAAAATTAAATGATAGTCATGAAATCTAAAGATGTGTGTGCCTGCACCCCGATGTTTATAGCAGCAATGGCCACGATAGCCAAACTGTGGAAGGAGCCTCGGTGTCCAACGAAAGATGAATGGATAAAGAAGATGTGGTTTATGTATACAATGGAATATTACTCAGCTATTAGAAATGACAAATACCCACCATTTGCTTCAACGTGGATGGAACTGGAGGGTATTATGCTGAGTGAAGTAAGCCAGTCGGAGAAGGACAAACATTATATGTTCTCATTCATTTGGGGAATATAAATAATAGTGAAAGGGAATATAAGGGAAGGGGGAAGAAATGTGTGGGAAATATCAGAAAGGGAGACAGAACGTAAAGACTGCTAACTCTGGGAAACGAACTAGGGGTGGTAGAAGGGGAGGAGGGCGGGGGGTGGGAGTGAATGGGTGACGGGCACTGGGGGTTATTCTGTATGTTAGTAAATTGAACACCAATAAAAAATAAATTAAAAAAAAATAAAGATGTGTGTGTGTGTGTGTGTGTGTTTATTTATCTCAAGCACAAAGAGGTTGGGAATTTATTTTGTAATTTCTTATTTTTTTTCATGATTGTAATTGATATGTTAAGATACTTAATATAGGGTTTTTAAAAATAATTCAAATTCAATTAGCCAACATTTAGTACCTCATTAGTTTCAGATGTAGAGTTTAATAATTCATCAGTTCCATATCCCATCATGTGCTCTCCTGAATGCCATCACCCAGTTATGCCACCTTCCCACCAAACTCCCCTCCAATAACCCTTCGTTTGTTTCCAAGAGTTAAGAGTCTCTCACGGTTTGTTTGGGATGGAAAAATGAAAATGTGATGGCGAAGCTAAGATATCTCTAGATTTTAAAAATGTTAATAGTGAAAAAAAATAAGCATTTTAGAATAGTACACAAATCAAGTTTTATCTGGAGTTTATAACACACAAAAGAGGGACTTTCATTACAAAAGAAACTTACCTTTCTCTTCCCACTCATTTTGTTGTGTAGGTACTTATAAACAACCTGCATCATGTGGATCTTCAGTGAATTGTCTGAGGTTCTACCATAGGTTAGTAGCTAATTGATTATGGAATCTACCAGTTTCTATATCCCTGCTGTGGTATTACAAGAATTGCCTGCTTGGAAAATATCTTTGTGCTAAGTCAATGATCCTGGATCAGAAGCATTTCAGAAGACTGCTCACCTCTTCTGGAAGCATGCAGAGTTCTCCACTTTTTGCTTCTAGTCTTGCTTTCTAGCTATGGCTGGACTATCCCATGCCCTCAGCTCAAATCACATCAGGCTACATATAGTCCCCAGTGCCTTCACCAACTCCTGCATTGGCACTTGGAATGTCCTCTATTCTCCTGTCCATGTATTTGAATCCTAATCAGTTTTCAAGGCCCAGCTCAGATGTCACATCATCTATGAAACTTTCCTTTTTTTCACTTGCTCAATTTAGATGCAATAATCTCATCCCCCATGCCCTGTACTGTATATTTCTCTTATAGTAGATACTGTGTACTGTATTTTATGGCCGGTTGTCATATCTTCTCTTAATTTTTAAGCTTTTTAAGGTGTGACACTGTTTATGTTCCAATAGGCTGTAGCACCCAGCAGGGAGGAACACATAAAAAACCAGTAGATGCTTGGTGAATTGAATTATAGTGGATTGGAAGGAGGCTCCAGCACATTGTTAGCAGAAGGATTTAGCATGAATCTTTGTTTTCTTTTGTTAGTACAGAATTATGTGAGTCTTTCATACTGTACCTTTATTGCAGAACAAAGTACGATATGGTTTGTTCTGTGGTGTAATGGGAATTCATTTTGTGATTGTTTCAGAATCACCCTTTTGTTTATTCCACTTTTTAAAGCATAACACAAGTCAAGACAGCACTTCAGTTTGTTGCACGTGCTAAGTCATTACTGCTTACAGATGGATAGTGTATTTGCCTTTCACACTGAAAGGGAAAAATTACACTCGTAGAATCCCATCTGCTTGCAACAGGATTTAGGACTCAAAACCTAATTTTATCTGAGTTCTGCACATCAGCAATAGGGAACTTTCAAAGAGTTGATTGCTAAAAGTAACCATCATTGTTAAGGATTTCAAACTGTAAAAATGATGGAGTTTCTTGCAAAAGATTGTTTATAAACATTCTTGATACAGTTTGGAATAAAACTCTTCCTGGAAGAAAATGGGAGGTTATGGAGGCATATCTAGTTAGTAATTTGCATTAGAGCTAATTGAGTATACTTCTGAGGGCAGATTTTAGATTGTCTGAAGAAGGTTAGGGGACCAAATAAATGATACCGTAAAAGCTTCTTCTAAAGCTACTAGATTCTCCCGTGGGTATGAACAGTGCTTGGTGCCTGACAGTTGCTTAGTGTGAATTTCTTGAATGAATAAATGTGAATGGATGCTTCTCCAAGCCTGTTTCCTCATTTGTAAGGTGAGGGTTTTAATATCCATCTTGGAGGATTGTTGTTGAGATCAGAGCAAATGCATAGAAAGTGCTCTATGTTGAGCCTGACAAGTAGTAGGTGATCAGCAAATGATAAGTATCATGAATCATATCTGACACGTTTCCCCTCTGTTTTCATGCTGGTGGTGGCAGTAGGTTGATGGCCATAGAAGAGACTGTTATCCCTCTGGTTGATGTTTCCATTACTTTCCCTTGTATAGTATTTTATTTTTAAAATGATTTTATTTATTTGAGAGAGTGAGAGAGGGAACCCACAAGCAAGGAGAGGGACAGAGGCAGAGGGAGAAGCAGACTTCCTGCTGAGCAGGGAGCCCAACATCGGGCTTGATCCCAGGACCCTGGGATCATGACCTGAGCTGAAAGCAGACGCTTAACCAACGGAGCCACCCAGGTGCCCCCACTTTCCTCTATTCTATTTTAATCTGAGCTCCATTTTTGCTTCTTATTTTTAGGAAAACTTGAGAATATAGAGTTATTTCCCCTTTGCAGCATTTTGTTTGCCATAGCTCTTTAAGCCATAGACAGAATGGGAAGTGCGTGCAGCATGGTTCAAACTTGTTTTATTCTATTGATATGAACAGAAACCCCAGAGAAAGGATAAATGTACATGAGAGTATCACAGTGAAATAACGCTCAAGGATTGGAATTATTGCTGTTATACACCAGAATCTAGAGTAAAAATGCTTTCTATAAAATGAGAATGCTTACAGGGACACCTGTCTGGCTTGGTCAGTGGAGCGTGTGACTCTTGACCTCAAGATTGTGGGTTCAAGCTCCATGTTGGGTATAGAGATTTCCTTTTTCTTTTTTAAAAAGTAGTCATCATGCCCAATGTGAAGCTGGAACTCACAACCCCGAGACCAAGAGTCATCGAATGCTTTACTGACTGAGCCAACCAGAGGCCCTGGGTGTATAGAGATTACTTTAAAAAATATAAAAATCTTTAAAAAATGAGAATGCTTATAGATACCAACTTACTTAACTTTTTTTTTTTAATAGGCTCCACACCCAGCATGGAGTCCATTGTAGAACCCATCCTGGGGCTTGAACTCATGACCCTGAGGTCAAAATCTGAGCTGAGATCATGAGTTGGACACTTAACCGACTGAGCCACATAAGCACTCCTCAAGTTACTTTCTAAACTATTGTTTTCTCTATAGGAGTTGATAAACAGAATTTAAATTCCTTGGAATGGTAATAATAGTCACATCATAGAGGCATAGACTCTTGAAGTAGGACGTGATAGATTATTTATTCCAACCCTACTATTCACTTGATTGTCCTCACTAGCCTCCTTACCACAGAGCAGCTTGAGCTTTGTTCAAACACTATCTGTGATAGAGCAGGGCTCCTTTCTGTACCTACCATGGCAGTTATTTCATCTACAAAGAGTTCTGACATTTAGAACAAAATGCTTCTTCACATGGAGTCTGTATAGCTATCTCTGTTGCTTTGTCTTCTCTCTCTGAGGGGAAAAAAAACAACCAACCAGTGAACCAACTGCCCAATTAACCAACCAACCAACCAACCAACCAACCAACCAACAAACCAAAAGAGTACATGACCAAATAGGTATTCATACTCCATACCTAGCCCAAGAAATTGCACTGTGTGTGTGTGTGTGTGTGTGTGTGTGTGTGTGTGTGCTGGGAAATGTGGCAGTATGCTTAATATTCAGTGTTTCAATCTTTACAAACTATGAAGGACACCTTGTATCAAGGTGACAAGTGTTCTCCATCTCTGCAAGTGACACAACCAAAATGAATCAACTAATTAAATGTCTGTGAACCATCCATTCAGAATATATTATTTATTTCTATACCTTTTAGGACTTTTAAATTCTTCATATTTGAATTCTGAGCTTGTCTCTGCATTTACACAAAATTTCAAAAAAGATTTATTAATTTATTTGAGAGAGAGAGAGAAGCAGGAAGCACAAGCAGGAAGGGCAGAGGGGGAGACAATCTCAAGCAGATTCCAGGCTGAGTGTGAGCCCTACACAGGGCCTGATCTTAAAACACCGAGATCAGGACCCAAGCTGAAACCAAGAGTTGAACACCTAGCTGACTGTGCCACCCAGGTGCCCCAGTCTTTTTTTTTTTAAAGTGATCTCTCCACCCAAATTGGCCCTGAACACACGACTCGAGACCAAGAGTTGCATGCTCCACTGACTGAGCCAGCCAGGTACCCCTGTACAACTATCTTCTATAAAAGAACTAATTGATTTTAAAAGAGAAATATTAGGAGCACCTGGGTGGCTCAGTCGGTTCAGTGTGTGACTCTTTGTTTCCTCTCCAGTCATGATCTTAGGGTCATGAGATGGTGCCCTACATCTGTGCTCAGTGGGGAGTCTGCAGGGAGTCAGTTCTCCCTCTCCCTCTGCCCCTCCCCCCACTTGTGCTCTCTCTCACCTGTTCGCTCTCTAAAATAAATAAATAAATCTTTTAAAAAAGAAATACTACTAATGAGTTTGTGATTTATGGTCGAGGCAGTAAAAGCTGGTCTCTTTTGCTTCCTAATCATGTATGGAATGAATGAATTGGCAAGCACTTTTCTGGTCTTTTGCTTGCAGTTTGAAGGTGATTGCATTATACTCTACACCTATGTGGTTCATCAGCGGAGTCAAAGAGCTGCTCCATCGGGATGTTTTTAGGGTGTCTGTCAGATTGCCTACTGAGTTAGTGCCCTTCTTTGGGCTTCCCAACCAACATTTCTTCGGTTGAGCGACTAGTCCAAAGTAAGAAGAGCACATGCCCCTGGTTTGCGAGTCATTGAGCTTTCACGAGGGTCGGCTTGACAAGCCTGCTGTCAAATATGAATCTGCTCGACGAGCAACATGCTGTGTGTAAACTTGATCCAGCTTTGGTGATCTTGGCTTTTTATTTCTCGTGCCCAGATTAAAAGAGGTTAAAGGGTCAGCAAGAGGAACATGATAAATTGGATCTGTCCTCACCTTTATATTTCAGGAGGCAAGATGTGTGGAAATTCAAGAGGGTCAGATACGAAGCAGGGTGTCACCCAGTGTCCACCTTGCCCAAAGCCACTTCTCTCACTCTCCTTTTTCTCAGCAATCATCTCACCTTGTGTTGTGCGGCTACGCACAGGTAACCCCTGTGTCTTCTCTCCCCTCTCTCTTAAAGTAACGACATCTTCTCTTTCAACCATTATCTCCTCCTTTTTTGTTAGTATGGTGATGTGACTTTCTGAGCACAGTTGTGGGAGACATTTTACAATAGAAACATCAGTATGTTTTCCTTGTAATTCTGGATTTTACCTGTCCTTGTAGCTCCTCGAATGTAAGGGGCCCGAGAAAGCATTTGCTGAATGACCCTCACTTCTGCAATGGGGGACAGTGGGGCAAGTGTTGGGGCGTGACTTGCTCAAGATCACAGAGCTGCTCGGTGGCTAAGCCAGCACTGGGGTCCAGGTCCTTATGTGACAGGATTGAAGAATTGTAGAGTAGATGCGCACGGTTTCCATAGTTATGCAAGTGCCTGAGTGGTAATGGGAGGAATCAAATTGTAGCTATTAGTACTTCCAGAAGTGCCATCTGACATAATATTCACTGATTGATCTTGGGAGATCTTCCTATTTCTCAGCACAGGGGGGAAATTTTGGTCCTATTATGTAGGAATGTTTTAATGTCTAATGCCATCTCATTTAAATCATATGGGACACGTGGGGCATTGCCACTTTTGCAGGCCTCTAAGGGCAGAGAGACTTCTACTTCTCTGCATCACCCCCATTTTCCACCTTGTTCCATGTCTCCATCCCTAAAAATGTCAGTGTGTAACCCATGTTTGTGGCTGCCACAACCACATTCTTTTATCTGAGGAAACATGTAGCATTAAAAAAAATAACTATTCAGCTGTCTGGATGGGAAGGCTTGGAAATGTACATGCACATGCTTGGCGTGGGGCACTTCAGGAGTTGACTCTTTTCCTTAATTCCAAGACATTTTTAGGAATTGAGTTTTACATCCCAATAAATTGCAGATTTTTAATGGCCTGTGTCTTTTTTAAAAAAATATTTATTTATTCATGGGAGACACAGAGAGAGAGGCAGAGACACAGGCAGAGGGAGAAGCAGGCTCCCTGTGGGGAGCCCAATGCGGGACTTGATCCCAGGACCCCAGGATCATGACCCAAGACAAAGACAGATGCTCAACCACTGAGCCACCCAGGCAACCCAGTGGCTTGTGTCTTATGAAAATTGTCACTCAATTTCTTTTGTCTTTGAAATAGGGAGTATTTAGGTGAGGGGTGGGTCACTGTGTAGCAGATATCCATTACTCTGTGTACTGTGGACCTGCTGAGAACTTGTTTTTCTAATGCCCTTGAGCAGGATTACTTCTGGTAAACAGCATCCATATGGTATGATTTGAGGAGCACTAAGGAGGGTAATGTGTCATCAGCCTGACACCACCAGCTACTAGGCCTTTGAAGGCCCTTTGTATCAGAGAGCAGTGGGAAATATGGCTTCTATAAGAGACGTGGAACCACAGGCATTAAAACCAGCAATCCAAAATAGCCTTGTTTGATGCCCTGTTTTCTTTAAAAAGTTACCCTTGCTCATGGACCAGAGGCAGGTAGTAGGCTTTGATTTTTGGCTCTTGTAGCGTTCACTGGAATGGAACATTACAAATTAACACGCGAGCTGGAGCATCTAAAACACATGGAGCAATGCACGGATGTTGTTCTACCCATTGTGATCAAAGACAAGCTCGTATGTTGCTTATTGAACACCAACTATCATGCCAGTTGGTTTGCAGTTCATTGGCGCAGCACCCAATGACGTAGATATTATTGTGCCCGGTTGATTGGGGAAGGACATGTTTGTATGGCCAGGAAATGCAACAGGCAGAGATTTCAGTCCCTCTGTCTGGCTCCCAAGCAACGTGCTTCACCACTCCACTCTACTCTCTCTGACTTTTCCTGACTTAGGAGATGAGATAAGACATACCTTCTTCAGGGTTATTTTAAGAATCCAATAAGATAAACGATCTGAGAAGTGCTTTGTAACCACTAGTAAACTTTGCAGAATGAAAGGCATTGTCAGAAGTAGAAGGCAGGCTGCTCTGGTGCCTCCATGTGACCATCTACCCTTTACATAGATCTAGATGTCCTGGGGTTAGGACCTTTGCCCCTGGCTTTCCGGTGAGCGAGAGTAGTTTATGTCCTAGGGATAGATTCCGAGAGCTAGGACACTGGTCTTACTTACCCAGTGATCTTTTCAAGAGTGCGATTTCCTTGCCGTGTAGCTGAGAGGAGCAGAGAGGAGGTGAGCAGTGCGTCTGCAGGGCCCCCAGGGTTCTTTGCAGCATAATGAGGAATGAGGTGGATGCTCCCAGCTGTGTTCTAACATGCATGTCATCTCTCTCCCTTCTCGCCTGTCATAGAGACTGAGCTGCTTCTCCGTGCAAAGGACATCAGTCATTTCTTAATGCAAGATATCGCCTTCTTGTCTGGTAAGCAGACTTTTCATATATTTAGACCAGATAAATGTATGAGTCTCTTAGCAAAATGAGTGCGGTCCTTATTATAGAAGTAGTCACACACACACACACACACACACACACACACACACACACAGTTTGAGAAGCACTATTTTCTTTTTTTTTTCAGTTTTTATTTATTTAAGTAATCTCTACACACAGCATGGGGCTCGAACCAAAGACCCCGAGATCGAGTCACATGCTGAGAAGCACTATTTTAATAAACATTTATGCATTGTGCACATAGTGGCCAAACAAATAGACATTTGGAGAATAGAGCTTTTGAATGTGTTTAGATACATGATGAAAACAATCTTACCACCTTTGTACATTTGACTTTCAGGCATGCCTTTGGGAATCCATGATAGGTGCAAGTAGAATTCATCTAGGTGGGTGCAGGCTGAGAGAGAGGGTAACAACTGAGGGGACTTCTTGGCGATTTTCTCCACCACCATAGCTCTGATTATTTAAATGTTTCTTTTTTTAAAAAAAAAAGATTTTATTTATTTATTCATGAGAGACACACAGAGAGAGGGGCAGAGTCACGGGCAGAGGGAGAAGCAGGCTCCATGCAGGGAGTCCGACGTGGGACTCAATCCCGGGACTCCAAGATCATGCCCTGGGCTGAAGGTAACACTAAACTGCTGGGCCACCCAGGGATCCCTATTTAAATGTATCTTATAAATGCCGTCAAGTCATTCTAATTAAGAGCACATACTGAGTTATTTTTTTTAGAGTTTCATTTACACTTGATAAAGTAAGTTTACTAATATCTGTATATATGCATTGGTATGTGTATGTGCATTTGTATAACATTTTATTTTATTTTTATTTTATTTTTTTAAAAGATTGTATTTATTTATTCATGAGAGACACAGAGAAAGAGAGAGAGAGGCAGAGACACAGGCAGAGGGAGAAGCAGGCTCCATGCAGGGAGCCTGATGTGGGACTCCATCCCAGGATTCCGGGATCACGCCCTGGGCCGATGGCAGCCGCTCAACCACTGAGCCACCCAGGCGTCCCAAAAGTGACCATCTTAACTGGTTTTTAAAAGTATAATCTCCATTTTATTTTTTTTCAGAGAACAGTTTTTCTTCAGTCTTTAAGGACTTAGCTCCTTACAGGGCCTTTGGTGGAGGTGGTGGGATGGCACCTGCAAGTCTAAATCGGGGTGAGGGTGGTAGTGTTGGGTCCTTCTGTGCTTCAGGAGAGTGATTCTGGATTACGTTGGCGTGAATGGTTCAGTCTGCATGGTCATGTAGCCCACAGACAGCTTGGAATGCACATAGGCCTAGAAGATCTTCACTTTGGAAATGCCCCAGTCGGCAACAGTTTTTCCTATGGTCCCAGTAATGAACTTTTTTAAAAAAGATTATTTATTTATTCATTTACCAATGAGAGACACACACACATACAGAGAGAGAGAGAGAGAGAGAGAGAGAGAGAGAGGCAGAGACATAGGCAGAGAGAGAAGCAGGCTCCATGCAGGGAGCCCAATGTGGGACTGGATCCCAGGTCTCCAGGATCACGCCCTGGGCCGAAGGTGGCAGCTCAGCTGCTGAGCCACTCAGGTGTCCCTAAGATTTTATTTATTTGAGAGAGAGTGAGAGAGCCTGTACACGAGTGTGTGTATGACTGGGTGGAGGGGCCGAGGGAGAGAATCCTCAAGCAGACTGCCCTCGGATCTGGGAGCCTGATGTGGGGCTCAATCCCAGGACCCTGAGATCATGATTTGAACTGAAACTGAGAGATTGAGCCACCCAAGTGTCCCTGAATAAAAAATTTCTTGATGGCTTTATCCTTGGGCGTGTAATGGGCACAGTTGGTGCTACAAGTAGGCTGCATGTGACTGTGGCCCTTTGTGATGTGACTGTTATTCCTTCTTTTTTTGGTCATCTTGGTCATCTCCAGAAGTCTTGATCTTGCAAAACTGAAACTGTCTACCCACTAAAAAATAATTCCCCATTCCCTTCTTGCCTTAGCTCCTGGCAACCAACCATTCTACTTTCTGTCTCTGGGGGTTTCACTACTGTAGGTACCTCATAAGAGTGGAATCATACAGGATTTGTCTTTTTGTGATTGGCTTATTAATTCACTTAGCATAATACCTTAAGGTCCATCCAAGTTGTATATATCAATATATGTCAGAAGTTCCTCCCTTTTTAAGACTGAACAATATTCCATTACATATATATACTAAATTTTGTTTGTCCATCCATTGATGGATACCTGGGTTGCCTCCACCTTTTGGCTATTGTGAGTAATGCAGCTCAATAGCATTACTTCTTTTTAGAGATGTAATTGGTGAACCATCCCTCTCTCTTTTTTTTAAAATATTTTATTTATTTATTCATGAGAGACAGAGGCAGAGACACAGGCAGAGGGAGAAGCAGGCTCCATGCAGGGAGCCCGACGTGGGACTCGATCCCTGGACTCCAGGATCACACCCTGGGCCAAAGGCGGCGCTAAACCGCTGAGCCACCCAGGGATCCCCCATCATACCTCTCTTTTTGACTCATTCAGAAATCTAGGGAAAGTTCTGCTTAAAGACCAGCAAATGACTTTCAAGTATTAATTGGAACTATACCGGTAAACATTATTAGAGTACACAGGTAGGGGCAATTTATGAGTCTGTGTCGTTTGCTTGAAAATGAGTGCTTCTTAGATGTTGAGAGTACAAGAAATGATCTTACTCCTTTTAAGTAGTTTAATTATTGCTCCTGAAGTGCAACCAGCATGCTCAGTTTACTAAACAAGCATTTACTTTATAGATGATCCTAATTGGACACTTTCGTCTGACCTCTGCTTTAATGATTATAATTAACAGTAATTATGAATTAGTGGTGACTTAATTAATGTGGCTTTATGTTTTACTTTATAAGTGCTATAAATGTGTGACATATCGTCACTCTTGAGATTTGGGTTATTTTACTGAAGCTCATCAGTGTTTTTCAAACTGTGTTCCATATATATAGAATGACCCTCAAGGCTAGTTCCCCCACCCAGACCTCTGCTACAATTTCTTTACCTGCTCTTTGTGGTGGCTTCTTTTGTTTTTTTTTAATATTTTATTTATTTATTCATGAGAGACAGAGTGAGAGAGGCAGAGACATAAGCAGAGGGAGAAGCAGGCTTCCTGTGGGGACCCTGATGTGGGACTCGATCCCAGGCCCTGGAATCAGGCCCTAAGCCAAAGTGGATGCTCAACCACTGAGCCACCCAGGCGTCCCTGTAGTTGTTACTTTTGAAGGAAGCGTTTCCAATGGGAAAATAATTAAACCCTCCAAATTTAGAATATAAACACCTCTCGTTCTTTTCTCACAAATTTACTATCTAGTACAGCACTTGTAGGTATTCAGTGGTAGTAACAGTTTAGAGATTAAGCAATGATCATTTACCCTTATAAGAACCTGCATTCTTTCCTTTGATAGGTATAGCTTTCCTAAGTGCTGGCTGGTTCTGTCTTTAACTAGAGTGCTTACCAGCTTGCTTGGCAAGTCTGTTATATTAAATATTATATATATATGTTGAATTATGTGTTATATATAATTTTTTGTTTTATGTATATGTATTTATTAATTTTTTAAGAGTTTATTTATTTATTCATGAGACACACAGAGAGAGGCATAGACATATAGGCAGAGGGAGAAGCAGGCTCCCTGTGGGGAGCCTGATGCGGGATTCGATCTCAGGACCCCGAGATCATGACTTGAACCAAAGGCAGATGCTCAACCATTGAGCCACCTAAGTGCCCTTTATATATTTATTTTAAGTAAACTCTATGCCCAACAAGCTCACAACCCTGAGGTTGAGTCATATGCTCTACCAACTGAGTTAGCTAGGCACCCCCATTATATATTACTAGTTCTTTAATATACTCTACCTGTAGAAGCCCTTTGTTTAATGATTTGCTATATCTCTTGGTTTAGAGTTATACAGTTTCTCCCTTGAATTCCTTTGAAACTCTTGGGTGGATTCTGCCATTGTCCGTGATAATCTTCATCCTACTCTCATAGCCTAAAAGATTTATGATTTGATGTAATACTTTGAACTAGTTTGATACAAAAAAAATTAACTTGGGAATGGGAACTCTCCTTCATGTTTCCCTTGGTAAAGACTAAGGCAATGAATGAATTTGATTTTGTTCAAAGTGCATTAGGAAAGGATGTATATTCGGCTTTTATTGAATGGAATGTTCTAGAAACGTCAGTTAGGTCATATTGGTTAAGATTGTTGCTCAGGTGTACTGTCTACTTGCAAATTGTCTACTTATTCTATCAGTCATTGAGAGGTGGTGAAATTTATTTTTTATTTTCATCAAAAACATTTTTGAGATTTATTTATTTATTTATTTATTTATTTATTTTTTTTTTTTTTTTTTTTTTTTTATTGGTGTTCAATTTACCAACATACAGAATAACACCCAGTGCCCGTCACCCATTCACTCCCACCCCCCGCCCTCCTCCCCTTCCACCACCCCTAGTTCGTTTCCCAGAGTTAGCAGTCTTTATGTTCTGTCTCCCTTTCTGATATTTCCCACACATTTCTTCTCCCTTCCCTTATTTTCCCTTTCACTATTATTTATATTCCCCAAATGAATGAGAACATATAATGTTTGTCCTTCTCCGACTGACTTACTTCACTCAGCATAATACCCTCCAGTTCCATCCACGTTGAAGCAAATGGTGGGTATTTGTCATTTCTAATAGCTGAGTAATATTCCATTGTATTTATTTATTTTAGAGGGAGAGAGAGTGAGCACACATGTGAGTAGGAGAGGGGCAGAGAGAGAGAGAGAGAGAATCTTTTTTAAATTTTTTATAAATTTATTTTTTATTGGTGTTCAATTTGCCAACATACAGAATAACACCCAGTGCTCATCCCATCAGGTGCCCCCCTCAGTGCCCATCACCCAGTCACCCCCACCCACCGCCCACCTCCCTTTCTACCACCCCTAGTTTGTTTCCCAGAGTTAGGAGTCGACAGAGAGAATCTTAAGCAGACTTTCCACTGAACGCAGGGCCCAACACAGGGCCCCCTCCCCGGACCCTGAGATCATGACCTGAGCTGAAACCAAGAGTTGGATGCTTAACTGACTGAGCCTCCCGGGTACCCCGGTAGTGAAATGTTTTGACTAAAGTTGTGGATTTGTCTGTTTCTCCTTGCACTTCTATCAGTTTTTGTTTCATGTATTTTGAAGCTCCGTTATTAGGTACATAAGCATTTAGGATTGTTATATACTCTTGATGAATTTGCCCTGGTTTGATTATCAAATGATTTTCTTAATATCTAGTTATATTCCTGACTCTGAAATCAATTTTGTCTAAAATTAGACAACTTCTTTTTGACTAATAGTAGTATGGTATATCTTTTCCCATCCTTTTGCTTTTAATGCATTTGTGTTTTATATTTATTTATTTTTTTAGATTTTATATATTTATTCATGAGAGACAGAGAGAGAAAGAGAGAGAGACATAAGCAGGAGGAGAAGCAGGCTCCATCCAGGGAGCCTGGTGTGGGACTCGATCCTGGGACTCCAGGATCACGCCCTCAGCCGAAGGCAGATGCTCAACCGCTGAGCCACCCAGGCGTCCCTGTGCTTTATATTTAAAATGTGTTTCTAGGGTGTCTGGCTGGCTCAGTTGGTAGAGCATGCAACTCTTGATTTTGGGTTTCTGAGTTCAAGTCCCACATAGAGTGTAGAGCTTACTTAAAAAAATAAAAATAGGGCATCTGGGTGGCTCAGTGGTTGAGCATCTGCTTTTGGCTTGGGTCATGATCCCGGGGTCTTGGGATCAAGTTCCACATCAGGTTCTCTGCAGGCAGCCTGCTTCTCCCTCTGCCTATGTCTCTGCCTCTCTGTGTCTCTCATGAATAAATAAATAAAATCTTAAAAAAAAATAAAAATTAAAATAAAATTATATTTAAAAAATAAAGTGTGTTTCTTGTAGATAGTATATAGTTGGGCCTTGGACATTTTTATCCAATTTGATCATCTCTAACTTTTAATTGGGATGTCAAGATTACTTATATTTAATGTGATATATCTTACTATTTGTTCTCTATGTGTCCCATTAGTTCTTTTTTTTCCCCTCCAGTTTTGCTTTCTTTTGGGTTATTTTTCAGTTCACTTTATCTCCTTTGCCATTGTCTTATTTTTTTAAAGTTATTTATTTATTTATTTATTTTAGTAATCTACACCCAACGTGGGGTTTGAATTTACAACCCCAAGGTCGAGAGTCACATGCTCTTCCAACTGAGCCAGCCAGGTGCCCTGCCATTGTCATATTTTTATTGAACATTGAATTTTTTTCATATCCTTACATCTTTTTTCACTTAAATTCAGCCAAATGAGAATTACAACTAAACTTATCAAAAAATTTCTATTAGCAAGCTTAATTCAAAGACCTCCCTAATAACTTTCCTAAAATAATCCTTAAACTTCCATTTAGCACTAAATATTTACTGAGCACATCCTCTGTGCTCAGTTGTTGGGTCGTCTATACAGTGGGACCGTAAACATTTATATGGCTCATCCCTTTACTTAGGTGGCTTTAATTCTCAATTTTCCTTATCCTCTGGGCTGTGTCGAGGGCTGTAGCATAGGGTGCATGCTGAATTTTAACCCAAAGAGAATTTATGGTCTTTGTTTCTTTGCATTAGTAAAAGTCCTATACGATTGTTGTTGCTATTACTGCTTATATTATTTTTTTCACAAATCCATTAGAACATCACTTATTTCCTGTAGCTTATATCCTGTATTCTTTCAGACTCACCATAGCTGTAAATGGTTGATTATATCAAATCACCTGGTTTGAATTTAGGCCCATAGCATTGGTATAGAAACAGTTATTTCCCAGTATCCTCAGTTGTCCAATATGAGGGGTCAGCTGTGTTTTTAATTATATTTATTATATTCATTTCATCAAAATTTCTGACTATAATCACTTATTTTGCTTTCTCTCTCTCTTTCTTTTTTTTTTCTTACATTCTGTTTTCATTTAGAAACTACTCGGCTACTTTTTTCTTTCTTTTTTTTAAAGTAGACTCCACACCCAGTGTGAGGTTTGAATTCAAGACTCTGAGATCAAGGGCAGCCCGAGTGGCTCAGCGGTTTAGCACCGCCTTCGGCCCAGGGTGTGATCCTGGAGACCCGGGATAGAGTCCCACATCGGGCTCCCTGCATGGAGCCTGCTTCTCCCTCTGCCTGTGTCTCTGCCTCTTGCTCTCTCTCTCTGTCTCTTATGAATAAATAAATAATAAAATCTTTAACAAAAAAAGGCTCTGAGATCAAGAGTCAAATACTCTACCAACTGAACCACCCAGGTGTCCCTTAGCTACTCTTTTGACTTAGTCAGGAGCATGGTGCCATTTTGATTTTTGTGGAGACCATCATCCTTATAAAAGTTACATTGGCCCCAAGCTGCCCCTCTCAAATCCTCAGTTCTTGCATTGTAGTCATGTGAATTGTTAAATTGGTTGACTTATTTTTGTGTTGTTTTAGGTGGCCGGGGAAAGGATAATGCTTGGATCATTACTTTTCCAGAAAATTGTAATTTCAGATGTGTACCAGAAGAAGTGATAGCAAAGGTGCTGACTTATTTGACATCTATTGCAAGGTATAGCATTTCATTACATGTTTTTCGATTTGTTATGTGTTGGATACCCAATTTAATGTAATAACAGAAAAATGGCTTCTTTTTAGTGTGACTGTTATTATTGTAAGTGATTATAAGACTCCTCTTCAGAGTAGATAAGAAATAAAACTTACAAGGGAAAGCCGACAGCTACCTAAATTGCTATAAAAATTATACTGAGGATCTATGGAAACAAAATCGGGAGTCTAGAAATATTTGCCTTCCTGAAGAAAAATGTAGGTTGAAAATGATCATACTTTAAGCCTTTGATTTGCCTAAAAGGAAATCCTCTAGCCCAGAGTGAAGGTAGCTATTCTTCCAAGGGTAAAATATGAAGACCAAATGTTAAATAGACTCAAAAGTGATATTGGAATTGGTTAGGAGGAACTTCTTGATATTAGAAATCATTTGAGGCTAGAATGCTTTAAAAGGTAAGTTTCAAAAGCTTCCTTGAAGATTATATTTATTTATTTATTTATTTTTTAAAAATTATTTATGATAGTCACACAGAGAGAGAGAGAGAGGCAGAGACACAGGCAGAGGGAGAAGCAGGCTCCATGCACCGGGAGCCCGATGTGGGATTCGATCCCGGGTCTCCAGGATCGCGCCCTGGGCCAAAGGCAGGCGCCAAACCGCTGCGCCACCCAGGGATCCCTGAAGATTATATTTAGGTTGAAAACAAAATTTTTAAAGGAGACATTTTCCATTTATTAACCCTGAAGACTAAGAGGCCACAAATCTACAATGATAAAAATATGAAGAGTTTTATGAACAAAAAAAAATCAAGTCACAGAAAACTGAATTTGTAGTGTATCCCTTAAAGCTTGAAAGTCTTTTAGGTCTTTTTAGGGCAAATAAAAGTTTTATTATTCGTTAAACTGCTTCTCAAGGAGGAGACGACATAGAAACCTATATTTAATAGTGTTTTTCTGAGTGAATAAATGAATGGATGGATCATTGGCTCTTGATCCATTACCATGAAAGGTTAAATCTGATATCATGGAGGGTAGCTGTCTATAAGGTTTTCTCATACCTGAAATTGCAGTATGCCAAATTCATTTTAGTGAACTATCTGCATTATGCTATCATTCGACTATTTAAAAGAATGATGTTAGTGCCAAAAAAGAAATTTTAAATATTGAGTAGTAGAACATGGAATTAAATTGGTTTTCCAGTGTAGCACTTTGTGATAGCTTTCCCAATCCAAATTTATCTTCAGTTAAGACATCAAGTGTAAACAAAAAAGAGTCAGAATTAAGGACACAACCTAGCAAATTTGGGTAGTTACTAAGAAAAACATGATATCCTCTTATCTTGCAGGCAAAATGGATCTGATTCCCGGTTTACCATTATTCTTGATCGAAGATTGGCTACGTGGTCTTCTCTCAAAATTTCTCTCCAGAAAATCTCAGTAAGCACCAATGCATTCTACTGTAACTTTTTATTTTTATTTTACATGATACTTTCTGTTTGTGGGAGTGCAGAGTATTTTGATACTAGACAATGAAGACAATAAAAGTGATGGAAACAACAATGGAAACAATAAAAAAAGATGAGATGGTGAGATGAGAAAGTGGGAAGAAGTGTTGATAGAGGAGATTGAGCTAAACAACTCATCCAAAATAAAACATAATGGGAAAGAATGAGTAGTTAGTGATTCAAGGGATGAGTGAGAAGAGACTCATGGTTCCCTATGCCTTTCAGAGCAAGGCAAGTTTTTATGGGAGCTTTTTTTTAAAATGGAAATAGCTCTATTGTATACTTACTCTATATGGAAAAGTATAAAAAAGAAAGTTTAAAGCAATAATTGGTAATTCAGCCATCCATAAATAAAACACTTTTAAACATTTCGATATATGTCTTTCTAGACATTTCTCCCCCTAAGATAGAGTAGGGAAGTGACTCAACTGCAATATGACTTATCTCCCCTTTCAGAATCTAGCCCCCGGCTTCCCAAGACCTAGATAAAGAAAACCGTTTCCCTAAGAGAAAAATATGAGAGCTGCCACCCTGCACATAGCCAAGGTGATCTTTCAGATTATTAGGCTCATCTGGATTACAGTGGCATTATCTGACACTTCTTCATAGAAGAGGAGGGAGGTGAGGAACCCATATATTACTGAGCTGGCAAGATTGGGGCTGTCTATAGAGGTACCATGGGGCTAACTTCCTCTGTCAGAGCAGAGTAGCCCGGAATCAATGTATTTCTTTCTTTGCAAGTCCAACATCATCAATCATCAGAAATTCTTTGTCTCCTGACTGACACGGGAGGCCACTCTCACCAGAGGAAGTTGATTTAGCTGTGAAGGCAAGACAGAAATCTAGGTTGTTGGACTTCTGAGCCAGTGTTCTTTTTGCTATACTAACCTAGCTAACGGGCATAAGAAATAGACTGGCACTCACGTGATAAAATGTATGAGATCATTATTTTCATACCCAGCTTGAATTGTTCTTCATCTTGAGCAAATCAGCAAAGTGGTTTTTTTGTTTATGTCCTTAACAGAAGTGTGTAATGATAAGCAATGGAGAGAAGAGCGAACACCAAATTTACACAAGTTACTAAAATAAAATAGCAAAACCTTGACTTCATCTAATATGTTTTTGCTTTTTCAAAAGTGTTCACTTTTATTAATGTTGATTCTATTTCCTGATTAAGTCCTGCAGGTGGGTATTATTATAATTGTCTTATAAATGAGGGAATTACACACTTGGGGGAAGGTTTTGTGATGGATCCAAGGTCAAATAGCTCAGTAACAAAAAGAGGCGGAGCAAGAATTGAATTTTCATGAACTTCAGTTGGTGCACTTCCCACCTGCTGCTTTCTATCCTTTTCCAAATGACTTGTGGATAGACAAATACATACAGTGTTTTTCAGAAAAAAAGTAAAATCCTTTTGGAGAGAGCAAATCTGCCCAGGATGTACCATTGAGCCCTGCCAATGGGGCAAAGTTAAGTAAAAGCTATTTACCTTGCTCTGGACTTTTAAGATCCATCCTTGGGCTTATTGAGATTTCAGTTTATGATTCTTCTATACTAAATATATAACACTTGTGAGAATAAAACCTTCCTTATTACACAGCCCAGCTTTTTTCTTTTGGCCAAAACTATCTGCTTGATTAAATTAATTTTCATTGAGTGACCATTTGGCACATGGCATTAGTTTTTGTTAAGGTCTTATTTTTATTAATCAAATAGGCCGCTTGGAGCAGGTCTTCTTTTTTCTTTTTTTTTAAGGTTTTATTTATTTATTCATGAGAAACACAGAGAGGGGGAGAGAGAGAGGCAGAGACACACGCAGAGGGAGAAGCAGGCTCCATGCAGGGAGCCCGACGTGGGACTCGATCTCGGGTCTCCAGGATCATGCCCTGGGCCAAAGGCAGAACTAAACCGCTGAGCCACCCGGGCTGCCCAGGTCTTATTTTTTCTAAAATCAAAATAGAAGATTTGGTCTTGATCCTACTGATGGGGGGGTCAACAGAGCAATGATGATTTGTTTCTTGGGAGGCAAAGCTCCCCTTTCTGTTTCCCTAGGGATGGTCTTTTTTTTTTTTTTAAGATTTTATTTATTCATGAGAGACACACAGAGAGAGGCAGAGACACAGGCAGAGAGAGAAGCAGGCTCCATGCAAGGAGCCCGATGCAGGACTCAGTCCTGGACCCCAGGATCACGCCCTGAGCTGAAGGCAGATGCTCCACTGCTGATCCACCCAGGCATCCCTCCCCAGGGATGGTCTTTCAGTGGGAAAGTATGAACCATGTTCATCATAGAGCTTGACACTCGGGGTCCTTTCATTGTCTTAACTGCCAAATCGATGGTGCTAAGCAAGATTGGGGTCACCATTGATGATGACATGTAACAAGTGTTGTTTCTTTTTGGCATGTAAAATGTTTCTACTTGTGGTATAGCTTCAATACTCGTACTCCAGCACATCGATTACACCTCAACCAATGCTAGCCATTGGGCAGTGTTTGCGTTAAAGATAAATTCTTAAAAATTTTTTAAAGGTTTTATTTATTTATGAGAGACACCGAGAGAGAGAGAGAGAGAGAGAGAGAGAGAGAGAGAGAGAGAGAGGCGGAGACATAGGTAGAGGGAGAAGCAGGCTGCCTGTGGGACTCGATCCCAGGACCCTGGGACCTTAACCACTGAGCCACTCAGGTGTCCCAGTATTAAAGATAAATATTGAATGCAAGCAAATTTCAAGGGCAAAAGTCGTATTCAGAAAGGATTTCTGGTATAAATTGCCGTTGTGTAGATAGATGTAACTATCTTTGGTATATTACCTTAAACAATTATCTTTAAATTAATCATACAACTCAATTTGAAGACCTTAATTCGTAAATTCCAAAACAAACTATGCAGTTGGGTTACACTTTTTTTTTTTAATTTTTTTTCATTTATTTATGATAGTCACACAGAGAGAGAGAGAGAGGCAGAGACACAGGCAGAGGGAGAAGCAGGCTCCATGCACCGGGAGCCCGACGTGGGATTCAATCCCGGGTCTCCAGGATCGTGCCCTGGGCCAAAGGCAGGCGCCAAACCACTGCGCCACCCAGGGATCCCTGGGTTACACTTTTTAATAAATGATGGGAAACAAGATTTTGTTTTACAAAGTTTCAATTTATTTTATTTTATTATTTTTATTTTTATAAATTTATTTTTTATTGGTGTTCAATTTGCCAACATATAGAATAACACCCAGTGCTCATACCATCAAGTTTCAATTTATTTTAGAGCCAGAACAAGCGCAAGCAGGGGCAGGGGCAGAGGGGGAGGGAGAAGAAGAGCAAAAGAATCCCAAGCAAACTGGGCTGAGCCCACGCTCCAAGTGGGGCTCAATCCCAGGATCCTGAGATCATGACTTGAGCTGCTGAAGCCAAGAGACTGCTGTTCAATGAACTGAGCCACCCAGGAGCCCCGGGAGACAAGATTCTTTTTTTTTTTTTTTCAGTTCTACAATTTGGGGAAATGTCCCATTTGGGAGAGAATCCTATCCATATTAGAAAGTTTGTGTGTTCTTTCTCGATCATTATCAAAATCTCACAATATCAACCTTCCACAAGGCTTAAACTCTGAATTAACAATTAACAACCACACACACAAAAAAAAACCCAAACCAAATCCTGAAGTGAATTTTAAGTTCCCGATCGGGGTGGGACCAGAATAAAGATATGGGTTAATACTACCTTCACAAAGATTCTCAGCATTCCACCTTAAAAATCAAACTGCACAGAGGAGAAAGCCAGTCCCATCAAGCCCCTAGGAGGAGAGTCTTTGTGTGTGTGTGTGTGTGTGTGTGTGTGTGTGTGTGTTTTCCTTTTCCTTCCTTCACTCTTAGGACGGGCCCGATCTTCTGGATCTTCTCTCCAGCAGCCCAGCACGAGCTAGTCTCCAAGGTGCAATCTGGCTAAGCAGTCGGGGGACCGTGTCAAGTCTGAATGACAATGAGCAGCCGGGAAGGCTCGGTCAGCTGACTAATCAGGGAGAGTGGGGTTTTTGCAGCGCTGCCACGGTGGTAATGGAAGCAGCTCCGGGAGCTTTGTTTGATAGAGATTTTTGGCTGCCGCTTTTAGATACGACCCAAGAAGCAGCTCGTATTTCATCAATGTCGCGTTGACAATTGGAAAAGAAGAGTGTTCTTGTGTATAGGCGAGATGGCAGAGGCAACTCCCCCGAGAGGCAAGATGAGGTTCAGGAGGAATGCGGTAAGGGCTCTGCCTGCAGTCCTGGAAAGCCGACATCCCCAAGTTCAAGTGCAGGGATGCTGCAGCATATGGTGCTATAGCGCACACCGATGCTGCACGGGGCTTTTAAGGACAGATGGAGGGAATGGAGACTGGTATTTGCATGAATTGCATTGATGCGATGACTGTGGTATTGACCGGGAAACGTAAAGGAGTCAAGGAGGTTGAATGTGATCTCGGAATCTAAATGTGGTCGGGTGGATGAGGAAGCCTCTTTAGCCCTGTTATTTGTTTAAGACCATATGAACAGTCTTGAATCGTTTGGCAGAGCAGCTTTAAGCCACCAGCGAAAATAATCTCTAACAAAGAGACGCCTGCTTTCTTTCACCATGGTCAAGTAGGGTATGAGATCATGGACAGGTCTGGAGGCGACTTCATCAGAATCTGAAAAGGCAGCCCTTCCTGGGTGTTCCTGGGTGTTCAAGTGAAACATTTTAAGTGGGATGATTTGAAATCTTCCGGATTTCATTTGTTCTCCAGATTCAAACTTTAAAGATGCAGAATTCTAGCCTGTTGACAACTTTTTTTTAAGGAGGGGGGGAAGTGACCCGCTTTTTCATTATAGACTAGAATTTAGAGATCTCTTCTTTCAGATAGATTTCAGACACTTTTTAAAACAATTTATTTATTTATTCATGAAAAACGCACACACACACACAGAGACAGAGGCAGAGACACAGGCAGAGGGAGAAGCAGGCTCCATGCAGGGAGCCCGACGTGGGACTCGATCCCGGGACTTCCTGACTCCAGGATCACGCCCTGGGCCAAAGGCAGGCGCCAAACCGCTGAGCCACCCAGGGATCCCCTCAGATACTTTTTTTAAAGAAAGATTTTTGTTTTCATTAGACAGAGACAGGGAGAGAGCATGAGTGGGAGGAGGGGCAGAGGGAGAGGGAGAAGCAGACTCCCCGCTGAGCAGGGACCCCCCCCCCCCCATGCGGTGCTTGATTCCAGGACCCTGGGATCATGACCTGAGCCAAAGGGAAGACACTTTTTAAAAAAAATTTTATTTATTCATGAGAGAGAGAGAGAGAGAGAGGCAGAGACAGGCAGAGGAAGAAGCAGGCTCCATGCAGGGAGCCTGACATGGGACTTGATCCTGGGTCTCCAGGATCAGGCCCTGGGCTGAAGGCGGTGTTAAACCACTGAGCCTCCCGGGCTGCCAGAAGGGAAGACACTTAACCATCTGAGCCACCCAGGTGCCCCTCAAACACTTTTCTAGCTAAATTTTCTCTTCATTGGCTCACATGTATACTCAATTCTCAGCAAATTTCTAAAGTGATATTTAGATATATTTGGGGGACATGTGAAAGAACACTAGCTAATTTAACGACTGGTCATCAACAAGGATTTAAATGCCACTCTTTTTCTTTGAGAACTTAAGTTACCGTTATTGATGTTATGATTTAAAACATAATACTTGCTCATTAAAAAAAAATCGAGACAACAGACACAAACATAAGAAAGTAAAAATCAGCCTTAGGAAAAAAATGACATTTGGAATGAAAAATGATAAGGGAGCTAAACCAGTTAAGAGTTTCTTGTTGTTGAATGAGGGTTGGCATCAATGGGTGAGTAAACAATTTATTTTCTAATAAAGCTTTTAGGACAGAATCATATTTTTGAGATTACAGTTTAGGGTATGGATCTTTTTATTTTGACAGAATTGTACCTGCAGCTCTATGCATGATTTTGTACTATAGGAACAAATAGTTTCAGACTTTTAGCAGGCAATTTATAGTGCACAAGAAATGCCTGTGTCTGTGTGTTGCGGTATTAGGTGCAGCTGGCATTGGTACTTTTGTTGTCAAAAGTAACTGATATATGCTTTCTGAAAGTTCCTAATTCTTTTATACACATAGGTCTCTCAGGGCCAAACTCAGTTTCATCTATATGCACATATGTTAATATACACACAAATAAATACAGCACACAAGTACTCACTGAATATACCCATCTAGTCTACTACTGTGTGTGCTGCACACAGTATAGATTACAAAGGTCACCATGGCATGGCTCCTGAGCTGAAAGGGCTCTCAATCTAGTTTGAGAAGGTAGGACATGTTCGTAAATAACTCTTATGAAAGAAGTTCTAGGTGGTGAAGAAGTCTTCACGAAGACCACATTGGTTTGGACCCGAAGCAAGATCATATGTTTGTGTTACATTTCTTTGTTTCTGTCCTCCATTTTTCTCTTAAGTGAATTACTTTAAGTGGCCCCTAAGAATACATACCTTAAAATGGAATTTATTGGATTAAGTCCACAGCCCAGAACTATAGTGGAAGATACATTTGTTCTGTTTACATGGGTAGGCTTGACCAGAGTGAAAAATATGAAACTCACTGGTGATGCAGTGGTTTGACCTTGCGGGGGTCTCTGGAGTTGGACTGATTTGGGGACTATGATAGGTAGCACCTGAGAGGATGAGACAGTGGATTTAAAGTCCCAAGAGAGAACTAAACCCGTTACTTGGTGGAAATTGCAATGACTGTGGCCATTGGGAGGGAGGGGATGAGAACAGATACGTGACAAGAAGGGCAAACCTCAAGGAAGGAGTATTGCCCAGGCCTGTTCTGCCCCTGAGGTCACGGGGCAAGTTGTTGGGTGGTCTGTGGGGTAACTCCTACCTCCTGTACTCTTTAAGGGTGGGGTATGGGAGGAGTGTGGAAGTAGTTCATGACATTGGTTTGAGGTCATGGGATTTTCCCCAGTGTATTCTGAGGAGCTTGGACCTTATCAAGATCAATCCCATGCCTACAACTCAACATTCTTTCTCTTGCCATATTGGATTATGTTCAGTGGGCTCTCTGTTCAGTGGGCTCGACGATGCTAAATTGTTTCCAGCCATTGGTTTTGACCATTAACATTTGTCCCATTTTGTAGATGTTAAGGTCCGGTCATTCCTAAATGTGAGGCAGCAAGTCTGAGTGTGCATTCAATCTACGTTAAGTACCTGTCCCGGAAAGTGTGACATGTCTTGGAAAGGGCTTTCCCTTAGGATTCACGTAGGCCTGAGGGCCACAACTCACTAGCTCAAATATTGGTTCCTGCCCCACTCCATACTTCACTTTGCTCATGTGTAAAAAGACCACAAATACCTACCTCACTGCAATGTTACCAAGGCTACGTAGGATAATATACATCCCAAGCCTGGCACGTATGCCCTAGGCTTTCCGTCAATGGTTCCCTCTGACTGTTACTGCATTTTCTTGCCCTAAAGATAAAGAAAGAAAGAAAGAAAAGAAAGAAAGAAAGAAAGAAAGAAAGAAGAAAAGAAAGAAAGAAAAAAGAAAGAAAAAAGAAAGAAAGAAAGAAAAAGTCTGTGGTCATATAAGTTGTTTTATAGTAAAGGAACTGAACTTTTATTATGACGTATAAAACATTTTGAAAGAAATAACTAGAATAACGGACAAGTGTGTGTAGGGCATATGAGTTGCTTCCCTTAGATATGACACAAAGGAGTTAAATGAGGTTAATTTCCAGACTTTTGTAGTGAAATAATGCATTGGGTTTATGCCTTTTGTTGTGATTGCTGTCCTTCTGCTATAAGGGCCATGTAACTGGAGAATGTGAGGGTAGGCTTGGGAAGGGAATAAATCTTCTCCAGGCGGAAAAGGGGACAGATAGCTAATTCTGTGTCCATTCACTTGAAGACCCGATAAGAGCCGCTGCGGAGTGGTGGGGAGGGCTGGGATGGGGCCATGCACCGTGACTGCAGAAATAGCTCTGAGCCCCGTGAAGATGGGAAGCATACTCATTTTACTGAGATGCCTTTAAGCAGTCACATGTTGAAACTCCCCCAAAAAAATGCCTGCAAGAAGCTAAAAGCAATGCTGTTTCCTCTCTCATGCTTTTTTTAAATATAAAAATAAAAATAAAATAAGGCTGACCTTTGCCCACATCCTTTTGCTCTTTTGACAGGTTCTCAAAAGCGATTTATGGTCTTAAATATGCAGGGTTTGATTTTGGAGAAAATAGAAATTGTGCCTTTTCATGTTTATATAACCATACAGATTAGAGATTCTTAAAGCAGCATACCAAAGAATTTAGAAACACTGTATCCCCAAACTGAAATGGAAAAGCTCAGTGGTCTTGAGTTATCTTTGCTATGAGATATGTGCATCTGATACTCCTTATGATAGGCGATAGGCTGTTTGTTCATTTAAACACCAGTTTTAAAATGGGTTGTCTTGAAACTTGTAGACAAATATCTGCATATAGAAAAAAGGCCCTCTGTATACCTATGTGTATGCGCACTCAAGTACATGCAATCTGTTCTTTTTAAAAATATTTTATTTATTCATGACAGAGAGAAAGAGAGAGAGAGAGAGAGAGAGAGGCAGAGACACAGGCAGAGGGAGAAGCAGGCTCCATGCAGGGAGCCCGATGTGGGACTTGATCCTGGGACTCCAGGATCAGGCCCTGGGCCGAAGGCAGACACTCAACCACTGAGCCACTCAGGCATCCCCTAGACAAATGTGTTTAAACACAAACATGTGTTTTGTTTGTTTTTAAGGAACTTTGAACTTGTTTACCTTCTTTAAAAATCCTGAGGTTTCACATAAGTTTGGATTTCTGGCTTCTTTTGAGAAATCAGTGATTTGACAAAGCCCACCTTTCCATCTCACATTTAGCCAAAACTGGCTAGTGAGGGCCCTCCCTCTCCCAACCCCCGATGCTTTCCAGTTCGCCAGCATCCCCCCCATTTCCTATTATTCCTCATCACCTGGGAAGAGTGTGAGTTGTCATTTTCTACCTCATTCAGGCTGTCTTGTGATTACACCCTGCCTACTGTACGTGTTTATGCCATCCCCCTAACACACGGTAGGCATTCATGTTTGTTACCTTTGCTGTAGGTTTCAGGTTTAGACTCTTGACCTTGAACCTGATCCTTGTACCATCTTTGCTCATGCTTCTCCAAATTCTTCCTGTTGCACCTTTTTCTATCTATTAGGAGTTTCTCCAGGGGAAGGGAAGCTGAAATGAAAAAATTCATATTTTTATTTTTCAATCCTAGCCCATGAAAGAGTCTGGCTCTCACAAGCTAGAAGTTCTCAGTGTATTGGTTTCCTATTGCTGCTATAACAACTTAACTACAAGCTTACTTAGCAGCTCAAAACAGCACAGATGTATCCTATTAACAGTTCTGGGATCAGAAGTCCAAAATTAGTCTCACTGGGCTAAAAGAAATGTGTTAGCAGGGCAGTTAGTGTTCCTTTTGGAAGCTCTAAAGGATAATCCTTTTTTTTTTTTTTTTTTTTACTTTTCCAGCTTTTAGTGGCTGCCCGGATTCCTTGGCTCATGGCCCTGCATCACTGACCTCTGCTTCTGTTGTCACATCTTATCTGACTCTCCTGCCTCCCTCTTTGCTTAATAAGGATCTTTGTGATTACATTATTCCCACCCCAATAAGCCGAGACTATCTCCCCATCTCAAGATCCTTAATCATATTTACAAAGTCCCCTTTGCCTTATAAAGTAACATATTTATAAGCTCCAGGGATTCAGACGTGGACATCATTATTTTGCCTACCACACTCAATTTCCCTAGTTGTGAAATGAGGATAAAAATGGAGCCTAATGTATGTAAAGTACTTAGCACAATGTCATAATAATGCTCATGTTCATAATTCTCATAATAGGGCTTTCAATAAAAAGCAACATTCTCACCCTTGGCTGTCTAGCCAGTCTCCTTTCCCCTACCATAAGTCTTGGAGAGATCCTGAGTATATATAAATGTGTGTGTGTGTGTGTGTGTGTGTTTTAAAAATTCTGTATTTGGGGTACCTGGCTGGCTCAGTTGGAAGAGCATAGGACTCTTTTTTTTTTTTTTTTTTTTTTTTTTTTTTTTTGAGCATATGACTCTTGATCTTGGGTTGTGAGTTCAGGCCCCACGGTAGAACAGAGATTACTGATAAAGAAAATCTTTAAAAAACAACTTTAAAAGTATTGTTTTTTTAAAAAATAATTTATTTATTTATTCATGAGAGAGAGAGAGAGAGAGAGAGAGAGAGAGAGGCAGAAGGAGAAGCAGGCTCCATGCAGGGGACTCCAGGATCACGCCCTGGGACAAAGGCAGACACTAAACCGCTGAGCCACCCAGGGATCCCTCCTCAAGTCTCTCTTATCCAAAGTAAGCATTTCTTCTTTTTCAGGAAATTTCTATATGTCATGGTGTCTAGATCTTTGTTGTCCATTACATTAGCCACTCGCCATATGTAGCTATTTAAATTAAAATTTAAAATATTTACTTTTCAGTCGTATTAGCCACATTTCAAGAGCTCAATAGCCACACATGGCTAGTAGCTACTGTACTAGAAAGCACTGATTAAGAGAACGTTTCCATCATCGTTATCTTTGCCAAAAATACTATTGTTCAGCACCAGTCTAGACCTTTCATTATCTTAGTATCTTCTTTCTGGAAATACTTAGACTTTTTGGCTTTTCCCCAGAGATCATTGTATTCTTCACTGTTCAACCAGAGAAACAGAAACATCAAGATCCAAGTCTTCATATGGAAATACTATTCTTTTCTGTGAAATATGATCTATATATATGATTTCTATTTCCAAGCCTGTGGATATTTGCTTTGCAGTGTTGCAGCTTTCAAAACCAGAAATTCTACTCTCTTTTCACTCTCTTTTTTTTTTAAGATTTTATTTATTTATTCATGAGAGACACAGAGAGGGAGAGAGGCAGAGACACAGGCAGAGGGAGAAGCAGGCTCCATGCAGGAAGCCCAATGTGGGACTCGATCCTGGGACTCCAGGATCACGCCCTGGGCCAAAGGCAGGCGCTCAACTGCTGAGCCACCCAGGTGTCCCAAAAATATTGTTTTTGAGTATAGTTGGCACACATTGTTACGTTCGTTTCGGGTGTACAACATAGTGATTTGATACTTTTTGGGTTATGCTGTGCTTACCACAAGTGTAGCTACTGTCTGTCACCATATAACTATATAATATCATTTTCTGTATTCCCTGTGCTGCATCTGTGTAGTTTTGTTTTTTTTTTTTGCTAGAGAAAGCTATGAATATAGTCATTCATGCGAGGTTGTAGATTTGCTGGAACTATACAATATGGCAAGCACTTGTTTAGGTTTGGGATAAGTAAATGGGGCTGAGGGTGAAAAATCCACTATATTCGCACATGGTGTTTAATGGGTGTGAGGGATAGAAACCATATACCTGGTCTGAACTGTATGACTTCATTTTCTAAAAAAAAATAACTGACCAATCAGGTGAAGTTGTTTGAGTGCTACCCAGCTGTTTGGTGGTTGCATAGCTATTGCCTACAAGGTATTTATCGCTCCAAATGGCTATTAAATTTGAGAGTAGCTATTAGTTTAACAGAGCTCATGTGTTCTAGGAAGATCTGCATGGTAGCAAAATAAAGATTCTAAAATTATCGTGTAATGAAAAACATTGTAAATGTAATTATACAGGCAATAACTGAAGTTTTCATCCTTGATAATGCATTTTCTTTAAAAATGCTAATTTTTCTGGGCTTTTTGTGACAAGCGAATCACTAAACATTTTGAAGGAATTAAGGAGGGAGAATGTATGATAAAATAATCAGGAAATTTTCCTTAAGAATGATCTGATTAGAATTTAGAATTATCTTTAGAAGAATTTTTTACAGGTGTTAATGTTTGGGATAAACCACTTTATCAAATATAGGCAATAACTGATTTTATTTATTTGAGAGAGAGAGAGAGCACGCGAGCGAGAGCAGGAAGGGCGAGGGATAGGGACAGGCCGACTTACCACTGAGTGTGGAGCCTGATGCTGGGCTCGATCCCAAGACTCTGGGATCATGACCTGAACAGAAGGCAGGCGCTTAACTGACTCAGCCACCCAGGCATCGATCGCATAGGCAATAGTTGATTTAATAAACAGCTAACAGGGGTGCCCGGCTGGCTCAGTCAGAAGAGTGTGTGGCTCTTGATATCATGGTCGTGAGTTCGAGCACTACGTTGGATGTAAGAGATTACTTCAAAATAAATGAATAAATAAAACCTTTAAAAAGTAAATAAAATGGTTAAAATGTTAAAAAAAATAGTTAACATAAAAATCTCTGACTTATAAGCAGCTGAATACCCCCAAACCCTGCCTGTACTTGCTTTCCTGTGGATTCTGTGGACAGTGGTTCTACTTTTCTTTCCTCTCTACTTTGTTCCCTGCTATGTAACCAGTTGTCCTTGGACCTCGCTGCTGGGACAACCTAGCTCTTCTAGGAATGGCAGGCTAGAGACCAGGACCCTACCTCAGGCAGAGAGTTGCCACATGGCCTTCTCTGTTTTAATAGTATCCTCCCCCTGCTTTTTGCTCTGTACCCCCTGACAATTTGGGAGGTGGGTGAGTATTCCAGGCTTTAAGTTGATCAGCCCTAGGCCTTGGATCTAGAGATTTCCTATACGATACCAGAGAATAGGACGTTAAGGAAAATCACAGAGAAAGAGATGATGAGACCAGGTCAACCTAGAGTCTATGAAAGAATAAAACAAATTTTGCTCGAAGTGTCGGCGAAGGTAGGGTACTTTCATTGAAGAGGATAAAAAAGTGAAAAGGCAAGCTGGGTCAAGACAGGTAAGTATAATAATGATTCTGGGAATTTACCTGTTGGAAGAAGAAGAAGGAAAGGTTAACTCCTCAAGTGAATGGGGTAGAAGTAGAATCTATGCTCTCAATCTAAAAATACGTCCAGGGTTCTTACAAGTCTCAGTCAGAGTCTCCCCCAAGCAAGCCTTTATCGACATCCCAAAGGTTTTCTACCTAAACCCACTTGCCTTTAGATCCAAGAATCCAAGGTAAAATTTAAAAACTGTCTTATTTTTTTTAGAGTTTACGGAATGTCTTTATATTCATTATTTTCATTCATACAGTAACTATAGTAGGTATATCTCACGTTCAACATACAATAAGATCCACGTTAGTTACATAGCAGAGGCACTCTCTGTCTCTACTTCCAAGTCTCTATCCATGTTGGGTTTGTTCTTTGAGATGAGCTTCCTCCAGCAGCAGGGGTCACAGCTGCCAGTAGCTCTGGAAGTGCACCCTCAAAGTTTCTATCCATCAGCACTAGTCTGAAAAATCCCAGGGCAGGACTTTGGTCCTACTTGCATCAGTTTTTCATCCCACTACTCATCACTGTGTGTTGGGAGGGCAAGGTCATGTAGAAAGATAACAGTTCTCATTTGGAACCAATCTTTTTTTTTTTAAGATTTTATTCATTTATTCATGAGAGACACAGAGAGAGAGAGAGAGAGGCAGAGACACAGGTAGAGGGAGAAGCAGGCCCCATGCAGGGAGCCCGACGTGGGACTCTATCCCGGGTCTCCAGGATCACGCATTTGGAGCCAATCTTAACACTAATAAGAGTCTATCTCTGTTTGGGCCGCGATAACAGTACCACAGCCTAGCTTCTAAACAACAGATACTTATTTCTCACAGTTCTAGAGGCTGGGAGTCCAAGATCAGGGTGCTGGCAGATTTGGTGTCTGGTGAGAGCCTGCTTCCCGGTTCATATACGGCTGTCTTTTCTCTGTGTCTTCACATGGCAGAGGGGTGAGGGATCTCTCTAGGGTCTCTTTTATGAGGGCATCCCATCCTCAATTGTGTCTATTTACAATCATTGATTAATTTAGTGATTTAAATTTAACCTCTTTTCTTTCACCTATTTGTGAGTCTCCCACTCAGTCCTTTTTCCTGCTCTGGTTCTCATTGCCACTTAGCTGTTGATGTTTTATTACCAACTCAAACTGATTTTAAAGAGCCTGAGCCAGCCAGGCACCCATCAAATTGAATCTTTTTTTAATTGAAAAATATTAGAAGGGTTTTACTTGTTAATTTGAGAGAGAGAGAGAATGAGAAAGAGAGTGAGAACATGAACGAGGGAAGGGACAGAGGGCACGGGAGAAGCAGACTCCCTGCTGAGCAGGGAGCCCAATGTGGGGCTCTATCTCAGGACCGTGGGATCATGACCTGAGCTGAAGACAGATACTTAACCAACTGAGCCACCCCAGATTGATTTTTTAAATTATTTATTTAGAGAGAGAGAACAAACAGGAGGGGCAGAGGGAGAAGGAGAGAGAATCCCAAGCAGACTGTGTGTGTGTGTAGCCCGGTGAAGGGCTTGATTCCATGACCTTGAGATCATGACCTGAGCTGAAATTGAGAATTGGTCCCTTAACTAACTGACTGTGCCACCCAAGTGCCCCCTTCAAATTGAATTTTAAAAATCTCCAGTTTTGGGGGATCCCTGGGTGGCTCAGCAGTTGAGCGGCTGCCTTTGGCCCAGGGCGTGATCCTGGAGTCCCAGGATCGAGTCCCACATTGAGATCTCTGCATGGAGCCTGCTTCTCCCTCTGCCTGTGTCTCTGCCTCACTCTCTCTCTCTCTCTGTGTCTCTCATGAATAAATAAATAAAATCTTAAAAAAAATCTCCGGTTTTGTTTTAATTGATTTATTTACTTCTGAGAGAGAGCGTGAGCAAGTGGAGAGTGGGAGCAGAGGGGGAGAGAGGATCTTAAGCAGGCTTCACGCCCAGTGCAGAGCCCTACTCGAGGCTTGATCTCACGACCCTCAGATCATGACCATGATCATGATTTGAAATTAAGAGTCAGAGGCTTGATTCAACTGAGTCACCCAAGCACTCCCCCTCCTGACTTTTTTTTAGAGAGAAAAAAAATCCCCATTTTAAAAAAAAGATTTATTTTAGAGAGAGAGCAGGAAGAGCAGAGAGAGAGGAAGAAGGAGAGAAGCGACTCCCCACTGAGTACAGAGCCCAACACGAGGCTCCATCCCAAGACCCTGAGATCATGACCTGAGCTGAAATCAAGAGTTGGAGGCTTAACTGACTGAGCCACCCAGGCGACCCCCACCCCTAGCTTTAAATGTGTTTTTCCTGAGAATCTAGGTTTTATACCTGAATGAAAGTTACTTTTTGTCAATGGACTTTTTTTTTTTTAAGATTTTATTTATTTGAGAGAGAGAGAGCACAAGCAGGGGGAGGGGCAGAGGCACAGGGAGAGGCAGACTCCCCGCTGAGCAGGGGGCCCGATGTGGGGCTCAATGTGGGGCTCAACCCCAGGACCCTAGGATCATGACCTGACCCAAAGGCAGACGCTTAACTGACTGAGCCACCCAGGGACCTCAATAGATTTTTTTTTTAGAGTAGATTTTCTTTGCTAAATTGAGCACAGAAAGTGCAGAGTTCCCTCATATCCCATCTCCACCGTATCTTATTAATTTTTCTTTTATAGTTTTGTTCCATTATTAGTAGTCTAGCATGCCTGAACAGTGGCTTTATTTTAAGCATTCTTGTCATGTTTGTCTTTGTTATGTTTTAGTCGGCTGTTGGGGGGCTGATGACTTCCAACCCAACATTTCCAGGCCAGACTTGTTTCCCTCTGGACTCGTACACACGTCTGTCTGATGGACATCATCTGGATCTCCTGCTGACCCTTCCAGCCCAATGGGTCCAGGAATGGGGAATCTTACCCCCCTCCATAACACCTGCTTCTCTTGGGGCGCCTGGCTGGCTCAGTTTGAAGAGCATGCGACTCTTTATCTCAGGGTCATGAGTTTGAGCCCCATGTTGGGTGTAGAGATTACTAAAAAAAATTTAATAAATTAAAAAAAAAAACCCTGCCTCTCCCATGTTCCCCTTGTCAGCAAGGGTCGTGCCATGCACCCAGCTACTCGAGCGACTGGTCCAGCCTCTCCTTTCTTACCAGACATATTATATCATCATATCTTGCACATTGCACCTCCTAAATCCTACCCTCATAGCTGCAGCTTTTCCTGCAGTTCAGAAACTCTTCATCCCTGGTCGGGATTACTGTACCAGCTTCCTAACTCATCTGTCTCCACTCTTGTCCAAATCCAGTCCTTTCCTAGAACCAAAGTGATCCTTCTAAAACGCATATATCTGATTATATTGCTCTGCTGCCTAAAGCCTCTTAGAGTCTCCCCCTTGCCTCCAGGGAAAAACCCAAGGACTTTCCTGATCTGGTTCCTGCCCATCTTTCTAGCACCAAGTCTCATTTTTACACTCCCCAGCTTCATTTTCCTCTACCTTTCCTGACTGTGATGCCTGGAAGAGATGGGGGTAGTGTACATTGAGTAAGAACACAGACCCCAGGTGCAGATTAAGACTTCACCAGCTGGGGCAAATCATACTTAAACTCTCTGAGCCTTTTTTTTTCTTTTTTTCTTTTTTTCTTTATTTTGTAAAAGAGGGTAGCCTAATTGCTTCATAGGATTATTATGAAGAGGAACTATGATTATGTTGGCAAAATACTGGACACAGTACACATTTGATATGTGGTGGTTTATTATTAATATTGGGCCATACTGTTCTAGGTCTCACTAATTTTGCATAGCACTCTCCTCACCGTTTAGCAATTATTTCTTGACCACCTACTGCATGTCAGTATTCTAGAAACTGGGGAAACATTGGTGCATCAGAATGACATTCTAATGCTATTAATTCCTTTTTATGCTTCAAAGAGACCATTTCAACCTTCCTAGGTGTAGGATGCTCTGTACTCCCACTTACTGTTGCATATTATTCTAATTCCTTTGCTTCACTGATCAACCTGGGCTATAGAGTTAATGATACTAATGGATTGCACTATTACGCTGTCACTTTCTTGCAAGCTGGGTAGGGACTACATCTTATTAATCTGGGTACACCGAATGCTAACAGTGCATGATAATCATGCACTTAAACACATGGAGTGAACAAGTAGACGGTAACTCCGTGAACGTTGCTAGGATGAAAATAAAAATATGATTCCACAGCACAGGTTTCTTCCTTTGTTTAGTGCAAGCATGCAGTGTTGAAGCTTCATTTGGCTTTTAGAGTTATCCTAGGAGCCTGCCTCCTAATTCTGTTTCCCAGGGAATAAGTGCAATTCCAGTGCAAATGACTAACTTTAAAATGAAGCTTAAGAATTAGAATTCTTTGTAACTCAGGAATTACTTTCGTGTGAGAAAATGCCATGCCATGGACATCGCAAGGGTCTGATCTGATGACCTTACATTAGTTTTTATTTCTGTTTCCATGTTTTTAGATTGTATCAATACCCATTTTTAAAGTTTTGTCCCTTTGGTGGCCTTTATTACTTTCAGAGTTTCCTTTACATATTTTTGCCTACATGCTCAGTTGAGTCCACGTTTTGACAATTTTTCCTTTCTTTCCCGTGTTGCTTCTTTCTGTAGGTTTCCTTTCCTGGGAATTTGCACCTAGTTTTGGTTCTGCGTCCTACCAGTTTTCTTCAACGAACTTTCACAGACATTGGATTTCGATTTAGCCAGGAAGACTTCATGCTCAAATTACCAGTAAGAGTATATTATTTAAACGTTTTATCTCTTTAATTTTCATGAAGGCTTTGTACCACACTGTTGATGTTTTACCTGTGCTCACAAAGCATTTAAAAGAAAAAGAATTTGTCTTCCCAGACTATAAACTTGAAATGCCTGAAAGTCTTCTGCTTCTGTTGTTAAAAGAAAGGAATAGTCTCATCAGTTTGTAACAAGCAATTCATTTTGAAAAAGAGACATGGCATATGTTATATGTGTGTGTGTGTGTGTGTGTGTACAAAATCTGGACATTTTATTTTTATTTTATTTTATTTTTTTCTGTTCTTATATTTATTTTTTTTAATTTATTTTTTATTGGTGTTCAATTTACTAACATACAGAATAACCCCCAGTGCCCGTCACCCATTCACTCCCACCCCCCGCCCTCCTCCCCTTCTACCACCCTTAGTTCGTTTCCCAGAGTTAGCAGTCTTTACGTTCTGTCTCCCTTTCTGATATTTCCCACACATTTCTTCCCCCTTCCCTTATATTCCCTTTCACTATTATTTATATTCCCCACATGAATGAGAACATATAATGTTTGTCCTTCTCCGACTGACTTACTTCACTCAGCATAATACCCTCCAGACATTTTATTTTTAGAAAAAAAAATGGAGTGTGTGTTTTATGTGTTTGACTCCCATGAACTTACATCCTGAACTAGTTCATAGTACCATGACCTTCTTTTAAAAAGCTATTTTTATGCATTTTTAGGGTTAAGAAGAGAGTCCTCAGAAATTCTGATGCTTTTGCAAAGATCATTCCCTCCCCCAAAGTTATAGCTTACTACATAAAGCGCTCTTGCTTTGTTGTAGGCATAACATTCTTCTTTCAGAAGGTTGACCATTAATAGTGCAAAATGTTAGATCAAGGAGATTTAGGTATTTGGGTTTCTATGTAGATTAATTTTGCTTTGGAGAGAAATGTTTTGTAAATGAAAACTGTTATTACTTAAAGGAGGTAGTGCATACGTGTGTGTGGGGGGATGTACAGGAGAGAATTGTTAGAACCATTTATAAGAGCTACTTTGTGCTAATGAATGCTAAAGTTCACTGTACAGTTGAATGGAGGGGTGCCATGAAGGGCAGTTAACAGTATCTTTCTTGCTTATTTATATAGGTGGTTATGCTGAGCTCAGTTAGTGATTTGCTGACATACATTGATGACAAGCAATTAACCCCTGAGTTAGGCGGCACCTTGCAGTACTGCCACAGTGAATGGATCATCTTCAGAAATGTATGTTGCTTTTGCCCTTACTGTAGAGCCTATATAGTTCATATTAGCCTTTAAATCTAGTTCTAGAATTTTTTTCCTCTTTGGGAAAAACAGATTTCTGGGGCTCCTAGGTTTCAAGCACATATAATTCAACATCTTGACTTTCTTTCATAGGAAATATCTAGAACTGATGATGAATCACAGAGGATGACAATTGAAGGAGAGGCCTAGGGAGTAAGGAGACCATGCTCTGCCCACCCCCTCCCGTGGCCATCTAGTAACTCCAAGAAACAAAGAGTTTGTGTTTAGATCTTAGCACTGCTGATTTTTTGCTGTCTAACCTTAAAAAGTTACCTAACCTTCCTGACTCAGTTTTCCCAACTGTAAAGTGGAAACAATAGTACTTGAGCTCACAGGGATATTTGGAAGATTAAATGAGATCAGAAGCCCTCAAAAAATGCAAGTGCTATTATGAATCTCATTCTAGTGATGCTTCTGAGGCAGTTAGATTTGTAGCAGAGATTTCTTCTGTTCTAGAAATTTACAAACAGGCAAGGGTCCTGTGCCTCAAGGTGTGAATTTATGGTATAAGAATCTTCATTCCAAATCCCGGAGATTAGGGAACCCTTCTGAATGAAATGACATTTAATTAAATCAGGATTCTATTTTCCTCATTTTTATTTGTCATTCAGCAGTTCTGTTCACTCACATGAAAGTGTATTGTCAAAATTAGTGGTGTCTAGCCTTCAGTAACTTATGAAACTGTAAATAAAAGAGCAGATAACCTTGAGCTACATGGTACACATAGGGGTTATATGGTCTCTACATGTTGCCCCCCCCCCCCATTTTTTTGAGTAATTTATTTTGGAAACAATCAACAGCACAACCTTACTTGACACTTGAGGGCAACAGAGTCTTAATCTTCTGCCTGAATGAATTGTTGTGACTAGTTATGTTGCTCCATCACCTTTGTCCATTGCTGTGTTTGGAGTGCTAATGCTTGCTCATAAGCTATAATAAAGGAATGTTGAGTGGGTTCCATGTTGTCACCTCTTTAGAAGTAAAGTTAGTATAAAGTTAGTATAAAGTTTAACAGTTGCAGAGTTTAATGGGATAGGTGTAAACAGAGGCAGAAAACAAATTTCTCAGTACATGACATCTTTAAGAAATTGTTTTCAGGGGCCTGGCTGGCTTAGTTGGAGGAGCCTGCAACTCTTGATCTCAAGGTCATGAGTTCAAGCCCCACCTTGGCTGTAGAGATTACTAGAAAAAATAAATAAACTTAAAAAAAATCATTTTCAAGGTTGTTCAAGAAATAAGTACAGAAGTTTGGATAAAAGACATTCAAGAAGACTCTTCACCTCACATTCGTTTCATAGAGGCTTAGGTGCAAAATTAGAGTTGATGGCCAAGAGCAATGCCAACTTTCCTTAGCAGAAGAAAGGTCATAGTATATGTGTGTTGTCAAAGCTAAGTAAAAGTAAATCCAATTACTGATCCAGGTATTGGTGTACTGGCAGTTTCCATGGAACTAAAAGGATCACTGGCTCTTTGCAGGCTATAGAAAATTTTGCTCTCACAGTGAAAGAAATGGCTCAGATGTTACAGTCCTTTGGAACTGAACTGGCTGAGACAGAACTACCAGATGATATTCCCTCAATAGAAGAAATTCTTGCCATTCGTGCTGAAAGGTATCACATGTTAAAGGTACGTCTGATAGAGTCAACACAGAAAAGTCATCCATGGCCTTTGTTTTTCTAGAGAGGTTAGTTCAGTGCTTGTCCATTTCACACTGCTTGGTGGGTAGGGAGACAAAAGGGGAGGATATCCTGGACATGTTGGAAGTAAATGCCCTCTTTGCAAACGGTACGTTATCTTGAAAAGTTCTTTCCTTGCTGATAGAATAGTTTGTGAGTGCCTAAGAAGAAGAAATCCATAGTCCTCGTTGTCAACGCATATTCTTCATCTTCTCAGAAGACCCTCTCATTTGGAAAGCTAGAGAGAACTCAATGACTCCAAGACCAAGAGTTGCACACTTTGCCAACTGAGCCAGCCAGGCACCAGCCAGAGTACTAGTTTTTGATGTTTTGTACAGTAGACCTTAGGTGGCAAGTTGGTTTTGCCCTCCTGCCCCTAGGTCTGGAGTGTTGGCTTGTGAAGGATTCTGAGTCACACTTCAGACAATCACCAAGTACTTTGGGATTCACCTTCCCCAGAAAGCTTAAGAATGACAAGAAGAAGAAGAAGAAGAAGAAGAAGAAGAAGAAGAAGAAGAAGAAGAAGAAAGAAGGAAGAAGGAAGAAGGAAGAAGGAAGAAGGAAGAAGGAAGAAGGAAGAAGGAAGAAGGAAGAAGGAAGAAAGAAGAAAGAAGGATCTAAAGAAGTACCAGGCAACCCTATATAATAATTCCTGTCCTTCAGGGGCACCTGGGTGGCTTAGTCTCTTAAGCCTCTGCCTTCAGTTTAGGTCATGATCCTGGGGTCCTGAGTTTAAGCCCCACATTGGGCTCCCTGCTCAGTGGGGAGTCTCCTTCTCCCTCTCCCTCTGCCACCCCCCCTGCTCATGCTCGCTCTCTCTCATGCTCTCTCTCTCAAATAAATAAATAAAATCTTAAAAAATAATAATCCATGTCCTTCACATGATGATAGGCTTGTGGGGGGCACTCACAGACACAAGCTCTATGTAGAGGTGACTTTTTATTTTAGTTTTTTTTTTGAGGTGACATTTTCAAAGAAAGAAGAGGACAGAAACTGATATTTGGAATCATAATCCAAAAGTAAAACTGTTCCAGGAAAGAAAGCTCTGTCCCTCCTGAGCTGTGTGATTGGAGAACTAGCTTACTCTCTCTCTGAGTTGGAGTTACCTTACATGCACAGTGAGGTTGATGT
Organism: Canis lupus dingo; assembly: GCF_003254725.2. Classification (NCBI taxonomy): domain Eukaryota; kingdom Metazoa; phylum Chordata; class Mammalia; order Carnivora; family Canidae; genus Canis; species Canis lupus. The sequence goes on along the minus strand of NC_064281.1, from coordinate 110,099,933 downwards.
TGATACATTCATACCTTGCAGGGTCGCTGTGAGGATGAAATGGAGTATGTGATGTCTGTACAACAGTGTTTGGCATGTAGTTGGTACTTCATAAACATTCGCTCTTAACGCCTGTGTTCTCATTCATATCGGTGGTGGTGTCTTGGAACCCATTCCCAGACAAATACACGTACACCTGAATTTTTTGCTTAACATTTCAGAGGATCCTTGGATCTCCTGAAGGAAGTCATAGATCACTCTTAGATGCCTGAAGAATCTACCCACCAAGGTTAAGACCTTCTGAATAGAAAGAAACATATGCTTCATGACAAATTAATTAATCCAAACATGAAGTAACATAATCCTCATGGCAGGCAGTGATTGGTAACAATTAATTAAGAATTAGTAGGAAAGACATCTGACTATATCTGAAAAGGCACTAAATATTATTTTAACTGTATGCTTTCTCATTATGCTACTACTGCTTGATTGGAGCACATTAAAAAATATTAGTAGAATAGAATAAATTAGAACTTTCTATCAGTAAGAGAAGGAGACTACAGATAGAGCATGAGGTACTTCTGCCTATAAAGACCTTATAAAAATAGTGGTTGCAACATCTACCTCAACAGGCAGAGGCTTCTTGGAGATCCTCATGGGTTTTGGGTTCTGTGGTACTGATGTACTTAGTCAAGGACGTTCTAGAACTGCTGTTTCTCTTCTGCATGCTGTGGGTGTATGCTTCCTTCTCTTTAGGTCACTCAGATTAGGGTAGTAGCAGGCTAATTCATCCCATTGTGCCTTTTTATAGAATGATATTACAGCTGTAACCAAAGAAGGAAAAATCCTCCTCACAAGTCTGGAAGTGCCTGGCATTGAAGACGCTGCCAGTTCAAGGCTTGAACACCACCACCAAATAAATGGTGACTGGCAAACTGTTAATAAGTGAGTATTCTCCTTTTGGTTTAGAGTTATTTATTTTATACTTTTGAAAGGGAATTATGCATTTTGCTGCAGTCAGTTAAGCGTGGAAAATATTCCGGGACTTCTGGGAATCTGAGACCACCTTCCCTACTTGTGTCACAGATTAGCTTGTTTGTAAAAGAGCTTCTGTGGATATCTATGGTCTCTTCATGGACCACGTGTCATGGCCTCTGACTTTGCCTATAAGTCTTTTTTTTTTCCTATAAGTCTTAATGTCCAGACCAGGTTTATGTACAAACTTACAAAACAAATCGTTGTTGTGAAGGAATTCTAACGACTTTTCTTTGTTAAGATTGCTGACTCAAGTACATGATATGGAGATAGCTTTTGATGGATTTTGGGAAAAACACCAACTAAAAATGGAGCAGTATTTGCAACTATGGAAGTTTGAGCAGGATTTTCAAGAGGTCAGTTAAAACATTCCTTTCTATATATTTTTTTTCTTTATGCCAGAGGTTCTTACTCCTTGATCACCAGAAATAGAGTCTCACGAGGTGCCCATTTATACCCAGAGAGAGATGAAAAGGGGGCCAATGTGAGTGAACCCTGCCAAAATGTCTTTCTTTTTAAAAATTTTTTATTTAGATTCAATTTCGTTAACATACCGTATATGGTTAGTTTCAAGGGTAGAATTTAGTGATTCATCAGTTGCATATAGCACCCAGTACTCATCATGTGCCCTCCTTAATGCCCATCACCCAGTTACCCCATCCCCCCACTCACCTCCCCAAGATGTCTTTCTTGCTTACTAATTTCCTATGAGAAAGCACTTAAGTGCTAACATAGAAGTTAGGACTAAGTTGCCATTCACCCTGATGTTTATTATTGTAATTTATTTTACATATAAAATGCTTTCAGACTATGGGTTAGCTTTCCAAGGAAATAATACCCTCTTCCTTCTTGATTTTTTTTTAAATACCATATACCTATACTGACCATAGTTAATACGATCTAACAAAAACCTTTCTTTTCCGATCTAGTAATTTATTTCTATGAAAAGCCTGATACATGAAGTGAAATCATGTTTAATTATACATTATTTTCAAGATTTAAAAAAGTACCTTCTAGTTGGATGCTTCTGGGAAATAACTCACACATGGTCAAGCTCCCTGCAGTCTCTTTCATAGTACTTTACCAGGTCCAAGGGAAACTCACTACTTTTTTCTCTTGCATGTGGCCAGCTTGTTTTCCACCCATGACTTCCTTACTTGCTTGGTGTTTCATTTGCTCTGGACACGGGGCTCAGGGACCACCAACCCTTTCTGTCCTGTGATTCAAACAGATTTTGAAATGTGATGCTCTCCGTGAGATCTTCCTTAAAGAAAGAGTAGGCCGAGTTGCTCTTGGCCCTTCCAGATATTTGTCTTTCCCTCCTCCCCAATGCATACATGCAAAAATAACACTCTTCCTGAACATTGTGCCTGCACTTATATGTTAATTTGCACCCATACTAAATTCTTGTCCTGTAGTTATATTGTTTCTTCAAATCATTGTAGCCTCTAATCAGTATTGTTGTTTGTCTTGGATTGGAATTTCACTGATGTGATCTGTATCTCATGGTGACATATATATGCTTTTAAGACTTGTGTGTTGTTTTTTTTTTTTCCTATTCATAGCTTGTGAGTGAAGTCGAACTTATGTTAAACCAACAAGCAGAATTGGCAGATATAACCGGGAACATAGGTCAAGTAAAACAAAAAATAAAAAAGTTGGAAAACTTAGATGAAAATTCTCAGGTAAGATTACATATCAGATGTTCTTTATTCTAGTAGTTACATCTTAAGGTTTTTCAGTAGTATCAACCCTTATGATCCACCTTTCATAGCAATAGTCTGTATAATTGGTGTATTAATACTGGTCTGTATTCTTTTCTGATCAGTGTGAGCCAGAAGTGACACTGCAGATGTGGCAAGTGGTTATAATAGGTAGCCTCAGAGATCATGATGTGAATGGTTTCAGGTCCACCATTAGGAACAATGGCATAAATCCTTTTGAAGAAGCTAGAAAAATGTCTATCAAAAATGCCATTTGGGGGTCACTCTATGCCTCAGTTGGTTAAGCATCTGACTTTGGCTCAAGTCATGATCTTAGAGTCCTGGGATTGAGCCCTACATCAGGCTCCCCACTCAGCGAGGAATCTGCTTGTCTCTCTCTCCTTTTGTCCCCCCTGCTCGTGCTCTCTCTCTCTCTCAAATAAATAAATACAATCTTTAAAAAATGCTATTTGGTACTTGGAAATTATGGAAATATACAAGAGCATAATTCCTTAAATATCTATCATGTGGCTGTACAGTTGAACCAAACATAGATTCAGATAGATAAATCTGCTTAGTCTTACTTAGCTGTGTGATCTTGGGGTATATTGGTTAAATTTTCTAAGCCTCAATGTCTTTATCTCTAAGTTGGGGATGAAGTGACTTACTTTGCAGAATGATTATGAGGATTCTTTTAGATGTTGTAGGTTAAACACTTAGCACAGTACCTGGGATATCTGATTATATAAGTAATCAAAACAGCCAACAATTTTCATTTTACTGGTCTTAAAGGCTTGGACTCATGGCTTTAATAGTTAACAAACCACCTTTGCTCTTCTGTCTTGTATGTGAGAACAAGGCCATCGTTTTTTAAGGTGCATTCCCTGCAAACAGATTTATGAGAATACTGTAACCATCTAAAATTTGAGGGAAAGGAACCTAGCCTGGGTGACTTAGTTGGTTAAGCTTCTGCCTTTGGCTCCAGTCAGGATCTCAGGGTTCTGGGATCGAGCCTCATGTCTGGCTCCCTGCTCAGCGGAGAGTCTGCTTCTTCCTCTCCCTCTGCCTCTCCACTCTGCTCATGCTCTCTCTCTCAAATAAATAAAAATAAAATCTTTTTAAAAAATAAAAACAATATGTGAGAGGCAGCAGTTGTGGTGAACAGCTCTAGAATTATGCTTGTAGGTCGTTGTGATTTGGGGGCAGTTTATAAACCTCTGTGGCATAGTAGAAAGAGAAGGCAAACTGGCTTGGAAACAAGGAAGCTTGGAGGTTTTTGTTTGCTATTTTTGTTTTGTTTTTAAATTTTTTTTAGGTTTAATTGTGGCAAAAAAACCCCACATAACATGAAATTTATCATCTTAACCATTCAAAAGAAATTTTTTTTTGAGAGAGAATGAAAGTGAAAGGGAGCTGGAGCAAGGGGCAGAGGGAGAGAGAGAATATCTCAAGCAGGCTCCAACACTGATCTCACAACCCTGAGATCATGACCTGAGTTAAAACCAAGAGTTGGACGTGTAATGGACTGAGCCACTCAGGCATCCCCCATCTTAACCATTTTAAAGTGTACATTTCAGTAGTGTCAACTATAGTCATATTGTTGTGCAATAGATTGCCAGAACTTTTTCATTTTGCAAATCTGAAACTATACCTATTTTAAAAATGTAACTCCCTGGGACTCCTGGGTGGCTCAGTGGTTGAGTGTCTGCCTTTGGCTCAGGTCGTGATCCAGGGGTCCTGAGATCAAGTCCCACATTGGGCTCCTTGCAGAGAGCCTGTTTCTCCCTTGGCCTGTGTCTCTACCTCTCTCTCTCTCTGTGTCTCATGAATAAATAAATAAAATCTTTTTTTTTTTTAAAGAAGGAAGCTAAAGAGAAAGGGACTTGGGTTCAACTGAAGTGCCAGCCTGCCCACCCAGAGGAGCACACTTTGTGAGAACCAAAGGAAAGGAGCCTGAGCTCCTGGAACCCAGTCCTTAAGAATTCATGGCAGGGTAAATGTAAAAAAACAAAAACCAAACAATGAAAATTCCCTACTTTAACTCTGGGTTTCCCTCCAGCCAGGCAGGCTGGGCACTTCATCATTATGGGCTTTAGATTTTCTTATTTTACTTCCACAGATATTTTCTGACCACCTACTGCTTCAGGCACTGCGTCGGGAAGCAAGTGGGGGACCAGGGTGGAGGGGGGGATGCCAGTAGTTGATAGAATGGAGGCAAGGCTGCTGAGATCACCTTTGACTCGGAGACCCCTTCGTGTATGTAAAGCAGCCAGGTAGACGATGACTCATGACGTTTCCAAAGCTGAGATGGTAGGAAACCCATGAGTTTTCATTTGTCTCCCGTGTTCCTCTTTGGATATATGCAGTTCTGTTCTCAATCTGTACCTACCAGGAGAAGCCAACCTCATCCACACTCTGAGCAGGCCAGTTAATTTTCTTTTTCTGTTACCAGGAATACGTGGCGTCACTGCTCTAGCTAATGACTGTAACTGTAAGCTTTCTTACAGCCTGCACAAGTATGACATCAAATCATATTTTTGGCATTCTCTCTGCCTCGCTAAACCAATTTGCTTCTCAATCGCTTTCTTGTTTCCCCTCCTCTCTCTGAACAGATATCATACGGTTCTTATTTTACTTCTTTCTCACAATTAGGATCTGTTAGCAAAGGCCCGGTTTGTGATATTACACGGACACAGACTTGCTGCAAATCACCATTACGCACTTGATTTGATCTGCCAGAGGTGCAATGAGCTACGTTACCTTTCTGATATTTTGGTTAATGAGATCAAAGCCAAAAGGATACAGCTCAGCAGGATCTTCAAAATGCATAAGCTGCTGCAGCAGGTAGTGTCATGAGACCTGGTACATTTCTGAATAGGAAGATAATTTTTTTTAAGGTTATAGGATAAAGGTCTGCCTGGGATAGCTTTGGAATTAAATTTGTAAGACGTTGAAGCATTGACTTTGATGATGTTTATTTAGTCCGGGTACCTTTGCAGTATCCATGGCAAGTCTAGTATTATAAGCATTCTGGCTTCTTTTCTGAATATTGAGATCACAGTTGTGATGGCTTCCTTTCTATTTTGGGCACATCCCTGAATCCTCTCCTCTGGTGATAGTTTGCAGTCAGAGCACCTTTCAAAGCCCTAGAGGCATTTTGCTAAAGCCAGAACTCCTTCCACATTTCATAGTTACCGCAATAAGAAATTAAACAGTGACTGGAAGATACTCCTCCATGGCTTGTAGATCTGGCCCCTTTCAGAATTAGGCAGCGAAGGGGAGATCTGGCCTTGGAAGTGGAATGTAAAATGAGGATATCATTTATAGACATTGTATCTGAACATGAACATTTTAATCAGTTCATCTCCTTCTTTGGCAAGGAAACTTTTATCCTTGTCCTTGGCAATCACTATGCATTTATATTACACTTTGTGTTTTGCGAGGCGTTTTCATATTTCACTTATTGATTTTTGGAAAATAGCATGCAGCTGAAGTGTTAGTGTTGCGAGTACGGTCAGACTCTTTACTGCAGAATGAATTCCTTGTTATGAAATAAATACAGTGCTTCCCAACCTTGGCTGTGCATCAGAAATACCTGTGGAGCTCTGCAGAAATCTAAATGCCTGGCTTAAGGCCCAGAGCTACTGAATCAGAATTTCTGGGGGCAGAACCCAGATATCTTTATTTTTAACAACTCTGAAAACAACTCTGATTCACAGAAGCCAGGGCTGGTAAACACTCCTAAAAGGACAAACATATTTCTATTTATTCATTCATGGTTTTGTGTATGTGTGTGTGTGATTTGCTCATCAGGCTCGTCAGTGCTGTGATGAAGGAGAATGCCTTCTAGCTAATCAGGAAATAGATAAGTTTCAGTCTAAAGAAGATGCTCAGAAAGCCCTCCGAGACATTGAAAATTTTCTTGAAATGGCTTTGCCATTTATAAATTATGATCCTGATACCCTACAGTATGAATTTGATGTAATTTTATCTCCTGAACTCAAGGTAAGAGGCTGTTTTTTTTTCAAATGAATATATTTTTAAAACTGTAATTCCAGTAGTGTTGGCAAGAGTATTACTACTTCACAGCTAACTTTATGTCAAATTGCAGTTACATGCTTCTCTTAAGGATGAGGGGTGATATTAGTACCCCTGTGAAGCATCCAAGAATCCAAAGGCTTGGAGCGCCTGGCTGCTTCGGTTGGTAGAGCATGTGCCTCTTGATGTCAAGGTTACTGGTTTAAGCCCCACATTGGGTGTAGATTACTTAAAAATGACTAAATGGATAGACTTTTAAAAAAAAGCATCCCAAGGCTTTTTTCCCCCCCAAGGCTTTATGCTTGCTACATAATGAAGAATAAGTTCTTTTTGAGCTGTGACTCCATTATTTTTCAACTCTTTTCAACATACTAGGAGATCTCACATACATTGTTTTGCGCATCCTTAGAGAAAGGGCTAAAGCTATTCTAGGAGAATACTGGGCCTGTGTCAAGAGCGTTCTACTCCAAATGTCTTGTCTTCCTGCTGCAGTTACAACCAACAGATGCTGTGTGGACACAGATCTGGCTTTCCTACTCAGTTTGAGAATGAAGGGATAAAGAAATGATTTCAGGCTTCTTGGGGGAGGGGTGCAAGCAGACATTGGTATTAACAAGGTAGAGAGATCTGTGGGTCAGTTCAGATCCACCGTGTTGGAGGTGTCATGAAGCACTCTCCCCACATTGTAGTTAAGAGCTTTTGTGATGCTATTTATTGCCAAAATGTGTAGTTGACTCTTAAGTTTGGAACAGCATCTAAAACCATGCTTAGCTGCAGATCTTAGGGGATGCCCCAGAAAATCAGAAACGTGGCCAGAGCAATAACTAAGTGATTTCTCTGGAAGCAACCAAGCTAATCTCTAACTGCCTCAAATCATCTAGGAGGGTCTAGGAGGAGCTTTTTACGACACGGAAAGATAGAGTGTCCTGCAGGCTAACATGTAACAAACATCTGTAATGGGGCTTAACTGGTGGCTTTCTTGTGCTAAACATGCCTTCTTTTCCAGCCGTTATGCCTTCCAGCCATGCAGGGTAAATAAAGCACTTTACACAGTGACCTATTTCATGACTACTTGAGAAATTTCTTCAAGCTGTTTAGGTTGAGATCTTCTGGGTTTATGACTGTGGGAAGATAGCACATTAATCTGTTTTCTGTTGCTTTCCTAATGTTTTCTAGTTATACGTTAAGCTCTAAATTACTTTTTTGACCGTCTGAGTCTGAGAAATGTAATAAGATTTGTCATGACCCCAATTCAGAAAATATTTCTCAGGAGTCTCATGCAATCCGCAGGTTCAAATGCAGACCGTACAACTCAAGCTGGAGCACATCCGAAGTGTATTTGAGAACCAACAAGCTGGTTTCAGGAACCTGACAGATAAGCACGTGAAGCCAGTCCAGTTTGTAGTGCCTGCTTCCGACAATTTGATCAGATCTAGAACATCACTGTTTTCACCTAAACATGGTAAAGTATCTTACATTCACTTTTTAAAAGTCTTCTTTTTCTGCTGTTGATCATTCCTCTTGATGTAAATACCTAATGCATTCTTCAGTCTTTAGCATCTTTAAGCATCTTTGGTCCCATTTAAACTGTTAAACGAGGCATGAGTCATGGTCCAGATTATCATACAATAGTAAAACATAGTAGTAATATAGTGTAGTAGAGAATGAAGAAAATCTGGACTGAAGACTGTGAACCATGCAATGAGTGTGAACATTTTACAAGCATCAAACCCACCCCTTTCTTCAGAAGGTGGAGAAAAGTGTATGAATTTGGTACACATGGGCACATGCATGCATATGCACACACATATTTATAACTTACGTGGATAAATTATTATTTGGTTCTTATTCGCTTCTAGTAAGTGAGTGGCTTAGATAATAGAATGGATTGCCTTTTCTAAGTAAGTGTGGGTCAACAGAATAATTTTGCTAGTAATTAACTGTTAGAGTCCACTTATTTTGTTTTAATCTCTGTAGACCTGCCTTAACCATGTGATATCCATTTCCATTCTACATTCTGTAGGATAAAATAACTCTCCTGCATGTGGTGGTGAACTAATCTGGAAGTAAGATGATTCTATTGCCCAAAGTTGCCCTTGAGCTGTGTCTGGGGCCAGGGCCTCTTAGGGAAGATTAATTTGGCCTCTGGGGCACTAAGTTAGTTGAGTGAGTGGACCTGGGACGCATTTGGTCTATCTGATCTGAGAGGATCAGAGACTTCATTAATGTGTGGGAAGTGCTTTGAAATTCAGAGAAAGCTTGAACCAAGCATAAGGAGCATAAAAACCTCAGTCAGGCCCAGCCTGGGTCACGAAAACGAGGTGACGAAAGCATGTCACTAAGCTGGGACACTAAACATTAGGTAGTTAACAGTTATTTAAATAAAAATAGACTCACAAGTAAAACTATGAACAGTGCCCTAAGTGGAGAATATTGACCAAGAAGATACTGGGCAAAAGAATAAAACAAACCCCCCCAAACCAATAAGGGAATACAAACCAACAGCTCTGAGAATAAAAATAGGATAGGTTTCTATTCCTTAGCAGCAGACAGACCTCAGTTAGATGTTTGGCTCTGTTTATTGGCTGTGTGAGCTGGGACGGTTCACTTAGCCTCTTTTAGCCTAGTTTCCTTGTTTGTCAAATAAGAATAACTATTCCTACTGACTTGAAAGTGTTGCTGTGAAGACCAAAAGAAAAAAAACTTATTAAGTATAAGAAGTATTGCATAAACTAGACCACCCATCTGACAAAGGTTTCTTGGTCTGTAGTCCTCTAAAAAGCTCAGCTCCTCTGAAGGCATTAATCACGAGAAGTACATTTTGTTTTATTTTTTTCCTTTCTGATATTCTTATTTAATGGCATTACACTTTTTTTCTGCAGTGGGAGTTGGATACTCTTTCTTTCAAGCATGTAAACTTTTTTCCAGAGGTACCCATCTTTATTACTTTTCTTCGGTACATTTTCTGAGTTCGTGTACATGCGAAAAACCAGTTTGACATCCAAAAAGCAGCAGCAATTCATTCTTGAATTTTGCCTATAATTAACTTTCTCCCTTTTTTCATAACAATCATCCATATTCTCTCATCGTTAAACTTACCTTGGAAAATGACAAGCTAGTGAAAAGTAGCTTATGCTTCTAAACTCAATCTCATCAAATGATCACTCATAAAAAGAAACCAAGAAAAACAATTCGCAATGTTAAAAATGAAGCTTTCTTTCATTTTAGGGACTCTTGTGTCATCCACACACAACTACTTGTTGGGAGTAGCTTGAATTTTCTTCAATTTAAGATGGCCTAATGTATTTATGTGGAAGAAGGCAGCTGACTGAATAAATGATGTGGATGGATAAATGATTTTTCATCATTTATATAACTTAAAAGCATCATTTTTAAATTAAATCAAAGCATCATTTATGCTGCATTGTTTATGTTACCCTATTGCTCTGTGAGTAATGGGGATTATAACAATCAGCTCTAAATAGTTCTTTAAGACTTCTAATTGCTAAGCCAAATATATAAGATTTGGTCAAATCAAATTGTGTTAATCTTCATTACAATAAGTCAAACTTGTTTTGTTTGTTTTTGTTTGTTTATTTTTATTAATTTACATCAAACAGAATCCTGTACCTACCACAGTGCCTGGCAACTAGCAGGAAACAGTAAATATTTGTTGAATTATATTTTAAAAAGATTTTATTTTGTTTTTGAGAGGTGGGGTGCGACCAGAGGGAGGAGCAGAGGGAGGGGCCGAGGGAAAGAATCTCAAACAGACACCACGCTGAGCACAGAACCCTAACCTCCCTCGGGGCTCCATCTCACCATCCTGAGATCAGCACCTGAGCCAACATCAAGAGTTGGCCACTTAACACCCGAAGTAATATTTACTACAGAGGGAAGTTAGTGAAGAACATTGTGGGGGGTAAAGTGTAGTTTGAACTCCCAAAACTAGCTCTAGTCTGCATCTTTCTCATAAGCTTCAGACCTGCGTTTACCATCTGCGGCCTTGAATTTCTTACCGCAGCGCAGACTGCACACGTACCCCCACCTGATAGCCTCTCCTGCAAACTCCTCCTGGGTTCCTTATCCCAGTGAATAGTACTGTCATGCCCCCGCTCGTCTCCGCCTGGGACACTGGCTTCCCCTTTGCACAAATGCCCCCCCCCTTAATCAGTCACAGAATCCACCTCTTTCCATCCTCACCGCTGCTGCTCGCTGCCACTACCTTCATCCAGGCTAATGTCACCTGTTGCCTTGACAACTGCAGCTGTCTCCCCGGTTCCCTACTTTTCTGTTTCAAATGCCTCATCTTGCCTGTTGGACTTTACCATACCGATCTCTCTCTGGGACACTATTCCCTTCCCTCTCCCTCTCCCCTCTGCTGGCTTCTTTTCCTCCATCACATTTCTTGTCCCTAGTCCACCTGCTTCAGGTAAGCTCGCCCACCTTGGCCCCTCCTGGGCGCCCCTTTTGGTTGAGTGATCATGCTGTGTGGTAACAAGCCATCTCTTTTGGTAGACTGTAAACTCCACTAGGACAGGGACTGTGTGCAGTTCATGTTTTTGTCCCAGCACCAAACACAGAGCTTCGCATATAGTACAGGTGCTCCATAATTGTAGATATCTCTATGTCATTCAAAGAATGAATTTCTCTACCTTGCTTTTCAGAAAAAGCTGCGTTCCTCATGAGTTGTGCATATGTTCCTTTTTCAGCTCTTAATAGAGTTGCAAATAATTAATGAGTAAAGCTAATTAGTAAGGCTCCCTCAGTTACCTTTATAAATAAGTTTGGAGCTCTGTGTATCAGGTGTCTTTAAAGTGGTGAACATCAGTTTTTAGTGAGAAATTGATTTTATGTGGCAAATGCCACTAAGTCTAACTTATATATTTACACATATGATTTATAACATAAAACTTGGATATAAAATATTTTAAAAAATTTTAAAATTTGAGTGTAGTTGACACCAAGGTTACTTTAGTTTCAGATGTACAACGTAGTGATTCAATATCTCTATACATTATGCTATATTCGGTACTTAAAATACATACATATATATGTATGTATGTATGTATGTATTTTAAGTAGGCTCCACACCCAGCATGGGGCTTGAACTCATGACTCTTAGATCAAGAGTTGCATATGCTACTAACTGGGCCAGTGTGAGCCCCTGTGAAATATATTTTTATTTTCACTCTTTTAAAAAAGTTTTTTAAAGTTTATTTATTTAAGTAATCTCTACACCCAACGTGGGGCCTGACAAGATCAAGAGTTGCATGCTCTTCTGATGAGCGAGCCAAGGGCCCCTAAAATATACATATTAAAAGATTTTATTGATTGATTTGACAGAGAGAGAGAGAGAGTGTGCACAAGCAGGGGAGAGGGCAGAGGGAGAGGGAGAAACAGCCTTCCCACCGAGCAGGGAACCTGACACCAGGCTTGATCCCAGAACCCCAGGATTATGATCTGAGCTGAAGGCAGATGCTTAACTGACTGAACCATCTGGGCAACCCTAAAATATATTTTTAAATAATTAAAGTGAAGTATAAAATTTAGAGCACATAACAGCATAGCCTTTCCCTGACTGTGCCTTGCAGCAGTTCCTACCAAGGAGGAAAGGGCAAAAAGTGTATTTCTTGCATAGAGAGATGAGACCCGTGCAGCCTGTGTGAGTGGCAGCCTTTTTAGCAACTCTGAAAATAAGGAATGTGAATGACCTAGTCTTACACTGGACCATGCCCTGGGGTTTGTAGGGACATTCAACTCCTTCCTTAATAATATAGGGGCTCACCCATTGTAAACAGAACAGAAAAGATTAAACAAAGAAAAGGAGGGGTGTCTGGCTGGGTCAGTCAGAAGAGCCTACAATTCTTGATATCAGGTCGTAAGCTTGAGCCCCCCCATTGGATGTAGAGATTACTAAAAACAAACAAACTTACAAAAAAGACAGGTAACTTCACTTTCAACATGTTAAAAAAAAGAAAAGGAGAGATTAAACAGGAAGAACAGAAAGATTAAAGCTTGGAATTCTGATGAAGTTGTTTTGTTTTTAGCATTTTAATATGCCTCGGAATTGTTTTATATAGTTGTTAGAAGCGCATATTCTGACAGTAGACTACGCAGATTTGAACACTGCCTCTGCTTCTTGGACAAGATACTAACCTCACTTACTTATCTATAAAATGGGAATGGAAATAGTACTTATGTGTTAATGTTGATTTGAGGATGAAAAACCAAAATGGATGTGTAGGGCTTAGAGCTGTCTGGCATGTAGTAGGTGCCAAATAAATGTTAGATGCTCTAATTATTAGTTACATTCAGATTTTTTAGAACTCTTTTTGATATAGTTAGTCTGTGAGCTACAATCTAATTAAATGCTTATATGTCAAAATGAATACTAAATCTACAAATAATTATGAATACTAACACTTAACCTTCGTGCTTGCTTGGCAATCAGGTGAATGTTTGATGAGTCAGAGAATGGGTGAATACATGGCAAAATGGTGCTCAATAAGAAGTTGAAATCATATAGATGAAACTAACCACTCAACTGTTTTGTATGGTGTGATTTAAAAATACTAATATAAATATGTTAGAATATTCATAGCTCTCTATTTAATAAACATGCATGCATTTTAATTAAAAGTGTTGATTTTAATTCTGGTTTGAAATTCCTCTTTCATATTTTTCTACTAGGAAAGAAGACTTGGAGACAAAATCAGAGCAACTTAAAAGTAAATACCATTAATTAATTCAAAATTGAGTTTATTGCTGTAGTTGCAGAATTGGTATGGAGGCCTCAACCATATTTTTAATCCACTAAACCAACATTGTGTGTTTGAAAGCCTATTTAATCTAAAAGAAAAAGCTGCTGCTGCACAGGGTCTAATTGCAGTGCTGGCATATCCCCAGGTGCATGAGCAGTTTCTTAAGTCTTGGCTCAAGTTCAGAATTAATTTCTCTAAAACATCTATACGTCCCAGCTTCTCTTTCCTCCACCCCACCTCAATAAACTTAAATAAGTATTGCACCTTTCTACAAAAGATTTCTTTCATAATTGATTACATTCCTGCAAGTATGAAACATGGACGAAGGACAGGTTCTAATGGTCCGTACTCTGGGCTCAAAAAAGACATCTATTAGTTTCTTGATAGATACCAGTCTCCTTCTCAGTTTTCCATGATATTCTGATATCTGCAGAGTAGCCTCATCACAGCTGTAGGGCCCTACATTTTCCTTGTGTCTTCTTGATGGTAACTAAGGACAAGAAGGTAGATATCCAAGAGGTAGTATAGCAGTGATAGAGATTGTTGAGCAACTGTAGAGACTACCTGGCTTTTAATCCCAACTCCGTCAGTTACTGGGCATATAATCTTGGGTAAGTTCTCTGGAACTCCATTTCCTTATCTACAAAATGAGGATAATAACAGAACACCCTCATCATAGAGTTAGTATAAAAATAAGATTATATTTGGGAAGCATTTTCAAATAAAGCGGGGCATATGGTGGCATTCTAAGTGTTGTATGTCATGATTGGCAGGCCAGTGAGTGACCTATACTGATATATATCATGCCTGGTTATCATGTTGTCCAGCTACAACTTCTGTTTTCAAGAAGGAAATAGGCTGAGTACCAAATTCCATAGTCTTTTTTTAAAAGAGTTTATTATTTATTCATGAGAGACACAGAGAGAGAGGCAGAGATACAGGCAGAGGGAGAAGCAGGCTCCTCACAGGGAGCCGGATGCAGGACTCAATCTGGGACCCACAGGACCATGCCCTGAGCCAAAGGCAAGCACCCAACCACTGAGCCACCCAAGTGTCCTATCCCTAGTCTTAACAGGTCTTTCGGTTCCAGTTTCCACTCATGACACCTTAACATTCCTCTACGTGGATTTATTCCATTTACATATCCCAGGGGAAAAATAGGCTGTGGGTCTGTACATTTTCTTGGGGAGATTTCTAGCTGGTGAACCCAGTTCCAAAATGCACACATTCTTCCACTTCAAGTCAATTTGCACAATCCTTAGGCATTTAAACATAAATATTTATGTTTCGAAACTTTCCAAACTTGTATTTCAGAAACTTGCTAGGAGTAAATGATGCATACTTATCTGATGAGTGAAAAACTATGCAGCATTATCAACCTGTGTTATAGTATTAAAATGATAACTGTTGGTACATTCAGATAGAGCAAATCAAAACATATTCTTAAGGAGGGAGCATAATGGTGGCCACCATGAGCTTGACTGTGTTTCATCACTTATTAGGTATGTGACCTTGGCCCAGTTGCTAAACTTCTCTGAGCCTCTGATTTCCCATATATAAAGTGAGGATAAGTATGCCATAGCTTGCTAAATTGCTGGGAAGGTTGGATACTATGATCCGTGTTAAGTACCTATAATTGTGCCTGCATAATATATAGGAAGTAGTCAATTAATGTTTGTGCCTTTCCACATGATGTGTTTGTGATGTTTTGTGGAAATGCTTTTTAGCTGACAGATCCTGTACTTCATTTTGGGCTCTACATAGTAATGCTACATTTACTTGGAGTTCAGGCATTTTGTAGTCTCCAAAGTCCAATACAGCCAGGATCCCTGGAAGATACTTCTAAGGCTTCTGAAGAACAAATAACCATCACGGATCTCATGTAGCTGACTCAGTAGGCCAGTCCAATTCCTGTAGAGTCTTCAAAATAAAAAAAAATAATAAAAAAAATAAGATGGTGGGTTAGGATCTAGGAAGTCACTTGTAGCAAAAGCCAACATGTGGCAGAGAGCAGAGATGACATCAACAGGTTACAGCCATTTTAAGAAAGAATAGACAGTTACCTACAAGTTATTAGATTTTATCACATCAAAAAAAAAGATTTTATCACATCATTCATGTTCCTGATGATACCACTGAATCATTAGAAAGAGGGTCAGTGATGTTGTGTAGCCTTGGTTAGAGAACTCAAGGAATCATGTAATATTTCCTAGAAAATTTCCATTAAAAATCATTAAGGTTAAAAAGCTGTTTTTTTTTCTTCAATGAATAAGCTTTAGTTATCTAGAAATTAAACTTTTTATAAATTAACCTCACTCCCCCCAAATGCCAAATAAATGAGAAATTACTTAATATGTAAAATAAATTCTTTTTTTTTCTTAGAGTGTGCTCTAAAGCAGGGGTGGTGGGGTGGTGGTGGGGTGTGGTGGGAGAGGCAGAAGGAGAGGGAGAGAGAGAATCTTAAGCAGACTCCAGCCTAGTGTGGAGCACGACTTGGGGCTCCATCTCATGACCCTGAGATCATGATCTGAACCAAGATCAAGAGTCAGATGCTTAACTGACTGAGTCACCCAAGCGTAAAATAAATTTGAATTAGTACCTTAAGTCTGTCCTCTTTGGCAACTCAAATAATTTTTTATGAGTACATATCAAAGGTATTTCTAAAAAAATAATCCTAGGGTTATTTTTCAAGTTATCTACACAGGACCTAGAGAAAACTTAATTTGACCTAGATTTCCTTCAAGAAGAACTATACCTACATAGATGCTAATTTAACTTTTATTTTCATCATTTCAGATTGAAGTGGTGCATGATTGTCGGGAGAAGAGAAGTTCTGGTCAATCCTCCAGTTTGGACAATGACAATAGCTTGGATGTTTTACAGAAGTATTTTTCTTTATTGACATACACTCATATACACGTCTACCAGTAGGAATCTCTGATTCAGTGTTAAAGGCGAATGTGCTTGTATTTTGAAATCACAAAATGGGGTTCTGTTAGGTGGGATGAAAAGAACACTAGATGAGGTGTTAGAAGTCCTGGAATTAGGCCTGGCTAACCTATGCTTTGTTTGTGTGACTTGAAAATTAACTAGAGTTTTCCAGAATCTTCATTTCCTCTTTTGTAAAAGTGCATGAGACAGTGTTTCAAAAACTACAAGGGTTGATATCCAATGTTATTTTATAAATGTTAACAGTAATCATTGTTTTGTTTACTTTTATAAAATTATGTTTCTATTCTAGACATAAGAATCTTCATCTTTTTTTTTTTTAAAGATTTTATTTGGGGCGCCTGGGTGGCTCAGTCAGTTAAGTGACTGACTCACGATTTTGGCTCAGGTCATGATCTCAAGGTTGTGAGATCTACCCTCGCATCCGGCTCTGTGCTCAGCATGGAATCTGTTTGAGATTCTACTTGAGATTCCCTCTGCCCCTTCCCCTGCTTGCTTGCTTGCTTTCTCCCTCTCTCTCTGTCAAATAAAGAAGTAAGTAAGTAAATAAATAAATTTTTAAAAAGAACTCTTACAACTCAATGGTAAGAACAAAAAAACCCCCCACAAATTAAAAAAAAATTATTTGAGATATAGAGAGAGAATGAGCGAGGGGAGGGGTAGAGGAAGTGGGAGAAACAAACTCCCTGTTGAGCACGAAACCTGAGGCAGGGCTTGATCCCAGGACCCTGAGATCATGACCTGAGCTGAAACCAAGAATTGGATACTTCACCAACTGAGCCCCTTAGACGTCCCAAGAATATTCACCTTTAAAATTTTATATCCTAGAGTTGTATGGAGATAGATATTCAAATAATGTTAATGCCTAAAAATGTAAAAATAAAAGGAAGATAAAGGTAGACGTTAAATTAAATGAGTTACCCATATTGGAGAGTGAGGAGATGAATTTTAAATACGATGTCAATTAGAAATCACGTTGGAAGGAAATGTATTTTATTTTAAAGAGACCATAAAGTAATTACTACAGGAGTATAGGTATGAGCTATATTTAGGGAAACCAGTATAATAAATCCATTTCATGTCTTGGAAAATTTCAGAACATTACTGGAAAAAGGGAAAATTGGGCCTAAGATGTTAATGTCATTATTTTTTTGAGAGAGAGAGAGCTAGAGAAACTGTGCTCTCCCCCACTGACCTACAAAAAAAATTTACCAAACTTTTAAGAATACACTTTTGAGTTTTCAGTAAATTGATTCTTTTTTTAAAAAAATATTTTTAAAAAATTTCTTTGAGAGTGCAAGCACGAGCTGGGGGCTGGAGCAGGGGGCAGAGGAGGAGGGAGAAGCAGACTCCCCACTGAACAGGACAGCCCGATGTGGGGCTCGATCCCAGGACCCCAGGAACATGACCTGAGCCAAAGGCAGATGCTTAACACACTGAGCCACCCAGGCATCCAGTAAATTGATTCTTAAGCTTAGTCAGATAGAAATAAAGTGGGTTGCTTTTTTATTTAAAAATAAGTCCTGAGCCCTTTTCCTTTCTTCTAAATGTATTTTAAAGAGTCTTGTGGGTGGTACTTATTCTAGAAACCATATAATTAATTTTGTATTTTGATGATAAAACCAAAACCATTGGTAGTTCCTACGCATTAACAATTTTTGCCTTAGACTATTTATAATGAGAAT
Organism: Canis lupus dingo; assembly: GCF_003254725.2. Lineage (NCBI taxonomy): Eukaryota > Metazoa > Chordata > Mammalia > Carnivora > Canidae > Canis > Canis lupus. The sequence continues at coordinate 110,081,780 of NC_064281.1, read as the reverse complement.
GATTTGAAAGGTCACAATACAATTCTAAAGCAAAAAATAACTGATTTAAATATTGCCTTTTCACTTTAGCCATGTCCTGAATGAGCTGATACAGACAGAGAGGGTGTATGTTCGTGAGCTGTTTACTGTTTTGTTGGTAAGTGACTCAAAATATATTTTCCCATCTTGGCCCAAATGTTCTCCTGTTACATTCATTAGGAGGTCTTGAGTCTTCTCTTTCTGCCTTTTTCCCTGATTGTCACAAGCCAGCAGCGATATTTCTCCCATTGTTTGAGGCTGCATGCGTGTGAAATGTGCAAATTCAGGTTCTCCTGGAGTAGTGAGAATTGTGGAACTCAGATTTTATTATAGACGAGATAAGCTATCTTCTTAGAGATCCAGATCCAGCAGATTGTTATAATTATTCCCAGGGTGCTATTTAGAGATTGTGATGTAAAGAACTAAAAGTAGGAGAAAAACATTCATTTGATACAAAGGTCATAATATTAATTTGGTCTGAAAAACCTAAACACTTATTGCCAGTTTAAGGAGAGGTTAATGACCTGTAATATAATTTTTCATGCTTGGTTTCTATTTTGTTTCCCTACATTATAAGCTATCCCTAAGGCCAGAGAATCACTTTTATTCTATCTGTTGAGTGGGAAACCATGATTCCCTTGTCTTGCTTTCTAAAAATAAAAACATAAAATATAAAAAAATGGATAACTTTGGGTACTGGAAGATTTGATTGTTAAAGTTACCAACAGCTTTACCCACTCATCCCCTATACATTCTGCTGTATCTGTAGTTTGGTGGCCCAAACAAATGATAATGTGAATATTTTTTTTAATGAATAAATGTATTTCTTTTGGGTAGGGCTATAGAGCCGAGATGGATAATCCTGAGATGTTTGATCTTATGCCACCTCTTCTGAGAAATAAAAAAGATATTCTCTTTGGAAATATGGCAGAAATATATGAATTCCATAACAAGTATGTAATTACTGAATTGAATTTTCTTTTTCATCATATTATTTAAATGGTTATTGACCAATGGCTTATATTTCACATAAAATTATTTTTTTCTTTGAAATTTTCACAGCATTTTCTTGAACAGTCTGGAAGATTGCGTTGACGCTCCAGAAAGAGTGGGACCTTGTTTCCTGGAAAGGGTTTGTTAATTATTATTTTAAAATATATAAATATGGGCCACTAAAATAGCAGCTTATTTTATAGGACCAGATTTCAAGACAAAGTAGGTATTTTTTTTTTTTAGGTATTGTTTTTTATGTCTTTATGTTTTTGGAAGAGACACATCACTCCAGCAAGTCTTTAATGTTAAACCAAGTTTTGTTATAGAAGTTGTTGCAGTGGAGTATCTAGAGCATGCAAATGGCCATTGTCTTCTGTGGTATCAAATGCTTCAATGGCTCAGCTTGTGACCACTGACCTTTGGATGATCCCAGGAGTCCAGGGACCATTCTGGCTAGGAAGATGTGAGACTCGGAATCATCTTCACACAACCATTCTTGGTTTGGTTAATTTTTAGCCTCCAAGATGCCATGGAATTCCCCTTTAATGCATGTAAAGTCAGAATCAAATGTGGTCTGACTTTCAGACACCAGAGTATCTGTCACAGGAACTTTGTGAAACAGAGGGCTGTCTGTTCTTTTTATTCTACGAGATCATTCAGGGAGGCTCGTTTCTCCATGTCTCAAGAGAAGGCTTAGAACAATTGACTTCCCAGGCTTTATAATCATACTCTCCTCCATTAGAATTTTTTCTTAGAATATTCTTTGCTTATCTACTTCCTCTTCCTGAAAAATCAGTTCCATGTTGATTTGAGAATCAATTTGATAATGGTGATCATTGAAAGCTTCCGAATAGATGTCTTATCCCACAGAGCGTTAATGGACTCAGAATATAAGGTTAAGAAAAAATTGTTTGTCATTACCTTTCCCAGTATATTCTGATTTTAAACACATTTGAATGATAGCCAGATTCTTCCCTGACTTCCGTAAGCAACATCAGTCTCTTTCCTTTGGACTCTTGTAGTACTTCATGTCTTTGCTACTCATTGGGGATTTTACATTTGCTATACATTTACACATATTTATGAATTCTGTCTCCAACTAGATGTAAAACTCTTTGAGGCAAGGTCCATATCCTATATATCTTTGTATCTCTTATAAGGTGAGCAGAGTTTATTGGCAACCAGTATTGGTTTAATAAATGCCTGTCAATATGTTCATTCATTCAGTACCCATCTACTGAACCCTTACTATACATCAAGCACTGTGCTAGGCAATGTGGATAGCAAGACCAAGACCATAGAAAAAGAGGGAAAAATCATTGTATAGAGTGTGAGTTGTACTATATCAAGGAGATACAAAGAATCCTGTAGGAGCTGAGAAGAGGGGCATCTTATGTAGATAGGAGGTATAAATGATGGCTTTCTAGAAGAGATGACTCATGAGAAGCATGTTAAAGAGTCAAAGAGAGATGATTCCAAGCAGAGAGAATAACATGGGCAGATGCCTAGCAGGGTTATGATATGATGATGATATCCCAGTGATGAACCAAGGACCTTGGAAGTTAGCTCCAAGTTCATTCACTAGGGAAATGAGAGAATAATAACATGGAAAGAGCATGTTTCTTTGTACCCTATTAGCTCATACTTATGAGAAAAATTCATCTGTTTTTATGATTCAGTCAGAGAAGGCTTTTCTCTCTCTTTAAGACTGAGTAAGTAAAAGTTATGAAATTACTGGGATAATTTATGCCCCTCTACTCAGTCTGGTGGGCATGCTTTTCTTGGAGTACAAAGGGGGATCCTGCCCAGCTGCCAGTGCCTTTAGGCCACATTCCCTATAATGCTTGGCTGCACTCATTCTTGCTCAGCCTGCCTTTCTTTCTTTCTTTCTTTCTTTCTTTCTTTCTTTCTTTCTTTCTTTTTTTTTGCTCAGCCTTTCTTGGTAAGAAAAGTATATGTTCACAAATTGGTAATACATTTGAATTTGCTTTTTATCACAGAAAGATAATTTTCAGATGTATGCAAAATACTGTCAGAATAAACCCAGATCAGAGGCAATTTGGAAGAAGTATTCAGAATGCGCCTTTTTCCAGGTATAGTATATTCAGGTATTGTATATAGTCCTTCTAGAATATACTGGGATATTTCTTAAAAATTCATTTTCTATTCTAAGTTATATATAATACATATCAGAGAACAATTTGACCCTGCCACAAAACACACATGTGCGCACACATATGCACATGTACAAAAATATATATGCTGCTTCACAGATGCTAGTGACTTCCTTTGCTGTTTACCTCCGTGTTTCCAAATAACATATTTATATTGCTGCTTTAGCCCTCTTCACTGCCCCGTCTCACCACTGGATACATACATATACTCCTTTTCCTCCAAAACATTCAGTATGTTTATAAGTTTAGTTGTATAGATATACAGGTTAAATTATTAAGACTATGTAATTCCTCTGCTCAGATGAATCCTGTGATATAAGATGGTTGCATTTCCATACTTTTTGTTTTTCTTGTAATTATCATTTTTACTCACTTAATTTTTAATTTTTTAAAATTTTGTTTATTTTTAATGACTTTTGAGAGACAGCATGTGCATGAGTGGGGGGAGGGGCAGGGGGAGAGAAGCAGACTCTGCACTGAGCATGGACCGCTGGATCTCACAACCTTATGATCATGACCTGAGCTGAAATCAAGAGTTGAGTACTTAACCACCTAAGCCACCCAGGCGCCCTTCACTTAATTTTTTAGGTACTTTCCCCTAATGTACTCTAAACTCTCCTAGTAATGAGAGTTACATAAATCTCTTCTTAGTGTATTAAACATACTCCCTTTTCTCTGAATTTTATTTTGAATTAGCAATAATCGCGCCTCGGATAAACCTCATTGGCTACGATACTGCCACTGCGCAAAGCTGAATTTTATTTTGAATTAATCTCTCTTGGATTTTTCTGATCTGTTCATTGAGACTCACTAGACCTGTTGCACAGGTCCCACAACCTGGGATCTTGATGAATATAACTTTTGGGATAGGCTCTCCTGTTTCCTTGGTGTCATATTTTTTTTCCTTATTTCACTTACTTATTTTATGGAACATATTCTCCAGTAGGTCTGCTGAGAAAGTGTGCCTGATAGGTAAAAGTTTTGAGAGCTTCCATGTGTACAAAAGTCTACCCTAACACTTGATTGCTAGCTTGGCTGGGTATAGAATTCTATATAAGAAACCATTTTCCTAGAATTTGTCTTCTGGCTTCCAGTGTTGCTGTTAAGAAATCTGATGCCAGGGATCCCTGGGTGGTGCAGCGGTTTGGCGCCTGCCTTTGGCCCAGGGCGCGATCCTGGAGACCCGGGATCGAATCCCACGTCGGGCTCCCGGTGCATGGAGCCTGCTTCTCCCTCTGCCTGTGTCTCTGCCTCTCTCTCTCTCTCTGTGACTATCATAAATAAATAAAAATTAAAAAAAAAAGAAATCTGATGCCATTTTGATTTTTAATCCTTTGTGTAACCCATTTTTGTCCTCTCTCTGAAAGCTTATGGGAACATTTTTATCCTTAGGGTTCTGAAATTTCAGCGCTGTGCCATGACGTTGGCACTATTTTCATCTATTATGTTAGCCTTATGGTGATCCCTTTGAATTTGGAAACTCTTGTCCAAACTTAGTTGGATTTTTTTCTTTGGTTTTCTCCAGTATTTTTTCTATTCTCTCTTTCTGGAATTCCTATTGTAGAGATGTTTGATGTCCTTGACCAGTCCTCTAATTCTCTTATCTTTCCTATTTTCTGGCTTTTTGTCCTGTTCTGTTTTCTGGAATTCATCTTTCAGTCCTTTTAATGAGGGTTTTGTTTCCACCATTAAGTTTTTCAATTTGAAGAGCCTGTACCCTTTTTTGTTCTCTCCATGTTCCTTTCAGTAGATCCCTGTTTTTGTTTCATGAATTCAGTATCTTCACTTATTTATATGAGAGTAATAATAATAGATTTTCCTTTTAAGTATAATTTTTTCCTTCTTGCATGATTTCTGTTGTCTTTAGATTGGTTTTGTGTTTTCTTTTTCTTTGTTTTGTTCCTGTCACTCATGTTAGATACTTTCCTCAAATGTCTAGTGATATTTGTTTGTCCACTTATCTTAAGAGAAAGCACTAGAATAAAAAGTTCATTGGAAGTATCTTGTGCACTTGTGGATTAATTGACCATGGTTCTCACTGTTGAGTGATTATGTCAAGGTGTTTCCTTGGTGGAATCCCCACATCTATATCTTTAGATATTCTTTCTCAGGCTGGTCAGATTCCCCAGTCTGCTACCTGGTGAATAAGGATCTGGTTGTCAATGTTCTGGTAGCCAAGTTGGGGGAAAAGGGTGAGAGTCTTTAATTTGATACATAAATATTCAAGTAATCTCTTTGCTTTCAGTATGGTACTCTGTCTTCAACTGGATCTGGTATTCCCTAGTTCAAAGGCCTTATGTTTTACTCTTTTTAGATACACATCTGTTCTGCTATCCAGAGGGAGAGGCAGCCACATAGTTGTGCATAGTAGTGTGGATTTTTGAGAGCCTTCTCTACTTTTTTTTTAATATGCCATTGTAAACATTTTATAAAGATTTATTTATTTAGTATGTGAGTGGGGCGTGGGAGGCACAGAGGGGGAGGCAATCTCTAGCAGACTCCATACTGAGCATGGAGCTTGTTATGGGGCTTGATCCCACAATCCTGAGATCATGACCTGAGTCAAAATCAAGAGTTGCATGCTTCACCAACTGAGCCACCAGGTGCCTTCTTTCTCTCCCTTCTTTTTTCTCTCTCTTTAAAAAAAAAAACTCTTAGCCCATTTAATTTTTTGTAACAGCTTTATTGAGATGTAGTTAAAATACCATATAATTCGCCCTTTTCAAATGTGCAGTTAAGTGGTTTTACTGTGTCCACAATGTTGTGCAACCATTACTGCAGCCAATTTAAGAACGATTTCATACTCCAAAAAAACCCCATGCATACCTTTTAGTAATCATCTACCATATGCCCCCAACCCCTTCAGCCTTCTGCAATTAGTAAGCTTTTTATCTTTCTGGATTTGCCTGTTCTGAACTTTCATATAAATAGATGCATAAAATATGTGATCTTTTGTGTTTTGTGGATTTCACTTAGCATCATGTTTTCGCAGTTCATCCATGTTGTAGCATGGATCAATTCTTCATTCCATTGTATGGGTGTTTGATGTTCTATTTGCCCATTCATCAATGGATGGTAATTTGATTCTTTTCCACCTCTTGTATACAAGTTTTTCTCGGACATATGTTTTCATTTCTCTTGGCCACATACCTGGGTGTGAGATTGCTGGGTCATTTGGTAACTCTCTGTAACTTTCTGAAGAACTGTGAGATTGTTTTCCAAAGTTGCTGCACCATTTTACATTCCTGCTGGCAGTGAATGAGGGTGTCTTGATTGCTCTACACTCTCACCAACACTTGTTAGTATCTACTTACTTCTTCCCCGCACTGCCCCTGTTATCTACTTCTTTTTTTAAAGATTTATTTATTTATCTGAGAGAGAGAGAGAGAGAGAGAGAGAGCATGAGTGGGAGATAGGGGCAGAGTGGGAGGGAGAAGCAGGCTCCTCATGGAGCAGGGAGCCCCAAATGAGGCTCTATCCCAGGACCCCCGAATCATGACCTGAGCTGAAGGCAGATGCTTAACTGACCGAGCTACCCGGGCGCCCCCCACCCCCATCCCAGTATCTACCTCTTGGACAGACTTTAAACAACCGTATTTTTTCAAACCCACCTTCATCTCCCACTTTCAGAGGTACTTGACGTCTGTCGTTCTGGAGTCTTTGTGGAGAGGAGGGGGACACGATTCTATAAAATAAACTGAATTGTTCCTTGGCTTTTCCCTCTGCCATCTTGAGACTGACTTTTCTCTGGTGTGCGCAGTTGTTTATCCCTTGTCAGTTTGGTTTTCACTTTTCATATTTGGTTGATGGTTTTTCCTCTCCCATCTTGGTAACTTTCAGTTTTGTCTTGCAAAAATAACTTTTAAATCTCATTTATAGTTGGGTTTCATGAATAAGGAGAGCTAAATGCATGTATCACTCCAAAATCGTTAACCACACGTTGCTTTTTGAATTTTCTTTAAAGATTTGATTTTTAAAAGGAATCTTTACCCCCAGTGTGGGGCTCAAACTCACATCCCTGAGATCAAGAGTCATATTCTCCACTGACTGAGCCATCCTGGTGCCCCCTCTGTTTGAATCAGATTGGATAGCAGTTTTTACTCCCCTAGGCAGAGGCAGGTCCTGGATCTTACACATGTACATCCTCTCCTACTCTCTTTGTGTTCTGTATTTCTTACACGCACATTTCATCCTAATCGTCCCCATCTTGCTGTTGCTATGAACCCTAGAACGTTCCCAGGACCCAAAGTCATGACCCTTCTATTTATCGTGGCAGTGAGCCCATAATCAGATGAAATATAGCATCGGTTGATGAGGTCTATATTTTTCTTGTGATATTAAAAAAAAACTCCTTCTCATGCCCAGTTTGATTTATATTCAGTACAACCTGTTTCTTTTCTGGGCCTCGGCCTGCAGAGCTGAACCTTTTGTTCATTTTCTTAGATTTGCAGTCATGTTTTGTTACTCATGTTCATCTCTGGCCATTCATTGTTTTCTTGTCTTTTAACCCTTCCACATCAGTGTACATTTTTATGTAAAAACTTAACATATTTGAAATTTTTGCCCTTTCTACCACTCCAATCCCTTGAAATAACGTTTACAATATTTTTTTTTTTTATATTCACGGCCGCTTACAATTTCCACGCCGTATGGAAGTAGCGGTTTTCCTGGTTGATTTTCCTTGATTTGTAAGAAACCTGCATGCATTGGGTCTAATCAGTGAACACTTGCCATTTTCACAGGTACATGTCTTAATTTAAATTTATTGATAATTGTATTTCAATGACAGGAATGTCAAAGAAAATTAAAGCACAGACTTGGTCTGGATTCGTATTTACTCAAACCCGTGCAGCGAATCACTAAATATCAGTTACTGTTAAAGGTAATTACATGAAGCATTTGTTTCTCTCTTTACTTACTTCTGTGGGTCAGAGGTAGCAGAGCCATTAAAAAGGAAGCGGCTGGCGAGGAGGTAGGAGGTGAGCAGGAAGGCTGGACCTGGCACTATTATGCTCCTTCGCCTTACTGTGCTGATTCAGGTTACATTGATGCATGTGTAATGAGTGCAGAACTCTTACTATCGTTAAGAAGAACCAAACAAATATTTCTTGGAGTTTGTGACTATATTTCCAAAAGTGCCCTTTCAATGAAAGCCGAAGGTGGCACACCTCTCATGTCCAGTGAAAGGGTTACTACAATGTCACGTTAAGTATCAGCACAATGTCTTGTGGCCTCTGCAAAATGAGAAAACCAAATTGTTGCATGTGTGACTACCTTAAAAATCAACCTCTCATGTGTCCTAATAGCTGTTTTTCTGCAGTTCCAAGAACACTGAGTGCCCTTTACCTGATAGTGTTAGTCCTTATTCCATTTCTTCCCAATTTAAAAAAAAATTTTTTTAATCTTCCCAAATTTTTTGACACAGTTTTTAAAATAGAGTCTTCTTACTATGACAAATAGCAAATGAAAGATACTACTCGAGAAGTGGCATTATCTTTGGATTCCTCCTTGAGAGCATGTTAGCCAAAAATGTATTCATTTTCTTCAGCTGTTAATATCTGCTTGATATTAATTTTAATTCTTGACTTGTAATTACAGGAGCTACTGAAATATAGCAAAGGCTGCCCTGGGTTTGAACAATTAAAGGAAGCGCTTGACACAATGCTGGATTTACTGAAGTCGGTTAATGACTCTATGCATCAGATTGCAATAAATGGCTATATTGTGAGTAAATTTTAGTGATCGTTGCAGTTTTTGTGGGCAAGCATGTCAAGATCTTCTTTCTTTGTCTCCTGGAACCAATTGAGAAATAAAAAGAGGAAAATGGAGATCCAAATGTCAGCATTATTACTGACAGTGCTAAATGGAGAATTGGCTTGAGGTCAGCAGCCGAATGAGTTTGTGATATTCCCCTTGTCCTTGTGAGCCTACACCCAACTCCAACCTTGGGATTTCCTGCTTGAAGGAAATGTTTGGGTCTTCTAAGGAGATGTGTTGTCCTAGAATTGCTGCTTGCCTTAGTCTGAGACAAATTCAGAAGAAAAAAAATCAAGTCTTTAGAGTAAAGTAATGCTTGCACTGGGAGACACCAGTCGCCAGGCAGATTGAGAAGATGGGGGGAGCTACCCTAGTTGAAAGACCTCTGCAGGAAGACAGGAGCCAGGGAAAAGGAGGTCTCTCCTGTCTCTTGCTCACGCCGTAATTTTGTGCCTGTGTGACACATGGCCTGTTCTAATGTAAAAAGTTCTGATAAATAAAATTCTAGAAACTGTACAAATTGCATTTCAGGGCTTTAGCAGCTCAAGCCACCCAGTCTAATGTTGATGTCAGGGGTCTGAATGTAGCTGTGCCTTGTACTGATGACTGTCGATTTTCCTTTGTAGGGAAACTTAAATGAACTGGGCAAGATGGTAATGCAGGGTGCTTTCAGTGTTTGGATTGGACACAAGAAAGGTGCTACAAAAATGAAGGATTTTGCTAGATTCAAACCAATGCAGCGGCATCTCTTCCTGTACGAAAAAGCCATTGTTTTCTGTAAGAGGCGTGTTGAAAGTGGAGAAGGCTCTGATAGATACCCGTCATACAGTTTTAAGCACTGTTTGAAAGTAAGATCATTTAAATTGTGTAATGTAATGTTATTTTACACACACACACACACACACATATATATATATATATATATATATAATGTAAAAGTTGGTACACCCTTTCAAGTGAGATGAGTGGGTTTTATACTTTGATTGCACATCCCTTTTTTTATTTTTATTTTTATTTATTTAATTTTTATTTTTTTCACATCCTTTTTTTTAAATGAAATCTTTTTGTTGAGGTGTCATTGACATACAACATCATATTCATTTTAGGTGTCCAGCATTATGCTGTGATATTTGTATATATTGCAAAATATATATCACTGCAGTAAATCTAGTTAACATCCATCACCACACCCAGTTACAGTTTTTTTCCTTGTGATAAGAGCTTTTAAGATCTATTCTTTTAGCAGCTTTCACATATGCAATAGAGTACTGTTAGTGACAGTCACCATGCTGCACATTACATCTCCAGGACTTATTTTATACCTGGAAATTTGTACCCTGGAATCCCCTTCACCTGCTTTATCCACCTCCAGCCCACAAAATCTTTTTTTTTTTAATTTAAAGAATTTATTTATCTATTCACAGAGACCCAGAGAGAGACAAAGAGGCAGAGGGAGAAGCAGGCTCCATGCAGGGAGCCCGATGCGGGACTCGATCCTGAGTCTTCAGGATCAGGCCCTGGGCCGCAGGCGGCGCTAAACTGCTGCGCCACTGGGGCTGTCCAAAATCTTAAGTAGAGGTGTTATATTGAAATCAGGCAACACATAACTTTTGAAATAAGAGTGAGGGAAGGCAGAGCTTTACCTCCTTCCTTTCCTCTCTCATTCCAATACCAAGCAGTCCCCAAGGCAGCTTCCTAGTGTCCTGCAGAGCACAGTCTGAAGTTATGGGATGTTACCCATAACCCCATGAGTACTCTTTTACCAGTGGTACTGGGTAGAGTTGATGGTCTTGGTAGCAGGGAGCCTTTACTGTACAGGAGAGATGAGGAAAGAGTTTGGTCTTTTTCCCCAATGCAATTTAAAGTGGGTAACTTTTTTTTAAGTGGGTAACTTTTGTGCTTAGCATATTCCCACCTTTCTCCACCTTTCTTTTTCTATCCCTCCTTTATTCCTTACCCCTTGCCCTCCTGAGTGTCCAAAGCCACCCACAGCAGAATCTTGCCCACATCCATCCTGTCCTTTGAAATCACTTTCTTCTATAACCAAACCGTCCTTTTGTCCTAAATACAGCTTGGTATTACAATGAGGTCAGTATTGTTTGAGGGAGTCACTGGCAGTCCAGTGATATTCCCAGCTGGTTTTGACATTTGACAAGAGGAACTTCCAGTTCATACAAGCCTGTAGTTGGTGAGTTTGGTAGTTTTAGTTTTTACACCTAGGTAATTTTACCTTTCAAGTTTCAAGTTGTAAAAGCAGGGGGCACCTGGTTGACTCGGTCGGTAGAGCACAAGACTCTCAATCTTGGGGTTGTGAGTTTGAGCCTCACATTGGGTGTAAAGATTACTTAAAAACAAAATCTTTAATAAAAAATAAAGTGTAAAGGCAGTATAATACTGGTTATAGCAAAATTGGAGAGTAGAGAAAACTAGCATGTCAATTCCCCAACTACTATCATTTGAGTCATTTTTTATGAGCATTTCATAAAAAAAGGTTAGCAAACCATTTGAGGATTGCTAATGTTTTCAGCAGCAGTGATAAAGAGGACAAGCAATGTGTTCTGAGGTGTTTGACTCAGGAGTCTACCAGATAAGCAGGCCCTGCTTTTAATTCTCCCAGAAGGTCAACAGTCCGATGCTGTTCATAATAAAGTTCCTGCCCAGAGTTATGTATTGGACTTCTTTCTCTACTGCCAACTTTCCCTGCTGTCACAACGTTTCCTTAAAACTTGCTGTTTTTACAACAAATACCCAGTTGCTCCTTTGCTCTTAGCAACCCACCTCCACATCCCCAAAATCTCCATTGGTCTTGTATATCTCTAGTAAGCATTGACTGAGAACCACGATTGTATAGCTGACCTCATCTGGGGTTTAGATCGCTTGCTGTCCGTGTATCTATTTCTGGGGAAGAGACTTGATCTCCACAGGCATGTTGGACCCAAATGCATTTGGTTAACTTTTTATTTGTGGAGTGACCTAGTCAATACCTGATGTAGTATCTCTGGTGTGTATTGATTTTTTTTTACCTTTAATTTGTCACAATAATGGGCAACAGAATGCTTCTAAAGTACATTAAAGAGGGACTGGTATGATGGGACCAAGTCATGAGAATTCAAACTATAATGGTTACTGTGGCAACGGTAGGATAGATGCAAGAAACATTTCTGTGGAAGGTAGGCAGACAGGCTTGGTGACTTATTAGACACAGGAAAGAAACAATACCTGACATTTGAAGGAACAAAAATCAGTCTGATTTGTTTCCTTTGGTTTCCCAATAATCCTTAGCATTAAAAAAAAAAAAGATTTATTTATTTGAGAGAGAGAGCATGAGTGAGGGGCAGAGCAGAGGGAGGGGGGCAAAGCAGACCCCCCTCTACTGAGCAGGGAGCCTGACGCAGGACTTGATCCCGGGACCCTGAGATTATGACCTGAGCCAAAGGCTGATGCTTAACTGACTGAGCTACCCAGGTGCCCCATGCCTAGCATTTTTTTTAAATTTATTTTTTATTGGTGTTCAATTTACTAACATACAGAATAACCCCCAGTGCCCGTCACCCATTCACTCCCACCCCCCGCCCTCCTCCCCTTCTACCACCCCTAGTTTGTTTCCCAGAGTTAGCAGTCTTTACGTTCTGTCTCCCTTTCTGATATTTCCCACACATTTCTTCTCCCTTCCCTTATATTCCCTTTCACTATTATTTATATTCCCCACATGGATGAGACCATATAATGTTTGTCCTTCTCCGACTGACTTACTTCACTCAGCATAATACCCTCCAGTCCCATCCACGTCGAGGCAAATGGTGGGTATTTGTCATTTCTAATGGCTGAGGAATATTCCATTGTATACATAGACCACCTCTTCTTTATCCATTCATCTTTCGATGGACACCGAGGCTCCTTCCACAGTTTGGCTGTCGTGGCCATTGCTGCTATAAACATCGGGGTGCAGGTGTCCCGGTGTTTCATTGCATTTGTATCTTTGGGGTAAATCCCCAACAGTGCAATTGCTGGGTCATAGGGCAGGTCTATTTTTAACTCTTTGAGGAACCTCCACACAGTTTTCCAAACCAGCTCTGCAAGAAATTTTAAGGGGGACTCTTAAAATTCCCCTTTAAGAAGAAGTTCAGTGGAACATTCCACAAAAACAAGGACTGAATAGATATCATGATGACACTAAACTCATATCTCTCAATAGTAACTCTGAATGTGAACCCCATCAAAAGGTGCAGGGTTTCAGACTGGATAAAAAAGCAGGACCCATCTATTTGCTGTCTACAAGAGACTCATTTTAGACAGAAGGACACCTACAGCCTGAAAATAAAAGGTTGGAGAACCATTTACCATTCGAATGGCCTAGCATTTTTAATAAAAAGATTATTCAGTGATGCCTGCAAAGATTTAGACCAGGGGTACCAGGAAAATGGTGATCCTGCTGACAGAGAAAGATGGAAATTTGGCTATTTCTTGAGCCTCACTCTGCTGACCCTCTTGCTTTCCTACTGTGAGATTCCAGGATTAAATCATGGCTAGCAATTCTAGTCAGTGTGTGACATGAGCATTGGGGTTACTGGTTTCAGAGTCTTCTCCTTGCTTGAGAGGATGGATGCAGAATGCTTTCCACCGCTGAGCCACTTCCCTGTCACTTTTACTGGACTGTTGTCTTGACTTCATGCTATGAGGCTAGATCCCCATGGCCTGATGATTGTGTGCTATATTTTAAGTCAGCCACTTCTATGCAAAGGAAAGGCCCGAAGGTCACAGTCAGATGCAGAGATTTGAGTTCTTCACATTCCTCAGTTCATGCATTATCATCATCTTTTTTTTTGACTTAATAAACATACATATAGTGCTTACTGTTTGCTAGAAACTGTCCTATGTTTATAAATAGCAATGTCAACTCATTTAACCCACATAGCAACCTTATATGAAGTAGGAACTATTATTAACCCCATTTTGAAGATGGGAAAGCCAAGTTCCAGAGAAGTGCGTAATTTGTCTAAGAGCATGTAGACATGCTGTGCAGCACAGATTCAAACCAAGGCAGATGGTTCCAGAGTCCATGCCCTTAATGACTGTGCCATGCTGGAAGGCCTTGTGTTTCATTTGTTCCTTCTTTTATTCCTTCCTTCCTTCATTATTCTCCACACTTAATTTCCTCTCTACCCCTGTAACAACCATTCTAATTTACTTGATGTATATCCTTCAGTTTGTATGTTTTTGTTAAATGTATATTCATGTTCTGTGTGCACATCTAGTTCAATTTTCATAAATCATATGCTGATATAATCCTCTTTTTTCTTTCTATTCTTGTCTCTGAAACTGTTTTTAAGATATAGCCACATTACTGGTTTATACCCAGTATCTTGCTTCTAACTGCTTCATAGCACTTTAGTTTCTTTAGCTATATTTTTTGTTAGTGTGATTCAAGATCAATTTTTAAAATGATACTGACCCAAGAAGGAAGTAGACTCTATTCCAGAGATATAAATAAAAGTCTTCAGATTGGTAGTTGTTGGTCACAATCCCAGAGTTGTTGAGTCACCAGGTGACTTTTAACAAGGCATTTGACATCTTTACACTGCCTTGATGACAAAAAATTAGACTGAAAGTTGGAGTCCTCAACCCTTGACACATTGAGACTCATAGCTACCACAAATATGAATGAAAATGTGAAATGTGGCAGAGGCTACCATTAGGATATGACTATAGAATCAGCCTTGTTATTTTCTTATATATAATATGTATTATATACTATATTACATAACTATACTCATATAGTTAGACCTTCAACTACCTCTAGAGTCTAAAACTGAATTTCAGGGGGATCCCTGGGTGGCTCAGCAGTTTAGCACCTGCCTTCGGCCCAGGGTGTGATCCTGGGGTCCCGGGATCGAGTCCCGCATCGGGGTCCCTGCATGGAGCCTGCTTCTCCCTCTGCCTGTGTCTCTGCCTCTCTCTCTGTGTCTCTCATGAATAAATAAATAAAATATATATTTTTAAAAAACTGAATTTCATGATATAGTAAACATTTCATTGAATAGTAACATTTAATAATGTTTAAAAGCCTTTCTTTTTTTTTTTTTGTTTAAAAGCCTTTCAATAAAACCCTTATCATTTGTTATTTGAGAAAATATATACATCCACAAAACACAAATGGATTGTATTCCAGTAGAACTAAGTGTGAGTTGCTTGGAACTCAGGACAATATTGTCTGATAGACATCATGGTTAGGTTTCCAGGGTAACTCATAAAAGTTCATTTAATCCATAATGATGTGCTATATGTATGCAATGAAAAAAAATCACAAAACTGTTTTGTGGTTCAAATAAGGGAAAGTTTAGAAAACAAAGTCATATACTTAGAAAAAACTCATTATATGATCTAGGCATTTAATGCAAGCTATTTAGTCCTTTAATCAACTCTGTGAAGTAGGTATTCTTCCCATTTTATAGTTGAAAAAAAATGCAGTTCAAAAAGGTTAAACACTTTGCACCAGAACACAGAGCTCCTAATAGGCAGAGATGGAGTTCCCAGGCCTCTCAGACTCGAGCTCCACACGCCATCCAGCTTACGATATTGAAGGAAAAGTGTGTGTTGAAATGCAGTTGAAATAGAGATTGAACATGAGATTATTATTTATCTTAAATCCTGATGCTTGAGCAAAAGTAGGTTTAGCTAGAGCGGTTGAGTAGGAATATGAAGATATTTTTGGAGATTCTGGAAGTCACTGCTGACTACATGCAGGGTAGGTGTCAGAGATTCTTGTGAGTATAGATCTCATTTCATTTCTGAGCACAATCCCTTTTCTTTCTCTTGATATGTGATCTCACTAGCAGTACTTGTAGTGCTTATCTGCTCTAGTTAGGGCCGTTTGGGGGACTTGTAAATGGAACAGAGAGTGAGATATTCCTTTAGATAATTAGACTGGAATTGAACAAAAAGACAAGGCAGGAGAAGACTGAAAGAGAATGTGTGTTTGAGGGAGGGAAATTGCTCAAAATGGAATTAACCAAGCTATGAGCAGCACAGCACAAATGGAAGAGTTTGTGTTCTGCATAATCATATGGAAAAGAAAAATCGTGGTAAGGAAGAGATATCGCATATAAAAATTTCACTGGCTTCAAGAACATCTCACTCTCCTATGTCAGATCATTTGTTTTCTAGGGAAGCTGAGAGGTTGGTGGAAATAGAGGGGAGCCTTGTGTACCCCGCTGGTTTCCCCTCCACCACATAAATTGGATGTTTCTCACTTATAAAACTTCTATAGAGATAAGTAATGATCTCTAAGATAAACTTATCTGACAAATGATTTTTAAAAGCAGTGATTTAACTCAATTTTGTATGCGCTTTTTTATTGGTGTCTAATTACTTTTAGTCCTGTGTCTGACATGATAATTTATTTTAATAGTGTGCAGTTAATTTATAACAGGATTCAATCTTAGGGGGAGTAGCTGGATGTTCAGATTCGTAACATATGTTTCAATCACTGGAATGGAGCATGTAACTTATACTGTAAGTGCATGGTTCAGTGAAAACAGTTAAATAGGTCTGTGATTATATTTATAATTTCATATTCTTTGAATCTAAAATGTGCATTTTGCCAAGTGAGAAATTCTGGCTCACTTAGAATATGACAGGGGTGGATTTAATGTAATTGCATATTCCAAATAAAATGCTCATGAAAATTTTGACCTATTACAGATGGATGAAGTTGGCATCACCGAATATGTAAAAGGAGATAATCGCAAATTTGAAATCTGGTATGCTGGCAAGGAAGAAGTTTATATTGTCCAGGTTGGTCATTGAAATATTTTTTTAAAAGATTTTATTTATTTATCCATGAGAAACACACAGAGAGAGGCAGAGACATAGGCAGAGGGAGAAGCAGGCTCCATGCAGGGAGCCCGATGCAGGACTCGATCCCGGGTCTCCAGGATCACGCCCTGAGCCAAAGGCAGACGCTCAACCACTGAGCCACCTAGGTGTCCCTGCCATTGAAATGTTATTTTAGAAACCGTAATGTGCATTAAGACATGAAAGTCTAAGTTTTGCAAACATGCATAATTTTGGTTACATTATTATAAAAGTTCTCACTCCTTTCCTGCAGGTCACTTAAATACTATTTAATATTCTTTGTGACACAGGTATTCAGTTTTCAGTTGCACGTGGTTTCTCTAACTTGAGATGTGCCGCTGAGGTTTTCTAGGGCTTTGAATTTTTACAACCACACCAGGATACTTACCAACTCTAGCTAGTAGCCAAGAACATGCCAGGTGCATCTCTGTCCCCATCAAGTTTCTGGAGTTACAGGTTTATAATGGTTCTGAGTGCCTCTTGCGCTTGGCATTCTGATTGTGAGACACAGGGATATAACAGGTCACATTTGATCATTGTCTCTGAAAAATAGGCTCAACAGTACACTTAATCTTATGAAAAAGATCAAAATAAGAATATGCTTAAAGCTCTGGCTTAATGTGCTATAAGGGCCCAACCTGTTTCAGAGAAGAGGAGAGGAATGAGAAAATTTGTATTTGTATCATGACTTGTGACAATGTGAACGTCCAGAGTACTCTGTGTTTTTTCTTTGTTGTAATTCTGCATTAGGTGATTAGAATCCATAAAAATATATTTTCTTGGCTTGATTTAGATGTAGGACTTCTTGCTATCCTTCTACAAACTTGTAAGTTATCAAGATTATAGCAGATTGTCTTTTCTGAAACAGAACTTGTTTTATTTTACTGAAATTAAACATAAAAGCATTTATAGTTTTAAAAAGGACCCACCAAATTAAATAAATACATAAATAAATAAAAGGACCCTCCTACAAAGGAAAATGAAGTTAGGTTATGTTCCAGTTTTTCTCTGAGCATTGTTTTTTAAGGGTTCAAAATGGTTTTGACTTTTTTTTTGTTTTTTGTTTTTTGTTTTTTTTTTTTTTGGTTTTGACTCTTACGTCATCTCACTGATAGCTACTTAACTTGCTTCTTAGAAGTTTTCAGAAGCAAAATGGTACAGTTTGAATATACTGGTTTAGGATGTGGATCATGCTTGATATATATAGTTGCATTTGTTTCATTAGAAAGGGTTCTTTTTCAAAGGAAACATGTCTCCCCCTCCCCCCTTTCAAACATCCTTAGGCTCCGAACGTAGATGTGAAGATGACATGGTTAAAAGAAATAAGAAGTATTTTGTTGAAGCAACAGGAACTTATGACAGGTAATTTCAGAATAAGTACAGTGACAGATCATTGACTTAGGTTTTGTGATAGTTGGTACAGGGAATGGGGCCGATATTTACTTTAGACTATAACGAAAGGGTTTGTTAAACTAATTAGTAGAAAGTCAATATTCAAGGGGTTGTTTAAACTCTTTTGGAGAATGAACTTTACACTAGAAAGTGAACTCTGGTGCTTGAGAAGCAGTTGCAAAGTACTATAGCAAACGAACTGCGTTAAATTAATTCTGAACCCTTCTCAGGAGTCAACTCTACCAAAGACCTTAAGGCGTCACTGCTTGGTGGTGTTGGAATGATGATGTTTATAGTTATAAACTTGAATTTCTGGATAAAATATTACATACTTCAGTCCTTTTCCATATTTTAAATCCAGACCAGCCTTTCCTCTGGTTACCTCACACGTTTGAAGGTTAATTCTCATGGGAATGTTGTTTATGTGTGTGTGTGTGGGGGGGCACTTGCATGTGTGAAGGACATTGGTTTCCAAGGAAGAAGTGTGGCTTCTCAATGATGCTTCCATAAGCTTTGTTTTAATCCACAGTTAAAAAACGAAAGCAGCATAATCCCTTAATGGAACAGGATCAGCTTTCTTCTCAGCAGAATGATGAGTAAGTGATTATTCTTGAAGAAATATCACTCCTGCAATCTTCTGGGTTTTGTATGTACAGGAGACAGTGTCATGATCAAGTATTTCAGAGACAGAAACTACCCTCCCTTTTAGCAATTACTCATCAAATTCCTTAAACACATCATCTTCTCAGCTCTATCCTTACACTTGGAGCCTGACAGTCCTCAACAGTTATCCCATTGTTCTCCTTGATGTTAAAAATAATATGAGAGTTTGGGCTAATTTTTAAGCATGATTACAAATGCTTTGTTCTCGGTATATTCTGAGGGGGAGTGATGTGTAGGTGAAAAGTGGCTGCACTCCTGGTTTTCTCTTCAAAATATTTTTGGTCACCTTCAATCTGATTGGAGAAAGAGAGTTGTAAGAATGATGAAGGACTGGCAGGCACTGCTGGCCCACAGCTCCATAGTCCCTAGATGGAGACAGCTGGCTGGCAACTTGGCTTCTCTTTCTATGTATGGATCAGAGAGGAGGTATGGGTCTGGGGAGGGAACTGTGCCTGCATACAACCATGAAGTCTTTGAGGAAGGTAGCAGTCCTAAATGGTAGCACTGCTGCTGGTTTGGAGATGTCTTCATATTTGCCTCTAGGAATCCTAAAAGGCAGAGCTGCCCATAGAACACGTGCATATATGCAGAAAGAATCCCCACACTGATTCCAAAGCCTTTGCACAGAAATTCACCATACAGTGTCATCTGCATGATACAAGGATCATTGAATGGTTTATTAAAAATAATTACATATTTTTTTTCTGAGAGGGATGGAGGGAGAGAGGGAAAGGGGAGGGATAGGGTGAAAGAGGGAGAAAGTCTTAAGCTAACTCTGTGGTGAGC
The DNA here is from genome assembly GCF_003254725.2 of Canis lupus dingo. NCBI lineage: Eukaryota > Metazoa > Chordata > Mammalia > Carnivora > Canidae > Canis > Canis lupus. The sequence goes on along the minus strand of NC_064281.1, from coordinate 110,062,143 downwards.
GGCATGGGGCTCAATCTCATGACACTAAGGTCGTGACCTGAGCCAGAATCAAGAGTTGGATACTTAACCAACTGAGTCACCCAGGTGACCCGAAAATATTCTTTAAAAAATTTTTTTAAATAAAGGGATGTCTGGCTGGTTCAGTCAGTTAAATGTCTGCCTTTGGCTCAGGTCATGGTCCCAGGGTCCTGGGATCGAGCCCTGAGTAGGGCCCCCTGCTTAGTGGAGAGTCTGCTTCTCCCTCTCTCTCTCCCTCTTCCTCTGCTTGTCCCCTCAGCTCATGCTCGCTTTCTCTCTGAAATAGATAAATATAATCTTTTATAAAATTTAAAATATAATAAAAATACTCTTTTTCTCTTTGTTGCATATTATCTTTTAAAGGTAGCTAAAAACCAAGATCAAAGTGCTGGTTCATCTGGGGCTTTAGGAAAATCATTTAAAAGTCCCAGTGGAAGTCTTTATCTTCCAGAGTCACAATACTCAATCTTTTGTGATAGATTATGGAAAGAAAGTCTTTAGATTTCCTATAGTAATTGACTTTATAGTAGATGAAACAACCCAACAGTATTAATCAAATTAAAATTTCAGTATCATTTATATATACCTTACCTAATACACTGAGGTTAAAAGATCATCTGGCAAGCAGCAGGGATTTTTTAAATATTTTTCTGACTTTCCCTTAAAGAACCTCCTCTGTTCTGTTCAGCCCATATGACAATCAGAGAGGAGGTATGGATATTCTCCTAGTTCAGGGATGGAGATGGGAGACCAACAGAGGCCGTGATGGCCATCGCCAGAACTTTTATGGGAGCTATTGGGAAGGAATAGTTTTTTTTTCCAATATTTTTTTTCCTAATATTTTTTTCCTTTGAAATGAAAAGTTCTATTAAGCCTATGAGCTTAGGTTTACTAGGGCCACTTCTCCTTACACACGTGACTGGGGGAAACAGGGCAGCAGGGAACGGGAACGAACACAGTGGAAAAGCAATGCTGAAATAGATTCCTGATGACGTTGCTTAAGCACCTGGATCTGTATGTATTCAGCATTAGTCCTTAGACTCTGTTGCATGAACCAATAAATTCCTCTTTTTATGGGATTTTTTTGTTTACATTTTTCCAACTGTATGGAATTACAGTTGACACTTAAAATTCATAGATATTTGTTTTTAAAGATTTTATTTATTTATTCATGAGAGATACACAGAGAGAGAGAGGCAGAGACACAGGCAGAGGAAGAAGCAGGCTTTCTGCAAGCAGCCTGATATGGGACTCGATCCCGGATCCCGGGATCATGTCTTGAGCTGAAGGCAGACGCTCAACCACTGAGCTACCCACGCATCCCCAAATTTGTAGATATTTAAAGAGTAAAACTTGATATGATCCATGTATGCATTGTGAGTTATTAATCCCAACCATCCTTTTGTGTGTGTTGTGTGTGGTGAGAACACTTAAGATCTACCTCTTAGCAAATTTCAAGTATATAATACAGCACACAATAGGAATTTTAAACAATATACCTGCTGTGGGTCCAGAAGGCAGTAATTTTCTCCTTGCATATTAAAAAGAGACCTTGCTGGCTTGGATCCTAGAATTTAAGCTTTTGTTATATCATGAACTATCATTCTACAGACTTAAGGGGGAAATCAGCTCTGTTTGAATGATTCTCAGAGCATGTTCTTAACCCCGGTAATCAGTGGAAAAATGCCATTTTTAATTTTTTGTTATTCTTAAACTGGATAAAAGCTCACTTATTTTTACACATTTACTGTTTCAGGAGGCAGCATGGATCTTTTATGGGTGCAGAAGAAACTGAATCGGAACACAGTGGCACTATGGTGGAGGTCCGGGAGGCAATTGCATCGGTTCAGGCTGAAGCCAATACAGGTATGTGTAACGGTCCTAGGGACGTGAGACTCGTGGCTGTGCACATTGTTTTCTCCCACTGTTAACTTGGAAAATCTACCTATTACCTTCGTATAAAGAAAACAGAGTTAATCCATTTTTATAAGGCTCTTTTGTTTTCCATATGCAAGATATTATTTTTTTAATTTTATTTTTTATTTTATTTTTATTTTTTTAATAAATTTATTTTTTATTGGTGTTCAATTTGCCAACATACAGAATAACACCCAGTGCTCATCCCGTCAAGTGCCCCCCTCAGTGCCCGACACCCAGTCACCCCATCCCCCCATCCCCCCACCCACCTCCCCTTCCACCACCCCTAGTTTGTTTCCCAGAGTTAGGAGTCTCTCATGTTCTGTCTCCCTTTCTGATATTTCCCACTCATTTTTCTCCTTTCCCCTTTATTCCCTTTCACTATTTTTTATATTCCCCAAATGAATGAGACCATATAATGTTTGTCCTTCTCCGATTGACTTACTTCACTCAGCATAATACCCTCCAGTTCCATCCACATCGAAGCAAATGGTGGGTATTTGTCGTTTCTAATGGCTGAGGAATATTCCATTGTATACATATACCACAGCTTCTTTATCCATTCATCTTTCGATGGACACCGAGGCTCCTTCCACAGTTTGGCTATTGTGGACATTGCTGCTATAGCATCGGGGTGCAGGTGTCCCGGCGTTTCACTGCATCTGTATCTTTGGGGTAAATCCCCAGCAGTGCAATTGCTGGGTCGTAGGGCAGATCTATTTTTAACTCTGAGGAATCTCCACACAGTTTTCCAGAGTGGCTGCACCAGTTCACATTCCCACCAACAGTGCAAGAGGGTTCCCCTTTCTCCACATCCTCTCCAACATTTGTGGTTTCCTGCCTTGTTAATTTTCCCCATTCTCACTGGTGTGAGGTGGTATCTCCTTGTGGTTTTGATTTGTATTTCCCTGATGCATATGCAAGATATTCTGGTGGGTACTGCAGGTGGCTGGTTGTCAAAGCAGTACCTGGGCGAGTAGCATCAGCATCACATGGGAACTTTTAAGGAAGGCAGATTCTCTGTGTCTGCCCCAGACCTTCTGAGTCAGAAACTCGGGGAGGAGGACACCTGGGTGGCTCAGTCAGTTAAGCATCTGCCTTTGGCTCAGGTCATGATGCCAGGATTCTGGGATGGAGCCCTGCAGTGGGCTCACCACTCAGTGGGGAGTCTGCTTCTCCCTCTGCCCCTACCCCCTGCTCATGTGCTCTTTCTCTCAAACGAACAAATGAAAAATCTTAAAACAAAAACAAAAACCTCTGGGAGTGAGACCCAGCCATTTGTGATTTCACATGTTTTCCAAGTGATTCTTTCTGATGCATGCTCAAGTGTGGGAACTCCTTCTACATAGTACAGAGATGAATAAAACACATATGCCATAGCTGTAATGCATAGAGAAGAGTCATTTACAGCTGGAATATTTAGTTTTCTTTTGCAAATTATCTCATTTAAGCTGATTTCAAACAAGTTTTTTAAGTCAGCAAATATATCATGGCCTGTGTGCCTGGAATTGTGCAAAGCTTTGGGCATACAGTGTAATTAAGATACACTCAGCTGCCATCCATATGAAACCAGGAGGGTAGAAGGATAATTCAACAAGCGATTAAAATTAAATATGGTAAGTGTTATAACAGAGAAGTGCGAGGTGCTGTAGAAGCACCTAAACAGCTCTGGATAAACAGCACAGACTTTCCTAGAGAAATGTGTACCAGAAATGCTCAACAGATGCCTGATACTCGATACTTAGATAGGACGGTCCATACTTCTCTACTAGTGGAAGAGAAACAAGTAATGACAATCTTGTTCAGCTGAAATCCACTTCCCTCGGGTCACCTATGCTGTGGCCTCCTGAGCAGTCAGGAGAGAGCCTAGTACCAATGTCTTCATTTGACAGATTAGGAAACCAAGTCAGGGAAAGTTGACATGACTTTTGAAGATAACCCGAATAGTTTAGTGTGGCCAAGATGAGAGTCTGTTAATTTTCTGCTTAGGTTAGACTGCTTAATCTCTATCAATTCAATATATTTTATGAATTAAGCACCTGTTATGCATTAGGCTCTTAGAGGACATACAAAGCATAACACATGGTCTCTGCCTAATAAGAGAGTTAAGACAAGTCAAAAATAATATCTGGTAGAGTGTGCTAAGTGCTATTTGAGTAATAAAAATGCCCTTGAAAAAATTTTGGGGAAGGAATTATTTTCTTTAAGAAAGGGTAAATAGGGGCACCTGGGTAGCTCAGTGGTTTAGCGCCGCCTTCAGCTCGGGGCATGATCCCGGGGTCCCAGGATCGAGTCCCGCATGGGGCTCCCTGAGAGGAGCCTGCTTCTCCCTCTGCCTGTGGCTCTGCCTCTCTCTCAATCTGTCTCTCATAAATAAATAAATAAATAAATAAATAAATAAATAAATAAATAAAATCATTTAAAAAAAGAAAGGGTAAATATTCCCTGGAACATTATTTAACTTATTATTTTTAATAATTGTCCCATCAACTCCAACCTGAAACCATCCTAAAAAGTAAAAAGGGTATATGACATTCTGGGCCCTTTCTGAAATATCAGAAATTCTAAACTAGTACAGGCTAGTCAGAGGTTTTATTGTATAAAGATACTGTTCTTGGACCATTGATGGTTTCAGCCTTGATTGTTAACAGTTAGTTTTACTTCTCTCCCTGAGATGGACCAGCACCATTAAGTAACTGCCCTGCTCCATGTTTTTCTTATAGTCTGGGCGCAGATGTCATCACCTGCAGAGATCTCTGAAGACCCCGAGGAATGGCCCAGCAGCTATTTCTATGCTTCTTATGATGACAATGAAGAAGAAGAAAGGCCCCTAATGGTTAGTAATGGCGAGTTCAAATAAGTAAATAAGAACTCTTGGGGCCATATTATGGACACAGTAGGGAGGCACGCGGGGGCAATCTTCTGTCCATACCCTTGAGATCATTAGGTAGATTTCATAGTCAAAAGATTTGAAACCAGTCTTACCGCTTCTCTCTGTAGGTAGAACTGGTTTGAGCTGTCTATACATGGTGCTTCTCCCGAAGTGGAGACAAATGGTCCATCACGCCAAGTCTCTCCACACATCGACCAGTTTGATCTTTAGTTCAACTTCACCACTGTGTTTCCAATCTAAGCATAGGAGTTAAAGTCAGAGAACAAAGGAGAGTCAGATATACTTTAAGAATCAGTTTAGATTCCAGATGGGAAAAGCTAGGGAATAAACTTTACAGGTATGAAACTATTGGATCACGTCTTGAGAATGTATTTTCGTGGGCTTCCAGAACATGTGTTAATGACACCAAATCAGCAGAACAGAGCAAGGGAGCACCCCATACGACTAAAGGGGTTTGCTTTAGAGTAAAAGTAACTTACAGAAGAAATCGTGCGCAGTGTGGTTAGGAGCCCAGTAGGTTCTTAGGGAGTATCTACAATTTTTTGAAGTCAGCAGCTTGGAGGGTGGGAATGCTGCTTTGCAAGGGAATGTTGCTTTGCAAGGGAATGCTCTTTGGTGCCCTTCAGCGGAACAAATTCAGTTTGGCAGCTCTGATGTTGGCGTTAGGAAGTGATGGCATGTAGTATCCATTCTGGAATGCTTCTTTTTAAAAAGTAACAGAATATTCTTTCTCTTAATAATACAGTGACCGTGATATGTATTTGGCAGTGTCTTTAATGAATATTATCTGAGGATGGGAGAGGTAGTTGTTCGGATGTGAGCCAAAAAAAATCAGAGGAAGCCAGTTTGGGTTTAAATGTTTTCGGCAAGGTCTTAAGTAAGCATTTTCCCAGCTATGGTGTCAGAAAATAATGCAAATATGCAGAACTGATGGCTTTAATCATAGGGGATGGGAATGTAGAAAACCCCATAAACTCTCTCCTCTCACAATCATTCCCTGACTTGTGCTGCTAAAGAAAACATACAGAGGAGCAACACCCGGGTGAGCATCTGCCTTTGGCCCAGGGTGTGATCCTGGAGACCTGGGATCGAGGCCCACATCAGGCTCCCTGCATGGAGCCTGCTTCTCCCCCTGCCTGTATCTCTGCCTCTCTCTCTCTCTCTCTGTCTCTCATGAATAAATAAATAAAGTCTTAAAAAAAAGCAACACAGTGCGTTCTATATACTACCACCCCTACCACCCCCCAGGGTACCCCCAAAACAAAAAAGCAAAACAGGTTGGAATGAGCTGCTCTTTTAGCCTCATTTTTATCAAGTCAAAAACTAAGAAAGAGTGGGTGCTGCCTTCCTTGGAGAGTCCTGTGTCAGAGATGGCTCTCCTAATTTGATGAAGCTGCGAAGTTAAATGGCAAGTAGCTCTTCCCAGCCTGCTCCTCAGCCCATTTCATACAAGTACTGCTCAAAAGTCCTTTAAGCCCAAGTGATGTGCATATTGTTTTCAGACTAATTCCTTTGCATGTGCACGGAATCGACGTTACGTAATTCTTTCTTTTAAAATATTTTTAGTTATGGTACTCTTTATTTTTTATTACATTTTTAAATTTAAATTCAATTTGCCAACATACAATATAACACCCAGTGCTCATCCCATCACGTGCTCTCCTCAGTGCCCAGCTATGGTACTCTTTTTAAGCTCATGTATTTAATGCGTAAGATACTGTGCTAAAAAACAAACAAACAAAAAAAACTCATCTCAGAATACTTTTGGACTTGGGGCACCTGGCTGGCACAGCTGGTGGAGCATGCGGCTCTTGATCTCAGGGTTGTAAGTTCTAGCCCCATGTTGGGTGTAGAGATCACTTAAAAATAAAATGTTAAGAATCCCGCCCAAGAGGAAGGATACAGAAGTGCTGCAGTGCCTGGGCTGGCCTGGGCTGGCCTCACGTGACTGGTCTTGCAGTCTAGCTGGTGGTCTGGCTGCAGGTGCGACCTGCATGGCATGAAGTGCCCCAAGTCGCATGAGGACCGGTCCAGTCCCCTGTGGAGAGCCCCTCATCCCGGTAAAGGGGGAAGTGGCAAGGGGGCAGCCCCCTCGCAGGTCGGGCAACACATGTTGGTGGGGAACCTGGTGCTAACCATGGGTAGAGGACCTGCTTCTGGGTCAGGGGTTTCGTAGCTAGCAGAGCATCTCCCTCGCTGCAGTCTATTCAAAGTCAGCCCTCGACACAAGGATTTGAAGAACATTTTTTTAATTTAAATTTACTTTTAAAAAGATCAAAAAAACATAAAATCTTTGAAAATATATTTTTGGATTTGAACATTATTATTTCTTCTCTGATTGCATTTCATTGCAAAGCTTTTGTGTTTATTATTTTTACCTGTGCAAAATTTGATACAAATCCCAGAAATCCTTTTGAGGGCATTACTCGGTCTTTGTTTTAGGGCCCTGCCTTTGATATGTGCCTAGATAAATTTTCCATGAGAGCAGTTTACAAATAACAGTATTTAAAAATTATTTTCATACTGGATTTTTTCTGGGTTTATGCGTATAATTCATATAAGTTAGATTAGTCGTGCTCTGTCATTTTTTGTGTAATTCTCTTTTAACAAATAAAAATGAATTCTTCAGGTTAAATAAACACATGTTCTGTTTTTTTCCCCGGTCACAAACTGCTCCGTGTTTGCTTGTTCTCCCCTAAGCTGCTATAGCCACCACTATTACCGTTGAAGTCAAGAGTAAATTCTTCATGTCACAGAGCATGCAGTTATGCAAGTTGTTTTACGATCAAATTTGTAATGTCATTTTTCAAAACAACCTTACAGTCTCCAGGCAAATACAAAGCCCTAGCAGATTGTAGGAAGAGAGGCCCAGAAGACCTCCTGATTAGAAATGGAGATGTCATTCAATTTCTCCATGAAGATGCTGAAGGTCAATGGTAGGTGTGTTCTCAGTGCTTATGCTGACCTCCGCCGGGGGCACGTGGATATCTAATCAAATGTTCTGCTTTACTTGTATCTTTGTTATACAGTCTCAAGAAGCAGAAATATCACATTTCTTATCAATGTTTCATTTTCATTGCTTCAGCTATGCCTATATAGCTCACTGAAAGGGATGTTAACCTTTGGTGAGTGAAAAATGCTTTGAAAGAATGAAATGCTATGGGTCTGCATGCTCTTGTGGTTTACCTTTGGCTCAGACATTTCAGCGAATAGATCTGGCTTTGTAATGGCTACAGATCATACTACATTTGATCATTTAAGTCATTCATTAATTCATCACATTTTTAACGAATGCCTACTATGTGCCAGGAACCATGCTTTGCTACTTTATAACATAGCCACCCTTCTCTTTATCAATTCAAATATTGACATTTTAGTCTTACCATTCTATTCTTGTGCATTTGACTTCATGCAGCACCAATTGCAAAGATGGTTCTGCCAAATATACTACGTAATTATAGAGGACCCAAAGCAGGAAGGAAATATTGTTGGGAAGAGGACTGAATAAAGCTTCCATAAATCTTTTGGAATTTTTATATGAAATAATTCTGGCTTCATTGTGTCAATAACTTTAAGTGAAGTGCTACAGTGACCGTGTACTTTGACCCAAAGGGTGAAAGAGTACACATAGGGTGAAAAGTAATGACGGATCATTAAAGTAATAACCATTTTTGCTAGTAACCTAAGTCCTTTGTAGGTTACTCAAAGGACTCAAGAACAATGTCATGAAGGTCATTGAATACATGCGATAGCTTTGTGAAAATTTGAACTGCAATGCAGTGTATTTGTTTTTATAATCTTATATTACCATTGTTGGCTACTAATTCATTTATTATTTAGGTTGGTGAAAAATCTAAACAGAAGAAAAGAAGGTCTGATTCCAGGGAACACTTCGCAGATTTTAATTGGTGACTATAGGTTTCGGAATGCTAAAGTTACAGGTATAATATGAACAGACTGTATACTCTTTGTTTAAAGGCTAAAAATTTTAAAGCTCCACCAAGGATGCAATTGGCATGGGGTAAGAACTTCTCAGCGCTTAGAAATAGAACTGCAAGCCTATTATGTTTGCTAGGATTGAATATTTTCCTTTAATAGTTTTAAATTAATGAAGAAAGATTTTTAAAACATGTTAAACTTTTCCCTACAAGGCTGATAGTTATGGAAGAGAGTGTCAGATATGGTGGTGTCTTGTAAGAGATCCTTCAGAACTGAATACTGATGATAGGCTTTTAAGGTACCAGCCTTAATGTCTCAGAATGCTTTACCAGTGTGTTTTCAGCCAGTTCTAAGAGCACGTTATTTCCTTAGGGTAGCTTTCAGCTATGCATGCGTGTGCACACACACACCACACACACACACACACACACACACACACACCCTTGTCTATGTCCAAGGCTTAATGTATGAAGGTAGTATGAAGCAATGAGTGCTAACCTAATATTCTTTTCTATTAACCCAGCCCTTAATACATAAAATTTCTGTATTTTGAAATAAAGCAGTATTCTTGGACATTTTCCCCATAAGTAATATTGAGCTATCTATAAAAAGGTATCACAAAAAAAAAACAAAACCAAAATAGACTTGTGAACAAGATTATTATCATGTGCACATATTTCCTTTGAATTCCTAGTTTTAGACTTGTATTACTTGTATTAAAAGTCTGGGTAATGGTACACTGTGTTGAAATGAATCTAATATACCAAAAGTAACCTTTTTGGTTTTGAATTTCATTTATGACATGAAATGAAATCCACAGGTGACAGGGCTCAATATAAATATCCGGACACATGGAACCCCACAAATAGGGTCAACCCTAAATCTGGACTACCTTTCAAAGTTTTTCTACACTAGTTGTTGAATTATTATTATTATTTATTTTTTAAAAGATTTTATTTATTCATCCATGAGACACAGAGAGAGAGAGAGGCAGAGACACGGGCAGAGGGAAAAGCAGGCTTCGTGCAAGGAGCCCGATGCAGGACTCGAACCCGGGAATCCGGAATCACGCCCCGAGCCAAAGGCAGACGCCCAACCGCTGAGCCACCCAGGTGTCCCGAATTATTATTTTTTAAAGTAAGCATCTGCTCAGTGTGGAGCCTAATGTGGGGCTTGAACTCACAACCCTGAGATCAAGACTTGAGCCACGATCAGAAGTCAGATGCTTTACTGACTGAGCCCACCCAGGAGCCCCAGTTTTGAATTACTTAATTATTGAACTGCTGAATTATTTAGATAATTAGTAATCAGAAGAGTCTGACATGTCTGAACTACTTGACATTTACTTAAAACCTACACCCGACAACTGCAGAATAAACTATTACTTTTAATAGTTTTTTATGAAGCAATTAAAAAAAGCCCAGAACATTCACCAAGGTAGATCATATGCTGTGTCGTTAAAATAAGTCTCAATACATTTCAGAAGATTGCAATTGTATAAAGTCTTAAAAATAAGTATTATAGTAGAAATTGATATTTGGGGGTATCTGATTCACTCAGTAGAGCATGTGACTCTTGATCTCAGGGTCATGAGTTCAAGCCTCACATTGGGTGCAGAACCTACTTAAAAAAAAAAGAAATTGTTATCTGTAGATATCAGGCTGTTAAATGACATACCTCCAAAGAACACGTGGGACAAAAAAAGCACAAGATAAATTTGAATTATTTCACTTTGGATGTTTAAATACTTGTATTACATGCTTAAAAATCAGTGTGGTTTACCATATTAACATAGCAGAGGGGGAAATGATGTCATCATTTCAATAGATGCATGAAAACGCTTGATGAAACTCCATACCCCTCCATGATAAAAATTCTCACCAAATGAGGAACGAAGGGAATTTCCTCAATCTGATGATGTATACTCATGAAAACTCACAACTAATATGATACTTAATTGTGAAATATTGGAGGCTCTTGCCCTGAAATTGGGAACAAGCCAGGGATACTCACTGTCACCATTTCTATTATAGCCAGTGCCATTAGCTCAAGATAAAGAGAGAAAACAAAATGAAAAGAAGAGGCAACACTGTCATGCTTAGCAAATCACATATATGTACAAAACCATAAGAAATCTGTACACAAAAAAACCCTACTAGAAGTAATAAGTAAACTGTATAAGGCCATAGTATATAAAATAATTATACAAAATAAAGTGTAATTCTATATCCTGGCCACAAAGAACTGAAAAAAACCCTGTAATTTCAAAAATTAATACCATTTACATTAGTATTACAAACTGTAAAATAAATAGGAATAAATCTAACAGTAGATGTCTAAGGCTTCTGTACTAACAATCACAAATCACTGCTGAGATACATTTAACAGGACCTAAAAAAGGGAGAGAGAGACTATGTTTAAGTATTGGAAATCTCAGTGTTGTTAAGAAATCCATTGTCCCCAAATCGACCTCTAGAGTACATGCAATCTGAGCAGCCCCTTCTGGAAAAAGGAATACAGGTTTATTCTAAAATGTATATGGAAAGGCAAAAAATCCAGAACAGAGGAATCTCAAAAATCTGGAGTACTTACATACCGGATTTCAAGACTTACTATAAGGCTACAGCAATGAATGCAATGTGCTATGGGAGTAAATATGGAAAACTCTAGGGATTTCTAAAATAGATCCACATATACATAATCGATGAATGTTCAATCAAGGTACCAAGTCGGTTGGATGGGGAAAGGAAGGTGGTTTTAACAAATGGTGCTCCAGCAATTGGGTATCCAGATGGAAAAAGAAATGAACCTTCATCCCTACATCTCATTCCATAAACAAAAAGTGATTTGAGTTGGATCATAGACCTAAACATAAAACCTAGAGTCAAAACTTCTAAAAGCGCAGGACAATCCCTTCATTACTTTGAGCAGCTAACAATTTCTTTCTTGTATTATATAAGGTTGAAAAAGCACTAACTCTAAATGGAGAGTGTCAGGCAAATAGAAATTTTGCACATGCTGAATTGAGCAATTTACAGCTTTAAAAATTTATAACTTTTTGGGGGCGCCTAGGTGGTGTAGTGGGTTAAGCGTCCGACTCTTGATTTTGGCTCAGGTCATGATCTCAGGGTGGTGAGATTGAGCCTCATGTCAGGCTCCACACTGGGCGTGGAGCCTGCTTGAGATTCTCTCTCTCTCTCCCTCTTCCCCTCCCCGCTTCCCTCTCTAAAAAAAAATTATATCTGCTAGAATAAGATAAAATCTAAGATAGTAACACTATGAATGCTTTCAGAAGTTAAATAGTTGTAACGAATCACATTTTCCCTCAGATTTCACAGATTTCATTTTCTACATTGAAAAGTGAAGTTTGAAAGTAAACATGGCCAGCTTTCTGCTAACTGCTTTATGCTTAGTTAAATGATTAATGACAGAGAAGAAATGTGTGAGTCACTTAAAGTATGTGTTCAAGAAGCTGTTTAAATTAACGTATATAAATGGTTTTTTATGAAGCAATTAAAAAAACCAACAGAGCCATGTGTGTACTAGAAAATAATGGCCTTTCTTGTGCCCAGGTCTCCAAGATTCAAAACTGAAAACACCAAGTGTATTCATCTAACTTCTAGATAATATAGGAAGACTCGGTAGGTTTTCCATAACTTGTACTGTCATGTAAACGTAGAGCCAGATGTCTTCCTGCTTAATTCAGGACAAAGTTAATTACATTATATTTTAGCTAACTGTAATGTGGGGCATGTAGAATTACATATTTGATTAGTTTTAATTGGAAGCGATTCCATTACTGCAACCAGTCACAGTAGATTGTGTATCACTACCCCTTGAAAAGCGCATGTCAAAACAACAACTTAACTCTGCTTTGGGCCCATGCTTATGTTTCAGGCGGAGAAGAACTTACTATATATTTGTTAACATATCCACTTTTGTTGGGAAAAAAACCCACATTATTCTTCTGTAGTCATTTTTATTTTCTCCCACCAGTACTGTGTTTCAAGATCCTTTTTTTTCAGTGCTATTGGGAGGGTAGAAATATAATGTATTAATAGATCATCAGCATCAAAAGCATTTATTACTCTCAGCGTGGCAATGCTACTAGATCAAGGGCTAGGTCCCCTTGGTTCCTGTTCTCTAGAACGTTCTGACTTAAGATCTTTTAAAAGTATACAATCCCTTTATTGCATTTATGACTCAAGTCATTTGACAAATTAATCTTATTGTTAGATTTTTGTTGGATGCTATAATATCAAGTGGTCTTGATTGAGATCTACTCTCATACACTGCATAGAGCAAAATAGGATATTGTGGTTCCCACAAAACTAGAATGGTGCCAATTAGTGGATTAGGAAATTACAGTTGACCCCATATGCAACTGTCAGTAGCATTTAGGTTTAAAAATAGATATCAGACTATCTTATTTGAAAACTGGCAAATACGGTGTAAAAGTCTCTCTGATACTTACGTGCTTACCAAGTTTCCTGTTCTCTATACACACGCAACATAAGTCATATAACATTTATGAAATCCAATTGTAGATGTGAATTGTTTATTTTGCTTCCATGAAATAGATGTCTTTAAGAAATAATTTTGTAACAGAATGATGACTTTCATAGTCAAATAACCAAAAGACGTCACCTTTGAATTTAGGATGAACCTTTTGAATCCCCCCATTAGTGTTAGTGTTAGAAATCCTAGCACCAACAGTTTGGGCCTTAAAAGTCACCTGAGTATTAACATCATTCTTCATTATTTTGTAGATGCTGCTCTGAGTAACACAAGGAAACTAAGTTCCCCTTGAATTAAAGGAGAATGAATAGACTTTTAAAAATAAAATTTCCTTTGGAGGTGTGAACTAGATTATATTTCTTAAAAGTGTTACAGATAAACAGCACAAGAGTCAGGATGATCTATGCTGCCCATGACACTCACAGAATTTCCTCAGGACTGAGGAGGACTTCGTCATTCACAGTTTGTCTCATTCTTTCAAGATCCACCTTCACACCTTCTGTTCCCCTCAGGTGAAAAGTGCAGTGTTAACTTTGTTTCCCGTTTCCCAGTAGGGTTTTTCATGGCATGCATTCAGATTCCAACTCAAAACCAGAAATCAATTATTTTGAACATTTACAGGTAAAAAGCTTTACCTGTGATATTTTTGCATGACTTTTCACTAACAAAACAAAAGAAAAATCCAAAGAGAGAAAAGAGATAATCAGAGATTTTTAAACCCTTTGTTGGTTGATAGTTTCTTCTATTATATACTTCTGTTATCTACGGGACTATAATGTACCAAAGGGATATATGTTCTGAAGGACCTCTTTTGCACTTTGACTGGTATTTAGGGTTTTCAGATCTGTTTATGGTTCTGGAAAGATCCAAAGCCAAAAATCCTGTAGTTAGGATGTGTTGAAGTTTACATTTTATGCATCGAAATTTAGATACACCTATCACAGCTTTAAGTTAAATATTCATATTTACACAAGAGGTGTTCCTGTAACAAAGCTCTACTTTCCGGTGTCTTGAGTTGCTTTTGCCTTTTCTAGAAAAACCTATTCTGGCAGAGGTGTTTTTAAGTTATATTGTGTCTCTTCCTAGGGTTTTTCTTTGATAATACGTGTATAGATGTCTTTCCTTTAAGTATGTAAAAAGTGTGATCACTTGTTTTAAAGCACAGGACAAGTTGTTGCATGCAGCGTTGAATTTATGCTTGGAGTATTTTATATTATGGACCACTGAAGACAATGGTTTGAAATTGCTGCCTTTTGAATCATGGATTGTGAGTTTTACTGTCAAGTTGGCATATTAGGCGCATGTCTTTTGATTATTGGTTTTAAAATAAACAACACTATATTATACATAAATTTATCTTTTAAATGGGTTTGTGTCTCATGTCAAGATCATAGTTTATGCCAGTGGTATCATTTGATGTAACAGTTTGTTTTTTTTTTTTTTTTTTTTTTTTTTTTTTTTTTTATGTAGTCTCTATGATTAATCTCTTTTTTTTTTTTTTTTTTTTTTTTTTTTTTTTTTATTGGTGTTCAATTTACTAACATACAGAATAACACCCAGTGCCCGTCACCCATTCACTCCCACCCCCCGCCCTCCTCCCCTTCTACCACCCCTAGTTCGTTTCCCAGAGTTAGCAGTCTTTATGTTCTCCCTTTCTGATATTTCCCACACATTTCTTCTCCCTTCCCTTATTTTCCCTTTCACTATTATTTATATTCCCCAAATGAATGAGAACATATAATGTTTGTCCTTCTCCGACTGACTTACTTCACTCAGCATAATACCCTCCAGTTCCATCCACGTTGAAGCAAATGGTGGGTATTTGTCATTTCTGATAGCTGAGTAATATTCCATTGTATACATAAACCACATCTTCTTTATCCATTCATCTTTCGTTGGACACCGAGGCTCCTTCCACAGTTTGGCTATCGTGGCCATTGCTGCTAGAAACATCGGGGTGCAGGTGTCCCAGCGTTTCATTGCATTTGTATCTTTGGGGTAAATCCCCAACAGTGCAATTGCTGGGTCGTAGGGCAGGTATATTTTTAACTGTTTGAGGAACCTCCACACAGTTTTCCACAGGGGCTGCACCAGTTCACATTCCCACCAACAGTGTAAGAGGGTTCCCTTTTCTCCACATCCTCTCCAACATTTGTTGTTTCCTGCCTTGTTAATTTTTCCCATTCTCACTGGTGTGAGGTGGTATCTCATTGTGGTTTTGATTTGTATTTCCCTGATGGCAAGTGATGCAGAGCATTTTCTCATGTGCATGTTGGCCATGTCTATGTCTTCTTCTGTGAGATTTCTGTTCATGTCTTTTGCCCATTTCATGATTGGATTGTTTGTTTCTTTGGTGTTGAGTTTAATAAGTTCTTTATAGATCTTGGAAACTAGCCCTTTATCTGATATGTCATTTGCAAATATCTTCTCCCATTCTGTAGGTTGTCTTTGAGTTTTGTTGACTGTATCCTTTGCTGTGCAAAAGCTTCTTATCTTGATGAAGTCCCAATAGTTCATTTTTGCTTTTTTTTCTTTTGCCTTCGTGGATGTATCTTGCAAGAAGTTACTATGGCCGAGTTCAAAAAGGGTGTTGCCTGTGTTCTTCTCTAGGATTTTGATGGAATCTTGTCTCACATTTAGATCTTTCATCCATTTTGAGTTTATCTTTGTGTATGGTGAAAGAGAGTGGTCTAGTTTCATTCTTCTGCATGTGGATGTCCAATTTTCCCAGCACCATTTATTGAAGAGACTGTCTTTCTTCCAATGGATAGTCTTTCCTCCTTTATCGAATATTAGTTGCCCATAAAGTTCAGGGTCCACTTCTGGATTCTCTATTCTGTTCCACTGATCTATGCGTCTGTTTTTGTGCCAGTACCACACTGTCTTGATGACCACAGCTTTGTAGTACAACCTGAAATCTGGCATTGTGATGCCCCCAGATATGGTTTTCTTTTTTAAAATTCCCCTGGCTATTCGGGGTCTTTTCTGATTCCACACAAATCTTAAAATAATTTGTTCTAACTCTCTGAAGAAAGTCCATGGTATTTTGATAGGGATTGCATTAAACGTGTATATTGCCCTGGGTAACATTGACATTTTCACAATATTAATTCTGCCAATCCATGAGCATGGAATATTTTTCCATCTCTTTGTGTCTTCCTCAATTTCTTTCAGAAGTGTTCTATAGTTTTGAGGGTATAGATCCTTTACATCTTTGGTGAGGTTTATTCCTAGGTATCTTATGCTTTTGGGTGCAATTGTAAATGGGATTGACTCCTTAATTTCTCTTTCTTCAGTCTCATTGTTAGTGTATAGAAATGCCACTGACTTCTGGGCATTGATTTTGTATCCTGCCACGCTACCGAATTGCTGTATGAGTTCTAGCAATCTTGGGGTGGAGACTTTTGGGTTTTCTATGTAGAGTATCATGTCATCGGCGAAGAGGGAGAGTTTGACTTCTTCTTTGCCAATTTGAATGCCTTTAATGTCTTTTTGTTGTCTGATTGCTGAGGCTAGGACTTCCAGTACTATGTTGAATAGCAGTGGTGAGAGTGGACATCCCTGTCTTGTTCCTGATCTTAGGGGAAAGGCTCCCAGTGCTTCCCCATTGAGAATGATATTTGCTGTGGGCTTTTCATAGATGGCTTTTAAGATGTCGAGGAATGTTCCCTCTATCCCTACACTCTGAAGAGTTTTGATCAGGAATGGATGCTGTATTTTGTCAAATGCTTTCTCTGCATCCAATGAGAGGATCATATGGTTCTTGGTTTTTCTCTTGCTGATATGATGAATCACATTGATTGTTTTACGGGTGTTGAACCAGCCTTGTGTCCCAGGGATAAATCCTACTTGGTCATGGTGAATAATTTTCTTAATGTACTGTTGGATCCTATTGGCCAGTATCTTGTTGAGAATTTTTGCATCCATGTTCATCAGGGATATTGGTCTGTAATTCTCCTTTTTGGCGGGGTCTTTGTCTGGCTTTGGAATTAAGGTGATGCTGGCTTCATAGAACGAATTTGGAAGTACTCCATCTCTTTCTATCTTTCCAAACAGCTTTAGGAGAATAGGTATGGTTTCTTCTTTAAACGTTTGATAAAATTCCCCTGGGAAGCCATCTGGCCCTGGACTCTTGTGTCTTGGGAGGTTTTTGATGACTGCTTCAATTTCCTCCCTGGTTATTGGCCTGTTCAGGTTTTCTATTTCTTCCTGTTCCAGTTTTGGTAGTTTGTGGCTTTCCAGGAATGCGTCCATTTCTTCTAGATTGCCTAATTTATTGGCGTATAGCTGTTCATAATATGTTTTTAAAATCGTTTGTATTTCCTTGGTGTTGGTAGTGATCTCTCCTTTCTCATTCATGATTTTATTAATTTGAGTCTTCTCTCTCTTCTTTTTAATAAGGCTGGCTAATGGTTTATCTATCTTATTAATTCTTTCAAAGAACCAACTCCTGGTTCTGTTGATCTGTTCCACAGTTCTTCTGGTCTCGATTTCGTTGAGTTCTGCTCGAATCTTTATTAGCTCCCTTCTTCTCTTGGGTGTAGGATCTATTTGCTGTTTTTTCTCTAGCTCCTTTATGTGTAAGGTTAGCTTTTGTATTTGAGTTCTTTCCAGTTTTTGAATGGATGCTTGTATTGCGATGTATTTCCCCCTTAGGACTGCTTTTGCTGCATCCCAAAGATTTTGAACGGTTGTATCTTCATTCTCATTAGTTTCCATGAATCTTTTTAATTCTTCCTTAATTTCCTGGTTGACCCTTTTATCTTTTAGCAGGATGGTCCTTAACCTCCATGTGTTTGAGGTCCTTCCAAACTTCTTGTTGTGATTTAGTTCTAATTTCAAGGCATTATGGTCCGAGAATATGCAGGGGACGATCCCAATCTTTTGGTATCGGTTCAGACCCGATTTGTGACCCAATATGTGGTCTATTCTGGAGAAAGTTCCATGTGCGCTTGAGAAGAATGTGTATTCAGTTGAGTTTGGATGTAAAGTTCTGTAGATATCTGTGAAATCCATCTGGTCCAGTGTATCATTTAAAGCTCTCGTTTCTTTGGAGATGTTTTGCTTAGAAGACCTATCAAGTATAGAAAGAGCTAGATTGAAGTCACCAAGTATAAGTGTATTATTATCTAAGTATTTCTTCACTTTGGTTAATAATTGATTTATATATTTGGCAGCTCCCACATTCGGAGCATATATATTGAGGATTGTTAAGTCCTCTTGTTGAATAGATCCTTTAAGTATGATATAGTGTCCCTCTTCATCTCTCACTACAGTCTTTGGGGTAAATTTTAGTTTATCTGATATAAGGATGGCTACCCCTGCTTTCTTTTGAGGACCATTCGAATGGTAAATGGTTCTCCAACCTTTTATTTTCAGGCTGTAGGTGTCCTTCTGTCTAAAATGAGTCTCTTGTAGACAGCAAATAGATGGGTCCTGCTTTTTTATCCAGTCTGAAACCCTGCGCCTTTTGATGGGGTCATTAAGCCCGTTCACATTCAGAGTTACTATTGAGAGATAGGAGTTTAGTGTCATCATGATATCTATTCAGTCTTTGTTTTTGTGGACTGTTCCACTGAACTTCTTCTTAAAGGGGAATTTTAAGAGGCCCCCTTAAAATTTCTTGCAGAGCTGGTTTGGAGGTCACATATTCTTTTAGTTGCTGCCTGTCTTGGAAGCTCTTTATCTCTCCTTCCATTTTGAATGAGAGCCTTGCTGGATAAAGTATTCTTGGTTGCATGTTCTTTTCATTTAGGACCCTGAATATATCCTGCCAGCCCTTTCTGGCCTGCCAGGTCTCTGTGGAGAGGTCTGCTGTTACCCTAATACTCCTCCCCATAAAAGTCAGGGATTTCTTGTCTCTTGCTGCTTTAAGGATCTTCTCCTTATCTTTGGAATTTGCAAGCTTCACAATTAAATGTCGAGGTGTTGAACGGTTTTTATTGATTTTAGGGGGGGATCTCTCTATTTCCTGGATCTGAATGCCTGTTTCCCTTCCCAGATTAGGAAAGTTTTCAGCTAGAATTTGTTCAAATACATATTCTGGCCCTCTGTCCCTTTCAGCGCCCTCGGGAACCCCAATTAAACGTAGGTTTTTCTTCCTCAGGCTGTCGTTTATTTCCCTTAATCTATCTTCATGGTCTTTTAATTGTTTGTCTCTTTTTTCCTCAGTTTCCCTCTTTGCTGTCAACTTGTCTTCTATGTCACTCACTCGTTCTTCCACCTCGTTAACCCTCGTCGTTAGGACTTCTAGTTTGGATTGCATCTCATTCAATTGGTTTTTAATTTCTGCCTGATTAGCTCTAAATTCTGCAGTCATGAAGTCTCTTGAGTCCTTTATACTTTTTTCTAGAGCCACCAGTAGCTGTATAATAGTGCTTCTGAATTGGCTTTCTGACATTGAATTGTAATCCAGATTTTGTAACTTTGTGGGAGAGAGGACTGTTTCTGATTCTTTCTTTTGAGGTGAGGTTTTCCTTCTAGTCATTTTGCTCAGTGCAGAGTGGCCAAAAGCAAGTTGTATTGGGAAAAAGAGACAAATAGAGGAGAGAAAGAAGGAAAGAAAAGAGAAAGAGAAAAAAAAAGGGAAGAAAAAGAAAAAAACAAAAACAAAAAAAAAGAAGAAAAAGAGAAAGAAAAAGAAAGGAGAAAAAAAAGGGGATGGGGGAAGGAAACAAATCAAAAAGCAAAACAAAACAAAAACGAAAACAAAAACAAACAAAAAAAGAACCACAGGGGAGTATCTTCTGATTCTGTGTTCTTTAAGTCCCTTGGCTTCTCCTGGAAGTTGTCCGTCTAGCTGGTGTTCTGGGGGAGGGGCCTGTTGTGCCGATTTTCAGGTGTTAGCAGTTGGGGGAGCTGCTGTGCCCCTGCCTGGTGCAGGGCTCGGTGGGGGTTGTTTACCCCGTGAGGCCGCAGGAGGAACAGCCCCAGTGGCGGGGCAGCTCTGGAAACCTGGATTCAGCTCCGGCAGGAACTCCGTCTGCAGGGCCTGGAGGCTCCGGGGCGGGGCCGCTGATGTGCTCAGCTGGGGCAGGAGCGTCCTTGCTGTCCTGGGCCCTCCCGGCCTCTGCCTGTCCCGGGGGAGGCCGGATCCTGGGCTGTGTCCCGGCGCCCTGTGCTCCGGAGCCTGTGCTGTTGGATTCGCGCTCCCGGGCCGCGCAGCCCCCTCCGCGGAGCCGCCGCCCGAGCCCCTCCGAGCTGCTCCTGGAACCGCGCAGCCCCCTCCGCACGGAGCCTCTTCTTCTGCCCGAGCCCCTCCGAGCTGCTCCCGGGGCCCCGCAGCCCCCTCCGCGGAGCCGCCGCCCGAGCCCCTTCAGCTGCTCCGGGTCCCGCCGGGTCCCGCCGTGCGCGCTGCAGCCCTTCTGATGTAACAGTTTGTATGGCAAACTAATTGTATTTTATCCAATGGTACCTGCAAATTATAACTCTTCTTATGTCCAATTTGCTGAATTTATGATGGTTGATTTATAACTCACTCATGAAAATGTCCATATATTTGATAGTTCACTTAATGCTTCTATGACAACAACAACAACAAAATGGCATTAAAGAACATTTTCTTTTGCGTGCTGATCCTGTGGTTAGAAGACAGAATTAGGAGATAAAATGTTTGATTGATGATGCCCCTCTGCACAAAATGTTTCAATTTTATGATATCAAACTAGAGATTTTAATCCTTTAAGCCAATACTGAGTTCTATGGATTCAAACATACAGTTATAGTCTTTTAATGTCTTAATCACTGTACAATGAATGCTACATTTGTATATGTATTTGTATATGGAACCGCACTGTATTAATTTTATTGGGCTATAAATGTGTGTTACTATAAAACATAGCAGCAATTTCCTTTTATGTCTTCAAAATTTAATTACGTTGTAAATGTACTTACAATGTAAATGTACTTGTGTTAATTCCACATTAAAAATATTCAACCTTAAATTTATTCGTGTTTTTTTTCAGCTTAGTATCAATTATACATTGAAACCTCCTTTTCTCTCATTCATTAGTGACACCCTAAAGGCACATAAGTATTTTGAGTTAAATGTTTACCTTCAGGTTCGTCATAATGCCATCATAAATAAAACAATGAGAATGAGCTCAATGATAGTCAAATACAGTGGAACAGAGGAGAAACCGGAAACAGAATCTTACATATATGGAATCTGCTGCGATATTGAATGTAGCATTATGTGTTGGGGAACTGGGGACTGTTTAATAAATGATGCTAGCAAAATTGGAAAAAATTAGATATTTACCTTCAGCCATCCTTCAGGATTCTCTTGAGAGACAGACGGAGATCTAACTAGAACTAAGGTAAAATGTTTTGCTCAAAATTTTCTTCACCCAAATTTGTAGGATAACAGTAAATGAGGTTTCAGGGGTTGAATGGATAGCTATATTTATGAGTGGATATTTCTACACATTGAAAAACAGTCTGCTTCCATATGATGGAGCCCAAGGAAACCTGGAAAGCACCTCTGTATCTGCGGTTGTATTCTGAACCATTGCTTACTTTTGCAAAGGACTCGTTGTTTGGTTGCCAGACTTCATCTCTTACACAGCCTGTGAGGGAGCTAGAATTTGGGGCTTAATATAGAAAAGGAACAAAAATCTATCAAGTCGGTTTGACTCAATCTTCCATTTTTTTAAAAACAGAATGTTTCAGATGTGTCAATGAGCATCCCATAGCAGAATTAAATATTTCTTTTGTCTTACATTTATTCTGAGTTCTTTTGAGGAAGTGTCATCAGTGAACTAGTTAATAAGTTAATCTATCTCCAAAGAGCTTCTTGAAAATTAAAATATGTATTCCAGTGAAATGTTAATGTTGACATTTCCAAAACTGTGTCCAAATCATGCTAGAGAGTTGTTAGGAAAGCTACCCTGACATCTGGGCTACAGTGTTCTCTTAAGCAGAAAGAACTTCTCTGAGTATATTTTTTGTTAGTGTAAGGGAGTATAAGAAATGCTCCACTTGAAGAGAAATTAGTGACTTTGTTTGGGGCTTAGTCAGAAATCAATCCAGTTTCACTCAATAGACATTCTCTGAATAAAAATGCTTATTATTAATAGGTATTAGAACACAGGAACCTGCTTCCCATGGGGGCTGTGGACTCGAGAGTACTTAATGAATCAAGTCGCAAGCAAGTAATTGTGAAAGCAAGTTATTTTCATTACATTTTAGTACACTTCTGTACATTGATTTGGAATGGTCAGTTTGCAGTTGGTTTCATGCAGCTTGCCCAAGGACAGCAAAATACTTAGGAACAAACCAGCGTTAAAGAGAAAACCTAAATCCTTTATATTGTTCAAAAGAAAACATGCTTTTCTTTTTAGTTCAAAATGTATCTTACATATTAAAGCTCATGACGTATTCAAGTCTTAAGTTCTCCTTGACATTTAGTGAGGGCCTACCTGATATTTGTTGATCACCTCATTTCATATGTACGAATTAGCACATTACATTCTGAGGAGATAGTTTCAGCATATGTCCACCAAATAAGACTATTACATAACTTTTTAAAAAAGATTTTTTATTTTTATTTTTACTTTAAAAAATTTTTTGAAAGATTTTTAATTTATTTATTTTTTTAAATTTATGATAGTCACACAGAGAGAGAGAGAGAGAGAGAGAGGCAGAGACATAGGCAGAGGGAGAAGCAGGCTCCATGCACCGGGAGCCCGACGTGGGATTCAATCCCGGGTCTCCAGGATCACGCCCTGGGCCAAAGGCAGGCGCTAAACCGCTGCGCCACCCAAGGATCCCAAGATTTTTAATTTATTTATTCATGAGAGACACACAGAGAGGGGCAGAGACACAAGCAGGCTCCATGCAGGGAGCCTGACATGGGATTCGATCCCAGGACTCCAGGATCACGCCCTGGGCTGAAGGCAGATGCCAAACCACTGAGCCACCCGGGTGTCCCGACTATTATGTATATTGAGAGCAGCCAAGGAAGTTGAACTTCAGGAAGATATACTCCTTAAGCTAAATGAAACGTTCCTCAAACCCAACAAAATCAAATATACACCGTCTCAAAGATATATTTCATCTACATATTTGTGAGACTCACTAATGTGATTACTACCAAAATAAGCAAACAAGAACAATAGGCTGGGGAACAAATTAAAATACCACAATGGAGGGAGGGGGGAAGCTGTGTGGCCCAGTTGGTGAAGCGTCTGCTTTGGCTCAGGTCATGATCCTGGGGTTCCAGGATCGAGCCCCATGTCAGGCTCCCTGCTCAGCGAGGATCCTGCTTCTCCCTCCCCCCTCATCCCACTCATGCTCTCTCTCTCTAGCTCTCTCTTTCTATTTCTCTTTCTCAAAAAAAAAAAAAAAATAAATGGAATCTTAAAATACCACAGTGGAGCTGAAGAGAAAGTCAAATATTTGAAGCTTTGAATGTAATAATGCAATAAAATATGTCTGTTTCTTCTAAAAAATGGGGGGGGGGCGGGCAGCAAGGGTAGCTCAGCGGTTTGGTGCTGCCTTCAGCCCAGGGCCTGATCCTGGAGACCCCGGGTCGAGTCCCACATTGGGCTCCCTGCATGGGGCCTGCTTCTCCCTCTGCCCGTCTCTCTGCTTCTCTCTCTCTCTGCGTCTCTCATGAATAAATAAATAAAATCTTTTAAAGATTTGAAGCTTGAAAAAAACCTTGATGTGCCCAGTATTACTCCAGTTAAGTTTTAATCTCACTTTGATAGTGAATACGCTCTTTCACATGACTATGAGAAATCAAATGAGAACCACAAAAATCTTTTTAACTAAGTAAACTGCAACTCTTTGACCAGAGTGGACATTTTGGAGTCTGTCATTAAAGCTAAAATGAGGGTGCCTGGGTGGCTCAGCGGTTGAACAGATCTGCCTTGGGCCCAAGGCGTGATCCTGGAGTCCCTGGATCAAGTCCCATATTGGGCTCCTTGCATGGAGCCTGCTTGTGTCTCTGCCTCTCTCTATGTGTCTCTCATGAATAAATAAATACAATCTTTAAAAAAGAAAAGAAGCTAAAATGATCTCTTTACTGACCACAGGGGAGGATACAGTACTATACCTATCTATATATTTACAATTAGTTTCAGAATACCCGAATTCAGTGCAAAGCAGCCATTTTACATACAAATATTAGTAACTTAAAAATCTGCCAATATTTCTGAAAATACCAAGTGTTGGGGAGGAGATGAAGCAAGAAAAATTCTTGTTCCTGGGAGCATACATTGGTGCAGTGCTTTGGCGAACAATTTTTTTTTAATCCAATACATTTTATTGGGTTTCTTTTTTTTATAAATTTATTTTTTATTGGTGTTCAACTTGCCAACATATAGAATAACACCCAGTGCTCATCCCATCAAGTGCCCCCCTCAGTGCCCGTCACCCAGTCACCCCCACCCCCCGCCCACCTCCCCTTCCACCACCCCTAGTTCGTTTCCCAGAGTTAGGAGTCTTCCATGTTCTGTCTCCCTTTCTGATATTTCCCACTCATTTTTTTCTCCTTTCCCCTTTATTCCCTTTCACTATTTTTTATATTCCCCAAATGAATGAGACCATATAATGTTTGTCCTTCTCCGATTGACTTATTTCACTCAGCATAATACCCTCCAGTTCCATCCACGTCGAAGCAAATGGTGGGTATTTGTCGCTTCTAATGGCTGAGTAATATTCCATTGTATACATAGACCACATCTTCTTTATCCATTCATCTTTCGATGGACACCGAGGCTCCTTCCACAGTTTGGCTTTTGTGGACATTGGTGCTATAAACATTGGGGTGCAGGTGTCCTGCCATTTCACTGCATTTGTATCTTGGGGGTAAATCCCCAGCAGTGCAATTGCTGGGTCATAGGGCAGATCTATTTTTAGCTCTT
This sequence comes from Canis lupus dingo, assembly GCF_003254725.2. Taxonomy (NCBI): domain Eukaryota; kingdom Metazoa; phylum Chordata; class Mammalia; order Carnivora; family Canidae; genus Canis; species Canis lupus. The sequence goes on along the minus strand of NC_064281.1, from coordinate 110,036,988 downwards.
TGAGGAACCTCCACACAGTTTTCCAGAGTGGCTGCACCAGTGGCGAACAATTTCCTAATACTAAGTGAAGTTGAAATGAATACTGCATAGCTTAGCAGTCCCATTGCTAAACATCTACCCTGAAGAAACCTACACATACATGCTCAAGGACACGTGTGCTGGGATGTTCATAGCAGCATTGTAAAAAATTTGGAGACGACAGGAATGACCACGAACAGAAGAATGGAATATTATGGAATATTCTACAACAAAATACTGTAGAAGTTAAGATGAAAGACCTGGGGAGGGGGTGAAGATCTAGAGCTCTGCTATCAACATCAATGACTCTCACAGGAAACTGACTGTGGGATAGATACAGCATTCATATAAAGTTTTAAAATATGCAAAATGCATACTTTTAATGGATAATTTAAAAGTATATGCTAGATTATGATGAACATCGAATTAAGGATGGTAGTATCTCTGAAAGTAGGGGGAGAGAGAGAGAGGAGTGGATGGGTGTTCATACTTGGGAGTTCATGATATTAATCTCTATACATTTTTATGTGTCCTAAACATTTTTTTTCCTAAACATTTTATACTGTAGAAAACTATGCTGACTTTAATTCAGTACTGAAAAAGTACAATATAATGTCTTATCCCCTGGTGATTGAAATGTAGTGAAGCCCTGCACCAAAGTTATAGAAATCCATACATCTCTGGGAATATTTTTTCATATTACATACTGGCTGAAAATAACAGTCAAGAACCCTTTTCCACAGTCTTTGTAAATATCTTAACAAATTACTATGAACTAACATGCCAGCCGGAAGCTACCATAGAATAAAACTTGGTCGACCTAATGTGTGAATGTGTTCTATAGGAGAAATATTTGCATTTAAGAAGTGTTTTATTTTGGGGGCACATGGAAGGCTCAGATGGTTAGGCTCAGGTCATGGTCTCTGGATCCGGGGATCAAGCCTGACATCGGGCTCCTGGCTCGGTGGGGACACTGCTTCCCCTCCCTCTTTCTCTCCCTCCGCTCATGCTCTCTCTCCCTCTGAATTCCTTTATGTCAAATGAATAAATACAATCTTAAAAACAGAAATGTTTTATTCTACAACATAAAATAACTGCCTGTTACTATCTGAGAACAACTTTAATCACCTGATTTTTTAAAAATATTTCTGACTTGTGAACACTATCCTTCCTTAAATAACTTTTATATTTTAATTCACAGTGTTATTCAGTGCTCACTCATGGCAATAAATGAGTAGCAGGACTGTAAAACTGAAGACTTTTTAGTCAAATAATTAGAATGTGCCCCTTGGTATGTTAGTAAATGTTAAACAACTGAGTCTCTTTAAAAAACAAAATGGGGTGCCTGGCTGGCTCAGTTGGAAGAGCATGTGACTTTTTTTTTAAGGTTTTATTTATTTATTCATGAGACAGAGAGAGAGAGAGAGAGAGAGAGATGCAGAGACACAGGCAGAGGGAGAAGCAGGCTCCATGCAGGGAGCCTGACGTGGGACTCGATCCCGGGTCTACAGGATCACACCCTGGGCTGAAGGCGGCGCTAAACCCCTGAGACCTCCGGGCTGTCCGAGCATGTGACTCTTGATCTCAGCTCAGGTCATGATCTCAGGGTCAGGAGATCCAGCCCCACATCAGGCTCTGTGCTGGGCATGGAGCCTGCTTGGGATTCTCTCTCCCTCTCCTGTCCTTCCCTACTGATGTGTGTGCTCTCTTTCTCTCACGGAAAAAAACAAAAACAAATGTATTTGTATTATTTGTTAATATCTCTGGTGTGAATATCCCTACCCTGGCAGATATCAAGCCCCTGACATGAGGTCACTGTACTGGGAGTTGGAAAGAGATATGCAAAATTGGCATTTGTGAGTATGCAAGTTCCAGCATACCACTGATATTTTGATGAAACACAGTGCTAGGCTCACAGCAAGTGCTCAGTAAAATTTCTTACGAGAACATGCTAAGATTTCATAAGATTTCCTTATGTAATGTGTAGCTGTTCTTTTAGGATATCTACGACGCAAATTTACATTTTCTAAACTAAGGAAACAGAGATTCTGATCTGAAGCAAGATCATCTAGGACTAGAAACAGTATATGGAAGCGTGTTTGGACAATGAGCAATATAGGAGGCGTATTTTAATTGGGAGAAATGAAACCCTTATGGCCAAGAGCAAAAGTTTGATTCGGATATAATACTTTAAAATCCAAATTAAAGCCCAGAGCTGGCTCTATAGAAACAAGATACAACGACAAAATACCTACCTAAATGAGGATACAAAGCACAGATGAAGGGTAAGGCCAGCTTCTGGAGAACAGCAAGAAATGTTAACAGGAGAACAGGCCAGGGCTATAAGCATAGTCTTCTAGGTTAATCTTTTTTACATTTTCTAGAAGTTAGTGTTAATTCTATATCCTTGGAAGGAAATGGTTGTAGAAGGTCTGTGTGGGTCTGGCTTCCTTGCTACAGCATAATCCCTTATGCGGTCAGGATGATGATCTCATTCTTTCCTTGGATGCCTGAGTTTTGCATTGATGTGGTCAGTAGTAGCTTTTTTTCCTCCCATTTCATTCATATATTGGTTCATTCATTTAACAAGCATGTGCTGTTTCTCAGAGACTTGTTGCAATCTTAATTTGGCTTCTTTTAGAGCTGATTTTAATATCATGAAAACGCACGCTTATTTTTGTCATATATCCCAAGAGGAAAATAGATTTTTACATATAAATGTTCACCAAAGCATGTAACGTGTAAATCATGGGATCCCTTTATCTTTATGAGGTCGGTGCTTAAGCCACTTCACAGCATTTCTAAAAGTTCACGAATGGCAGCATTCAGGAGATTTACTGTATCAGCAAATTTTTATAGATTAAGATCTCATATTTAATGCTGTGCTGAAGCAACTTTTTTTTTTTAAAGATTTTACTTACTTAAGAGAGAGAGTTCAAGAGAGAGCATGAGTTGGGGTGAGGAGCAGAGGGAGAAGCAGACTCCCCTCTGAGCAGGGAGCTCGATGCAGGGATTGATCCCAGGACTCCATCCCAGGAGTCGATCCCAGGATTCCAGGATAATGACCTGAGCCTAAGGCAGATGCTTAACCCACGACTGAACCACCCAGGCGCCCCTAAAGCAGCCTTTGGAAAAGACGTCTTTGGATTCAGGAATATCTCTGCTCCCATTTCCATCCTTCCCTTGATCAAGAGGGAAAGTCCTACCAGAGCAAAGTGATCTGGCCGGGAGTTCGAAATACTAGTGTCATTCTTTCTTTTTTTTTTTTTTGAATAGATTTTTTAGTTTTATTGAAATCTTACATGAACAAGAAATTGGAAATACAATCACATCAAAGAACAAATTGTCACGGCTTTGACGTTTAAGCCAAACAAATTTTGTAGGGCAGAGTTTTTAAATTGTTATAACTTACTAGTGTCATTCTGTGAGGTTGTGGAGAAAATGCTTTGGCCCAGTTCCAGGAGCCATTGCTTCTTCATCCATATATAAGAAAATCTGCTGTTCTTCCTTTCTGCTAGAGGTTAGGATAACTCTGGGAATCTCCAGACAAGCCTTAACTTCCAGCATAGGGTAAAAAAAGGTCTGCCTTGAAAGTACTGTTGGAGAAAATGAGTAGAGTGGTCTGTGTCCCTGGACAGGTTGAAAGGGCAGGGATTCCACAGTCTTTTGCCTCCCACGACTCCTCCCACAGCCTCCAGAGTTTGCAGAACATATTGATTTTTGTGGCTTTTAACCATGAGATCTCGGGATGGCGTTAGCTTCCGATTCAGGAAGAGCCGTGGTTCCTGAGTGCTTTGCCCAGACAGGCCTGCCAGCAGCTGAGCTCGGCTTCCTGACCCTGCCACGGCTGCGCCGCATGCTTAGCTTCTGGAGTGGCCTGCTGTCCCCGGGTGCCACATGTCTTAGCCGGCCCAGCTGCAGTGAACCGCCTTGAAATGTTGCCGGCACGCCTGGGCGCCACATGACACTGACAGACTTGCCCTGGAAGTCAAGTGTCACATCTGGCAGGCCCAGTGCTCACAGCTGGGCTCAAAGCCAGACCCCGGCTCTGCATGTTTGTTCCACATGTGCCTGCTAGGCGCCGGTGGCTGCCGCTCCACGGTCTTATTTGCCTGCCACTGTGCCTCCCAGACTACCTGTTGGTCTTGAGTTGGTCCACCTGCTGGTCAGTTAGAGCATCACTAGTAGGAATTCTAGGCGATTTGCAGTCTCGGGTTTGCTGAAAGGATGGCCACCAGTGCGGAAGACCCCAGTTGCCCTGAAAATGGGCAGTGCTCCAACTGGAAGCGCTGTATTCCCTCATGGTTCAGGGTGGGAGACTCGAGTTCTAGTCCTGATTCTGCCATTATGTCACTCCGGGCCAGGCCTTCTCTTGGCCTCCATCTCCCCATGTGTTAAATGGGCAGAGTGATTTTGACGGTGACTGAGGGCCCTTGCAGCTCTGACGTCCTTCAGTTGGACTGCAAGCCTTCAGAAGTTTAGAGGTGATAATAAAATGACTTTGTGAGCTGGTCTTTCAGGGTTTAGAAGAGTAGGGGAGAAAACCCTTTCTTTTTCTCTTGACAGAGCAAATTGGATGGGACTCTGTTCCTACCATCACAAAACAACTGATCTTCAGAAGAACCAAAACCAGTGCTACTTAAGCAGCAAGTTACAATGACTGCACTGCATTAACACGCTTTTCTTCCCTCAGCAAGAGCTCTATTTTCAACTGTCACTTCCAATATTGCAGCAGCGTGTTTCTGCCCATTTAGGTTAAGTAGCTACAGTGATTTTGAAAGCACTAATGATTCTTCCATGGCGCCTGCAAATGCCCTAGGTAGAGTCTAGCAAGGCCCTGGCTCTGAAGTCCCTGGCTCTCAGGTGGGCTGGAGGGTCTCACACGTGTAGTGGTGGCTCGTGGTGAATTGTTATTTCTGAGCTCATGGGAGAAAGGAGAAGTGTGGCTCGGATCTCTATGGGGCCAGGATCTTTTTTCTCTGCCACAGGGAAGACCAATCACAGGAGGTGTACAGCCACTCCCCATTGTTGCCTTTGTAAGGGGTGATCTCCATGGCAACCAGGCCACAATGGCTCACTTTTACCAACTATGGGAGTGCTGGGGCTGGAGACCTTTAGTCATTCATATTTGAAGTAACGGGTTTTCATGCATGAATCAGTATCCTCCTCAAACCTAAGGCTGACAATTGTCCTGTCTCCTCTTTCTCTCCTTTAGCTCACAATAGCAGAACTGATTTCTTTTGTTTGTTCGGGAAACCTCAATCCCACTCATTATTGTTATTTATTATGGCCTCTCTTCATGATAATACAAGACTAATTCCTACTCCGGAATAAACACAGGTTCAGATTCAGCTAACGTCTGTTGAGCCTCTTCTGGGTAGTAATGTAGCACGCACAGACAATGCAATTTATATACATTATCTTAGTTAACTCACAAAATACATAAGTGTGGATTCAAATTTCACGAGCACATTGGCAGTTGGCACACAGTTATCAGTCCTTGAATATTTGCTGGGTGAAGGAATGAAAGATCATGAAATCACAGACTGTTCAGGTCAACCAGGCCCTTTGGAGAGCATCCTGTCAAACTCCTTCATTGTACAAACAGAGAAATTAGAGCCCCAAATGTGGAGTGATTTATCCGAGGCCGTATCCATGGCTATTTAAACTCAGTTCTGTCGTAGGTGGATCCAGACCACTGTCCTCTGCCGGGCACAGGACACAGTGCCTCATAGGAAGGCCAGGTGACAGCAGAGCATCAGAACTCTGATGTGTCGTGTTGCACTTGGACGTGTTATGCTCAGTGTCCTGCTGAACGTAATGTTTGCGATACTTCTCTGTGAGTGATTCAACGAGAAACAGTGAGAAATTTGAAAAGACATTTATTGGTACTTAATATTTGAAGGACTAAAGTAAATGCCTGGCTGGGGGTGAGGTGAAGGCAGCAGCTTGGTCAGGTCAAAGTGGTCCCAAACATGATTTTGTCAGTAGTCTCATATATAACAACATGTGGGATGACTGATTCACATCAGCCACATTCACAAAAAGCTACAGTATCAACCAGAACAACAGTTTATTAATTCATAAAGGGAGCCAGCCTAACACACTAAAGTACATGCAGAGGTTGGTCAGCAACTCTTTAGAAAATTCAATATGGAAGGCCTAATTATAATCAAAAGGTTGCCTAGAGAACCTGAAACCAGAAAAGGGGGAGTGAGATGGCTCACTGGAATGACTCATACCTTTTTTTTTTTTAAAGATTTTATTTATTTTTTTCATGAGAGACACACACACACACACAGAGAAGCAGAGACATAAGCAGAGGGAGAAGCAGGCCCCCTGCAGGAAGCCTGATGCGGGACTCAATCCCAGGACGCTGGGATCATGCCCTGAGCCAAAGGCTCAACCACTGAGCCACCCAGACACCCCTGACTCATGCCTTTAAGCCACCAGTACATCCTTCTCCACTGTGGGGACATGCTAGTTTAAGAGACAGGGTGCTCATGTTCTTTGGTCGAGGGCAACTTCTTCCTTAGCTCCGGCCAGTACTGGAGACCCACCAATGAATTCTTCCTTGAAGACTCTACTAGTTCTACGTTGCACACTGGCTGTTCTCTTTTAGTTCACAGTTTTTTCACATGGGGGATGAGACGCAGGAGTTGATGTCACTCTTCTTAGTTACCTCTATCACAACACAATTACAAATGCTTATTGGACGTATTCTGATGGGTCGGTCATTCCTTCCACGATGCATGTATTTCAGTAACATGACTCTTTCAGACAAATTTTCCTGCAAGTGCTTCAGGCACCTGGCTTCATCCCTATGCTCCGAAAAGCAAGTCAAAGACCAAACTGAAAGCAAGTCTGGGTTTGATAGACATGTATAACTGTGGACAGTAGTAAAACAGCATGATGTGTCCCTTCCCTCCTTTAAACCTCTGTAGGAAAAAGAGAGAGAGAAAGAGAAAGAGAGACACTGATTTCAGGATTAGGAAACAGAAGAGATAAAGGAAGCAGGAATAAGCATACAGAAAAGGAAATAGTGTTTTCTGGTGAGTTGCAACCTGTCAGTTGCTCCTGTGTTCTTCCTTAACAAGTGAGGTGTTAGACTTGTTATGAACTAGATCAAATATCCTGGATGTAGATCTAACACATTTTGATGATTTCCATGGGAAAGGTAAGAAAGGTCTGGAACATGGAATGCTGCCAAGGAGGGAGAATCAGGGAGTTGCCCCAGTGGAGAAACTTAACACCTGACGGGCAGGAGGAATAACCTAACCTCACAATGGTGCCAAGGGCTAGACCTGTGGGAGTGGTCACAAGTTCCCATCACAGTACATTCCCGTAGTGATTACATTTTCTAATTCACTTAGTCTAGTAAAATAGGAATTCTAGATAGATTTCTCCCCAGAAAGAGAAAAAGCAGTATTCAGAGAATGTATATAGTCAAATCTAAAGAGATAAAAAAAGTGATTAGTTAGTAAAGGACCTTGTCCATTTTCTACCCTAAACGTGTCAACCTTGGAAATACATTATTCTTTAGGTGAGCTTCGTCTTTTCTTTAATCCAGTTGACATACCGGGACACCTTGGTATATATTCCATACTTCCCTTTCATCGCACACTCTTCACCCCAGCTAATAATCCCAGTTAAGAAACTTATGCCTTCTACTTCGGTGACATGGGGTCCCCCACTATCGCCCTGGCATGAATCTTTACCTCCCTCATGGAAGCCAGCACAGAACATGTTGTTATAAATGGTGAACTTCGTGGACCGAAGGCACGTGGCTCGGTCAACAAGTGGAACTTTAAGGTATTGAAGAATTGAAGCCGATCGCCCTTTGTTGAAGACTCTCCCCCAGCCACTCACATAGCCAGACCCAAATTTGAGGAAGATGTTCGAGTATTCCCTGTCAGCAATGCAAATAGGTGTTACATAGCTGTTCAGCGTTAAGGGCTCATCCAGTTCCAGAAGGGCGATGTCATGGTTGTACTTATTAATAGTTGCATTATAGCTGTGGTGAAGAATAGTGCGAATCACGTTTCGCTTCTGCTCTGTATGTTCCCTCTTCTCGGTGTTATGCTCACCTATGGAAAATAAATTTCTCTTCAGTCACAGGTAGACTTACACATAAACGTATTTGCCAAGGTTTTTGGTATCACTGAATTAACTGGCAGCCAAGTGTCCACAAGCGCAATCTTGGTAAAATGTAATGAGGGCCAATGCATACATTTCAGACCAAAAAACCATTTGGGACCATCATGGAGCTGGTTTGGTCTCCCATGCCGTTGCAAATCTTACATTGTTCAAGTGGTAATGAATCTACCTGTCATGAATTACCCTAGACATTCTTAATATCAAGTATTTTGACCGCTTTTTTTGAGCACAGATCATATATTCATTTGGCCATTCATTCAAAGGTTGTGCCAGGCACTAGAGATACAAAGGTGAATGATAGGACATGGCTTTGGGGAAGGCTCAGTCTGGTGGGGAAATGCACACAGCATACATAATTGTACCCCCGTGAGATGAGTGTTGATATAGGCACACCAACAGAACTACAGGGGGCTTGGAGGATGGAAGAAGTTAGGTTCTGGAAATATGGCTCCTCTAGCATTAGCCCAACTTAGTAGACCTCAGGAAACTATGATGTGCCAATCATACAGAAGACCTAGTAAATACTGCAGATTCCTATCCTTTTTTTGGTTTATTTACCTGCAACTATGGTAATTTTAACATCAGGCTCAATACAGTGGGCTGCAGTTACCACCCATTTTTCATTGATGATGGAACCTCCGCAGAATGCATCAACTTTCCCATTCAAAAGGACCTGTGGAAACAAGATTATGAAACTTCTTACATAATGTGTTTGATCCTGAACAAAATAAATACAGGTGCTGTTGATAGGCAGGGGTGTGTATGTGTGGGGGGGGGGTGGGGGTGGGGATTGGACTCTAGGTGCTGGCAGACCGGAGTGTTTCTGGAAAGTGTCAGCTTTGCACATGAGTTAGTGTTTCTGGAGCGTGATCAAAAAAGCCATTTCTGTAACTATTTTGAGGAGGATGGGCAATGAGAGCCAGGGGGAGCTCTAGAGGAGGCAGATAGGAGGGAATGGCTTCTTTTGGTGATTTGGGGCCCTTGGATTCCTTTTCCAGGTGAGTCAGATTGTCTGAGGGCACACATTGTTTCATGGGAATATGGCAGGTAAATTCCGAAACACACTGACTTGACTCCTCTAGATCCAGAGTTATTATTGAGTCTTCTGTCCCTGCGTGGGGAAATATTGCCACAGGGTGAGTTGGAAGAGAAAAAGTATTGATTGTCCACTGAGGTCTTCTTAAAGCCCTTTTCAAACTATGAATTGAGACCACTGCCCCCCATAAGAGCCGTGCTGACGGGCCTCCGGGCAGTGAGGACCACTTAGCTGCTCGGGCAAAGTGGACAGAGGCGTCTGAGCCTGGGCATTCTTAAAGAAGAGGCCAATCCATTCTTTCATCTGTACATCTATTGTTTTTTTTTAATATAAATTTATTTTTTATTGGTGTTCAATTTGCCAACATATAGAATAACACCCAGTGCTCATCCCATCAAATGCCCCCCTCAGTGCCCGTAACCCAGTCACCCCCATGTACATCTATTGTATGAGCAGAGTGGACAATGAATATTTTTTACCACCTATCTAGATCAGCTTGGAGATTTTCACTTCCAGTGTACCCGAGGCTCTGGGCTGCCTCTTCAGGAAGAAAGTTGAGAAGTATGGACACCAGAGGGCGCACTGAACATTTGGTAAACCCTACGCAGGAGCCGACTGGCTCTTAGGAACTCCTGCCCTTTGACTAAAGCACACCTAGTCTCAGACATAAATCCATTTCTAAACTAAGGAAAGAGAATGGTCAATGCCCTTAAGTGTGAATTTGAGAAGGTCCTAGGGGCATGTTCTAGTGAAGATTCTTTTTGTCCTGAATTCAATTTTTTAGAAAGATTTTATTTATTTGAGAACAAGAGACAGCGAGAGTGAGAGAGAGAGAGCGAGAGAGCGAGCACAAACAGGGGGTAGAGGGAGAAGCAGGTTTCCCATTGAGCAGGGAGCAAGATGTTGGGCTTGATCCCAGGACCCTGAGATCATGATCTGAGCTGAAGGCAGACACTTAACCAACTGAGCCACCCTTGTCCTGAATTCAATTTACTGAATGTCTGCTAAGTCCTAGACACTGAAGCATTGGCCTCCTACCAGGAGACCTCTGGGGCCGACTCACTGCAAGCCTCTGACCCCTTTTTCCACACTTTAGCTTTCTTTCTCATTCTAGTTGCTGCCTATTTCAAAAAGTCGTAAAAATGTAGGAAATCTCACATAATAATATAATAAACACCCATGTAGCCACCCTCCAGACTCAACAGTCTTCTTAATGGTTTTGGACATTTATTGATTGCTTACTATGCACTAATCATTATGCTAAGTGTTTTATGTACATTTAATAATGTGGGGTGATATTAATATATCCATTTACAGATGAGCAAACCGAAGTTTAGATAGGTACATGAACTCCCCTAAGGTCAGTGGTGAAGCTAGGATGCAAACCTTAGTCTGCCTGGCTTGAGAACCTATGCTCATAAGTGTGGTTGGTGGACCAATTAATTGCAATAGAATCATCTGGGATGCTTATAAAATCATTTGAGGGCACTCCTGCCCGAACTTAAATAGAATATTTGGTGGGTGTGACTAAAGGAAATGAAGAGCTCCAGAAAATCCTTATGCATAATTAAGTCTGAGAAATTATGGTTCAGAATTTCCAAGGCTTGGTGACTTTACATTTTAAAAGTGCTCAGTCCACACAAAGCTGGCTACATAATTTGTGGGGTTCAGTGCAAAATGAAAAGGCGAGACCCCTTGTTCAAAAGCTGGGAAGAAACATGCCATTGAAAATCCTTCAATACAATTTTTTTCCTTTCTTCTGTGGTCTCTTGCAATCTACCATGGGTGTTCTTTTAATTTAATTTTTTTTAATTTAATTTTTTTTAAGTAGGCTCCATGCCCAGTGTGGAGCCCAACATGGGGCTTGAACCCATGACCCTGAGATCAAGACTTGAGCTGAGATCAAGAGTCAGATGCTTAACTGACTGAGTTTTAAATTTTACTACTTAATGTCATGCTTCCTCAGGCATGGGGGATATTTGCTGGGAGAGTGCCCAGGAGCTGCACCCTGTGATTTGGCAGGCTGGCACAAAGGCCCTTGGCTGCCAGGTCCCCTCTCCCACCAGCCCCATGCCGCATGGAGGAAGGTAAGTCAGTCTTCCCTTCTCACTGGCCTGCTGCAGTAATTAATTGTGGAGGCATGATTCCCAAGGGATTACAACATCCATACCAGGATGTGCTCAGTACTTAAAACGGAGGTGGGCAAGAGGCTTGCCCCCACCATTCATTCTCCAAATGAACTGTGACAAACTTTTGGTCCTGAGATGTTCTGTGGCCATGTCCCCTCCCAAAATGGCATAGACTGTGTACACCCAACCTCAGCCCTCCCTGCACCTGTGATAGCTGTTGGGGACGAGGAGGGGAGTATGTTACGTGCCCTGGGTTGAGGGTGGCAGTAGTCACTGGGCAGGTATGGGGAGGAAGAGGCAGGCCCAGCCAGGGAACCGGGGGACAAGGGAGTAGGAAGTCAAGAATCCATCCCTAGGAGGTAGGGGAGAGGTTCCAAGCTTCCAGGGCATGGCTGCTCCATTGTCTCATCAGACTTGAGTTCCAAAACACAAAGCATTAAACTCCAAATTTGGGACCCTTCCAAAAACAAGGCCTCATGCAGGTGCGCTGGTTACAAGCTCATGAAGCTGGCCCTGACCCCAAGTGATTTTTAATCACTCAGTAAGTTTGGGTAGCGCTGTCCTATATGGGTCCTGATGGTCACATCTGAAAGCATCCATTCGGGTAACTGGAGTTACAAACTCACATGCATGAGAGAACGGTGCTTTTCTTCTGTATTAGAGGTGCCTGGACATCTCTCAGCTTAATGGGTTGGTTAGGCCAGACTGAATGATATCCATAGCCCCTGGGCACAGAGACTATGATGTAGCTAGTCTGACTCCTGCCAAAGACTTGCTGCCTGGAGCTTCTACTCCTTTCTGGTGGATGGCTGAGAAATATGATTGTGTTCTTTTAAGCCTGAGAGCATTCCCCCCTCCGCCCCCCGCCAATCCCTGATTGGTATTAGAAATTTTAGCAAACATCTTTGCCAAGAAAAAGCCCTAACATATATTTGCATTTAAAGATATTACAAATGACTAGATTTTGGAATGTTTGCTTGGCTACCACAGGATCACAGCTATCTAAATATGAGCTATTTGGGGATGAGCTGTTAGCTTGGCCGAGGACAAGCTCTTGTAAGACATCACTTTGGAAAATGAAGGGAAAAATGGGAAAGCATATGTTCTGAGCAAGGCATCCAAGTTCTGATCTGTCAACCCTTTTCATGTTTGTCTATCCTAATAGGAGCCTGCTTTCTCTCTTTCAGACACATACACAGATGCACAGCAAACACCCACATCCATCTACAAAATACACATTCACATAGCTCTTCTGATGGTGCTCATTGATAATGCCAGCCCAGAGTAGTAGCTGTTGCCCTGTTGGTTCTCTTCCTAACCTTTAACTTGAATTTGGCCTTCCCCTGTGATTTCAATAAACTCTTTTCTCTCTACGTAGTCACCTCCAATTTTACAGTAAAAAAAAAAACAACAATTTTTTTCCTGTTTGCATACTAGTTCTCTCTCATATAAAAAGCAAAACTGGGCAGCCCCGGTTGGCTCAACGGTTTAGCGCCGCCTTCAGCCCAGGGCGTGATCCTGGAGACCTGGGATTGAGTCCCACATCGGGCTCCCTGCATATGGTCTGCTTCTCCCTCTGCCTGTGTCTCTGCCCCTCTCTCTCTGTGTTTCTCATGAATAAATAAATGAAATCTTAAAAAAAGAAAATTAAAAAAAAAGCAAAACTGTTTCTGCATGATATACAGGTTGTTATGCCCACAGGTGTGATTCACCCAGCCATTGGCCCGATTTCATTTTTCTGGGCACAGAAGAGATGCTCATCTTCTTTCTTTCTTTCTTTCTTTCTTTCTTTCTTTCTTTCTTTCTTTCTTTCTTTTCTTTCTTTTTTTTTCCATTTTCGATTTTTAATGGTTAACTAGACTATTCATTAAAGAGATTTCATCAAACCATCCTAGAGAATAATAATCTAAATGTTCTGTCCAAAATAGCTGTGTGGGGCCAAGTGAGAGTACATATGTCATGTTTTTATTTCTCTTAATTGAAACTTCATCATTTGAGGGTTACTTTTTCCAAGTAAGGACATGTCTACAGTCTTAGGCCCTTCATATAAAATCTTTCTCCCAATCCTTCCCCCTTTACAGAAAAAAAAAAGAAAGAAAGAAAAAGTTCTGATTCATACATATGGTAACTGCCTGCTGTTTGCCATAGGGGTGTGTCCTAATCAATGGAAAGGATTGGGTGTGTTGGGGTAGCTGTACAGGTCAAAAGCTCGGGTATGTTTACTGATAGCTTCAGACCAAAGCTGAGAAAAGCTGAGACTGGGGAAGATGTTGAGATGTTTTAAAGATGTTTAGGATTATATGGTCTCATTCATTTGGGGAATATAAAAAATAGTGAAAGGGAATAAAGGGGAAAGGAGAAAAAATGAGTGGGAAATATCAGAAAGGGAGACAGAACATGAGAGACTCCTAACTCTGGGAAACAAACTAGGGGTGGTGGAAGGGGAGGTGGGTGGGGGAATGGGGTGACTGGGTGACGGGCACTGAGGGGGGCACTTGACGGGATGAGCACTGGGTGTTATTCTATATGTTGGCAAATTGAACACCAATAAAAAATAAATTTATAAAATAAAAAAAATAAAGATTGTTTAGGCCAAGAACAGAATTAGGAATACACAGACTACTTCTTCTGACAATTTTCTGGTTAAAACAGTTGAATATTGGCAATTGTATGTGATACAACCTAATACACAGGTTAAGGAAAGCTTCACCACTTGGCTTCCATTGCATTCCATTTTTTCAATCTGTTAGAATGATCTCCAAATTATTAAATGCAGAATAACTATGGCTAATACACAGCTGAGGCCCATGGTAAAATAGAAAATAGAAAGACCAGAAAATACTTCACATTCAAGGCCAGACAGATCCAACCCCAAAACAGAAGAGGTGGGAGACCTCTTGGGGCAAGTTTCTGCGTGCTCAGAATTGTGGGCTGACAGGGTCAAGGGCAAAGGCCCAAAACCAAATTAAAGCTTTAGAAAGTCCAGGACGGGGGTGTTGCTTTCTCAAATCTCTCTTTCAGACTGTTGATGAAGGTGATCTGGTAGTACAGGTGTTTTGATTTTGCTTTTATTTCTAAGGTTCAAAGGTTTTCATGGCTTCCCTACGTAATTGTATGAAATTGGAGTCCGGCTTTAGTATTGCACTCTAAGGAGGTGGTCACTCTAGGAAATATCCTGTGTCCTTATGTAGTGCACTTTGCCCTGGGGCTTCCTTTCCAGGATCCTCAAATGTCCGTGCAGAGTCCCTGCGCCCTCTTCCTTGCACTCTCCAGGGGCTCTGAGCCCTCCGCCCTCATCTGGCCTCCTGGCCTCCACCAGGCCTCCACTACTGCAGGGAGGTTAGAGGTCAGGTGAGTCCACCTGCGTGCCTGCAGCCTTAGGGATCCAGGCGTGGGGGCGTGGCCAAGGGGTTATGGGACACGTCAGGGCCTGGCCTGACCTGGGAGTGGGGGGGAGATGGGAAGATGGGGGGGTAGGCCCAGTGCGGCTTCACCTCCAGCCCGCAAGCTGAAAGTCCTCGAATATAAGGTAAGGCTTGAACGTGGCCATGGCCACCCTCGAGCTCGGGGAAGGCGAACCTCACTCCTTAGGGTCTCAAACCTGGGTGGGGGGGCGGTGGTCCTCTGGCCTGCTCTAATCTCCTACCAGACGAACCAAGGCCGTGGACGCTCTCCCCACGGGTTTATCAGGCCCGTGCTGTCCCCAGCTCTTCAAGTTAACAGTTCACCAAACATTTGTTGAAAGTTTCCTCCCAAAGCTGCCCAGCCCCCCACAGTCACTGTGGCTTTGTTATCCGGAGCCAGGATCTGCCTGCCTGCAACTTTGACCCATAAGCCCTCAAAGCAAAAGTCGCCTTGTCCCTTCCCCTGTGGCCCCTTGGCTCTCGCAAACAGCTGACTTAGACCTTTTCCTTAGCGCCCTAAACCTTTCCAGCTTGATGCCATTCATTACTCCTGATGAAAGTGACCTCCCTTTGTCCTTCCCGCGATTTGTTCATGCAGGTGGTTGCTTTATCTCCTGCCCCCCACCCTTATGGGAAGCATGGAAATTTGGAATCCTATCTGGGTAATATTCCTAAGCTGTTCCATATTTCCGAGCCATAAATTACTGTTTGGCCATGGAAACCCCAGCTGTTGCTTGCTTTCTCTTGATGCTTTGCCTGCAATCAAATCCAGTATAAATCAAGTCAAGTATCAAACCTTGCGGATAAGCCGGGATGTGGAGCTGGCTCATCCACAAATGACAGATTCTGGCTTGTTTCATTTCCTGTTTCATCTTTGAAAGTGACTTTTGTACACTCAGTTTATCTCCTGGTTTTGAAAATCAGGAACCTTTTGTGAGAAAGTGGGTAGAGGTGGGTGTGGAGAGACAGCTCTTGGGCGGGAAGGAAACAGTGCAGAAGTATGACAGGGTCTTCCTCAAGTACACTAGAAAGTAGTTCAGCTCTTCACCTTTGGAAAAGACTAAAACTTAGTGCTTTGTGCCTACTTTATGTGGATGAAATAGGGAGTGAACATGTGCATGAGTGGTCTTGAACATTCTAGATGATCTTAACTAGGCTTGATGGGAAAGAGTCAATAGGTATACTAACTGTATAAGTGTGCAATGAGGGGGACATGAAAGGATTTGGAATGATGTGTATCATTTTTATCCTCTTCCTTACTGCTGCAACTGCAACCATCATCTAATGGTCTCTTCTGCTTAAAATAAAAAAAAAAAGCTTGCTAGAGTAACTGAAATTCCTATTAGGAAAGACTTGTGTTGTTAAAATATTGGCAAGCATCTGGCTTAACGGGGGTGGGTGGAGAATGGAAAGATTATGTGACTCAATTGAGACTTTATTACCCTCATCGCCTTTTAGCTCTTATTGAAGTATTTTTGCCAATTTCGTTTCTGGGTTGACAAGGGGACAATGCTAAGCCCGCAATGTGTGCATCCTGGGATATATATATTTTTTTAATCCTGGGGCTTTTTTTTTTTTTAAAGAGGAGTCATCTTTTAGCTAATAAAACACCCCTGGGTTAGTGGATCCTCCACTCTGGGGACTACTTTATGTCCCACAGTCACAAGGAAGATAATTATTAAAAAGTAGGATCTTTTCCAACCACCTATCCATGGAAGTTGGATACATAATGAATGAGAGTGCACAAGAACACAAATAGTAAAATTTGATAGAATTAGATACATGGATGTTAAATAGAATGAAAGCATAATTAGAGTGGCTGTATCCAGCAGCAATTGTTCAAGGAAAGGTCAGTGGAGAAGGTCAGTCTTATGAAGAGTCATGAGAGAGAATAAAGATGTGGATGAAGGAAGCAGCGCTGGTAGGATGCCTAAATAGAAGAGAGAGGAGGTATAAAGAAACACACAGTGTATTTTATTGGCTGTAAGATCAAGTCCGACAAATATTCCTAAAAGCAGAGCTAAGGTAAGAGAATGGAAAGGAAAGTCTTGGTTGTGATGGTCTATCTCCCTTCAGTACCGTTCTCTACCGTGTCTGTGCCAAGCCCTACCCCAGGTACATGTTCAGTATCTTATCCATTATATTGGAAAATGTCAGGCATTCTCAAGAATCCTGAGTAGATACATAGTGTCAGAGAATTCCAGTGGTGTTAAACCTGGGACATTTACCTGATCCTGCCTTAAATCGTTACTGGTTGGATGATTAAAAAATCTTCGAAGCTACTGGTTCCTGGTGGCAAAAGTTCAGACCTCAGTAGAGAAAATATTTTGGAGTGAAGCATCTTGAAATAGTCACAAAATATATGATTGTGGCTACTAGGGAGTTTTTAGTTAGACTAAACTATTATAAGCACTGTCCAATAGAACTTTCTGCAATGAGGGAAATGTTCCGTATCTGTGCTGTCTAGTACCATAGCCACCAGCCATATGTGGCTTTTGTGCACTTGAAATGTGGCAGGTGTGACTGAGATACATTTTTAATTTTACTTAAGGGTAGTTATTTAGATCTAAATAGCTACATGTGGTTGGTAGTTACGTTATTGGATGGCACCACTTTATATAAGGACCAGCCTGGCTCCTTGCCTCTGGGCCCCACTTCTCTCAGGTGGAATCACTTAAACGTTAGCTGTAGGTCAATTACAAATTTTGCTACAGATCTAGCTCTTGGTTGTTGCCTCAGACATGTGCACAGTTGATTCTCATGTGGGTTGTTTGCAGATCACACCTGGAGAAATGTGGGACTAGGTACCATGAGTTTATGGTTTGGTTCCTTTGGTTTCAAATTGTAGTGTGCATCACCGGAAGGGCTTGTTAACTAGCACACGAGTTGCCATCCCCCCAGAGATTGGGCTTCTGTAGATCTGGGGTATGGCAGGAAAATTTGCATTGCTAACAAGTTTTCAGGTGATTCTGATGCTAGCACACTTTGAGCCTTGGGTCAAGCCCCTATTTCAGACCCTAGTTCCAGTAACCCAGTTCTTGTTTTACTCCTATGTGAGTCCTTTTAAAAATCCCTTCAAAATAATCCAGTTTCTCTGGACCTGGAGATTTTCTCTCACCAGTTCTCCCACAAGCTGAAGTAGTACCCTGAACCCCAGTATCTGTGACCTCACTTCTAGACTTCCCAATTGCATGTCTGGAATCCTGCTATGCTTTTCTTGGTGTCAGACTCTCCTTGACCCTGTCTGGTAGCTGTCTCCAGACTTCTGGTTCACTCGCTCTCCACCACTGAGGGCTTCTTCATATTGCCTAGTGCTCAAACTTGCCTAAACACTTCCCTCGCCCCAGTAGGTCTGTCTGGTGCCCTAGACTCAGCCCCCACCTGGCCTGTCCCTTGCCCTCTGGGCTCCAGTTTTGACACACCATTAATATAGAGTACCTGCCAAGGGAATTGACCTGGTTTGGCATCTTTTCCACCAACAACTCGAGTGAAGTCGTTAAGCGGTTGGGTGACGTTATCCAAAATTTTTTCCACTTCAGTTGAATTTTCATAGTCCATATTGGAAAAAAGAGTTTCAGCACGGGTGCGTGTCATAGAAATGTGAGGGACAGAAACTCTTCCACATGGAAATGGCACTAGAAAGATGGGGAAAAAATTTAGTATTCTGATATTTTTCATTGGCAAGCGGAACGTGTATTACAGAAATCGAGAATGAGGCCTATCCTTGTCACTTCTGAGAAGCAGGCCCATCAATATTTTTAAAATCTAATCAATGAATATAGTCTCAAACTAAAAGGTTAATTGCATTATTTTCATGGAAAGTTTTCAAACCCTTCATGAAAAGAACATTTGGCTCAGGAATCCATCATCTTCACGGAAATAGAATAGGTGTTCCAGAATCAAATTTTGTAAGAGTTTTATAAAGTCTAATGACTTTGTTTTGTTTCTTTACTAAAAAGTCTTACTCCCAAGTACTGTCCTTAAATGGTATTCTGATGACTGTTGCCCTGTAACTTTAACTTTAGAACTAGGTAAATGGGACTTCTGTGGTTCATTGTGAGCCAGGCTTTCTTTTGTAGACTAGAATGCTTTCTAGACTCCAAGGTGGGTTTAGGGATATGCTGGGAAGAAATCATGATTTAATTATTTCATTTGGTTAAGTATTAACTGAATAAATTGTTGAGGTGCCTAGCTGGCTCAGTTGGAAGAGCATGTGGCTCTTGATATGGGGGTCATGAGTTTGAGCCCCACTTTGAGTGTAGGGATTACTAAACTTAAAAAAAAAAAAACCCTTTAACCAAAGAAATTACTAATATGATTATCACAGCCACATCCACATGGGAACTGGCCACCTTTTTTAACCTTGGGTCAGTTTATTTCCTAAAGACAAGAAATTGTCTACTGATACATTGGGGACAACCAGAATGGAAATTTGTAGTCAAGCAAAGTCACCTCACATTTCATTTTCATTTCTCACTTTCCTTCTAGTCACATTCCTTATAACAGACATTTCTATAGCAACCAGCTGCAGCAAAGTATCATGAAGACAGCATGTGGTTGGGAAAACAGGAAATTAGTTCAAAATACTTATGTATAAATATACATCATCAACAATGGCTGGAGAAAAGGGACCATTACTATTGAAAGGCAAGAAAGTTTATTTTAGGTTTGGCCTACTTACTCTGCTAAAGATAAAGCTATATTCAAATATAACACTTAATAGTTGGAGGTGGTTCTCAGTTCTTTTTTTTTCCTATCTAACATAGAAGGGCTCATAAGGGTTTAGCTACTATGCCATCTGTCTACACTGGAAGTTAGATTTTGAAGGTTAAAACATATAGATCTTTTTCTCCGGAGCTGGGCAAGCTGTGAAGCAGTGTATGTGAAGAACTAGGCAGAAGGATGGGTGGCTAGGTCCCTGAAGCATTAGAGTCTCTTCATTTTAGTTGAAATAGCATGTACACTCTTGGCTTCTGTCCTTTCTTTAATTTCCTCTGCCGGGTGCTTTGGTGAGATAGGTATCGAACCCAGTTACAGAGGAATGGTGCATGATTTAATGTACCAATTTAATATCAGGCTTTGAAAATGCAAAAGAAATTATATCTAGTTTGCTTCAAAAGGGCCCCTCATTTATCAAATATAATTGATCCTGCGGAGACTACTTTAAAAAAATTTTTTTAATCAAAGTTTCTATTGCTTCATTTCAGAGAAGAGCAATAGGAGCGTGGAGTGGAGATGTTCTGAATATACTAGTCAGCTGTCAACACGGTAGCCTGGTTGACATGACTGGGAAACATTGTTTTGTCCACTGCTGTATGGACTGTGTTGGTCAGCCTGGCACAACTTGAAACAGATGATTGTCAGAACTGTTCTGATGCCAAGTGTGTAAACTCAGCCCGAGACCCAAGGATAGGAAATAACTTTGTCAGGGTAAGCCAGTCACACCCTGACACAATCATGCTTAACATTTGCCATTCCTTGTACTAGAAGCCTATCAGTCAATCATTTATGTGTCTTTTATGGTCTGCGACTACTATAGTAATTTGACTTGATGAATTACAAATATACAGAGGTCTCATAAATTGATTGCTTCATGGTCTAAAAGAAAAAAAAAGGACACGGAAAAGAATTCAGACTGAGAACAATTACAGAACTTCTATTTAAAATGATGATGATGATAAATAAATAAATAAATAAATAAATAAATAAATAAATAAATAAATAAATAAAATGATGATACAATTTGAAAAATTGTCCAATTCAAGCTACTAATCTGTTCTATGATTTTAAAAGGAAGTAGAAACAAACAGGGTTTATGAAAGTATGTGAACTAGTTAAAATACTGAAGGTTCAAATATAGGTTTGGAGAGTGTTAAAAAAACTTTATTAGATTCTGACCTGCTGGTTCACAGGACCTTTGGTCTTCCGCAAGTTGGTATCCCGTAGTACAGGAACAAACCACCTTGTTATCGGGGCCCAATTTACAAAACTGCTTGCATCTGCCATTCTTAATGTTGCATGTTACATCTGAAAGAAAGCAAAATCAACAGTAACAGCATCATTTCACATGCATTTCTCAAGAGTACATGAAACCAGTGACTCATGTATAGGTCAAGTGTAAGCAGGGAGCATTCATGGAAAGAGGCTTGGGAGCCTTGAGCTGAGAGTAGAAAGAAAGATAAAATTCTTGGGGGGATCCCTGGATGGCTCAGTGGTTTAGTGCCTGCCTTCAGCCCAGGGCGTGATCCTGGAGACCCGGGATCGAGTCCCACGTCGGGCTCCCTGCATGGAGCCTGCTCCTCCCTCTGCCTGTGTCTCTGCCTCTCTCTCTCTCTCTCTGTCTCTCATGAATAAATAAATAAAATCTTAAAAAAATCTTAATAAGGTATAAAAATGGCATAATATGTTTGGTTTGGCATAAACTGAAGGTTTGTGTCTTCTACTTTCACTAAATCTTAGACTGCAATTTTAAGACACTGTTTATGAGAGGATAGGATATATTCAGAGAAGTCCCCAAAGCTTCAGGGTGAATTTTTACAAAGTGTGTGCACCTGTTTAAACACTAAACGGATCAATGCATAGGTCATTATCCACATCCCAGAAGCTCCCCCAATGCCCCCTCCACCACTACACACTAGCCCTCTGTTCCAAACTTGCCATCCATTACCAAATCCTGAGAGTGAATTTGCCTGTCGTTGAACTTTATATAAATAGCAGCTCACACTCCTCTGTGTCTTTCATTTAACCCTTTGTGAGATTCATCCGTGTTATTTGTAAACAACAGTGGTTCATTTGCATGCTGTGTAGTGTTCCATTGTGCGACTATTACTGTCTGTATGCATTTTACTGCTGATGAATAGTTGAGTTTCCAGTTTTTGGCTCTTAGATATAATGCTCTAATGAACATTCTTAATACGTATCTTTTGGTAGCATATGCATGAATACTGGGTATGTGCTTATGAGTGCAATTATGGATCATATGTTCAGGTTTAGTAGATATTGCCAAGCAGTTTTCTGAAATAATTGTACATATTTAAATTCCCACCATCAGTGTGTGAGAGTTCCAGTTCTTGGACATATGTATTGCAGGTTTCTTCTCCCACTCTGACTTGCCTTTTTGTCCTAAAATAGTATATTTTGCTGAATAGAAGTTCATAGCTTTTTTTTTTTTTTTTTTAAGATTCATTTTAGAGAGAGTGAGCAAGTGGCGGGAGGGTGTGCAGAGGGACAGGGAGAGAAAGAATCTCAAGCAGACTCCCTGCTGAGTGTGGAGCCTGATGCATGTTTTGATCTCATGACCCTGAGATCATGACCTGAACTGAAATCAAGAGTCGGACGCTTAATGAATTGAGCCACTCAGGTGCCCCACCAAAATTCATAATTTTAATATAATCCAGTTTATCTAAACACACTTGAAGCTGGCTGATATGGGTATATATCCACACAAGAGAATGAAATCAGGTCCTTTAAGGTGGCTAAATGCCAAAGACATTATGTGTGGGCAATGATGAGCATTAGTGGCTCACATTTTCTGTACTTTCCTATATAATCTCCCTTATTAATATGAAGTGTTGTTCTTTGTCTCTTGTAATGCTTTTTGTCTTGGATTCTATTTTGTCTGATATTAAGATTGCTTCACCAGTTTCTTTTTGTTACCTTTTACCTGAAAATTTTTTTATATCCCTTAATTTTAGCCTCCTGGTGTAATTTTATTTTAGGTATCTCTTTTGTGAACAGCATACAATTTGATTTTTTGAAAAAGATTTTATTTATTTATTCATTCATGAGAGACACAGAGAGAGGCAGAGGCAGAGGGAGAAGCAGGCTCCACGCAGGGAGCCCGATGCAGGACTCGATCCTGGAACTCCAGGATCACACCCTGAGCCAAAGGCAGACACTTAACCACTGAGCCACCCAGGTATCCCTACAATTCGATTTTTAACTCCAGACTGAAAATTGCCATTAATCTCAATTTACATTAATTCTGATTTCTGATATATTTGGCTTATTCCTGCCATCTTATTTTGTATTTTTTTGATTACTGTGCTTTCCCTTTGCTTCTCCTATGCAGTCTCAATAACAGGAAGTAGCATGGTTCAGGGCTGGCCAGCTGAGACCTGTTGAGTTAAGAGAAATAGGCTCTGCCCTTGGACCTATTTCTGTCTCTAGAGCAGCACAGGAACACTATGAATAGGAGATACCTTACCCCTTACCTACCTGTTCAACAACAGAAATGCTCACTTGTTGGTATAATGAGAACATGGAAAGTTTGAAAATGAGTGACTATTAGACACCTCCTACGTGCCACCTTAGTTTCTCTCAGCCTCATGGAGTGTCTGTGCCAGCACTGTGGCCATCAGCTCTGCATCGACTTCTCCTGACCTCATACAGGTGCAACCTTAGATTGCCTTGGCTCCTATCTGCACTATGAGCCCCACTCACTATGTGGCACTTCCCTGTTGATGCTGAGGCATGGGATGCCGTATCACCCCTCCGGATGCCCCAGTGAGTACAACCTGGAGATGTGGGGGGAGTTAACAGCCCCTTGGCTAAACTTTCAACCACTGGGAGACAGATGCTGATGGACAAATTCTTTCACCCTTCTCCCCTTGCAGATGGACAGTCCGAGGCCAATTCCTATGGCTCCTTGGAAAACAGTCCCAGGAGACCTAGCAATCAGTTGCAGATGAGGAGAGAGGACTCTTTCTATGAGTTCTCCTTTCTGCTCTCACTCTCTTGTCCCTTACTCTTGCTCCCTAGGTTTACGCACCCTACTAAATGAGCTCGAGTCACAGACTCGTGTGTGTGTGTGTGTGTGTGTGTGTGTGTGTGTGTGTGTGTGTGTAGGGGGGAGGGGATCCAGGCTAACCGTGTGACTATATGGTTTTGGAGTATATTATAGATTCTTGAGTGTCAGATCTAAATTTTCTAATTCTATTTTATATAGGCTAGCATAGGTTAATGTAATAATTTGCTCATGTTCCTTACTGACACTTTAGGAATTGAGGGGAGGCAAATCAACTTTTGCCAGGTAGGCAAAGGAACCAGCCTGAGCTTTAACCTTTGCTTCCAGTAATCCTCTAAGTGCATGAGCCAAAAAGATGGCACTTGGTCCTTCGTATTTATTTTTTAAAAGACCTTTCTCCTTACTCATGGTGATAACATCCCTGGCTCTTTTCATGTTATTGGTTATCATTTTGTTGTTACAAAGCAATACTGAAGTGTTCAGCCAAATCAAATACCACCTGTAGAGAGTGTTCAGTCAATATGAGATTGTGGTAAGTTAACAGAGGTAGGTGGTAGGTACAGCTTGGTTTGGTTCAGGGCATGCACAATGGGAATGAATAAACTCAGTGTGGCTTTCCCAATTCTGATTCTGTGTCTTTGGCTAAAGGAACTAGACCTGTCCACCATTTTCCTCATTTGTCACTTTTCTTTATGGCTTGGGTTGTGTGTGCAGTGGGAAATACTGCTGTCCAAATTGGCAGTCTTTTTCTCTCAGATAAAGGACTCAGGATTCTGGAAATAAAATAATAGCACAGGGAATTCCAGTGGAGAGGTCCTTAGTCTAGGATCTAAGGAACAGTCACTATGGGACTCATGCTTTATTGAGCAGTTAGATGTCAGGCACTGTGTTGGGTATGGGTTCTCCTTGGTCCTGGGGCCAGTCTCTGTGCCTAGAATATCTGTTGAGCCTCTCAAAGCATCTGTTCTTTTCCCTTTATGTTAGCCCAGACACTTTTTTGTAATTCCACTCATGCCTACTACCAAAGTTATCCTGTTCTGTTTATTTTACTTTGCCTTCTTCATCTTCCCTCCTGTATTCAGTGATGTGAAAACCAAAGCTTGGACAAGAGATGTTCTATTTAACAAGCTTACCATAGAATATGCTGGTATTCAGCTAAACTCAAGATATTTTCTTTTCTCCAGTCCACAGAAATATTCAGTCAATAGGAGTGTGGTGTTTACGGAGTGTTACCAAAGCGGAAAAAGTGCTTATGTACTTGTGATTTTTTTTTCCCTCTCTATCCTATTTTACTGTGGGTAGATGCCTCTTGTACTCTTTAGAGGTGACAGAATGACCCAAGTCCTTACAGATCTTGTTATGTCTGGAAAGGCCTCAGATGTGATGTGTAAATGGGGACATACAGTGGTCATTATTCTAACCAAAGGGACACAATAGCCAATTAGTTGTTATTCTTTTAACTAGAAAGCATGCCCTGAATGTTTGTACCTCTTTCTCCTGGAGAAGAGCCTGATGAGCAAGGGCAAAGGAAAATAACAAGATCTTAACACTGGAAATCTCCCTGTTTTTTCCCCCAAGACAAAGGTGAGGCAAGAAGCTTGGGGCTTCAGTGTTCTATGAACTGCTATCTAGTAGCCTTTGAGGTCAATCTGTAGATCAATTTGAAGCAACAGCTTAAGTGGGAGTTTGTATATGCTTTTGCTTTCCTCTAGTGTCTGAGATAAAAAGAATTTTGAGAGCATTCCCGCTTTGTCTCTGACTTGCACCAAGGGGATGTTTCTAGACTTTGATCTGGGAGGCTGGGGGAGATGAATGTTTCCTAGAGGCCAGATGTGATGGTAGATGCAGTTCAACTGCAGAGCCCCTTACCAAACCAAAATGTGGGGAATCTGAGGCCTGAGGTGGTGGCAGCTGTAGACTTACCACTTCTGCTGTGTGGCCCATAGCTTCACGTGAGTAGCAAAACCTCTGTGTTTGTATTTACCTTCCTCAGGGTAATTCTCCTTCATTAAAGTGTCTTTATTTTAAACTAAAGACATTTAGGAATATTTAATGCTAAACACTATTTTTTTAATTGCTCCTAATTTTATTTTATTTTTTTAAAGTAAGCCCTATGCCCAAAAGGGGGCTTGAACTCACAACCCCAAGATCCAGAGTTGTATACTCTGCTGACTGAGCCGAGCAGGCTCACTAAATGTTATTTTCAATTCTACAATGTGGCCTACGTTTTTAACTGAGATTAATTGAGTTATTCATTCCCTCAGCTCCAATGGTTATATTAGTTAAGCTGATAATGAGTAACTACTCCAAAGATTTCTGTAGGTTTCCATAATAGCAGGATCAGATTTATCTACGTAAGTCTAAACTTGAAATTAGAACCTTTCAGATGAAAGTAGCACTGCAGAGATCTTCAGCGAATTACCACACCCACAAGAAAGGTAACCCAGGCATTGGTTTGCCCCCATGCTGGGAAATCTAAGGGAATGGGAATTCAAGCCAGGGGTACCAGTTCATCCACCTGCATCCACTCTTTTCTTTCTTTTTAAATGTTTTTGCCCTGCTGCTTTTCCTTTTCTTATCTTCTATTCTTTTTTATCTTTTGGATCTCAAAGGAAGATGATCAGTGGAGCTCTCTTTAGTACCGAAAAGATTTCTGAACATTACGGGTGACTTTTCTTCCTTTCTCTATAGGACAAGTACAGCTGCTGAGTTTCATTTTGTTTTATGCCTTTTTCATCTGTATGTCAGATGAATTGCTAGTATTAATAGAGTCCTGCTAATTTTCTACTCTTTGCCCTTAATCAGGTAGCCTGTGCTGTTGAATTCTTTCCCTAGGATTGCATCTCCATTCTTTTGGAATTTCAGAGGGGAGAGAGAATCTGTCATTAGCATGGTGTGCCTTTCACAAACATAATACCAGTAATCTTGCATCCAGAGATAATAAGCAAGTAGGAGAAGAACTTAGGATTTACTGCTCCAATTGCCAAAAATCCCAGGGGGGGAATATTCTAGGCTATGAGAGAAAAGATGTACAGTGCTCCTAGATTTGCTGTGTAACTCTTTCAATGTAATCCATATAAGTCAAATTCAGGAGTGAGCTCTGAGTTTTGTTAACAAATTTAACATGAGAAGTGGTTAGTATGTGCAGAGAAGTGCCTGTTTTATGGAGAACTGGCCTCCTCATATCTCAGTTCTGTATTTCATTGACATCCACTGCCTATGTTGATAATGATTTAGTCATGAGTTCAGACAATTGTATGGGTTCGATTTTCTTTGCATTTTGTGAATGGAGAAGTGTGGGCTTTGGTCAAGCTGAAGTTCAAGTTCTGACTCCATCATTTACTGCCTCTGTGCTTCTGGCCTGTCTGAGCTACAGTTTCCTCATCTGAATAGGATGAGGATAATAATGGTACTGACCACATACGGTTGTATTGAGGATTAATAAGTGAGGGGAGCATCATTACCAACTGATATTAGCAACCAAATATTATTGCTCCTACTGTAGTTTCTTGAACTCATCCCAGAAACTATGACCACAGACCAGATGAATGTTTATAAGCTTTGAAAGTATGTGCTTTATACGATGGAATATTATTCAGCCTTTTAAAAAAGGAAATCCTGTCATATGCAACAACACAGATGAACCTGGAGGACATGATGCTAAGTGATGAGTCAGTCATAGAAGGACAAATCCTGCATGATTCTACTTATTTGAGTCAGTGTCTACAATAGGCAGACACATAGAAACAGAGAATATAATTGTGCTTGCCAGGGGCTGAGGGAAGGGGAAAGGGGGAGCTGCCGTTTAGTGGGTATATGGGTTCAGTTATGCAGGATGAAGGAGTTCTAGAGATGTGCTGTACAACACAGTGCCTAGAGTGACCAATACTGTATTGTACACTTCCAAATTTGTTAAGAGTATAGATCTTCCATTAAGTGTTCCTTACCACAATAAGAATATGTTTTTAAGAGAAAATTATGATATATAAATACTGCATTTTCCAGTTTCATCCAGTTTCACAGGGAAACATGGAACCATGAGTAATCAAAAAATGACCACTTACCTAATTCACAGTTCTTTCCTTCAAATCCAGCTCGACACCAACATTCATAGGAATTAATGTCATCCTTGCATACACCGTCATTTAAACATGGATTGGATTCACATTGATCTCCATCTTTGAAATAGGTTAAGAAGTTGAATTAGCAAATAAACTGCTTAGAATGCCTCTGTGTGCAGATTCCTGGGGAGGGGAGCCTGATTTTAGGGTCAGAACTGCTGACGCTGTTGATTATGGGATGCCCCTGTCTTCCAGAGTTTCTTTTTTTTTTTAAGATTTTATTTATTTATTCATGAGAGACGGAGGGGGCGTGCTGAGACATAGGCAGAGGGAGAAGCAGACTCCACACAGGGAGCCCCATGTGGGACTTGATCCCAGGCCTCCAGGACCATGCCCTGGGCCGAAGGCAGGCAGGCACTAAACCTCTGAGCCACCCAGGGGTCCCCTCTTCCAGAGTTTCTAAGAGCAACCCAAACAGAGGTTCTTAGGCTACTATCCTAGGAAATTGCTCTGAGGAAGGCATGCATGTAGTTTATGCAACCCAAGGGAAGAGGAAGACTGAGAAGAATGTCAGAGGTTAGAAATGTACTATATGAGCACAGGGGGAGAAGGGTTTTCATTCCTTTCTTCTAGAATGACAACAGGTTAGTTCTGAATCAAATCACATGACTCTAACGATGATTATCACTATGTCCTACCAGAGCCTGCTATGGCAGGTCTTGCAGAGCATGCGGAGCTGGATAGCATATGGTACTTCCACTCAAGGAACTGGCAGTTTAAACTTGTAGCGAATGCATCTACTTCTTTCTGGTATCATTTAATTCTATAAAGTATAGTATGTAGCAATGGTTCAGAACAATAGAAGAGATGCCAAAAGCATCTCTCACTGCTTGAAGATAGTCTGCTGTCTATGAGTTAGGTCCCAAATGGTATGGTAAAGTGAGAAGCAACTTTTATTTAAGAGATTTTTTTTAAGTTTTATTTAAAAATTTTTTTTAGTTCTTTAAAATTAATTCCAGTTAGTCGACATACAGTGTTATATTAGTTTCGGGTGAGAAACAGCCTTTACCACAAAGAATAAAAAACGAGAAGGTTCTGAAGATACGCTTTATTTATATATAGATTGGCTGTGTTTCCTTTCTACCTTTCCTGAAGTTTGTACGTTTACAGTGCTCTTGAGAGCCTTTGAAGACACTGATGATAAGAAAACAGGACAAAGGAATAGGCAAGCGGGGAAGGGTCAGGATGAGAAGGGAACCTTTAAGTCTGGTTTCTGAAAGCTCTGGCTCAATCCATATTTCTAAGGAAGCTTCAGGAGAAAGGGATGAATAGAACCAGAAGGGAGACTGGTACACACTTTGAGCTAAGAGAAACAGCCCTAAAGGAAAAATAAGAGCTAGGTCAGCAAGAAGAAGAGGTAAGGATGACATAAGAATGAACGAAAAAGGAAGAAGGGGATGATGAAAGAGGAATTTCTAATTATTAGTCCAACTTTAGAGCAAAACTCCGTGCCATCTAGTGTGTCGATGTGGCTGCCCTACAGAGAGGATTAGCTCATCTGTCATACTCTTGGTCAGCAGTACGCGTCCCGGTCCCATTGACTAAGGGCTCACATCCCTTTCTCAGAAATAGTCCCTCTCTGGAAAATCTGCTTGCTAGAAAGATTAGACCTTGTCCCCTCTGCCCCTTGATCCAGTGTGCTTTTGCACAGATAGTTCAATTTGTTCCAATTCTGTGAAAACAAAATACGTTATCTCTGGTTTATTATTATTGATGTTCAAACTGGTCTAAAAAACGAGCCACATTTGCACTTTATATTATAGACCAACATATCTGAATTATTTAGGATGTTTCACTGAAAGGGTCTGGGCTTGCAGCCAGCTACACAGCAACTCATTTGCTGAGACATATCTTTAAAATGAGTATCATTTTAGCTGCATATAGCCCTCCTTTGGGTGCTTGTCTTTGTGTACTTTGGGCTCAGGCAAAGCTACAGACAGTAGGGGTCAAAGACATCAAGGGACAAGCCCTTGCCAAGCGAGAGATTCCTGTTTAAGGCTGTTGGGTGGCTGTTTAATGAATCACTGCATCTGGCTCTGAAGGCCGGGAGGAGTGATAGTGAGAAGCAAGGGCTTGCCCGTTGGAGAAGTTGGGTTCTCTCCTGGGCCCCGTGACTCCCCAGCTGGGTGACCTTTGGCAAGTCTTGTAGCCTCCCTGAGCCTCAGCATCCTCTGTAAAATGAGGTACATAATGCTTTTCTCACAGGGTTGGTGTGAGGATTAAATATGATAAGCACTCTGTAAACTGTAAAGTGCTGGACAGATGCTGGCTAATGTACTTGGACGATCTTTCTTCTTCAACTAGACTCTGTCCTTGTTGATAGTAGAGAATAAGGCAGGCATGACGGGCCTGCACCATGCAGAGTGTGACAGCCCATACAGTAAGAAATAGCATCGGTTATTTGCGGGGGGTGGTGGTGGTTAGGAATCTTGGCTGCAAGTGAAAAGAGGCATGGAGTTATTTTTATTTTGCTTTTTTGTTCTCAATTTTTGGTGGATGAAGCAGTAGTAAAAGAATCCTGCCCCTGATGTCCCTGAGATATCTTTGCCCCACGTACAGTAAACAATGTGGCCTGTGACCTAGAAGGCAGGAGGCTTACCTTCAAAATATGGTTCTTACAGGGTCCTGACCAACCCCTGCTGGGAGGGGGGACAATCAGGAAGTCATGGGAATTTAAATACAGCCAGGATCTTTTTGGGGGTGCGGGAGTAGAAATTGAATGGCTTTTAAAAATATATCACAAGGGGCACCTGGCTGGCCCCAGTCAGTGGAGTGTGTGACTCTTGATCTTGGGGTTGTGGGTTCAAACCCCATGTTGGGAGTAGAGATCAATTAAAAAATAAAATCTTAAAAAATATATATCACAAGATGTAAAGTTTTAAATATAATAGAAATAGAAAATAAAAAGATTCATTTGGACTAACTGAGGGGGAATACCAGAGTGGAGAACTGACATGGTAGGATTCATTACTACCAATAAGGAAAGTCAGAGAAAGTAAATGTAATGGAGAGGCCCTCATTCTCCCTTAGGATTTAAAAAGAAAAGTGGAGAAGTTATGAGTTTCTCAAGTGTGGACAAGTCTAATAGTGTTCCAGAATAGCAACTGGAAAATAGAACTAGATCTCAAATTGCTGAAACTCAGTGGATTTGCTGTCCAGGATCTGTCCCTGTGGATGGTCTTGGATAAGTCAACCTGTGGAACTTCTGCTGCCTCAAAATCCTGCTGCTGGATTTTACATTCGTTTTAAAGCTTAGTTCTCATGAAAGTTTTTACTTTTCCTCCTTTTGGTCAATTCATTCAACAAATATTTACTCAGCGCTTCTGTATTCAACATACCGGGAATACATCAATAAACAAAACACTTGAGCGCCACTGCCAGTATGAAACCTGCATTCTGATGAGGCAGGGAAAACAGATAATAAATAGTATAAGTAAGAGCATTCATTAAATGTTACCTCAGATGGTGAAAAGTGCTGTGAAAAATAGTAGAGGAGGTTGCAGTGCCTAGGTGATGGGGTTACAGGGTGGCAGGTGGAAGTATTAAGAGATGATCAGGGTAGGCTTCATGGAGATGGTGACGTTTGGGTAAAGAGGTGGGGGAGTGAGCCTAGGGGGGAACCTGGCAAAAGAGATCCCATGTTCAATGAACAGTCAGATCCGAGACCAAAGCAGAAGCATTCTGGAGTGTGCAGGGAGCAGCTGGGAGGCCAGGATGGCTGGCCCCCTCCTCCCCATCCACGTGTGCAGAGGAGAGGGTCTGAGGGCCAGGACAATCATGGGGGGCTGTGTAGGCCATCATAAAGGAGGAAGACTTCTAAGCAATAAACACTTAAGTTGGTCAGCATTTTCACATTCTCAACCGAGGACACAAACTCTCACTCAGTCCCCAGATACAGTCATCTAGTTTCTTTCTTCCAGCTGCTTGGGCTGCAGCAATGTCTCTTTGAAGCCCTAGGGAGGAGTCGGCTGATGTGCCAGCAGGTATCGCCCATGCTGGCATAAACCTGTCATATATCACCATCGAGTCTTGGGTAAAAGAGTCCAACTCTTTTGACAGAGTTTAATATATTGTATGTTTACACAGAGAAAAGATACCTAATTCTCAAATGTTTCCTATACCAGCTAGAGGAAAAAATTAATTGCTTACCAACATATTGCTTCCAAAATTCAGTCTGTAAAGAAAAAGAGGACAAGTTAGTGGTAGTATCTAAAATATTTTGGATCTGAAAAAAAATAAAATATTTTGGATTTAATTCCTTGCCTTTTATAATATTTATAATACATATATATGGATAGATATCTTAAAATTCCAAAGAGAAGTTTCTTTTTTCAGTTTTCTGTACTTTGCATCTGAAGAACATTACGCACAAATACTCACGGTTTTTTCAGTGTTTTCAAAAACTTCCCGTGCTTCTTCAAAACTGCACTTTTCTTCTATACATTCTCTCTCAAGGTTCCCTCGAACAAACTCTTCCAGTTTACCTGAATTATACCTCTTTGGCCGACTCAGAATTTTGGTGGCATTTTCACGATCAAGAAAAACTGAAATTCAAAAGAACTATTCTTTAGCTTTAGGAAAAAGAAAACATCATGAAAATTAAATACATCTCTTAAGAAAGGCTTTGTTTTTTTTTTTTTTTCTTTTTTTTTTTTTGAAAGGCTTTGTTTTTAATCCAAGTAATCCCAAAGCCAATTTATCTTCAGGGCACAGAGCCAAAATCTGTGATGTCTTCATGGTACTGTATACACATGGAGATTTAGGAATTAAAATTCAATTTGGCTTTTAGTCAAGAGAGCTCCAGTAATGAAAGGTCAGATTTTCAATCGCATTTGAATTTACTTTGGATGAAAAAGAAAGTTCTCAAATAAGCAGTTAACTTCACACTTTGTCATCATTTGAAAATAGCTAATTGCAGATCCTTGCAGGGTGATCCATCACCCTGGCTGGGCTGTGTTCGCACGATGTGGTTGCCCAAATGACTCTGCAACAAATTTCTCTTGGAAGAACGGAAGCATAATTGTAGTCCAGCTGCAAATGCAACCCCAGTGTCTCTCACTGGATGTTAAAGAAAAACCACTGCATTAATTTATTTTCAGACTCACAACACCTTTGGTTGGCATGTGTTAGGGGAATTCCAATGACGTAAGTCTTTCTCTGGGATTCAGGAATGTGACTGACTTAGGCTGTGACTGCCTAGCCTTTGGGGACACTCCCAACTCTGGAGGATTGAGGTCTCTAACCTCATTCTCTCCTTCCCTCCCTCTCTCCCCACATTCAAAGCTCACTCTCTGTCTCTGCGTATGTCTCTCTAGATAGATCTAGAAAACATATCTGTATCTATAATTAATAGCAGGAACCCAAGAAGTTGCTGGAGTTGTTCCTTTCTTCAAGGGACTATCTGCTACCATCTCAACAGGACAGAGTGCTTATAAGATGAACTTTCCACAGGCTCCTGGGTGGCTCAGTCAGTTAAGCGTCTGCCTTCGGCTCAGGTCATGATCCTGGGGTCTTGGGATCGAGCTCTATGTTGGGCTCCCTCGATGGAGAGCCTGCTTCTCCCTCTCCCTCTGCAGCTTCCCCTGCTTGTGCTCTCTCTCTCTCTATCAAATAAATAAAGTCTTAAAAAAAAAAAGATGAACTTTCCAGGCATTTTGGGCCTGCTTTCTCATGAATTCAAAAAAGCAGGAGGAAGAGGAGGAAGAGAAAGAGGAGGGGAAGGGGAGAAGGAGAAGAAGAACTAAATCATATTCCCTTATTTTCATTGCAGCTGTTCACTTTGTGGAGACTTCGAGTCCCCTGACAAACCTCACTTTTCTCTTGGTCTGCGAGTCTCCTTGGACTTCACTCTTTTTTCCTCCTGAATTTAGCTTAGACTTTTTCTCTTCAACTCTTGCCAATGTTCTCAATTCCCTACACTTCTTCCTCTGTGCTGCGATACCCTGCAACTCCAAGCACTAGATCAGTGCAGCCATCTGCCTGTCTGCCCTCCCGAGGCAGCTGAGCGCTGTGAGAGAAAATCACCAGGCTGCAGGTGGGCCCATCACACCGTGATGCCTCCCGCCTCCCCGCCAGGCCCTCCCCTCTGCTTGGCAATTTGTTTGCTTGGCCCTGGGCTCCCTGCCTATAGCATCTACGTTTGCATCCAGTTACAGTGCAGCTGGGTGGAAAAACAGGGGTTTGCAGTCAGACACACCCGGATTTGTACAATCTATCTACCACCTGTTGGCCGTGAGACGTTAGGCAAGTGACATAATCTCGGAAGCTTAACTTGATCAAATGCAAAAACAGTGGTATGATAAGAAAATCTACCTCCCAATGTTGTTGATATAGGAGTGGTGGGATAATATGTGTACATGGTATGTGGTGTACACTGGTCCTCTCTCCCCCCCTGCTTGTCTCATGCTGGCCTGCCTTCCCGTTTCTCAATTCCCTTTAGCGCCTTAATGCACTTTTCTGTAGCTCTTTCCCTTCTTCACTCCCGTCCATATAATGAAATGACTATTGTCAGGATCAGCAATGACTTCCTAAAGGATAGTTTTGAGTTTATGTACTACTTCTCAACTGCTCTGAAACATTTCTAATGCTGGATCTCTCTCTCTCTCTCTCTCTCTCTCTCTCTCTCTAGGATGCTCTTCCCATGAGGTCATTCCGCTGGCTCTTCCCTTTGCTCTAACTCTTGTTATTCATCCACTGCTTGAACCAATGCATTCCTAGTTGTACGCCTCCCCCTTAAATGTTCAGAGTGCCCTCAGGGTCCTGCCTCCGCTCTGAAACATTTCTAATGCTTGATCTCTCTCTCTCTCTCTTTCCAGGGTGCTCTTCCCATGAAGTCATTCTGCTGGCTCTTCCCTTTGCTCTAACTCTTGTTATTCATCCACTGCTTGAACCAATGCTTTCCTAGTTGTATGCCCCTCCCCTTAAATGTTCAGAGTGCTCTCAGGGTCCTGCCTCAGCCTGTTCATGCCATACGTCTTTACCAGGGCCAGGACTGGGGCAAGGTAAACGAGGCATCTAGGGCACAAAACGTAAAGAGACACTGTCTCTCAGCGTGCACAGGCAGGTACATTCATGCTCCATGTACTTTGCTTGCCTCCCCCTGGTCCAGCCCTGAATCTCTCAACACCATTTTCTGAGCCCTCACCACAGTCAGCCCAGCACTAGCCACCACGTTATCCGTGCTCACTCCCTGCACCCTCACACACGTGGCTGGAACTGCTCTTTCTACAACAGTGGGTTCCAAATACCCATCTCTGGTCAGATACATCTTCTGAGTTCCAGATCCTCTTTCTAGCTCCCTAACTGTATATTGTCCTGCAACTAATCAGAGCTGATGTTTATCTACTGCTTCTGAAGTGCTGGACACCATGCCCAGTGCTTTGTGGCCATTATTTCATTCCATCCTCACGGCGGTCCCATGAGATAGATCCTGTCCTCTCATTGTAAGTGAGAAAAATGGGACTTCAGAGAGGTTAAGTAACTTGACCCAGGTAACATACTCAAGTGTCAGAGCCAGGATTTAGACTTTGGGCAGTCAGATGGCATAGCCCGTGCTTGTAGGTACTATGCCGTGTCCTGTGATCACGTTAGATGCCCAAGACGTACTCTCCACGCTTCTCTGAACCTGTTACCCTTCCATGGCCAGATGGCTAAGTCATCATTTCTACTTCCTTAATGTCACTTGAATTCCTTTTCCTCTTCTCTGTCTGCACAGAGAAGCTAATGGCCAGGCTCAGGCCCTCATGCCTTCCCCAGATGATTGTAGTGGTTTCAGAACAGTCTCCCAAGTCTTGCCATCATTTCCTCAAATGGTTCATTAGAATGTTGCCAGACTGCTGATAGGTAATGGGGGGGGGGGGGACTAAAGAGTACACTTACCAGGATGAGCACTGCATAATGTATACAACTGTTGAGTCACTCTGTTGTACACCTGAAACTAATATAATACTGTATGCTACCCATACTGGAATTGAAATAAAAAACTTAATAAGAAATAGTAAAAAAAAAGAGAATGTTGTCAGACTGAGCATTCTAGATCAGCCATCAGTGCTATTCCCATTCACACTTCTTTTTAAAAAGATTTTATTTATTTATTCGGGAGAAAGAGAGCATGTGTGAGAGAGTACGAGCAGGAGAATGGCAGAAGGAGAGGGAGAAGCAGGCTCCCAGCCAGGCAGGGAGCCCGAACAGGGAGCCCAACTTGGGGCTTGATCTCAGGACCCTGGGATCATGACCTGAGCCGAAGGCAGAGGCTTAACCAACCGAGCCACCCAGGTGCCCCTACACTTCTGATGACTCAATAATTGGGTTCTGTGGTCCAGATTCCTCCATTTCAGAGCTTCATTATCTGGTGACCTGACCCTGTCAGCTATCCTACCTCACCTGTCATATTTAATATTCCAAACATCCTGAGTTCCTGAAAGACCTCACATTCTTTGTGGATCACACATGTGATTCTCTTTGCATAGAATGCCCTAGATCAGACATTTAAGAAGAGTGAACCTATTCATCTTTTAAGATCCAACCAAAGATACTCTCTGTCAAGTGTTTTCCCAGTTAATGTATTGCTCTCTCTATGGTCCTTTAGTACCTGGCTCACACTTTGTCCTATTACATTGAAATCTCTCCCCTGACTTCATGGTGCTTTGGGTCAAAGAGGGAATCTGGATTATCCCTGTGCCCCTAATATCTCACCCCGGTACCTGGCACCATAGTAGTTGCTCAGTTTTGTGAAGTTTTGTAAAGCGTATGGACTGAAGCTGTCTTTCATTCATTCATTTCATGTCTTCATTCTGAATGAAAGACCTCTTCAGCCCATACACCTTATAAAACTGAATTGGTTTCACAGAAATTTTGATTTCAAAATTCTAAACCAATGCAAGTAATACCTAAGGGCAGCAGTCATGAAAATGTAACATCTCTGTAAGTCATTCACAGAAACAGCTTTTAGAAGCCAGTGACAGCTGAAGAGCAGAAGAGAGTGCTGCATTAGTACTGGCCATCCTTTGGGAAATTCCCCTGGCTTTCTCCTCAAGGGCCTGTTATCTCTGACTACAGTGACTCCAGAATCAGACTGCCTTTCGCCTCAGTATTGTCTGAGGGTCGTATATTTAGCCTCTCTTCGGGGTTTATCTCTTCTAGCCATTATTTCCCCAGTGCTGAAATCCTAGTCCCCCCCCGCCCCCACCGCCTGCCATATGTATACTTTTTTTCAACATGTGAGGTCTTCAGGGGAGCAGTAGCCCTCTTGAAATGTCCATTATCTCACCACTTATCCTGAAGGAAGGGCTTGGATCTTTTGTCCTCCTAGATCTCACACTGATGAGATATGTGTAAAGACTTAGCTTTATGTCCTACTTTGTGAATTTTCCAGCTACATTTCTTTATTTCTTCACTCTACCCACTTGGCCACTTTGATTTAACCTTTGCATTCTCATATCATCATTTCTGCATTTCAGTCTGACATCATGTCTGGAGTGGGCAATACGGAGCCAGTCTGCTTTCCGGGGACCCTTAGGGTTGGCACCCCTGATCCTGGCACTGTCAGCTACTAGATTTGATTATAGTAGGTTGACAAGTAAGGGTGATAAATGCTTCCTGTGAGAACACACTGTTTGCCTAAATGGGGTAATTTCTTCCCTGGGTGCCTTCCTTTGGGAAGTGCATAAAGTCACTGAAGTGAAAAAAACAAGTGCATTATTGCATTAACTAAGTTCCTACTGCTTGTGTCAATTTTTGGACTTGTTTTGCTCAAGTGAGTATTGGGTTTCCCTGTGTATTAACTCTGAGATGTTTCTTTTTTTTTTTTTTCTCTGAGATGTTTCGAATCAGAGAGAAAATAATTTTTTTCCCAATTCATGAAAAACTTTAGGAATAAGTAACAGCTTCATAATGAAAAACTCATTTTAAGTAAAACTTAAAATCGTAGGTATATGATTTTATGGCTATTTAAATTTAGAGGCTTGTTAAAATTAGAGGTTCAGTTCTAAAATTTAGAAACACATCAGATATCTTAAAATCAAACTGTGTAAATAAAACCGATATTGGTGGCTGTAATGTGACACACGCCATTTTGATCTCAAAGTGGTAGGTTAACCCAAAATGACAGACTTAATGAGTTCCTCACATGCTGCTGTTTCCTGGTTAAGACATTTTCCCCACTCTTAGTGTTCTTTAACCAAGGAGATTGTTTTCCAAGCAGGATCACGTTGCCTAACAGTGTCCATTTAAAAAAAAAAAAGGAAAGATATCGTAAGCATTGTAAATCTGTTTAGTTTTAGCAATAAAGAAGGCACAGCTACCAGAGAACCAGTACTTACCAACCCACATGCTGACGACTAGAATCTTAAACGTTGCTGTCAAACTCTGTAACCGTTAGTTAGTGGAGAAGATAGCACCAGGCATTTCTACAGCTAGAAGACAAGCATACTCAATGTATCTTTAAAAAGGAAACCAACCTGCACATTCGGCACTGAGTAGATATCCTAAAAGGCAGACGGTGACGAGGCCCGATGCTTCTGCCATGATCCTATTCAGGCGCTGCCTAACCTTTGCTGATGAATTGTGCAAGGAGCAAGGTTGACCAGTTGTTCCAAAGTACAAGTTGAGCTGTATTTACTTCTGGGAAACAGTGTCCATCTCCCTCAGTGGGTCTTTGGGCTATTTCCAGTGGCCTCTTGGGTTAAGAGTGTAGGCAGTGTTCATCTTTAAAGCTCGCCTCTGATTCTGTGGGCTTCTGTCACTGTGGCTGATTGGAGGCTGAAGCCGGAAGTGACACATCCTCGGAACAAGGTGGGATATAATGGCTACGGTTGCTGTGGCAGCAAAATTCACCCGTTGGATCCGTCTTTATCCTTGTCCAGGAGCACTAACGTCATGTAGTTTAAAGGGACGGGCTCCTGAATGGTTTGGTTGCTTAAGTGCCCGGCTTTTGGTTTTGGCTCAGGTCGTGATCTCAGGGTCGCGGGAGGGAGCCCCATGTTGGGCCCCAAGCTAAATGTAGAGTCTGCTTGAGATTCTCTCTTTCTCCCTCTGCCCCTCCCCTCTACACGCTCCCCCTCTCTCAAATAAATAAATAAACCTTAAAAAAAAGAGAGAGAACAAAGTCACAAAGTCATTTGGTTATCTACCTTAAAACACTCCAGTGCTTACATTCCCAGTCACCTGGTGAATCCTTTATGTTCTTCCTCATAATGAGTTGATCAGTTTTGTTGTGCCATGTACTCATATATGAAATATGAGGACCCTGTCTCAGAACATATGTATGTGGGCAGCCCTGGTGGCTCAGCAGTTTAGCGCCACCTGCAGCCCAGGGTGTGATCCTGGAGACATACGATCTAGTACCCCATCGGACTCCTTGTGTGGAGCCTGCTTCTCCCTCTGCCTATGCCTCTGCGATTCTCTCTCTCTCTCTCTCTCTCTCTCTCTCTGTGTGTGTCTCTCATAAGAGAGACCTGTGTGTCTCTCATGTGTGTCTCATAAATAAATAAATCTTTTTTTTAAATTTAAATATTTAAGAACTGTGTGTGTGTGTGTGTTTTAAAGATTTTATTTATTCATGAGACACACACACACACAGAGAGGCAGAGACACAGGCAGAGGGAGAAGCAGGCTCCATGCAGGGAGCCCGACGTGGGACTCGATCCTGGGTCTCCAGGATCACACCCTGGACTGAAGGCGGTGCTAACCGCTGAGCCACTGGGGCTGCCCGATATTCTTCATTTCTTTGTGTAAATCCAAATTTCAATCTGTTATAATTTTTCATCACTCTGAATAATTTTCTTTAATTATTTTGATAGCATAGGTCTTCTTATGAATTTTCTCAACTTGTATTTGAAACTATAACTATTTTACCTTCATTTTCAAAAAGCAATTTGGTTGGGCAGCCCTGGTTGTTTAACATTTAATCAAGTGCCAAACTGTTTTCCAAAATGGATGTATCACTTTGTATTCTCACCAGAAATGAGTGAATGATCCAGTTTCTTGGCATCTTTGCCACATTTCATATTGTCACTGTTTTTTACTTTAGACACTTTGATAGGTGTGTTGTGCTAGCTCGTTGTGTTTTAATTTGTATTTCCCCAAGACTAATGATGTTAAACACTTTATAATTTACTTACTATAAATATGTCCTCTTCAGTGAAATGTATGTTCATTTTTTTAAAAAATTATTTATTCATAGAGACACAGAGAGGGGGCAGAGACACAGGCAGAGGAAGAGCAGACTCCATACAGAAAGCCTGACATGGGACTCGATCCCAGGTCTCCAGGATTACACCCCAGGCTGCAGGCGGCACTAAACCGCTGTGCCACTGGGGCTGCCCATATGTTCATTTTTTTGCCTATTTCCCAATGAGACTGATATTTTACTGTTCAAATTTAGAATTTAAAAAAGATAAAGATACGGGTCCTTTCTCAGATACATGGTTTGCAAATACTGTCTCTAAGACCATAGCTTACCTTTTCATCCTCATAACTGAGTCACATAGCCAAAGTTTTAGATTTTAATGAAATTCAATTTATCTTTTTAAAACAAATTTTATTTATTTATTTAGAGAGAGCATATATGAGTTGGGGGAGGGGCAGAGGGAGATGGAGAGAATCTCAAGCAGACTCCTTGCTGAGCACTGAGCCTGATACAGGGCTTGATCTCATGACCCCAAGATCATAACCTGAGTCTAAATCAGGAGTCAGACAATTAACTCACTGAGCCACCCAGGTACCCCTCAGTATCATTTTTTAATGGATCTTCCCTTAGTGTCCACATTTAGAACTCTTCTGCTAATCTTTCCCATTTATAAACTATTTTATAATTTTAGGTTTTAGATTTATTCTGGTGCTCTGTTTTGAGTTCGTTTTTATAAGATGTCAAGTTTAGGTTGATTTTTTTTTCCTGTGGATGTTTGATTCCTCCAGCACCATTTGTTAAAAAGATCATCCGTGCTCTGTTCAATTGCTTATGCAGTTTTTTTTTCACAACTCAGTTAACTATATTGATTTGGGTATATTTCTAGTTTTCTATTCTGTTCCATTGTTTTGGGTATATTTCTGGGTTTCCTATTCTGTTCCATTGTTTATCCCTCTGCCAACACCACACTGTTTTGATTACTATAGCTACATAGTAAGCTTTTATATCTGGTAGAGTGATTTCTCCCACTTGAATATTGCATGGCAAGATTATTTGGGGGGAATACCGAATTACTTTATTTTGGAGGAATGGTACAAATGAAAGAAGTTGAGTAGATGTTTTGGTATGACTTCTACAAAAGGTAAACATAACACCAACATGCATGCACTGCCTTGCTGACCAAGGAATTCACTCTCGAGGCTGTGGGAAAACAGCGTAGGGCTTAGGTCTCATTATCACTGTTTCCCAAGGTGTGCTTGTCAGAGAGATACTCTCCAGATTCAGGACCCCCATCTTGCACAGATTGGTTACATGGTCATCCAGTTCTTTGATGAATTTCACCTATTCATCAGATAATGAGTCTCAATGAAGTCATACAAATGGGGTCATTTTTATTAAGTGACCAGTTTGTACAGTTCCAGTAGTGACTGATTCACCCTCTTTTCCAAGTGTAATGCACATTGCATTGCGTTCAGCCCATTTTCCCAGTAATCACCATCTGGCCTCTTGGTATCCTGAAAGAAGATTTGGCCACCTTGTTGGTTCTGCAGCTTCATCAGTTTCTCACATGATCCCTCTCCTCATGAGATTGGCAAAGAAAATAGTTGGCAAAGTTCTTTGAAGCCACATCTTTGTGGTCAAAGTAGTAAGACACGGGCAGGTAGACCTAGGAGGCAAAGCGCTCCAGGTTGACCTGGTGGTTGCGGGTGGCCTCTGAGTCCTCATGGTAGTTTTGGTGCACCTGCAAGGGGGGTGCAGTCATTATGGCAGCTGCTGAGGAGAGGCAGTGGCTGGCAGCTGTGGCTGCATGGTGCTGCAGTGGCAACAGGGGCTTTGGGACCAGCTGTTGGCTCTGTGAGGAGATAGGGGAGGGCTGGCTCTGAACAGCTGCCAGGGTGGGGGATGAGCCCTGATTTCTATGCAAGCACCACTGAAGCAGGAAGCTGTGGTGAGTCTTGTTGGAGACTCAATATTCTGTGGCAAAATTAGTTATTTACATAACTACATTAGTTATTTACATAACATATTCACATGACATTTTATATGTGAATTTAATAATAATCTTACCTGTAACTACAAAAACTTTTGCCAGAGTTTTGATAGGGATTACATTAAACCTGCATGTCAATTTGCGGGAATTGACATCTTCACTGTGTTGAGTTTTCAAGCTGATGGATGTGGTATGAACATGTATGTCCATTTATTTAGGTCTTTGATTTAGTTCATCAGCATTTTGTAATTTTTAGCATGCAGATTTTATATAGTTGATCCTTGAACAAGACAGGTTTGAACTGCACAGGTCCACTTACATGCAGATTTTTAAAATTATTTTATTTATTTGAGACAGCGTGAGTGTGAGTGTGAGTGTGGGGAGGGGAGGGCAGAATGGAAGGCAAAAGGAGAAGCAGACTCCTCGCTGAGCGGGGAGCTGACCTGGGGCTTGATCCCAGGACCCTGAGATCATGACCTGAGCTGTAGTCAGATGCTTAACTGACTGAGCCACTCAGGAGCCCCTGTGAACTATTTATTTTAATGTAGTTGACACACAATGTTACATTAGTTGCAGGTGTACAGCATAGAAACCTGACACATTTATACATTATGCTATGTTCACTGTAAGTGAGGCTACCATCTGTCCTGGTACATCACTATTACACTATTAGAGTATCACTGACTGTATTCCTTACGCTGTGCCTTTTATTCCCGTGACTTATTTATTCCATAACTGGTAGCCTGTATCTCCCACTCCCCTTTACCCATTTTACCCAACCCCAAACCCCCTCCTCTCTGGCCACCATCAGTCTGTTCTCTGTACTTATAGGTTTGATTTCCTTTCTGTTTATTTTATTTTATTTTTTTTGGATTCTACTTATGAGCGAAATCATATGGCATTTGTCTTTCTCAGTCTGACTTATCTCACTTGGTATAATACCCTCTCAGTCCATCCATGTTGTCTCAAACGGTACAGCCTCATCCTTTTTTATGGTTGCCTAATACTCCTTTGTGTGACAGCTTCCTTATCCATTTGTCTATTTTTTTGTATATTTTTTTTTAATTGAAGAAAGTCCATGGTATTTTGATAGGGATTGCACTGAATGTGTAAATTGCCCTGGGTAGCATTGACATTTTCACAATATTAATTCTTCTAATCCATGAGCATGGAATATTTTTCCATCTCTTTGTGTCTTCCTCAATGTCTTTCAGAAGTGTTCTGTCGTTTCTAGGGTATAGATCCTTTACCTCTTTGGTTAGGTTTATTCCCAGGCATCTTACGCTTTTGGGTGCAATTGTAAATGGGATTGACTCCTTAATTTCTCTTTCTTCAGTCTCATTGTTAGTGTATAGAAATGCCACTGATTTCTGGGTATTGATTTTGTATCCTGCCACACTGCCGAATTGCTGTATGAGTTCTAGTGATCTTGGGGTTGAATCTTTTGGGTTTTCACTGTACAGTATTATGTCATCTGCAAAGAGGGAGAGTTTGACTTCTTTGCCAATTTGAATGTCTTTTATTTCTGTTTGTTGCCTGATTGCTGAGGCTAGGACTTCTAGGACTATGTTGAATAGCAGTGGTAAGAATGGACATCCCTGTTGTGTTCCTGATCTTAGGGGAAAGGTTCCCAGTGTTTCCCCATTGAGAATGATATTTGCCGTGGGCTTTTCATGGATGGCTTTTAAGATGCTGAGGAATGTTCCCTCTATCCCTACACTCTGAAGAGTTTTGATCAGGAATGGATGCTGTATTTTGTCAAATGCTTTCTCTGCATCTATGGAGAGGATCATATGGTTCTTGTTTTTTCTCTTGTTGATATGATCCATCACATTGATTGCTTTACGAGTGTTGAACCAGCCTTGCATCCCGGGAATAAATCCCACTTGGTCATGGTGAATAATCTTCTTAATGTACTGTTGGATCCTATTGGCTAGTATCTTGTTGAGAATTTTTGCATCCATGTTAATCAGGGATATTGGTCTATAATTCTCCTTTTTGGTGGGGTCTTTTTCTGGTTTTGGAATTAAGGTGATGCTGGCCTCAGAGAACGAGTTTGGAAGTATTCCAACCCTTTCTATCTTTCTTTAGATAATTATCTAAAGATAGAATAGGTATTGTTTCTTCTTTAAACATTTGCTAGAATTCCCCTGGGAAGCCATCAGGCCCTGGACTTTTGTGTCTTGGGAGGTTTTATTTTTTTGTTAAGATTTTATTTATTTATTCATAGAGACAGAGGGAGAGAGAGAGAGAGAGAGAGAGTCAGACAGACAGACACAGGCAGAGGGAGAAGCAGGCTCCATCCCGGCTCTTGGGAGGTTTTTGATGACTGCTCCAATTTCTTCCCTGGTTATTGGCCTGTTCAGGTTTTCTATTTCTTCCTGTTCCAGTTTTGGTAGTTTGTGGTTTTCCAGAAATATGTCCATTTCTTCTAGATTGCCTAATTTATTGGCATATAGCTGCTCATGATATGTTTTAAAATCGTTTGTATTTCCTTGGTTTCGTTGTGATCTCTTCTTTTTCATTTGTGATTTTATTAATTTGAGTCTTTTTTCTTTTGTTTTAAATAAGGCTGACTAATGGTTTATCTATCTTATTAGTTCTTTCAAAGAACCTACTACTGGTTTTGTTAATCTGTTCTTCAGTTCTTCTGGTCTCTATTTTGTTGAGTTCTGCTCAAATCTTTATTAACTTTCTTCCTTTGCTGGGTGTACGTTTTATTTGCTGTTCTTTCTCCAGTTCCTTTAGGTGCAAGGTTAGCTTGTGTATTTGAGTTTTTTCCAATTGTGTGAGGGATGCTTGTATTGCGATGTATTTCCCCCTCAGGACTGCTTTTGCTGTATCCCAAAGATTTTGAACAGTTGTATCTTCAATCTCATTAGTT
This sequence comes from Canis lupus dingo, assembly GCF_003254725.2. Lineage (NCBI taxonomy): Eukaryota > Metazoa > Chordata > Mammalia > Carnivora > Canidae > Canis > Canis lupus. The sequence continues at coordinate 109,992,376 of NC_064281.1, read as the reverse complement.
TCCATGAATCTTTTTAATTCTTCTCTAATTTCCTGGTTGACCTTTTCATCTTTTAGCAGGATGCTCTTTAACCTCCACTGGTTTGAGTTTCTTCCAAATTTCTTCTTGTGATTGAGTTCAAGTTTCAAAGCATTATGGTCTGAAAATATGCAGGGGATAATCCCAGCCTTTTGGTATCGGTTGAGACCTGATTTGTGACCCAGTATGTGGTCTATTCTGGAGAAAGTTCCATGTGCACTTGAGAAGAATGTGTATTCAGTTGCGTTTGGATGTAAAGTTATGTAAATTTCTGTGAAATCCATCTGGTCCAGTATATCATTTAAAGCCCTTGTTTCTTTGGAGATGTTGTGCTTAGAAGTCCTGTCATTTGCAGAAAGCGCTGTGTTGAAGTCTCCCAGTATAAATATATTATTATCTAAGTATGTCTTTACTTTGGTTATTAATTGATTGATATACTTGGCAGCTCCCACATTCGGGGCATAAATATTCATGATTGTTAGCTCCTCTTGTTGGATAGATCCTTGAAGTATGATATAGTGTCTCTCTTCATCTCTTACTACAGTCTTTGGGGTAAACTTTAATTTACCTAATATGAGGATGGCTAACCCAGCTTTCTTTTGAGGACCATTCGAATGGTAAATGGTTCTCCAACCTTTCATTTTCAGGCTGTGGGTGTCCTTAGTTCTAAAATGAGTCTCTTGTAAACAGAGAATAGATGGGTCTTTTTTTATGCAGTCTGAAACCCTGAGTCTTTTAAAGGTTCATTAAGCCCATTCACGTTCAGAGTTACTATTGAAAGATATGAATTTAGTGTCATCATGTCATTCTTTGGGCTTCCTTTTTCTTTTACAGGCTTCCCCCTTAATATTTCTTGCAGAGCTGGTTTGGTGGTCACATGTTCTTTCAGTTTCTGCCTATCTTGGAAACTCTCTCTTTCCTTCTATTCTGAATGACAGCCTTGCTGGATAGAGTATTACTGGCTGCAGGTTCTTCTCATTTAGGACCCTGAATATATCGTGCCAGCCCTTTCTACCTTGTCTGGTCTCTGTGGAGAGGTCTGCTGTTAACCTAATATTTATCCCCATATAAGTTAGGGATCTCTTGACTCTTGCTGCTTTAAGGATCTTCTCTTTATCTTTGGAATTTGTAAGTTTCACTATTAAATGTCGGGGTGTTGAATGTGTTTTTTATTTTATGGGGGATCTATCACCTGGATCTGAATGCCAGTTTCCCTCCCCAAATTAGAGAAGTTCTCGGCAATGATTTGTTTAAATATGCTTTCTGGCCTTCTGTCCCTCTTGGCAATCTCTGGAACCCCAATTATATGTAGATTTTTCCTTCTGAGGCTGTAATTTATTTCCCTTAACCTTTCCTCATGGTCTTTTAATTGTTTTTCTCTTTTTTCCTCAGCTTCCTTCTTTTGCCATCAACTTGTCTTTTATGTCACTCACTTGTTCTTCTACCTCATTAACCCTCATCGTTAGGACCTCCAGTTTGGATTGCATCTCATTTAATTGATTTTTACTTTCGGCCTGATTCAATCTAAATTCTGCAGTCATGAAGTCTCTTGAATCCTTTGTGCTTTTTTCCAGAGCCACCAGTAGCTTTATAATTGTGCTTCTAAATTGGCTTTCTTGCATCAAATTGTAATCCAAATTCTGTAACTCTGTGGCAGAGAGTACTGTTTCTGATTCTTTTGTGGTGAGTTCTTTCTAGTCATTTTTCTCAGTGCAGAGTGGCTGTATGAGCAGGCTGAGTCAAGAATATCAATCACGACCTAAGTGAATTTCACTCTAGATGATTCTGCCGAGGTCAGAGCCCAGAAATTGAAAACAAAGATCAGAATGAAATAAAAGGACCACTAAAGTGAAAAACAAATTTAAGAAAAATTAGTAAAAAATGAAAGGCCAGGAATCCTAAAGAAGAAGAGAAAAAAAAAAAAAAAGAAAGAGCAGAAGAAAAAAAAGGGGGGGAACTGGGAGATGGTGGTGGTGAAGAAGTTGTAGTGGAGAGAGAATGTAGTGTACCTGAGGGGTTCTAGAGGGTGATCCTCTTGTTTCTGAGTATATTAAATTATGTATGTTAGAAGATGATTTGTCCTAAATTTAGGTAAACCAGAAATACTTGTAGAGGGCACCATTGACCACCAAAACATAAATGAGATAAAAGAGGGGGGCAGAATGGGAATGAGGAATCTCACAGAATGAACAGCACGGTATACCACTTGGTTCAGGTGCATGCTGGTCATGTTTTAGAAGGTATTAACTTCCACCATTGTAGAACAAAATGAGGCAGAGAAAACAGAAAACACAAAACAAAACAAAAATACATATCTTGTATATCTCCCCAAATTAAGTTGAGTGTGTTGAAGGGAATCTAGAAGTGGAAAATATATCTAAGACCTGTAATTGTAGAAATATGAAAGTCAAAAAGGAAGAATCTTAAAAATGAAGAGGTGGTAAAATATTGTAGTTAAGGTGGGAAAAAAATAGGAAATTTACAGTCTGATATAAAAATGAGTTGTACTGGGAAAAGGAAGGAAAAAAAAGGAGGGGTACCCTCTGGTTCTATACACTGTAAGCCCCTCGACTTCCCCTAGAGCTTTCTAGCACTGCTTGGTAAAGAACTTGCTCTTCCCCTGTCCTTCCAGCTGGTCTCTAGGGGAGGGGCCTGCTGTGCTGACTCTCAGGTATGCGCACCTGGGGGAGCTGCCCCGGCCCCTGCCAGGTGCATGGCTCAGGGGGAGCTCTTTGTCCCCTGAGGCCCCTGTTCCCTGGTGGCCCCGCTCCACCCCAGGGACAGGGTGACACAAGGAGGAACAAATCCCCTGGAGGCGGCCAGCTCCCCAGCCCTGGAGCCAGCTCCAGCAGTAACTCCCACAGCTCCCAGTCCGCAGGGGCCTGAATGCTCTGGGGGTGGGGGTGCTGACATGCACAGCTCAGGGCTTCCCGGTGGCAGGAGCATTCTCGCTGTCCTGGGCCCTCCCGGCCTCTGCCTGTCCCAGGGGGAGCGCTAGATCTTGGGCCGTGTCCCCCGTTGCTCTGGGCTCCGGGGCCTGCACTGCTGGAATCCCGCTCCCGTGTGGCACAGCCCCCTCCATGCAGAGCCGCCGCTGAGCTGCTCCCAGGGCCACGCTGGGTGCGCTCCAGCCCTTTACAGTGCTCAGCCCACCGGGTGGGTGCTCTCCCTGGGGCGCTTCTCCTGTTAGTGACCCCGGGAACCTGGGGGCTCCAGCACCCCTCCTGGGTTCTGCCTGGTTTCCCTGCGAGCACCTTTCCCTCTGGGAAGAATCCAGTGCAGATTTAAAGTTCCCACTTCCCCAGGTGGGGCTCCCCTGTCCCGAGGCTCCTGCCCCCCCCCCCCCCGCCTTTAGCCAAGCTCCTCAGGGGCCCCTCCCCCACTAGATTCTTTTTTATTTTTTCCCCCGCCTTCCTATATTGTTAGAAGTACAAACTCTTCTCTCTGTTGTGTTCCAGCTGTTCTCTCTTTAAATCTTAGGTCAAATTCTTAGGTTTTCAGGATGATTTGAAAGTTATCTAGGTCAGTTGGTGGGTCAAGTGACTTGGGGACCCTACTCCTCCGCCAGCTTGCCCGCCCCCTTCCATTTGTCTATTGAAGGATACTGAGGTTGCTTCCGTATCTTGGATATTGTAAATAATGCTTCAATAAACATAGAGGTACATATATCTTTTCAAATTAGTGTTTTTGTCATCTTTGGGGAAATACCCAATAGTGGAATTACTGATTCCTATAGTATTTCTGTTTTAAGGACTCTTTTTTGAGGACTCTCCATACTGTTATCCACAGTTACTCTACCAATGTACATTCCCATAAACAATTCAGTTTTCTTCATATCCTTGCCAGCACTTGTTGTTTCTTGTCTTTTTGATTTTGGCTGTTCTACGAGGTGTGAAGTGATGTCTTCTTGTGGTTTTGGTTTGCATTTCCCTAATGGTGAGTGATGTTGAGCATCTCTTCATGTGTCTATTTGCCATCTGGGTGTCTTCTTTGCAAAAATGTCTATTCAAGTCCTCTGCCCATTTTTTAATCAGATTGTTTTTTTTTTTTTTTGGTGTTGAGTTGTATGAGTTCTTTATACATTGTATATATTACCCCTTGTCAGATATATCATTTGCAAATATCCTCTCCCATTCAGTAGGTTTTTTTTTTGTCTTCTCAGTGGTTTCCTTTGCTATGCAGAAGCTTTTTCTTTTGAAGTAGACCCAGTAATAACTTTTTGCTTTTGTTTTTGTTGCCTTGGGAGACACAGGTAGAAAAAATGTTGCTATGGCCAGTGTCAGAGAAATTACTGACTGTTCTCTTATAGGATTCTTATGGTTTCAGGTCTCACATTTAGGGCTTTAATCTATTTAGTTTATTTTTGTGTATAGTGTTAATAGGGGATTCAGTTTCATTCTTTTACATGTAGCTGTCTAGTTTTCCCAGCACAGTTTATTGAAGAGACTGTCTCCTCCCCATTGTATATTCTTGCCTTCTCTGTCATAGATTAATTGACCGTATAATTGTGGGTTTATTTTTGGACTCTTTATTCTTTTCCATTGACCTCTGTGTCTGTCTTGTGCCAGTACCATACTATTTTGATTACTACAGCTTTTGTAGTATGTCTTAAAATCTGGGATTGTAATATCTCTAGCTTTGTTCTTCTTTCTCAAGATTGCTTTGGTTATTTTGGGTCTTTCGTGGTTCCATACAAAATTTGGTATTTTTTTTCTAGGTTTGTGAAAAATGCTGTTGGTGTTTTGATAATGATTGCATTGACTGTAGATTGGTTTGGGTAACATGGATATTTTAACAATTAACAGTATTAATTCTTCCAATCCATGATGGAATACCTTTCCATTTGTTTGTGTCATCTTCAGTTTCTTTTACAACTGTTTAATAGTTTTCAGAGTATAAGTCTTTCACCTTTTTGGTTAAGTTTATTCCCAGGTATTTTATTATTTTTTATGCACTTTTAAATGGTATTAGTTTCTCTTTCTGCTACTTTGTTATTATATACATGGATTCTTTACTGTAAATGTATGTTTTCTTGTGATTTTCTTCGTTTCTTTAGCTTATTTTATTGTAAGAATATAGCATATGAAAAGTAACATACAGAATATGTGTCAATCAACTGTTTATGTTGTTTGTAAGGCTTCCAGTCAGAAGTAACCTATTGGCCATTTAAATTTGGGGGGACTCAAAAGGTATACAGGGATTTTCAACTGCTTAGGGGTACCAACCCCTAGGGGTTGTCACCTAGGGGTTGTCAAGGGTGAACTGTATATGCTTTGGTAGGTGTATATCTAGCTATTTCATCTTCTTTGGAGTAATTTTAAATACTGTGTTTTTAAAAAGGATTTTATTTATTTATTTATGAGAGACACACAGAGAGGCAGAGACAAGGCAGAAGGAGAAGCAGGCTCCATGCAGGGAGCCCGACTTGGGACTCGATCCCAGGACTCCGGTATCATGACCTGAGCTGAAGGCAGATGCTCAACCACTGAGCCACCCAGGCGTCCCATAAATAGTTTTTAATTTGTTTTCACATATTATTTCTTAGTAAATAAGAATGCAGCTAATTTTTACACATTAATTTTGTATCTTCTGACCTTGATGAAATCACTTCTAGTTCTAGGAGTTTATTTTTCTTTTTTGCAGACTGCTTGAGGTTTTCATGATGAAATCTGCAATTTCAATTATTTGCAAATAGGTATAGTTTTATTTCTTCATTTCCAATGTGTATGCTATACACACACACACACACACACACACACACATATGTATATATATCCTACTGTAATTGTTAGAATTCTCAGTACTATGTTGAATCATAGTGGTGAGATAAAAAAAATCCTTGTCTTAAACCAAGAAACAGATTCTTAACTATAGAAAACAAACTGATGGTTACTAGTGGGGAGGAGGATGGGGTGATGGACTAGGTGATGGGGATTAAAGAGTACACTTATCATGATGAGCACTGAGTAATGTACAGAATTGTTGAATCTCTACATTGTACACCTGAAACTAATATAACACTTTATGTCAGCTATACTGGAATTAAAATGAAAGAACTTAATTAAAAAAATCCTTGTCTTGTTCCTGGTCTTAGTGGGGAAAGTATTCAGTCTTTTACACTAAGTACAATGTTAGATGTAGGCTTTTTCTAGATGTTCTTTACTGAGTTGAGGGTAATACTCCTCTTTGCCAAGCCAAGATTTTTTAAAAGTCATGAATGGATACTGGATTTTGTCATGCTTTTCCTTCATCGATTGATATGATCATAGCATTTTCCTTTTTTAACTTCTTGATATAGTAGATTATCATAATTGACTAGCAAATGCCAAACCAGGTCTGCATACCTAGGAAAATCCCACTTGGTCATGGTATATACATACTTACACATCATTAGATTTAGTTGGCTATTGTTTTGTTGAGGATTTTTTCATGTAATTTCATTAGTAATATTGGTCTTCTTTTCTCTTTTGTTACCTGTTTTTGGTATATGGTAATAACAGCCTCCTAAAATGAGGTGGGAAATGCTCCTTCATTTGTATGTTCTGGAACCGTTTATGTAAAGTTGAAGTGAATTCTTTGTATGTTTGGTAGAATTCTCCAGTGAAACAATGTGGTTATGAAGACTTCTTTTGGGGGAACTTTTTAATTACAAATTCAATTTCTTTCATGGTTGTGGGGCTATTCAACTTATTCATCTTGTTTGAGCTTTGCCGGTTTGTTGTCTTCAAGGAATTTGTCTATTCTTCTAAGTTGTTGAATTTATGAGTATAAACTTGTTTGTAGTTTTGTATTCCCTTATATTGGATGGTTGTAGGATCTGTAGCAATCGTCTCTATTTTATTCCTGATATTGGTGATTTGTTTCTTCTCTTTTTTTCTTGTCAGTATTGTTAAACATTTACCAATTTTATCGATTTTTCCCCCAAAGATCCACCTTTTTGTTTAATTTTCTCTGCTGTTTTTCTATTAATTTCATTGATTTCTGCTCTGATATTTAGTATTTCCTTCTTTCTGCTTGCTCTGGTTTCTTTTCTTGTGCTTTCTTGAGATAGTAATGTAGATTGTTTATTTGAAATCTTTTTTCATTCTAAAGTAATCATTACTGCTATAAATTTCTTTCTTGGCACTTCTTCAGCTGTATGCCTCAAAATTAATGTATATTTTTATTCAGTTTGAAGTATTTTTGGATTTCCCTTGAGGCTTCCTCTTTGACACATGGCTTATTTAAAAGGTAGTTGTTTGGTTTTCATATATTTAGATATTTTCCTGTTGTCTTTCTGTTATTGACTTCTAGTTTGATTCCATTATTGTCAGAGAATACACTGTATATTTTCAGTTTTTTAAATTTGTCTTATGGCCCAGAATATGATCTATATTTGTGAGTATTCCATGGCTCTTGAACAAAAGATGGCATCCTGCTGCTGGGTAGAGTGTTGATTGTGTTGTTCAAATGATCTGTGTTACTAATTTTTTGTCTAACAATTCTCTCAGTTGCTGAGAGTGGGGTGTTGAAGTCCTTAACTGTAATTTGGGATTTGGCTGTTAAATCTTGTCAGCTTGATCAGTTTTAGTTTCATGTGTGTTGAGGCTCTGCTTTTTGGTATATACATTTAGGATCTTCATGATTTCCCGGTAGATTAATCCTTTTAGCATTCTATGTCCCTCTTCATCACTTTTTTTTTCTTTGCTCTGGTATTTACTTTTTTTTTTTTCTTAAGTAAGCTCTGCCCCCAGTGTGGGACTTGAACTCACAATCCTGAGATCAAGAGTCACATGCTCTACCAACTGAGCCAGCAAGGCACCCCTGATTTTTACTTTGATATTAATGTAGCCACTCGTGCTTGTTTTTATCATTAATAATTATATAAAGTATGTTTCTTCTTTTACTTTTTTCTACATATGTTGAATTTGAAACATGTGTCTTATAAACAACATCTAGTTGGGTTATGTTTTTTTAACCACTCTGCCAATTTCTGCCTTTTGGTGTATTTAGACCATTTATACTAAAGATTATTATTGATATGTTAGTGCTTAAGTCTGCCATTTTATGATTTGTATTCTCCACTCCAACCCTGGTTGTCATTCCTTCTCTTTTTTTTGCTTTTTATGGTTACTTGAAACATTTTTAGAATTCCATCTTGATTTATTTATAATTTTCAAGTGTATCTTATTGTGTCATTTTATAGCTGTTGTTCTAGGTTTTACAATATATGTATGTGACTTATCACAGTCACAGAAATAAGGTTTGATTTCTTTCAAACCTTACCTTGATTTTGGTTCCTTAACTTTCCCCACTTTTAAATGTCACTGTATTGATAACCAGATGGCATTATTTTTTAATTATCATATATGATTTATGAAACTCATGAGGAGAGGGATAGCCTCATGAATATATGTGTGTGTATATATACATACATATACATGCTTATATGCTTCTCCCTCTGCCTCTGTCTCTGCCTCTTTCTCTGTGTTTCTCATGAATAAATACATAAAATCTTAAAAAGGTAAAATAAAATGAAAACTTCCTTTAGCCCTTTTTTAAGGATAGGTCTCCTAAGAGCAAAGTCTTTCCATTTTCCTTTGTCTGAAAATACCTTTATTTCTCCTTTTTAAAAAGATTTTATTATTTATTCCTAAGAGACACAGGAAGAGAGAGAGTGAGCGAGAACGAGAGCAGCAGAGACACAGGCAGAGGGAGGAGCAGGCTCCATGCAAGGAGCCTGATGTGGGACTCAATCCCGGATCCTCGGATCACACTCTGAGCCAAAGGCAGATGCTCAACTGCTGAGCCACCCGGGTGTCCCTATTTCTCCTTTCCTAAACATTAGTCTCACTATATAGAATATAGACTGTAGATACAGATATAGAGTTTATGGTTGACAGTTTTCTTTTTCCAGGACTTGAAAAATGTTGTGCCATTTTTTCCTGGCCTCCATGGTTTCAGATAAGAAGTCTACTGTCATTCAAACTGCTCCTCTTCTAGGTAATGTATCAAATATATTTGGCAGCTATCAAGATTTTTTTCTTTGTCTTTAGTTCTCAGAAGTTTAGTTATGATGCATTTTGGCATGGATTCCTTTGGCTTTATACTGTTTGGGATTTATATGATGTTTTGAATCTGTAAGTTTGTTTCTTTTGCCAAAGTTGGGAAATTTTCAGCTATTATATCTTTGGCGCAACTTTCTTTCTCCTCTGCATCTGGGATTCTGATGATATGAATCTTCCATCTATTTTATTGTCCAGAAGGTTTCTGAGTCTCTTTTTATTAGTCTGTATTTTCTCTTTTATCAAGTAAATTCTGTTCACTGGTGAGTTCTATTGCATTCTCTTGAAGTTTGCTGATTTTATCTTCTGTCATCTCCACTCCACTTTTGAACCCATCTAGAGAGCTGGAGTTTTTTTGTTTTTTTTTTTCAGCTTTATAATTTCCATTTTCTTCTTCTTTTTATAACCTGTACATTTTTGCTGAGGTTTTCTACTCTTTCAAAAATTTTTAACCTAATCTGTGATTGATTGTTGAAATGTTCTTATGATGACAGCAATTTCAACATTTGATTCATTTCAGTGTTGGTGTCACTGGATTATCTTATTCAAGTTGTGATTTCCCTGGTTCTTTGTATAATGAATAATTTTCCATTGTTTCCTGGACTTTTTATCTAGTATGTTAGTAGACTCTGGGTCCTATTTAGCAGGCAGTCAGCTGTTAGGCCTAGCGTGCATGTTCTGGTTAATTTTTCTGGACTGTGATTCCAATTCCAATTTAGCTTTCAGATCCTTTGTACTAGTATTTTGGTAATTGAAGTTCCAAATCAGTTGATGTTATGACTCGAGATTATCTGGGTGGCCCTGACCCAATTAGGTATGTCCTTTAAAAGCAGAGAGGTTTCTCTAGTTGCTAGCAAAAGAAGTTAAATTCAAAGTACACGACAGATTCAGGGAAGCATTGGTAGCTTTGAAGATTTGGGGTTGGGGAGGAGAGCACGTGGAAGGACCAAGGAGTGTTCTCTAGGAGCTGAGAGCCATTTCTGGCTGAGAGCCAGCAAGAAATCAAGGAATTCAGTACTATAGCCAAATGAAGTTTAATTCTGTCAACAAGTTTAATGAGTCTGAAAGTGGATTATTCCCTAGAACCTCCAGATAGGAGCTTGATTGGCTGACACCTTGGCTTTGGCCATGTGAGACTTGAGATTGCTTGCACTTCTGTTTACTGAACTGTGATATAATAAAGAGATATTGTTTTAAGCCACTAAGTTTATAGCAGCTTGTTTTGTGACAATAGAAAACTAACACTCCATTTGTTTCATTTGTGATAAACGTTGCTTTCTCATGAAGTTCTTTTTGAACTGTTGGTACCTCTGGGAGGGTAAACGTTCCATTTTGAGAACATTAATTTGAATTTATAAAAGCTATCAAGTTTTAGCTCATTTTTTAGTCTATGATACATCTCTTTTTCCTAAAGATTTTATTTTTAAGTAATCTGCACGCCCAATGTGGGGCTTGAATTCATAATACCAAAATTAAGAGTTGCATACTTTCCTGACTGAGTCAGCCAGGTGCTCCTATGATATATCTTGAATAAATTTTGAGTATGAAGTGAGGTTAATATTTAAGATTAATCCTTTGTTCTTTACAAATACGGATTTTGTTCCAGTACTATTGATTGATAGGACTATCTTTTCCCCCACATATTACCTGGCTATCTTTGTTAAAAAATCAGTGGACTCTGTACACATGAGTTTATTATTGAACACCCTATTCTGTTTGCATATATTTGAATTTATACAAATGGGTGTGTATTACATATATCATTGTATTTCTTACATTTTAAAATTTAGTGCCTTCATATTAAGATTCATTTTTTATTGCTATGCAGTCACCTAGTCTAATGCTTCTAACTGATGCATGGTGTGCATATACCAGTTTTTTCCCCCTAATCTCCCAGTTATTGACATCTGGGTTGCTCAAAACACCTTGCTTCCAGATACTGCCACAATGGACACTGTCTTATGAGTACCCTCTGGAATAATGTGATAATTTACTTGGGATGTATATTCAGGGGCAGAATGTTTGGATCTTAGGATATTCATATTCCTAATCTGTCTAAATGCTGCCAGATTTTTTTTCAGATTGGCTGCACCAATCTACAGTCCCACTGGTAGTGCATGTAGATTTCTATACTGCGCATTCATGCCAATTCTTAGCATTATCATCCTTTATAATTTTTGATAGTTTAAAAGAGAAAGTGCTATCTTACTGTTTTAATTGATGTTTGCCTTATTACTATGAATTAGAACATATCTTTTTATGCTTTTCAGACTTTTGGGTTTCTTCTTTGGTAAATTGCCTGCTTATAATCATTGCCAGAGATGCAGTAGCATTGAACTGCAGGGTTCTTTCTCTGTGTTGTCTCCTGTGGATCTTTCATTGGTGAGTCAGGCCTGCAGTCTGACCTGATATCTGCCCCCAGCCCACTGCTGGGGCTACAGTAGGACTGGTGTGTGTGGTTATTTTTCCCTCTCCCTGGAGCCAAAATCACTTTAGAGTGAGGCTGGCCCCTGCTGGGGCTGCTTGCACACTGCCGGACCTGGGCACCATTTTTGGATGGGCTCTGGTGAAAAGCATATTGGAGGGGGCAGATCTATAGGAGAGTAGAGGGATAGGGTGTGCTGTTGGCAGGTTAGGTAGAGAGTCTTCATACTGTGCTGGTTCCTGCACGTGTCCATGTGTCTAGGCTTGGGGGACAGGGAGGGAAATGGTACCTGCTGGCTCCTTTGTTCCTGAACAAGTCTCCTAAAGATCCTTGCCCCTCCAGCACATTCTCTGAGATGAGTAAATAAGTCTCCCTCTGACATACCCTGTGTGTTTCTCAAATTGCTGCTGCTATGCTGTATCTCAGTGGAGCTGTTTGTTGTGCTCTCTTTAAGAGTGAGGACTCAGTATCCTCTTGCCTTCCTGTTTTTCAAAGTTCCAGGTGTTAAGTTCTGCTGATTGTAAGAATTTGTGAAATTATGTCCCTCTGGTTTTCAAAGCCAGATATTATGGGGCTTCGTCTTCCTTGTGTGGGTTCCCTACACCTGGGGTACCTGGTGTGAGGATCTGTTTCTCTACCCTTTCTGTACCTGCCATGTCCCTCCCTCCCATGGACAGTCCTGTGGGTCCTTTTAGCTTCCAACTGCATCTCTGCCCTTCCTACCCTCTTCAATGTTGCCTCTTCTATACATTTAGTTATGGAGACTCTCTTCTGCCATTCTTTGGGTTGTTTTCTGGGTTATTTATTCTGATGTGTGTGTTATCTAGTGTATTTTTGGGACAAGGTGAGCTTAGGATCCTCCTATTCAGCCATATTCTCTGGAAGTAGAGTACCCCAAAGTTTTCAAAGTGTGTTTTTCTTAAGCTAGGCTACAGGTTTTTATTTTCCCTTTTTCCTTGTTTATAATTTAATTTTTTGTAACGAGCATGGATTTTTCTTAGGAATAAAACTTCGAAAGCTTATGTACTCAGATATAGTGGTGCTTAAGAAGTAAAAAGGTCCATAAAACCTCAGCTTTTCCCCTATTGCCTCTGCTCTGGAGCAAGTGTGAGGGAAGACAAACTTTGCATCATTGATATGACAAAATGAGCCAGCTTCTTTTCTAGAGTGCATTGGAAGAATTGGGGGATAATGGGCACAGCGTAGTGTTCTTGTTTGAGGACAAGGACAAAACCCTTAGAACAGCTTATCCACAATCAGATGTAAGCACCCGAAATACCTAAAGCTGAATGGAAACAAATTTTAAAATGCCTCTTATTTTTCTGATTAAATTCTCTACATCTTCATTAATTTGCTTTAGTAGTGATATATTATTTGGTATTTGTAAGTTGTTTCATTTTATATGTTTGGTGTCCCTGAGCAGCTTGTGAGTTTTTCAAGGGCATGGGATCTTGGCTTTTATTCCTGTTATTGCTCTCCTAGAACCCAGTAATGGTGCTTTGCGTCCAGCGGGACACAGCCAATAGAAAATGAAATGGTTATATTGGCAGAAACCAGGAAACACTTTAATCAACTAACCATGCTATCTATTTGTAGCCAGAAAGATTTTCTGTATTTTATTCTAAAACCAAAATTTTTATTTTTGGCAGGTAGTCCTCATCATCTAACTGTCTTACAATTAACAAATGAACTGCTGTTTTGGCATACATTCTAGAGTAAGTCTATCTTATATTATGTATACTTATTTTTGTGCAACAAATTACCACAAACTTAATGGCTTAAAACAGCACACATTTATTATTTTAAAGTTTTTGTGGGTCAGTAGTCTAGGTGTACCTTAGCTGGGTCCTCTTCTTAGGGTTTTACAAGGTGATAGTCAAGGTCCCAACCAGGCTATGTAGTCATTTGGAGACTTAACTGGGGGAAGAATCTGCTTCTGGGTTCACTTAGCTGATTGACAGAATTCATTTCTTTGAGGTTTTGAAGACAGATGGCCCCCTGGCTTCATATTGACTGCCAGCTGCCCTCAAGTCCTAGAGGCCACCCACAGTTCCTAGAGGCTGCCCACAGTTTCTTGCTATGTGGGTTTTCCCAGGATGGCCATTTACTTCATCAAGCCAGCAAGGAGTCTCTAAAGCCAGGCTGCTAACAAAATGAAGTCTGTACAATGTAACCTAATCACAGGAGTAACATCCCATCACTTTGGTCATTTGTATCACTTAGACACAAGTCAAGGTTCCACCCACACTCTGGGTGAAGGTGTTATACAAGAAGGTGGATACTAGGAGGAGGGCATCATGGGGATCCTTAGGATTTATTGATCAGCCACACTTTGTGATTCATCTTAAAGTATATATCAGGAATTTATGCTGTTCTAGGTTAGAGATTTTATGATTATTTTATATATATATTTTTAAATAACTGACATGAGTATTTGATTTACTATAGCTAGACTCACTGCTAAAGCACATGATTCTGTGCCTAATTGGTAGTCTAAAAGAGCTCCATTTCAGTGACTTGTCAGGGAACATTTCCTAGGACTTGCTAATGCTAAAAACCAAATCTGTTGTAGGAACCATATTTACGGAGAATTACCTAAATATTATGTCATTTTTGGCCATTCCTCTAGAAATTCTACAATCTTTCTCTAAGCCAGACCTTCATAGATCTGCTTACCTGAGTCCAATCACTCTGCCTCCCTGTAGAAGTGCTTTGGCAGGGTTGTGCTTTGGCCTGAAATCATCAGCCTATAGCGAGTGATACTATAGGAAAAAGCACTGTGAAATGTGTTGCTGTAGAGGGTGTAATGTAATGTCTGGTCTCAACACCAGGACTACTTGTACTTCTCTTGTTTGGCTTATTTCCCGAAGGCACTGTAAATCATGTAACTCCTTTTCCTCCTTCACGCTGACCAATTTTGTGGCTTGCTGTTAGCAAGTTTTCCAGACTTTCAGTAGACATTTTGTGTACTAACTTTACTCCTGGCCTTGTTTTTACCTTTCTACCTTTAAAAAAAAACCTTGCCCTGATTTCCTGACCTTTTATTTATAATTTTTATTTTATCATGAAATACAGTATATCATATTGTACATATAGTAAGCTACCTTAAGTCCTTAACAAGGAGGGATATAAACAACTTGTTTGAATTCTATAGAAGTCTCAAAGTGAACATTGCAGCTGTGACCATAGAAGCCAAAGCATTTTTCTTAAATGGAAGGGTAGATGTTGTGCTGAACTATTTGAACCCACAAAAGCTACCGAAATGTTCGGTAGTGAGTCAGAAAGATCATTCCTTTGTGGCAGTCACTTGCCTTGGCTAATGGGAGTACTAATGCAAATGGCTAGGTGCTGAAGAGTTAGGAGGCATTAGGTTGGGGTGGTAGTGGGGACTGATCTTTTTATTTTTAATTTTTTTTATTGGAGTTCAATTTGCCAACATTTAGCATAACACTCAATGCTCATCCCGCCAAGTGCCCCCCTCAGTGCCCATCACCCAGTCACCCCAACCCCCCGCCCACCTCCCCTTCCACTACCGCTTGTTCATTTCCCAGAGTTAGGTGAGAAAATGAGTGAAAATATCAATGAGGGTGACAAAACATGAGAGACACCTAACTCGGGGACTGATCTTAAACAAGAACTGGTACAATGCAAGGAGGAGTGGTAAAAATAGAGAGATGGAGGAACCCTAAGAGGATGGTTTATTCCTTAAGAATCTTATTTGCCCTCAAATTCAGGCTTCTTTGAAGGGATGATTCTTGAGTTGCTAGTCCCCCTCTTGTAATCATCCTTGTCAATCCAAGGCTGTTTGCAAGCTATCGTAGAACAGGTTTGAGAAGTCGTGCACAGGGCCAGTATATGGGCAGACTTTTCTATGTAGCCAGATGAATTGAAGAAGGGTACTATCCTGCAGGTTGCTATCAGCCTATGCCACACAGGGAGAGGATAGAAACATTTGGCCAGGAGGGAAGCCAAGGCTTACAGTTTGGATGGATGAGATTATCTGTCCAGCTGAGGGTGATTTGAAGTTAGAAAGGTCAGGGGCGAGCGGATGAAAGAAGTCAGAGAGAGGAAAAAGGTATGGAGTAAGCAAGGGTGAGTAGCTGAGGAAATGAGTTTGTGCACATTGGGAATGTGTCAGATTGTGGCAGAGGCAGCTTGTTAAACTGCTATTAAGAGCTGTACCCTATTTTCCTCCTAGGAAAAGGCCAATTAAAATTTTTCTGGGAATTGATAGTTGTGACATGTTACCATTAAGATGGAGTTTGCCATTAAATTAATGTCTAACTCTACTTGCCTGACATCTATATTGTCTCTTTTTGGACAAAATGGAGCCTCTAAAAATGGTTTGTTTAAATGTCACAATACACTTTCTTCCAGTAACCGCGACCCCAGAGAAGAATTTTGAAGCAGCTGCTGTTGTCAAGTGAATAAAATTGAGAAATAATACCACATTCAAATAAAATTAGCACTTTTTCAGGACTAATATTGGAAAAAGCTAAGCTAAAAACCTCTGATTTCTTTCTGAGATGGCTTGATTTTTCTTTTTTTTTCTCTACTATATTGCTTTTTACAAATCTTGATTTAATTTTTAAATTTAAGGATAAGGTAATATAAACACTTCTTTTGCCCATGCCTTATTAAATTATAAAGCAAGAAGGAAGCCTAATGTTGAACACCTGTTAGGTGTCAGGATCTTTATATACGCTAACCCCTTAAATCCTAGCAACAGCCCCATGAAGTAGGAATGATATGTTTGTGACAGGTGAGAGAAATTGACAGTTTGTAATTAGGTTCTATTGCTTGTCCAGTGCACACAAATGTTATTGGGGGAGCCACAATTCAAATCTAGAATTTTCTCATTTCAGAATCCTTGTGATAAGCTACTCTGTTGACACCTACCTCTTAGAGTTGTCAGGATTAAATAAAATAACGAGTGTAAGGTATTTAGCAGAGCAATATACATGAATTACATAAATAACTCAATAAAAGGCAACTGCTGTTGGTACCACTACCACTATTTCTGCCTCCCAGGTAGTTGGGATTGGCTAAAATACAGGCTGTGTGAATAACTCACTACAGAGTCTGAATCATTAAGATATATTTAATGTATCAGCAATGCTGGGGCTCCTGGGTGGCTCGGTGGTTGAGTGTCTGCCTTTGGCTTGGTTAGTGATCCTGGGGTTCCGGGATCGAGTCCCACATTGGGCTCCCCACGGGGAGCCTGCTTCTCCCTCTGCCTGTGTCTCTGCCTCTCTCTCTGTGTCTCTCGTGAATAAATAAATAAAATCTTTTAAAAAATGTATCAGCAATGCGCTAAATATGAGCTTTATACCAGAGCCTTTTTCACATTCTTATTCTCTTTCCATCCTGACAACATTGTAGAGTTGGTAGTTTTGCTCTCTCTACTTTACAGAAGGGAGACTGAGCCTGAGAGAGATGAGTTAATTTGCTTAAAGTT
This sequence comes from Canis lupus dingo, assembly GCF_003254725.2. Taxonomy (NCBI): domain Eukaryota; kingdom Metazoa; phylum Chordata; class Mammalia; order Carnivora; family Canidae; genus Canis; species Canis lupus. Next base: position 109,975,431 of record NC_064281.1, on the reverse strand, counting down.
AAACCTAGGTGCTGAAGAGGAGGTGGGTGGGAGGGTAGGGTAACTGGATGACAGGCATTAAGGAAGGCATGTGATGTGACGAACTGTAGGTGTTATACTAAGTGTTGGCAAATTGAACTTAAATTAAAAAAAAAGTTAAACCTAGGAAACGGCAGAATCAGAACTTGGGTCCAGGTTTGTCTGATTCCCAAATCTATGCTTTCTGTGCTCCACCTTCATGCCTCTCTGTGATTGTTAAGACAAAATTACTGAGGTTATTTCTGAACCTCACCCACATGTTGTACTGTAGAAATAATACCCTCCACTCACTAGGCCATAATTTATGTGGATCCATTCAAAGATCCCACTAAAGACAGTTTGGTTGTGATCACAAATTTGCAAGGACCATAATAACTTCTATGGAAACGGATTTGTTCAGTTTTTCTATAATGTGACATAATCAGTTGGAAGAAATCTGCGCGTGTTAAAAGCTCTGATTAAAGTCTTTGTCAGCCACCAGTTCTGATCTCTGTGGCTTCAAAATGGGATCAGAGGATGGCTCAGAATTCAATGCAGACCCAGTTCTCAGAGCATGCTTATAGCTCAAAGGAATACATCAAAGGGTGGTCCTGAGAAATTCCCACAATACACTTTCCTGGGCAAGATAGCTCAGAGGCTTGAATAGTGAGGGCTGTGAAAGGGGAACAGTTCTAATTAATTCATAAAGAAGAGCTTTTGAATATAAACAGTTTACTTTTCTTCACCAAAGCCTATGGAATGAGAATGATGATTAAATATACAAAGAATACTAAAGTTAACAAATTACTCTGTATTTTTGAGGTTGAAAAAGCAATTACTGAAAATGGTATTGGAACAACTGAGTTATTAGGAAGAGATGTGTTAGACTTCTCCAGATTTGCTTAGCCATCCACAAAACAAGTAACCCTCATGCTGCAGTATATCTGGGAAATAATTATTGCTGTCAAATGACCTCTTGGTTAGCAAGCCAAGCCAGCATACCCAGAAGATAAAATCCCAAAGAGCTCACCTGTGCAGAGCTGGGCAAGAGAATCTCATGCCAAGAATGATAATCTTTAGGGGGCTTTGCTGGAACAATTTCATCTCATCCTTTTCACTTCTCTCTGGGTCTTGCCTAGCTCAAGGAAAGAAAGCTTCTAGCATTATGTCTCAGCAAAACACTCTCTTGCATTTCTCCAAGAGGAACAGCCCCAAGAAATGATGGAGGTATGTCCTAGAAATCATTGCATGATTTTTAAAGATGAGTTTATGTTACAGGGCATAACAGTGGGAATGGAATTGTTCCATTTCCATATATCAAATTCTGTAGGGAAACCATATTATTTTCCTCTATTCAAGGAACTACTGAGAATTCTCTCAGCCCAGAGATGGCTCTGGTTGCCATGCTCTGCCTTCCCCAGCCTCCAGCCTATGGACTCCGTCCCAACCAGCCCTGAGGCAGAAAAGAGGTTAAGAAGTTCCATCCTGGGGAATCCCTGGGTGGCTCGGTGGTTTAGCACCTGCCTTCAGCCCAGAGTGTGATCCTGGAGTCCCGGGATTGAGTCCCGCATCAGGCTCCTTGCATGGGGCCTGCTTTTCCCTCTGCCTGTGTCTCTGCCTCTCTCTCTCTCTCTCTCTCTCTCTCTCTCTCTCTCTCTCTCTCTCTCATGAATTAAAAAAAAAAGTTCCATCCCTACCATCAGGTGAGGCCTGGACCTACTTTTGCTACAGCTTTACGTTCACTATGCCTGAGGTGAAACCCCTCTCCCCCAGTTAGGTGATATGACTGGGCTATTGCCTAGTTTTTCTCCACCTGACCCACCAGTTCTCCACTGTCATAAACTAGGCTGTGTTCTCCTTTACCCATTCTTTCCCTGGAGCCTGGAGTTAGCCTTTATAATCTCAGCTGCTCATCACTTCTCAGTCTTTTAGCTAAGAACAATCTCAGCTGCTCAGTTTCCAGTTCTGCAGTGCTGATGAGTGCTGCCAGCTGCCTTGGCCTGTCGAAGCTGGCCCCTCTTAAGAGTCCTAGAGCCCCATGAGCCTTTGAGTTATATGTAGTGGACTGTTGGCCACTTATTCAGAGACCAGACCTTTGCCTATTCAAGCTTTCTTCTCCACTCCTCTAGCTCACTGTAGAGGACCTGTATGGCCCCTGTCTGAACTTGCACTGCTTTTAGATCATTGTGCATAGATGGATACTTGACCATCTCTGTGATATGATGGAGGCATTTTAGTATCATGGAAAGAACAGGAAAAGAGTAATTTTTCTAATTATAGGTAGCAACTATCTTTTTCTTCAAAGACCTTTCATGTGAGTTGGAATAGCTTCTCTTACATACCATTTACTGACAGGTCTCATAATTTTGGGTGTGTTCAGGAGATCAAGGCAGACAGTTGGGACAACAGACATGGATTCAAGTTGCAACTCTTATTAATTGTGTAGGACCTTAGGAAAGATTCATCACTCTATTGTATCCTAGGTTCCTCATCTATAAAAATGGTGGTGATTATTGCTATATATACCTCATAATAGTGATGAGATTAATGAAAGATTGGATGTGAAAATGTTTTGTGAACTGCTCTTTATCCATGGAAGAGAACCTTGTGAATGAATAGAACTTCATAAACTAGGATAACTGAGTGGCTCAGCGGTTGAGTGTCTGCCTTCGGCTCAGGGTGTGATCCCAGAGTCCTGGGATCGAGTCCCACATCGGGCTTCCTGCATGGAGCCTGCTTCCCTGCCTGTGTCTCTGCTTCTGTCTTTCTGTGTCTCATGAATAAATGAATAAAATCTTTAAAATATATATAATGAAAAGTAGATCCTGTATTAGGATCACTATTTTTTTTAAAAAAAAGAACTTTATAAACTGTTTATTACATGTGAAGAAATGCATCAAGGTATCAGCCCATCTAGTGACCAAAAAGTCTGACCATCAACTGACTGGTACTTATAAGACAAATAGTGGAGTTTCATATCTTAGCTTGAGATGTAGGCTTGTGACTTGGTGCATAGAAAATCAAAGATTATGGATTTGATTGCAGCCAAAGTTTGAGGAGGCAGCATGTAGGTGTGAAAAGAGCATGGACTTTAGAGTTAGACGACCTGGGTTCAAATCTCAGCCTTGCTATTTAATGGCTAGATGAACTTGGGCAAATTCTCTCTGAATCTCTTTGACTCTCAATCTCATCAAAATACTACTACCCCTGCACTATTGGTTTTTTAAAAATCCAATATGACGGTTTTTGTCTATTAACTGTAACATTTAGACCACTCATATGTAATGTATTTATGAATATATTTGGGATTAAAATTTTCATTTTATCGTATAGTATTTTTGGGACCTTTTCTTCGTCTTTCAATTATTTTTTATTTTTTCTGTCATTTTCCCTTTACCAGTTAGAAAGTTACGTACTCTTTCTGTCCATTTAGCTATTAGCCTATAAATTATGACATACATGAATAACTTATCAAAGTCTAAAGTGAATCAAAACTTCTATACTACTCCCAGATACTATAAGAAATTTGGTACTTATTTATATTTTGTTCTCCTCCCCCTGCCTTAAACTTAAATATTTTATTGCCTGGTATTTAAAATCTATCATGTTGGGATGCCTGGGTGGCTAAGCGGTTGAGCATCTGCCTTCAGGCCAGGGTGTGATCCTGGAGTGCCGGGATTGAATCCCACATGGGGCTCCCTGCACGGAGCCTGCTTCTCTCTCTGCCTCTCTCTCTGTGTCATGAATAAATAAATAAAATCTTAAAAGAAGATAAAGTATATTATGATTCACTTTTTAATTCCTTTTTTTATTTTTATTTTTTTACAGTTTCTTTTTATTTTTTTAAATAAATTTATTTTTTATTGGTGTTCAATTTGCCAATGTACAGAATAACACCCAGTGCTCATCCCGTCAAGTGTCCCCCTCAGTGCCCGTCACCCACTCACCCCCACCCCCTGCCCTCCTCCCCTTCCACCACCCCTAGTTCGTTTCCCAGAGTTAGGAGTCTTTATGTTCTGTCTCTCTTTCTGATATTTCCCACACATTTCTTCTCCCTTCCCTTATATTCCCTTTCACTATTATTTATATTCCCCAAATGAATGAGAACATACACTGTTCGTCCTTCTCCGATTAGAGTATTGCCATCTTGACAATGTTAATTTATCCAGTCCATGACCTTGGGAAATTTTTCCAGTTATTCAGGTCTTCCTTAATTTCGTTCAACAATGTTCTGTAGTTTTCAGTGTACAAGTATTGCACTCCTTTTGACAGATTTATGCCTAAGCATTTTATTCTTTTTGCTACTATTATAAATGAAATTGTTCTCTTAATTTCAGAATGTACATTGATAGTATATAGAAACACAACTGATTTTTGTATAGTAATCTTTAACCTGCAACTTAGCTGAACTTATATTCTAACAGTTTTTAAAAAACACATTTATTTATTTTAGAGAGAGAGAGAGAATGTGCACACTTATACACAAGTGGAAGGAGAGGCAGAGGGAGAGAGAATCCTCATGCAGACTCCCTGCTGAGTGTGGAGCCCAATGTGAGGCTCAACCCCAGAACCCTGATATCATGATCTGAACTGAAATCAAGAGTTGGCTGCTTAATTGACTGAGCCACCCAGATGCCCTAATAGGTTTTTTGGGGGGAAGGGGCAGGATTTCTTAGGATTTTGGGTTTATATGATTACGTCATCTGTGAATAGATAGTTTTATATTTTCTTTTTCAACTTGGTACCTTTTGTTTCTTTTTTTTTTTTCCGCCTAATTGCCATGGCTAAATCTCCAGCAAAATGTTGAATAAAAGAAATGAGAGCATATGTCGTTGTCTTGTTCATGATGTTAGGGGGACAGCATTTATATTTTTTTCACTGGTGAATATGATGTTACCTGTAGGTGTTCATAGATGTCCTTTTTCAGGTTGAGAAAGTTGTCTTCTGTTCCTAATGCGTTGAGTGTTTTTATCAGATTTTGTCAGATGCTTTTTTTTGCATCTATTGAGATGATCAGGTGATTTTTGTCCCTTATATTAATACATTAATATGGCTTATTACATTAACTTTTATTTTTTAAATTAAGTTCTTATTTTAATTCCAGTTAGTTAATATACAGTATTATGTTAGTTTTAGGTGTACAATATAGTGATTCAGCACTTCCATACATCACCCTGTGTAATTTTCAAAATTCAATTGCCTAGAATTCCTGAGATAAATCTCTTATGGTCATGGTGTATAGTCCTTTTTAAAAAATTAATTAATTAATTAATTAATTTTAAAGCTTTTATTTATTTATTCATGAGAGACACTCACAGAGAGAGAGGCAGAGACACAGGCAGAGGGAGAATCAGGCTCCATGCAGAGAGCCCAATGTGGGACTCGATCCCAGGTCTCCAGGATCAGGCCCTGGGCCAAAGGCGGCGCTAAACCGCTGAGCCACCTGGGCTGCCCCAATAGTCCTTTCTATATGTGCTGAATTTACTTTGCTAGTACTTCATTGAGAATTTTGGCATCCATATTCATAAGATATATTGGTTTGTAGCCTTATTTTCTTGTGATGTCTTTATCTGGTTTTAGTAACAGTGTGTATAATTGTGTTTTTGTTTTTGTTTGTTTTGTCTGGTTTTATAATCTTAGTCTTTTACTTGGAACAGTTAGCCCCTTTACATTTATTGTAATTACTGATGTGACTGAGTTTATATATATCATGTTATTGTTCATTTCCATCTTGACCCATCCATTTTATATTCTTTTTATTACCCTTTATAAAAAATATTTTTTTTTAATATTTATTTATGATAGTCACAGAGAGAGAGAGAGAGGCAGAGACACAGGCAGAGGGAGAAGCAGGCTCCATGCACCGGGAGCCTGACGTGGGACTCGATCCCGGGTCTCCAGGATCGCGCCCTGGGCCAAAGGCAGGCGCCAAACCGCTGTGCCACCCAGGGATCCCTATAAAAAATATTTTATTTATTTGAGAGAAAGAGAGAGAGAAGAGAGAGAGAGAGCATGAGAGAGGTGAGGGGCAGAGGGAGAAGCAGACTTCCCACTGAGCGGAGAGCCTGACCATGGGTCTCGATCCTGGGACTCCAGGATCACAACCTGAGCCAAGGGCAGATGCTTAACTGACTGAGCCACCCAGGCATCTCTTTATTACCCTTTCTTACTTTCTTTTGGGTTAACATAAAAATATATTGTGCTGGTTTTTTCTTATAATTTGCAGTATATATATTTTTGTAATTCTCTTAATGGTTAGTCTAAAGATTATAACATGCATTTATGAATTATTTCATTGGAATACAAATTTTTATTTTGCATAATCCACATAACCTTAGAGCCTGTAAATTCTATTTACTTCTGTTATTGTTGTCATTTTGTTATTAATATTCTTGATGATATTCAATGTGAATTCTACAAGGCAGTGTTATTATTACTTTGTGAAGTCAATATTTACCCACATATTAGTCCATTCTTGTGTTCTTTATTCCTTCCTGTGTTTCCACATTCCTTTTGGGATCCTTTTCTTCTGTGTCAAGGACTCCCCTTATTTATTTTGTGTAGGGGCTTGAAATGGTTATATACATTTTCGATATGCTTTTAGAGTCATCTAGTCCAATAGTAACTGAAACTCTCTCAGACATTTAAATATGATTTTTGTAATGTATCCATATTTAATTAGTTGTTACAGCAAGAGTATTTATTTACTGTGATTTATTGTATTCTACCCGGATGCAGAAGTTGTGAGATTATTCTCAACATCTGTTTTTTTTTTTTTAGTAGACCCCACACCCAGCATGGAGCTTGAACTCATGACCCTGAGATCAAGAGTCAATGGTCCACTGACTGAGCCAGCCAGGCATCCCAAGACCACTTTTTTTAAAAAGTAAGCTCTATGCCCTATGTGGGGCCTAAACTTACAACCTCAAGATCAAGAGTCATATGCTCTACCAACTGAGCCAGCTAGGCACCCCTAAATGTCTGTTTCTTAAACTTGATTGTATCCTGCATGGAGGTAGGAATGTTAACTGGTGTGTTTATTTTGGGTTGTCTGACATTTATAAGTTACTTGGAAATAAATTAATGAATATGAATAAGTGAGATAATGTCTGTAAACTGCTGGTCAGTTGGTAGGTACTTTTTTTTTTTTTTTTTTTTTTTTTTTTTTTTTAGTTGGTAGGTACTTGATAAAATAAATGGTGCTTCTCTATCCTAACTCCTTCATTCCTGTCCATTACATATCATACTAGGGTGGGGACTAAAATCTGCACCTATTATCAATTATTTTTGCCTGATGATAAGTAGAGGGCAAAGAGAATGGAATGGAATACTTATTAATAGATACTACTAATAATTGAATATTCTATTTGAGTAGAGCAAGTAAAGACATCAGGGAAGGCTGCAGAGCTGGGATGTTGAGGTACAACTGACTAACCTTACTTATGGGTTTGCTGGAGTTCAGTAACTGAGAGCATGAGGATTGGCCTTTTTCATTTTATGGTTTTGAGACTTGGATTGCAGTACTGAATGATTTGTGAAGTAACTACTCTCCTATTTCAGCTGCAGAAATGTGTTTAGTTGTACTTTATCTATTTATGAATTCAAGCTGGAGGATGCAATGATAATCATTTAGCATCTTCTCTGTGTAAGAATCTGCAAATGAGCAAAGGAGCCTGGGGAAAATGAGGTGCATAATGTGACTATGTGGATAAAAGGAGCAGAGAGGACCCCATTCTATCTAAGTTAGATAATAAAGTTTTTGATATATAAGAAAATAGTGCTGTATAAGTAGCTGGCTTTCAATATCTATCTCAGATCCTTGTAAAAGTAGCTGCTGCCTCCCTGCGTTCTAGAATCAAGAACCGCATTGGTAGGATATAGCCAATTATAAGGCAGCCAACCACTCTGGTTTATCAATTGTTATGACATGATTGAGGGTAAAGGATTTGTACTTGATAATTTTTCAGAAAGGATGTTCTAAGAGACATTCATTGGCTTGTCTAAAATTCTTAAATTATTATCCTCAAAGTTGTGACATTTTTAGAAGAGAAGCATCATATTGCTTCCAAAGATAATACATCATAGCAGATGAAACATAAAAGGAATTTTTTAGTGATTCAACACAATGATGTTCTTTTGCTTTTTAAAGCACTGTATTCTGGGAAGGGGAGTCAAAAGTTTCTACATTTTAACAATTCCATTTGCTCCTCCATCTTGAGAATCAAGTTAAAATAAGTTTCTCCTAGTTCTCCCAGTAGTTTGGCTTATATATGGACAGCGTTGTTAAATTTACAGAGCTCACTCCCATTCATTTCTTTTTGGATCTCATAGTAATCTTTTGAGGTAGGGGAAAGAGTAACTATCTGTCTTACAGGTATGGAAACCAAGACTTTGAGTCCCAGCTAATGTTCTTGCCTTTATCCTATAGTGCCATCCAAGAAGCTGGGTTTATGTGGACAAGCTTAGTTCAGCCATTTTAAGCCCCCACATTTCACTTTTTAGTATATTAGATAGGAAATGAACATGAAATCTTGCTGGATCAAAAGACCTTTTTCTCAAATATTTAATTAGACTTGTATATAGCAACTGACCTTGAACTCTGCTTTCATCTGAGAGGTCCTGACACAGTAAAATAGGTCTAGAAAGAAAAATATCAAAAAGTAAAAAAAAATGCAGGTTGAGATGAAATGCTTGATTTAAAGAAAAATTCTTGCAACAATAGCTTTCCCACTCAAATGACAGAAGTGAGTACTGAGAAAGGCAAGGCTTTATAGTAGAAATGACAAACATGATTATTAATTCATTAGTAAACCACATTTCCCTCCTGTAGCATTGATCATTTTCCTTCTATTGAATCTCATCTGTTTTTCTGTTGATGATGAACTATCAGATGAAAAAATAATCAGGCTTGGTAACTGTTTATAACTGATTATATTCATTTGATGTAGCAAAATGAAAAGTTTTCAGCCAGAGGTTGGGTGACTTTCTTTTTTTTTTAAGGTGGGAATAATGGCAGAAGAAGAGGGAGACAGAATTTCAAGTAGACTCTGGGCTGAGCTCAGAGCCTGACATGGGGCTCAACCCTACAACCCTGAGATCATGACCTAAGCCAAAATCAAGAGTCAGACACTTAACTGACTGAGCCACCCAGAGGCCCTTGAATCTGCCTTTTTTGTATGGTTAATTGAATTGTCAATACTGCTTCATCATAAGTGTTGCAAGTTATTTTTATAAACCATTAGGCCTACAAAATTGCCTTTTCCCTAGTAGTGACCTCAGAACTGGAAACACCTCTTCTCAGCCACCTCATACCCTTTCTTGTCTCTGTTGCTTCATTGCTGACTGGTATAAGGTGTGTGTGTGTGTGTGTGTGTGTGTGTGTGTGTGTGTTCCCCAAATAATTGGCTGAGTGAACCTTTTATTCAGTGTATAGCTACTTTAATAGCCTTATTTTATTCTGAATTTACTATTGCCTTGGGATTTAAATTCATTTAGTCATGTAGTGTTTATTGAGCACTCACTATGCAGTAGGTACTATTCTAGGACCTAGAGGTAAAGAAAAAGTAGGATAGGAATAATTCTCTGATCTCATAAAATATACATTCAAGTGTCAAGGGAGACAGAATAAAACAGTAAATAAAACATACAGTATGTTGGTGAAAAGTGCCATGAAGTAAAATAAAGGAACATAGAGGGACAGGGAGTATACCTGTGGTATATAGGAGAAGGTGACATTTGGAATTGGGTGACCAAGGAAGGCCTCCCTGATAAGGTGCCATTTGAATAAAGATTTACAGTAGTTGAGGGAGTGATGCATGCAGACCCCTGGGAGAAAGAACATTCCAGGCAGAGGGAGAATAGCAAGTGCAAAGACTCTGAGCTAGGCCTACATATAGACAGTTATATGAAATGCCAGGTGACTGGAGCTGAGTGAGGGAGGTGGAACATTGTAGGAGACAAAATCATAGATCACATGGAGGTCCAGGATCATGGAGGGTTTTATAATCCATTGCAAGGATTTGAACCTAGATTCTGGAAGAAGTTGGGAACCAACGCCAGAGTTTGCACAGAAAAGGGGTATGATATGACATGTGTTACCTAGATCACTCGGCCTGCTGTATTGAAAACATGTCAGGAAGCATGGGCTATAACAGCTCATTGAGGAGGCTCTTTTTTTAAAATTTATTTATTCATGAGAGACAGAGAGAGAGAGAGAGGCAGAGATATAGGAAGAGAGAGAAACAGGCTTCATGCAGGGAGCCTGATGTGGGACTCGATCCTGGGACTCCGGGATTATGCCCTGGGCAAAGGCAGACACTCAACCGCTGAGCCACCCAGGCAACCCTGAGAAGGCTTTTATAGCAGTTAAGAGCAGAGATGATGGTGGCGATACCAGGGTGGTAACCACGGAGGGAGTGAGAAATGATGGACTTCTACATGTATTCTGAAGGTATTGCCAGTAGGCTTTTCTTATACATGAAGTATGGGTGTAAGAAAATGAGAGGAGTCAGGATGACTCTAAGGTTTTGGCTTAAACAACAGGAAGGATGGGATTGTTATTAATGTAGATGGGAAAATTGAAGAGGGACAAGTTTTAGGGGAAATTCTTGTTTTGGTTTTAGACATGTTAGATTTGAGATGCCTGTTCAATATTCAGGTGGAACTATTGAGGCAGCTGGATACACATATCTGGGCTTCAGAAAAAATATATATGTTTGGGAGTTGTCTAAAGATAGATGGAATAAAGACATGAGACAGATGAGATTACCAAGAGAGTTAAGTGTAGAGAAGGGGAGATGTCCAATGACTGGGCCCTAGGGCCCTCTATTATTTAAAGGTCAGGGAGATGGGGAAGAGCTGGCAAAGGTGACTAAAATAGAGATGACAGTGAGGTGATCTTAGAAACCCAAAGTGTGTCCTGACAGAGTAAATGCAGAACAAAATGTGGTTCCGGGAGTCCATCATTCTATTCAGTCTTTGGTGGAGGGACTTCAGAGTGTACTACGTATAAAGGGACTCTCACTTATTTTTCAAGTTTGGAGGAAGATAATCCCCTGATAATTTGGTTACAAGATGGCAAAGATAGTGGGCAATGACAGACTGTGTCAAAACAACTATTGTAATGGAACCGCTTTTTGTTCTAGTAAATGCAGTGTGTTTTAATTAAGACATTGTTGCATTCCATCATCATGACAGGTCAATTTAGTACTTTGCCAATTTTTTTTTTTCAATTTGGGGATAGACTGGGGTAGGATAGGGATGTAAAGGTCAGCATGAAGCAAGAGAGACTAACCATTTGGACATTTGACATCGTTTATTCTGACATTCAACAACAGGTTACACAGAAGAGGACCCAAAAGCTGTTTTTCCTGTCTGCCACCATTAAATGTCATGTCATCAGTGACAGCATGGAGGCTGATTCCATATTCCTGTTTGTTTGAAGAGCTATCCTTGATATACAAATGTCTTCTGAAGCAGAAGGTCAAGGCCATGTGTATTACGAATTGAACACTCAGCCCCACTTTTGGTTCTTTGCTCTTTGAATTTTACCTTCCCTCAACTTGCCTGCCAGTATCTGTCAATTGTAAGAATCAATTTAGAAAATCAGTGAGCAGGTGCAAATTCTGAGAATACCTTTAAGTCCCAGGTGAGCTTCCCTAAAGCACAGTGGCACTGCAGCATCCTTGCTGGTACCTAGGAATAGTACTAATTAATTTTCAGTGCCTTTTCCCATCTGAGAATTTTGGTCCGAAAGACTCATTTCTAAAAGATGGCCTGGAGCAGATTTAAGCACAGAGCCCTTTAATTGGCGTGAGTGAGCAACAGTTGGACTTTCTGAATTGAGTTCTTCCATGGTTAACCAGAGCGCATAGAGACAGCACTAATTGCCTCTTAGTTCCCAAAAGGAGAAGAGGAGAGGGGAAAAAAGAAAGCAAAGCAGTGAATGGTCTGATTGAATTAGTCCACAGGCATTGTCTCTTGGATTTGTTTCTTCTTGTGAACCCTACTTTGAAAATAAAATACTTGAATTATAAACAGATAGTATAGCCGTTGGACTACATAACAATTTTTATAATTTGATATAAAGCTTCAAAAATCTGTTTCTGTGGATTATACCTGGTAGTGACAGGGCTTAATATTTGAGCGTGTCAGATTTTCTGAAACCTTCATTTTTTAAAAAAGATTTTATTTATTTATTCATGAGAGACACGCAGAGAGAGGCAGAGACCTAGGCAGAGGGAGAAGCAGGCTCCCTGTGGGGAGCCTGATGTGGGATTCGATCTCAGGACCCTGGGATCACGACCTTAGCCAAAGGCAGATGCTCAACCGCTGAGCTACCCAGGTGCTCCTGAAACCTTCATTTTCTTTTTGAGATAGACTTACGGAATTAGGGCTCTTTTTGATTTAAATACTGAAATATTCTCTTGGTTATTACACATGCATGCACACACAGAAACAAAAGGTGCTGGTAGAGAGCTTTTAATTTCAAATGAGAACTGTCAAATTAGTGAAAGAATAAAGAGTATAGGGTATGTGCTCAATTATAAGATACCACATTTTATATGGAATGACTCATGCTCTTAGGCAGGTAAGCTATATATAAACTCTTTCCATAAATATGTACTATGTGTATGAATCCAAGAGAAATTGTGATGGAAGAGAGAAGTACTAAGAGTGCCTCTGTGTTGTATTCTTGAGGCCACTGTTGTTCCTGGTTACAAGGCAAGCATGGCACCCAGGGGGCTTTTGGGTCACACTCTGTGCCCTTGCACTGCCTTGCTAAAAAGATCCTGGGGAAAGCACTTCAAGTTTCTCTAATAGCTTTCTCAATTTGTCGAAATGAATATGCTAAGATGTGGCAAGAGCCAGACTTTACCAAGTTCTAGGTTAGCAGCACCAGGGCTGACTCCATAAAGCACCACTAGAATCTCTGGAGCCCTGGTGGCAGGTCAGTCACCACTGTGTCCAAAACATCCATTTTCAAAAATGCCCATCGCATGCTTGCACTTCATCTAGTCACTTCCAATTTTGACAACTAGGTTGAAATACTGCAGTTTTAGGCAATAAGACATCCTTTTCATTAATTATAATTTCTCTTTATCTGATGAGGTATTATTGAGGTCCCACGCTTAATTAACTCCTGCTTGCCATAGCAGGAAAGGAGGATGGGGTGGGGGTTGCCGCTGTTTTCTCTGAGTGTCCTCTTATTGATTGGAGTATGCACAGCTGCAAATGGAGGACTCGTCTTTGTCACATGCCTTGACTCAGGTTTTGGCTTTGTTGACACTGTTGTTCAGTGCTCTCTCCTTGTCTGTCTGTCTGCACTGGCCTTTGCCTCCTGTTTAACCTCAGCCATGCAGAATAGTGTGTGGAGTTCAGATTTAAGTAGAGACAAGGCCTGGTTATTTAGTCTCCTTCTCTTTAGATCCATCACTCAATCATTCAAACATTTTTTTTTAAGAAACTAAGGGAAACATCCTGTGATACTTTGTATCAAGTGGTAAGTAGTACCTGAAAATTATCAAGGGGTAGATAAAACTTTTAAAAAGTTATAAAGCTATAATTGCAAGTTACTGAAGAAATAGGCAGGCTTCTGGAGAATCTGGGATAAGATTTGGGCATAGGTGATGAAGCCGTCTTCAGAAATGCACATAACTATCACTTGTCCAGATCTTCTCTCCCCTTCTCATTTGTTTCAGACGTGGTGTCCTCCCTTCTTTCTTTCTTTCTTTTTTTTTGGTGGGGGGGTGTTCTATATGTTGGCAAATCGAATCCTCCCTTCTTTCTGACAACTCCCACCTCCTCCCATTCCCTTCAGGACTCTTTTCTATCTTGTACCTTCTCTTCATAGTTCTTGAAGTTTTCTTTTTCTTCTGGGGCCTTTCTCTTACCTGGAAAACATTCTCTAGCTGCCACTGGACCCCAGCCAATGCCTGTGACCATAACACATCCCAGATCTTATCTGCTTTTAGTCTGCTTTCTGTACTTGCTACTGAGCTGAGAGTGCTCCTTCAGTGGGTGTTGTGGATTGAATTGTGTTCCCTCAAAATAGGCATGTTGAAGTCCTAACCCCCAGTACCTCAGATTGTGACTAGAAATAATCTATATAGAGGTAATCCAGTTAAAATGACACATTCTTCAAAAAAAAAGATTTTATTTATTCATGAGAGAGAGAGGGAGGCAGATGGAGAGGCAGGCTCCCCACAGAGCAGGGAGCCTGATGTGGGTCTCAATCCCAGGACCCTGGGATCATGACCTGAGCTGAAGGCAGATGCTCAACTGAGCCACCCAGGTGCCCTAAAATGATATCTTTAAGGTGGGCCCTAACCCAATGTGATTGCCGTCCACATAAAAAGGGGAAATTTTGGACACAGGCAGACATGTACAGAGGGAAGACCATCTATAGGCCAAGAAACACTGGAGACTACTAGAAGGTTGGAGAGTAACAAGGAACAGATTCTTACTCACAGTTCTCAGAAAGAACCATCCCTGTCAATACCTTGATCTTGGAACTCTAGCTTCTGGAACTGTGAGACAATACATTTCTGTTGTTTAAGCCACCCAGTGTTGGTACTATTGTTATGAGCCCTAACACACTAGTACAATGGGCACAACTATGGCTTCCTAATAATTAAATTCAAAGGCCCTTTCTTATTCTGGTCAACCTCTCTGTACCTTTTAGCCCTATTAGCCACCTCCCTTTTAAAATTCGAGAGACAGCATGGTGAAGTGGCATAAATCAGAGCTCTGGGGTTAGGCCAAGCTGGGTCATTTAATTCAACTTCTCTACATCCATTAAATGGAATTTGTATCTACCTCAAATAGTGGTTGTGAGGATTACATGAGCTAGTGCATGAAAAATACATGTTTTCCAATAAGCACAATATAAATAAAAACTAAATGTAGCTCTGTAGCCAAGCTGGGAAGGACCTAGACACTGAGGAGCTGAGATGACATGTCAAATGGTAAGACCCTGGAAGTGAGCCTCTTGGTGGTGCTTTAGCCAGGGTTGGTATTTGCTCTTCTTCTATGCTCCTACCATTCTCACTGTGCCTAGCAGGCTGGATACTTTAATTTGTGTGTTTCCTTTCTTATTAGATTTTGAGGTCATTGGTAGTGGACATAGCAAATATTTGATGAATGAAGAAAGCACTGAATGGAACAAATCTAACAGAGCATTCTTGGCCAGTCCAAGGGCTACGTGCTCATACTGTTGTGTCCACACTCAGTGTTGAAAGTAGTGAGCTGTATGAGTCTGCATGATAATAGAAGCTGCTGTTAATAAATTGATCGTTTGGATTAAAATGTGTTTTCCTGAAGTTCTTAGCAAGTCTCTTAGCAAGGATTGGATTTTTAAAAATTATTTTTGGTAAATTATTATTGTAGTCAATCTGAGTGATGAAAATGAACTTTCAACATAGTTTTTGAAATTGTGTATGCTAGTGTGTCACTGTCACTTCTGTGAGTTCATCAGATTTGTCCACTTGTGCCACTCAGATGCAGAGATAACATCAAGATTCACCTTTTACTTTTTTTTTAAAAGCAGTTTCTCACTTTAAAAGTGCAGAATGCCAAACCAGAAAGAGCAGTCAATTTATGGGCTTAAATTCTATGACAGTAATCCTAGAAATTATGAATATGAGTGGATTGGAACTTAGTAGTTCCTCTGTCACCTCAAAAAGTAGGCTGACTGTGCACAAGAATGGACTTCTGCAGCCAATACTCATTTTCCTTAATGAACAGTCTGGAGGCTTTTTGTATTCCTTATTACATGAGACTCTGAGATAGGCTTGCATTGATTTCTTGTAATTCAAACATAAGGGTTTCCTTTCACGTCAATCTGAGGGCTCTTTTCTAGTTATTCAGACATCTAAATAGCTTTTCAAACACTTCAGTATTTGCTCATTTTACCCACAGCCCCTCTCCTACCCTCCATTTATTCTAGTCTAGGTACAAATATTTCTCCACTCAAATATGGAAATTAAAAAATCATGGTAGATTTTTCTAGTGCTGTTCATTTCAGGCTTTATTATGGAGCTTAAGAAGCAGTATTTCTACTTCACTAAGAAGGTTTGCATGGCTGGATAAGATAGTAAGCATTATAAAAAAGTAAGCATTAATAAAATATTAATAAGATTTAAAAAGAGGCAATGGTTGTATTACCCCCGCCCTTGAAAATAAAAACCACCCACAACTCTATGGTCTTTGACAAAGCAAGAATGAATATCCAATGGAAAAAGACAGTCTCTTCAACAAATGGTGTTGAAAAAACTGGACAATGTCATACAGAAGAATGAACCTGGATCATTTTCTTATACCATACACAAAAATAAATTCAAAACGGATGAAAGACCTAAATGTGAGTCTGGAAACCATCAAAATCCTAGAAGAGAACAGAGGCGGCAACCTCTTTGACCTTGGCCATAGCAACTTCTTACTAGATAGGTCTCCTGAGGCAAGGGAAACAAAAGCAGAAATGAACTATTGGGACTTCATCAAGATAAAAAGCTTCTGCACGGAGAAGGAAACAATCAACAAAACTAAAAGGCAGTCTACAAAATGGGAGAAGATATTTGCAAATGACATACATATCTGATAAAGGGTTAGTATCCAAAATCTATAAAGAACTTACCAAACTTGACACCCCCCAAAAATAATCTGGTTAAGAAATGGGCAGAAGACATGAATAGATATTTTTCCAAAGAAGACCTCCAGATGGCTTACAGATACGTGAAAATATGCTCAACATCACTCATCATCAGGGAAATGCAAACTAAAATCACAATGAGATACCACTTCACACTGATCAGAATGGTTAAAATTAACAACATAAGAGATAACATGTTGGCGAGGATAAGGAGAAAGGGGAACTCTTGCATTGTTGCTTGTGAGTTAGGGACAAAGGGGGCTAGGCAGGACTAGGTAGGAGGCCAAGGAAGCAGGCTCACAAAAATCCCCAAAATGCTGATGTAGATAAGGAAACCAGAGATAAGGGAACAAACCAGACCACCCTGCCCTAAGGTGTATGTGGGGAGGGTGTCTTGTTATAATAGCTACTTGTAACCAATAAAAAAAAATCATCAGACTCCAAAAGATGTCTAAAAGACATTAAAGATGTTATCCCTAGTCCTTACTCAATGGTGATATCAATAGTTATGTTAAAAGGATTTAGGTTCCCTGATTAGGCTCTCAATAAAAGACTGCCACTACAAGCCCTCAGTGGCACCCCTGTTAGGACCCCTCTCACTCCTGAGAGCTTTCTCTGTATCTTTGCTTAATAAATTTCTATCCCTTTACTCACTGTCCTGTTTCTGCAGGATTCATTCTTTGACTCCGCGAGACAAGAACCAAGCTCTCCTGTATCACTTGGAATGCAAACTGGTACAACCACTCTGGAGAACAGTATGGAGGTTCCTCAGAAAGTTAAAAATAGAACTGCCCTGTGATCCAGCAATTGCACTACTAGGTATTCACCCAAAGGATACAAAATTACAGATTCAAAGGGGTCTGTGTACCCCGATGTTTATAGCAGCAGTATTGATAATAGCCCAACTATGGAGAGAACCCAAATGTCCACCAACTGATGAATGGATGAAGTGGTATATACATACAATGGAATATTATTCAGCCATCAGAAAGGATGAAATCTGTGGGTGCTGGGGTGGTTCAGTTGGTTAAGCATCCAACTCTTAATTTTGGCTCAGGTCAGGTCATGATCTCAGAGTCAGAGCTCTGCATCAGGCTCCATGCTCAGCGGAGAGTCCGCTAGAGATTTTCTCCCTCATTGTGTCCCCTTCCCTCTGCTCACACAATCTCTCTCAAATAAATAAATCTTTAAAAAAAAGAATTAAATGTTGCCATTTGCAATGATGTGAGTGGGGCTAGAATGTATTATACTAAGTGAGATAAGTCAGTGAAAGACAGATTCCATATGATTTCACTCATGTGGAGTTTAAGAAACAAAATAAGGGAACACATGGGAAGGGGAAAAAGAAAACAAGGAGAGAGGGAAACAAGCCATAAGTGACTTTTACGGTAGAGAACAAACAGGGTTGCTGGGAGGGAGGTGGGTGAGGGATGGGCTAGGTGGGGCACGGGCATTAAATAGGGCACTTGTTGTGAGGAGCACTGGGTGTTGTATGTAAGTGATGAATCACAGAACTCTACTCCAGAAACTAATATTGCACTTTATGTTAACTAACAAAATTTACATTAAAAAAAAAAAACCCTGTAAGGTAGGGAGTGGCAGGAAATGAAGCTGAACAATGAGGCATTTTTTTCAAGAAAGAGGAGTAGATTGCTTCCCAGCTCCAGGCCAGATCCTTGGCCTAACTCTGACTTCATTGAGTGCAAGTCCAGTGTACACTACTCTAAAGCTCAGTGTACAGCATACATAATCAATATCCTTTTGTATCATATAACCTAGATCTTCTTTTAAATACCTTGGCATGTATGTTCTCATATTAGTGTTACTTATAACACTGAAAAAATAGGAACAGCTCAAATGTCAAAGAGTACAGAACTAAACTATGATATAGCCATATGATTTTATGTTATATAGCTGATAAAAATCTTTATAAAAAGAAATTGAATGGCATGGGATGATATTCACCATACATTAGTAATTAGGAAAAAAGCAAATCACACAATCATAAGTATGGTAGGAGCCTAGTAAAATATGTACATACATTCACAGAAGTCTGGAATGTAATTTTTCAAATTGTTAACGCTGGCTACCTCTGGGTTGTAGAAATAAAGATGGGTTTTATTTTTGTGCCTTTTAAAATATTTTCTATACTTTTGGTAATGAACAGATATCAACTTCACAATCAGGAAAAGAAAAAGAGAGGATACCACTTCTGGTAAACACTATTATAGTGGGTTGAATGGTAGACCCCTCAAATATATGTCCATGCCCTAACCCCTAGAACCTGCGAACATGTCATTATTTGGAAAAATGTCTTTACAGATATAATTAAATTAAGGATCTGGAGATGAGATTGTTCTGGATTATCCTGGTGGGCTATATATACACACACACACTACCTCTTCCTTATCCATTCATCAGCTGATGGACATTTGGGTTCTCTCTATAGTTTGGCTATTGTTGATGATGTTGCTATAAACATCGGGGTACCCATACCCCTTTGGATCTGTAATTTTGTATCCTTTGGGTAAATACCTAGTAGTGCAATTGCTGGATCATAGGGCAGTTCTATTTTTAACTTTCTGAGGAACCTCCATACTGTTGTCCAGAATGGCGGCACCAGTTTGCATTCCAAGCAACAGTGCAAGAGTTGCCCTTTCTTCTTATCCTCGCCAACATGTGTTGTTTCTTGCGTTGTTAATTTTAGCCATTCTGATCAGTGCGAGGTGGTATTTTATCATGGTTTTGATTTTTAAGGGTTTTGCTTTCTTTTTGTTTTAATTTGTAAGGATTTTATTTATTTTATTTTTTTATTTTTTTTAATTTGTAAGGATTTTATTTTATTTATTTATTTTTTTTTTAATTTGTAAGGATTTTAATGACTGACTAGGGCCTCTGCATTTTCAAAGGAGACCCACTGACTGTCACTACCCTTTAAAATATGTATACAATGGAATATTCCTTAGCCATTAGAAATGACAAATACCCACCATTTGCTTCGAGGTGGATGGAACTGGAGGATATTATGCTGAGTGAAATAAGTCAATCAGAGAAGGACAAACATTATATGGTCTCATTCATTTGGGGAATATAAAAATAGTGAAAGGGAATAAAGGGGAAAGGAGAGAAAATGAGTGAAAATATCAGAGAGGGAGACGGAACATGAGAGACTCCTAACCCTGGGAAACGAACTAGGGGTGGTGGAGGAGGAGGTGGGTGGGGGGTGGGGGTGACTGGGTGATGGGCCCTGAGGGGGGCACTTGATGGGATGAGCACTGGGTGTTATGCTATATGTTGGCAAATTAAACTCCAATAAAAATAAATAAATAATGAAAGAAAGAAAGAAAGAAAGAAAGAAAGAAAGAAAGAAAGAAAGAATAAAATAAAATAAAATAAAATAAAATAAAATAAAATAAAATAAAATATTTGTTTAAAGCGGCTCCCAAATGATATTAGCATACTTGGGATATATTATTATTCTCTTAGTGGAGAAAGAGAAATTCTTTATAGCAGTATGAGGAAAAATATTCCCTGGTGTCACTGAAGACCTCAGATGTAGATAATTTGTAGATATGTTGTTGTTCCTGTTTGCCAAGGAAGTAAAGATAGATCATTAGTGACTTGACTCAGTAGACCATGCAGCTTTATCTCCCATCCCTTGCTAATAATAATCTTTAGGTGCTCTGTGCCTTACCCCCGTATCACACTGCTCCCACTCTGCTCTACCTGAAATGAGGCCCTCCTCCACCATGGTTCTCTTAGCCTAACTCACTCCCCTCCCTTTCTCCTAATTGTTCAGCTTTGGCTCAAGCATCACGTCTAAGAAATCTTTTGTGACCTCAGCTTCTCAGCCTGGGCCAGATACTAGGCCTGGCCTTTTGTGCTCCTTCTCTAGCATGATCTCACCTCTAATTCTGCTCTAAGCACAGTGTGTGGAAGTGATCTCTTTGTGGAGGTGGGACATTTTCACATTCATGTTACCTGATGATACGGTTTCCACAAGACAAAGGAAAGAGAAAATTAAGCAAACTTTCCTGTGAATGGGATATTGTGTATGGCTGAATAATCTCTGCAAAGAAAAAGCTATAATAAACCACTGCCATAAAAATCTTTTATCTTCTGCCCACCAGATCTATACGCAAAATTCCCTAAACAAAACTCTCATTTTCTCTTGTAAAAAAAAAAAAAAAAAAAAAGGAGAAGCTGATGAGAAAAAGTTGAGCAGGGGCTTACATTACATTTCTCCCAAATGTAAGAAAATGCCTGCTTTGAATGATCATAATAAAAAAGGCTCTGTTTGGCTCTTTTCTACTGTACTGTGAGGTACTTGAGCATGGCAACCTCTGGAATCCCTGCACTTAGTGCAGAGTTGGGAGATATCCTTATTTATGGAATAAAAGAGAAAATAGTATCCTCATGGTCCTGTGCTTTTTGTTCAGGAACTGAGGGGAGAAACAGAGCAAACAATTTGGTACCAGATCTGCCATTTGTCTGGATTAGTGTTCCGAAGCCCTTTAGACAAGACCTTCCTATCACCCATCTGAGAAGCACGAAAGCATGACAGGATTTTTAGCAGGTGAGAATGGGGAAAAACAGATTATACTTTCCCTTTTCAGCCTAGAAAAAGTACCAGCAAGGAGCTTTATGCTGGGAGGGCGGTAAGGACACCACACACAGTGGGGGAATCCATTCATAGTCCCTCTGTGGTCAATAAACATGGGAATTTTGCTAAGAGACTAATCAACTTCAGGTCCTGACATCCCTCCAAAATAGGACCCAAGATTTTAGGAATGATTGATAGAAAGTGGTGCACCCAGGCATTTTCAAGCTATACTACTCATGCTAAAACAAGATGGGAGCTGTTTTTCAGTTATTGCTCAGACCCAAGCACACAGTTGTATGAGCTTTCTGGAATGGGATAGAAGAACTATGATTCCCAGTTAAAGGGTCCTCGGGCCAAGCCAAATGGTATCTTGGAACTGAGTCTCAGGAAGTTCTGATCCTGGAAGGTGAAGGTAATTTATAGCTGGCAGGGGATCCCTGGGTGGCTCAGCAGTTTGGCACCTGCCTTCGGCCCAGGGTGTGATCGTGCAGTCCCGGGATCGAGTCCCACGTCAGATTGCCTGCATGGAGACTGCTTCTCCTTCTGCCTGTCTCTGCCTATCTCTCTCTGTGTGTCTCATGAATAAATAAAATCTTAAAAAAATTTATAGCTGGGAAAGAAAGCAGGATAATCAAGAGCCACAAAATTGACCAAAGAGGTCACTACGCTGGAAGGGCATTGTTAGCTAGAAGCCAGATAAGCATAAAGGAGCAGGCAGAGAGAGCAAACTGCAGGCTGCTGAGACAGGTGTCACAGGTCATTCCATAGACATAGCTGCCTTCTGCGTGGCCTGGTATGCTTCACTGGTGAGGGGTATGCTCCTAAAGCTCTAGAATCACAGTCTTTCCTCTCTTCCTGGCCCAGTTAGGTTAGCCCAGGGCTGACAAGCATCAGAAATTGTATGTTTTGGGGTGCTCTGGGATTAGGAGACTCCTGCCAAATGCAGTGCTTAGGTTGAAGGGTTAATTTGAGGATTAATGATATGATATCCTTTGTAAAACATAGAACATCACACACTTGAAGTATTTACTGAGCTGTATGTATTGAGTGCAGGACACTCCAAGTAGAGTAAGGAAAGTATGGAAATGGGTATTACATTCCATGTTCTCAGTAAATATAGTGTCGCAGATAATAAAAGCAGGGAAAGCTATTAGAAAGCATTAGTCACTTTCCAGGTAGAGTGCCAGGTAAAGGAGGGGTGTGACAGGGAATGAAGCTGGAACAATAGGTTGGGGTAAACTCCATTTGCTGGCCAGATTAGCTATTACTCATAATGCTAGTTGGATGATAGTGTATAGAATATCTTGGAAGTGTGGAAGGCAGCTGGCTACTACAGTAGTCTAAGAGAGGAAGTGGGGCTGACTTACTCTGGTGGCAGTAGCAGTAGACTAGAGGAGGCAGGACTTATAGACGTATTGGGAAGCTAAATTACCTTTGACTTGTGATTTTTGCAAATAAGGCCGAGAAGCAACAGATGACAGCACATTTGTAGGCCTGGGTGACTAGATGAGTAGGGTCACTCATAGGAATAGACAAATAAACTGCAGTCATTCATTTGAAAAAGGAGATTTGCCTGGCTTTGAACATGTAAACAGAGATCTCCAAATGGCAGTCAGAAATGTGGAGCAAGACTAGGGTAGATCCCACTGCCGTAGGTTCCCATAGATATGTGTACTTTCCCTGTCTCTACACTTGCTACCTCCCCTTGTAGCTAGATGTGTAACGAGTTTGTGTTAGCTTTGAGTAGAGATGGACTTGGCTTGCTCAACATGTACCTGAGAAATCATAGGTTCACAATATTGTTTTTTTGTTTGTTTGTTTTAAATCAGGGAACTAGCGATTGGGAGAGAGGTCAAGGCCAAGATTGATGGGTTATATTCACAGAAGTGATCCTTCAAGCCACCGAATAGATGAAAGAAATCACTGTGGAAGTATTCTTAGTTGAACTGTCTTCCCAACATTCCTGTGTTAAAGTGATAACATCCAGTGCCTCAGAGTGTGACCTTATTTGGAGATGGGGTCTTTACAGAGGTAGTCAAGTTAAAATGAGGTCAGTAGGAATGGTCCTAACCCAATATGACTGGTGTCCTTATAAAAAGGGGAAATTTGGACATAGAGGCAGACATGTATATGTATTCATCAGGATTAGCTGGGTAATATTACACTAAATAAACCCTAAATTTCAGTGTTTTTTAGCCCATTTCTCAGAAATGCTGATTTCTCACTCATACTGTACCATCATAAGCCAGGGGAGAGGTCTCTGTTTGACTTGGGCTGACAGAAGCTTCCGTAATCTTACTCTGCCTTATGGAACATGATGTCTCTTTCGTTGCTGCTTCAAGGAAAAGGTGCATGAACATTTTACACTGCTCTTCTAAGCGTATGTCCCAAAATGACATGTTGCTTCCATTCACAATTCATTGGCCAGAACTAACCACAGGAGTTTACCTGGCTGCATGGGAGTCAGAAGTAAAGAGGAGAAACGGATATTGGTGAGGATGAGTCAGATTTGCTTGGAAGATGCAGAGAAGAGTAGTTTAGCCTGGGAGGGAACTGAGCATGGGTGTAGGCCAAGGGAAGGGTGCCAGAGGAGGAGGATTTGAAAGGGGAAAGAAGGAGGGTGAGGAAAAGGGAGAATTAATAGGATAAAGTCCTAGAAGAGGGATGGGCACAAAAGCCCCACTTAGGATGGGCATAGCCTTGTTGTGTTTCTTCTTTAGCATCAAATCTGAACGAAAGAGGGAGAATGAGGCCTGTGAGCTTTTGTAGGGCACACAAATTCTCATCATCACCATTAGCAATATTATTCTGAGAATTGACCTGTCCTTCCTTTCTCCTTTCTAGTTTTCTATTCGCAATTTTTTCATATGAGAGTTCAGACAGTTCCAGCATTTCCAAAATTAACCCAAGACGATTAGTCAACAGGACTAAATTAGCGGGGCATTTCAAGAGTCCATTGCATCTCTCTCATCTTAAAGGTGAAGTTCAGAGTTGAATCAAAGTAGATACTTAGAGTCGCCTATTGAGTGGCAGTTTGATGTTTTCCTTTTTCCTTTTTTTTTAATTTATTTTTTATTGGTGTTCAATTTACTAACATACAGAATAACCCCCAGTGCCCGTCACCCATTCACTCCCAGCCCCCGCCCTCCTCCCCTTCTACCACACCTAGTTCGTTTCCCAGAGTTAGCAGTCTTTACGTTCTGTCTCCCTTTCTGATATTTCCCACACATTTCTTCTCCCTTCTCTTATATTCCCTTTGACTATTATTTATATTACCCAAATGAATGAGAACATATAATGTTTGTCCTTCTCCGACTGACTTACTTCACTCAGCATAATACCCTCCAGTTCCATCCACGTTGAAGCAAATGGTGGGTATTTGTCATTTCTAATAGCTGAGTAATATTCCATTGTATACATAAACCACATCTTCTTTATCCATTCATCTTTCGTTGGACACCGAGGCTCCTTCCACAGTTTGGCTATCGTGGCCATTGCTGCTATAAACATCGGGGTGCAGGTGTCCCGGCGTTTCATTGCATTTGTATCTTTGAGGTAAATCCCCAACAGTGCAATTGCTGGGTCGTAGGGCAGGTATATTTTTAACTGTTTGAGGAACCTCCACACAGTTTTCCAGAGTGGCTGCACCAGTTCACATTCCCACCAACAGTGTATGAGGGTTCCCTTTTCTCCGCATCCTCTCCAACATTTGTTGTTTCCTGCCTTGTTAATTTTCCCCATTCTCACTGGTGTGAGGTGGTATCTCATTGTGGTTTTGATTTGTATTTCCCTGATGGCAAGTGATGCAGAGCATTTTCTCATATGCATGTTGGCCATGTCTATGTCTTCCTCTGTGAGATTTCTGTTCATGTCTTTTGCCCATTTCATGATTGGATTGTTTGTTTCTTTGGTGTTGAGTTTAATAAGTTCTTTATAGATCTTGGAAACTAGCCCTTTATCTGATATGTCATTTGCAAATATCTTCTCCCATTCTGTAGGTTGTCTTTGAGTTTTGTTGACTGTATCCTTTGCTGTGCAAAAGCTTCTTATCTTGATGAAGTCCCAATAGTTCATTTTTGCTTTTGTTTCTTTTGCCTTCGTGGATGTATCTTGCAAGAAGTTACTATGGCCGAGTTCAAAAAGGGTGTTGCCTGTGTTCTTCTCTAGGATTTTGATGGAATCTTGTCTCACATTTAGATCTTTCATCCATTTTGAGTTTATCTTTGTGTATGGTGAAAGAGAGTGGTCTAGTTTCATTCTTCTGCATGTGGATGTCCAATTTTCCCAGCACCATTTATTGAAGAGACTGTCTTTCTTCCAATGGATAGTCTTTCCTCCTTTATCGAATATTAGTTGCCCATAAAGTTCAGGGTCCATTTCTGGATTCTCTATTCTGTTCCACTGATCTATGTGTCTGTTTTTGTGCCAGTACCACACTGTCTTGATGACCACAGCTTTGTAGTACAACCTGAAATCTGGCATTGTGATGCCCCCAGATATGGTTTTCTTTTTTAAAATTCCCCTGGCTATTCGGGGTCTTTTCTGATTCCACACAAATAATTTGTTCTAACTCTCTGAAGAAAGTCCATGGTATTTTGATAGGGATTGCATTAAACATGTATATTGCCCTGGGTAACATTGACATTTTCACTATATTAATTCTGCCAATCCATGAGCATGGAATATTTTTCCATCTCTTTGTGTCTTCCTCAATTTCTTTCAGAAGTGTTCTATAGTTTTGAGGGTATAGATCCTTTACATCTTTGGTGAGGTTTATTCCTAGGTATCTTATGCTTTTGGGTGCAATTGTAAATGGGATTGACTCCTTAATTTCTCTTTCTTCAGTCTCATTGTTAGTGTATAGAAATGCCACTGACTTCTGGGCATTGATTTTGTATCCTGCCACGCTACCGAATTGCTGTATGAGTTCCAGCAATCTTGGGGTGGAGACTTTTGGGTTTTCTATGTAGAGTATCATGTCATCGGCGAAGAGGGAGAGTTTGACTTCTTCTTTGCCCATTTGAATGCCTTTAATGTCTTTTTGTTGTCTGATTGCTGAGGCTAGGACTTCCAGTACTATGTTGAACAGCAGTGGTGAGAGTGGACATCCCTGTCTTGTTCCTGATCTTAGGGGAAAGGCTCCCAGTGCTTCCCCATTGAGAATGATATTTGCTGTGGGCTTTTCATAGATGGCTTTTAAGATGTCGAGGAATGTTCCCTCTATCCCTACACTCTGAAGAGTTTTGATCAGGAATGGATGCTGTATTTTGTCAAATGCTTTCTCTGCATCCAATGAGAGGATCATATGGTTCTTGGTTTTTCTCTTGCTGATATGATGAATCACATTGATTGTTTTACGGGTGTTGAACCAGCCTTGTGTCCCGGGGATAAATCCTACTTGATCATGGTGAATAATTTTTTTAATGTATTGTTGGATCCTATCGGCCAGTATATTGTTGAGAATTTTTGCATCCATGTTCATCAGGGATATTGGTCTGTAATTCTCCTTTTTGGTGGGGTCTTTGTCTGGTTTTGGAATTAAGGTGATGCTGGCCTCATAGAACGAATTTGGAAGTACTCCATCTCTTTCTATCTTTCCAAACAGCTTTAGGAGAATAGGTATGGTTTCTTCTTTAAACGTTTGATAAAATTCCCCTGGGAAGCCATCTGGCCCTGGACTCTTGTGTCTTGGGAGGTTTTTGATGACTGCTTCAATTTCCTCCCTGGTTATTGGCCTGTTCAGGTTTTCTACTTCTTCCTGTTCCAGTTTTGGTAGTTTGTGGCTTTCCAGGAATGTGTCCATTTCTTCTAGATTGCCTAATTTATTGGCGTATAGCTGTTCATAATATGTTTTTAAAATTGTTTGTATTTCCTTGGTGTTGGTAGTGATCTCTCCTTTCTCATTCATGATTTTATTAATTTGAGTCTTCTCTCTCTTCTTTTTAATAAGGCTGGCTAATGGTTTATCTATCTTATTAATTCTTTCAAAGAACCAACTCCTGGTTTTGTTGATCTGTTCCAAGTTCTTCTGGTCCCGATTTCGTTGAGTTCTGCTCGAATCTTTATTAACTCCCTTCTTCTCTTGGGTGTAGGATCTATTTGCTGTTTTTTCTCTAGCTCCTTTATGTGTAAGGTTAGCTTTTGTATTTCAGTTCTTTCCAGTTTTTGAATGGATGCTTGTATTGCGATGTATTTCCCCCTTAGGACTGCTTTTGCAGCATCCCAAAGATTTTGAACGGTTGTATCTTCATTCTCATTAGTTTCCATGAATCTTTTTAATTCTTCCTTAATTTCCTGGTTGACCCTTTTATCTTTTAGCAGGATGGTCCTTAACCTCCACGTGTTTGAGGTCCTTCCAAACTTCTTGTTGTGATTTAGTTCTAATTTCAAGGCATTATGGTCCGAGAATATGCAGGGGACAATCCCAATCTTTTGGTATCGGTTCAGACCCGATTTGTGACCCAATATGTGGTCTATTCTGGAGAAAGTTCCATGTGCGCTTGAGAAGAATGTGTATTCAGTTGAGTTTGGATGTAAAGTTCTGTAGATATCTGTGAAATCCATCTGGTCCAGTGTATCATTTAAAGCTCTCGTTTCTTTGGAGATGTTGTGCTTAGAAGACCTATCGAGTATAGAAAGAGCTAGATTGAAGTCACCAAGTATAAGTGTATTATTATCTAAGTATTTCTTCACTTTGGTTAATAATTGATTGATATATTTGGCAGCTCCCACATTCGGGGCATATATATTGAGGATTGTTAAGTCCTCTTGTTGAATAGATCCTTTAAGTATGATATAGTGTCCCTCTTCATCTCTCACTACAGTCTTTGGGGTAAATTTTAGTTTATCTGATATAAGGATGGCTACCCCTGCTTTCTTTTGAGGACCATTCGAATGGTAAATGGTTCTCCAACCTTTTATTTTCAGGCTGTAGGTGTCCTTCTGTCTAAAATGAGTCTCTTGTAGACAGCAAATAGATGGGTCCTGCTTTTTTATCCAGTCTGAAACCCTGCGCCTTTTGATGGGGTCATTAAGCCCGTTCACATTCAGAGTTACTATTGAGAGATATGAGTTTAGTGTCATCATGGTATCTATTCAGTCCTTGTTTTTGTGGACTGTTCCACTGAACTTCTTCTTAAAGGGGAATTTTAAGAGTCCCCCTTAAAATTTCTTGCAGAGCTGGTTTGGAGGTCACATATTCTTTTAGTTGCTGCCTGTCTTGGAAGCTCTTTATCTCTCCTTCCATTTTGAATGAGAGCCTTGCCGGATAAAGTATTCTTGGTTGCATGTTCTTCTCCTTTAGGACCCTGAATATATCCTGCCAGCCCTTTCTGGCCTGCCAGGTCTCTGTGGAGAGGTCTGCTGTTACCCTAATACTCCTCCCCATAAAAGTCAGGGATTTCTTGTCTCTTGCTGCTTTAAGGATCTTCTCCTTATCTTTGGAATTTGCAAGCTTCACTATTAAATGTCGAGGTGTTGAACGGTTTTTATTGATTTTAGGGGGGGGATCTCTCTATTTCCTGGATCTGAATGCCTGTTTCCCTTCCCAGATTCGGAAAGTTTTCAGCTAGAATTTGTTCAAATACATATTCTGGCCCTCTGTCCCTTTCGGCGCCCTCGGGAACCCCAATTAAACGTAGGTTTTTCTTTCTCAGGCTGTCGTTTATTTCCCTTAATCTATCTTCATGGTCTTTTAATTGTTTGTCTCTTTTTTCCTCAGTTTCCCTCTTTGCTATCAACTTGTCTTCTATGTCACTCACTCGTTCTTCCACCTCGTTAACCCTCGTCGTTAGGACTTCTAGTTTGGATTGCATCTCATTCAATTGATTTTTAATTTCTGCCTGATTAGCTCTAAATTCTGCAGTCATGAAGTCTCTTGAGTCCTTTATACTTTTTTCTAGAGCCACCAGTAGCTGTATAATAGTGCTTCTGAATTGGCTTTCTGACATTGAATTGTAATCCAGATTTTGTAACTCTGTGCGAGAGAGGACTGTTTCTGATTCTTTCTTTTGAGGTGAGGTTTTCCTTCTAGTCATTTTGCTCAGTGCAGAGTGGCCAAAAGCAAGTTGTATTGGGAAAAAGAGAAAAAGAGAGGAGAGAAAGAAGGAAAGAAAAGAGAAAGAGAATAAAAAGGGAAGAAAAAAAAACGAAAAAAAAAAAGAAGAAAAAGAGAAAGAAATAGAAAGGAGAAAAAAAAGGGGGTGGGGGAAGGAAACATACAAAAAGAAAAAAAAAAAAAAAAGAACCACGGGGGAGTATCTTCTGATTCTGTGTACTTTAAGTCCCTTGGCTTCTCCTGGAAGTTGTCAGTCTAGCTGGTGTTCTGGGGGTGGGGCCTGTTGTGCTGATTTTCAGGTGTTAGCAGTTGGGGGAGCTGCTGTGCCCCTGCCTGGTGCAGGGCTCAGTGGGGGTTGTTTACCCCGTGAGGCCGCAGGAGGAACAGCCCCAGTGGCGGGGCCAGCTCTGGAAACCTGGATTCAGCTCTGGCAGGAACTCCGTCTGCAGGGCCTGGAGGCTCCGGGGCGGGGCCGCTGATCTGCTCAGCTCGGGGCAGGAGCGTCCTTGCTGTCCTGGGCCCTCCCGGCCTCTGCCTGTCCCGGGGGGAGGCGGGATCCTGGGCTGTGTCCCGGCGCCCTGTGCTCCGGAGCCTGTGCTGGTGGATTCGCGCTCCCGGGCCGTGCAACCCTTTCCGCGGAGCTGCCGCCCGAGCCCCTCCCCGAGCTGCTCCTGGAACCGCGCAGCCCCCTCCGCACGGAGCCTCTTCCTCTGCCCGAGCCTCTCCGAGCTGCTCCCGGGGCCGCGCAGCCCCCTCCGCGGAGCCGCTGCCCGAGCCCCTCCAGCTGCTCCGGGTCCCGCCGTGCGCGCTGCAGCCCTTAGGGAGCTCGGCCGCGGGGTGTGGGGCTCTCCCGGGGCGCAGGTGTCTGTTACTGTCCCAGGGAACCCGTGGGCATCCTCGCCCTTCTGGGTCCTGCTCCAACTCCCTGCGAGCCCCTTTCCGCCCGGGAAGGTTGGTGCAGCTCCTGCTCCTCCGGGACGGGGCTCTCCTGTCCTGGGGACACTCACCCCGGCCTCAGCCCGGCTCCTCGCGGGGCCCCTCCCCCTTGGAGGCCTTTGTTCCTTTATTTCTT
Source organism: Canis lupus dingo (assembly GCF_003254725.2). Lineage (NCBI taxonomy): Eukaryota > Metazoa > Chordata > Mammalia > Carnivora > Canidae > Canis > Canis lupus. Next base: position 109,945,055 of record NC_064281.1, on the reverse strand, counting down.
TTTCCCAGTCTTCCTACCTTGATAGATGCGCGAACTCCTCTCACTGTAGCATTCCAGCTGTTCTCTCTTTAAATCTCAGGCCGAATTGATAGATTTTCAGGATAATTTGAAGGTTTTCTAGGTAATTTGGTGGAGACAGGTGATTTGGAGACCCTACTCTTCCGCCATCTTGCTCCTCCCCTGTTTTCCTTTTTGGGTTACATTGTCTTGTTTGAGTTTCCAGAGTGTCAGCTCTCCTGGTCATTAGCATATTGTTACAATTTGAATACTGAATTACCCTTCTGGGTTATGGAAACCGTAATGCTGTTGTTTCCACTGTACTTCCAATTCAGAGTTATGAGCAACAGGATTCTAGATCTGCAGGAGATGATGAGATAGGACCATACTAAACTGACTAAATAAATTAAAAACAATTTTTCTATTTTTAAAAGCCCACATCAGTGGCTGATTATCCAGTTGCTTCTTTACCACCTAGTACACTCATCTTGCATTTGAAATGTCTGTTGTCTTGTTTCATCCTCTATGGACATGGAAAACAACTGTACAAGCCTTTATATATATGAAGACCATTATTATTTTGTCTTTACAGTCTTAATTTCAAACTCAGAATATCTTTTCTCTTTACCACAAGTATATCAAGTGGCTAATATGTGCCAGTTACTGGGGCTATAAAATTAATGAGAGGATAAATCAGTCTGTTTTCACAGAACTTGTAGGGGAGGAAAAATAATTTTCCCTGCACGCCTCTAGGTTGTTGGCTGAGACCCTGATCCCCCCATCCCTGAAGAAAAAGTTTAATGACATCTACACCTCCAGTATATAGAGGCTGCTTTCAGGCAAACAAGCTTGAGCAATGGAATGTCGAAAAAGCCCATCAGATGACCCATCTCAAGATATCCATAGGCCCTAACTGAGCAATGGGCTACTTACAACCAGGCACAGTTACCCAAAAAAAGGGACAATTCCATATGTTGTCATATGTCCTCATCTTCCTCCTTTAAAATACAGCCCCCACCCCCTGCCTGGTGGCAGACAGCCTCTCCTCTGCTGGCCTGTCCACAGCTTCCTTGTAGTGTATGCGATAAACTTCTATCCCCTTTGGTCTGCCTCCGGTGAATCCTTTCAATCTTCTGCACCATTAACTTCTTTTTTTATTTTTTAAAAAAGATTTTCTTTATTTATTCGTGAGAGGCACACAGAGAGAGGCAGAGACACAGGCAGAGGGAGCAGCAGGGAGCCCGATGTGGGACTCGATCCCAGGACCCCGGGATCATGCCCTGGGTCAAAGGCAGGTGCTAAACCGCTGAGCCACCCAGGGATCCCCCACCATTAGCTTCTATATGATCATCGCTCTGCATTTGGGGGCCCCCAACCAATCGGACAGATACCCCATTTTAACACCACACTGTATACATGGGAGATTGCCAGGATAACTGAATAACTCCCCCAGAGAGCCCAAACTATCACTTTAAATACCACGTCCAACTAAAGACAAAAGGCGTTGGGAGTGGGGAGGGGAGCCAGATGTGGGAAATTTTCAGGCAAAGCACAGTAAAGGAGGGCAACATAACAACATAACAACATAACAGATTATGTTATGTCTGTTGTTATGCAGATTTAAGTCCTGCCTTCTCTATTTTGGTAAGAGTTTCTAGAGATTTAGTCTTCTTCCTCTTCCAGGTACTGAGAGGGGGAGACACTCTTACAAATGGAGATTTCTCTTATAAATGTAAAATCCTTTCACAAAAGGGTCACTTCCGCAGGTTTTCATAGCTTATCCAATGTCTGTTGTTTCTTAAAAATAACCAGTTCAAGATAATCCATAATGCCAAAGAAACATCTTTTGGGGTGATACATTCTGCTCCCCTTCAAACTCATAGTCTAGTTGGAGAGAGTCACACGGTATATTCTGGTGGTTTCTTTTCCTGTGGCTTAACAGTGGTAGGTGCAGAACAGTGGAGCACAAAGAAGGAATAAATTTGCCCAGAGCCATCAGGAAAAGCTTCACACAGCTGGTAACAGTTGACCTCAGTCTTAAAGTCTGAGTTGGGGTTTCTCTCTCTCTGTGGTCTATAAATCCTCGTGAACTCGACTTCCCTAATCTTTAGTTACAGAGTCACATTCATAGGCCCAAATCTTCCCATCTTCAGGTTTCACCCTATCCCTGTGGCGGACTCTGATCCCACCCAATACAAATGGGTAGCCTAGAGCACCTCCGCTGTCTCTGGGGATTCTTGGTGAGGGCCGAGGACTGTTTTACTAAGGTGTCCCTGAATCCTTCTCTGATGGCCACCGAATCTTTGCTCTTTGCCCTGAGGTTTATCTCCTGCAGTAAACCTGCTTCTCTTTTCTGATATTTCTCCATGAAAATTCTGCACTGGGTTGGGGGAGGGCTTCACTACATCCCAAACCTTTGACTTAGAGCTGTGTGGAGTATGCTTTTCTGAAGGTTTGAAGACCTGGAAAGGAGGCAGGATTGAGGGGCGAGTGGGGACTGAAATTCAGCCCATGAGCGACTCACCAAGCCCTGTGCTCCAGCTGGGTCCTGGGAGGAAGTGGTACCTTTCTCTAGATAACTCAAATGTTTGGTATGGATTAGTGACAGCCCAGAGAAGGATTAACACTCTTAGTACAGCTAAACAACCTCAAACTGAAATTCTTAAAATATTTATCATTTCTGCTCTGGTCAGATTGCCACATTTAGCAACTAAAAATATAGAGCACCCAGTGAAATTTGAACTTCAGATAAACCATGAATTTTTTTAAGTATGTCCCAGACAACATTTGGGATGTATTTATACTAAAAGTTATTCCATGTTCACCTGAAATTAAAATATAAGGTCCAGTTAAATTTGATCTGCAACCCTTGCCTCTGTGAGACACTCTTCAGACCTCACTTATGTTTGTGATTCAGTTGTCCGTTGTGTTGCTCGGCCTCTGCCCCTTCTCTCTCCCTCTCCAGGGCCTTTTTTTTCTAACCACCTCATTTTTTTGTTGTTGTTTCTTATGGAGAACAGTTTAGCTGTTAAGCTGGTCTCAGCCTAGACCATTCAGGCTCTGCCTAGGAGCTCATGGTCATAACCAAGCATGTTTTATGAATTAAATGAACAACAGTTCTCTCCTAGAGAGGCATCCTGCAGCCAGCTTGAAGTCCAAAGTGTCCCTGTTCTTCAATATAGTTGTGTAGCCAGACACTGAGCAGAGTTCATGAGGGAGGGTTGACGCATCATTGTTATAATAGTTGGCCCATCTTTCTTATGATGAATAAACAAATAAATGTGCTAACCTTAGTTGGGGAAGATAATGGCACTTCTGCATTTTCAATCTGACAATTGAATCATTGAGCTCAGGGTGTTAGGACCGAGGGAGATTATTTTAGAGATTGCCTAGGCCATACTCCTTCCTCAATTTGCAGATAGAGGAACTGACCAATTGGGAGTGGGGAGGAGGTGGATGTGATTTGTTCAAGGTCACACAAGTTCATGTTAGAACTTAGACTTCCCTGGATTTTGCAGGGCCTATTCTTGTCTTTCAGGAGATGCAAATGATTTGGCAGGATTTGCTTTTTTCAAAGAAGTACCCTCTCTCCCCTTGGTTGTGATTTTGTCTGGTGGTTCTTCTGTGTAGTGCTAAGGGGAAGGGAAGCTTCACAGTGTGCTACTCAGCCTCCCCGGGAGAATCTTAAGTGGTATGTTCCTTCCTAGGCCTCCTGTGCCCATCTCTGTTGGACCTCAGTGGCAGGTGCCCTGGGGTTGTTGGCCACCCTCCACTTATCCTCCTGGTTCTGCCAAAGAGTTGGATTTATCCATGATGATTTTCACATAAAAACAAAAATGAAGGGATCTCTGGGTGGCTCAGCAGTTTAGCGCCTGCCTTCAGCCCAGGGTGTGATCCTGGAGTCCCGGAATCAGGTCCCACGTCGGGCTCCCTGCATGGAGCTTCTCCCTCTGTCTGTGTCTCTGCCTCTCTCTCTCTCTCTCTCTCTTTGTGTGTGTCTCTCATGAAAAAATAAATAAAACCTTTAAAAAAATGACAGATGCATTTACATCATCACTTTCATTGCAAGGAAGAGTAAGCACTCAGCTCTGAGTTGAAGTGTAGATGTCTTCTCATTGCAAATATATGCCCAGTGTGATTTCATGGCAAGAAAAAAATATGTTTTTAAGTAAGCTCTTTACCCACTGTGTAGCTTGAACTCAACGCCTCTGAGCTCAGGAGTCACACACTCCACAGACTGAGCCAGCTAGTCCCCCCTCCAATATTTCTTGTCAATGTGCAATGGTGCAGAAATTTCTGTTTCTCCCTCAGCTCTTCACCGTGAAGCCATTTTGCAAGGGCCAGTCCAGCTGAAAGGGTTTCTTTCTTGTCACTTTTGTTTTTCCCAACTTTGTTGCTTCACTAAATGCAAAACACTACTTCCTGACCTTTCGAAATTAGACCATGCTGCTAAAGGGAGCCAATCAGTCATTCTGCAAAAAGACTCAGCCCCTCTGGGGAAGACTTGGACATTTTTAGGACTTCCTTGTCTTAACCTCCCCCTGGTGGTGAAAAATAATCCACAAACATTCTGTTCAGAGGCTGAAAATTTAAGGGGAGGTAATTTGAGTGTCATGGTAACAAAATGCCTTCACTCACACAAAGGTAATGCTTTTGCCTTTTAAATACAGAAAGATTAATGAATATTTCTTTCACCCTCCATTACCTGATCATTACCTAGCTGCTGCTACAAAGGAGCCTGGGTTTTCTTGCACAGTGTATTTATATATGACACATTTCACAAATGTCATGAAGTACCATAATCCATAGATCAACACTGTGTGTGTTCTTTGGCATTTATGACATATGTATGCTTGTGGCTGTTGGAATTCCAGGGGTCAATGAGATGGGATGGAATAGCTTACTGTGGGGTGACCTGCTTGGGTGGGGAGGCCCAGCCGTGTGGGAGGTAAAAGAATTCACCTAAGGCAGAACACAAGAGATAGAAGTTTATTGAATATACCACAAAGGAGCAGTGGGCAGGACAGCAAAGGAGAGACTGTCTGTAATGAGGCAGTGGTGAGGGACCACAGTTATAGGGTGGAATGAGCGAGTATGGGAATGGATGGAATTTTCCCTGTATTGGTAATCTTAGGAACTATGGCTGGTTGTAATTTGTCAGTTAGGACCTATGGCTGTTTCAGGTTAGGTTGCTTAATGAGCCCGTTTGCATTCACTCAGTGATCACTGTGGGCCCTTTTGCCTCATGCAAGTTGCAATTGCTCAAGCCTAGTGCTTAAAAGCAGCCCCTACACCTACTTCTGGCTGACCTTTTCCACCTTCTGTTTGCTGGCACAGAGAAGGCACGAACACTCAGTAACTATGGAATGAACAAACATTACAGAATTAATGCAGTGTATTTCTCTAGTGTCTATACTTTATAAAATTTATGTTGGCTGTTTCAAGGAATTTTCTGCTTTTTTATTTTAGGTAACTTCTTCATGGTTGAAGTTGATTGGTATGTAGGCTTTAGAAAAGTTAGAAATTAGTATCCTATTTGTAATTCTGGGGATGAAATTAAGAGAGGAAACAATGAAAACATTACAGGTTATCATAATAGAAAATGTTTTCTAAAAATATGTGATCCTTTCCATAAGCTTAGCTCTGCAGTGTGCATCTGTCATTTATGAAAGCTCCTGTGCTGAGGAATGATTGGGGGGATACTTTTAATTGTAATGTACTTTAGAACTGTTAAATATCTAGCCCTTTTGTCCATTTGAGATCTAATGGTGTACATAATACATTTTTCTTGTTTGCTACCATTATCACACATTCGACCCATTTTTGGATTGCCTATGCTAATGCTACAGGACATATAGAGGTGATTAAGATATAGTACCCTCAAGTTGATGACAGCCTATTAGGGAAAAGAAGCTATGGACACAGTGTTGATGACAAGCATGGATGGAGACCTATAGTCTGGGCCTTGCTTATAAAGGCATGACACTGAGCTTCATGTGTATGAGTTTACTCATCTGTAAAATAAGAGCTTTTTTTTTTTTAATAAGAGCTTTTTTTTAATTAAAAAAATGTTTTGAAGTAAACTCTACACCATATATGGGACTTGAACTCACAACTCCAAGATCGAGGGTCACATACTCTACCAACTAAGTCAGCTAGGCATCCCTGTAAAATAAGGGCTTAGATGACATGAAATTTAAAGTAACCATTCAATGATTTTAGGATAAATACTATAAAAATGTATGACCCATGAGATTAGTATTCTTTATGTCACTCAGTGCTATTTCTTTAGCATCTGCCATAGAAGATAGCACACAGTAGCTGCTCAGTTGTTAATGACTGAATTCACAGAAAACATACTAAAGAACTCAGAGCAAGGGGAGCTAATTTTTGGATTGGATGATCATTGAAGACTTTATGGAAGAGATGGTATTTGAAACAGACACTTAAAAAAGATGTTTGTGGGGCCCCTGGGTGCCTCAATTGGTTGGGTGGCTGACTCTTGATCTCAGCTCAGGTCTTGATCTCAGGGTTGTGAGCCTCCAGCCCCACATTGGGCTCCTGCTCGGTGTGGAACTCACTTAAAAATAAGTTTAAAAAGACATTCAAAAGATATTTTCAGTTTTCAGGTGAAAATTTGGAATGGGGTGCAGTTGAAGGGACTTCGTATCCAAGGAAGGCTATATGGTGTAGTGGGAAGAATACAGGACTCCGAACCAGAAGATTTGAGTTCAAATTCAAGCTCTGCCACTTACTGGAATGTGTCCTTGGGCAAGTCACTAAAGTTCTCAAAGGCTCAGTTTCTCATGTATGAAATAGGGGTGATGATACCAATTCCTTGACAGATTAGTTACGAAGATTAGATGAGATGGTACAAAGTGCTCAAAAAATTGTGAATCTGAAGGAATAACATCATAGAAGCGTGGAGTTAGAAAATGAAGAGTATGTCTATGGACTGGTAGATATTCTGTGTTGGCATAGGGTACAGTGCATGATGTGGTTAAGAGTGTGGAGGAATCTTCTTTTTCCTTCTCATTAAATTAATTCAGTCATTTTCAGCTGAAGTTTCTTTACCTTTCTGCATGTGTTGACAGGGCTTTAAGAGAAAATTCCAAAAACCACTAACCTTTCTTTCCCCCATCCACTTTTATCTGCAATTAGACATAGGTGTTGAATGTGCTTAATCCTTTTGGAAATAGGTAGCATTCAAATATTCAATGATTCTAGTTTAAGTTACTTAAAAAGATAGAAGTACCTAATAGACATATAATGGTAGGGGTGCTTCTTGGTCCAGGTCAGCTCTTACAATCTGAGACTGTCTTTGGGAACCAGGAGCACAGGGGTAGTTCTCTAAGCAGGACATCTCTCTCTTCAGAGACCACTGCTAGCTGGGATCAGATGGCTTGTGTTCCGATCAGAACAGTTCTCCAGAAATGTCCATGTGCAAATCAATGATTGATTAATGGTGACTCACTTAAGCTTCTTTTAGATAGCCAAGGTGTCACCATGAAGGAAGGCTGATGGAGGCCTTTAACAGCACCAAGAATCACCAGCAAGCAAAGCCAGTGAATTATTGACCATTATTTTAGTCCTTTCATTTCTGCTTTATCCAAAAAAGGATTTTGAAGTGATGTAATAAAACAGTATAAGATAAAAAAATAAGTGAAGGCTTTCGGTGTGGGGATGGAAGAAAGGAAATGGGCACATGCTTGTCCTTGGCTGTGTTCTGGTGAAGATGAGTATGACTTCTCAACCTGGCCCCACCCTGGCTTTGATGGATGATTTCAGTTGCATGAGCACAAGCTCTTCCTGTTCTGACAGCCTGTGACTTGGAATTTCTGGCAAGATCTCTATTCTAGTAACATTGACTTGAAGACTTGGATCTTTACCAGTTTATTGGGTACCTCCTGTGCCAGCTCTCTTGGGTCTCTCTCCAGGAAGTTGGAAGCTTTGGCTAATTAATGCATATGGGAAGTACTAGGCTATTCTTCATTCTCACTCAGACCAGGGGCCTGAGTGTCTGTGGAATTGGATACTTATCACCTCTTAGGTTATCCACCTCATAGGATCAGAATTTATAGGAGGTACTGGCAACCTGTAAGTAGCTCTGGGCCTCTCACTGAAAGGATTTTCCTTCTCCCCATTAGACCTTCAGTCTAATTTGATAATAGTAGTATCATTCATGTAGTCAATAACATTGAATGCAGTCATCATGATTATCACTAATGATAACTCAGGGCTGTACTAAAAGTCATTATGACTATTTCCTGGTGAATGTACATGTGAGGAGTATGACTTAGTGTCACTAACCAGGGAACTGTAGCATATCAGCAATAATATCATTAATAATTTGGTTTATGTTGCAATTGTCAAGAAGAGTTCAGAATTAATGTTATGGATTTATTTAGTTGACTTTCGAGGTACAGCCTAACACTACTTTTCTGGTTATCACACATCTCAATTTTTAATCATGGACTATCTTATATGATTTATAACAGAGAATGAGAGATTCATTTTGCTAATTCATATGCTAGACTTCTAAATGGAATGTGATAGAAAAAAAAAAGAATGTGATAGAAAGGAAAGACACTTCTAGATCTTTACACCTCTAGATCTCACTGTGGCATGCACAGTGTGGAAACTGAAATGATGAAATGTTTTGTTCTGGGGGGTTTTGGTTGTATTATTGCCAGACATTCAATGGTTCATGTCTTGATGAGTTTTAGAAAGTTCTGATATATTTTTTCTATTTGCCCTTGTCTCTTATCAAAATTTTCCTTATCCCCAAATCAATTTAGTTATTTTCAGCTAAAGTTTATCGTTCTGCATGTGTACATGAGTTTATATATTTATTTATTTTTAAGATTATTTATTTATTTATTCATGAGAGGCAGAGGGGGAGAGAGAGGCAGAGACACAGGCTCCTGCATGGAGCCTGACGTGGGACTCGCTCCTGGGTCTCCAGGATCATGCCCTGGGCCAAAGGCAGCGCTAAACTGCTGAGCCACCCGGGCTGTCTGAGAGTTTTTAAAAGTTATATAAGTTTCAGTTGGACATTAAAATTTGACACTTGAATATGCTACAAAGTGATCATCCTCTAAAGTGTCATTACCATCCATCACCCTACAAATTGACCTCCTTCATCCCTTTTGCCCACCTTCCCAGCACCTATCCCTTCTGGTAACCACTGATCTCTTCTTTATATCTGTGAGTTTGTTTTTCTTTTCTTTTGTTGGTATGTTTGTTTTTTAGATTCCACATCTAAGTAATATCATGCAGTATTTGTCTTTCTCCTTTTGACTTAATTCATAGCATAAAGCTCTCAAGCTCTATGTGTGTTGTCACACATGGCAAGATTTTTTTTTTTATGGCCGAGTTTTATTCCAAGGTATAGATACACCACATCTTCTTTATCCAGTCTTCCATTGATGGACATTTAGGTTGCTTCCCTATCTTGGATGTTGTAAATAATGCCTCAGTGGGCACAGGCATGCATGTATCTTTTCAAATTGGCATTTTCATATTCTTCAGATAATTACCTAGTAGTGGCATAGCTGAATAATATGGGAATTCTATTTTTAACATTTTATTTATTAATTTGAGAGAGAGAGAGAGAGAGAGAGAAAGCACAAGCAGTGGGTGGGACAAAGGGAGAGAGACAAGCAGACTCCATGCTGAGTGCAGAGCCCAACATGGAGCTTGATCCCAGGACCCTGAGACTATGACCCGAGCCAAAGTCAGGTGCTTAACCAACTGAGCCACAGGTGCCCTGAAGATTTTATTTACTTATTTAGAGAGAATGACTGCATGTGAGCAGAGGGAGGAGCTGAAGGAGAGAAAGAATCTCAAGCAGGCTCTGCACTGTGGGGCTCAATTTCACAATCCTGAGATCATGACCTAAGTGGAAACCAAGAGTCAGACTTTTAACTCACTGAGCCACCCAGGAGCCCTGGGAATTCTACTTTTAATTTTTTGAGGGATATCCATACTGTTTTCCATAGTGGCTGCACCAACTTACAATCCTATGAATAATATACAAGGATCTCTTTTTTCCATATCCTCTCCAACATTTGTTATTTCTTGTCTTTTTGATAATGGTCATCTGACAGGTGAGGTGGGATCTCACTGTGGTTTTGATTTGCATTTCCCTAACAATTAGTGATGTGGAAAATCTTTCTATGTGCCCATTGGCCATCTGTAGGTCTTCTTTAGAAAAATGTCTATTTAGAGCTTCTGCCTATTTTTTGAGTTCTTTGTTGTTGAGTTGTATAAGTTCTTTATATGTTTTGGATATTAATCTCTTATCAGATGCATGATTTGTAAATATCTTTCCCCATTCAGTAGGTTGCCTTTTTGTTTTGATGATGGGTCCTTCACTGTGCAGAAGGGTTTTAGTTTGATGTAGTCTTGTCTATTTTTGCTTTTGTTTCTTTTGCCTTTGGAGTGTGAACCACAAAAACGTCACTAAGACCAATGTCAAGGAGCTTCTTGCCCATGTTTTCTTCTAGGAATTTTATGGTTTGGGTCTTATATTCAAGTATTTAATCCATTCTGTATTAATTTTTGTGTATGGTATGAAATGGTAGTCTAGTTTCTTTCTTTTGCATGTAGCTGGCCAGTTTTCCTAACATCATTTCCTGAAGAGACTGTCCCTTTTATGTTGTATGTTCTGGGCTCCTTTGTCATAAATTAATTGTTTTTGTATGCATAAGTTTATTTCTGGGCTCTCATTTAATGTTCCATTGATCTGTATATCTGTTCCTATGCCAGTACCATTGTGTTTTGATTACCGTAGCTTTGTAGTATAGTTTGAAATCAGAGAGTGTGCTATAGCGAGCTTTGTTCTTCTTTCTCATGATTGCTTTGGCTATTCAGGATTTTTTATGTAGGTCCCATATAAATGTTAGCATTATTCTAGTTCTGTGAAATATGCCATTAGAATTTTTTTTAAAGATTCTATTTATTCATGAGAAACAGAGAGAGAGAGAGAGAGAGAGAGACAGAGGCAGAGACATAGGCAGAGGGAGAAGCAGGCTCCTTACAGGGAGCCCAATGAGGGACTTGATCCCTAGACCCAGGATTGTGCCCTGAGCCGAAGGCAGATGCTCAACCACTGAGCCACCCAGGAGTCCCATGTCATTGGAATTTTGATAGGGATTGCATTGAATCTTTAGCTTGCTTTGGGTAGTATGAAGATTTTAATAGCATTTTCCAATCTGTGAACATGAAATATCTTTCTACTATTTTTCTGTTTTTACTTTATCAGTGTCTTATATTTTTCAGTGTATAGGCCTTTCACCTCCTTTGTTAAATTTAATCCCAATATTTTATTCCTTTTGATGCAAATATAAATAAGATTGTTTTCTTGTTTTCTCTTTCTGATAGTTTCTTTTTTTTTTTTTTTAGCGTGTACATGTTTTTGTTTTTTTTTTTTTAATTTTTATTTACTTATGATAGTCACAGAGAGAGAGAGAGAGGCGCAGAGACACAGGCAGAGGGAGAAGCAGGCTCCACGCACCAGGAGCCCGATGTGGGATTCGATCCCGGGTCTCCAGGATCGTGCCCTGGGCCAAAGGCAGGCGCCAAACCGCTGCGCCACCCAGGGATCCCTGATAGTTTCTAATTATGTGTGTAGTTTATTATATATGACAAACCTCCGTTCTGATAAGTAGCAGAAGTCATGTGAAAGGTTTATTCAGCCAGCTTTAGGCAATACCTTGGGGTTAGGGGAATGAAAGGACTATGTTGAGGGACTTACTAGACCCTTCTCAGTGAGCAGATATTGAGGGAGAAGCATTGGAAATAGTAGGGAAAGTTAAGAGACAAACCAGAGTTATAAGCTACGTTCCTAAGGTATGGCTATCCAGCAAAGGCAAGTGCAGTATCTCATGGGGTGGGGTGAATTCTTCTTTAGCCAAAGGTTATATGGAAATCTTTAAAATTCCAGCTGAACATATGTGGGTTGGAGGGGGGCATGTGGCAGGATTGGGTGATGCTTTTAAATCAAGTAGAGAATATGTTTTGGTTCTTTTGGAGAAGGTCCTCAAGCAATAGATGGATCCACTGAGGACAGGGTTTAAAATCTTATAGGAAAGGCCTGATAAGTTATAGGTATGGTATGGCTGGTTTACAGAGGTGATATTAAGGCCTAGTAGGAAACTGGGACAGAAGCCCATGCAAAAAGACTACCAATTCAGAAAACATTCTTAGAAAATTATAACTGGGCATTTCAGAACTTAGTTCTACTCAATGTACATTTACCAAGCACTTACAATGTGCCAGATTCTGAGCCAGGCATTGAGGATATATAATGCCCATAGATTGTATGGAACTGAGAGGCCAGTGGATATAGTATGTACCAGGCTGACCTGGGATCATATGAGGGCAGCAAGACACAGTCTTGATCCCATCTTTTGGTGTAGCTGGGGCTCCCATATGACTCTGAGTCCTAGTCAGGATTTGTTTTAACGTTTAGCATATTCCCTGCTTAGCTCATTATCACACTTAGGACCTAAAGATAGATTGAAAATTTATAGATAAGTAGGTAGCTTAAAATGTGTAGGTGGATGGATGGATAGATGGAAAGAAACAGATAGATACATATGTGGGCTGAAATGAAGCTCAGCAATTCCAGCAGAGGTGGGTTACAGAAGGCAAGGGCTTAACAGTTTATAGCAATTAAACACACTTTCATCCTTGAAGAGTTATGCAAGGAGCATTTAACACTCAAGATAACAGTAAACAGATTGGTGCAGCTTCTTGTCACTGCAAATGTTTTCAGAGCTATGAAAAATCTATAGCTGACTAAAAATCCCTGAAAAATCTTGCTTAGAATCAAAAAGCTTTCATTAACATGTTTAATCTGTGTAATGAAATCTCAAACTATTTTTTATGCCTTTATTGCTTCAGTAACCAAAATCTCAAGAGAACCCAATGAATTAGAATGTGACCTAAAATCAAGAGCAAAGATTCATCAATCAAAAAAGAAGATTATTTGGGGAACAGAAATGGTTTGAATACCAAAGAAGCAGTGCTTGTTGACAGAAATATATGTTTGTAACTATTGTTTCATTGGTCATGAAGGCCACAGAACAAATCAAAATCCTGTGTCATATTAAAATGAAATTTGATTTTAGACTTCCCTCTACCATCTTGATTTTCTGGAACTTCAACTTATTCTCTATGATCCTTGGTGCTTTGTTGACTCCTTGCCTTAATCCCCCATTTGTGGTCTTCTCCATCTTTTCCCCCCTAAGTTTTATTGAGAGATAATAGTCTCCATTTTTTTCATTTAAAAAAATAATTAATTAATTAATTTAATTAGCCAACATATAGTACATCCTTAGTTTCACATGTAGAGTTCAGTAATTCATCAGTTGCATATAACACCCAGTGCTTATCATATCACGTGCCCTCTTTAATGCCCATCACCCAATTACCCCATTCTTCTACCCATCTTTCCCCCAGCTACTCTTGGTTTGTTTCCTAGAGTTAAGAGTCTCTCATGGTTTGTCTCCTTCTCTGATTACTTTCCATTCAATTTTCCCTTCCTTCCCCTGTGATCCTCTGCTCTGTTTCTTATATTCCACATATGAGTGAAACTATATGATAGTTGTCTTTCTCTGGTTGACTTATTTCACTTAGCATAATACCCTCCAGTTCCATCCATGTCCATGTAAATGGTAGGTATTCATCCTTTCTGATGTCTGGGTAATATTCCAGTGTGTGTGTGTGTGTGTGTGTGTGTGTGTGTGTGTGTACGTACACATCACATTGCCTCTACTGGTGGACATCTCGGTTCTTTCCACAGTTTCGCTATTGTGGACATTGCTGCTATAAACATTGGGTTGCAGGTGCCCCTTTGGATCACTACATTTGTATCTTTGGGGTAAATCCCTAATAGTGCAATTGCTGGGGGGTAGAGTAGCTTTATTTTTAACTTCTTGAGGAATCTCCATACTGTTTTCCAGAGTGGCTATACCAGCTTGCTTTCCTACCAACAGTGTAGGAGGGATCCCCTTTCTCCACATCCTTGCCAACATTTGTTGTTTCCTGACTTGTTAATTTTAGCCATTGTGACTGGTGTGAGGTGGTATCTCATTGTGGTTTTGATTTGTACTTCCCTGATGATGAGTGATGTGGAGCATTTTTTCATGTGTCTGTTGGCAATTTGTATGTCTTCTTTGGAGAAATCTCTGTTCATTTCTTCTGCCCATTTCTTGACTGGGTTATTTGTTTTTTGGGTGTTGAGTTTGGTAAGTTCTTTGTAGATCTTCGATGCTAGCTCTTTATCTGATTTTTCATTTGCAGATATCTTCTCCCATTCCATAGGTTGCCTTTTAGTTTTGTTGACTGTTTCTTTCTCCTTCTCTTTTTATCTTGATGAAGTCCCAATAGTTCACTTTTGCTTTTGTTTCTCTTGCCTTTGGATATGTGTCTGGAAAGAAGATGCTTCAGCCAAATGTTATTTTTTTTCCATGCTCTGTCTCTCCCAGATCAAGTCATTAACAAACAATTTTTAAATCACAGTGGCTTAACACAATAAATGTTTATTTCTTGGTCATACAAAATCTAATGTTGATGTTCCAGGCAAATCCGTTGTCATAGGCAGCCTTCTTCAGTCTCCTTCCACCTTGTGAGGCTGTCATCTTCAATATGAACCTCCATGGTTACTGGATTAGGAAAAGAAAGTGCAAGGGTGGAATGCTTGACGGTCCAGACGTGGTTCATACTCTACTTCTGCTTTCATTCCATTGGCCAGAACTAGTCACATGGCCCCACATAGATGCAAGGACTAGGAAATGTAGTCCTTGGCTGGACAGTTCCTTTCCAATGACAACAGTGCACTTTGGTGTGCTGCTGGCTGTTTCTCTTTTACCATCCTTTGAAAACATTGTTCCATGAGAGTGTTTCAGCTCTATTTTGGTTCCTAAGTGAGCTGTTCTGTTTGTAATCCAGCTGATCTATGGGTAATCACAAAATCTTCCACAAGTCAAAACCACTGGAAATGCAATCCTTTCTTTGAATTTAAATAATATATCTTGAGAAGAATGGGTGCCTCTTTGTATGTATAACTGCATCATCATTTATGCATTCTGGAGCCAGAAAACTCTTTTAAAATTGGACCATCACTCAGAGGATAAAAATAACAAAATCAATAATTGACAATGATTTCAGCTCAAATTTTTATATTTGTTAAATATCATGAATTTGGGGAATAAAACCTTGATTTGCTTTCTCAGACAGAAGCTGGGTGTTGATGGGCCCAGTTAAGTCCCATAAGTTGTATTCTCTGGTAGCAGTTTCTGACACATGTATAAGAGTGACTCTCACATTTTGGTAAGGAGCCTCTGTCTTAAACACTTTGCTCTGGGGTCACCTGTCAGCATAACACATCAGCAGAAAAAAGGCTGAATGTATACACATATGAATGGATCCTTCTAAAGGCTGAAAATACTGCATTTGATTGTCCTGCCTCCCTGGATTCTATTAACTTGCAGGGACCAAGGAATAACCTGGGGTTCTTAATCTTCTGCACTTAATTCAGGTCCTGTTATTTACATAACCATTTATTTCCTACAAGGCCTGCTGTTCTCCAAAGATAGGGAAATGGTTAAATAAATTATGCTTCATCTGTAGGTTGGTGTATTAAGAAAGCTTTAAATTTTGTTTCTCAGAATTTTTAATGGCCGTAAGAAAATGCTCATAATATAATAATTAGTTTTTAAATATATATAGAAGTGATCTCAATTTGTGTGTGTGTGTGTGTGTGTGTGTGTGTGTATGTGTGTATGCATGTATAGCAAAAAAGATTGGAAGAAAATATATCAAAATGTCAACTGTGGTTATCCTTGGGCAGTGAGATTGTGGGTGACTCTCAGTCTTTATTTTTTTTATTTTATTTTTTTAATTTTTATTTATTTATGATAGTCACACAGAGAGAGAGAGAGAGAGAGAGAGGCAGAGACACAGGCAGAGGGAGAAGCAGGCTCCATGCACCGGGAGCCCGACGTGGGATTCGATCCGGGTCTCCAGGATTGCGCCCTGGGGCAAAGGCAGGCGCCAAACCGCTGCGCCACCCAGGGATCCACTCTCAGTCTTTATATTTTTCTGTGTTTTCCAAAGTTTAAAAATGAGCATGAATTACTTATGAGAAAAATGTTAGAATACCTGTCAATCAAGTCCACCATCTACCCATTCTTGTGGAAATTACTAGAGGCTAGTAGAAAGGGGGAACTTTGGCTGCCTTAAAGTGGTTGAATCCTGTATCTTTAAATGAAAAAAAAAATAGAATGACTTAGCATCCAAAAAATTGTTTTATCATTTTTTCCTTCTCTAAAATTTTACTGGTGAAACTTTCTAATCCTTACAGATAAACCTTTCCATGTCGAACTATAGTTTTGCTTTTTCATAGCAGAAACTTATTATAGAATAATAAGTTGTATAAGCACGTGTCAGAAGTGTTGTGAAATGTGAGCCTTCCGGTGGATAGCCTCAGTCTTTTCTTTTTTTCATAGGAGGAGCCAGTAACATAGGCTTGAGAATCCTGGGCCACAAATCTTGGCTTTGTTATGCAACTAGCTATGTGAGTTGGAGCAAGTTACTTAAAGTGTCTGAAGCATTGTGTCCTTATTTATAGACTATAGGTAATACCTGTCTTAGAAGTTTATTTTGATGATTAGAGATAATAGATAAGCCCGGCTCTTACTTGCCTAATTGCTCAATTGCTTAAGCAGCTTAATTGCTGTTGCTGCTGTTTTTGTTACTACTAGAATTATTACTACTGCCACTGCTATGGCCATGCCTTACCTTCCACCAGTAGAGATGGTAATTCTGTACACTCTAGCTGTGCTGAAGTCGGCCAGGTCAATTTGAGTACTTTAACTTCTAGTTCCAGTCAGAGCTATATTCAGCTGTTTTCCAAGAGCAGGACAAACCTTCTCAACCATTGCCCCCTCTCTCCCATCTAGCAATTAAGGAGTTAAGTTCTAGTGAAGCAAGGAACATCGAGTACCACCTAAGTCTAGCCCTCAAGCCCACATCTTTTCTGATTGTTGAGTGTTTGTAGGATACAGATTGTTAAATATTTTTAATATTACATCTGATTCCAGTCAAATAAAAACTAAGGGGACTAAGGACGCCTAGGTGGCTCAGCAGTTGAGTGTCTGTCTGCCTTTGCCTCCAGAATTCTGGTATCAAGTCCCACATTGGGCTTCCTTTGTCTATGTCTCTGCCTCTCTCTGTGTCTCTCATGAATAAATAAATAAAATCTCTAAAAAAAAAACCAAACAACAACAACAACAACAACAACAACAACAACAACAACAAAAAACTAAGGGGACTCATTTATTTCCTATGTTACAGTGGAAGACAAAACCAAAATGGCCAACTGTGTTTGAACGCTGAAACCTCAAAAAGAAGATTTCCAGTAACTATAAGTTGATAATAAAATCTTTATTAATCCTCTTTTTACTCTGTGAGTTCCTCCCTCAAATAGCTCTGTTCAGGGCAGTATTGGTGAATGCAGCTGCTGTGGTCCTTGGGAAGCATCTTTTTTTTACAGAGAGGGAAGACAGCATTGACACCAATTGGAATTTTTTCATTTTCTAAGAGATAAAATGTATCTCACCACAAGCAAAAAACAACAAATAACTTCCACAACCTTCTTAACTATCTATTCTCTGGTTGAGATTTTAGGAGAGAAGTCAGAGACTGTTACGAACCATGATTCAACATGAACTTTATGTGTGGTCTCTTATGTACATGGTCTGACCCCATTATTACATTGCAAAGCAAGATCAATGAGGACAATCTCACTCAAGCATTAAATTCTTGAACTGTCATCCATATTCTTATGCATTTTAATTTGAGAGCTTGGTTATAATTGCATTAAGAGGGGAGAAAGATAAATCTTCCTTGAATAAGGTGATCTGTATGAGATATAGTGTGGAATACTCTCCAAAAATAATTTTAGTCTAACCCAAGCTCTTAGAATTAAAATGTCTTGACTGTAAATTTATCTACTGTTCTCCAGGCACCTGTCTGGCTTAGTTAGAAGAGCGTACAATTCTTGATCGCACATTGGGTATAGAGGTTACTAAATAAATAAATAAACATAAAAAATTTGTCTTCTCTCTATCCTAGAAGGAGAGTAAAGGATGAGATTTTCTTGCCTCTGCATAGAGTAAATGAAGGAGTACTCTCTTATGGAATTAAAGTTTGTGTCTCCTCAAAATTCATATATTGAAGCCCCAACTCCCAATGTGATGATATTGGGAGGTGGGCCTTTGGGATGTAATTATGATAAACTGAAGTCATGAGGGTAGAACCCCAATGATAGGATTAGTGCTCTTATAAGTAAAGGAAGAAGTACCAGAGCTTTCTCTCTCCGCCCTGTGTAGATACAGTGAGAAAAGAAGGTGGCTGTCTATAAGGTAGAAAGAACCAAATCTGCCAGCATCTAGATCTTGGACTTCCAAACTTCCAGAACTGTGAGAAATAATGTTTGTTTCTTAAGCTGTTCGATCTATGGTATTCTGTGGACGCCTGGGTGGCTCAGCAGTTGAGAGTCTGCCTTCAGCTCAGGGTGTGATCCTGGAGTCCCGGGATCCCCATGGGGAGCCTGCTTCTCCCTCTGCCTATGTCTCTGCCTCTCTCTCTGTGTGTCTTTCATGAATGAATAAATAAAATCTTTAAAAAAATCTATAGTATTCTGTTATAGACAAACTCTGTGACACCCAACCTTTCTATAACATAGGTTCAGTTATATTGCTGGCCCAAGCACACACTCCAGATACAACAATTCTTTTTTTTTTTTTTTTTTTTTTAAAGATTTTATTTATTTATTTATTTTTTGTTTTTGTTTTTTTTTTGTTTTGTTTTGTTTTGTTTTGTTTTTTTTTTTATTGGTGTTCAATTTACTAACATACAGAATAACACCCAGTGCCCGTCACCCATTCACTCCCACCCCCTGCCCTCCTCCCCTTCTACCACCCCTAGTTCGTTTCCCAGAGTTAGCAGTCTTTACGTTCTGTCTCCCTTTCTGATATTTCCCACACATTTCTTCTCCCTTCCCTTATTTTCCCTTTCACTATTATTTATATTCCCCAAATGAATGAGAACATATAATGTTTGTCCTTCTCCGACTGACTTACTTCACTCAGCATAATACCCTCCAGTTCCATCCACGTTGAAGCAAATGGTGGGTATTTGTCATTTCTAATAGCTGAGTAATATTCCATTGTATACATAAACCACATCTTCTTTATCCATTCATCTTTCGTTGGACACCGAGGCTCCTTCCACAGTTTGGCTATCGTGGCCATTGCTGCTAGAAACATCGGGGTGCAGGTGTCCCGGCGTTTCATTGCATTTGTATCTTTGGGGTAAATCCCCAACAGTGCAATTGCTGGGTCGTAGGGCAGGTATATTTTTAACTGTTTGAGGAACCTCCACACAGTTTTCCAGAGTGGCTGCACCAGTTCACATTCCCACCAACAGTGTAAGAGGGTTCCCTTTTCTCCGCATCCTCTCCAACATTTGTTGTTTCCTGCCTTGTTAATTTTCCCCATTCTCACTGGTGTGAGGTGGTATCTCATTGTAGTTTTGATTTGTATTTCCCTGATGGCAAGTGATGCAGAGCATTTTCTCATATGCATGTTGGCCATGTCTATGTCTTCCTCTGTGAGATTTCTGTTCATGTCTTTTGCCCATTTCATGATTGGATTGTTTGTTTCTTTGGTGTTGAGTTTAATAAGTTCTTTATAGATCTTGGAAACTAGCCCTTTATCTGATAGGTCATTTGCAAATATCTTCTCCCATTCTGTAGGTTGTCTTTGAGTTTTGTTGACTGTATCCTTTGCTGTGCAAAAGCTTCTTATCTTGATGAAGTCCCAATAGTTCATTTTTGCTTTTGTTTCTTTTGTCTTCGTGGATGTATCTTGCAAGAAGTTACTATGGCCGAGTTCAAAAAGGGTGTTGCCTGTGTTCTTCTCTAGGATTTTGATGGTATCTTGTCTCACATTTAGATCTTTCATCCATTTTGAGTTTATCTTTGTGTATGGTGAAAGAGAGTGGTCTAGTTTCATTCTTCTGCATGTGGATGTCCAATTTTCCCAGCACCATTTATTGAAGAGACTGTCTTTCTTCCAATGGATAGTCTTTCCTCCTTTATCGAATATTAGTTGCCCATAAAGTTCAGGGTCCACTTCTGGATTCTCTATTCTGTTCCACTGATCTATGTGTCTGTTTTTGTGCCAGTATCACACTGTCTTGATGACCACAGCTTTGTAGTACAACCTGAAATCTGGCATTGTGATGCCCCCAGATATGGTTTTCTTTTTTAAAATTCCCCTGGCTATTCGGGGTCTTTTCTGATTCCACACAAATCTTAAAATAATTTGTTCTAACTCTCTGAAGAAAGTCCATGGTATTTTGATAGGGATTGCATTAAACGTGTATATTGCCCTGGGTAACATTGACATTTTCACAATATTAATTCTGCCAATCCATGAGCATGGAATATTTTTCCATCTCTTTGTGTCTTCCTCAATTTCTTTCAGAAGTGTTCTATAGTTTTGAGGGTATAGATCCTTTACATCTTTGGTGAGGTTTATTCCTAGGTATCTTATGCTTTTGGGTGCAATTGTAAATGGGATTGACTCCTTAATTTCTCTTTCTTCAGTCTCATTGTTAGTGTATAGAAATGCCACTGACTTCTGGGCATTGATTTTGTATCCTGCCACGCTACCGAATTGCTGTATGAGTTCTAGCAATCTTGGGGTGGAGACTTTTGGGTTTTCTATGTAGAGTATCATGTCATCGGCGAAGAGGGAGAGTTTGACTTCTTCTTTGCCAATTTGAATGCCTTTAATGTCTTTTTGTTGTCTGATTGCTGAGGCTAGGACTTCCAGTACTATGTTGAATAGCAGTGGTGAGAGTGGACATCCCTGTCTTGTTCCTGATCTTAGGGGAAAGGCTCCCAGTGCTTCCCCATTGAGAATGATATTTGCTGTGGGCTTTTCATAGATGGCTTTTAAGATGTCGAGGAATGTTCCCTCTATCCCTACACTCTGAAGAGTTTTGATCAGGAATGGATGCTGTATTTTGTCAAATGCTTTCTCTGCATCCAATGAGAGGATCATATGGTTCTTGGTTTTTCTCTTGCTGATATGATGAATCACATTGATTGTTTTACGGGTGTTGAACCAGCCTTGTGTCCCAGGGATAAATCCTACTTGGTCATGGTGAATAATTTTCTTAATGTACTGTTGGATCCTATTGGCCAGTATCTTGTTGAGAATTTTTGCATCCATGTTCATCAGGGATATTGGTCTGTAATTCTCCTTTTTGGCGGGGTCTTTGTCTGGCTTTGGAATTAAGGTGATGCTGGCTTCATAGAACGAATTTGGAAGTACTCCATCTCTTTCTATCTTTCCAAACAGCTTTAGGAGAATAGGTATGATTTCTTCTTTAAACGTTTGATAAAATTCTCCTGGGAAGCCATCTGGCCCTGGACTCTTGTGTCTTGGGAGGTTTTTGATGACTGCTTCAATTTCCTCCCTGGTTATTGGCCTGTTCAGGTTTTCTATTTCTTCCTGTTCCAGTTTTGGTAGTTTGTGGCTTTCCAGGAATGCGTCCATTTCTTCTAGATTGCCTAATTTATTGGCGTATAGCTGTTCATAATATGTTTTTAAAATCGTTTGTATTTCCTTGGTGTTGGTAGTGATCTCTCCTTTCTCATTCATGATTTTATTAATTTGAGTCTTCTCTCTCTTCTTTTTAATAAGGCTGGCTAATGGTTTATCTATCTTATTAATTCTTTCAAAGAACCAACTCCTGGTTCTGTTGATCTGTTCCACAGTTCTTCTGGTCTCGATTTCGTTGAGTTCTGCTCGAATCTTTATTAGCTCCCTTCTTCTCTTGGGTGTAGGATCTATTTGCTGTTTTTTCTCTAGCTCCTTTATGTGTAAGGTTAGCTTTTGTATTTGAGTTCTTTCCAGTTTTTGAATGGATGCTTGTATTGCGATGTATTTCCCCCTTAGGACTGCTTTTGCTGCATCCCAAAGATTTTGAACAGTTGTATCTTCATTCTCATTAGTTTCCATGAATCTTTTTAATTCTTCCTTAATTTCCTGGTTGACCCTTTTATCTTTTAGCAGGATGGTCCTTAACCTCCATGTGTTTGAGGTCCTTCCAAACTTCTTGTTGTGATTTAGTTCTAATTTCAAGGCATTATGGTCCGAGAATATGCAGGGGACAATCCCAATCTTTTGGTATCGGTTCAGACCCGATTTGTGACCCAATATGTGGTCTATTCTGGAGAAAGTTCCATGTGCGCTTGAGAAGAATGTGTATTCAGTTGAGTTTGGATGTAAAGTTCTGTAGATATCTGTGAAATCCATCTGGTCCAGTGTATCATTTAAAGCTCTCGTTTCTTTGGAGATGTTTTGCTTAGAAGACCTATCGAGTATAGAAAGAGCTAGATTGAAGTCACCAAGTATAAGTGTATTATTATCTAAGTATTTCTTCACTTTGGTTAATAATTGATTTATATATTTGGCAGCTCCCACATTCGGAGCATATATATTGAGGATTGTTAAGTCCTCTTGTTGAATAGATCCTTTAAGTATGATATAGTGTCCCTCTTCATCTCTCACTACAGTCTTTGGGGTAAATTTTAGTTTATCTGATATAAGGATGGCTACCCCTGCTTTCTTTTGAGGACCATTCGAATGGTAAATGGTTCTCCAACCTTTTATTTTCAGGCTGTAGGTGTCCTTCTGTCTAAAATGAGTCTCTTGTAGACAGCAAATAGATGGGTCCTGCTTTTTTATCCAGTCTGAAACCCTGCGCCTTTTGATGGGGTCATTAAGCCCGTTCACATTCAGAGTTACTATTGAGAGATATGAGTTTAGTGTCATCATGATATCTATTCAGTCTTTGTTTTTGTGGACTGTTCCACTGAACTTCTTCTTAAAGGGGAATTTTAAGAGGCCCCCTTAAAATTTCTTGCAGAGCTGGTTTGGAGGTCACATATTCTTTTAGTTGCTGCCTGTCTTGGAAGCTCTTTATCTCTCCTTCCATTTTGAATGAGAGTCTTGATGGATAAAGTATTCTTGGTTGCATGTTCTTCTCATTTAGGACCCTGAATATATCCTGCCAGCCCTTTCTCGCCTGCCAGGTCTCTGTGGAGAGGTCTGCTGTTACCCTAATACTCCTTCCCATAAAAGTCAGGGATTTCTTGTCCCTTGCTGCTTTAAGGATCTTCTCTTTATCTTTGGAATTTGCAAGCTTCACAATTAAATGTCGAGGTGTTGAACGGTTTTTATTGATTTTAGGGGGGGATCTCTCTATTTCCTGGATCTGAATGCCTGTTTCCCTTCCCAGATTAGGAAAGTTTTCAGCTAGAATTTGTTCAAATACATATTCTGGCCCTCTGTCCCTTTCGGCGCCCTCGGGAACCCCAATTAAACGTAGGTTTTTCTTCCTCAGGCTGTCGTTTATTTCCCTTAATCTATCTTCATGGTCTTTTAATTGTTTGTCTCTTTTTTCCTCAGTTTCCCTCTTTGCTATCAACTTGTCTTCTAGGTCACTCACTCGTTCTTCCACCTCGTTAACCCTCGTCGTTAGGACTTCTAGTTTGGATTGCATCTCATTCAATTGATTTTTAATTTCTGCCTGATTAGCTCTAAATTCTGCAGTCATGAAGTCTCTTGAGTCCTTTATACTTTTTTCTAGAGCCACCAGTAGGTGTATAATAGTGCTTCTGAATTGGCTTTCTGACATTGAATTGTAATCCAGATTTTGTAACTCTGTGGGAGAGAGGACTGTTTCTGATTCTTTCTTTTGAGGTGAGGTTTTCCTTCTAGTCATTTTGCTCAGTGCAGAGTGGCCAAAAGCAAGTTGTATTGGGAAAAAGAGAAAAAGAGAGGAGAGAAAGAAGGAAAGAAAAGAGAAAGAGAAAAAAAAGGGAAGAAAAAGGAAAAAAAAAACGAAAAAAAAAAAAAGAAGAAGAAAAAGAGAAAGAAAAAGAAAGGAGAAAAAAAGGGGGTGGGGGAAGGAAACAAATCAAAAAGCAAAACAAAACAAAAACAAAAACAAAAACAAACAAACAAAAAAAGAACCACCGGGGAGTATCTTCTGATTCTGTGTACTTTAAGTCCCTTGGCTTCTCCTGGAAGTTGTCCGTCTAGCTGGTGTTCTGGGGGAGGGGCCTGTTGTGCTGATTTTCAGGTGTCAGCAGTTGGGGGAGCTGCTGTGCCTCTGCCTGGTGCAGGGCTCGGTGGGGGTTGTTTACCCCGTGAGGCCGCAGGAGGAACAGCCCCAGTGGCGGGGCAGCTCTGGAAACCTGGATTCAGCTCTGGCAGGAACTCCGTCTGCAGGGCCTGGAGGCTCCGGGGCGGGGCCGCTGATCTGCTCAGCTGGGGCAGGAGCGTCCTTGCTGTCCTGGGCCCTCCCGGCCTCTGCCTGGCCCGGGGGAGGCGGGATCCTGGGCTGTGTCCCGGCGCCCTGTGCTCCGGAGCCTGCGCTGGTGGATTCGCGCTCCAGGGCCGCAGCCCCCTCCGCGGAGCCGCCGCCCGAGCCCCTCCGAGCTGCTCCTGGAACCGCGCAGCCCCCTCCGCACGGAGCCTCTTCCTCTGCCCGAGCCCCTCCGAGCTGCTCCCGGGGCCGCGCAGCCCCCTTCGCGGAGCTGCCGCCCGAGCCCCTTCAGCTGCTCCGGGTCCCGCCGGGTCCCCCGTGCGCGCTGCAGCCCTTAGGGAGCTCGGCGCACTCTCCTGGGCGCGCAGTTGCTGTTACTGTCCCCGGGAGCCCGAGGGCATCCTCGCCCTCCTGGGTCCTGCTCCAACTCCCCGCGAGCCCCTTTCCGCCCGGGAAGGTCGGTGCAGCTCCTGCTCCTCCGGGACGGGGCTCTCCTGTCCTGGGGACACTCGCCCCGGCCTCAGCCCGGCTCCTCGCGGGGCCCCTCCCCCTTGGAGGCCTTTTGTTCCTTTATTTCTTTTTCCCCGTCTTCCTACCTTGATAGATGCGCGAACTCTTCTCACTGTAGCATTCCAGCTGGTCTCTCTTTAAATCTCAGGCCGAATTCATAGATTTTCAGGATAATTTGAAGGTTTTCTAGGTAGTTTGGTGGAGACAGGTGATTTGGGGACCCTACTCTTCCGCCATCTTGCTCCCTCCCAGATACAACAATTCTGTATTGAAACTGATATCAATGCTTTCCTTCAAGGCTAGTGTTATATTGGGGTTTTAGGTCTCCATCTTATAGGGATAGGTTTCTTGTAGGAAAATGGATTTGTGTTTTACCTGGGTGAGACAATTAGTGGTGCCAGAGATTGCTGGTCCGTGCCTTGAGAAGTTCTTCACTAAGATCAAGTCATTAGGACAGTGGTTAAACTGAGCGAGTCAAAGTAAGGCCAGGTATTAGAGCCAGGAGAAGAGAGATCATCTTTTTGAATATCTGTTTTTGTGTCTGGGGAATTGACAGAACAATGTTAGACACTGTGGACATAGAGATAAGATAGTATTGCTCTCTAGAGACTCTTGTGCTACCAGTCAGGAGAGGCCTATGACAGTGGTCATTTGTTTTGACAACTACTTGAGTGCTTCTGCTATTTTTAAAGATGAACCATTTTAAGCCTCCCCCCTGCCCTTGGCCTACCTTGCCAGCCAATCTTCAATTAAGGATATCAGATTATATAACTTTAGCTTCCAACCTTTCTGTGGTGTTTAAAACAAATTCTGCTATTAATATTTAATCCATAGGAATGTATTTTGTTTTCTGAATGTTCCTTTTTAAAATAGCATTGTGTCTTGTACACATATACTATAGTTAGTCTTTTATTCTCATTTTATGGTGTTTAGGATGGAACCATGTATGGGTTCAGTTCACCACAACTGGAAGTCTCCCAACATACACTATTTGTGCCTTTCCTAGAGACTAATGAGGTCCCTTCCCTCTCTATTCAATGACTCCATCAGACTTAATGCCCATTTAAATTCCAGCCTACTGGACTGTGTTCCCTGCAGTTCCAGCTGCTACTTTTAAAGGAGAGGACCTGCTCCACACAAAGAAACCACTGAGATACAGGTTTGGTTTGTTTTCTCCCTGTACAAGTCTTGGCCTAGTGGGTTTTGGAATTGGATGGAATTGAGTTCAGATCCTAGTACTGTCGTTTACTTACCACGTGGAATAGAAAAAAAAAAATCAATTGACTTCTTTGAGCCTGAATTTTTCTATCTGCAAAATGGACATAAAATCATTATCTAAGTTTTAAGGAAGACTATCTTGGAGAGGAAAATTTTACCTTTATCCTTCAGGATTCTTCTGGCTAGTCTAAGAATGAAATTGACATGAGACAGATTACTAGGAGAAAAGTGAACGAAGCTTAATAACATGTGTACGTCCTGTATACATGGTTGGGACCCATGAAAACTGAGTAACTCCCCAAAATGGCTGAAGCCATCACCTTAAATACCATCTCCAGGTAAAAACAAAAGAAGTTGTTGGGGTGGGGAGTCAGTTATGAAAAGTGACCTGGAAAAGCACAGAAAACAAGGGTAAGGTTGTTAGGCAGATTTAAGTCATTGCCTTCTCTCTTGATGACTGAAGAGAGAAATTGAATCATTCCCCTCTCCCTGATACATCCTTACAAATGGAGATTTCCCTTATACATATAAATGTCCTCTATAAAAGAGGTAACTTCTCAGTTTTCAGAGCTTCTGCTGTGTCTGCTGTTTTTAAAAAATTAGCTGCTTAACATAATCAATATGCCAAAAAGGTGTATCTTTAGGGTGGCAAAATTTGCTCCCCCACAACTATGTAAGTTGAGAGTTTAGCAACACTTTACAGGTTACCAATGTTATAATAGATACAATAAAGGAGAG
The DNA here is from genome assembly GCF_003254725.2 of Canis lupus dingo. Lineage (NCBI taxonomy): Eukaryota > Metazoa > Chordata > Mammalia > Carnivora > Canidae > Canis > Canis lupus. Next base: position 109,918,172 of record NC_064281.1, on the reverse strand, counting down.
TTCTTCTTTTCTTTTCTTTTTTTTTAAGATTTTATTTATTTATTCATGAGAGACACAGAGAGAGGCAGAGACAGGCAGAGGGAGAAGCAGGCTCCATGCAGGGAGCCCAGTGTGGGACTCGATCCCGGGACTCCAGGATCACACCCTGGGTGGAAGGCAGGGGCCAAACTACTGAGCTACCCAGAGATCCCCAAGGAGAGTTCTTCTTATACTGATATAAGGCAGGGGGAAAGGCTGAATAACTGTTTATGTGCACAACTGGTTACCTCAGGGGAAAAAAGCAGGCAAATCAGCTATTTGGTATTAAATGCAAAAGAAATATATTATTAGATACTTCTAATTAGTCTAGAATTGACTCGTATAGCCATTTTAATCAGGAGAAACATTTGTGTGGAAATTTCCCTAAGTTAAGACAAATGAATAATTTATTGTTTTTTTGTTTGTTTTATTTTTAGAGATTTTATTTATTTATTTGAGACAGAGACAGGGATAGCAACAGAGATAGAGCACAAGTGGAGAGGAGAGGGAGCAGACTCCTTGCTGAGCAGGGAGCCCCAACGTGGGGCTCAACCCTAGGACCCTGGGATCATGATCTGAGCCAAAGGCAGACGCTTAACTAAGCAACCCAGGTGCCCCTAATTTGTTGTGTTTATCAACACACCAGCATCTTGAGATTAGTGGCTTACTAAAGTGACAGCATTTTCTAGTTGAAATGTATCAACTATTGGGTGTTTGCAAATCTATTTCAAATGCAATGAATAAGCACAGAGAACTTGTGTGGCCCTTTTCTAGGCCATGAGATGAGAAGGTAGAGGGATGAGTGATAAATAAAACATATATTGTCCCTGCTCTGAAGGAACTTGCAAGAAGGGCTACGAGATGGATACTTATGTCACTATAACCAGCATAATACACACTAAATAAATTCTAAGAGCTCACAGGTGTCAGGGGTTTTCCCCCTTGCTATAGTTGTGGGTTGGAGGTGGGGGATGGTATTCTGAAGGGAGTGGGCTTTCATCTGGGCTTTTAAAGGACATAGGCTCCTTGTTTGTATTCTGTTATGAAATGGTCAGTCAGGTGGTCAAAAGGGGAGGCGGAGGGGATGCTCAGGGAAATATATATTTTTTTGGAAATAAAATTTTTTATGCTTATATGTGCTAGAGACAGGAGTCACCACTCACCACATAGGGCCACATGAGGACACCAGGTAGTCAGAAGGCAGAAAGTGGGAGTTGAGGGAAGTTTTATGTGAGGCCTTTATTGGGTTTCTGAGGGAAAGGCAAGGAAGGGTGAACAGTTTAGGACTGGCTCATTTGAATATCTTTCATGGGCTTTGAGCAGTAGAGATGATCTCTAGCTGTCTGGCCACTTACTGTGGGGTGATTAAGGCACAGGAATATTGTTTCCTGGGGTGTAGGGACCAGACAGAGGAGAAATGGCTCTACATTAGTTGGTTTGCATATCAAAGGCATGCTTCTGGCTGGCCCTTTATTATCTCTAAGAATTAGCTAGTCTAGGAGGGGCCGACCATTTTTTCCAGCAAGAAAGGTTTTTTAGGCTGTCAAAACACCATAATAAATAGGAAATTTAAAATATTTAAAATTTACTTTGGCTTATCCACATTTTGACTTCTGAATGTCTAGTAAGCCACCAGCACAGTCAGCACAAAATCACAAGAGGCAAACTGGTAGCAGGACTTCTAACATGAAAAGCAAAGCTGTTCTTAGATGTGGTTGCAAATATTAAGGTTGATGATATACAGCCCCGTGGCCTTCTTTTGTCAGGGTCTGGAGGTCTGGGTCAGCTGATCTCCGACAGGCCCAAGGCAGCTGTTCTGTCTAATACATCTTTGCTTGAACAATTGGATTAAGGTGATGTTTTGATATATTGCTAGTCATCTTTTATAGCCCCCAAACTCTGACATTCTTGGCTTCCTAGATGATTGTATTCCTGCTGGCTGTGGCAGCCCTGTGAGTGCAGCCTTTTGAGAGTCAGAGTAACATAAATACACTTCCTAGCCCTTATCTGGGAGTGTTCTGAGATTCTGCTGAGTATAACCAGCTGTACAGTGGGCATTTGGCTTCTGTTGACCATCTTCCTGGTGAACTACTATAGGAAGGAATACTGATGATTCACTTTCTTTTTTTTAAGTTTTTTTCCTACAGATTGGAGAGGTATGTTATTTTTTTTTTATTATAACAGATGGTAAAATATTAGCATTAAGGAAAATTTCAAATCAGACTCTGATAGCTCACTGACTTATTACAGTAGATATTTGTTCCTTGATTATTAAAGCCTAATTGTTAATGGTAGGGATGAGGCTCTCATACTCAGGGACTCTCACAGAATCTGCCATCTTCAATACATGATGTCTTGTTACTGACATGCAGCTGGCAGACAAGGAAAGAAACCACATGGGACATGTGTGTGGACCAAGCAGGGGGGCCACTGGCATAAATTCTACACAGGTCAATTGGCTAGAACTCAACCACATGGCTCTACAAGGATGCAAGAGGAACTGGGAAATGTACTCACCGGGCAGTCTCTTCCCAGCATCAACTTACTTTGGTGTGGCTGCATGTAGCTACTGTATTCAATTTGGCAACATTGCACTTATAATTATTGTGTATTTTACCTTTTCACTTAATATATTAAAACCTTTCCTATTTGCATGGTTTGATTGATTATTTTTAGTGCAATTATATTCTATTGATGAATCATAACAACTTAGGCCATTTCTTATTGGACATTTATTTTTCTGGTTCTGAGAATTGTACATTTTCTGTGAATATTCTTCTGCTTCAATGTTTATCCCTGTTAAATCATTTTCTTAAAGTAAATTCTTATAAGTTGAATTAGTGAGTCAAAGAAGATAGTTCTTACATATTTTTATCCTGCTTTCAAAATAGTGTTTCTGTTTTCAGAAAACACTGTCAGCAGAGTGTGGAGATTCTAGTTGCTTTTGAGCCTTATCAGGCACTGAGAATTAAAACTTTGCTTTTCTGATCTACAGTCTATTCCCTAGCTATTACTTAAAAATTAAGTAATAAATATTTGTGGAATGTTTCTTGGTCAGAAAGGGATAGTGAAAAATTCTTCTTCCCAAGTGGTTGAATGAACTGTGGCACATCCATACAATGGAATATTATGCAGCTATAAAAAATGAGGGAGATTTGTCATAAAGTGATTTGGAATCATTTCAAGGCTGTATCTTCCTCCCCTTTTTAAGAGAGACAAAGTTCACACAGGAGCACAATAGAAGGTTGGGAGAGGGATAGTGGGAGAGGGAGAAAGAGAGTCCCAAGTTCCATGCTCAGCACTGAGGCCAATGCTGAGCTTGATCCCATGACCTGAGATCATGACCTGAGCCAAAATCAAGAGTTGGATAGCCAACTGACTGAGCCACCCAGGTGCTTAAGTGAAAAAACAAAGCACAGAAATCTATCTTTCTATGCTATCCATCATGTAAGGAAGAAAGAGATATAAGAAAATGTACAGAGACCTACTCCTTTGTACAATGGATATAGGAAGGATAGATCAGAAACTAAAGAGATAGGGTCTGGATGAGAAAACGATGGAATGAAGAGAAGAATGGAAATGAGGCAGTAGATATGAGGAGGCAGTGACACTTCTTAGAGTTTATCTTTTTGTATGGCTCTGATTCTTAGAATGGTGGAAATGTTCAGCATACCCAGCCCAAAATGAGTGATAATTAAAATCAACCAAGATGGGTGGGAGGGAGAACCCAATTGGTGGAATACAAGTAGTAACAAATGAACCTAACCATATTTTAAATGAATAATATAACCACACTGAAGGGTATGGTGAGAAGAGAACTGACCTGTTACTAGTCTCCAAGATGGCCCCCAGTGATCCCTGCCTCCTGGCTTTACATCCCTTGTGCAATCCCTTCCTTTTTTTTTTTTTTAAGAAAACTCTATGCCCAATGTAGGGTTCAAACTCAGGACCCTGAGATCAAGAGTTGCATGCTTCACCCACTAAGCCAGCCAGGTGACTCTGTGTAATCTCTTCTTGAGATGGACGAGATGTAGTGATTGTTTCTGGTGAAAAGAATGTGGCAGAGGTGATGGGATGTCACTTTTGAAATTAGAGTACAAAAAGACAGGAGCGTCAGTCTTAAGCACCCTTTCTTTCTTGCTTACTCTTTTTTTTAAGATAGAGAGAAGCAGGGGGAGGGTCAGAGGGAGAACGAAAGAGAGAATCTCAAGCAGGCTCCATGCCTAGTGCAGAGACTGATGTAGGCCTTGATCTCACTACCCTGAGATCATTACCTGAGCTGAAATCAAGAGTGGGATGCTTAACTGACTGATCCACCCAGGTGTCCCCATCTATTGTATTTTTAATTTCAGTTATCTAGTTCTTCATCCTCTGACTTGTTCTTTTTTTTTTTTTTTTTTTTTTGGTTTTGCATCTGCTTGTTGAGGGTCTCACCAAAGTCCTCCACTCTTTTTTTTTTAAACTCCAGTAAGTATCTTTGTGGCCATTACTTTAAATTCGCTGTCAAACGTATTACTTATCTATCTTTTATTTAGCTTCTTGCTGTGATTTTGACCTGGTCTTTCATTTGGGACATATTCTTCTGTCTCCTCATTTTTGTCTATGTGTCTATGTGTCTATTTCTATGTGTTCAGGAAATTAGCTACGTCTCTTGCTCTTGAAAGTAGTGGCCTTATGAAGAGGTCTTGTAGTGCCCTGCAGTGCACAACATCCCCTGTTACCAGAACCTGATGCTTCAGGGATGTCTCCTATGTGTATGTTGCATGTGCCTTGTGGTTGAGCCATGTTTTCCTTCAGTCCAATTATCTGCAATGGTGCACTTCTTGTTGTGGGCTGGGTCTGGTCCCAAATATAAAAATATCCATTTGTCCATACTGATATAAATAAATGATTAAATGAATAAATGGTAGGTCTCTCAGTCTCCTTGAGCTGCTATAACAAAGTACCATAAAGTGTACGGCTTATAAACAGCAGAAACTGATTTCTTACCTTTCTGGAGAGTGAAAACTCAAAGCCAGAATGCCAAGATGGTCCAGTTCTGATAAGTTCTAGTAACCTCTTTTGGGTTGCAAACTCCTTTTTTTGCAGGGCGGGCCGGGGGGTCGGTTTGCAAACTTCTAACTTGTCTCCTCACATGGCAGAAAGAGAGCAGCAAGCTCTCTCTTGACTCTTTAAAGAGCACTAACTCCTCATGACTCATCTCAGTCTATTTACTTCCCTATGGCTTTACTTCCTGATATCATTACATTGGAGGATAGATTTCAATACATGAATTTTAGAGGAACACAAGCAACCAGTGCATAACAGAAAAGAATGGATAATTCTTCTTTATAGAAGAATTCCAGTTAATACATGTAGAGTGAATGAGCAAAATACAAAACCACCATTAGGTAAACACCATAGTGATAATTATTTATTGTATGATCCACTGATGGATTCAAAGAAATCAGTAGGTGAAAGTTTGAGGAAAGATATTGGTGTATAGTCTCAAAATATCCCAGAGGTGTTTATCAATTGCAAAGGGAAAAATATATTAACTTGACAGTAGAGAAACCAATCAAAAGCCACCTACACCAAGTACTCAGCATTAACATCAGCTAATGAGACACATGGGCATGATGTACCTGATACGAGCACTAAGAAAGGCACAACATGACTTCTGTGGCATTCATGCCACCACCACGTAACCTTAACCTGGCCATGAGGAAAATCAGACAAACCCAAATGGAGGCTCATTCTGCAAAATAATTGTTTAGTTGTCTTTGGAAGTGTCCAGGTCATGAGGGACAAATGAAGACTGAAGAATTGTTGTAGATTGGAGATGAACGAAGAGAAATAACAACTGAATGCAAGGTGGGATCCTAGAACAGAAAAAGGACATTAGTGAACAAAGTAGTGCAACTTGAATACAGCATGTAGTTAATAGTATCTCATTAATCTTAATTTCCTGGTTTTGATGATTATACTGTGGTTATGCAAGATGTTAACATTAGAGGAACCTAGATAAAGGGTAGATCTGAACTCTCTATGGTTTCTGCAGGTTTTTGGTTGGGAAAATTCTTTTCTTTTTTAATTCTTTTTTTTCCCCAATTCTCTATATTGTTTGTTTCCTATTTCATTACTTCATTCTGTTACCTTTTAATCTTTCTTCAATTTTTTTACTGGCTAATTCTGTTATTTTTATAGCTTCTTTTTTACATCTTTCATGATTTTATTTTATTATTATTATTTTTTATAAATTTATTTTTTATTGGTGTTCAATTTGCCAACATATAGAATAACAGCCAGTACTCATCCCATCAAGTGCCCCTCTCAGTGCCCATCACCCAGTCACCCCCACCCCCGGCCCACCTCCCCTTCCACCACGCCTAGTTCATTTCCCAGAGTTAGGAGTCTCTCATGTTCTGTCTCCCTCTCTGATATTTCCCACTCATTTTTCTCCTTTCCCCTTAATCCCCTTTCACTATTTTTTATATTCCCCAAATGAATGAGACCATATAATGTTTGTCCTTCTCTGATTGACTTATTTCCTTCAGCATAATACCCTCCAGTTCCATCCACGTCGAAGCAAATGGTGGGTATTTGTTGTTTCTAATGGCTGAGGAATATTCCATTGTATACATGAACCACATCTTCTTTATCCATTCATCTTTCGATGGACACCGAGGCTCCTTCCACAGTTTGGCTATTGTGGACATTGCTGCTATAAACATCGGGGTGCAGGTGTCCCGGCGTTTCATTGCATCTGTATCTTTGGGGTAAATCCCCAACAGTGCAATTGCTGGGTCATAGGGCAGGTCTATTTTTAACTCTTTGAGGAACCTCCACACAGTTTTCCAGAGTGGCTGCACGTTCACATTCCCACCAAAAGTGCAGGAGGGTTCGCCTTTCTCCACATCCTCTCCAACATTTGTGGTTTCCTGCCTTGTTAATTTTCCCCATTCTCACTAGTGTGAGGTGGTATCTCATTGTGGTTTTGATTTGTATTTCCCTGATGGCAAGTGATGTGGAGCATTTCCTCATGTGCTTGTTGGCCATGTCTATGTCTTCCTCTGTGAGATTTCTGTTCATGTCTTTTGCCCATTTCATGATTGGATTGTTTGTTTCTTTGCTGTTGAGTTTAATAAGTTCTTTATAGATCAGGTTGTACTACAAAGCTGTGGTCATCAAGACAGTGTGGTACTGGCACAAAAACAGACACATAGATCAATGGAACAGAATAGAGAATCCAGAAGTGGACCCTCAACTTTATGGTCAACTAATATTCGATAAAGGAGGAAAGACTATCCACTGGGAGAAAGACAGTCTCTTCAATAAATGGTGCTGGGAAAATTGGACATCCACATGCAGAAGAATGAAACTAGACCACTCTCTTTCACCATACACAAAGATAAACTCAAAATGGATGAAAGATCTAAATGTGAGACAAGATTCCATCGAAATCCTAAGGAGAACACAGGCAACACCCTTTTTGAACTTGGCCACAGTAACTTTTTGCAAGATACATCCATGAAGGCAAGAGAAACAAAAGCAAAAATGAACTATTGGGACTTTATCAAGATAAGAAGCTTCTGCACAGCAAAAGATAACAGTCAACAAAACTCAAAGACAACCTATAGAATGGGAGAAGATATTTGCAAATGACCTATCAGGTAAAGGGCTAGTATCCAAGATCTATAAGGAAAATTCTTTTCTAAAGATCTCTGGTCCCATCCTGAGAGCAAGACTTGACTGGTTTTCAAGGGGAGGAACTTGATTCCGAGTCTGGTGAATATTTCCATAGGACACACAGACTTATTATATTTTCAATGGGTTAGTAATCTCTGGATTTGTAAGTCTGTAAGTAAAAATGATCTTGTATCACTTGACCTAGAACCTCAGAACTATGCTGTTTCTGCCTGCATCTAAATAGGTGTTGTTTCTCTCAGGCTCTACTTTGGGCTATATTTAATGACACATGGTATGCTCTTGTATGTTGAATGGTAAAAGGCCAGGACAGTTACCATAGTTTCTAGCAGACTGCAAGAGTTTTGCAGAGCTATTACCACTAGGATCCTTTTGCTTTCTATCTATGAATAGCTCCTAAACCACTGTTGCAAACAATAAAAGCCTTGGTTGCCCCTTTAACTCACCAGATAGTTTATGTCTTCTGTCAAGTGTTCTCTTGGCCACAGTTTGTTTTACCACAAGGAGGAGGAGAAAGAATTACATGTTGGAACAGTACAGGCAGCACATGTTCAATAACTTAAATCAATTGGAAATTGCCCTAAGTGATGACCCTGTAAAACTGTTCTGACATGGAAGACTTGCAGTGAAAGCCTCATTTTAGGGTCAAAAATAAATATTTGGCTGTCTTTCTCCCTTTCCATTTTATCATAGATTGACCCTCTAATTCATTTTAATAGGAATGAATATAATATAAAAATGACATAGGCTAGCTATAAAAATTCAAGCAATATAAAAAAATATAAAGAATATATTTTTAAAAAATCTGCAATCTCAGTGCTCAGAAATGAATGATATTATCACACTTTGTAGCCATTATTATAGATAGTTCTCTCTATAAAGATAGAAGTATGAATGGATGTGTAGGTGTGCAGATAGAAACAAATTTAAAAGAATTGGGTCATATAGAAGCATGTCATTATTTTAATAATAAAAAATATTAGATTTTATTTTCCTGAATTTAACACAAGAAAAATAAAATAGAGCTGAAGAAATTGCTGAACGTGAGATAAAACTTTCTTTGCCATATGAGATCTTGGTTCCCAAAAGATCCCTTTAAGGTTAAAATAGATTTTAAAGATCATTAGGAGATTGATGTAATTATTTGTTATAGGACTCTATATTTTAATTTTAACAGTATGAATGAGCTTACCACCTTAAAAGACTAGATATTTAGTTCTCTCTCTCTTTCTCTTTTTAAAGATTTCATTTGTTTATTCATGAGAGACACAGAGAGAAGCAGAGATATAGGCAGAGGGAGAAGCAGGCTCTCTGCAAGGAGCCAGATGCAAGACTCTATCCCAGATCCTGGTATCACAACCTAAGCCAAAGGCAGATGCTCAACCGCTGAGCCACCCAGGCATCCCAATATTTAGTTCTCTTACCACTTATCTCACTTCCTTCCCTCCACATCTGTTTTGCTGCTTGTATTGGTTTTATGTCATCAAGGCTTATAAATGTTTACATGTTCTTTTAAAGTCACAATTCCCTCAGTTTACATTTTTTTAATTTGTTTTTTATTTATTCATGATAGTCAGAGAGAGAGAGAGAGAGAGAGAGAGAGAGGCAGAGACATAGGCAGAGGGAGAAGCAGGCTCCATGCACCGGGAGCCCGACGTGGGATTCGATCCCGGGTCTCCAGGATCATGCCCTGGGCCCAAGGCAGGCGCCAAACCGCTGCGCCACCCAGGGACCCCAGTAGTTTAAATTTTATGTTTAATTGGATTCAATGCTTACTGTCCCATTACCTTATCTGGTTGTGTGATCTTCATTAGGTTCCCTCCTTGATGGGGTGAATTTCATTATCAAATAGTACTTCTTTTGAGAGGAGCTCATTAGGGCTACATTTCCCAAGTTTTTAATTTATTCATATTTGAGAATATCTGCCTGTTGTTTTTATACTTGAACAGTTGGTCTGGGGTAGGCATTTTGGAGTCCTATGTACTTTTCTTTAGGATTGTCTTCTACTAGCACTGAAAGTTTCCAGGGAAGAGTCCAAGACCAGAAAGAATCCCACTCCTCCACTGCTCCCTACCCTCCTTGTAGATAACTTGTTTTTTTCTGCCTGGACACCTAAATAGTTTTTCTTCATAGTTCAGATTTTTTAAAAAAGATTTTATTTATTTATTCATGAAAGAGAGAAAGAGAGACAGAGACACATGCAGAGAGAGAAGCAGGCTCCATGGAGGGAGCCCGATGTGGGACCCAATCCCAGGACTCTAAGATCACGCCCTGGGCTGAAGACAGATGCTTAATCACTGAGCCACCCAGGTGTCCCAGATTTTTAAAAAAATATTTTATTTGTAAGTAATTTCTATACCCAACATGGGGCTCAAACTTACAACCCCAAGATCAAGAGTCTCATGCTCTACCAACTGAGCCAACAAGGTACCCCTTTCATAGTTGAGTTTTATTACTTTCACCAGAATATGTTTTGATGCTGGTTGCATTGTGTCAGAGTTTCTTGGTATATAATGTACCCTTTTGGCTGGAAAATCCGGTTTTTCTATCTGGGAAATATGTCTTATTTCAAAGACTCAATTGTTGGGCCATCTTTATTTGTCCTTCATATCTATTATCTTTTCTTTAGTTGTTTAATGTATTTTTCCCATACCTACACTGTGATATCATGATTTATAATGTTAAAAAACAAAATTCAACCAAGTAAATTTGAAGATCTAGTTGGCTTTATTAAATGATTGATAAATTAGGCAGCTTTCCACCAAGCAAGTAGAGTGATGCTCTGAGTTGTACAAAATTGAAGGTTTTATTAAGAAGAAGGGTGGGGCAAGCAGTTATTAGAAAAAAAAAGAGAAAGGATTGTATCTGGCAAGGTCACCTTACCTTAGGGGGCATCGCAATGGGTCTTACCATGTCAATACTTCATCTTTGGGGAGTGGAGAGGGCCCATATGACAGATGATCTTATTGGTGTTGGTCAGAAAATTCCAGACTGATTAACTTAGAATTGTACTCCTGGAGAAGTTGAACTGTAATTAAGTCTTGGTTTGCTGTCCTAGAGGCAAGTGACTCCACCTTGGGCCTATTGTGTGTGTGTGTTTTTTTTTTTAACAATAATAAGAAATATATATATTTGGTCTTTGTCCAGTTTGGAGCACAAAGCTCCTAAAACCCTTGGAATTTCTTAAGTGAAAAGAGTTATAAGGGTGTGTTATGGTTAAATTAATAGTGACTTTTGGAATCCCCATAGATTACCTAAGAATGGAGGCTGACAACCAGAGGAACCAACCTGGTAATTAGAGGGCTGGAATCTTCAGTCCCACCCCTGCTGATGTTGGGGCATGGAGAGGGGCTGGAGGTTGAATCATTTGCCAATTAATGATTTAATTGGTCATGGCTGTGTAATGAAGCTTCCATAAAACCCCAGAATAACCAGATTCAGAAAGCTTCTGCATTGGTGAACATGAGGGAATTTGGGGAGAATTATGCTCCCAGGTGGGTTGGAAGCTCTATGTCCTTTCCCACATACTTTTCCCGATACATTTCTTCCATCTGGCCATTCCTGATCTTTGTCCTTTTGTAATAAATCAGTAATCTAGTAAGTAAAATGTTTCTGAGTTCTGTGAGATGCTTTAGCAAACTAACCTACCCAAAGGAGGAAGTTGTGGGAACCTCTGCTTTATAGCGACTGGATCAGAAGTACAGATAACAACCTGGACTGGCAACTGGCATCTGAAGTAGTGGGAATGAGAACAATCTTGTAGGATGGAGCCTTTAACCTGTGGAATCTGATGCTCTCTTTGGGGAGATAATGTCAGAATTAAGTTGAATTGCAGGATACTCAGTGTTAGGAGAATTGTTTGGTGGTGGTTAGGAAACCCCTCCTGCCCATGTATTGGAATTGGGATCTGGACAGTTACCCACTTTCATTAATCTCAAATCTTTCCTCCAGCAATTGATTCTGTTTTCTTGTCATTTCCTATTTATTTTTTATAATCTGTATTAGGACCATTTTAATTTTTATTTTCTTGGTTCCTCTGTTTATCTTCTCTGTTTTTGTCTTATATTTTATTTTTAAATAAAATAATTTTTTATTGGCGTTCAATTTACCAACACACAGAATAACACCCAGTGCTCATCCCATCAAGTGTCCCCCTCAGTGCCCATCACCCACTCACCCCCACCCCCGGCCCTCCTCCCCTTCCATCACCCTTAGTTCGTTTCCCAGAGTTAGGAGTCTTTATGTTCTGTCACCCTTTCTGATATTTCCCACACATTTCTTCTCCCTTCCCTTATATTCCCTTTCACTATTATTTATATTCCCCAAATGAATGAGAACATACACTGTTTGTCCTTCTCTGATTGACTTATTTCCCTCAGCATAATACCCTCTAGTTCCATCCACGATGAAGCAAATGGTGGGTATTTGTCGTTTCTAATGGCTGAGTAATATTCCATTGTATACATAAACCACATCTTCTTTATCCATTCATCTTTCGATGGACACCGAGGCTCCTTCCACAGTTTGGCTATTGTGGACATTCCTGCTATAAACATCGGGGTGCAGGTGTCCCGGCATTTCATTGCATCTGAATCCTTGGGGTAAATCCCCAACAGTGCAATTGCTGGGCAGGTCTATTTTTAACTCTTTGAGGAACCTCCACACAGTTTTCCAGAGTGGCTGCACCAGTTCACATTCCCACCAACAGTGTAAGAGGGTTCCCTTTTCTCCGCATCCTCTCCAACATTTGTTGTTTCCTGCCTTGTTAATGTTCCCCATTCTCACTGGTGTGAGGTGGTATCTCATCGTGGTTTTGATTTGTATTTCCCTGATGGCCAGTGATGCGGAGCATTTTCTCATGTGCATGTTGGCCATGTCTATGTCTTCCTTTGTGAGATTTCTCTTCATGTCTTTTGCCCATTTCATGATTGGATTGATTGTTTCTTTGGTGTTGAGTTTAAGAAGTTCTTTATAGATCTTGGAAACTAGCCCTTTATCTGATACGTCATTTGCAAATATCTTCTCCCATTCTGTAGGTTGTCTTTGAATTTTGTTGACTGTATCCTTTCCTGTGCAAAAGTTCTTATCTTGATGAAGTCCCAATAGTTTATTTTTGCTTTTGTTTCTTTTGCCTTCGTGGATGTATCTTGCAAGAAGTTACTGTGGCCAAGTTCAAAAAAGGGTGTTGCCTGTGTTCTCCTCTAGGATTTTGATGGAATCTTGTCTCACATTTAGATCTTTCATCCATTTTGAGTTTATCTTGGTGTATGGTGTAAGAGAGTGGTCTAGTTTCATTCTTCTGCATGTGGATGTCCAATTTTCCCAGCACCATTTATTGAAGAGACTGTCTTTCTCCCAATGGATAGTCTTTCCTCCTTTATCGAATATTAGTTGACCATAAAGTTGAGGGTCCACTTCTGGGTTCTCTATTCTGTTCCATTGATCTATGTGTCTGTTTTTGTGCCAGTACCACACTGTCTTGATGACCACAGCTTTGTAGTACAACCTGAAATCTGGCATTGTGATGCACCCAGATATGGTTTTCTTTTTTAAAATTCCCCTGGCTATTCGGGGTCTTTTCTGATTCCACACAAATCTTAAAATAATTTGTTCTAACTCTCTGAAGAAAGTCCATGGTATTTTGATAGGGATTGCATTAAACATGTATATTGCCCTGGGTAACATTGACATTTTCACTATATTAATTCTGCCAATCCATGAGCATGGAATATTTTTCCATCTCTTTGTGTCTTCCTCAATTTCTTTCAGAAGTGTTCTGTAGTTTTTAGGGTATAGATCCTTTACCTCTTTGGTTAGGTTTATTCCTAGGTATCTTATGCTTTTGGGTGCAATTGTAAATGGGATTGACTCCTTAATTTCTCTTTCTTCAGTCTCATTGTTAGTGTATAGAAATGCCATTGATTTCTGGGCATTGATTTTGTATCCTGCCACGCTACCGAATTGCTGTATGAGTTCTAGCAATCTTGGGGTGGAGGCTTTGGGTTTTCTATGTAGAGTATCATGTCATCGGCGAAGAGGGAGAGTTTGACTTCTTCTTTGCCCATTTGAATGCCTTTAATGTCTTTTTGTTGTCTGATTGCTGAGGCTAGGACTTCCAGTACTATGTTGAACAGCAGTGGTGAGAGTGGACATCCCTGTCTTGTTCCTGTACTTAGGGGAAAGGCTACCAGTGCTTCCCCATTGAGAATGATATTTGCTGTGGGCTTTTCGTAGATGGCTTTTAAGATGTCGAGGAAAGTTCCCTCTATCCCTACCCTCTGAAGAGTTTTGATCAGGAATGGATGCTGTATTTTGTCAAATGCTTTCTCTGCATCTAATGAGAGGATCATATGGTTCTTGGTTTTTCTCTTGCTGATATGATTAATCACACTGATTGTTTTATGAGTGTTGAACCAGCCTTGTGTCCCGGGGATAAATCCTACTTGGTCATGGTGAATAATTTTCTTAATGTGCTATTGGATCCTATTGGCCAGTATCTTGTTGAGAATTTTTGCATCCATGTTCATCAGGGATATTGGTCTGTAATTCTCCTTTTTGGTGGGGTCTTTGTCTGGTTTTGGAATTAAGGTGATGCTGGCCTCATAGAACGAATTTGGAAGTACTCCATCTCTTTCTATCTTTCCAAACAGCTTTAGTAGTATAGGTATGATTTCTTCTTTAAACATTTGATAGAATTGCCCTGGTAAGCCATCTGGCCCTGGACTCTTGTGTCTTGGGAGGTTTTTGATGACTGCTTCAATTTCCTCCCTGGTTATTGGCCTGTTCAGGTTTTCTATTTCTTCCTGTTCCAGTTTTGGTAGTTTGTGGCTCTCCAGGAATGCGTCCATTTCTTCTAGATTGCCTAATTTATTGGCATATAGCTGTTCATTATATGTTTTTAAAATCGTTTGTATTTCCTTGGTGTTGGTAGTGATCTCTCCTTTCTCATTCATGATTATATTAATTTGAGTCTCCTCTCTCTTCTTTTTAATAAGGTTGGCTAATTGTTTATCTATCTTATTAATTCTTTCAAAGATCCAACTCCTGGTTCTGTTGATCTGTTCCACAGTTCTTCTGGTCTCGATTTCGTTGAGTTCTGCTCGAATTTTAATTAACTCTCTTCTTCTGCTGGGCGTGGGATCCATCTGTTGTTTTTTCTCTAGCTCCTTTATGTGTAAGGTTAGCTTCTGTATTTGAGTTCTTTCCAGTATTTGAATGCATGTTTGTATTGCGATGTATTTCCCCCTTAGGACTGCTTTTGCTGCATCCCAAAGAGTTTGAACGGTTGTATCTTCATTCTCATTAGTTTCCATGAATCTTTTTAATTCTTCCTTAATTTCCTGGTTGACCCTTTTATCTTTTAGCAGGATGGTCCTTAACCTCCACGTGTTTGAGGTCCTTCCAAACTTCTTGTTGTGATTTAGTTCTAATTTCAAGATATTATGGTCTGAGAATATGCGGGGGACGATCCCAGTCTTTTGGTATCAGTTCAGACCCGATTTGTGACCCAGTAAGTGGTCTACTCTGGAGAAAGTTCCATGTGCACTTGAGAAGAATGTGTATTCAGTTGAGTTTGGATGTAAAGTTCTGTAAATATCTGTGAAATCCATCTGGTCCAGTGTATCATTTAAAGCTCTCGTTTCTTTGGAGATGTTGTGCTTAGAAGACCTATCGAGGGTAGAAAGAGCTAGATTGAAGTCACCAAGTATAAGTGTATTATTATCTAAGTATTTCTTGACTTTGGTTATTAATTGGTTTAAATATTTGGCAGCTCCCACATTCGGGGCATATATATTGAGGATTGTTAAGTCCTCTTGTTGGATAGATCCTTTAAGTATGAGATAATGTCCCTCTTCATCCCTCACTACAGTCTTCGGGGTAAATTTTAGTTTATCTGATATAAGGATGGCTACCCCTGCTTTCTTTTGAGGACCATTTGAATGGTAAATGGTTCTCCAACCTTTTATTTTCAGGCTGTAGGTGTCCTTCTGTCTAAAATGAGTCTCTTGTAGACAGCAAATAGATGGGTCCTGCTTTTTTATCCAGTCTGAAACCCTGCGCCTTTTGATGGGGTCATTAAGCCCGTTCACATTCAGAGTTACTATTGATATGAGTTTAGTCCCATCATGATATCTATTCAGTCCTTGTTTTTGTGGATTGTTCCACTGAACTTCTTCTTAAAGGGGAATTTTAAGAGTCCCCCTTAAAATTTCTTGCAGAGCTGGTTTGGAGGTCACATATTGTTTCAGTTCCTGCCTGTCTTGGAAGCTCTTTATCTCTCCTTCCATTTTGAATGAGAGCCTTGCCGGATAAAGTATTCTTGGTTGCATGTTCTTCTCATTTAGGACCCTGAATATATCCTGCCAGCCCTTTCTGGCCTGCCAGGTCTCTGTGGAGAGGTCTGCTGTTACCCTAATATTCCTCCCCATAAAAGTCAGGGATTTCTTGTCTCTTGCCGCTTTAAGGATCTTCTCTTTATCTTTGGAATTTGCAAGCTTCACTATTAAATGTCGAGGTGTTGAACAGTTTTTATTGATTTTAGGGGGGGATCTCTCTATTTCCTGAATATGAATGCCTGTTTCCCTTCCCAGATTAGGAAAGTTTTCACCTAGGATTTGTTCAAATACATATTCTGGCCCTCTGTCCCTTTCGGCACCCTCGGGAACCCCAATTAAACGTAGGTTTTTCTTCCTCAGGCCGTCGTTTATTTCCCTTAATCTGTCTTCATGGTCTTTTAATTGTCTGTCTCTTTTTTCCTCAGTTTCCTTCTTTGCCATCAACTTGTCTTCTATGTCACTCACTCATTCTTCCACCTCGTTAACCCTCGTCGTTAGGACTTCTAGTTTGGATTGCATCTCATTCAATTGATTTTTAATTTCTGCCTGATTGGATCTAAATCCTGCAGTCATGAAGTCTCTTGAGTCCTTTATGCTTTTTCTAGAGCCACCAGTAGCTGTATAATAGTGCTTCTGAATTGGCTTTCTGACATTGAATTGTAATCCAGATTTTGTAACTCTGTGGGAGAGAGGACTGTTTCTGGTTCTTTCTTTTGAAGTGAGGTTTTCCTTCTAGTCATTTTTCTCAGTGCATAGTGGCCAAAAACAAGTTGTATTGGGAAAAGGAGAAAAAGAGAGAGAGAGAGACGGAAAGAAAAGAGAAAAAGAAAGAAAAAAGGAAGAAAAAAAGGAAAAAAGAGAAGAAAAAGAGAAAGAAAAAGAAAGAAAGGTGAAAAAAAAGGGTGGGGGAAGCAAACAGAAATCAAAAAGAAAAAAAAAAGAAAAAAAAAAACACCACAGGGGAGTATCTTCTGATTCTGTATACTTTAAGTCCCTTGACTTCCCCTGGAACTTGTCCGTCTAGCTGGTCTTCTGGGGGAAGGGCCTGTTGTGCTGATTTTCAGGTGTTAGCACTTGGGGGAGCTGCTCTGCCCCTGCCTGGTGCAGGGCTCAGTGGGGATTGTTTACCCTGGGAGGCCGCAGGAGGAACAACCGCAGTGGCGGGGCCAGCTCTGGAGCCCTGGATTCAACTCCCACAGTAACTACTGAGCTTCTCCGTCTGCAGGGCCTGGAGGCTCCGGGGCGGAGCCGCTGATCTGCTCAGCTCGGGGCAGGAGCGTCCTTGCTGTCCTGGGCCCTCCCGGCCTCTGCCTGTCCTGGGGGAGGCCGGATCCTGGGCTGTGTCCCGGCGCCCAGTGCTCCGGGCCCTGCGCTGTTGGATTCGCGCTCCCGGCCGCGCAACCCCCCCGCGGAGCCGCCGCCGGAGCCCCTCCGAGCTGCTCCGGTCCCGCCGGTCCCGCCGTGCGCGCTGCAGCCCTTAGGGAGCTCGGCGCACTCTCCTGGGGCGCAGGTGTCTGTTAGTGTCCCAGGGAGCCCGAGGGCATCCCCGCCCTCCTGGGGTCCTGCTCCAACTCCCTGGAGCCCCTTTCCTCCCGGGAAGGTTGGTGCAGCTCCTGCTTCTCCGGGACGTGGCTCTCCTGTCCTGGGGACACTCGCCCCGGCCTCAGCCCGGCTTCTCGCGGGCCCCTCCCTCTTGGAGGCCTTTTGTTTCTTTATTTCTTTTTCCCTGTCTTCCTACCTTGATAGAAGCACGAACTCTTCTCACTGTAGCGTGTCAGCTGTTCTCTCTTTAAATCTCAGGCTGAATTCGTAGATTTTCAGGATGATTTGAAGGTTATCTAGGTAATTTGGTGGGGACAGGTGATTTGGGGACCCTACTCTTCCGCCATCTTGCCCCTCCTCCTCTGTCTTATATTTTAATTCTTGTTTTATTCCCTCCCTTTTTTTATTAGCATGAAGTATTTCCAGAAAAAATAAAAACACTGCTTTGGTTTTTTAAGTTTTGTTTTCCTACAAATTTGCTGAGTTTTTTTTTCCATTCCAGTCCCCTTTCTTCCCTTTCTTTTCTCATTTTCTGCAGAGTTTTCTTGCATAGTTGCTTTGTAATTTTACATCTCACTCTTTTTTATTATTGGCAACTTTGTCTAAACCTTTTATTTACTCTGCAGTAGGAAGTGATGGTGGTCTTTGATGCCATTCCTGCGTTACCTAGGTCCATCTTTTAAACCTCAGTCCCATGCTAAGGTATAGCTCTGGATAGTGGTTTCTGTAGCCTCAGTGCCAGAGGAAAGTTTCTTTAGCTGAGGTGGTGTTTACTGGTGGAGAGCTTGGCTGGTGCAGTATTTGCAGAAAAACCTGTGGTGAGGACTTTCTCTTTTAGGATCTTGTTAAACGTGTTAGGGCCCCCCTATCCACTCAGGGATGTATTTCACTAGTGTGGGCTTTGACCTGTTTCCTCATCTCAACACACTGCTTTGGAAAAGGTGATGAATCCTGATGGTTTTTGCTGTCATTGCTGACGTCCCATGGGGACCAGTGTGCCACTTCATTCCATTTCTCTATAAGTTGAAGGTCATTTATAAAACTCTCATGATTTATTTGACTCGTCTTCCCTTTCTTCAGTTCTGTTTCTGAGATGTGGGATTGGGATCAGGAGTCCAGTGAGGGTATGCTCTGCTAAGGTTCACTATCCCTTACCTATCTCATATCTTTTCCTCCTGCCTTTCCCACCTTAATTTACATGCTGAATCATTTTCTTGGTCCTTGTAGATACCCTGAAATCACTTGCATCCATCTCTCACATGGCAAAACCATAATACTGGCTAAATGCAATGCTGCCCTCTCTGCGCATTCACCTGTGGCTGAACATGGCTGGATAAACACATAGCCTTGCTGACTGGTTTCATGAACCTCAAGTGGGTCCTTAGTGCCACCTAACAATCTCACTACTTTTCTCTAGTCCATTTGTGCACCCACTCTCCCAGATGACTGTTCACACATTCTCCTCTCTCCTCAAACACCCAACACCTCCTCCCTTAAGTTCCCTCTCAGATAATGTTCATGTTTCCTTCTCCACTGAGAAAATTGAAGCGATCAGAAGAAAACTTCTGCAGACTTCTACCAAAACATCTACCCACATACATTCATGTGTACTCATATTTTCTGCCTTCTAGTTACTAAAGATGAATTTCCATTGCTTTAAAAGCCAACCATTCCATCTCTGCATTAGATTCTATCGCCCCTCTTACCTACTCAGGGACATCTCTAGCAATTCTTTCTCCCTCGTGTATTTTTTCTTTTCTTCTAGATCAGTTTCAGCAACATAAACATGGTTTCAGCAACAGACATGGTTTAGTCCTCTGAGTTTAAAATAGACTCCTGGGGCATGAGTTCAAGCTGCATGTTGGGCATGGAGCTTACTTTAAAAACACTGTCTTCCAGGGTGGCTGGCTGGCTGGCTGGCTCAGTTGGTAGAACGTACAATTCTTGATCTCGGCGTTGCAAGTACTAGTCCCACATTTGGTACAGAGATTACTTTAAAAATCTTTTAAAAAATAGTCTTCTGTTGACCCCACTTACCATCCCATTTTCCATCTCCTGTTTACATAAGAATTCATACAGTTGTCTACATTAGCTGTCTTCCATTCATCTCTTCCCTTTCTCTCTTGAGCCCACTCCAGAAAGGCTCTCACTCCTACCATTCCATTAAATTGTCCTTCACAAGATGGTAATGACCTCTTTCTTTCAAACTCAGTGTTTTATTCTCAGTCTTCATTTCACTTGATCTATTAGCAGCGTTTGCCACAAATTCAGTATCTCTTCTGCTTGTAAACACTTTATTCACTCAGCTTCTATAACAATAGAGTCCACCTTTTTTGTTTTCCTCCTACTTTACTAGCCACTCTTTCTTAGTCTCCTTTAGTTGTTCCATATCATCCTCTGACTTCTTGACTTTGGCATGACTAAAGCTTAGTCCTTGGATTCTTTTTCTTTATTTATACTTACTCCCTTGATAGTCTTATCCAGTCTCATGGATTTAAATACCTTACATGTGCTTTCATCTACCAAGTGTGTATCTCTTGTCTGAATCTCTTCATTAAACTCCATGCTTGTATATCCAACTTCCTACTTGACATACTTACTTGGATATCTAATAACCATCTCAAAACTAATATGCTGCAAATAGGACTCCTGATCACCACCCATTCCTCATACCTGCTCCATTAACAGTCTTCTGCATATAATTTAATACCAACTCCATACTTCCTTTTTATTAGGTCAGGCCAAAAACCTTGGAGTTCACCTTGATTCTTCTCTGCCTCATATCCTCTTATACACTATATCCAGTCCATCAGAGAATTCTGTTGACTTTACCCCCAATTGATTGATTTTTTTCTCCCCCTCCCCTCCCCCCTTTCTTTCTTCCTTTTTTTCTTTCATTCTGGAATCTGACTTTTTCTCTCTATCACTATCATCCCAGTCCAAGCCACCATCATCTATTATTTGCATTTATTGCATTAAGTTCCCCACTGTTCTCCCTTCTTCCATGCTGCCCCCTATAGTCTTTTCTCAGAGTGATTGCTTTACTAGTGCATTTCTTTACTCAAAACTCTACAGTGGTATATGTGACCCACAAGGCTATACAGGATCTGGTTCCTTGTCTCTTAACTTCATCATCTGCTTTTCTTTTTCCTCGATCATTCTATGCCGGCTTCCTATTCCTGTTCTTCACTATTTCTCAAATATGACAGACACACTCTTAACTGTGGTACCTGCAGTTTACCTCTACTTGGACTTTTCTGATATATGTTAGCAGTACTGGGCACTGTAGGCACTCAAATGTGTAGAGCTGAATTCACTGAGTTCACAGATTAAGCAATAGATTTTCTGAATGTAGAAGTTATAAGAGCATTCAGCAGATCCAGATAGTCTCTTTATTCTTCATTGTATTTTGGCTTCATTCTTTCCCTTGACTCTTTTTTTTTTCATGTGTTCAGCAAGGAGAGGAGAGGACATTAACTCCTTTAGATTCAGATCATAGCTCCTTTCCTCATATATGAGAACTCACCCTTTCAGCCTGTTATGCACAAACACCAAGGGTTTTATCTTGCTGACATTAGCATTCTGGGGCATCTGCAAAATATGAGTATTTTCTTGCTTTCCAATTATCAGAGCAATAAATGAGTGCTCAGAGGGTACATTTAATCAGTTTTCTTTTTTTTTCTTTAAAGATTTTTTATTTATTTATTCATGAGAGGCACAGAAAGAGGCAGAGACACAAGCAGAGGGAGAAGCAGGCTCCCTGCAGGGAGCCCGACGCGGGACTTGATCCTGGGACTCCAGGATCATGCTCTGGGCCAAAGGCGGCACTAACCTGCTGAGCCACCTAGGCTGCCCTTTAGTTAGTTTTCTATTGGAATATTATTTCTGGAACTCATAATCCACCAGTTAGAACATTACTGCTCAAAAAAACATTGCTTTAGTTTGGAGGAACAATGTTCGGATTGCAGTTTCCCTCATTCTGCTGGGTAAAGCCCTTGCCTTTGGTCTGACACACGTGTATTTGTCTATGTTTCATTTAACAAATACTTGTAGTGAATCCTGACTTAATTCCTATAGAGACCTACTTGTGTGTTTACAGTTAACAACGTTGCTTCTAACTAATTAAATTCATTCTTAACCTTTTTTCTCTAATGACTTTTCTTCATTTAACATGTATGTGCCTGCAGGGTTACTCTGTTATAAGCCTGTGTAATTTTTTGATGTCTGATCTGACTTTCAAAGCTTACTAACAAATCTTGCTGTTGGCTACCTCTTAACATTGCAATGAAATGCAGTGGATATTTAGTTTTAAGTCTTAAATGACATTACTGTGATGGGGAAATTGTATTCATTGGTAAGGAAGATTTGGAAAAGCAGTTGGTATAGTTGCAATGTAGCTCTACTTTTTAGAATCTCTTCCAGGTATATGTTGTGGATATAAGTAGAAAGACAAATTATAAAGAATGAGGAGGATAAATTTGTCAGATCTCTTATCCCTTGGGCTTATAAAATGGATTTTTAAGGACACTGCTCATATTCATCTGGTCTAAGAGAAAGTAACTTCATGTCAAACACCTATTGGTACTACTTGGAAATCAAAGATATTGCTGTAGACATTACAGCTTCCATAAAAAAATCATTCTGCAAACACTTTCATTTCTGGAATCATCACTTTTTTTGCCTTTTTAAAAAATCTTATTTGACTAACCTGTAAAAAGTGTTATGCCAGGGGAAAAGCATTTATTGTGAAAAAACATATATTATTAGAATTTATTTGGCAACAAGCACTGGGACTTTGAAAACTGAAGAACTCATGAAGTGTTCTTATTTTGGGGGTTGTTTTCCTGCTTACTATGTACTAGCCTCTATCTGAGAAGTGTTTTCTTAGTAAGCTGGGTAGGTCCTGGGACTGTATTTCTGTGCAGTTATGTGGCACTTGATTGCAGTTATAAAACACTTCTAAGGAGTCCAAGTTGTTTGACATATGCAAAAGTATTCCTCTCAGAGGTCTGAAGAAAAATACTATGTTAAATAAGAATCAGGTTATAGAACTGTGATGTACTTTTCTCAGCAAAGAGTGGTGAGGATATATATAACTATGTATATATAACTACAGTTATGGGTTAAACTGTGTCCCTCAAAAAGATACACTGAAGTCCAAACCTCCAGTACCTGTGAATATAACCTTATTTGGAGAATAAGGTCTTTTCATATGTAACCAAGTTAAGATGAAGTCCTACTGGAGTACAATGGGCTTTTATCTAATATGACTGCTTTTTTTATAAGGAGAGAAGGGACCCTGACACACACAGAAGATGGCTATGCAAAGATAGAGATTGGAGTTATGCTTCTGCAAACCAAAGAATGCCTGGGGGTACCAAAAAGTGGAAGAGCCAAGGAAGGGGTCTCCATTAGAAGGTTCAGAAGGAAGATGACCCTGCCAACATCTTGATTTCAGACTTCAAGCTTCCATTACTGAGGAGATTAAATTTCTGTTACTTTAAGCCACCCAATTTGTGATACTTTGTTACAGTGGCCCTAGGAAACAGAAAAAGTTACTGAAAAACAGGCAGGACATAACTCTCTAAAATGCATTAAAATTGTCTACATGGGGGCGCCTGGGTGGCTCAGTCGATTAAGTGTCTGTCTTCAGCTCAGGTCATGATCTAAGGGTTTTGGGATCGAGCCCTGTGTCAGGCTCCCTGCTCCTCTGCCCCTCCTCCCTCCTCATGCTCTCTTTATGTCTCTCAAATAAATAAATAAAACCTAAACACACACACACACACACACACAAACCTGCCTACATGGAGGCATAATTTGATGAACAATAAATTTCTAATTATGGCACTCTGCATATATTTCAAAGGTGAGAGGCAACTGTTTTTGTTGTGATGCTCCCCACTTGGTTTAGACAACAAGCAGAGAGTTGCTGAGCAGATGTGAAAGGAATCTCAGTGAATTTGATGGTCAATGAGAAGGCTTGGTTTCCCATAGCAATTTCATTTTCTAATATTGGGCATCTTGCTCTCTGTCCCTAAGTCCGCTAGTCAAATTGGTACCATAGCAATGATGACAGCATCTGTGTCAATGAGACAATGTAGTACAATCCACTCTGTAATCATGGAGATGGTTCAAAAGCAACATAATTAAAACTTGGATACCGAAGTTTCAGGATTTCCTATCATGAAAAAATGTAACCTTTAGTCATGAGCACAGAAAATTAGACAGGTTAGTCAGCCCTAGTTATCTTATATTACAGGGTTGCCAGCTGTAGGCGGTGTTATAAAAGTTGTGCCGGTCTTATACTGAATCTTTACAATATGGACTGACATCAGGGACCCCCTTCTAACTCCCTGTCTAAACAAGATGAAATAAAAATAAATTCATGTTCCTAGGTCTCGCTCAGCCTGTATGTAGCATATTCATCCACACTCTCCTTTTATAGAACATAACTGATCTCTTTGGCATTAATGTTCCCCTTTCTGTTTAACACTAGGTCATCTTTGCAGGAGGAATTATATGAATGGTTTTCCTACATTACATACAAGTAAAAAAAACAAACTGTTTTTTCAAAGTTGGCAAACACAAAGAAGAAAAGATCCTAAATATCATTGTCATCATTATCATGATCATCATCAACAGTCACTTATTTAGGATCCACTGTGTAAAGTAATTAATGTCTTGGGAATACAAAGAAGCTTAAGGCATTATGTACTGGCTCTCAAGAGCTGACAATCTAGTTGGAAAGACAGAGCATATAGAAATGAAGTAACAGTGTGACTTGTTATGATTTAAATGAATGAAACTTTTTTAAAAAGATTTTTAAAATTTATTTGAGAGAGAGAAAGATAGTGAGTGAGAGGCAAGCATGAACAGATGTGGGGAGAGGGAGAAGCAGCCTCCCTACTGAGCAGGGAGCCTGATGTGGGGGCTTGGTCCCAGGACCCCAGGACCATGACCCAAGCAAAAGGCAGATGCTTAACTGACTGAGCCACCCAGGTGTCCTGAATGAAACTTTCAATAAGTTATACCAGCAGTTGATGGGAGATAGAAGTTTGCAATGAATTGTAGAGTGAACAAAGATTTCACGGAGGTGGGACTTGAGCTTGAACCATAGGAGATAAATATAGCTGATTTAAGAGGAGGTGGTAGGAGATTTCGTCTCCTTGTAGATGGAAGGAGCGTGGTGAACAAAACCCTGGACAAGGGAATGCATGAGGTATGTTTAGGAGACCACAGCTAGATCTGTTTGATTGGATTGGAAAGTTCCTAAAGGGGAGCAAATGGAGGCTAGATTGTGAAAGATCTTGAATGTCTGACTTAGGTTCTTTAACCTGACCAGCAGGAAACTGTTGAGCATGAAGATATTTGCAAAGCAGTATTTTCAGAGGTGTGACTAAAGAGAACCAAGTAGAAATGTCAGTGATACTTTGAAGATCTGGACTAAGGCACTTGGAACCAACAGAGTTGACTGATGTAACTGCTATCATTAGAACAGATTTTGGAGAGTTGACTTATTGGATTTGGGAATGGGCAGAAGGAACATGGGAAAGAAAGTAGTCAGAGATTCCTCAGACTTTAAGTTACCTTTTACACCTGCTTAAGAATGTTTGTATTTATTTTTTAGCCAACAATTATTAAACTCTGATAAGGTGTCAAGCAGCATGCTAGATATTGAGGACATAATGATTGGTAGGGAATGGTTCTTAGCACCGAGGAGCTCACGCAGAAACTTTTCAGTAATTAAAATCTGCCATGGCCAATGCTTTATCTAATTAGTATTCATTGAGTTTATCTAGTTAGTATTCATTGATTCCTATCTTCATAGTGTGATAGATCCCTTTGAGAATCCAAGGAGAGCTACTGTTTAGAATTTCCAAACATACACACAATAAAGCACATGTGCCCATCCATAAACCCAGGTTAAGAAGTCTTATCATAGATCCAAGTGTTGGGTGTAGAGATTACTTTAAATAAATAAATACATAGTTAATTAGTTTTTACTTTCAGAACTTCACTGTCTTTTACCTTACATTGTTCCCAGTGATAAGTGTACAGTAATCTTTATTTTTCCCCCTTTTATTTTTTTCCCCCTTTAAGTAATGTGTCTTTTTTTTTTTTTAAAATCTCTGGCTACTTTTAAGACTGTTTCTTCCTTTCAGGAATTTGGAATATGCCTTGATGTTCTTTTTGTTGTGTTTCTGGAGTTTGGGATTTGTTGAGCTTCTTGAAAATGTTGTTCTATAGTTTCCAACAAATTAAAAAAATGAGAGTCATTGTGTCTCCAAATATTTCTTTAGCCCCCCTCTGCCAGTCATTTTTTCCTTGTGTGTGGGTTTAAAATTTTAATTCCAGCATAGTTAAGATACTGTGTTATATTAGTTTCAGGTGTACAATATACTCATTAAATAGTTCTATACATTACTCAGTGCTCATCATGATAAACGTACACTTTACCTATTTCTCCCATCCTCCCATCCACTTCCTCTTTGGTAACCATCAGTTTATTCTATTTAAGAGTCTGGTTTTTGGTGTGTCCTTTTTTTCTTTGTTTTGTTTCTTAAATTCCATATACGAGTGATATCATATGATATTTGGCTTTCTCTGACTGAGTTATTTCACTTAGCATAATACTCTCTAGCTCCATCCATGTTGTTGCAAATGGCAAGATTTCATCCTTTTTTTTTTGTGGCTGAATATATATATATATACCACTTCTCCTTTATCCATTCATTTATTGAGAGACACTTGGGTTGCTTCGGTAATTTAGTTATTGTAAATAATACTAAAATAAACATAATGGTGCATATATCTTTTTTTTAATTTATTTTTTATTGGTGTTCAATTTACTAACATACAGAATAACCCCCAGTGCCCGTCACCCATTCACTCCCACCCCCCGCCCTCCTCCCCTTCCACCACCCCTAGTTCGTTTCCCAGAGTTAGCAGTCTTTACGTTCTGTCTCCCTTTCTGATATTTCCCACACATTTCTTCCCCCTTCCCTTATTTTCCCTTTCACTATTATTTATATTCCCCAAATGAATGAGAACATATAAAGTTTGTCCTTCTCCGACTGGCTTACTTCACTCAGCATGATACCCTCCAGTTCCATCCACGTTGAAGCAAATGGTGGGTATTTGTCATTTCTAATAGCTGAGTAATATTCCATTGTATACATAAACCACATCTTCTTGATCCATTCCTCTTTCGTTGGACACCGAGGCTCCTTCCACAGTGTGGCTATCATGGCCATTGCTGCTATAAACATCGGGGTGCAGGTGTCCCGGCGTTTCATTGCATTTGTATCTTTGGGGTAAATCCCCAACAGTGCAATTGCTGGGTCGTAGGGCAGGTCTATTTTTAACTGTTTGAGGAACCTCCACACAGTTTTCCAGAGTGGCTGCACCAGTTCACATTCCCACCAACAGTGTATGAGGGTTCCCTTTTCTCCGCATCCTCTCCAACATTGGTTGTTTCCTGCCTTGTTAATTTTCCCCATTCTCACTGGTGTGAGGTGGTATCTCATTGTGGTTTTGATTTGTATTTCCCTGATGGCAAGTGATGCAGAGCATTTTCTCATGTGCGTGTTGGCCATGTCTATGTCTTCCTCTGTGAGATTTCTGTTCATGTCTTTTGCCCATTTCATGATTGGATTGTTTGTTTCTTTGGTGTTGAGTTTGATAAGTTCTTTATAGATCTTGGAAACTAGCCCTTTATCTGATATGTCATTTGCAAATATCTTCTCCCATTCTGTAGGTTGTCTTTGAGTTTTGTTGACTGTATCCTTTGCTGTGCAAAAGCTTCTTATCTTGATGAAGTCCCAATAGTTCATTTTTGCTTTTGTTTCTTTTGCCTTCGTGGATGTATCTTGCAAGAAGTTACTATGGCCGAGTTCAAAAAGGGTGTTGCCTGTGTTCTTCTCTAGGATTTTGATGGAATCTTGTCTCACATTTAGATCTTTCATCCATTTTGAGTTTATCTTTGTGTATGGTGAAAGAGAGTGGTCTAGTTTCATTCTTCTGCATGTGGATGTCCAATTTTCCCAGCACCATTTATTGAAGAGACTGTCTTTCTTCCAATGGATAGTCTTTCCTCCTTTATCGAATATTAGTTGCCCATAAAGTTCAGGGTCCACTTCTGGATTCTCTATTCTGTTCCACTGATCTATGTGTCTGTTTTTGTGCCAGTACCACACTGTCTTGATGACCACAGCTTTGTAGTACAACCTGAAATCTGGCATTGTGATGCCCCCAGATATGGTTTTCTTTTTTAAAATTCCCCTGGCTATTCGGGGTCTTTTCTGATTCCACACAAATAATTTGTTCTAACTCTCTGAAGAAAGTCCATGG
The DNA here is from genome assembly GCF_003254725.2 of Canis lupus dingo. Classification (NCBI taxonomy): domain Eukaryota; kingdom Metazoa; phylum Chordata; class Mammalia; order Carnivora; family Canidae; genus Canis; species Canis lupus. The sequence continues at coordinate 109,890,240 of NC_064281.1, read as the reverse complement.
TATTTTGATAGGGATTGCATTAAACGTGTAAATTGCCCTGGGTAACATTGACATTTTCACAATATTAATTCTGCCAATCCATGAGCATGGAATATTTTTCCATCTCTTTGTGTCTTCCTCAATTTCTTTCAGAAGTGTTCTGTAGTTTTTAGGGTATAGATCCTTTACCTCTTTGGTTAGGTTTATTCCTAGGTATCTTATGCTTTTGGGTGCAATTGTAAATGGGATTGACTCCTTAATTTCTCTTTCTTCAGTCTCATTGTTAGTGTATAGAAATGCCACTGACTACTGGGCATTGATTTTGTATCCTGCCACGCTACCGAATTGCTGTATGAGTTCCAGCAATCTTGGGGTGGAGACTTTTGGGTTTTCTATGTAGAGTATCATGTCATCGGCGAAGAGGGAGAGTTTGACTTCTTCTTTGCCAATTTGAATGCCTTTAATGTCTTTTTGTTGTCTGATTGCTGAGGCTAGGACTTCCAGTACTATGTTGAACAGCAGTGGTGAGAGTGGACATCCCTGTCTTGTTCCTGTACTTAGGGGAAAGGCTACCAGTGCTTCCCCATTGAGAATGATATTTGCTGTGGGCTTTTCATAGATGGCTTTTAAGATGTCGAGGAATGTTCCCTCTATGCCTACACTCTGAAGAGTTTTGATCAGGAATGGATGCTGTATTTTGTCAAATGCTTTCTCTGCATCTAATGAGAGGATCATATGGTTCTTGGTTTTTCTCTTGCTGATATGATGAATCACATTGATTGTTTTACGGGTGTTGAACCAGCCTTGTGTCCCGGGGATAAATCCTACTTGGTCATGGTGAATAATTTTTTTAATGTACTGTTGGATCCTATCGGCCAGTATCTTGTTGAGAATTTTTGCATCCATGTTCATCAGGGATATTGGTCTGTAATTCTCCTTTTTGGTGGGGTCTTTGTCTGGTTTTGGAATTAAGGTGATGCTGGCCTCATAGAACGAATTTGGAAGTACTCCATCTCTTTCTATCTTTCCAAACAGCTTTAGGAGAATAGGTATGGTTTCTTCTTTAAACGTTTGATAAAATTCCCCTGGGAAGCCATCTGGCCCTGGACTCTTGTGTCTTGGGAGGTTTTTGATGACTGCTTCAATTTCCTCCCTGGTTATTGGCCTGTTCAGTTTTTCTATTTCTTCCTGTTCCAGTTTTGGTAGTTTGTGGCTCTCCAGGAATGCGTCCATTTCTTCTAGATTGCCTAATTTATTGGCGTATAGCTGTTCATAATATGTTTTTAAAATTGTTTGTATTTCCTTGGTGTTGGTAGTGATCTCTCCTTTCTCATTCATGATTTTATTAATTTGAGTCTTCTCTCTCTTCTTTTTAATAAGGCTGGCTAATGGTTTATCTATCTTATTAATTCTTTCAAAGAACCAACTCCTGGTTTTGTTGATCTGTTCCACAGTTCTTCTGGTCCCGATTTCGTTGAGTTCTGCTCGAATCTTTATTAACTCCCTTCTTCTCTTGGGTGTAGGATCTATTTGCTGTTTTTTCTCTAGCTCCTTTATGTGTAAGGTTAGCTTTTGTATTTGAGTTCTTTCCAGTTTTTGAATGGATGCTTGTATTGCGTTGTATTTCCCCCTTAGGACTGCTTTTGCAGCATCCCAAAGATTTTGAACGGTTGTATCTTCATTCTCATTAGTTTCCACGAATCTTTTTAATTCTTCCTTAATTTCCTGGTTGACCCTTTTATCTTTTAGCAGGATGGTCCTTAACCTCCACGTGTTTGAGGTCCTTCCAAACTTCTTGTTGTGATTTAGTTCTAATTTCAAGGCATTATGGTCCGAGAATATGCAGGGGACAATCCCAATCTTTTGGTATCGGTTCAGACCCGATTTGTGACCCAATATGTGGTCTATTCTGGAGAAAGTTCCATGTGCGCTTGAGAAGAATGTGTATTCAGTTGAGTTTGGATGTAAAGTTCTGTAGATATCTGTGAAATCCATCTGGTCCAGTGTATCATTTAAAGCTCTCGTTTCTTTGGAGATGTTGTGCTTAGAAGACCTATCGAGGGTAGAAAGAGCTAGATTGAAGTCACCAAGTATAAGTGTATTATTATCTAAGTATTTCTTCACTTTGGTTAATAATTGATTGATATATTTGGCAGCTCCCACATTCGGGGCATATATATTGAGGATTGTTAAGTCCTCTTGTTGAATAGATCCTTTAAGTATGATATAGTGTCCCTCTTCATCTCTCACTACAGTCTTTGGGGTAAATTTTAGTTTATCTGATATAAGGATGGCTACCCCTGCTTTCTTTTGAGGACCACTTGAATGGTAAATGGTTCTCCAACCTTTTATTTTCAGGCTGTAGGTGTCCTTCTGTCTAAAATGAGTCTCTTGTAGACAGCAAATAGATGGGTCCTGCTTTTTTATCCAGTCTGAAACCCTGCGCCTTTTGATGGGGTCATTAAGCCCGTTCACATTCAGAGTTACTATTGAGAGATATGAGTTTAGTCCCATCATGATATCTATTCAGTCCTTGTTTTTGTGGATTGTTCCACTGAACTTCTTCTTAAAGGGGAATTTTAAGAGTCCCCCTTAAAATTTCTTGCAGAGCTGGTTTGGAGGTCACATATTGTTTCAGTTCCTGCCTGTCTTGGAAGCTCTTTATCTCTCCTTCCATTTTGAATGAGAGCCTTGCTGGATAAAGTATTCTTGGTTGCATGTTCTTCTCATTTAGGACCCTGAATATATCCTGCCAGCCCTTTCTGGCCTGCCAGGTCTCTGTGGAGAGGTCTGCTGTTACCCTAATATTCCTCCCCATAAAAGTCAGGGATTTCTTGTCTCTTGCCGCTTTAAGGATCTTCTCTTTATCTTTGGAATTTGCAAGCTTCACTATTAAATGTCGAGGTGTTGAACGGTTTTTATTGATTTTAGGGGGGGATCTCTCTATTTCCTGGATATGAATGCCTGTTTCCCTTCCCAGATTAGGAAAGTTTTCACCTAGGATTTGTTCAAATACATATTCTGGCCCTCTGTCCCTTTCGGCACCCTCGGGAACCCCAATTAAACGTAGGTTTTTCTTCCTCAGGCCATCGTTTATTTCCCTTAATCTGTCTTCATGGTCTTTTAATTGTCTGTCTCTTTTTTCCTCAGTTTCCTTCTTTGCCATCAACTTGTCTTCTATGTCACTCACTCATTCTTCCACCTCGTTAACCCTCGTCGTTAGGACTTCTAGTTTGGATTGCATCTCATTCAATTGATTTTTAATTTCTGCCTGATTAGCTCTAAATTCTGCAGTCATGAAGTCTCTTGAGTCCTTTATACTTTTTTCTAGAGCCACCAGTAGCTGTATAATAGTGCTTCTGAATTGGCTTTCTGACATTGAATTGTAATCCAGATTTTGTAACTCTGTGCGAGAGAGGACTGTTTCTGATTCTTTCTTTTGAGGTGAGGTTTTCCTTCTAGTCATTTTGCTCAGTGCAGAGTGGCCAAAAGCAAGTTGTATTGGGAAAAAGAGAAAAAGAGAGGAGAGAAAGAAGGAAAGAAAAGAGAAAGAGAATAAAAAGGGAAGAAAAAAAAAACGAAAAAAAAAAGAAGAAAAAGAGAAAGAAAAAGAAAGGAGAAAAAAAAGGGGGTGGGGGAAGGAAACAAATCAAAAAGCAAAACAAAACAAAACAAAACAAAACAAAACAAAAAGAACCACCGGGGAGTATCTTCTGATTCTGTGTACTTTAAGTCCCTTGGCTTCTCCTGGAAGTTGTCAGTCTAGCTGGTGTTCTGGGGGAGGGGCCTGTTGTGCTGATTTTCAGGTGTCAGCAGTTGGGGGAGCTGCTGTGCCCCTGCCTGGTGCAGGGCTCAGTGGGGGTTCTTTACCCCGTGAGGCCGCAGGAGCAACAACCCCAGTGGCGGGGCCAGCTCAGGAAACCTGGATTCAGCCCCCGCTGGGACTCCGGAGCTCTCCGTCTGCAGGGCCTGGAGGCTCCGGGGCGGGGCCGCTGATCTGCTCAGCTCGGGGCAGGAGCGTCCTTGCTGTCCTGGGCCCTCCCGGCCTCTGCCTGTCCCGGGGGGAGGCGGGATCCTGGGCTGTGTCCCGGCGCCCTGTGCTCCGGAGCCTGCGCTGTTGGATTCGCGCTCCCGAGCCGCGCAACCCCCTCCGCGGAGCCGCCGCCGCCCGAGCCACTCCGAGCTGCTCCTGGAACCGCGCAGCCCCCTCCGCACGGAGCCTCTTCCTCTGCCCGAGCCCCTCCGAGCTGCTCCGGGTCCCGCCATGCGCGCTGCAGCCCTTAGGGAGCTCGGCGCACTCTCCTGGGCGCGCAGTTCCTCTGTTACTGTCCCCGGGAGCCCGAGGGCATCCCTGCCCTCCTGGGTCCTGCTCCAACTCCCCACGAGCCCCTTTCCGCCCGGGAAGGTCGGTGCAGCTCCTGCTCCTCCGGGACGGGGCTCTCCTGTCCTGGGGACCCTCGCCCCGGCCTCAGCCCGGCTCCTCGCGGGGCCCCTCCCCCTTGGAGGCCTTTGTTTCTTTACTTCTTTTTCCCCCGTCTTCCTACCTTGATAGAAGCGCGAACTCTCCTCACTGTTGCATTCCAGGTGTTCTCTCTTTAATTCTCAGGCCGAATTCATAGATTTTCAGGATGATTGGAAGGTTTTCTAGGTAATTTGGTGGAGACAGGTGATTTGGAGACCCTACTCTTCCGCCATCTTGCTCCTCCCCCCCGCATATATCTTTTTGAATTAGTGTTTTTGTATTCTTTGGGTAAATACCCAGTAGTGGAATTACTGGATCATATGGTAATTCTATTTTTAAGTTTTTAAGGAACCTCCATACTGTTTTCCACAGTGGCTGCACCAGTTCTTATTTCCATCACCAGTGCGTAAGATTTCCATTTTCTCTACACCCTCACCAACACTTGTTTCTTATGTTTTTGATTGTAGCCATTCTGACAGGAATGAGGTGATAATCTCATTGTGGTTTTTTTTTCATTGTGGTTTTGATATGCATTTCCCTGATTATTAGTGAAGTTGAACATCTTTTTACGTGTTTGTTGACCATCTGTATGTCTTCTTTAGAGAAATGTCTCTTCATATCTTCCGCTCATTTGTAATTGGATGATTTAGTTTTTTGGTGTTGTGTAAATTCTTTATATCTTTTGGACACTAACCTTTTATTGGATATGTCATTTGCAAATATCTTTTCCCATTCAGTAGATAATCTTTTAGTTTTGTTGATTGTTTCCTCTGCTCTGCATAAGCTTTTTTGTTTGAAGTACTCCTAATGGTTACTTTTTGCTTTTGTTTCCCTTGCCTCCTGGGACATACCTAGAAACATGTTGCTATGGCCAATGTCAGAGAAATTACTGCCTATGCAGTCTTCTAGATTTTATGATTTCAGGTGTCACATTTAGGTCTTTAATCCATTTTGAGTTTATTTTTGTGAATGGTGTAATAAAGTGGTCTAGCTTCATTCTTTTGCATGTAGCTGTCCAGTTATCTCAGTGCAATTTGTTTTCCCCACTGCATAGCCTTGCCTCTTTTGTCAAAGATTAATTGACTATATAATTATTTTATCAGTTCTAGCAGTTTTTTGGGAGTCCTTAGGGTTTTCTTTCTTTTTTAAAGATTTTATTTATTTATTCACGAGAGACACAGAGAGGGGGGGTGGGCAGAGACACAGGCAGAGGTAGAAGCAGTCTCCATGCAGGGAGCCCGACGTGGGACTCGATCCTAGGTCTCCAGGATTGTGCCCTGGGCCGAAGGCAGGTGCCAAACTGGTGCGCCACCCAGGGATCCCCTTAGGGTTTTCAACATACAGTATCATGTCATCTACGAATAATGAAAATTACTTCTTCCTTACTGATTTGGATGCCTTTTATTACTTTTTCTTGTATGATTGCTGTGGTTAGGACTTTAAGTACTATGGTCAATGAAAGTGGTGAGCATGGACATCCTTGTCTTGTTCTTAACCTTATACGGAAAAAGTTCTCAGTTTTTACCGTTGAATATGATCTTAGCTGTGAGTTTTTATGGCCTTTATTATGTTGAGGTACATTCCCTATAAACCTACTTTGTTGAGGCTTTTTATCATGAATGGATGTTGTTGTACTTTGTCAAATGCTTTTTTCTGCATCTATTGAAATAACCTTATGGTTTTTATCCTTTCTCTTATTGATTTGATGCATCACATTGAATGATTTGCAAATATTGAACCATGTTTACATCCTGGGAATAAGTTCCACTTGATCGTGGTGGATAACTTTTTTTTTAAGATTTTATTTATTTATTCATGAGAGACACAGAGATAAAGACAGAGAAAAAGAGAGAAGCAGAGACACAGGCAGAGGGAGAAGCGGGCTCTACGCAGGGAGCCTGATATGGGACTCAATCCCGGGTCTCCAGGATCAGGCCCTGGACTGAAGGCAGCACTAAACCACTGAGCCAACCGGGCTGCCCAACTTTTTAAATGTATTCTTGGATTTGGTTTGCTAATATTTTGTTGAGGATTTTTCCATCAATGTTCTTTTTTTTAATTTTTATTTATTTATGATAGTCATACACACAGAAAGAGAGAGAGAGGCAGAGACATAGGCAGAGGGAGAAGCAGGCTCCATGCACTGGGAGCCCGACGTGGGATTCGATCCCGGGTCTCCAGGATCGCGCCCTGGGCCAAAGGCAGGCACTAAACCGCTCCGCCACCCAGGAATCCCTCCATCAATGTTCTTACTGGTATTGGCTTATAGTTGTCTTTACCTGGTTTCGGTATCAGGGTAATGCTGGCCTCATAGAATGAATTTGGAAGCTTTCCTTTCTCTTCTCTTTTTTGGGATAGTTTGAGAAGAATAGGTATTGACTCTTCTTTAAGTGTTGGGTAAAATTCACCTGTGCTGGTCCTGGACTTTTGTTTGTTGGGAGTATTTTGATTACTGATTCCATTTCATTGTTGGTAATCAATCTGTTCAAATTTTCTAGTTCTTCCTATTCAGTTTTGGGAGGTTATATGTTTCTAGGACTTTTTCCATTTTTTTCTAGCCTGTCCAATTTGTTGGCATATAATTTTTCATAATATTCTCTTAAAATTCTTTGTATTTCTGTGGTGTTGGTTGTTATTTCTCCTCTTTTCTGATTTTGTTGAGTCTTCCTCCCCACCCCACTTTGTTTTGATGAGTCTTAGTAAAGATTTATCAATTCATTAATCTTTTCAAAGAACAAGCTCCTGCTTTTATTGATCTGTTCTATTGTTTTTTAATTATTATTATTTTTTAGTTTTTATTTCCTTTCTGCTCTACATTTTATTTATTTATTTTTTCCTTCTGACTTTTTGGGTTTTGTTTGTTCTTTCTTGCACCTTTAGGTGAGAGGTTAGGTTGTTTGAGAATGTTCTTTTTTTTAAAGATTTTATTTATTCATGAGACACACACACATACACACACACACACACAGAGAGAGAGAGAGAGAGAGAGGCAGAGACATAGGCAGAGGGAGAAGCAAACTCCATGCAGGGAGCCCAATGCGGGACCCAATCGTGGAACCCCAGGATCATGCCCTGAGCCGAAGGCAGATGCTCAACCGCTGAACCACCCAGGCAACCCAAGAACATTCTTGCTTCTTGAATTAGGCTTGTATTGCTATATACTTCCCTCCTTAAACTGCTTTTGCTGCATCTCAAAGATTTTGGGCCATTGTGTTTTCATTTTTATTTTTTTCCATGTATTTTTGATTTTCTCTTGGTTTCTTGGTTGATCCATTCATTTTTCATTCACTTTTAACCTCGATGTATTTGTGATCCTTCCAGATTTTTTTCTTGTGATTTCTAGTTTCATACTGTTTTGCTCAGAAAAGATACATGGAAGACTTAATCCTTTTGAATTTATTGAGACTTGTTTTGTGGCCTAATATGTGATATGTTCTGGAGAATCGCATGTGCTCTTGAAAAGCATGTGTATTCTGTTTTATGATGGCATGTTCTGAATGTGTTCGTTAGATCCATCTGTTTCAATGTGTCATTCAAAGCGACTATTTTCTTGTTGATTTCCTGTTTGAATGGTCTATCAATGTAAGTGGGGTGTTAAAGTCCCCTACTATTATTTTACTACTATTGGTTACTTCCTTTTGTTTGTTATAAACTGCTTTATGTATTTTGGGTGCTCCCATTTTGGATGCATAAATATTTGCAATTGTTATATCTTGTTGGATTGTCCCATTTATGATTGTATAGTGTCCTTCTTTGTCTCTTGTTAGAGTCATTGTTTTAAAGTCTGTTTTGTTTGATATAAGTGTAGCTACCTTTGCATTATTTTCACAGCCATTTGCATGGTAAATGCTTTTTCATCCCTTCAGTTTCAATTTGCATGTGTCTTTAGGCTTGGAGTTAATCTCTTGTGGGCAGCATATATATGGGTCTTTTAAAAAAATAAAGAAGATAGATGTTTATTGAATACCCTGCAAGGTTGAGGCAGACAGGATAGTAAGACAGGCTGTCTGCCTAGATGGGTCTTTTTTTTAAATCCATTTTGTCACCCTATGTCTTTTGATTGGAGTGTTCATTCCATTTGCATTCAAAGTAATTAGTAATAGGTATTTACTTAATTGCCATTTTGTTACTTGTTTTATGGTTATTTTTTCCATTTCTTTGGTTTTTTTTTCTTGTGTTCTCTCACAATTGGCTTTAGTTATATACTTGGATTCACTTCTCTTTATTGTTTGCATATCTATTACTGCTTTTTGATTTGTGTTGAATCACTATATTATACGTGTGAAACTAATATTACATGTGTATAGAGTAGCTAGTTACATTGTTAACTAACTGGAATTTAAATAAAAACTTTAAAAACTTTTTACATCACAGTATTTAAGTTATACTATATCAAAGATAAGAGTGAATATTGCTCAAGGGCTTTACCTCTTTTCCTGGGAAAGGAATTGATGTGTTTTTTGTTGTATGCAAGTATCTATATCATGTTAGGTGAAGCTCTGACCTTGTTACTATCTTTATTTGGAGATTAAGTATGGTTTAAATAGAACCCTATGGGTGCCAAGTTGAGAAGGGGTGCATTTGTGATGTTGATTTTATGTGTCAGCCTTAGCAGGCCACAGATACTTCATTAAACTTTCTGAGTGTGTCTATGAGGGTGTTTCTGGATGAGATTAACATTTGAATTGACAGACTCTCTCCCCAATGTTGGTGGGCCTTATCTAATCCTTTGAAATCCTGAATAGAACTAAAAGGCTCAATAAGTGCAAATTCATTATCTCTGCCTATTTTCCAGCTAGAACATTGATCTTCTCTTGCCTGTGGACTTGAAGTCAGACTGGAACTTAAACTTGGGTCTGGTGGTTCTCGGGCCTTCACATTAGGACTGGCTAGACACTTGGCTTTCCTGTCTCCAGTTTGTCAACTACAGATCTTGGACGTCTCAGCCTTTATAATCATGTGAGTCAACAACTCCTATAAGTTTCTATATCTAATATATATTCTCTTTCTCTGAAGGACGTTGATACAAGTAGTAACTTGCTATAAAATCTAAAAAACCTCGGTGAATTTAGAATATATTGCTTCTTCACTTAATGATCGTGTGCTTGGACAAAACTTTTACCTTTTACAATATCTCCCTTCTGTGGTTCCAGACTATGCTCAGATGTGTTTGTAGGATGTTTACAACTATAACTTGGATAAGCTCAGCTAGGAAGCATGTTGGGAATTCAGTGAATGATAGGAAGCTGGGACTGAGGGAATTTGGGGCAGTGGCAGTGAGGAAGGTAATAGCCAGAGGTGCAGTGTGAGTTGTTCTAAGGTCTTTTGTGAGATCAGACTTCTGTGAATAGCAGTGACCATGACATCTGGTATCTCAAGAAGTGGGATGGTTAATAGGAGGCTGCAATCAACATTAATTACAATTTCAGGTGATCCATCTGTTTGTAACAGAATGCCAGTGAGTAACAAGCTTGGTTAACGCAGTAACAAAGCTGGAGTAACAAAGGAAAAGAGGTTGTCAAGAACTTTGGTAGATGTCAATCAAGTGGGTCAAATCTTTGGACAAGTTTCTAGTCCCAGCAGAGGAACCTGGTGGGTTAAGTGGGAACCAGCAAAGGTAACTAAATATATACTGTGGGTGTGAAGAGAATATTACAGCTCAATAGAAATGGGGATGCCCAGGGCTCATTCCAGTAATCCCAGGTATAATTCTGTACCCTGCCCCGTGGTCCTGTGGTACTATTTGTTCTGTTTCAGCCCCTTTAATACAAACCAATGAAGGAGTTTCAAGAATCTAACAATCAGATTAATCATTCCAACCATCCTCTTGTAACTTTTACAGATTTATAGCCTTCTGAAGGGGACTAGAATATGATTGGATCAGGAATTATATGAGCTTGAACCTGAATGAAAGAAAAGGAGATAATTCATCATGAAATAAACATGAGAAATTAGAATCTGAGATCATGCCTCTTTCTAATAGCAAAAAATGGGGCATTCTTATTCGGTGACTGGTCCAGGGCTAGTGTGAAGCAAACAAGGTGCCTAGAATTTGTGTTCTAGATGCCTTGCTTGCTCACCCTAATAGCAATAGGTGGCCCTGTTGGTTGACAAGATTGCCCCAAAGTTATCTGGTGTAAAGCCTAAGAAATGGGGGGGAAACAGCCAAGACGAGATAAAAGTTGAAGAAGGGAGGGGCACCTGGCTGGCTCAGTCAGTAGAGCCTGTGACTCTTGATCTCAGGGTTGTGAGTTCAAGCTCCCTGTTGGGTGTAGAGATTACTTAAAATAAAATCTTTATAAAAATTGAAAAGGGGACACTAGAATAGTAGACATTAAGTTCTGTGTTCTGGAGTTAGAGGGCCCAGTGGCAACAGCAGAGATGAAAAGCACTAACATGGAGGGGAATTAAACATTCTCACAGGAGAGTGAAATCGCTCAGTGCTAATGGAGGGAACCTGAGTTGTGAAGAAAGTAGGATGCCAAAAGCAAAGGCTATCTAAAACAGGACAAGTGAATTCAGAGTCTGTGTGTGTGTGTGTGTGTGTGTGTTATTGACAAGGGAATAGTCAGTGTCCTTTTTAAATAGAAATTTCTGGACTTCGTTGTAACATTATACTTTATGGTCATGTATTTGCTGGTTTTTTTTTTAAGATTCATTTATTTATTTGAGAGAGAGAGAGAGAACACATGAGTTGGGGGAGGAGCAGAGAGTGAGGGAGGGTCTCAAGCAGACTCCATGCCTAGCATAGAGCACCACAGGGGGGCTCAGTTCCACCACCCATGTGATCATGGCCTGAGCTGAAATCAGGAGTGGGACACTTAACCAACTGAGCCACCCAGGTGCCCTGCCATTTGTTATTATACCTGGATTTAAATCAGGAGCTATCCCATTGTAATATTGGGCAAGTTGCTTAACATTTCCATGTTTCAGTTTTCTCATCTATAAAGTTGTGCTAATATGGCACTTAATACATATAGTTACCCTGAAAACTAAATGAATTAATGCACATAAAGTGCTTTGAATAGCACCTGCATATCATATGCATTCAAAAAATATTGTTGCTGCCACTACTGTTGCTGTTGTTATTAGTAGTAGTGCATGGATCTAATTATAGCAGTATCAAGACATGTATATAATAATGACTATAGCTCTTTTTTTAAGATTTATTTTAGAGACATTATATGGTTTCATTCATTTGGGGAATATAAAAAATAGTGAAAGGGGATAAAGGGAAAAAGAGAGAAAATGAATGGGAAAAATCAGAGACGGAGACAGAACATGAGAGACTCCTAACTCTGGGAAATGAACAAGGAGTAGTGGTAGGGGAAGTGGGCGGGGGGATGGGTGATGGGCTCTGAGGGGGGCATTTGATGGAATGAGTACTGGGTGTTATACTGTATGTTGGCAAACCAAACTCCAATAAAAAATATACAAAAAAAAGATTTATTTTAGAGAAGGCGTGCATGAGTGGGGGGTGGGGAGAGAGAGAGGGGTGGGGGGAAGCAGATTCCCTGTTGAGTAGGGAGCTGGATGCAGGGCTCCATCTCACATTTGCTTATATGGAAAGCTTACTTCTCTTAAATATGTCATTTTTAGATACTGTTGGTTGATTAAAATGTTACTATAAACAGATAAAATATTCTAAAGTTGTCTCTTTTGATGTTATTGAAAAAAGAAGAGTCTGTCATCATACACACACATTCTCCTAGGCAACATTTCTGCTGGCATATTTGCTATGAGATGGTAGGTGCACCCAAACCTGCTACTCATAAAACTAAGCTCCTGGGCCACCTGAGTGGCTTAATTGGTTAAGCATCTGACTTCTAGTTTTGGCTCAGGTCACGATCTCAGGGTTATGAGATTGTTGGGCTGCACACTCAACATGGAGTCTGCTTGCCTCTCTCCCTATGTTCCATCCCCTGCTCTCACACACACTCTCTCTCTGAAATAAATAAATAAAATCTTTAAGAAACAAACCAAAACTAAACTCCTGATCTCTTCTGAGGAACTCCAGTCCCCTCTAATTAGATAAACCACCATGGCTTGGATTTGAGGGTAAAAACCATGGCCCTCTCATGTATTACTTCATCATTTCACTTTAATTGGAGGGGGATGTTTGTTCCCACATGGAAGAGGGTACCATTATCAAGTTCCTTGAAGGAAGAATTATCCTAAGCCTTGTGGGTTGCTCCGTCACCATTTAACCTCCAAGTTTATCCTGAGACCAAAGAGGTATGTATATATGTAAGGCTCAGGAGGTGGGGGAAAGTACTTGGCCTCAAAGTTTGGAAAACCATGATATATATATTTCCAACTCTATAACTTGCTCTATGAACTTGGACATATCACTTAATGTCTCTGGTATTATGTGGTATATGAATTCAGTTTCCTAGTTCATAAAATGAAGATAATATCACCCTTTCTGTCTATCTCACAGGATTATTATAAGGATCAAACAAGGTATTAGATAAAGATAAGCTTTTGACTTGTAATAGGCATTGATAACAAGGCTTTGCTCTAACACTATCTCATCATTCATTCACTTAACAAACATTTACTGATTACTGAATATATATTGGACACTCTTCTAGGTTCTGAGATACAGCAATGAAAATAATATACTTTCTATAAGGGAGCCTTTATTTTACTAGATAGGAGAAAAACAATAAACATGTTTATGATATCAAGTAGTAATTAGAAAAATAAATCAGGTTAAGAAGATAAAAGTGGATGATAAGTAACAGGGCTATTTTATTATTTTATTTATTATTTTATTTATTAAAATTTTTTTATTGGAGTTCAATTTGCCAACATATAGCATAACACCCAGTGCTTATCCTGCCAAGTGCCCCCCTCAGTGCCCATCACCCAGTCATCCCAACCCCCCGCCCACCTCCCCTTCCACTACACCCTGCTCATTTCCCAGAGTTAGGTGTCTCTCATGTTTTGTGACCCTCACTGACATTTTCACTCATTTTCTCTCCTTTCCCTTTATTCCCTTTCACTAATTTTTATAGTCCCCAAATGAATGAGACCATATAATGTTTGTCCTTCTCTGATTGACTTATTTCACTCAGCATAATACCCTCCAGTTCCATCCACATCGAAGCAAATAGTGGGTATTCATCATTTCTAATGGCTGAGGAATATTCCATTGTATACATAGACCACATCTTTATCCATTCATCTTTTGATGGACACCAAGCCTCCTTCCACAGTTTGGTTATTGTGGACATTGCTGCTAGAAACATCGGGGTGCAGGTGTCCCGGCGTTTCACTGCCTCTGTATCTTTGGGGTAAATCCCTAGCAGTGCAATTGCTGGGTCGTAGGGTAGATCTATTTGTAACTCTTTGAGGAACCTCCACAGAGTTTTCCAGAGTGGCTGCACCAGTTCACATTCCCACCAACAGGGCAAGAGGGTTCCCCTTTCTCCACATCCTCTCCAACATTCATTGTTTCCTGTCTTGTTAATTTTCCCCATTCTCACTGGTGTGAGGTGGTATCTCATTGTGGTTTTGATTTTTATTTCCCTGATGGCCAGTGATGCGGAGCATTTTCTCATGTGCTTGTTGGCCATGCCTATGTCTTCCTCTGTGAGATTTCTGTTCATGTCTTTTGCCCATTTCATGATTGGATTGTTTCCTTGCTGTTGAGTTTAATAAGTTCTTTATAGATCTCAGATACTAGCCCTTTATCTGATAGGTCATTTGCAAATATCTTCTCCCATTCTGTAGGTTGTCTTTTCGTTTTGTTGATTGTTTCTTTTGCTGTGCAGAAGCTTTTTGTCTTGATGAAGTCCCAATAATTCTTTTTTGCTTTTGTTTCTCTTGAACAGGGCTATTTTAGATAGGATATGTAGGAATCAAGGGGCTAACTTATAAGCAGCTGAAAAATTAAAAAGAATTAAAGCATATGGAATATCAAAGAGAAGGGAATAGCATAGTCTCTCACAAATTGCCACCCACAGCTCAATCATATTTTAGTGCCAGGTGAGAAAAACTTTTTACATGTGTGTGTGCATGCATATGGTTTCAGGGTTAACAGGTACATGGGAGGAAGTTCAGGATTTATAGAGTGATATCCCTCCAAGGATTTTGAGATCTTAAAAAAGAATTTGGTATTTTCTTAATAGTAGTGGGAGAAATCACTCAATGAGTAAACAAAGTTATAGTAGCACATTGTAACACACAGCATGTGACTGACAAAATGTTTTGGCAATTGATACTATAACATTGCCAATGAGGAAAGCCTGTTTGTACTACCAGTTGAAGAAGTGAGAAACCTTAGTGACATGATCTTGCTTTTGTCTTTTGCCAAAAAAAAGCAGGGAGGTGGATTCTCTCTTGTGAAGATGGTTGAGACTGATGCATTGTCTTATACTAAGTGACATAGGCCCTGCCTCCTGTGTAAATTATTTGGCTTCAAAACAAAAGTAGTACAGAGGATGTGCTCAGGAAATACTAGAGTAAGGAAGAAGGTCTACAATCTTCTTGAGCAGCTCATTCTTTAACAATTCAGCTCTAGGAAAGCTAGCTATAGCACCAAAGCCAGACTGAATTAGAAAAAATCTATCTAGAGGTGCGCCTGGGTGGCTCATTCAGTTAAGTGGCTGCCTTCAGATCAGGGTCCTGGGATCAAGCCCAGTGTCAGGCTCCCTGTTTGTGGGGAGCCTGCTTATCCCTTTGCCTCTGCCCTTCTGTGTCTCCCATGAATAAATAAAATATTTTTTAAAAAGGAAAAGAAAGAAAAATCAATCTATTAATTTACAGTGAAAATATAACTGTCAAATGATGACTCATGTTCATATTAGAGCTTTACGTTTTTGGGAGAGAAAAATCATAGCAGGAGTACCCTTCCCTTCTCTAATGCATTGGAGGTGTGCAGTTGGTTGGTTCTTTCATTTAAACTTTTTATTTTAACAAATTTTTTAAAATACAAAATCATTGTGAGGAACTGCCATGTACCATGTATCCATTGCTCAGATCCATCAACTATTTACATTTTGCCCCATTTATATTCTCTTTTTTTGTAAATTATATCTGTCTGTACACAAGACACACATACATGCATGTGTATTTTTTTCATGAATTTTTTCAGTAAATTACTGACATGGTGCCCCTCACGTACTCCAGTATGTATTTTCTAAGACATGATAAATAAGACGTGATTACCAAAATCAGGAAATTTGACATTGGTTCAATCCAAACTTGTTATCTCATTCACAGTCTATTTTCAAATTCACCCAATTATTTTAATAATGTCCTATATAGCTAATGTCTTGCCTGGTATAGGATACAGTTCAGGATCATGGATTGCACTTAGCTGTGTGAATTGAATCTCCTTTATTATTACTATTTTTTAGTTGAGGTATAGTCTATGTACAACATATTAGCTTCACATGTGCAACACAGTGATTTCATAACTATATATTATGAGTGGTCAACCCAGTAAGTCTAGTTAACATTACATAGTTAACATTATATATCACACATAGTTTCAGAATTTATTTTTTGTGTGATGTGAACTTTTAAGATCTACTCTATTTGTGATTTTCTTTTCTTTGTTTAAAAAAATATTTTACTTATTTATTCATGAGAGACACAGAGAGAGAGAGAGGCTGAGACACAGGCAGAGAGAGGAGCAGACTCCATGCTGGGATCCCGATGTGGGACTTGATCCCGGGACTCCAGGATCACGCCCTGGGCCAAAGGCAGATGCTCAGCTGCTGAGCCACCCAGGCGTCCCTCTTTGTGATTTTCAAATATGCAATATAGTATTAACTGTATCACCATGCTGTACATCCCCATGACTTACTTATTATAACTGGAAGTTTGTACCTTTTGAATCCCTTTACCCATTTCACCCACTCCTTGCCTCTGGCAACCACCAGACTATTCTCTTTATCTATGGGTTCGGTTGGAGTCCACATATAAGTGAAATCATATAGTATTTGTCTTTCTCTGTCTAACTTCACTGTTATTGACTGTAGGGTCTATATCAATGTCCCCTCTCTTATTCCTGATCTTGATATTTTGCGTGTTTTTTTCTATTTTTTCCTTACATTTTCAATAAACCAGCTTTTATAGTTTTATTGATTTTTCTCTATTGGTTTTCTTTTTTTCTATGTCATTGATTGATTTCTGCTTTATTCTATCTTCCTACTTTAGTTTAAATTTGCTCTTTTTTTCCTAGTTTTTTTAAGGTAGGATTTTAGAGCATTGATACGTGAACATTTCTCCTCCCTATGCCCCCCCAGTATAAGCATTCAATGCATGATTGAGATGCATCCTACAAATTTTGATGTTTTATGTATTTGGTTATCAGCTCAAAATATTTTTAAGTATTTTCCCTTGATTGTTGATTCTTGGAATTGTATGAAACCATATTTAAAAATGTTTATTCAATTACCAGATATTGGGAGATCTTCCACTTTCTTTCTGGTACTGATTTCTAATCAAAAATTTATTGTGGAGGCGGAGCAAGCTGGCGGAGGAGTAGGGTCCTCAGCTCACCTGGCCCCAACAACTCACCAAGATACCTTCAAACCATCCGGAACACCTACAAATTCAACCTGAGATTTAATGAGAGAATAGCCAGAATGGGACAGAGAGAAGGGTTTTCGCTTCTAACAAGGTAGGAAGGCGGAAAAGAAAAAATAAAAAAGAATCCAGTGGAGGAGGGGCCCACGAGGAGCCAGGCTAAGGGGGGCGGGGGCCTCGGGACAGGGGAGCCCCGCCTGGGGAAGCGGGAAATTTAACTCTGCCCGGGATTCTTCCTAGAGGGAGAAGGGCTCAGGGAAACTGGGCAGAACCCAGTTCTGGCAGTGGAGCCCCCAGGTTCCCGGGGGTCACTAACAGGAGGGGCGCCCGGCGGGGGGGACCCACTCCACGGGCCGAGCGTGGTAAAGGGCTGGAGCACACCCGGCAGGGCCCTGGGAGCAGCTCAGCGGTGGCTCTGCGTGGAGGGGGCTGCGCGGCCCAGGAGCGCGATTCCAGCTGAGCGCGATTCCAGCGGAGCAGGCCCCGGAGCCCAGGGCAACGGGGGACACAGCCCCCGATCCTGCAGTCCCCCTGGGACAGGTGAAGGCGGGGAGGGCCCAGGACAGCAAGGATGCTCCTGCCACTGGGCAGCCCTGAGCTGTGCATGTCAGCGCCCCCACCCCCAGAGCATCCAGGCCTCTGCGGATGGGGAGCTGCGGGAGTTACTGCTGGAGCTGACTCTAGGGCTGGGGAGCTGGCCACCGCCAGTGGGGTTGTTCCTCCTGGTGTCACCCTGTCCCTGGGACAGAGGGGGGCCACCAGGGAGCAGAGGCTTCACGGGGTCAATAGCTCCCCCTGAGCCGTGCACCTGGCAGGGGGCAGGGCAGCTCCCCCAGGTGCGCACACCTGAGAGTCAGCACAGCAGGCCCCACCCCCAGAGACCAGCTGGAAGGACAGGGGAAGAGCGAGTCCGTGGCCGAGCAGCGCAGGAAACCTCCAGGGGAAGTTGAGGGGCTTACAGTGTATAGAACCAGAGGGTACCCCTCCTTGTTTTTTTTTTCCTTTTTCCAGTACAACTCGTTTTTATATCAAACTGTAAATTTCCAATTATTTTTCTCCTTTCCCACCTTAACTACAATATTTTCCCACCTCTTCATTTTTAAGTTTCTACCTTTTTGACTTTCATATTCTTATAATTAGAGGTCTTAGATATATTTTCCACTTCTAGATTCCCTTCAACATACTCAACTTAATTTTGGGAGATATACAAGATATGTATTTTTTGTTTTCTCTGCCTCATGTTGTTTTACAATGGTGGAACTTAATACCTCCTAAAACATGACCAGCATGCACCCAGAACCAAGTGGTATACTGTGCTGGTTCATTCTGTGAGATTCCTCATTCCCATTCTGCCTCCCTCTTTTATCTCGTTTATGTTTTGGAGGTCAATGTTGGGGCCCTCTACAAGTATTTCTGGTTTATGTAAATTTGGGACTGAGCATCTTCTAACATACAGAACTTAATATACTCAGACCAAGAGGATCACCCTCTAGGACCCCTCAGGTAGACTACATTCTCCCTCCACGACAACTTCTTCACCACCAACACTTCCAGTCTCCTCCCTTTTTTTTCTCCTTTTTTTCCCCTTTTGCTTTTTTCTCTTCTTTTTTTCTTTTCTTTTCTTTTCTTTTCTTTTCTTTTCTTTTCTTTTCTTTTCTTTTCTTTTCTTCTTTTTTTCTTCTTTCTTTCTTTCTTTCTTTCTTTCTTTCTTTCTTTCTTTCTTCTTCTTTGGGATTCTTGGCCTTTTATTTTTTACTACTTGGTTTAAAATTTGTTTTTCACTTTTGTGGTCCTTTATTTTATTTCGTTCTGATCTTTGTTTTCAATTTCTGGGCTGTGACCTCAGCAGAATCATATAGAGTGGAATTTACTTAGGTCATGGTTGACATTCTTGACTCCGCCCACTGATACAGCCACTCTGCACTGAGCAATATGACTACAAGGAAGAACTCATCACAAAAGAAAGAATCAGAAACAGTACTCTCTGCCACAGAGTTACAGAATTTGGATTACAATTCAATATTATAAAGCCAATTCAGAAGCACAATTATAAAGCTACTGATGGCTCTGGAGAAAGCATAAAGGATTCAAGAGACTTGATGACTGCAGAATTTAGATCAAATCAGGCTGAAATTAAAGATCAATTAAATGAGATGCAATCCAAACTGGTGGTCCGAACCACGAGGGTTAATGAGGTAGGAGAAAGAGTGAGCGACATAGAAGACAAGTTGGTGGCAAAGGAAGGAAGCTGAGGAAAATAAAAAAACAATTAAAAGACCACAAGGAAGGATTAAGGGAAATAAATGACAGCCTCAGAAGGAAAAATCTATGTATAATTGGGGTTTCAAAGATTGCGGAGAGAACCAGAGGGCCAGAAAGCATGTTTGAACAAATCATAGCTGAGAACTTCCCTAATGTGGGGAGGGAAACAGGCATTCAGATCCAGGAGATAGAGAGGTTCCCCCCCCCAAAATCAATAAAAACTGTTCAACACCCTGACATTTAATATGAAACTTGCAAATTCAAAAGATAAAGAGAAAATCCTTAAAGCAGCCAGAGACAAGAGATCCCTAACTTATATGGGGAGAAGTATTAGATTAACAGCAGACCACTCCACAGAGACCTGGCAGGCCAGAAAGGGCTGGCCCGATATATTCAGGGTCCTAAATGAGAAGAACATGCAGCCAAGAATATTTTATTCAGCAAGGCTCTCATTCAGAATAGAAGGAGAGATAAAGAGCTTCCAAGATAGGCAGAAACTGAAAGAACATGTGACCACCAAACCAGCTCTGCAAGAAATATTAAGGGAGCCCCTGTAAAAGAAAGAGGATGCCCAAAGAAATAATCACAAAAACAGGGACTGAGTAGGTATTATGATGACACTAAATTCATGTCTTTCAATAGTAACTCTGAATGTGAATGGGCTTAATGATCCCATCAAAAGACGCAGGGTTTCAGACTGCATAAAAAAGCAAGACCCATCTATTTGCTGTCTACAAGAGACTCATTTTAGAACTAAGGACACCCACAGCCTGCAAATGAAAGGTTGGACAACCATTTATCATTCAAATGGTCCTCAAAAGAAAGCTGGGGTAGCAATCCTCATATCAGATAAATTAGAGTTTATCCCAAAGACTGTAGTAAGACATGAAGAGCGACACTATATCATACTTAAAGGATCTATCCAACAAGAGGACCTAACAATCATGAATATTTATGTCCCTAATGGGGAGCTGCCAAGTATATCAATCAATTAATAACCAAAGTTAAGACATACTTAGATAATAATACACTAATACTGGGAGACTTCAACACAGCGCTTTCTGCAAATGAAAGATATTCTAAGCACAACATCTCTAAAGAATCAAGAGCTTTAAATAATACATTGGACCAGATGGATTTCACAGATATTTACAGAACTTTACATCCAAACGCAACTGAATACACATTCTTCTCAAGTGCACATGGAACTGTATCCAGAATAGACCAGGTACTGGGTCACAAATCTCGTCTCAACCAATACCAAAAGATTGGGATTGTCCCCTGAATATTTTCAGACCATGATGCTTTGAAACTTGAACTCAATCAACAAGAAGAAATTTGGAAGAACCCAACCTGTGGAGGTTAAAGAGCATCCTGCTAAAAGATGAAAGGGTCAACCAGGAAATTAAGGAAGAATTAAAAAGATTCATGGAAACTAATGAGACTGAAGATACAACCGTTCAAAATCTTTGGGATGCAGCAAAAGCAGTCCTAAGAGGGAAATACAATGCAATACAAGCATCCCTCACACAATTGGAAAAAACTCAAATACACAAGCTAACCTTGTACCTATAGGAACTGGAGAAAGAACAGCAAATAAATCCTACACCAAGCAGAGGGAGAGAGTTAATAAAGATTTGAGCAGAACTCAACTAAAAAGAGACGAGAACTGTAGAACAGATCAACAAAACCAGGAGTTGATCCTTTGAAAGAATTAATAAGATAGATAAACCATTAGCCAGCCTTATTAAAAACAAAAGAGAAAATACTCTAATTAATAAAAATCACGATTGAAAAAAGGGAGATCACAACAAATACCAAAGAAATACAAATGATATTAAAACCATATCATGAAAAAAAATAAATAAAACTATATCATGAGCAGCTATATGCCAATAAATTAGACAATCTAGAAGAAATGGATGCATTTCTGGAAAACCATAAACTACCAAAACGGGAACAGGAAGAAATAGAAAACCTGAACTGGCCGATTACCAGGGAGGGAATTGAAGCAGTCATCAACAACCTCCCAAGACACAAAAGTCCAGGGCCAGATGGCTTCCCAGGGGAATTCTATCAAACGTTTAAAGAAGAAACAATACCTATTCTACTAAAGCTGTTCTGAAAGATAGAAAGGGATGGAATACTTCCAAACTCATTCTTTGAGGCCAGCATCACCTTAATTCCAAAACCAGACAAAGACCCCACCAAAAAGGAGAATTATAGACCAATGTCCCTGATGGACACGAATGCAAAAATTCTCAACAAGATACTAGCCAATAGAATCCAACAGTACATTAAGATTATTCACCATGACCAAGTGGGATTTATCCTGGGGATGCAAGGCTGGTTCAAAACTTGTAAAGCAATCAGTGTGATAGGTCATATCAATAAGAGAAAAACAAGAACCATATGATCCTCTCCATAGATGCAGAGAAAGCATTTGACAAAATACACTATCCATTCATGATCAAAACTCTTCAGAGTGTAGGGATAGAGAGAACATTCCTCAGCATCTTAAAAGCCATCTACGAAAAGCCCACAGCAAATATCATTCTCAATGGGGAAACACTGGGAGCCTTTCCCCTTAGATCAGGAACACGACAGGGATGTCCACTCTCACCACTGCTATTCAACATAGTACTAGAAGTCCTAGCCTCAGCAATCAGGCAACAAAAAGAAATAAAAGGCATTCAAATTGGCAAAGAAGAAGTCAAACTCTCCCTCTCTGCAGATGACATGATACTGTACGTAGAAAACCTAAAAGACTCCACCCCAAGATCACTAGAACTCATGCAGCAATTCGGCAGTGTGGCAGGATACAAAATGCCCAGAAATCAGTGGCATTTCTATACACTAACAAAGAAACTGAAGAAAGAGAAATTAAGGCGTCAAGGCAATTTACAATTGCACCCAAAAGCGTAAGACACCTAGGAATAAACCTAACCAAAGAGGTAAAGGATCTATACCCTAAAAACTACAGAACACTTCTGAAAGACATTGAGGAAGACACAAAGAGATGGAAAATATTCCATGCTCATGGGTTGGAAGAATTAATATTGTGAAAATGTCCATGTTACCCAGGGCAATTTACACGTTTATGCAATCCCTATCAAATACCATGGACTTTCTTCAGAAAAGAGTTGGAACAAATCATCTTAAGATTTGTGTGGAGGGATCCCTGGGTGGCGCAGTGGTTTGGTGCCTGCCTTTGGCCTAGGGCGCAATCCTGGAGACCCGAGATCGAATCCCACATCGAGCTCCCGGTGCATGGAGCCTGCTTCTCCCTCTGCCTATGTCTCTGCCTCTCTCTCTCTCTCTGTGACTATCATAAATAAATAAAAATTAAAAAAAAAAGATTTGTGTGGAAGCAGAAAAGACCCCTAATAGCCAGGGGAATGTTTAAAAAGAAAACCATATCTGGGGGCAGCACAATGCCAGATTTCAGGTTGTACTACAAAGCTGTGGTCATCAAGACAGTGTGGTACTGGCACAAAAACAGACACATAGATCAATGGAACAGAATCCAGAATCCAGAAGTGGACCCTCAAATTTACGGTCAACTAATATTCAACAAAGGAGGAAAGACTATCCACTGGAAGAAAGAGAGTCTCTTCAATGAATGGTGCTGGGAAAATTGGACAGCCACATGCAGAAGAATGAAACTAGACCATTCTCTTAAAACAGACACAAAGATAAACTCAAAATGGATGGCAGATCTTTTTTTTAATAAGTTTATTTTTTATTGGCGTTCAATTTACCAACACACAGAATAACACCCAGTGCTCATCCCATCAAGTGTCCCCTCAGTGCCCGTCACCCATTCACCCCCACCCCCTGCCCTCCTCCCCTTCCACCACCCCTAGTTCATTTCCCAGAGTTATGAGTCTTTATGTTCTCTCTCCCTTTCTGATATCCTACACATTTCTTCTCCCTTCCCTTATATTCCCTTTCACTATTATTTATATTCCCCAAATGAATGAGACCATATAATGTTTGATCGTCTCTGATTGACTTACTTCACTCACCATAATACCCTCTAGTTCCATCCACATTGAAGCAAATGGTGGGTATTTGTTGTTTCTAATGGCTGAGGAATATTCCATTGGATACATAAACCACATCTTCTTTATCCATTCATCTTTCAATTGACACCGAGGCTCCTTCCACAGTTTGGCTATTGTGGACATCGCTGATAGAAACTTCGGGGTGCAGGTGTCCCGGCGTTTCATTGCATCTGTATCTTTGGGGTAAATCCCCAACAGTGCAATTGCTGGGTCATAGGGCAGGTCTATTTATAACTCTTTGAGGAACCTCCACACAGGTTTCCAGAGTGACTGCACCAGTTCACATTCCCACCAACAGTGTAAGAGGGTTCCCTTTTCTCCGCATCCTCTCCAACATCTGTGGTTTTCTGTCTTGTTAATTTTCCCCATTCTCACTGGAGTGAGGTGGTATCTCATCGTGGTTTTGATTTGTATTTCCCTGATGGCAAGTGATGCAGAGCATTTTCTCATGTGCGTGTTGGCCATGTCTATGTCTTCCTCTGTGAGATTTCTCTTCATGTCTTTTGCCCATTTCATGATTGGATTGATTGTTTCTTTGCTGTTGAGTTTAAGAAGTTCTTTATAGATCTTGGAAACTAGCCCTTTATCTGATACGTCATTTGCAAATATCTTCTCCCATTCTGTAGGTTGTCCTTTAGTTTTGTTGACTGTATCCTTTGCCGAGCAAAAGCTTCTTATCTTGATGAAGTCCCAATAGTTCATTTTTGCTTTTGTTTCTTTTGCCTTCGTGGATGTATCTTGCAAGAAGTTACTGTGGCTGAGTTCAAAAAGGGTGTTGCCTGTGTTCTCCTCTAGGATTTTGATGGAATCTTGTCTCACATTTAGATCTTTCATCCATTTTGAGTTTATCTTTGTGTATGGTGAAAGAGAGTGGTCTAGTTTCATTGTTCTGCACGTGGCTGTCCAATTTTCCCAGCACCATTTATTGAAGAGACTGTCTTTCTCCCAATGGATAGTCTTTCCTCCTTTATCGAATCTTAGTTGACCATAAAGTTGAGGGTCCACTTCTGGGGTTCTCTATTCTGTTCCACTGATCTATGTGTCTGTTTTTGTGCCAGTACCACACTGTCTTGATGACTACAGCTTTGTAGTACAACCTGAAATCTGGCATTGTGATGCCCCCAGGTATGGTTTTCTTTTTTAAAATACCCCCTGGCTATTCGGGGCCTTTTCTGATTCCACACAAATGTTAAAATAATTTGTTCTAACTCTCTGAAGAAAGTCCATGGTATTTTGATAGGGATTGCATTAAACGTGTAAATTGCCCTGGGTAACATGGACATTTTCACAATATTAATTCTTCCAACCCATGAGCATGGAATATTTTCCATCTCTTTGTGTCTTCCTCAATTTCTTTCAGAAGTGTTCTGTAGTTTTTAGGGTATAGATCCTTTACCTCTTTGGTTAAGTTTATTCCTAGGTATCTTATGCTTTTGGGTGCAATTATAAATTGTCTTGATGCCTTAATTTCTCTTTCTTCAGTCTCATTGTTAGTGTATAGAAATGCCACTGATTTCTGGGCATTGATTTTGTATCCTGCCACGCTACCAAATTGCTGTATGAGTTCTAGCAATCTTGTGGTGGAGGCTTTTGGGTTTTCTATGTAGAGTATCATGTCATCGGCGAAGAGGGAGAGTTTGACTTCTTCTTTGCCAATCTGAATGCCTTTAATGTCTTTTTGTTGTCCGATTGCTGATGCTAGGACTTCCAGTACTATGTTGAATAGCAGTAGTGAGAGTGGACATCCCTGTCTTGTTCCTGATCTTAGGGGAAATGCTCCCAGTGCTTCCCCATTGAGAATCACATTTGCTGTGGGCTTTTTGTAGATGGCGTTTAAGATGTTGAGGAATGTTCCCTCTATCCCTACACTCTGAAGAGTTTTGATCAGGAATGGATGCTGTATTTTGTCAAATGCTTTCTCTGCATCTAATGAGAGGATCCTATGTTTCTTGGTTTTTCTCTTGCTGATATGATGAAAATATTGATTATTTTACGAGTGTTGAACCAGCCTTCTGTCCCGGGGATAAATCCTACTTGGTCATGGTGAATAATTTTCTTAATGTGTTGTTGGATCCTATTGGCTAGTATCTTGTTGAGAATATTTGCATCCATGTTCATCAGGGATATTGGTCTGTAATTCTCCTTCTTGGTGGGGTCTTTTTCTGGTTCTGGAATTAAGGTGATGCTGGCCTCATAGAATGAATTTGGAAGTATTCCATCTCTTTCTATCTTTCCAAACAGCTTTAGAAGAATAGGTATGGTTTCTTGTTTAAACGTTTAATAGAATTCCCCTGGGAAGCCATCTGGCCCTGGACTTTTGTGTGTTGGGAGTTTTTTGATGACTGCTTCAATTTCCTCCCTGGTTATTGGCCTGTTCAGGTTTTCTATTTCTTCCTCTTCCAGTTTTGGTTGTTTGTGGCTATCCAGGAATGCATCCATTTCTTCTAGATTGCCTAATTTATTGGCGTATAGCTGTTCATAATATGTTTCTAAAATCGTTTGTATTTCCTTGGTGTTGGTAGTGATCTGCCCTTTCTCATTCATGATTTTATTAATTTGAGTCTTCCCTCTCTTCTTTTTAATAAGGCTGGCTAATGGTTTATCTATCTTATTAATTCTTTCAAAGAATCAACTCCTGGTTTTCTTGATCTGTTCCACAGTTGTTCTGGTTTCGATTTCGTTGAGTTCTGCTTGAATCTTTATGAACTCTCTTCTTCTGCTTGGTGTAGGATCTATTTGCTGTTTTTTCTCTAGCTCCTTTCTGTGTAAGGTTAGCTTTTGTATTTGAGTTCTTTCCATTTTTTGAATGGATGCTTGTATTGCGATGTATTTCCCCCTTAGGACTGCTTTTGCTGCATCCCAAAGATTTTGAAGGTTGTATCTTCATTCTCATTAGTTTCCATGAATCTTTTTAATTCTTCCTTAATTTCCTGGTTGACCCTTTCATCTTTTAGCAGGATGGTCCTTAACCTCCACGTGTTTGAGGTCCTTCCAAACTTCTTGTTGTGATTTAGTTCTAATTTCAAGGCATTATGGTCTGAGAATATGCAGGGGACGATCCCAATCTTTTGGTGTTGGTTCAGACCCGATTTGTGACCCAGTATGTGGTCTACTCTGGAGAAAGTTCCATGTGCACTTGAGAAGAATGTGTATTCAGTTGAGTTTGGATGTAAAGTTCTGTAAATATCTGTGAAATCCATCTGGTCCAGTGTATCATTTAAAGCTCTCGTTTCTTTGGAGGTGTTGTGCTTAGAAAACCTATCGAGTATAGAAAGAGCTAGATTGAATTCACCAAGTATAAGTGTATTATTATCTAAGTATGTCTTAACTTTGGTTATTAATTGATTGATACATTTGGCAGCTCCCACATTCGGGGCATATATATTGAGGATTGTTAAGTCCTCTTGTTGGATAGATGCTTTAAGTATGATATAGTGTCCTCTTTATCTCTCAGTACAGTCTTCGGGGTAAATTTTAGTTTATCTGATATAAGGATGGCTACCCCTGCTTTCTTTTGAGGACCATTTGAATGGTAAATGGTTCTCCAACCTTTTATTTTCAGGCTGTAGGTGTCCTTCTGTCTAAAATGAGTCTCTTGTAGACAGCAAATAGATGGGTCCTGCTTTTTTATCCAGTCTGAAACCCTTCGCCTTTTGATGGGGTCATTAAGCCCGTTCACGTTCAGAGTTACTATTGACAGATATGAGTTTAGTGCCATCATGATATCTATTCAGTCCTTGTTTTTGTGGATTGTTCCACTGAACTTCTTCTTAAAGGGGAATTTTAAGAGTCCCCCTTAAAATTTCTTGCAGAGCTGGTTTGGAGGTCACATATTGTTTCAGTTCCTGCCTGTCTTGGAAGCTCTTTATCTCTCCTTCCATTTTGAATGAGAGCCTTGCTGGATAAAGTATTCTTGGTTGCATGTTCTTCTCATTTAGGACCCTGAATATATCCTGCCAGCCCTTTCTGGCCTGCCAGGTCTCTGTGGAGAGGTCTGCTGTTACCCTAATACTCCTCCCCATAAAAGTCAGGGATTTCTTGTCTCTTGCCGCTTTAAGGATCTTCTCTTTATCTTTGGAATTTGCAAGCTTCACTATTAAATGTCGAGGTGTTGAACGGTTTTTATTGATTTTAGGGGAGGATCTCTCTATTTCCTGGATCTGAATGCCTGTTTCCCTTCCCAGATTAGGAAAGTTTTCAGCTAGAATTTGTTCAAATACATATTCTGGCCCTCTGTCCCTTTCGGCACCCTCGGGAACCCCAATTAAACGTAGGTTTTTCTTCCTCAGGTGTCGTTTATTTCCCTTAATCTATCTTTATGGTCTTCTAATTTTCTGTCTCTTTTTTCCTCACTTTCCCTTTTTGCCATCAACTTGTCTTCTATGCCACTCACTCGTTCTTCCACCTCGTTAACCCTTGTTGTTAGGACTTCTAGTTTGGATTGCATCTCATTCTATTGATTTTTAATTTCTGCTTGATTGGATCTAAATTCTGCAGTCATGAAGTCTCTTGAGTCCTCTATGCTTTTTTCTAGAGCCACCAGTAGCTGTATGATAGTGCTTCTGAATTGGCTTTCTGACATTGAATTGTAATCCAGATTTTGTAACTCTGTGGGAGAGAGGACTGTTTCTGATTCTTTCTTTTGAGGTGAGGTTTTCCTTCTAGTCATTTTTCTCAGTGCATAGTGGCCAAAAACAAGTTGTATTGGGAAAAGGAGAAAAAGAGAGGAGAGAAAGAAGGAAGGAAAAGAGAAAAAGAAAAAAGACAAAAAGGAAGAAAAAAAGAAAAAAGAGAAGAAAAAGAGTAAGAAAAAGAAAAAAAGGGAAAAAAGGGTGGGGGAAGCAAACAGAAATCAAAAAGCAAAAACAAACAAACAAAAAAAAAACATGGGGGAGTATCTTCTGTTTCTGTATACTTTAAGTCCCTTGACTTCCCCTGGAACTTCTCCGTCTAGTTGGTCTTCTGGGGGAGGGGCCTGTTATGCTGATTTTCAGGTGTTAGCACTTGGGGGAGCTGCTCTGCCCCCTGCCTGGTGCAGGGCTCAGTGGGGGTTGTTTACCCCCTGATGCCCCAGGAGGAACAACCGCAGTGGTGGCGCCCAGCTCTGGAGCCCTGGAGTCAGTTCCTGCAGTAACTATGGAGCTCTCTGTCTGCCAATGCCTGGATGCTCCAGGGGCGAGGCCACTGATCTGCTCAGTTCGGGGCAGGAGCATCCTTGCTGTCTTGGGCCCTCCTGGCCTCTGCCTGTCCCGGGGGGAGGCCGGATCCTGGGCTGTGTTCCCGGCGCCCACTGCTCCCAGGCCTGCGCTGTTGGATTTGTGCTCCTGGCCGGGCAGCCCCCTCCACGCGGAGCCGCCACCCGAGCCCCTCCGAGCTGCTCCTAACTCTGGGAAATGAAGAAGACGTAGTGGAAGGGGAGGTGGGTGGGGGGATGGGGTGACTGGGTGATGGGCACTGAGAGGGGCACTAGACAGGATGAGCGCTGGGTGTTATACTATATGTTGGCAAATCGAACTCCAATAAAAAATATACAAAAAAAATAACAATTAACAAGTAAAAAAATATATAAATAGATAACATGTAGTAGAACCTTGCCTTTTTTTTTAAACCTTGCTTTTTTCTATAATTTGTCCACCTTTGGCTATTAGTCAGCAGATTCAAGTCATTTTAATTTAGGGACGCCTGGGTGGCTCAGTGGTTGAGCATCTGTCTTTGGCTCAGGGCATGATCCTGGTGTCCTGGAGTTGAGTCCTGCATCAGGCTCCCCACTGGGAGCCTGCTTCTCCCTCTGCCTGTCTCTTTACTTCTATATCTGTGTCTCTCATGAATAAATAAATAAAATCTTTAACAATAAATCATTTCAATAAATCATTTCAAACTTTAAAAAATAACTCATTTCAATTCAGTGTTTTTTAAGGTAGTTGGGTTAGTGTAATTATTAAATTATTTTGACTTAAGTCTACCATTTTCCTTTTTTGTTTTCTAGTTGTCTTCTTTTTCCCCATTTATTTCTCTTTTCCTCCTTTTAGGAGGTTAATTGATTATTTTTGGTATTCCATTTTAATTGCCCTATTGACTTTAAAATTTTACCTTTTTACTATTTTCCAATGATTACTCTACAGATTGTAACATGAAACTTTAATTTTGGTGGTCTACATAGAATTAATACTGCATTATTTCACATAAACTAAAGGAAACTTATAACTCACTTCACAATTTTATTTAACCTCGTCTTTTGTCCTGTAGTCTTCATATATATTACATCTATGTATGTTTTAAACACAAAATACTAAAAATTTAGGAAATAAAATTATGTATTTTTATATTTACCTACATATTTACTAATTCAAGTGCTGGAGATGTGAGTTTTACCATTTGGTGTTCTTCCCTTCAGCCTGAAGAACTTTCCTAGGTATAGTGGTGACATATATTCTCAGCTTTTTTTTCCATTTAAATATTAAAATGTCTGTTTTGTCTTCGTTTTTTTTGTCTTCATTTTTGAAGGATACTTTTGTGGATGTAGAATTTTGAGTGAAAAATTTCAAGCTTTTTTCAGCACCTTAATAAACATGTTATTTTTTTGTCTTCTGGCCTCTCTGTTTTATTTTATTTGTACTTTTTTTTATTGGAGTTCGATTTGCCAACATATAGTATAACACCCAGTGCTCATTCCGTCAAGTGCCTCCCTCAGTGCCCGTCAGCCAGTCACCCCATCCCCCCACCCACCTCCCTTCCACTACCTCTTGTTCATTTCCCAGAGTTAGGAGTCTCTCATGCTTTGTCACCCTTTCTGATTTTTCCCGCTCATTTTCTCTCTTTTCCCCTATGATCCCTTTCACTATTTTTTATATTCCCCATATGAGTGAAACCATATAACGACTGTTCTTTTCCGATTGACTTACTTCACTGAGCATAATACCCTCCAGTTCCATCCACATAGAAGCCAATTGTGGGTATTTGTCATTTCTAATGGCTGAGGAATATTCCATTGTATACATAGACCACATCTTCTTTATCCATTCATCTTTCGATGGACACCAAGGCTCCTTCCACAGTGTGGCTATTGTGGACATTGCTGCTATAAACATCGGGGTGCAGGTGTCCTGGCGTTTCCCTGCATCTGTATCTTTGGAGTAAATCTCCAATAGTGTAATTGCTGGTTCGTAGGGTAGCTCTATTTGTAACTCTTTGAGGAACCTCCACACAGTTTTCCAGAGTGACTGCACCAGTTCACTTTCCCACCAACAGTGCAGGAGGGTTCCCCTTTCTCCACATCCTCTTCAACATTTGTGGTTTCCTGCCTTGTTAATTTTCCCCATTCTCACTGGTGTGAGGTGGTATCTCATTGTGGTTTTGACTTGTATTTCCCTGATGGCCAGTGATGTGGAGCATTTCCTCATGTGCTTGTTGGCCATGTCTATGTCTTCCTCTGTGAGACTTTTGTTCATGTCTTTTGCCCACTTCATGATTCAATTTCTTGTTTCTTTGCTGTTGAGTTTAATAGTTCTTTATAGATCTTAGATGTAGGTCATTTGTAAATATTGTCTCCCATTCTGCAGGTTGTCTTTTCATTTTGCTATTTCTTTTGCTGTGCAGAAGCTTTTTATATTGGTTAAGTCCCAATAGTTCTTCTTTGCTTTTGTTTCTCTTGCCTTCATGGATGTATCTTGCAAGAAGTTGCTGTGGCCAAGTTCAAAAAGGGTGTTGCCTGTGTTCCTCTCTAGGATTTTGATGGATTCTTGTCTCATATTTAGATCTTTCATCCATTTTGAGTTTATCTTTGTGTCTGGTGTAAGAAAATGGTCCAGTTTCATACTTCTGCATGTGGCTGTGTTTTCTTTTGGGAATCCAGGCATCATTTGCATTATTGTTCTCTTATATATCATGTGTCATTATGTCTTCTCATTTTCAAGTTTCTTTTCATGTTTTCATCACTTTGAATATGATTGATTCAAGTGTAGTTAATTTTTCAGTGACAGTTGTAGGGATTATTGAAAATGTTTATATAAAAATATGTTTTAATTTGGAACACAAATTTACATTATTGATAAGTATTTAACGTCAGATTGAGTTTTTTCCTTTGCATTAACTGTACCTCCTTTAACATTTACAGTTTTTAATTCTTTAAACTGTGTAATGAATTTGATAATGATACTATAGTACAACTGAGTATAAAATCCTTCTAGGCCTTTACTATTCTTTTCATTAGTTCATAGATGTCTTGCCCTTAAGTGACTGGCATTTATAACATCCTTATGTATTCAATTTAACTTGTTTAGAATTAAGACTATTTTTATAGCAGTTTTAGAATTGTTAAAAAAATTGAGGGAAGGTACAGAGATTTCCCATATACCACCTGCTTCCCCACAGGCATAGTCTTCCCCATTATCTGTATTCCCCACCACGGTGATACATGTGTCAGTGGAGGTTCATCATTTGTAACAAATCTGTCATCACCCAAAGTCCATATTTTACATTATGGTTCACCCATAGTGTTGTGCATTCTATGAGTTTAGACAAATGTATAATGATATATATCCCTGATTTTAGCAGCTTATGGAGTATTTTCACTCCCCTAAAAATATTTTCTGTTGTGCCTGTTCATCTCTTCTTCCCTCTTCCAACTCTTGGCAACTAATAATAATTTTATAGTCTCCATAGCTTTGCCTTTATATTGCTGGAATCATAAAGTATATGGCCTTTTCAGATTGGTTTCTTTCACTTAGTGGTATGTACTTAAGGTTCCTGCATATCTTTTTTTGTCTCGATACTCATTTCATTTCAGTGGTGAATAATGTCCCATTATCTGGATGAGTGACAATTTATCTCCTCACTCCCTGAAGGGCACTTTGGCTGCTTCCAAGTTTTGGCAGTTATGAATACAGCTGCCGTAAATGTCCATGTGCAGGTTTTTGTGTGGACATAAGTTTTCAACTCTTTTGAGAAGTACCATGGAGTATGATTGCTGGATTGTTTGGTAAGAATCAGTTTAGTTTTATACGAAACTGCCAGACTATTTTCCAAAGTGGTGGTGCGATTTTGCATTCTTACCAACAGTGAAAGAGAATTCATGTTGCTCCACATCCTCATCAGCATTTGGTGTTGTCAGCATTAGATTTTTGCCATTCTAATAGGTGTTAGTGGTAACTCATTGTCTTAATTTGCATTTCCCCAATGACATGTGGTGGGGAGCATCTTTTCATATGTTTATTTGCCATCTGTATGTCTTCTTTGGTGAGGTATTTATCTGTCTTTGGTCCATTTTGTAATTGGGTTGTTTGTATTCTTGTTGAGTTTTAAAGTTTTTTTGTATATTTTGTGGACTTCACAAATTTTTTTCAAGTCTATGGATTTTCTCATTTTCTTGACATTGTCTTTCACCTAGCTATTGAGTTTAACTTTTATACAAAGAACAATGCACATTTTTACTAAACTTGGTTATTTGATTTAACTAGTATTTTAATTAAATCTGATAATTATAATTTGAATAAATAGACTGGGTATAAAATGAAACTTATATTTAGTATGCACACAGCGTAATAGTGGAAGGAGTGTGGGTAAATATACTAGAACATTGCTTTTTGTCCTTGGGCATTCAGCATACTATGACCATTGGACAATATATTTTACAGATGGAGTGAAGTATTTCATTAATTTTTTGAGTAATTTAAATGGAAATTGTTTAACAGAGATTCTGTTTTCCTTGGGAACTTTGGAAGAGCAGAAGGATACTTGATTAAAACAAAGTCACAGCAAATGGATTTGGATAATACTAAAGTGTATATTCAACCAGCTGTTGTGACCAGATAAATTACCCTTTTACATTGTAGGGATATTTATACCTGCCAAGTTATCTGGATACTTAAGTCACCAAGATGCAGGAGACATTCAGTCCCACTGATTAGATGGAGAATGTTATGGACTGAAATTAAAAACATAGGGAAAATGCCACGAATTAGGTACTACAGAGGAAAAAAGATAAAACCAAGTTATGCCACATGAAGCTTTTGGAGTATGAGGAAATAACTCTAGGACTCACACAGATGGTAGAGGAGTAGGAGGGGATTGGTATAGGGGAGGCTTCAGACCTACTCCAACTGCTTACCCAGAGCAACTATAATTTTTATCCATATACCTTTTGGGCTTCTGCTTAAAAATTCATTGAAGAATTATGACTTTAAAAGTTTTTAAAAATTGCTGTAGAAGAATGGAAATGGAATAAGGTACCCAGGGATCCCTGGGTGGCGCAGCGGTTTAGCGCCTGCCTTTGGCCC
Source organism: Canis lupus dingo (assembly GCF_003254725.2). Classification (NCBI taxonomy): domain Eukaryota; kingdom Metazoa; phylum Chordata; class Mammalia; order Carnivora; family Canidae; genus Canis; species Canis lupus. The sequence continues at coordinate 109,856,653 of NC_064281.1, read as the reverse complement.
AGGGCGCGTTCCTGGAGACCCGGGATCGAATCCCACGTCGGGCTCCCGGTGTATGGAGCCTGCTTCTCCCTCTGCCTATGTCTCTGCCCCTCTCTCTCTCTCTCTGTGTGACTATCATGAATAAATAAATAAAATCTTTTTTTAAAAAAGGAATAAGGTACCCAGTAATTCACAAGGTAAATATAGGAATATAATTTCCCATGGCTTCAGATATTAATTTCCACTGTATATAGAATGGGTCATGACCAAAGTGACCTTAAAGATTTCATACATGCAGTTAATATTATCTCCTAGATTTTTCTGGGATATATGAGTGGAATTCATGATTAGAATACTGTAATAGGGGATGCTAGGGTGACTCAGTGGTTGAGCACCTGCCTTTGGCTCGGGGTGTGATCCTGGAGTCCCGGGATCAAGTCCCACATTGGGTTCCCTGCATGGAGCCTGCTTCTCCCTCTACCTGTGTCTCTGCCTGTCTCTCTCTGTCTCTCATGAGTAAACAAATAAAAAACCTTTTTAAAAAACCAAATACTGTAATAGATGTATGCACTTTATCTAAAAAAAACTCATAGGGGTTTAGAGTCATAAGATGTACCTCACAATCTAAATACAAAGACACAAGGAGAAACATGAAAAACAAGTGGGTGGTGATGTTTCTGGGAGAGTAGTATGGACTTTTTGAACTGATAGCTGTTTTGGATAATGGTTACATGGTGACAGTAAAAAATATAAAAGCAAGATAGAGCAGTGATGGTACCTTTCAACTATACTTATAATGGCCAGAGTTCTTCTCTTGCATAGCATCTGGAAGGTTCTTTGCGTACCTTGCTGGCAATTTTAACTCTCAAAAAGAGGGCTTTGTGTGCTTGAAGTTGAGAAAGACATCCCATAAATAGCAGAACTTGTTACCTCTTAAATACCTCTACAATAGTATTGGTCAAAATAGCAATACAAATTAATTTCTAGAAGTTATCTCATGATTTGCAGTGACATAATTTTTGCAGATGGAGGACCCCTCTCTTTGTGATGGTGTGTCCACTTTGGGTTCTCTTTTTCCTTATGCCTTCTAATCAGTAATAGGAACTGAGGCCACATTCTTTCTTAGAGAAGGCCCCTTTATTAGAATTTCTTCCCTCTGCATTCTCAAACTCATCTCTACAAACCAGCCACATTAGAATGGTCTGGCAGGACCAGGATAGGGCTAGGGAGAAGTGCTTTAATTCTCAGAATTTGTTTTTCTGTACTACCCATGGAAGATTAAGTCAGAAGGCCAGCATTTGGTGGGTGGGAAGGTGGGTTGGACAGGAGAAAGGCATCAAGGCATAGGCTGCATGGCCTTTTCCATATCTGAGCAAAAGGAATTCTTTTTTTTAGATTCATTCATTTGAGAGACAGAGAGGGAGGGGCAGAGAGAGAGAGAGAGAATCCTCAAGGAGTTGAGTACAGAACCAGGCACTCAGCTTGATCCCAGGCCCCCAAAATCATGACCTGAGTCACACAGGTGCCTCTGAGCAAAAGGAATTATTAAAGCCTCACCCTACTAATCAGATAAAAGAGCCCACCCACAGATTTGGGACAGTGTTCCAGCTCAGTGTAACCAATAGGTATTTGGCTTTAATGTTATATTCTTTAGTACAGTAGTACTAAAGACAGTGGGACTGATGCAAAGATTTCAGCTTAGGTACATTGTACTAAAATTAAGAGAAGTAATGGTAACTGTGAAAGATGAGGAGTACTAGTGTTTATAAAAGCAAAGAAATGGAATGGGTCACCTAGCTGGCCCAGTTGGTGGAACTCATGACTCTTGATCTCAGGGTTGTGAGTTGAGCCCTATTTTGGGCTAAGGTAACACAAAAAGAGATTAGTGAAATCTCTTAGGTAAGAGATCTAAATCTAAATCTCTTTTAGGTAAGATATTACCTAAAATCTTTTTAAAAAAAACAAAGAAAGGAGAAGCTGTGCACAAAAGCCCATCATAGACTGTGATTTCAGAAAGTTCAATAAAAAGTATTAATTCATTGCCCAAGACTCTAGAAAGGGAGATTAAAACAGGGAGATTAAAGCTCAGATTGAGTTTAGAGTGTCAAAAGAAGACAGTGCATGACTAAAGTGCTTTTATCAATACTGAATGGGAACATGGAATAGATGACTTAATTCTTTTAAAAAAATTTTATTTATTTGAGAGAGTATGAGCTGGTGGGGGGGATGGGCAGAGGGAGAGGGAAAAGCTGGCTCCCCACTGAACAGAGAACTCAACACAGGGCTCGATCCTGGGGTCCTGGGATCATGACCTGAGCTGAAGGCAGATGCTTACCCAACAGAGCCACCCAGGCACCCCAGGTATAATTCTTAAGGCAAATGGCATATGATAAGAAATGGTGTCAAGAAGGTTGATTTGCTTAAATTTTTATTTTATTCCTCTCCCTTCTCTCAAGAGAAATGGCCTTCTACAAATTCAACCCTGATTGATAGTGGCCTCAATATTTCTTCAGGTCATTGTAAGCATAAGGACAACCATACCATGGGTTGTGATTGCTTTCTGCTTTACTGCCTTCATTCTTTACCTGCCTCTAGCATCACCATTCTACTGCTACTGGTAAATAGCAGTAAGAAGCTTAAATGTCACCATCCCCATAGCCATCCCTGGTGCTTTCTGTCTAGCTGAGAATAATCCTAAATTGTTTCTGCGATGTTGAAATTTGGTAGTTAAAGGCAGCAGTTTGGGGTCAGAAAGACTTGGATTCCAAATCTTCACTACATACTACTTTATGAACTTGGATGCTTTCTAAACTCCAAGCCTCGGTTTTCTAATCTATCAACATATTCCCTACTTCCCAAAGTTTCTGTGAAAACTAAAATGTTTTAAAACCTAAAGAATAGTGTCAGATTCATGTTAGGAGCTTAGTAAATATAGATTTCCATGTCCAAAGTATCTCTGGATACTTGGCCCTTAAGAGATGATATTGTGTTCACACAGTTGCTGTTTGCCTATTGCAGGCCCAATGCCTAGTAGGAAATTATGTCTCATGAGTCCTAGCCTGAATATCCAAAACTTAAAAGTTGCTTCTGAAGCAGTTTTTTGATCATTCATTTTATTGCCACCTAAACTCAAAAGTGTGCCAGCTTACTTAAACAACAAAGACTGCCAAATGTAAAAACCTTTCTTTTGGAAATATATTTTTTGAAGACTCAATTTAATTTAAAAATTATTGATGATCCTCTTTATATCTGTCTACATTCTTTGGCATATCAGAGGGTTTGGCTGGCTGTATGCTCCACAGATGGGCTCTACTTTAAGAAAACCTAGTAAAGCAAAAAATCTGAATTTATAGAACATAATCAGTGTTACCTTGCCTCAGGGGTTTTCAGTGTGTGTGTGTGTGTGTGTATGTGTGTGTGTGTGTGTGCGTGCATATGCATGTGTGTGTGTGTAGCCTCAGGTATAAGATTACCCATTAGGGGTTTGTAAAATGATATATATTCCCATATTTTTCTTCTCCCCTTTTACTATCTCTATAAGTATTCTGGCAGTAAAGCATGTATTTCCTTAGGGAGCAGCATGAGCAGCTTAAAAATTCAAAAAATTACAGGTGACTCTGAAACAATCCTAATGTATTTGCTTTACCAAGGTTTTGGTTTACAAAATTACTTGTCAATGATGCCACAGGGAAGGTACATATTGTAACTGCACTCATTGAGAAAATACAGCTAAATTTATAATGACTCATTTCACACTCTGGAAACCTATCTACTGCCTAATGTAAGGAATGTGTGGAAGTGTGATTGTCACTACAAGCTCTCCAAAGCATTCTCTCTTCTAGTCAGCATTATTTTCTTCCTTCTGTCAAAGAAGAGTTGGATGTTGGAGAACAAGGAAGGCATGAGGAAAGGAGTTTTCTACAAAAGGATTTGGGGTACTATATTGGTTATTTTCACCCTCTACCTATTGTCCATCCATAAAGCATAGAAGGATGTTATGCTTTCACAAGGAGGTGACATTTAGGCTGAAACCCAAAGGAACATCAGATTGGGGCAAAAGGACAAGAACTGGCAGAGAGCAGGACTGGTAACTCCATCGTGATCACATGTCAGCTGTTATCCAGAGGCATAGAACCAATAAGAGGCATATGTAGATATGCCCCCTCCCTCTGTGTCTGTTTGCCTCTCTGCCTCTCTCTCTCTCTGCTGGTAACTCATGTTTGTGGTAGGAATGCAGACAAGAGATGAATGGAGCTCTCCATAAGAAGGAAGGAAAGAGAGAGTGAAGGAAAGCATAAATGGATACTTTTGAACACTTGGCACTATAGGGTTTGAGGGTATGACACTGTAACATTGCCTGTTTCTCAAAAAGCAGTATAAATAACATAGCCTGTTTAAATCTAGTTAGGTGCCCTCTGGCCCATATGAGTATAGATGTTAATCAGTATGCATGAGTTCAAAACATGTCCGGCTAAATTTGACAAAGCAACAGGGAAAGGGTTCATTTTCATAAATGCTATTGAGATAACTTGACACTAGCATAGGGAGAAAATAACTTATACCTATATCCATGCAACATATCATGATCAACAACATAAAAATTAAAGTGTCAAATGTTTAGGAAAATTTAATTACAAGGAAGAAGAGAAAATAGAGCAATTATGGAGTCTATGGAGGGAGATAATGTTTGACTAAAGGAGAAAAATAAATTATAAAGGAAAAGATAAGCAGTGTGATTGAACAGAAAATTAAGAGAAGGAGTCCAAGATGGCAGAGGAGTGGGAGATCTTAGTTTCATCTGGCCCCAGGAATTCAGCTAGATAGCTATCAAATCATTTGGAACTGCTGTGAACTCAACTAGAGAGCTAAGAAAATAGCTGCAACTCCACAAATAGAAAAGCAACCACTTTCTGCAAGAATGAAAAGACAGAAAACTTATCTCCAAAAAGGGAACAAGAGGCAGTACTGACTGCTAGGGACCTAACCAGTATGGACATAAGTAAGATGTCAGAACTAGAGTTCAGAATAACGATTATAAAAATACTAGCTGGGCTTGAAATATGCATAGAAGACACTAGGGATAATCCCTTTCTGGAGAAATAAAAGAACTAAAATCTAATCAAGTCAAAATAAAAAAGGCTAATAATGAGATGTAATATAAAATGGAGGCTCTAAGGGGCACCTGGGTGGCTCAGTGGTTGAGCATCTGCCTGTGGCTCAGGGGTCTTGGGATCAAGTCCCACATTGGGATCCCTGCAGGGAACCTGCTTCTCCCTCTGCCTATGTCTCTGTTTCTCTCTGTGTGTCTCATGAATAAATAAAATCTTTTTTAAAAAATGGAAGCTCTGCTAGGATAAATGAGGCAGAAGAGACAAATAATGATATAGAAGACAAATGATGGAGAATAAAGAACTGAGAAAAGCTGAGAAAAGGGGAGATAAACTACTGGATCACAAGGGGAGAATTTGAGAGATAAGTGATACCATAAAGTGAAACAATATTAGAATAATTGGGATCCCAGAAGAGGAAAGAGAGAGAGAGGGTTAGAAGATATACTGGGGCAAATTATAGCAGAGAACTTCCCTAATCTGGGGAAGGAGACAGGTATTTAAACCCAGGAGGGGGATCCCTGGGTGGCGCAGCGGTTTGGTGCCTGCCTTTGGCCCAGGGCGCGATCCTGGAGACCCGGGATCGAATCCCACGTCGGCTTCTGGTGCATGGAGCCTGCTTCTCCCTCTGCCTGTGTCTCTGCCTCTCTCATTCTCTCTCTCTCTCTCTCTCTGACTATCATAAATAAATAAAAACTTAAAAAAATAATAAACCCAGGAGGCATAGAGAATGCCCATCAAAATCTATAAAATAGGTCAACAGCCCAACATATAATAGTCAAACTTGCAAATCTCAAAGACAGAAAATCCTGACAAGCAGCTTGGGACAAGAGGTCCATAACCTACAAGGGTAGAAACATTAGATTGGCATAAGGCTTATCCACAGAGACCTGGAAGGCCAGAAAGGACTGGCAAGATATATTCAGGGTGCTAAATGAGAAAAATATACAGCCAAGAATACTTCATCCACCTAAGATGTCACTCAAAATCAAAGGAGAGATTAAAAAGCTTCCAGGACAAACAAATAGAAACTAAAAGAATTTATCAACAATAAACTGGCCCTGCAAGAAATATTAAATGGGATCCTTTAAGCAAAGAAAGCCCAAAAGTAACATAGACCAAAAAGCAACAGAGACAATCTACAGGAACAGTGACTTTAAAGGTAATACAATAACACTAAATTCATATCTCTCAACAGTTACTCTGAATGTAAATGAACTAAATGCCCCAATCAAAAGACACAGAATATCAGATTGGATAAAAAAGCAAGAACCATTGATATGCTGTCTGCAAGAGACTCATTTTAGACCCAAAGACACCTCTGGATTGAAAGTGAGGGGGTTGAAAACCATTTATCATGCTAATGGGCATGAAAAGAAAGCTAGACTGGCAATCCTTATATCAGGCAAATTAGATTTTAAACCAAAGACTATAATAAGAGATGAGGAAGGACACTATATCCAATAAGATCTAACAATTGTAAATATTTATGCCTCTAATATGGGAGCGGCCAGTTATATAAACCAATTAATAACAAAATTGAAGAAACACATTGATAATAATACAATAATAGGGGACTTTAACATCCCACTCACTGCAATGGACAGATTATCTAAGTAGAAATCAACAAGGAAGTAAAGGCTTTGAATGACACACTGGACGGGAAGGACTTAACAGATATATTCAGAGCATTCCATCCTAAAGAAACAGAATACACATTCTTTTCTTTTTTTTTTAAGATTTTATTCATGAGGGGATCTCTGGGTGGCTCAGTGGTTTGGTGCCTGCCTTTGGCCCAGGGCGTGATCCTGGAGACCTGGGATCGAGTCCCACATCGGGCTCCCGGCATGGAGCCTGCTTCTCCCTCTGCCTGTATCTCTGCCTCTCTTTCTCTCTCTGTGTCTATCATGAATGGATAAATAAAATATTAAAAAAAGAGATTTTATTCATGAGAGACAGAAAGAGAGAGAAAGGCAGAGACATAGAGGGAAAAGTAGGCTCCCCATGGGGAGCCCGACATCAACTTGATCTTGGGACCCTGGGATCATGCCCTGGGCTGAAGACAGACACTTAACCACTGAGCCACCCAGGCATCCCAATGCACATTCTTTTCAAGTGCACATGGAACATTCTCCAGAATAGATCACATATTGAGTCACAAATCATGTCTGAACTGGTACTAAAAGAATGAGATCATTTCCTGCATAATTTCAGACCACAATGCTTTGAAACTTGAACTCAATCACAAGAGGAAATTTGGAAAGAACTCAAATACATGGAGGCTAAAGAGCATCCTACTAAAGAATGAATGGGTCAACCAGGAAATTAAAGAATTTAAAAAATTCATGGGAACAAATGAAAATCAATACACAACTGTTCAAAACCTTTGGGATGCAACAAAGGTCTTCCTAAGAGGGAAGTATATAGCAATACAAGCTTTTCTCAAGAAACAAGAAAGGTCTCAAATATACACCCTAACCTTACACCTAAAGGAGCTAGAGAAAGAATAGCAAGTAAAGCCTAAACCAGCAGGAGAAGAGAAATAATAAAGATTAGTGAAAAAAAAATGAAACAGAGACCAAAAGAACAGTAGAATAGATCAATGAAACTAGGAGCTAGTTCTTTGAAAGAATTAATAAGATCAATAAACCCCTGGCCAGACTTATCAAAAAGAAAAGAGAAAAGACCCAAATAAAATCATGAAAGAGAAGAGCTCACAACCAACACTGAATAAATACAAATGATTTTAAGACCATATCATGAGGAACTATATGCCAAGAAATTAGGCAATCTGGAAGAAATGGATGTATTCCTAGAGACATATAAACTACCAAAACTGAATAGACCCATAACCAGCAAAGAAATTGAAGCAATAATCAAAAATCTACCAACAAACAAGAGTCCAGGCCTGGATGGCTTCCCAGGGGAATTCTACCAAACATTTAAAGAAGAATTAATACTATTCTTCTGAAGCTCTTTCCAAAAATAGAAATGGAAGGAAATCTTCTAAACTTGTTCTATGAGGTCAGCATTACCTTAATCCTAAAACCAGATAAAGACCCCACCAAAAAGGAGAATTATAGATCAATATCCCTGATGAACATGGATGCCAAAATGCTCACCAAGATACCAGACAATGGGATCCAACAGTACATTGAAAGGATTATCCACCATGACCAAGTGGGATTTATTCCTGGATAGTAAGGGTGGTTCAGCACCTGCAAATCAATCAATGTGATACTCCACATGAATAAAAGAAGGGACAAGAACTATATGATCCTCTCGGTAGATGCAGAAAAAGCATAGGTGCATTGATAGATGCAGAAAAAGAATCCTATCTTGATAAAAAAAAAAACTCTCCTCTGTGTAGTGTTAGAGAGAACATACCTCAATATTATAAAAGCCATTGACAAAAAGCCCACAGTGAATATCATTCTTTATGGGGAAAAACTGAGAGCTTTACTCCTAAGGTCAGGAAAATGATAGGGATGTCCACTATCACCACTGTTGTTCAACATAGTACTAGAAGTCATAGCCTCAGCAATCAGACAACAAAAAGAAATAAAATCCATCCAAATTGGCAAAGAAAGAGTAAAACTCTCTAGTCTTCACAGACAACATGATACTCTATGTGGAATACCCAAAAGACTCCACCCCAAAATTGGTAGAACTCATGCAGCAATTCAGCAAAGGGCAGGATGTAAAATCAATGCACAGAAATCAGTTGCATTCCTATACACTAACAGTGAGACAGAAGAAAGAGAAATCAAGGAGTTGATCCCATTTACAATTTCACCAAAACCCATAAGATACCTAGGAATAAACCTAACCAAAGAGTTGAAGGATCTATACTCAGAAAACTGTAGAACACTCATGAAAGAAATTGAGAAAGACACAAAGAAATGGAAAAACATTCCATGCTTACAGATTGGAAGAACAAATATTGTTAAAATGTCTATGCTACCTAGAGCAATCTATAGATTCAATGCAATCCCTATCAAAATACCTTCAATTTTTTCCACAGAGCTGGAGTAAATAATCCTAAAATTTGTATGGAACCAGAAAAGACCCTGAATAGCCAAAGGAATGTTGAAAAATAAAACCAAAGCTGGTGCCATCATGATTCTGGACTTCAAGCTCTACTACAAAGCTGTTGTCATCAAGACAGTATAATACTGGCACCAAAACAGACACACAGATCAATGGAACAGAAGAGAGAACCCAGGAATGGAGTCTCACCTCTATGGTCAACAGATTAATCTTTGACAAAGCAGGAAAGAATATCCAATGGAACAGAGACAGTCTCTTCAACATATGGTGTTGGGAAAATTGGACAGCCACATGCAGAAGAATGAACCTGAACCACTTTCTTACCCTATACACACAAAAAAAATCTTAAAATGAATGAAAGACCTAGTGGTGAGAAAGAAATCTTTCAAAATCCTAGAGGAGAACATAGGCAGCAACCTCTATGACCCTGGCCACAGCAACTTCTTGCTAGACATATCTCTAAAGACAGGGAAACAAAGGTGAAAATGAACTATTGGGACTTCATCAAGATAAAAAGCTTTTGCACAGCAAAGAAACAGGCCACAACAAAACCAAAAGACAACTGACTGAATGGGAGAAGATATTTGCAAATGTCTTATCAGATAAAGGGCTAATATCCAAAATCTATAAAGAACTTATCATACTCAATATCCAAAGAACAAATAATCCAAGCAAGAAATGGGCAGAGGACATGAACAGACATTTTTCCAAAGAAGACCTACAAAATGGCCAACAGACAAGTGAAAAAAGTGCTCACATCACTTGACATTAGGGAAATAGGAATCAAAACCACAATGTGATGCAACCTCACACCAGTCATAATGGGTAAAATTAACAATTCAGGAAATGACAGATGTTGGCAAGGATGTCAAGAAAGGGGAACCCTTTTACACTATTGGTGAGAATGGAAGCTGGTGCAGCCACTCTGGAAAACAATATGGAAGTTCCTCAAAAAGTTGAAAATAGAGCTATACAACCCAGTAATTACACTACTAGGGATTTACCCCAAAGGTACAGTGATCCAAAAGGGCACCTGCACCCCAAAGTTTATAGTAGCAGTGTCCACAATAGCCAAACTATGGAAAGATTCTGGATGTCCATCAACAGACGAATTGATAAAGAAGTGGTATCTATATACAATGGAATACTACTCAGCCATCAAAAAAGTGAATCTTGCCATTTGTAATGATGTGGATGGAACTAGAGAGTATTATGCTAAGCAAATAAGTCAATCAGAGAAAGACAATTAGCATATGATCTCACTCCTATGTGGAATTTAAGAAACAAAACTGGATCATAGGGGGAAACGAAAAAATAAAACGACAAAATCAGAGAGGGAGACAAAACATAAAAGACTCTTAATGGTAGGAAACTAACTGAGGGTTAATGGAGGTGGGAATTGTGTAACTAGTTGATGGCTATTAAGGAGGATGCACAATGTAATGAGCCCTGCGTATTATATAAGACTGATGAATCACTGAACTCTACCTCTGAATCTAATAATATATGTTAATTGAATTTAAATAAATAAACAGAAAATTAATATAACTAAAATACAACAAACCAAGATAAAAGTTAAGTGACAAAATAGCAAGTTATATTTAATAATCTGATGGCATTTCCAAATATATTGAGTTTTTATAAATTTGAAACAAGTTCACTGTAGATGGTGGTCAAAGTATATGAAGAATCAAAAAAAAAGTATATGAAGAATCATTACATAAGATGAAACACCATTAGTAAATTAACACAGGGATCAGTGTGTAGTCTTGCCAACAATTAAAGAAATGCAAATTAAAACAATGATGAAATGTCACATTATAACTCTAAAGTTGGTAACAATAAAGGGATATTAATAAAACTAGTAAGACAGCTTTTGGGTAAATTGAAACATTTATACATTTTTGGTGACATAGTAAATTATTTCAGTCAATTTGATGAACAGTCTGGCAGTTTTTAGCAAGAGTCATAAAAATGTTCATACCTTTTTACTGAATAATCTCACTCTGGAGTATTTGTTTTAAGGATATAATTCAGAAGAAGGAAAGCATTATGGGTTATTTATGTATCATGGAAAACTGGATATATCCCAAACAGCCATTAATAGAGAGATGGTTATAAAATTATTGTATTTTAACTTAATGGGCTTGTATGCAACCAATGAAAATGATAAATATGAACATTTTTGAGACATAAAATTATATACGAAATATTAAATAGTAACAAATTATAAGAGCCTATGTTAAGAAGGTCTGAAGAGGCTAGAGGTGTGTATTCTCTATGATCTATTAAAATTGACCTACTAGGACTCCCCATCCATGATGGAGCCTCATATTAAGGAAAAATCTTAGCAGTTGAATGCAATTTGAACGTATGAGCAGTAATAGAGAAGAGGGAAAGAGAACGTCCAGATAAGAGGTGGGGAAGGGAAACAGATCTAAGAAAGCTCAGAAAATGAGAGGCCAGATTGTTTAAGAAAGACAGAAGATGAGACCCTGTAAAGTTAGAAAATCTTTCTGAATTCTTCCTCTTTCTAAAAGTTGAGTCAAACTGGGACACTGGGTAGCTCAGCAGTTGAGCCTTCAGCTCAGGGCATGATCTCCAGGTCCGGGATCGAGTCCCGCATCGAGCTCCCTGTGAGGAGCCTGCTTCTCCCTCTGCCTGTGTCTGCCTCTCTCTCTGTGTGTTTCTCATGAATAAATAAATATAATATTAAAAAAGAAAAAAAAAGTTGAGTCAAACTAAATTGACATTAAAATAAGCAAAAGAAATGTCTCATGTTAAAATTTCATGTGTAGTTACTTTAAGAAAAGAGAATAAAGAGCAAAATAATACCTATTCAGAACATGGAAACATATCAGAAAAGGCATGATTTAAAAACAGATCAGGGACACCTGGGTGGCTCAGTGGTTGAGTGTCTGCCTTTGGCTCAGGGCATGATCCTGGAGTCCCGGGATTGAGTCCCACATCGGGATCCCTGCATGGAGCCTGCTTCTCCCTCTGCCTATGTCTCTGCCTCTCTATCTCTCTGTGTCTCTCATGAATAAATAAATAAAATCTTAAAAAAATAAAAACAGACCAATATTGCCACGTATTAGTTTTTAAAACCCAAAATACATAAAAATGATAACAAAACATGAAAGAATTATATAAATCAGAATTAGACAAATGTATAAATGTTAGTACCAAACTTGAATGAGAACTGGAAATCGTTGGGAAAGTTCAATCTAGAAATGAATAATAAACTGGAAGAAATACAAGAGGGAGTAAGCATAATAAATAATGCTTTAAGAGAAACAGAAGATTAAGATCAAGAGAGCAAGATTTGTACACTCTGTTAACTGAGCCACCTAGATGCCCTGAGAATGAACTTTAGATAACCAAAAGATCTGTATATATTTCTAGAGATATGTCAACATACGGATTAGTGGTGAATATTAAATATATTCTACAAGTAAGTCTAAATGAGAGTTAAAAGGGAGATAATATATGATGAGACATTGTATATGTAGTATAATCATAAAACAAATGGGGGAAGGAAGGGGTTAGCATATGCCAAATGTTTAAACTAGTCAATAATGATCTTGGTGGGGGCAGTAATAGTGTTGTTATGCAAGTATTACTGTGTGTTATAGGAGTGTGGAATAATCTGTCAATATTCTCAATACTAATATCACCCTCAATGAGGGCAGAAAATGATTCTTGGAGAGTGAAAAAAAAATTGACACAGAGTTCACCTATTGCAAAAAGACTTTTCCTTGGGGGTTTTTCTTAAAATTATTTAGGGACAATTGTTTAAACTTCTCTTCTGTCTGAGCCAGTTAAATGGCACAAACAATAGCTAATGAAAAGCAAATGGGACAAACTTTGGCCAATCCAAAAGCTTAAAAAAAAAAAAAGACAGCTGGGGAATGAGCAGTCAATAGGGACTTTGAAAATCTCCAACATATTCCTGGGAATTTATCTTATTTATTTATTTATTTTTAAAATATTTTATTTATTCATCAGAGAGAGACGGAGAGAGACAGAGAGACACAGGCAGAGGGAGAAGCAGGCTCCCTGCAGGGTCCCTGGGATCATGCCCTGGGCTGAAGATGGCGCTAAACTGCTGAGCCACCCAGGCTGCCCTATTCCTGGGAATTTAAAGGACACATTCATTTTTAGGGCTGGTACATGCTCAATAAAAGCACGAGAAGACCCTAAACTCACTGCAGACTCACACTTGTTCTCTGCACAAGGAAGAAGACTGAGGCATGGTTGAAAACTGCCCAGCTGACTGTTGGAAGTGGGCCACAACATGCACACACAACCTCGGGGTGATGACTGGGAGACTTCATGGTCCCAGACATCTGTGTACTCATTAACAGAGCATTAAGCTACCCAAGCAGAGACTTCAGTGACCACACACACAACAAAGAATGCTGACTTCACGTAATTAGTGTAGGAAATTCTCCAAACAAATAGCAGTGGCAACACACTGTGGTAATGATTGTGAAAACACTAAAAACCACTGAGTTGTAACCTTTAAAATGATTAATTTTATGATATGTGAGTTATAGCTCAGAAAACATCATTCTCGTCAGAGTGAAAATAAAACCGTAGAATGTGAACATTTGGAAATTGAGCATCAATGGCTAGCTAACTAGGCCTGGGACTGATCCAGACCTGACACTGCCAGGATATACAGAGGAATGTGGTGAACCTCACCAGGAGTATGCAGTCAGCAACATGCAGACACTGGGGAGCTCTGGTAAACAGCAGGAGCTCTTTGCCATATAAATTGTACAGAAAGAAGAACTGGATTAATAGAGGCTTAAAATCAAGTTTTTAAAAAATTGGGCAGGATTATTCTGTAGTGCCTAGTGATTGACTGTTGGGTGATGAAACCATAAGGAGGGGGGAGGAGCAAGATGGCGGAAGAGTAGGGTCTCCAAATCACCTGTCTCCACCAAATTACCTAGAAAACCTTCCAATCATCCTGAAAATCTATGAATTCGGCCTGAGAATTAAAGAGAGACCAGCTGGAATGCAACAGTGAGAAGAGTTCGCGCTTCTACCAAGGTAGGAAGACGGGGAAAAAGAAGTAAAGAAACAAAGGCCTCCAAGGGGGAGGGGCCCCGCGAGGAGCCGGGCTGAGGCCGGGGCGAGGGTCCCCAGGACAGGAGAGCCCCGTCCCGGAGGAGCAGGAGCTGCACCAACCTTCCCGGGCGGAAAGGGGCTCCCAGGGAGTTGGAGCAGGACCCAGGAGGGCGAGGATGCCCTCGGGCTCCCGGGGACACTAACAGACACCTGCGCGCCCAGGAGAGTGCGCCGAGCTCCCTAAGGGCTGCAGCTCGCACGGCGGGACCCGGCGGGACCCGGAGCATCTGGGAGGGGCTCGGGCGGCGGCTCCGCGGCCCCGGGAGCAGCTCGGAGGGGCTCGGGCAGAGGAAGAGGCTCCGTGCGGAGGGGGCTGCGCGGTTCCAGGAGGAGCTCGGAGGGGCTCGGGCGGCGGCTCCGCGGAGGGGGTTGCGCGGCCCGGGAGCGCGAATCCACCAGCGCAGGCTCCGGAGCACAGGGCGCCGGGACACAGCCCAGGATCCCGCCTCCCCCGGGACAGGCAGAGACCGGGAGGGCCCAGGACAGCAAGGACGCTCCTGCCCCAGCTGAGCAGATCAGCGGCCCCGCCCCGGAGCCTCCAGGCCCTGCAGACGGAGTTCCTGCCGGAGCTGAATCCAGGTTTCCAGAGCTGGCCCCACCACTGGGGCTGTTCCTCCTGCGGCCTCACGGGGTAAACAACCCCCACTGAGCCCTGCACCAGGCAGGGGCACAGCAGCTCCCCCAACTGCTAACACCTGAAAATCAACACAACAGGCCCCTCCCCCAGAACACCAGCTAGACGGACAACTTCCAGGAGAAGCCAAGGGACTTAAAAGTACACAGAATCAGAAGATACTGCCCCGTGGTTCTTTTTTTTTTTTTTTTGCTTTTTGATTTCTTTCCTTCCTCCACCCCCTTTTTTTTCTCCTTTCTTTTTCTTTCTCTTTTTCTTCTTTTTTTTTCGTTTTTTTTCCTTCCCTTTTTTTTCTCTTTCTCTTTTCTTTCCTTCTTTCTCTCCTCTCTTTTTCTCTTTTTCCCAATACGACTTGCTTTTGGCCACTCTGCACTGAGCAAAATGACTAGAAGGAAAACCTCACCTCAAAAGAAAGAATCAGAAACAGTCCTCTCTCCCACAGAGTTACAAAATCTGGATTACAATTCAATGTCAGAAAGCCAATTCAGAAGCACTATTATACAGCTACTGGTGGCTCTAGAAAAAAGTATAAAGGACTCAAGAGACTTCATGACTGCAGAATTTAGAGCTAATCAGGCAGAAATTAAAAATCAATTGAATGAGATGCAATCCAAACTAGAAGTCCTAAAGACGAGGGTTAACGAGGTGGAAGAACGAGTGAGTGACCTAGAAGACAAGTTGATAGCAAAGAGGGAAACTGAGGAAAAAAGAGACAAACAATTAAAAGACCATGAAGATAGATTAAGGGAAATAAACGACAGCCTGAGGAAGAAAAACCTACGTTTAATTGGGGTTCCCGAGGGCGCCGAAAGGGACAGAGGGCCAGAATATGTATTTGAACAAATTCTAGCTGAAAACTTTCCTAATCTGGGAAGGGAAACAGGCATTCAGATCCAGGAAATAGAGAGATCCTCCCCTAAAATCAATAAAAACCGTTCAACACCTCGACATTTAATTGTGAAGCTTGCAAATTCCAAAGATAAAGAGAAGATCCTTAAAGCGGCAAGAGACAAGAAATCCCTGACTTTTATGGGGAGGAGTATTAGGGTAACAGCAGACCTCTCCACAGAGACCTGGCAGGCCAGAAAGGGCTGGCAGGATATATTCAGGGTCCTAAATAAGAAGAACATGCAACCAAGAATACTTTATCCAGCAAGGCTCTCATTCAAAATGGAAGGAGAGATAAAGAGCTTCCAAGACAGGCAGCAACTAAAAGAATATGTGACCTCCAAACCAGCTCTGCAAGAAATTTTAAGGGGGACTCTTAAAATTCCCCTTTAAGAAGAAGTTCAGTGGAACAGTCCACAAAAACAAGGACTGAATAGATAACATGATGACACTAAACTCATATCTCTCAATAGTAACTCTGAATGTGAACAGGCTTAATGACCCCATCAAAAGGCGCAGGGTTTCAGACTGGATAAAAAAGCAGGACCCGGGATCCCTGGGTGGCGCAGTGGTTTAGCGCCTGCCTTTGGCCCAGGGCGCGATCCTGGAGACCCGGGATCGAATCCCACGTCAGGCTCCCGGTGCATGGAGCCTGCTTCTCCCTCTGCCTGTGTCTCTGCCTCTCTCTCTCTCTCTCTGTGACTATCATAAATAAATAAAAAAAAAAAAAAGCAGGACCCATCTATTTGATGTCTACAAGAGACTCATTTTAGACAGAAGGACACCTACAGCCTGAAAATAAAAGGTTGGAGAACCATTTACCATTCGAATGGTCCTCAAAAGAAAGCAGGGGTAGCCATCCTTATATCAGATAAACTAAAATTTACCCCAAAGACTGTAGTGAGAGATGAAGAGGGACACTATATCATACTTAAAGGATCTATTCAACAAGAGGACTTAACAATCCTCAATATATATGCCCCGAATGTGGGAGCTGCCAAATATATAAATCAATTATTAACCAAAGTGAAGAAATACTTAGATAATAATACACTTATACTTGGTGACTTCAATCTAGCTCTTTCTATACTCGATAGGTCTTCTAAGCACAACATCTCCAAAGAAACGAGAGCTTTAAATGATACACTGGACCAGATGGATTTCACAGATATCTACAGAACTTTACATCCAAACTCAACTGAATACACATTCTTCTCAAGCGCACATGGAACTTTCTCCAGAATAGACCACATATTGGGTCACAAATCAGGTCTGAACCGATACCAAAAGATTGGGATTGTCCCCTGCATATTCTCAGACCATAATGCCTTGAAATTAGAACTAAATCACAACAAGAAGTTTGGAAGGACCTCAAACACGTGGAGGTTAAGGACCATCCTGCTAAAAGATAAAAGGGTCAACCAGGAAATTAAGGAAGAATTAAAAAGATTCATGGAAACTAATGAGAATGAAGATACAACCGTTCAAAATCTTTGGGATGCTGCAAAAGCAGTCCTAAGGGGGAAATACATCGCAATACAAGCATCCATTCAAAAACTGGAAAGAACTGAAATACAAAAGCTAACCTTACACATAAAGGAGCTAGAGAAAAAACAGCAAATAGATCCTACACCCAAGAGAAGAAGGGAGTTAATAAAGATTCGAGCAGAACTCAACGAAATCGAGACCAGAAGAACTGTGGAACAGATCAACAGAACCAGGCGTTGGTTCTTTGAAAGAATTAACAAGATAGATAAACCATTAGCCAGCCTTATTAAAAAGAAGAGAGAGAAGACCCAAATTAATAAAATCATGAATGAGAAAGGAGAGATCACTACCAACACCAAGGAAATACAAAGGATTTTAAAAACATATTATGAACAGCTATACGCCAATAAATTAGGCAATCTAGAAGAAATGGACGCATTCCTGGAAAGCCACAAACTACCAAAACTGGAACAGGAAGAAATAGAAAACCTGAACAGGCCAATAACCAGGGAGGAAATTGAAGCAGTCATCAAAAACCTCCCAAGACACAAGAGTCCAGGGCCAGATGGCTTCCCAGGGGAATTCTATCAAACGTTTAAAGAAGAAATCATACCTATTCTCCTAAAGCTGTTTGGAAAGATAGAAAGAGATGGAGTACTTCCAAATTCGTTCTATGAGGCCAGCATCACCTTAATTCCAAAACCAGACAAAGACCCCACCAAAAAGGAGAATTACAGACCAATATCCCTGATGAACATGGATGCAAAAATTCTCAACAAGATACTGGCCAATAGGATCCAACAGTACATTAAAAAAATTATTCACCATGACCAAGTAGGATTTATCCCTGGGACACAAGGCTGGTTCAACACCCGTAAAACAATCAATGTGATTCATCATATCAGCAAGAGAAAAACCAAGAACCATATGATCCTCTCATTGGATGCAGAGAAAGCATTTGACAAAATACAGCATCCATTCCTGATCAAAACTCTTCAGAGTGTAGGGATAGAGGGAACATTCCTCGACATCTTAAAAGCCATCTATGAAAAGCCCACAGCAAATATCATTCTCAATGGGGAAGCACTGGGAGCCTTTCCCCTAAGATCAGGAACAAGACAGGGATGTCCACTCTCACCACTGCTGTTCAACATAGTACTGGAAGTCCTAGCCTCAGCAATCAGACAACAAAAAGACATTAAAGGCATTCAAATTGGCAAAGAAGAAGTCAAACTCTCCCTCTTTGCCAATGACATGATACTCTACATAGAAAACCCAAAAGTCTCCACCCCAAGATTGCTAGAACTCATACAGCAATTCGGTAGCGTGGCAGGATACAAAATCAATGCCCAGAAATCAGTGGCATTTCTATACACTAACAATAAGACTGAAGAAAGAGAAATTAAGGAGTCAATCCCATTTACAATTGCACCCAAAAGCATAAGATACCTAGGAATAAACCTAACCAAAGATGTAAAGGATCTATACCCTCAAAACTATAGAACACTTCTGAAAGAAATTGAGGAAGACACAAAGAGATGGAAAAATATTCCATGCTCATGGATTGGCAGAATTAATATTGTGAAAATGTCAATGTTACCCAGGGCAATATACACGTTTAATGCAATCCCTATCAAAATACCATGGAGTTTCTTCAGAGAGTTAGAACAAATTATTTTAAGATTTGTGTGGAATCAGAAAAGACCCCGAATAGCTAGGGGAATTTTAAAAAAGAAAACCATATCTGGGGGTATCACAATGCCAGATTTCAGGTTGTACTACAAAGCTGTGGTCATCAAGACAGTGTGGTACTGGCACAAAAACAGACACATAGATCAGTGGAACAGAATAGAGAATCCAGAAGTGGACCCTGAACTTTATGGGCAACTAATATTCGATAAAGGAGGAAAGACTATCCATTGGAAGAAAGACAGTCTCTTCAATAAGTGTTGCTGGGAAAATTGGACATCCACATGCAGAAGAATGAAACTAGACCACTCTCTTTCACCATACACAAAGATAAACTCAAAATGGATGAAAGATCTAAATGTGAGACAAGATTCCATCAAAATCCTAGAGAAGAACACAGGCAACACCCTTTTTGAACTCGGCCACAGTAACTTCTTGCAAGATACATCCACGAAGGCAAAAGAAACAAAAGCAAAAATGAACTATTGGGACTTCATCAAGATAAGAAGCTTTTGCACAGCAAAGGATACAGTCAACAAAACTCAAAGACAACCTACAGAATGGGAGAAGATATTTGCAAATGACATATCAGATAAAGGGCTAGTTTCCAAGATCTATAAAGAACTTATTAAACTCAACAGCAAAGAAACAAACAATCCAATCATGAAATGGGCAAAAGACATGAACAGAAATCTCACAGAGGAAGACATAGACATGGCCAACATGCATATGAGAAAATGCTCTGCATCACTTGCCATCAGGGAAATACAAATCAAAACCACAATGAGGGGATCCCTGGGTGGCGCAGCGGTTTAGCGCCTGCCTTTGGCCCAGGGCGCGATCCTGGAGACCAGGGATCGAATCCCACGTCGGGCTCCCGGTGCATGGAGCCTGCTTCTTGCTCTGCCTATGTCTCTGCCTCTCTCTCTCTCTCTCTCTCTCTCTCTCTGTGACTATCATAAATAAATAAAAATTTAAAAAAAAAAAAAAAAAAAAAAAACCACAATGAGATACCACCTCACACCAGTGAGAATGGGGAAAAATAACAAGGCAGGAAACCACAAATGTTGGAGAGGATGCGGAGAAAAGGGAACCCTCATACACTGTTGGTGGGAATGTGAACTGGTGCAGCCACTCTGGAAAACTGTGTGGAGGTTCCTCAAACAGTTAAAAATATACCTGCCCTATGACCCAGCAATTGCACTGTTGGGGATTTACCCCAAAGATACAAATGCAATGAAACGCCGGGACACCTGCACCCCGATGTTTATAGCAGCAATGGCCACGATAGCCAAACTGTGGAAGGAGCCTCGGAGTCCAACGAAAGATGAATGGATAAAGAAGATGTGGTTTATGTATACAATGGAATATTACTCAGCTATTAGAAATGACAAATACCCACCATTTGCTTCAACGTGGATGGAACTGGAGGGTATTATGCTGAGTGAAGTAAGCCAGTCGGAGAAGGACAAACATTATATGTTCTCATTCATTTGGGGAATATAAATAATAGTGAAAGGGAATATAAGGGAAGGGGGAAGAAATGTGTGGGAAATATCAGAAAGGGAGACAGAACGTAAAGACTGCTAACTCTGGGAAACGAACTAGGGGTGTTGGAAGTGGAGGAGGGCGGGGGGTGGGAGTGAATGGGTGACGGGCACTGGGGGTTATTCTGTATGTTAGTAAATTGAACACCAATAAAAAATAAAAAATAAAAAATCTAAAAAAAAAAAAAGAAACCATAAGGAATACAATGACATAATAACTCTAAAATTGAGGCTAGTGGTTATATTTGGAAGGAAAGAGGGGGCTGTGTTTGAGATTGGGCATTTGGCAGAGTTTCTGGGGTGGGCTTTTTTTTTTTTTGTCAGGATGGTGGTTACAAGTCTATTATTCACATAGTTCACTGAGCTTTACTTTTTTTTCATGCGGTTTTCTGTGTCTGTTTTAAAACAAGAAGAGGAGTGCCTGGGTGGCTTAGACAGTTAAGCATCTGACTCTTGACTTCGGCTCAGGTCATGATCTCAGGGTCATGGGATCCAGTCCCTTGTCAGGCTCCGCACCCAGCATGGAGTCTCCTTGTCCCTCTCCCTCCCTGCTGGCCCCTCCCCTCTCTCTCCCTGAAATAAATAAATAAAATCTTTAAAAATTTTTTAAATAAAGCAAGATAAGAGACCTACATAAAGCTAAAGGTTAGAAGAGGTTAGAAGGACAAAATATGGGTTATTGGCATATGTCTTCAAGTAAAAATAATAAGACTAATTATTAGGAATTGACCTTCTATCCCATCCTAATTATTGCAGTGGAGGAATTGTAAAGGAGAATAACCTCACACTATATCTAGAATGATATTTTGGATAAAAGGAACTGTGTCCTACTATGCTAAAAAGGGAGCCTATATAATTGGGCCACTCTACACAAGGAGCATCCATCTTATACCCATGAATTGTCCAGGATGAATTTTTAATTTAGTCAGCCTCTACAGTCATTTTTCAAATATTACAAACAATGGGACCTTTATTTAAGAATGTCATGTTGATTCAGGATCCTTGATGTAGAATTTCAAGCTTCTCCATACCCAAGGGAGTTCCTTCGACCAGTTATTTCAGATCTCCCCTTCTCTCCTCAAGCCTCAATCCACTCCTAGTCTTAGCAGATGACCTCTTCCACTTTGTGGAGACTCAGTCCCTTGTATGTCTTCTTATCTCAGCCTCAACACATCTGTGCCTCTATATATGTTTATTGTTCTTCTTTCCGTTCTTACAGGAAGAACAAGGGCAACATCCTCCTCCCTAAAAAGTGGTCCTTCTGTCTCCACTTTAGTTTCCAAATGTGTGTTGAACACTTCAATCTTGATACATTGCCATGTACACCTTACTTTCATCAAAGACATCTCTAAAGTATGTAGCCTCAGAGACTGGGAGATTCTCTATGCCACTGATGCCAACGACAGAGGTGTAAGGGAGATGATAGGAAAGCTGGTTTTGGGAAATGAAGAGTTCCATTTGGGATATGATCCATTTGGAAAAATGGCAAACGAGCACAAACTGAAGATCCTTGGCCTGTGGTATGCCTGCTATTAACCTGTCACTGTTATGCTTCATTTAAACAACATTTATTATTCACCTAGTATGTAAAAAGTAATGCCCTAGGTGCTGTGGGGCAGGGTGGACACTGAGATGAGTGAGACATAGTCCTTGCCTTCAAGATACTAACAATATGTAGCTTATTTTAATATTTATAATATACAGGGCAGTGGATAAAGGTCAGGGTGGGATGAGTGGGAACAAAAGAATACTAAGTGTGGGGTAAACATGGAAATAAGCATTTGACAGTTTTCCAATTGGAAAGTTCTAGGCAGCATTGGTGTGTTCTGTACTCAAGAGTCTTTCAGAACAGGTGGAAGAAAACATAGCTCTTTTGGGCATTACTTTACCCCTCTTTAGTATTTCAAAATTCCTTTTCTTTTCCCACAGATGCTATAGGAGGTAGATACAAAGACATAAAACCATGGCACCTGACTTCAAAGAGTTTACATTCTAGTTGAGATAAGGTACATCTATGAACTTAGAGACAAATCATGAATTAAAGGGTGCCACAGAAGTAAATATTATTGAAATGCCTTTTATGAGTTAAACAGTATTCCAGGAATGAGAAGAAAGATACCAAGATGATGAAAATAGATCCTTGCACCTATTGTGGTTAAGCCACGTTGATCTTGTTTTAGTTCTTGGAATATGCCAAACAGTTAGAATCTGATAAGATTTAGAGAGCAGTGATAAAAGCTATTAGTAAAAGCTGGGCTTTAGCAAGATTAACCTGAAAACATTTTGTAATAAAGGCTGAAAAGAGACAGTGAGGTCTAATAAGGCATTGGAGTTAGAGAAGTGAGAGTTAATACAGGGTCTTATCTGTCACGGTGCATGAATATGTACTTTGATGTCAGACATACGTGGGCTAGAACATCAGCTCTGCTGTTTATGAACTGCTTGAACTTGGACAGGTCACTTGTCCTGTCTGAGACTCGCTCCATGTACTAGTCAGGGTTCTGCAGAGAACAGAATATCAATATATAGTGATTTATTACAGGAATTAGCTGATGTGATATGGAGGCCGAGAAGTACCACAATCTGCTGTCTGCACGCTGGAGAGCTGGGAAAGCCAGTGGTATATTTCAGTGCTGGTTCTGAAGGCCTGAGGACTGGGGGAGTTGATGGTGTTACTTTGGACCAAAGGGGTGACAACCAGGAACACAGATGTCTGAGGGCAGGAGAAGGTAGATGTCAGATGTCTCAGATCAAGAGACTTCTTGAATGATGAATTTGTATGTTCTCTGCCTTCTTGTCCGTTCAAGTCCTCAACAGATTGGATGGTGCATTGGTGAGAGCAATCTTCTTTATTCAGTCTACTGTTTCAATTGCTAATCTCACTCAGAAACACCCTCGTAGACACACCCAGAAATAACATTTACTATCTATCTGGGCAACCCTTAGTCCAGTCAACAAAAAAAAAAAATAAAAATAAATAAATAAATAGCCATCACAGTACCTTCAGATGTTGGAGATGGAGAAGAGGGAACAGATGGGAGAGATACTCTGAAGGTAGAATATAGAAGACTTGACAATTAGAGGTGGGGAGTGAGGGGAGTGGAGGAATCAAAAATGTCATCTCTTTGGACATGGATGACAGGGATGTCCTTCATAAGTCCAAGGAGCAGAAGATGAGAAAAATAGGTGACAATGGCAGGCAGAGAGCTGGAAACTTAGAACTCTGGAAGGTGTTTGGGTCTGGGAATAAGTTTTTGGAGTCATACGCAGAGTGTATACTCTTAGGATTGCAGGAAGCTGTACGTATCTTACCTTTCCTCCTCAGCTTTCTAAGAATATTGAATAATGTACACAGAGATGAGGAAATCTGTAATCAGGGGCATATGCATTACTTTCAGAATCAGCTCAAAGGGCAGAACAGCTATTCATAGTGATTTATTTCCCCTGGGCCCTGATTCCCCTAATTGTAATCATCACACTTAAGACAAATAGTGAACTAGATGACACATGGGAGGGCAGAGGTATAGGATGTGTCAGTCTTGTGAAGTTCCTAAGATTGGCTGTTAGTGGTTTTCAGCTCTGAGAGCCCAGACTTTCATCACTCCATGTTCATCCTCTTGCACAAGCTTGGCACATAGCAAGTGCTCAATAAATATCTCTGGGATACATGGCTATTGAGTAAATACCAACCCTTTAGTCCTGATGATTTTATCTTGGAAATATCTGTTCATTGTCTTCCTACAGCCACTGCCCAAGTTCCAGAAATAATGAAAATTATTTCTCATCTGATCTCTGAGGAGTCGAAAAGGCCTGGGGTTCTGGTCCTGATTCAATTCATTATAGCTCCTCGACTTGATAGAACTGTGTTTGGTTTATCTCCCTCCTTCTGAAACAAATATTAAACAATTCTCAACTAATGAAAATACGGCCACAGAATCACTGTGAGTTTGGTAAAATCCATGATTGATGCTGATTCCTTTGACAGAATGCTACTTGTATCTTAGTGTTTCCATATTACAATTGATGGAGAAGAGAGAGCATTGTTTTTTGAAATTTCTCGACAAAGGAGAATATAAATGTCTCCTAGTCCTTTGTAAATTGTTGAGAGGACGTGGCAAATAAAGGGAAACCTGGAAGGTGCTCAGTCGCCAAAAAGAGGTCCTTTGGACTCTTGATGGCAAGAGAACACCGGTATTTTTGGTTCTAGAGCAAATGGACCTCATATGTGGGTTTAGAGCTCAAGCAGGTGATTTATAGACCATTAAGAAGCAGCCATGCTAGGAAGCTGCAGGAAGACAAATCTGCCTTGTTTATTATGTATCTCTAGCCCCTAGCACCGTGCCTGGTAGTGGTTACGTGATGTTCAGTTCGGTGGTCGTTGCCTAAATGAAACAGGGGCAGGGGTACTCCTATATTTATGACTGAACTGAGTAGGATACTTGGCTTCTTGTCCTGGTTCTGCCAGTCTACCACTTCTGTGACCTTAGGAAAAATCCTTTCTGTTCTTGGGACATCAGTTAGCCTATTAAGAAAATGATTTTCTTTCTTTTTTTTTTTTTTTTTTTTTTTTAGAAAATGATTTTCTTTGTGTTCTCAGGTTCTGCAACTTATATCAGTAAGTGTGGTTTTTCACAATGAATCTACAGAAAGTCTCCCCAATTTGAATAAACTCTTGTTACAAAGCAAGGCACAGGAGCTGACTCTCTCAGTCTGACAGTACACAGTGTGATGTTTGGCTTCATCTTTGTGCCTTAAAAAAATTGTCCTCTGTGTGACCAGAATGTTGGACTCTAGTGGGGCCATATTAAAGAACTAATCCTCTGAACAGGATAAAGACATGCCCTTCTGCAAACCCTTATTACCACCCAGAATCTTCAACTGCAAACCAGGCAGTCATTTATTCATGAGGCCATGGCATCAAGACATTCTACCAATGAAGTGTTCTGTCCCTGGTATAAAGCTTGTTCAAAGTGATAATTAGAATAGAGGCTCTTAATAGTAGAACCATTCAGTGTCAGCCTCAGGGGGCTACTAACTCATGTTGGAAATTCTCTCGGCTGCTTTTAATCAAGAACGAAGCTACAGAGACTTTTTTTAAGTTGCTACTTCAGTAGGGAAAGAACAGTACAAACGTTGCTACTTTAATATGACCTTCAGCTTCACAAAGCATCATGGGAACTTTTTCCCCCAATGGTGCAGAGCAGGGATCCCAAAACAATTTATTAGAATGGGCTTGTGTATCTTGAAGCCTTATCTAATTGGCATTCAAACCTGTTGCTGTCTCTTCTCCTTTCTCCTTATCTCTAAGGGCTCTCAGCAGAGAGGAGAGAGCATCCATTAATCACCCCTTCCCTCTCCCTACACACATAATTGCATGCACATGCTTAGGTGAAGATGCCCACCTCTCCCATCCCATTCCACCCCAAACCCTAAACACACTCGGGACTTTGGAATAGAATTGTGTTAGATCTGGAAAGGACCAGAAACATCGTCTGGGCCACCTCCCTCCTTTTATAGATGGGGAAGCTGAGGCTCAAGAAGAAGGTGTACACAGCAAAGCCAGCACCCAAACCCAGGTCAGGTGTTGTCAGTTAGCATCACATTTCTATATTTCCCCACCATGAACTCAAGGTTTCAAAGTATAGAAGCTTTTCAGTTCAACCCAATATATACATTATTCACTCTCTTTGTATATGAAACATTATCCTAAATCCTTGGAGATATTCTATAGGGGTAAGAACCATAATCCTGATCTAGTGGAGGTAAATGGAGCTGTATGTAAATGTGTTGAGTACAAGCAGATTGCTAAGTGTTTACATAGACGCACCAAGTAATTTGGAGATTAAAGTCAGAAGAGATTTGTACAGGAGTGAATTGTTGGTTGGAGGTGCCTGCTCTCAGTTTCATGAAGAGAATTTTCATGATGCTTTGAGAAGCTAAAGATTATATATTAAAGTATTAGCATTGGCATTGCTCTTTCCCCCCTTGTTTAGGGAAACTTCAAAAGTACTTCTAATTAAAATAAATACTATCCTTTAGCGTCAGCAAACATCAAGAAATGAAAGGAATAAAAGTAGGTAGTTTGGGGAAGTGCAAGGAAATAGAAATATGCATACATTACTGTTGGAAATTATGAGAAATTTCATAGTGTATACTAGGAGCTTTAGACATGCACATATCTTGTTACCCAGTATATTCGACTTCTAGAAATATATCTAAAGGAATGAATATGTGTTTGTGTGTTTAATTGTGTACACACACACTGTGTATGTAAAGGATGAATACAAGAAATATTACAGTACTAAGTTAAATCAAGGGACAAGACAATTGTTCTGTTAAAATATCACTATATTTTTATATACTCATGTGTATCATACATAACCCAAATGTAGACCTGTCCTGTTTTTACCAGGTGTCCACCTTGAGGTCAGTAACATATATCACATTAAAATACACCCACAAATACAAGTCTAAAAATAGACAAATGATGTGAGTTTTAAGGATTTCATGGGAAGATAGAGTTATTTCATTTGTCAAACAGCAAAACCTTTAAACCACTTTCCCTTTACCCTTTCTCCCTTGTCAATGTTTGATGTCCTTCTGTAGCTACTATTCTCCTTTTCTTTTCTCACAAACCCCTTCAGAGATTCTCTCCCTTTCTGTTGCCAACATCTCCTTTTTTTCCTCCTCTACTACCATTGCCACTGTAGCCTTCTTTGGTTCCCTAGTCAAGCATTATCCAATAGAATTTTCTGCAATGAATAAAATGTTTTCTAAACTTCTCTGTCAAGTATGGCAGTTGCTAGCTACATGTAGGTACAGAGCACTTGAAGGGTGATTATTGCAATTGAGAAATTGTTTTAAATTTTATTTGGTTTTATTCTTTTAATATTTATTTTATTTATTTTCTTTTTTTAAATTATTTTTTTAATTAGAATTCAATTTGCCAACATATAGTGTAACACCCAGTGCTCATCCCACCAAGTGCCTCCTCCCTGCCGGTCACCCAGTCACCCCTATTCCCCGCCCACCTCCCCTTCCACCACCCCTTGTTTGTTTCCCAGAGTTAGGAGTCTCTCATGGTCTGTCACCCTCGCTGATATTTCCCACTCATTTTCTCTCGTTTCCCCTTTATTCCCTTTCACTATTTTTTATATTCCCCAAATGACTGAGACCATACGATGTTTGTCCTTCTCCGATTGACTTGCTTCACTCAGCATAATACCCTCCAGTTCCATCCACGTTGAAGCAAATGGTGGGTATTTGTCGTTTCTTTTTTTTTAATAATAAATTTATTTTTTATTGGTGTTCAATTTGCCAACATACAGAATAACACCCAGTGCTCATCCCGTCAAGTGCCCTCCTCAGTGCCCGTCACCCAGTCACCCCCACCCCCTGCCCTCCTCCCCTTCCACCACCCCTAGTTCGTTTCCCAGAGTTAGGAGTCTTCATGTTCTGTCTCCCTTTCTGATATTTCCTACCCATTTCTTCTCCCTTCCCTTCGATTCCCTTTCACTATTATTTATATTCCCCAAATGAATGAGACCATATAATGTTTGTCCTTCTCCGACTAACTTATTTCACTCAGCATAATACCCTCCAGTTCCATCCACGTTGAAGCAAATGGTGGATATTTGTCATTTCTAATGGCTGAATAATATTCCATTGTATACATAAACCACATCTTCTTTATCCATCCATCTTTTTTTAAAAAAGATTTTATTTATTTATTCATGAGGGACACAGAGAGAGAGGCAGAGACACAGGCAGAGGGAGAAGCAGGCTCCATGCAGGGAGCCCGACATGGGACTTGATCCTGGGTCTCCAGGATCAGGCCCTTGGCTGAAGGCAGCACTAAACCGCTGAGCCACCCGGGCTGCCCCTCCATCTTTCTTTTTTTTTTTTTTAATTTTTATTTATTTATGATAGTCACAGAGAGAGAGAGAGGCGCAGAGACACAGGCAGAGGGAGAAGCAGGCTCCATACACCAGGAACCCGATGTGGGACTCGATCCCGGGTCTCCAGGATCGCGCCCTGGGCCAAAGGCAGGCGCCAAACCGCTGCGCCACCCAGGGATCCCTCCATTCATCTTTCGATGGATACTGAGGCTCCTTCCACAGTTTGGCTATTGTGGACATTGCTGCTATAAACATTGGGGTCCAGGTGTCTCTGCTTTTCACTGCATCTGTATCTTTGAGGTAAATCCCCAGCAGGGCAATTGCTGGGTCATAGGGCAGATCTATTTTTAACTCTTTGAGGAACCTCCACTCAGTTTTCCAGAGTGGCTGCACCAGTTCACATTCCCACCAACAGTGCAAGAGGGCTCCTCTTTCTCCACATCCTCTCCAACATTTGTTGTTCCTGTCTTGTTAATTTTCACCATTCTCACTGGGGTGAGGTGGTATCTCATTGTGGTTTTGATTTGTATTTCCCTGATGGCCAGTGATGCGGAGCATTTTCTCATGTGCTTGTTGGCCATGTCTATGTCTTCCTCTGTGAGATTTCTGTTCATGTCTTTTGTCCATTTCATGATTGGATTATTTGTTTCTTTGCTGTTGAGTTTAATAAGTTCTTTATAGATCTTGGATACTAACCCTTTATCTGATATGTCATTTGCAAATATCTTCTCCATTCTGTAGGTTGTCTTTTAGTTTTGTTGACTGTTTCTTTTGCTGTGCAGAAGCTTTTTATCTTGATGAAGTCCCAATAGTTCATTTTTGCTTTTGTTTCTCTTGCCTTCATGGATGTATCTTGCAAGAAGTTACTGTGGCCAAGTTCAAAAAGGGTGTTGCCTGTGTTCTCCTCTAGGATTTTGATGGAATCTTGTCTCACATTTAGATCTTTCATTCATTTTGAGTTTATCTTTGGGTCTGGTGTAAGAGAGTGGTCCAGTTTCATTCTTCTGCATGTGGATGTCCAATTTTCCCAGCACCATTTATTGAAGAGACTGTCTTTTTTTCCAGTGGAAAGTCTTTTCTGCTTTGTTAAATATTAGTTGACCATAGAGTTGAGGGTCCACTTCTGGATTCTCTATTCTGTTCCATTGATCTATGTGTCTGTTTTTGTGCCAGTACCACACTGTCTTGAGGACCACAGCTTTGTAGTACAACCTGAAATGTGGCATTGTGATGCCCCCAGCTATGTTTTTCTTTTTCAATATTCCCCTGGCTATTCGGGGTCTTTTCTGATTCCACACTAATCTTAAGATTATTTGTTCCAACTCTGAAGAACGTCCATGGTATTTTGATAGGGATTGCATTAAATGTGTAAATTGCCCTGGGTAGCATTGACATTGTCACAATGTTAATTCTTCCAATCCATGAGCATGAAATATTTATTTATTTTAGAGAGTGAAAGAGCATACACGTGGAGGAGGGGCAGATGCAGAGAATCTTCAAGCAGATTCCCCACTGAGCATGGAGCCTGATGTGGGGCTCCATTTCAGGACCCTGAGATGAAACCAAGAGTCAGGGATCCCTGAGTGGCGCAGCGGTTTGACGCCTGCCTTTGGCCCAGGGCGCGATCCTGGTGACCCGGGATCGAGTCCCACATCGGGCTCCCGGTGCATGGAGCCTGCTTCTCCCTCTGCCTGTGTCTCTGCCTCTCTCTCTCTCTCTCTCTGGGACTATCATAAATGAATAAAAAAAAAAAAAAAGAAACCAAGAGTCAGATGCTTAACCAAGTGAGCCACCAGGCACCCCACAAATTTTATTTAATTTGAATGTAAGTTTAATTAATCACATGTGGCTATTAGGTTTTTGAAATATGGTTAGTGCAACTGAGTGAGTTTATTTTTAATTTTATTTAATTGTAGAGAATTTAAATTAAATTACCCATATGTGGCTAGTAACTATCATATTGGGCAGCACAGCTCTAGTGCCTTCATAGGCAGAACAAGCTAGGTTTCCTCTGGATCTTCAACTTTGCTTCGTTGAGTTCAGAGTATTTGATGGGTGACTCAATGACTGTTCCTTAGCATCCACCTTGGTTTGAAAATAGTGGAAAGGGTAGGAAGCATTGTAAATAAGCAGTAATTTTAGTTATTTTCACAGGTATCCACAGGGAAAAAAACAGATATAAATGAAAGTCATTGTTATGGTTAACTTGGATAATGATGACTTCTTTTTACTTTTTCTGTTTTTTAAGTAATATAGAGTGGGCATATATTACTTTTATATTTAGAAAACATGTAAAACAAATATTATTAAAATATCTCTCATACATGATTTAAAAAAAATCAAATTAAGGAAGGCACCTCTTCAAGGGACCTGTAACCAGTTCCCAGAGCAGTCTCTCACTTGGCAAATGGGGAAAAGCCCAATGGCGGGGCCCTCTGGAGCAGAGCCTAGGAATGGCATGTGTGTACATTCTCCCAGCTGCTTCCTCACATCAAATAGCTAACAAACCAGAGCTCCAAAGCCAACCCAGTTCCCGCTGTCATCATTGATGAAGCCTGTACACAGATGGAGAAGTAAATAAAAGGGAGAGGTGGTGAGTTTTCTATATTTGACCCAGTTACTATTTTTGCCGAATAAGGAGAAAAAAGCTTGGGATTTCAAGCATGAAGAAATAGATCCTGATTTTGTGAGCAAAATCTTGCAGCTCTCTTTTAGCCCTTACTGGATGTGTGTTTCCTTCTTGGAATCAGGGCAGAATTTAGCAGAATCCATGTGGACTCAGAGTTGTGACCTTACAACCCAGCCCAGAAGAGGGAGGCTGTTGGAGTTAGGCCCAGAGGAACCACACAGAGGGTCTGAAGAAAGCCAACTGACCTAGAGACCCATGGAGTAGACATGAAACTGAAACTTTCAGTTTAATATTTAGAATTGTCATTACCCAGCCTCCAGATTTGGATTCCAAAGCTGCCTAAGAAAAGGGGTCCCCTCTGAAAATGGCAAATACAGTAGTAGGATCAATGAGGCCTTTGTGCAGTCTTATATCTGGCTTAGCCATACCAAGGCCAGCCAAATGCCCATGTCTTTGGCAGTATCCTGTCCCTCTTCAAAGTACCTCCTCCTCAGAATACAATGCCAGAAGATAGCTGTGACCCTCATTTACTCTCTGCCTGGTACATGAGAACTGCAAGGGTTCATGCTTTGATACCTTCTAGCATTTTCATTGTTTATTTCTTACAGGGCTCTAGAAGGCTGAAATGCTTTATGATATTCAGAAGTATGAAGCTAGAAAGAGGCAAAATGTTATGGTAATTGGGGGTTACTTAGGGGCAAGGGGCAGGGCCTTTCCACCATCATAAAAGCAAACATTTCACATTGTACTTGCTTGCTGTGTGGCTTTATAGGTGAGCTGCTGTACTCTGGGCCTTGTTGTATAGCAACAGAAGGTAAACCACATTTTAGCTTTTGATTTTGTGTTCATTTTTACTAGTTATTTTTAGTTTTAGGTTCAAGTCTAGGAAAACTTAAAAATCACTCCTTCCTGAAATAGCTCTAGTTCCCTGAAATTGGAAAACTAAGATGCTCTCAAGTTGCAAATCATTGCATTGATGATTATAAGACATTCTTTCTATTAAACAACCAGAGATTAAGTGAGCAGGAAATAGACCCTCTGGAGTCCTGAGGTGTTCAGTGCCTCTACTTTGCTTGATCATATTGCTCTTGAACAGTGCCCATGGAGCAGATTCTGAAATATTTTCTTCTGGCAGACTTCAAGTGGCTCTAGAGAGGCAAATGCACACGCTCCTTGTTTATTATACACAACATGGCTACCAATGGGTTCTTGACACCGTTCATTACAAAGTGCTGTCTTATCTCTAATATAGAAGTGCCTTGAGGTTATTACTTGTAGTATGCCCACAATAGGCCATTCAGCTCTCGGTTGGCTAGAGTCCAGCACTGAAGACGCCAAGGACATAGATTTAATCCCAAATGGACCATCTGGCTTTAGATAGAATAGAAAGTTAATAGTTTTGTGCTTCTAGATTGCAGCGGTCCCATTACCTTCCAAGTTGCAACACAGTATGCTCATTCAGTGGGACTGTGACCTGGAGTCCAGCCTGACTAAGGGTCTGTAAGAGGTTTTACCAGGAGGAAAACAGGGGCATGAGAATTCACAACTCTAGGTCACAGTAGAAGGACCATATTAGGAAAACAGTGGAACCAGGAGATCAGAGATGAACCCCAGAGTAGTGCAGGTGTTTGGCGAGGCATACCCAGGGCCTCAAGTAGGAGATGGCTAACCACACAGATTGAGTATGGGAGCTAAAGAGTGGTGGGTCAAGGAATGGTGAGTTTGTGTGAAGGAACTACCAGAGTTGTGTAAGGAAAGTCTAAGAAAACTTACTGTGCCTCTAAAATATTTCTTTTTCTCCCTCCACCCCAGATTTATTGAGATATAATTTACATATGATATTGTATAATGTGATAATTTCATATACATATGTATTACAAAATGATTACTACAATAGGGCCAGTTAACCCATCTATTGCTCCCATAGTTACCATTTTTTTCCAGGGTATTAGAACTTTTAGGATCCTACTCTCCTCCTATACTTCCATTTTTTTTAAGGATTTTATTTATTTATTTGAGAAAGAGCACATGCACATGAGAGAGAGCATGACTGGGGGTGTGGTGGAGAGTCAGGGGCAGAGGAAGAGGGAGAAGAAGACTCTCCGCTGAGCAGGAAACCTGACACAGGACTCAATCCCAGGACCCCAGGATCATGACCTGAGTGGAAGGCAGACACTCAACTGACTGAGCCACCCAGGTGCACCTCCTCATATACTTTCAAATGTGTTACTATTAATCATCATCACCATGCTGTACATTGGATCCTGGAATATTTATTATGCTGCTTCAGGACTCTATTGGTGTTGCCGCATTTCTGAAATTTCCAGACCACCAGTCTCCTATGCAGGCAGAATTTGGTATGATTCACCTCAAATTCCATAGGATCCTGAGATTACCCCTATTATATCACTAACCACATTGTGTTTTACTTGCATTTCTATTTCAGTTTCTCTCAGTAGACAGCAAGCTTCTTTGTCTTTGGATCCCTAGAACCCAGATATCATATAGGCTTAATGCATGTCTGTCGGCTGACTGAATTAATGGAAGAGTGGAGAAACAGGGATGAAAAAAAGAAGAGATGTGTGGATTCTTAAAGAATGAGTACATGTTTGATAGGAAGAACCTGCTGTGTTCTGGAGAGAGGGAGACCTTATACTTGCAACCAGCAGAGATCCCCAGAGGCCGCTGTTGTGGAAATGGATCTCCAAGGGTCAGGGTAGCAGAAATTCCAGGTGACTTCCTAGAACCTGATATACCACTGCAATTTAAAATTTTGGATTCACAGTGTGTTGCATATGGCAATCAACACCTTGAAAATTTTCAGAAACCCTCACTGGTCCTTCATGAAGAAATAAATGTTGCGGCTATATTTGTTTATCTCTGCTCTCCTCTCCCCATTTTGTCTGTGGTTGTATAATGTCATGGTTAGGGGCCCATGGTTGGAGTCAGACCGAAGTAGTTTTGACTCCTGACCCAATTGGCATCACATCCTAATCTCATGCCATTCTGTAAGCCTCAGTTTCCTCATCTGTAAAACAAGGGTGTTAGTACCTTCCTCACAGGACTGTTGATGGTGAGGGTTAAATCTGCACATATATGTAAAGTATACCACAGTGCCTGGAACATTAATAGGTGATCAGATGACTATCTGTGACATGTCAAATACCCTTAGTGGTCACCTCTGGGCAGTGTGACTGGAAGGGTGGAGGAAATTGAAGACTTTCATATTTGACTGCTGTATTGTTTCAAATTTATAGATGGCACAACTTACCTTTGTAATTTTTGAAAGTACCCCCAAAAAACAGACACAAAAGAAACTGACCTCCAGGGATCCCTGGGTGGCGCAGCGGTTTGGCGCCTGCCTTTGGCCCAGGGCACAATCCTGGAGACCCGGGATCGAATCCCACATCAGGCTCCCGGTGCATGGAGCCTGCTTCTCCCTCTGCCTGTGTCTCTGCCTCTCTCTCTCTCTCTCTCTCTCTCTGTGACCATCATAAATAAATAAAATTAAAAAAAAAAAAGAAACTGACCTCCATGTCATGACCCTAGAGAGTCTCCAAGAAGGAAAAGAAGTCAGACGTTGTCCAGTCTGTGCCCTCTGCCCACCATAAGTGCAAGAAATTTTGTTACCATCACCCTGAGATGCATACACTTTCTACTGCACATTCTTTAGGGCAGGATTTCATGTCCAGGCCATTTCATTTTTCATATAATTGAAAATGCTAGAAAGTTATCTATTTATATCGAGCCCAATTCAGTCTGCCTGGGATGCCCTCCCATTAAACCTACTCAGTTTTTGCCTTGTGGGGGCTCCCAGAATAAGTTTAATAGATTCTGCTGTATCTGATACCTTATGACAAGTCTTGATAAATTTAAAAAGAATTCTCCTGTCATTCTGAAATTATCTCTTTTCATAAAATCCCCAGATGTTTCAGCTATTCCTCTGAGGATATAGGCCCTCCCCCCACACAGTCACAGATTTGGTTCCGTGGAAGTAGACATCAAAATGGACTTCAGGGTGCAAGCCCTTTATTATGGATCAATGCTTGTGAAAGGATCAAGGAAAAAACTGATTGCAGGGAGGAAGAAGTGGAATTACAGTTCAGGATCATCAGAGTTTCAGCTAACCAGGCAGGGAGCTCCGGAGAGAGTATTACCTGTCGGAGTTGCCCAGTGGCAGGCTGAAATGGCTAGGCATTGTGCTCTACCTCCCTCAGTCTCCATGTATGGGACGTATCACCTCAAATGAGGCAGTTCCTCCACAGTTGAGCCTGTCTGCCAACTGCACTACTCACAACTGGGTCACAAGTCCTTCTTTGGAGAAGAATACGGGTTAGCACATTCCCGTATCTATCACAGTCTACCCATTGTGTCATGTTGATTCACTTCTCCACACAAATTCACTGACTGCCTTACCAGTTCTAGCATTTCAACTTCAACAAAAGTCTTCAAC
The DNA here is from genome assembly GCF_003254725.2 of Canis lupus dingo. Classification (NCBI taxonomy): domain Eukaryota; kingdom Metazoa; phylum Chordata; class Mammalia; order Carnivora; family Canidae; genus Canis; species Canis lupus. Next base: position 109,821,151 of record NC_064281.1, on the reverse strand, counting down.
ATTTCAACTGGGTGATCTTTGATCTTTTCTATGCTTGTAGGAGCCATCCTATTAAGGAGTTCACACCATTTCCTGGGGTCCTCCCCAGGGTGTTGAATCCTGTATCTCTGGAGAATACTCACAAGTCAACAAACTCTTCATATTTAATTTTATGATTCCCCTCACCTTATCAAGCAACCTCCGAATCTAGCCCCCTGTGTCATTCCTCAAGGTCCTGTGGTACATGCTGCCTCTGCCATATGGAACACCGCCGTCCCAGCTAGGTTATGCCACAACTTAGCCTTAGTTATAGGTCTAGTTGTCAGGAGAGGGAGAGGGGGATACTAAGGAAAGAGCCTGCTGCCTTTTGGATAGAGACTTTTGAATTATGTCCTGGCGATGACACGGAGAACTTACTCTTACTTAGATGGACCACTTCTGTACGCTCACAAGGTTCAGAAGTAAGGACTATTTCCTCCTTAAAAGCTTGATACATCTTGCCCACTGGTGCCTGCCTTGCCACAAACACCCTCTCAGTTCTGGTGAATGTTTTAACACCCAGACCACTACTTTGGGGTGGGAGCCATTTGTGCCTCACCTATTACTAGTGAGGGGATACTCCTTACTGCCCTGGCCGTGTGTGATCCAGCTTCAAAGACCTATCTTATTACCTGCTTCCTTGGACCACTCCCAGCCCCAGCTTCTTTACACTGGGTTTCTTGGAAGCAGACACTAAGATGGAATTTAGAGGACAGGATATTTTTTAGGGACTGACACTTGTGAAAGGAAGCACGCTTGAGTAGAGGAAGGAGTCCAACTACAACAGAGGCCAGTATAGCAAGGAGCCCTGGGGCAAGTGTTACCCTTCACAGTTACTCTGTGACAGGCTGAAATGCCCAGACCTTTTTATTCCCAAGCCCTCGGCCACTTGGCTGTTGCCAGATGATGATGGCAGTCTTGAGAAAGGCATCACTTCAGGTCACTTTGCTCTCTGCAGGCATTACCTCAGGCAAGGCAGCTCTCTGCTTCTGAGGCAGACCCTGAAGGAGCTGACAGCTGGAGGCCATGTGTGAGCACACTTCCCACAGGTGGGCAGCCAGTCCTTCCTTGAAGCGGGATCTGGGCAGTGTGTTTGCCACTGCCTATTGACTCATTATATAGCATGTCTATTATATAGCAAGCTTTACACATTTTAAAAAGCACACTCTTCCTACTGCTACAAGTTGTTCTTCCACTCTTCCTTAGCTTTGTGCCAATGTTTGCTGGTAGCTTGGTGAATGGAATGCTGGGAGACTTGAGCATGGCCCTTCCAAAGGAACTGCTCCCATAGTACCAGCACATTCCATTTACTAAGCTCAGGTCCGTTAAATACCTTCTAAGAAAACACTGATTTCAGGACGCCCAAAGAGCCAGTTTGGGGCTCTTTGTTATTCTTCTCCTTTGTCCTTAGAATCCTGAATACAGCAAAATGTTCTTTCTGGCCAGGTGAAACTAGGCCATAATTAGCCTTGCTCAGGGCTCTCAAATGTACAGGCAGCCCTGGATCTTCATCTTTAATCTGGAGACCAGAATCTCATGTGCTTTTCAAAGTGTGCAAAGCATGTTATATAATACTCATTTCGGTGTTGGCTCACAGCTGAGATTAAACCTTGACTGATGAATGAACCTTTCAGATCTAAAGGCAATAGCTAAGTATGAAAATCCTTGAACTGGCAGCAGCATGATAGCGTCCATGCTAGGAAAGCATAAGCAGCTTTAAAAACAAGCATTTTCTGCTAATTTTAGCTTTCCTACACTGTAAGAAGACTCACCAATTCTTTGGCTCCATATTTAAGAAATAATGAGAACCGCTATGCTCTTACCCCTTATTCTTCATTTTCTCACATGAGGGGTAACTTTTCCCAGCCAGCCATCATCAGATCCTTACTTCATGATCTGCAGATTATAGCTGTTACTATCATCATTATTATAGAACACGATCCTGCCCTTGCCTGAATATTCCCCACAAGCCTGCTTTCTTCAGGACCCCTTGTCTAAACCATTTCAGAATTCTGCACTCTGACAGCCACCATCAGCATTCACTTAAAATTCAGTGATATTAAAAAAATAAAATAAAAAATAAAATAAAATTCAGTGATATTATATTCTTTTGGTCTAGTGTGTGCCTCTTCTGTTCTGACTCTACAAAAGAGAAAATGTGTGTGTGTGTGTTTATGGCATTTACCAGCAAATCCAGTTGCTACACTTTCAAAAAATATCCAGAATGTGATTGTGTGTACTCAATATTTTATATGTAATCTCTAGCCTGGCCCACAGCCAGAGCCTCCTAACTGGTCTCTCTGGTCACTCTAAGTGATCTTACTTGCTCCAGTAGCAGGCTGAATGATTCTTGAGTAATGCGTATGACATCATGTCACTCTCCTGTGCAGAAGCTCCTGACCACTTGTGATTATATTTGGAATAATACCCAGACTTCTTGCCATGTCCCACGAGGCCCGTCTGACCTCTTAAAGTTCGTCTCACTCTCCTCCTTTTCTCACGGCCTCAGCCATGCTGGATAAAATGAGATAAGGCAGATGTTATAGCATGCACGATGGGACATTTCCCATAGTCCTGGAAATTTGGCTGAGGCTCAAAACCATGGGCAATGGGTGTTAAGTAAATTAATAATAATGAAAGCTTGCAGCCATTCATCACTTACTATGTGCCAGGTATGTTGCTAAGTGCTTTCACACGGGTTGACTCATTTAAACACAACCCTGCAAAGCTGGTACTATTATCACTCGCAGTTTGTAGATTAGGAAACTGAAGTACAGAGCTAATAGGTCCCTTGTCTGAAGCCATACTGTGAGTACCAGGGTCGAGAGCAGAACCCAAGTGGTCTGGTTCTGAGTCCATGCTCTTCATGGCCACATTTCAGCTGCTCTTCACAGTGTTAAAGGTTCAGCCAAGGAGCCACCAAACATACTTTTCCAATATTTGCTAAACTGTGCCTTTTGACCTTCCCTCCTTCCCCCATCCAACCAAGATAAGCAGAAGAATTGGGCTTTTTGAAGATAGGATAGTCTTGGAAGAGAGGAAATTTATATTAGTGAGGTGCTATCAAGCCAAGTGGGGGTTACCACTTGAGGAAGGGGGTTTCCTTCCTCATAGGAGGCCAACGACTCCTTATGTTCAAGCCACGTGAGACTGCACTGCTGATGTGTCCTGGAGTATTAGTTGCACTGAGCTCTTTAATGGCAGGGGCTGTCTTTTTGGGTCTCTGTATCCACAGTTCTTAGCACAGTGCAAGGTAGGGGATAGGAGTTCAGTACATGGAGTGAGGCACAGATGCACTGGGGAATTTGCATGTAGAGCACTTCCTTCAGCTGGCTGAGGAACATCCAGGAAATGAGATGGATGGGTTGGGCCTTGAGCAGCTTATGATCTAGACAGAGAGATGGAAAGTAGAGAGCATATGAAACAGAGAGAGAGAGAGAGAGAGAGAGAGAGAACAAAAAGACACACACAGAAGTCCAATCACCAAGTATGAAAACTAAAGGAAATCAGCAAAGAGGGCTTAAGAAAGTTGTAGTTACTGTAATCTTCATTTAGTAGTTGTCAAAACTAGATGCAGAAAGATGATGAAGGCCAGTGGATTTATGCCCATAGTGCAATCAGACAAAACAGGAAGATTCAGTCACTTTGATTTGCTGGGTCTCATCTCCTAAGTCCTGTGATTCACGGGGCCCCAAAGACATGGGAGTGTTATTGCAGGAAAAAGCTTGATAATGAAAGTTGCTGGAGAATAATGACTACGTCTTAGAGCCGCATCTGATTTCACTACATCTGTGCCCATCAACTTGGTTAGCAGTACCAGAGTCACTTGAAGAATTGTAGCCAGAGTTAGGGAGGCTGCCAGCTATGACCCCTGCAGCAGACACTAGAGCTGGGAAATTGAGTAAGGAGGTGAGGGAGAGGGATATACTTTTGACAAGAACTGTGTGTAAGGGGATCAAAGAGGTCTTTTTACAGATAGGTGGCATGGTAGTATAGACAATCACCTATGAGTTAGGGACATTTCAACCACAGTGTCTGGCTTCCAATTCTGACTGCTTTTTAAAAAATTTTTATTTGCATTTATTCTATGCAGAATTTACTCCCAGGCCATAAGTTTTTGTTTCTTCAATTTCTTCTGGGATACCTTTTTCTTCTGTGCAACCTCCTCTTCTGGTTTAGGAACAATCTGCTCTTTTTCAGTAAGAATCATCTCGATGTGGCAGGGAGAGCCCATGTATGGATTAATCCGGCCATGAGCCCTGTAGGTTCTACGTCGCATCTTGGGGGCTTTGTTCACCTGGATGTGCTCAATGACCAGAGAATCTACGTCTAAACCCTTAAGTTCAGCATTACTCTCCGCATTTTTAAGCATGTGCAATAAAAATTCAGTACTCTTCATGAGCCACTGACCCTGTGTCCAGCCCCACTGTTTGGTCTGCGCACATCTACCAACTCCACCATTGTAGCGACGGAATGGCACACACTGCTTCGGCAAGGTGACATCTTTAAGATACTTGGTGGCTTTTCAGATATGCATACCCTTGATGGCCTGGGCAGTTTCATGCATGTTCTTAAAGTGAACACGAAGATTTGAACCTCTCGACTTGCATGATTTTGTAGGGTTTTCTGGGTCCAGCGAGTAGCGAACCATCTCTGGATGTGACCTCAGGCCACTTGGGGGAAGAGCCAATTCTGACTGCTTTGTAACTGTGATTAACTTATGAATTCTAGCACCGGCATGTGACATGTTAATTAACTCCTATGTGACTGTTTTCTCATCTGTAAAATGGAACTATTAACATTGCCTACCTCATCGAATTGTTATGAAAGTTAAATGAAATAGTGTATGTACAGTGCTTGGTATTTAGTGGTGCTTAGCAAATACGTCCTTTTATTATTAACTCCTACCAGTATTTTTGAGACTGTGGTTTCAACCCATTAGCAGGTGAGAAAAATCATTTAGGTAGTCATGACTTGGATATTTCGTTAATAAAATAGCATTGGGTAAAAAATATGAGTGCCTTGAATGTTGCAAATATTGTTTCATGAAACTTGTGGCAGATATTTATGTGTGTGAATGTGTAACACACATAGATACATGTATCACAAACAGATGCATACACAGGCATATGCAAAAATATGTACATAATTATATGTTTAAGTATACACATACACTTATACAAACATAAACCTAAAAACACATATTCCTGTGTTCATACATAGTTGCACACATATTTACAGATATACAAATACAGACACATGCACATATATACAGATACAAAATATCCATATGTATATACAAGTGTGTAATGCACAGATACATACAAGCATGCTCATATAAACATATTCATCTAAACCCTACACACAACACATACATGCATTAATGTACAAATACACATACATACTTCCCAAAATACAAATGAACATACACACAGTATACACACATATACAAACATAGCATACTTATCCAGATACATGTTCACACATATGCTGTTGTGGACACACATGTATACATCCACCCTCATACCACATGCACAGATACAAGGACACTCATGTATACCTACACAATACATATACATACATACACATAGAGCACTATTTTGTTGGCATGAGAACCAGGCTCTAAATTTCAGATATGCCTTTGCCTCTGATTCATTTTCAGACTAGATCCATCTTCAGACCCTAGCGCACTTGGTGCCAGTGGAGAAAAATATCACACCAGAAGCATTTTAAAATAATTATTTGCAGATTTCATTGCTGCTTTTAAACCAGTTACATTCATATTACTTACCAAAGCAAAGATTTTAAAAGTAGCTTTGACTGAATTCATTTACAGTTTTGCCTTTGAATCTTTAAAAGGAGGAGAAACAAAAGATGCCAGTAGCTACCTCTTCAGCCAAGGAAGGACACTTGGTGGAATTACTGAGTTTGGCTAACTACCACTCAGAAAAGACTGGTGACAGGTGCTTGGCTGGCTCAGAAGAGCATGTGACCCTTGATCTTGGGGTCATGAGTTCAAACCCCATGTTGGGCTTAGAGATTACTTAAATAAATAAACTTAAAAAAAGACTTGGGGCACCAGTCATTCCTATTCAGATCCTTTAGCTTCTAGAGATGTTTGGACTGGTGTTGTATCACCAAAGCTTGACTCCATGAGACAGACTAATGCTTCTGGGAATTGTTTCAACTGACTAATTCCAGAATGGCTGATCCCTAACTAGAATTCAAGGAGAAAGGGAACTTAGATGAACAACACATATTACAAAAACAGAGAAATCCCAAATTAGAAGACCTTTTATATTTATGCAACATAAAGGAATTTTAAAATAAGTGACTAGAGAATATGAACTGTACTTTCAAACTGTCTTTAAAAAATGTATGGAAGAGAAGCTCATGGTCTTCATTAGGTTGGAGGAGAGGGAAGTACTACAGGTATGTGAAAGCCAAGAATCCTGGACCCCTCATCTGTGGTGATGGAAAAGACTTGGGGAACTCTAGGCTTCAGTCAATATATGAAGGATGAAGGGGACATAATTATAAATGTTGAGGATGGAGAGTACCAGGTAGAGAGACCCAGTAGAGATAGGTCACAAAAAAGAAGAATTTAAGATTATCCTGGCACATTTCCAACTTGACTTCTTTGTCCCCCACAAAGAAATCATCCCTGTGTTGAGTCTGAAGATACTGAAAGAATAGAAGACAGCCTCTGGTCTCTAAGAGCTTAGAGTCTTACCCTACCCTTACTCTGCCCGTTCCAAGCTTGCTACCCTAGAGCCTAGATAGAGATGGCTAGCTGTCTGACTAATCCTGTTCCCCTTCCACCATATGGAGTGGTTGCTGGAAAGTGGCTGCATACCCAGGGACTTCATTTCCCAGTTTTACAGTTTGATGGGGTCATGTGACTAGTTCTCATCAATAGCATTAGAGTGAAGAGATGTGTATCACTTCTAGGCCAATTATGTGCGTTTTCTACATTCCATTTTTCCTTTTCACTGGCCTGATGCAGAGGAGCATGGCGATCTGGGAAGCCATGTATTGAAGATAAAAGGGCCACAAGGTAGAAGGAGCCTGGGTCCCTGAGTCGCTGCTTAGAAGACAGCTACCTACCTAATAATACCTATTTGGGCTTTTAAATGAGAGAGAAACAAACTTCTATTATGTTTGAGCCTATCACATATTTGAGTCTATTTTTTTCTAATAGTTACCCTACTCTAGTTAATACAAATACTTTATGTGAGATGTATCTTTCTGGATTTATAATTTATATCAGAACATTCCCTGAGTTTGGACATTGTCTTAGTCCGTCCAGGCTGCTATAACAAAATTACCATAGACTTGTTGGCTTACAAGAAAACAAATTTATTTCTCATAGTTCTGGAGGCTAAGAAGTCCAAGATCAAAGTGCTGGCCAATTCCATGTCTGGCAAGGGCCCACTTCCTGGCTCGTAGAAGACTGCCTTCTCACCATGTCCTTTTTTTTTTCTTTTTTTCCCCACCATGTCCTAATATTTCCTAATACCATCACATTGGGAGTGGATATAAACATACAAATTTTGGGGGGACTATTCTGTCTATAACAGTCATGGATTCAAAGTAACATGAGGCTATCTAAAACCCTCTCTGCTGATTTTGGCTGCTAGTTCTTGTGCTTTGCAAGTAGGTTAAAGATTTTTAATAAAGGAGACAAGCAGCTGAATTACTCTTGACGTTAAGATACTTTACTTGGTACCAAACATGTAAAAATTATTAATTTTGTTTAATAAACAATTAAAAAACACTCTGCCAGGCACTGTTATAACTGCTTTATACATATTAACTCATTCAATTTTCTAAACACTTGTGTGAGTTAGGCTCTATTAATGCCTCTGCTTTACATATGAAGAAACTGAGGTGCACAGAGATTAAATAATTTACCCCAAATCACACAGGTAGTCAGTGGCAGAGTGGGGAGAAAAACCCAGACAACCTGGTTCCAGAGCTCATGCTTTTATCCACCACGGCAGATTGCCTCCATTAGTGGATGAGCTCCTAGTAGAGAGCAGATCCGATTCTTTCCCTCAACCCTCATAGGGGTAATGATTTCTCAAGCTTTGAGAAGATCATAGTTTTGCTTTGAGCAGAAGACAGTCTCCCATCCCCAAACTCTCCCTGAATTAAAAAGTAGATGACTGCCACCTACTGCCTCCATGATACCATTTTGAGTGTTCCTTGGAGGTTGCATGTGTGCAAAGGGAGGGAGGCAGCCAGCCCCACATAGTTGCTTAGCTTGTGAGAATTAATAGGATCACAGCACACAGTGGTATGATTGCAAATAGAAATACTGCTCTGTTCAAACAAATCTGTTTCTTTCTTCATGCCAAGAACTACAGTGGGTAAACTTGCATTCAAATTGGCCTTGGTGCATACAGTGTTGTTTCTTCTGTAACAAACCCTTGGCCTTGGCCAGATCTCACTAGTCCACAGTCCTCATCAGTGAGTGTTCAGTAGGGCAGAAATGGACCATGGCACTGAGTTGTCAAGGGAGCGATGACTTTGGATGAGAGGGGCACAGAGAGGCAAGTAGCCCACTACCTGCAGTCCTCGCTTGTCATCACTGAGACTGATTGAGATTGGGTTGTTGATTTTCATATATCCCTTTCTGTACTCCTTACTTAGAAGTTCCTGTGGAAATTTTCTAACTCTTTTTTTTTATATAAATTTTTATTTATTTATGATAGTCACACAGAGAGAGGGAGAGAGAGGCAGAGACACAGGCAGAGGGAGAAGCAGGCTCCATGCACCGGGAGCCCAACGTGGGATTCGATCCCGGGTCTCCAGAATCGCGCCCTGGGCCAAAGGCAGGCGCCAAACCGCTGCGCCACCCAGGGATCCCGAACTCTTTTCTTTATCGCTTTTTATTCCTAGGGTTCAACTCATCACTACCTCCACTAGCCCCATTATTGAGGTACTTCTTCATCCTTCTGTCTCTATCACTTCTTTAAAAATCTCAACATATTTCTACATGTTTAAATCTCTAGATATAAAATCATGAGAAATTAGAGAATCAGAGCTGAAAGGATCCTGAGAAAAGACCTACCCGACCCCTCATTTTAAAAGTAAGGAGGTGAGAGGCACCTGGGTGTCCGGTGCCTTGTGTGTCCGGTGTCCAAGTGTCCGGCTCTTGGTTTGAGCTCAGGTCATGATCTCATGGGTTATGAGATCAAGCCCTGCATTGGGCTCTGCACTCAGTGGGGTAGTCTCCTTGAAGATTCTCTCCCTTTGCCCCTCCCACCATGTGCACACACATTATCTCTCTCTCAAATAAATCTTAAAAAAATAAAAGTGAGATTGTGAGGTCTGTAGTTGTGTGACCTGTTGCAGAGTTGTACACCTGGAAGTAGAAGTGAGTAAAACCAGTACTGAGGGGGCAGCCTGGGTGGCTCAGCAGTTTGGTGCCACCTTCAGCCCAGGGCGTGATCCTGAGGACTCGTGATCAAGGCTCACATCCGGCTTCCCTCTGCCTGTCTCTGCCTCTCTTTCTCTCTCTCTGTCTCTCATGAATAAATAAAATCTTTAAAAAAAAAAAACAGTACTGAGAATTGATCTACGCTTGTAAGTCAGGGCTGTTACACTAATGAGCCACATTCTCCCAGACAAAATATTGATGCTCTTTGGGGTTGGCCTCCTAACTAGTGTACTTGGCAGAGTCCTGGCTACCATTCAAAAGGCCACATGATTTAATGAGTGTTCTGGGCTGGTAAGCAGAGGTTGCGAGCCAGTGCAAAAAGTTAAAATAGATATAATACAAACATCATCCATGCTTCTCGTTCTCTCCCACTATTGCCTGCATCCTAAGCACATCTCAGGTTTCTCCCTCTGGAAAACAATGAAATCACAAATAAACTCCTTCTCTTTTGAAATGCAATAATTCCTCAGAAACCAAATCTATGAACTTTCCATTTCCTTCATGTGAAAGAGTTTATGGTGTAGATTATTTGTAGAGCAACTTCAGCAGGCCACCTGGCAGCTGGTCACCTGGGGAAATGATGAGTTACTAGGGGCCAATGGACTGTGAAAGCCAAACTTCTGCTACAAAATGGGGCCCAACTTAAGGCCTGGTCACCAGCCAAGACATGGTTCTGAGACGCTACTACTGATTCTTCCAAAGCAAACAGGCATAGAGCTGTCAGACTAGTGAGAGCAAATCTACACATACTTCTGGGAGCATCTGAGTATCTCATATTGTGGCCACACAGTCCCCACTTGGCACTGTGTAACATGGAGACTCTGAGGCCACACAGAGCTAGGTGTGAATCCTGGGTATGCCACTACTTGCTATATGATCCTTGGCAAGTTACTTAATGGATCTTTGCCTCAGTTTACCCATCTGTAAAATAATAAAACCAAACTTGGAAGATTTCTGTAAGATGACAAAATGAGATACTCTAGCTGTGATAATAGTTGTCTCAAAAAATTGAGAATATAAGCACACAGTACAACAGCTGAGCTAGAAGCATGGAGGGAGTTCTCACTGGACTAAAGCTGAGATTCCTTTCAGTGCCATCTTGATCTTACCTGCTTCTGTCTTTAACCATGTAGTGAAGAATAGAAATGATAAATCAGTTTGTGTCCTCTGAGTATGTTCTTGAATGAAGCTGTGTGTCCTGGTACTTAGAGAACTGGGCAGAAGCCAGTGATAATAGCTGGTATTTATATAGCACTTAGTATGTGTCAGATGCTGTTTTTAGTGCTTTTATATGTTCATTAATTCACTTAATCCTCATAATGACCTTAGGAGATTGGCACACTTATCATCATTATCATCACCATTTTATAGGTTTAGAAACTGAGGCATAGAGAGCTAATGTAACTTGCTCAAGATCACACACCTGGAAAGTGGAGAGGCCAGCCTTGTAAATCCAGCTGCTGTCTCTAGGGTGTATGCACATGGTCATCCCGCCATCCTGTCTCAAGGGGAGAGAAAGTCGTCAAAGTGGGATCAGCCTACCTTTTGAAAACAGGCTGTGTTATGACTCTAACTTGGTCTCAGTACTTTCCAGGCCATTGATAAAGAGTGGAGTGTGATACATTGACCTTTATGGCATATGTATGTTTGTTTGTTTGCTTGTCTGCCATCCCTGCCTTGTGTGCCTAATGTCAGAGCCAGCAAGAGCAAGAATGGTCAACATCCAGGAAATAAAAACTTTGGATTTATCCCCTTTCTTCTGCAAAACTGCAAATTGAGCCCTTTTTCCTACTCCATAGATTCTATTCTTGCTAACTCTTTAATGGGCCAAGTCAGCCTTTTGTTGAAATGAATGAAGATAAAACCAACATTCACCTTGTTAAGTCTTCTCTCCAGAGAAAAGTGAGCAAGCAGGTTTATCAGTAGTGTAGTCAATTAGACTACAGTTGTAGTTTGGACTCCAACCGGACAATTGAACTGGTAATTGTAGTGAATTGGATCAGTTCTAAGATAACTTTCAGCTACAAAAGTATATGATGCTGCCAGTGAAGATTGGGAATTCCAAGCGTTTTTGTAATTTCTGCCAATTACAAAAAAAAAATTAAAGCCCGTCTTCAAGAATTTCATAGTCTTGAACTTCACAATTTCACTGCAAGGGAGAAGCAAGTGGCAAGGAAAATTTGATATTTGTTGCCCTACATTCAGAAAAACACAAATGTTTTTAAATATTATAAACATTTTTAGAATCCCCTAGCCTCTTACTCTAGGTTTAGAAGGCTGATCAAAAATAAGTCAGTAGTGGTACCTGGGTAGTTCAGTTGGTTGAATGTTCAACTCTTGGTTTCTGCTCAGGTCACGATTTCAGGGTTGTGAGATGAAGCCCTGCATTGGCCTCCATGCTCAGCTCAGAGTCTGCTTGAGGTTCTCTTCATCTCCCTCTGTTCCTCTCCCTCATGCATGTCTTCTCTTTCTAAAATAAATAAATCTTAAAAAAATAAGCAAATCAATAAGTAATAGATGCATAAATAAGTAGCTAGTTAGCTAGCAATGATTTCTACCCAAATTAGGTCTCTCTCAGTTTCCATGACATTCAGTCTGTGAGCACCAATATTCTTTTTTTTAAATTTTATTGAAGTTTAATTTGCCAACATTTAGCATAACACCCAGTGCTCATCCCACCAAATGCCCCCCTCAGTGCCCATCACCCAGTCACCCCAACCCCCTGCCCACCTCCCCTTCCACTACCCCTTGTTAATTTCCCAGAGTTAGGTGTCTCTCATGATTTGTCACCCTCACTGATATTTTCACTCATTTTCTCCCCTTTCCCTTTATTCCCTTTCACTAATTTTTAAATTCCCCAAATGAATGAGACCATATCATGTTTGTCCTTTTCCGATTGACTTATTTCACTCAGCATAATATCCTTCAGTTCCATCCACGTCGAAGCAAATGGTGGGTATTTGTCGTTTCTGATGGCTGAGGAATATTCCATTGTATACATAGACCACATCTTCTTTACCCATTCATCTTTTGATGGACACCGAGGCTCCTTCCACAGTTTGGCTATTGTGGACATTGCTGCTATAAACATCAGGGTGCAGGTGTCCTGGTGTTTCATTGCATCTGTATCTTTGGGGTAAATCCCCAGCAGTGCAATTGCTGGGTCATAGGGCAGATCTATTTTTAACTCTTTGAGGAACCTCCACACAGTTTTCCAGAGTGGCTGTACTAGTTCACATTCCCACCAACAGGACAAGAGGGTTCCCCTTTCTCCACATCCTCTCCAACATTCATTGTTTCCTGTCTTGTTAATTTTCCCCATTCTCACTGGTGTGAGGTGGTATCTCATCGTGGTTTTGATTTTTATTTCCCTGATGGCCAGTGATGCGGAGCATTTTCTCATGTGCTTGTTGGCCATGTCTATGTCTTCCTCTGTGAGATTTCTGTTCATGTCTTTTGCCCATTTCAGGATTGAATTATTTGTTTCTTTGCTGTTGAGTTTAATAAGTTCTTTATAGATCTTGGATACTAGTCCTTTTTCTGATACGTCATTTGCAAATATCCTCTCCCATTCTGTAGGTTGTCTTTTAGTTTTGTTGACTGTTTCTTTTGCTGTGCAGAAGCTTCTTATCTTGATGAAGTCCCAATAGTTCATTTTTGCTTTTGTTTCTCTTGCCTTCATGGATGTATCTTGCAAGAAGTTGCTGTGCCCAAGTTCAAAAAGGGTGTTGCCTATGTTCTCCTCTAGGATTTGGATGGATTCTTGTCTCACATTTAGATCTTTCATCCATTTTGAGTTTATCTTTGTGTCTGGTGTAAGAGAATGGTCCAGTTTCATTCTTCTGCATGTGGATGTCCAATTTTCCCAGCACCATTTATTGAAGAGACTGTCCTTTTTCCAGTTGATAGTCTTTCCTCCTTTGTTGAATATTAGTTGGCCATAAAGTTCAGGGTCCACTTCTGGATTCTCTATTCTGTTCCATTGATCTATGTGTCTGTTTTTGTGCCAGTATCACACTGTCTTGATGACCACAGCTTTGTAGTACAACCTGAAATCTGGCATTGTGATGCCCCCAGCTATGGTTTTCTTTTTTAATATTCCCCTGGCTATTCGGGGTCTTTTTGGATTTCACACAAATCTTAAGATTATTTATTCCAACTCTCTGAAGAAAGTCCATGGTATTTTTTTTTTCTAAACCGCTGAGCCACAGTCCATGGTATTTTGATAGATTGGATTAAATGTGTAAATTGCCCTGGGTAGCATGGACATTTTCACAGTATTAATTCTTCCAATCCATGAGCATGGAATATTTTTCCATCTCTTTGTGTCTTCCTCAGTGTCTTTCAGAAGTGTTTTGTAGTTTTTAGGATATAGATCCTTTACCTCTTTGGTTAGGTTTATTCCTAGGTATCTTATGCTTTTGGGTACAATTGTAAATGGGATTGACTCCTTGATTTCTCTTTCTTCAGTCTCATTGTTAGCACCAATATTCTTGCCAAGATCTGTGCTTAGCCTTTAGGATGGCAACATTTGCTTTAAGGTTTATAGGACTTGTAAGACAATGGATTCCATTATATTCAAGGAAAAAGAGGATTGTGGAAGCCAACAGGTGATACTGTATTTGATTCCTGGCATCAGTGTTTGGTGCTAGCCTTCATGTGACTGGGCACCTGGGATTTGATCGAATTAAACATGATATATTCATGGTAAATGGCCTCTAGCTACATTGTTCTTCAACAACCACTGCAGGTAACATTCCTAGACTGACCCTACTGAAAGGGTACCCCAAGGAAGTCATTCCAATACAGAGAATATGGAAACAAGCAGGGTTTGAACAATGTGCAAATATTAATTTTGCACTTCAATAAACTTAACTGAAAGGCTCAAGAGAACTTTTTCCTGTGTCAGTGGGTCCACACCAAATTTATTTTCTCAAACAAATAGACAAATAGGCAAACATATAAATAGTACCTTTGTAGGGATACCTTTGGGAAGAAAATAGAATTACTTATTTTTTTAGAGAGGGAGAGGGACAGAGAGAGAGTCTTAAGCAGGCTTCATGCCCAGCCTGATATGCGGCTTGATCTTGCAACCCTGAGATCATGACTTGAGCCAAAATCAAGAGTTGGATACTTAACCAACTGAGCCACCGAGGCACCCTGGGAAGAAAATATAATTAAACTTTTATGTGCAATTTCCAAAGAAAGTAATAGGAAGGAAAGTGTGGACTTAATTGTTAGAGTACACATGACTGTGAAATAAAATAATGTATAATAAATTTACTAAATGGAATGGTGTTTCTTTTTTTTGGGAGAAGATATTTTCTTTTTTTATTTTATTTATTTTTATTTATTATTTTTTTATAATAAATTTATTTTTTATTGGTGTTCAATTTACCAACATACAGAATAACACCCAGTGCTCATCCCGTCAGGTTTTTCTTTTTCTCTGGACCTATCATTTAAAATTATATTCCATTTAGAAAATACGGTGTACTCCTGATTCTCGGAGTTTATTAACAGTATTTTTTTGATCAGATGACATCTCTTAAACCTTGTCTTCAATTTCTTTTAAGTTTTCTATTTTTAATCGAATTGTAATTGGAATATATCATTGAGAAGATCAATTGAGATAGGCCCTTCCTGTTAGCTTCGTTGTCTTTAAAAGGAAAATGTTACATTAGAATACAGATTCTTAGTCTGGACCCCATGGATTTGGGCTGCAAGAGGGGTCTCTAAGCCCCAGGAAAGTGTATGAAAAATTGTGTGTGTGTGTGTGTGTGTGTGTGTGTGTCTATGTAAATACGTATGTGCAGTGTTCTGAGGAAAGAGTGTGGGGCTTTCATTAGAGTCTCAGATGTTCATGTAAACCCCAGAAAATTACGAATTTCTGAGTTAAGTGCTTTCTCAGTTCCTGTGTAACTCTAAAGTTCAAAGAGATTTGCCAAGCAGATTAATTACAGCTCTTCCTTGGTTGATAGGAAATGCAACAGGTGGCTCAGTGAAGGCTGTATCTCATGTACCATAGACAAGCATAAATGAAAATCTGTGTAATGAGATAATGTAATGTATGATTTAAAGTAATAAGAATCAATCATTTGCAAGCCCCAATAATTTTAGTCAAGTTAGTAATATTAAAAGATTTCTTTAAACCCACTTTACTTTCAGTGTTCTTTATTATCATGCTAACTGCCTACTTCTCTTTTTTTTTTTTTTTTTTTTTGCACATCCACAGATATCCCATGGCCTTTCAGAGTAAGCTACCCAAATGCAGAATAAACATGTGAGGGAGACAAGATGAGAATGAAGCTGAGTATGATTGCAACTAGGTCAAATCTATTAATATGTGATATTTATGTCTCTGCATGGTTGAAGCTGCAAATCCTTTTGCATAACATTTCCTCTCGCTTTGATAGAAAATTTCTCACTCAAAATACTTCAAAACCATCATTTAAATTTTTGTCACCCCTGAAAATTTCATTTTTAAATGGATCACAATGTTATCATGCTGAAATAGATGTCATAGGATTACATCACTTCGCATGGTGTGAAACTTTGTCTCTCTAGAGTGAATTTCACTGCTGCATATCAGAAATGTGTCTGTGAACTTGGGAGGGGGTTAGAAGACAGAGCTAATGAGGACAAGGTCACAGGTTCAGTCTCTGTAAAAGTATTAATTCAGTAATGTTCTCTGGCCACAGACTGTACCCCAACTCCAGCCAGAAGACACTTGGGGTTAAGGGAATCCAGGAAAGAAAGGGAGATGATTTTGTAAACCCATCCCCCATGACTAGAGAGACAACTCAAAGGGCACCCATTTTGTAATCTCCCAATGTCAGTGTTGGAGAGAACCTCAGAGCTCTTCTTTTTCTTCTCCATCTGATGTGCACTAACTTTGTCAAGTCCTTATTGAGTCTCCTCTGAAATACCTCTAGTAACAGGTCATTGCTTCTCAGTGCCACTCATTCAATCTTGGAGCAGTTCTGATAAATTCTTTCTTATGTGAATTACATAAGACAGTTTACAGAACTGTCATTCTGTAAAGTAGTCTGAGGCCTTCACTGTGGGATCCACAGAATACTCCAAGCCAATCTTTTGCAAGTTAGGAAACAGCAAAAGGGTTGAAGTAGGGGCTTCTAGCTTTACTCCACATTGCCATCCTTACTGGCTTATGTCAGCAGAGAGAGTCCTTGCTTAGACAAGGAAGCATTAGAGGCAGAGGTCTTTTTTCCTTTATATAAAGGACTTGGTGTGAGGCACCTGGGTGGCTCAGTGGTTGAGCGTCTGTCTGCCTTTGGCTCAGGTTGTGGTCCCAGGGTCCTGGGATTGAGTCCCACATCAGGCTCCCCGTAGGGAGCCTACCTCTCCCTCTGCCTCAGTCTCTGTGTTTCTCATGAATAAATAAATAAAATCTTTGAAAAAAAAATAAAAGGACTTGGCGTATAGCATGTGGGAAGGGAATCTAAATTCCCTTTCAGGTCTTGAGACCAGTTCCACACAGCTTGGTAATACAAAATGGACCATTAGGGAAATATCGTTTAACCCTCAGCCTGTAAAGAATATTGCAATGGAGCACTGTCTCAGATTTTGCATTCGGGACATTAATCAGTGGTCCATACCAGTCTGTCCTTGCTTCTCTAAAGAGCTTAGTAGGGAGACCTTTACCTTTGAATGATAAGATTGACTTTTAATCCCTTCAGATAACATATATTAATTCATTCATCTATTCAAAAAGTATTTATTGAGGGCCTTCTATGTCCTAGCTGTTAGGGATATAGTGTTGAGCAAAACAGATAGGGCCAACTGGGAGAGATAGACATTAAACAAATAATCACACAAAATAATGTATAAGTCCTAACCATGATTGTTAGAGAAATGAAAATTACAGATGATTTTCAGAGCATATAATAGGCCTGACTTAGTTGAGGGCTTCAAGACAGGCTTGCCTGATGTTTGAGTTAACCTGTGAAGGATGAATAGGAATTAACAGGAAAAGATGTAGAGATGGGGGAAGCAGAGAGGCAATAGCCTCCTCAAACAGAGAAACTGAATTCTTATACATTGGTGGTGGGGATGTGAAAATGGTGCAATCACTTTGGAATCAGTTCATTAATTGCTTCACATAGGACTCAGCACTTCTGCTCCTAGAAATCTACCAAAGATAAATTGAAAACATGTTGCACACAAACATGTGCATTCAAATGTCTACACCACTTTATTCATGTCTCAAAACTGAAAGTAACCCAAACAACTATTAATACATATGTAATACAAAATGAAATGTGGCATATTTATACAATGGAGTATTATTTTTTAATTAAAAAGAATAACTATTGGTACATGAAACAATATAAGTAAACCTGAAGAACATTGTGATAAGTGAAAGAATCTAGGCACAAAAAAATCCCTTTATTGTGTATGATTCCCTTTATTGAAATACCATTAAAAGGCATATTTATAGAGACTTGAAACAAATCAGTGGTTGCAGGGGGAAGGGATACATAGATTAGTTGTTAAAGGGTATGAGCAAACTGTTTGAGGTGATGGAAAGTTTCTAAAACTGGATTGTAATTCTGGTTGTAAAACTCTATAACCTTACACAAGTTATTTTTAAATGCTTACAGTAGATGAATTTGGTATTATGTAAATTATACCTTAATAGAAGTATTAAAACTAAAATAAACACTTTTATAAAGGCTGACAGAAGCCTGGTCTGGGAAGCACCTTTGTCCCAGTGAGCCAGAGAGTTTCTTCCCTGCTGAGAGACACCAGGACAGACAGAAAAACTGGAAAAAGGAACCTAGTCAATAGCTAGTGGCCGGATCTTAGAAACCTTTTTATCCTCATAGGTAAAAAATTCTTTACCTTTCCCCACCAGAAACACCATAGCAGTTGAAGGCATCAGTTAGGGCATCCCAACATACCCTTCCCTTCTCCCGCTGATAACACCTTGCAGCCTGACCTTATGGTAACCCTCTGTGTACCCCTTCATCAGTCAGCACTAGCAGGAAACACAGGGAGCCCCAGTGGCACCAGATAAATGAGGTAGCCCAAAATAACACCGCAAAGTCTCTGAAAACAAATTGCCATTGGAGACACAGCCCACAAAATTAGGCCAAGACCTGCATGCTAAACTAAAACAGGGTGACTGCCTGCTGAAATAAAAGAAGTAAATAGTTCTCAGAGTGTCCTAACATAATGAACAAAATGTTCAAGATAAACTTGAAAATCACCCATCATAACAACCAGAAAATCACAACTTGAATGAGAAAAAACAATCCACTCATGCCAACACTGAGATGAATCAAATGTTGGAATTATCTGACAAGGATTTCAAAGCAGCCACCATAAAAATGCTTCTGTAATCAATTACAAATTCTCTTGAAACAAATGGAAAAAATAGAAAATCTCAGCAAAAAAAAAAAAAAAAAAGTCATAGAAAAGAACCAAATGGAAGTTAGAGAACTGAAAATTTCAACAACTGAAATAAATAGCATGCTGAATAGGCTTAATAGTACCCTGAAGATGACAGAGGACATAAACTTGAGAGAATAATAGAAGCCACCCATTTTGAACAACAGAGAGAAAATAGATTGAAAGGAGACAGAGCCTCAGGGACCTATGAGATAATAAAATATTCCAACATTTGTATAATCAGTGCCTCAGAAGGATAGGAGACAGACAGTGAAGCTGAAAGAGTATTTGAATTTGAAGAAATGATGCCTAAAAAGTTGTAATTTAGCAAAAGACACAAACCTACCGACCCCAGAAGCTGAATGATCCATAAATAGAAAAACTAAAGAAAAAGTCTAAGACAGATCCTAATTAAACCTTTGCAAAATAAAGACAAAAAGTCTTGAAAGCAGCCTGAGTGAAATGACATATTACCTAAAAGGGGATGCCATTTCAAAAGTATATTTCTGATCTGAAAATATAAAGGCCAGAAAAAAGTGACATAACATTTTTCAAGTGCTGAAGGGAAAGAACTGTAAATAAATTCTCTATCAGTTGAAACTGTCTTTCAGGAATGAAGAAGAAATAAAAACATTTTCAGGCAAAGGAAAAGTAGGAGAATTTTTCACTAGCAGACTTACCATTAAATATTAACTAAAAGAGATTGTTCCAACAGAAAGATCATGATAAAAGAACAAATTTTGAAGGATTAGGAAGGAAGAAGGAACAATGAAAAGAGCAGAAATATGAGTACTTACAATAGATTATCCATTCTCTCATGAGTTTTATAAATCATATTTGATGATTAAAACAAATAGTATAACGCTAATACCCAAAACAATGATATTTAAAAGTGGGAAAGGTAAAGAGACCTAAATAGAACTGAAGTTTCCACAGTTGAAATGGTAAAAAACTGATACCAGCAAACTGTTTTTTTAAACCTTTTTAAAAAAGATTTTATTCATTTATTAATGAGAGACATACAGAGAGAGAGAAGCAGAGACACAGGCAGAGGGAGAAACAGGCTCCATGCAGGGAGCCCGACATGGGACTCGATCCTAGGTCTCCAGGATCAGACCCTGGGCTGAAGGTGGCGCTAAACCACTGAGCCACTGGGGCCGCCCCAGCAAACTGTTTTTTATTTTATTTTTATTTATTTTTTATTGGTGTTCAATTTGCCAACATATAGAATAACACCCAGTGCTCATCCCATCAAGTGCCCCCCTCAGTGCCCATCACCCAGTCACCCCCACCCCCTGCCCACCTCCCTTTATACCACCCCTTGTTCGTTTCCCAGAGTTAGGAGTCTCTCATGTTCTGTCTCCCTTTCTGATATTTCCCACTCATTTTTTCTCCTTTCCCCTTTATTCCCTTTCACTACTTTTTATATTCCCCAAATGAATGAGACCATATAATATTTGTCCTTCTCCGATTGACTTATTTCACTCAGCATAATACCCTTCAGTTCCGTCCATGTCGAAGCAAATGGTGGGTATTTATCGTTTCTAATGGCTGAGGAATAGTGCAAACTGTTTTAAAGCATGTATTTGTGGTGGCTGCCACTGGAACTTTCACCACTATAGTCACCAGCACCGGAAATACCAGGAGTAAGGGTCAAATTCAGTTAACTCTAACACTGAAAAAATGGATTTTTTTTTTTACTTTGAAAAAGTATTGTCATAACTCTATCAACATACTCAAGCACCTGTGATGCATTTCTCTTGTGGATGGATTAAGTCTTCTCAGCAGCCTTGCCTGACTCTGTCCAACTTCATGCTCCCTGCAGCTTATCTCGAGAAACAAATCAAGCACACCTACTTAAAGGTCCAAACACTCCCCACTATAAGCAAGGAGGAACTCTGTAGAGGAAGGACCAGTGGGAAAGGACAGCTAAAACACAACAGCAGAGTGTGCACAGCACACACTAGAAACACTTTCTGAAGTTTTTCTTCACTTTCTGTTGTTGTTTCTTTTTCTTTCCTGCACAAAATGACGAGACAGAGAAATACACCACAAAAGAAAGAGCAGGAGGTAATACTCACTGCCAGGGATTTAATCAAGGTGGCTATAAGTAAGATGTCTGAATTAGAATTTAAAACAATGAAAATAAAGATTCTGGCTGGGCTTTTAAAAAACATAGGAGACACTAGAGAATACTTACTGTAGAAATAAAAGAACTAAAATCTAGTCAGACTGAAATTAAAAATAGCTGAGATGTAGTCCCAAATGGAGGCTCTAAAAATTAGGATGAATGAGGGCAGAAGAGAGAGTCAGTGATATAGAAGATAAAATGATGTAAAATAAGGAAGCTGAAAAGAAGAAAGAAAATTACTAGACCACAAAGGGAGACTTAGAGAACTCAACCATTCCATAAAATGAAATAATATCCGGATACTAGGATCTTCCCAGAAGATGAAGAGTAGGAGAGAAGGGCAGAAGGTTTATTTGAACAAATTTATAGCTAAGAAGTTCCCTAATCTTGGGAAGGAAACAGGCATTCAAGTCCAAGAAGCACAGAGAACCCCTCCTCAAAATCAATAAAAATAAGTCAACACAGTGACATATAATAGTGAAACTTGCAAACTTCAAAGAGAGAATCCTAAAAGTAGCTTGGAACAAGAGGTCCTTAACTTACAAGGATAGACACCTAAGACTGAACGCAGACCTCTCCACAGAGACCTAGCAGGCTGGAAAGGACTGGCGTGATATATTCAATGTGCTAAATGGAAAAGCTATGCAGCCAAGAATACTTTATCCAGCAAAAGCTGTCATTCAGAATAGAAGGAGAGATAGAGTTACCAGGACAACAAAAAGTAAAGAAATTTGTGAACACTGAACCAGCCCTGCAGGAAATATTAAAGGGGATCCTTTGAGCAGACAGGGCCCCAAAGTAATGAAGACCAGAAAGGAACAGAGACAATCTATAGGAACAATGACTTTACAGGTAATACAATGACACTAAATTTGTATCTTTCGGGCAGCCCGGGTGGCTCAGCGGTTTAGCGCCACCTTTGACCTGGGATCAAGTCCCACGTCAGGCTCCCTGCATGGAGCCTGCTTCTCTCTCTGTCTGTGTCTCTACTTCTCTCTCTCTCTCTGTCTCTGTCTCTCATAAATAAATAAATAAAATCATTTAAAAATAATAAAAAATAAATTTGTATCTTTCAATAATTACTCTGAATGTAAATGGGCTAATTGCTCTAATCAAAAGACAATAGGATATCAGAATGGATAAAAAAAAAGACCCACTGATATGCTGTCTGCAAGAGACTCATTTTAGACCCAAAGACTCTCCAGATTGAAAGCGAGGGGGTTGAAAACCATTTATCATTCTAATGGACATCAAAAGAAAGCTGGGCTGGCAATCCTTATATCAGGCAAATTAGATTTTAAACCAAAGACTGTAATAAGAGATGAGGAAGGACACAATATCATAATTAAAGGGTCTATCCAATAAGAAGATATAACAATTGTAAATATTTATGCCTCTAATATGGAAGTGACCAGTTATATAAACCAATTAACAACAAAATTAAAGAAATACATTGATAATACAATAATAGTAGGGGACTTTAACACCCCAAAATGGACAGATCATCGAAGCAGAAGACCAACAAGGAAGCAAGAGCTTTGAATGACAGACTGAACGGAAAGGACTTAACAGATACATTCAGAGCATTTCATTCTAAAGGTAGCAACACACATTCTTCTTGAGTGCAAATGGAAAATTCTACAGAATAGATCACATACTGGGTCACAAATCAGGTCTCATGGATACAAAAAGACTAAGATTATACCATGTGTATTTTCAGACCACAATGCATTAAAATTTGAAGTCAACCACAAGAAAAATTTTGGAAGGACCACAAATACATGGAGGCTAAAGAGCATCCTACTAAAGAATGAATGGGTCAGCCAGGAAAGTAAAAGAAGAATTAAAAAAATACATGTAAGCAAATGAAAATGAAAACACAATTTAGAACCTTTGGGATGTAGCAAAGGTGGTTCTAAGAGGAAAGTATATAACAATACAAGCCTTCCTCAAGAAACAAGAAAAGTCTCAAATACATAACCTAACGTTACACCTAAAGGATCTGGAAAAAGAGAACAGCAAATAAAGCCTAAATCCAGCAGTAAAGGGATCAAATAAAGGTTAGAACAAAAATCGATGATATAGAAATAAAAAAACCAGCAGAACAGATCAATGAAGCTAGGAGTTGATTCTTTGAAAGAATTAATGAGATTGATAAACTCCAGGGCACCTGAGTGGTTCAGTGGTTTAGTGTCTGCCTTTGACTCAGGTCGTGATCTCAGGATTCTAGGATCGAGTCCCATGTCAGGCTCCCTGCAAGGAGCCTGCCTCTCCCTCTGCCTATGTCTCTGTCTCTCCCTCTGTGTCTCTCATGAATAAAAAAAATCTTTTTTAAAGAAAGATTGATAATCCCCTAGCCAGTCTTATCAAAAAGAAAAAGAAAGGACCCAAATAAATAAAATCATGAATGAAAGAGGAGAGACCACATCTAACATCGAAGAAATTCAAACAATTATTAGAGAATATTATGAGCAATTATCTGCCAACAAATTAGGCAATCTGGAAGAAATGGATGAATTCCTAGAAACATATAAACTACCAAAATTGAAACAGGAAAAAATAGAAAACCTGGACAGACCCATAACCAGCAAAGAAATGGAATCAGTAATCAAAAATCTCCCAATAAATAAGAGTCCAGGCCCAGATGGCCTCCCAGGGGAATTCTAGCAAACATTTAAAGAAGAATTAATACCTATTCTAATGAAACTATGGAAATGGAAATGGAAGGAAAACTTCTAAACTCGTTCTATGAGGCCAGCATAACTTTGATCCCAGAACCAAAGACCCCCGCAAAAAAGGAGAATTATAGACCAATATCTCTAATGAACATGGATGCCTGAATTCTCACCAAGTTACTAGCTAATAGGATCAACAGGATCCTATTAAAAGGATTATCTACTATCACCAAGTGGGATTTATTCCTAGACAGTAAGGGTAGTTCAACATCTACAAATCAATGTGATACTCCACATTAATAAAGGAAAGGACAAGAACCACATTATCCTCTCAATAGATGCAGAAAAAGCATTTGACATAACATAGCATCCTTTCTTGATAAAAAAAAAACTCCCTGCTGTGTAGGGTTAGAGAGAACATACCTCAATATCATAAAAGCCATCTACCAACAGCTCACAGCTCACATATCATTCTTTATTGGGAAAAACAGAGCTTTTATCCTAAGGTCAGGAACATGATGGGGATGTCCGCTATCACCACTGTTGTTCAACATATTACTAGAAGTCATAGCCTCAACAATCAGACAACAGAAATAAAAGACATCCGAATTGGTAAAGAGGAAGTCAAACTGTCACTCTTTGCAGATGACACGATACTCTATGTAGAAAATCCAAAAGATTCCACCCCAAAATTGTGAGAAGTCATACAGCAGTTCAACAAAGTGTCAGGATATAAAATCAATGCACAGAAGCTAGTTGCATTTCTATATACTAACAGAAGACAGAGACAGAAGAAAGAGACATCAAGGAGTTGATCTCATTTACAATTGCACCAAAACCCCTAAGATACCTAGGAATAAACCTAACCAAAGAGTTGAAGGATCTGTACTCTGAAAACTATAGAACACTCATAAAAGAAATTGAGGAAGATACAAAGAAATGGAAAAACCTTCCATGCTCATGGATTGTAAGAACAAATATTGTTAAAATGTCTATACTATCTAAACCAATCTATACATTCAATGCAGTCCCTATCAGAATATCATCAGCGGGGCATCTGGGTGGCTCAGTGGTTGAGTGTCTATCTTTGGCTCAGGTACTGATCCTGGGGTTCTCAGATATGGTCCCACATCAGGCTACCTGCATGGAACCTGCTTCTCCCTCTGCCCGTGATCTGCCTCTCTCTCTGTCTCTCATGAATAAATAATAAAATCTTTTTTTTAAAAGCTGTAGTCATCAAGACAGTATGATACCAGCATAAAAATAGGCACATAGATCACTATAACTATAACAGAAGAGAGAACCCAGAAATGGAGTCTCAACTCTATGGTCAACTAATCTTTGATAAAGCAGGAGAGAATATCCAATGAACAGAGACAGTCTCTTCAACATATGGTGTTGGGAAAATTGGACAGCCAAATGCAGAAGAATGAACCTGAACCACTTTCTTACACCATATACAAAAATAAGGTAAAAACGGATGAAAGACCCGTGAGACAGAAATCCATCAAAATCCTAGAGGAGAACATAGGCAGAACATGTGACCCTGGCCACAGCAACTTCTTGCTAGACATATCTCTAAAGGCAAGGGAGACAAAGGCGAAAATGAACTCTTGGTACTTCATCAAGATAAAAAGCTTTTGCACAGCAGAGGAAACAGGCAACAACAAAACCAAAAGACAACTGACTGAATGGGAGAAGATATTTGCAAATGTTTTATCAGATAAAGGGCTAGTATCCAAAATCTGTAAAGAATTTACCAAACTCAATACCCAAAGAATAAATAATCCAACAAGAAATGGGCAGAAGACATGAACAGACATTTCTCCAAGGAAGACCTACACATGACCAACAGGCACATGAAAAAATGCTCCACATCACTTGTCATCAGGATAATACAAATCAAAACCATAATGAGATACCATTTCATGGATGAAATTAGCAATTCAAGAAACAACAAATGTTGGCAAGGATGTGGAGAAAAGGGAACCCTCTTACACTGTTGGTGGGAATGTAAAATTGTGTAGCCACTATGGAAAACAATATGGAGTTTTCTCAAGAAGTTAAAAATAGAGCTACCATTATGAAAGCAACATGAAGAGATAGATTCAAAAATAGTGTAAATGGGGAGCCTGGCTGACTTATTTGGAAGGGCATGGGACTCTTGATCTTAGGGTTGTGAGTTTGAGCCCCATGTTGTATGTAGAGATTACCTCGAAAGAAAATCTTTTTTAAAAAGATTTTATTTAGGTGCTTGACAGAGAGAGAGAGAGAGAGAGAGCGCACATAAGCATGGGCAGAGGCAGAGGGAGAGGGAGCAGCAAACTCCCCACCATGCAGGGAGCCTGATGTGAGGCTCGATGCCAGGACCCCAACATCATGACCTGACCTGAAGGTAGGCATTTAACTGACTGAGACATTCTGGCACCCCACGAAAATCTTTTTTTAAAAAGAATTAAACAAAAAATTATTTACTCCAGCGAGAGTAAGTGAGCAGAAGGAAGGGCAAAGGGAGGAGGAGAGAATCTGAAGCAGACTCTGCACCAAACACAGAGGCCAATGTGGGGCTTGATCCCAGGATTCAGAGATCACGACCTGAGCCCAAACCAAGAGATACTCAATTGACTGAGCCACCTACGTGGCCCTTAAAAAGAAGATCTTAAAAAAAAAAAAACACCGTAAATGAATCAAGATAGAACCATTAAAAAATCTCTAAGCAACCAAGAAGGCAAGAAACAAGGAATTAGTAACCAGAAGAATTAAAAAGAAAACAAAAAATAAAATAGTAAATTTAAGTGTTAATATATCAGTAATTACATAAAATATAAATGGTGTTAATACAACAATCCAAAGACAAAGATTTGACAAGTAAATAAAAAAACATGTCCCAACTATATGCTCCTTAAAAAATTTCAATGCTTTTTCTAGTTTCTTGAGGTAGGTTCTTTAGTTATTGATTTAAGACTTGTGTTCATTTCTAATGTAAGCATTTAGGGCTTTAAATTTTCTTCTCAACACTATTTTTTTTATGACAAGTAAATTCAATGGCATAAATAAATTGAAAGTAAAAGGATGAAAAAAGATGTATATTGTATATATTAATTTAAACAGGCAGATATGACTTAATATCTGGTAAGATAGACTTCTGATAAAAATTATTACAAAGAGATATTATAGAATTATAACTTTTTATAATCATGCAGGAAGAGATTACTATCTTAAATGAGTGTATGCCCAAAATCAGAGCCTCAAAATACATGAAGCAAAAGCTGATGGAGTTAAAAATAGTGATAGGCAAATCCCTAATTATACCTGAGGACTTTAAAACCTCCCCTTTCAGCAACCAATAGAACTACTATACATAAAATCAGCAAAGATATAGAAAATTTGAGCAATGCTATCAACCAACAATATCTAATTGACGTATATAGAAGATTCCACCCAAGAATGATAGAATGCACAATTTTTTCAAGCACCTATGGAACTTTACCTAGATGATACACCATATATATTCTGGTCCATAAAATAATCCTCAAGACATTTAGAAGAATTCAAACTATTTGGTGCATTCTCTGACAGTAATGGAAGCAAACTAAAAATCAATAACAATTACAGTACGAAATTTCTAAACACCTTGAAATGAAAGTATCGTTCTAAATAATCCATTAGTCAAAGGAGAAGTCTCAGTGGAAATAAAAGAAATACATTGAACTGAATGAAAATGAAAATAAAACACATCAAGATAAGTAGGAAACAGTTAAGTAGTGCTGTGAAGGAAACTTATATAACCAAATGCTTAAATTAGCAATTAAGACAGGTCTCAAACCAATAACCTAAGCCCCTGCCTCAGGAAACTAGAAGAGCAAAATATAACCAAAGGAAGAAGAGGAAGGAAATTATAAGATCAGAAATCTGTGAAATGGAAAATATGGAAACAGAGAAAATGAGTGAAGCAAAACGATAAATAAAACCAGTAAATTGATCAATTGAAAATTGGTCTCTAGCAAGACTGATGAAATTAAAGACAAATCAGGAGTAAACTAGGGGATACCATTACAGATCCTACAACCAAGAAAAAGATAAGGGGATACTAGGAACAACCCTATGGCAATAAATTTGAATACTTAGAAATGGACTAATTCCCTGGAAATCAAAAGTCCAGAGACCTAAGGTGAAATAGATAATCTGAATAGGTCTATAGCCATTATAGAAGTTGAGTTCATAATTTAGAAATCCTTGAAGAAAGAATTTCTAGGTTTCACTGGGGAATTCTATTAAACACTTAAAGAATTACTGACAATTTTATGTAACCTCCTCCAAAATAAAGGGAGGAAGTACTACGTGGTATGTTTTTTTAAACAACAAACATTTATTTTTTATAGTTCTGAAGGCTAGAAGTCTAAGATCAAGGTGCCGGCAGAGTTGGTTCTCGGTAAGGGCTCACTTTGTGGCTTGCAGATAGCTGCCTTCTCATTATATCTATGTATGGTGGAGAGCGAGGGAGCTTTGGCCTTTTCCTCCTGTTATGAGGGCATGAATATGATCATGATGGTCCCTTACTCACAATCTCATCTAAATCTAACCAGCACCCGATGTCCCTACTTCCAAATACTATCACATTCGAGGTTAAGGCTTCAGCATATGGATTTGGGAATGGAAGAAACACAAATATTCAGTCCATAACCTCCTTTAACAAGTTTTCATGGTAACAGAATACAAGAAATTCACCAAAAATTCACATTTATTTAAAAAACTATTCAGTAATTTCACTCCTCCCCATATAATTTTTGGGCACCTGTTAAGGAATGCCTTAGTAACGATGGCAAAGCTTCTCAGCACATTTTATGAGGACAATATTATCCTGATTCCAAAACCAGATAAAGACAGTACAAAAAGAAAGGAAAAAAAGAAGAAAATGATAGACCAATATATCTCATGAATTTAGATGCCAAAAATACCATGAAAATATTAGCAAACTGAATTCAGCAATGTATAAAAAGAGTTTTTACACTGTGGCCAAATGAAATTTATTCCAAGTTGCAAGGCATGATCGACATTTGAGGAACAATCAATGTAATCTGCTGTATCAAGAAGCTAAAGAAAGATAATCATATGATCATATCAACTTATACATAAAAAGCATTTGTCAAAATCCAACATTCATCAATGATAAAAACTCCCAGGAAGTTTGAATTGGAGAAGAATTATCTCAAGTTTATAAAGAGCATCACCAAAAAACTTACAACTAACATACTTAATGGTGAAAGAATGGTTTACTTTTTTTTTTTTTTTTTTGGAGAGAGAAGGGGAGGGGTGGTTGTGTGGAGGGACTGAGAAAGAATCTTAAGCATGCTCCATGCTCAGTGTGGAGCCGACAAGGGGCTCCATCTCACAACCCTGAGCCACAATCAAGAGTTGGATGCGTAAGCAACTGAACCACCCAGGCACCCCAAGAATGGTTTACTCTTCATATCAGGGACAAATCAGGGATATCAAGGATATCTGCTCTTGCCACTCTTATTCACCATAGTACTATAATTTGTAACCTCTGCATCAAGGCAAGAAAAATAAAAGGCATACAAATTAGAAATAAAGAATATCTTCCTGTTTTGAGGTGACATAACCATATATGTAAAAAATACAAAGAGTCTATAAGAAACTTTTAGAAAAAATAAGTGAATTCATCAGAGTTGCAATTTATTAAGAGCAAAACACAAAAACCAATCACATTCCTGTACTAACCGCACCTGTGGAAACAAATTAAAAACACAGTACTAGGGATGCCTGGGTGGCTCAGGTCATGCTTCCCCCTCTGCCTGTGTCTCTGCCTCTCTGTCTGTGTCTCTTATGGATAAATAAAATCTTTTAAACACACACACACACACACACACACACACACAGTATCATTTATAATCACTCCAAATAGAGTGAAATCCTTGGAGCAAAACATGTACCTGAACTATATGATTAAAATTACAAAATGCTGGTGAAAGAAATAAAAAAAGTGGAGAAACATACCAAGTTTATGGAATGGATGACTCAACATACTAAAGAAATTAACTCTCCTCAAATTGATCAATGCATTTGATGTAAACACTACCAAGTGGGTTTTTGGAGGAAGGGGGTACAGATATAGACAAACTTATTCTAATTTATATAGAAAAGCATGGGCCCTGGGACAGATTAAAGAATGTTTTTAAAGAAGAATAAAGTGGGAGGAGTTTCTTTACCTGATAATAAGTCTTACATATACCTACAGTAATCAAGATAGTATGAAGAGGTAGACACATAGGTCAGTGGAATAACATAAAGAATCTAGAAACAGATCCTCACAAAAATATGCTCAATTGTGTTTAACAATTGCATGAAAATAATCAATGGGAGGATAGCCTTCTCAATAGAGAGTGCTGAAGCAATTTGACATCTATAGGCAATAAAACAAAAAGCTTCCTCCTAAATCTCATACTCTAAGACAAAAATGAACTCAAAACATGTTAGAGACTTAAATGTAAAACATAAAAGCTATAAAACTTTTAGAAAAATCATAGGAGACAATCTTTGGGAACTAGGGTTAAGCAGTGTTCTTAGACTTGATATCAAAGTGTGATTCCTAAAAGGAAAAATAGAAAAATTTAAGCTCATCAAAATGAAAAACTTTTGTTCTGTGAGAATCTATGTGAAGAGGATGAGAGATAAACTATGGGCTGGGAGAAGGTATTTGCAAACTGTATCTGAAAAAGGACAAATACTAAGAATATATAAAGAGATCTCAAAACTCAGCAGTAATAGGGGATCCCTGGGTGGCTCAGTGGTTTAGCGCCTGCCTTTGGCCCAGGACGCGATCCTGGAGTCCCGGGATCAAGTCCCACGTTGGGCTCCCGGCATGGAGCCTGCTTCTCCCTCCTCCTGTGTCTCGCCTCTCTCTCTCATAAATAAATAAATAAATAAATAAATAAATAAATAAATAAATATTTTAAAAAAACAAAACACTCAGCAGTAACAAAACAGTTATATTATAAAATGATCAGGAAACCTGATGAAGAGACATTTCACCAAAGTGGATACACAGATGGCAAAGTCCATGAAAAGATGTTCAACATCATTGGCCACCAAGGAACTGCAAACTGAAACCAAAATGAAATGTGACTACCCATCTACCAGAATGGCTAAAATAAAAAATAGTTACAGCACAAGCCTCCAAGGTATTTTGGAAACAAGGTTTCCAGCACTTTGAGGGGACTAGCTATTATTAGGAAAAGATCATTTATTACTATTTAGTAAAAACTCCTTCATGAGACCCTTCAGATGTATATCAGTGGGTCGTGTTGGGGATGATTGCCAACATATATCTTAGGAGGTAAAGAAAAAGGAAGTTTCCAAAGGAATTTTTATATGTTCAGGTAGACTTATAGGATCTTGGGGGTTGGGCTAAGATTGCCTTTTGCCCTTAGCAAAGTATTAACATTGAGGCATCTGAGTTCCTAGAGGAATGTCACTCTGCCTATTTCAAGGATTTGTCAGTGGACTGTAGGCCATACGAAAATTTAATTGCTGAGAAAATATAAAATGTTACAGCCACTCTAGAAACTAGTTTTGCAGAGTCTTACATGTAGTTTTCATATAACCCAACAAGGGCACTCTTGGGCTTTTATCCCAGAGAAATGGAAAATTTATGTTTATACAAAAACCCATACACAAATCTTCATAGCTGCCTTATTCTTTTATAATCAGATGTGTTAATCTATTGTACATCTGGCTCACCACAGCTTTAGTCTTAATAGCCAAAAATTGGAAACAGCCCAGATGTTCTTCAAAAAGTAAATGATTAAACAAACTGTGGTATATCTATACAATGGAATACTGCTTCTCAGCAATTAAAAGGAACCAACTATTAATACATGCAACAACTTGGATGAATCCCCAGGAAATTATGCTGAGTAGAAAAAAGCCAATCCCCCAAATTTTTTAAAGCATGATTCCATTTATATATCATTTTTGAAATGACAAAATTTTTAGAACGGATACTTAATTAGCAATTGCCAGTGATCAGGGTTGAGGGAGGGGGCAGCAAGAGGGAGATGAGTGTGATTACAAAGGGAAACAAGAGGGATCGTTGGGTAATTGGAACTGTTCAGTATGTTGAGTTTTGTGATGGATACCTGAACCTACACAGGAGGGAAAAATGTATAGAAGTAAACACAGAACACACACACACAAGTGAGAATCAGTAAACGTAGGGTAATTTGAATAAGATTGGTGGATTATATCAATGTCAGTATCCTGGTTGTGATATTATACTATAGTATGCAAAATGTTGCCATGTGGGTAAACTGGGCAAAGCGAGTAAGTGATCTCTCAGTTATTTCTTTTATGGACATAGGACTTTTCGATTATCTCAATAAGAATTTCAATTAAATGTGCTACTGCAGAAATATAGAGAGGAAATGAGGAAATTGGATTTGAGTGATAATGGAGGTCTCAATCAATGAATTAGTCAATCAAAAAAAACAAGGTACAGGATAGTTTGTGCAGTATATTCATGTTTATGATTTAAAAGGATGCATATGTACACATGGGCCTCTGCGAGGTCTAGCATGGGGGCTCAGGAGATTCACTTTTTAAAATATGCCCTTCTGTGGTACTTGGTTTCTTTTTTAACCACGTGCGTATATTACTTATGTTAATTTATACTAAAAAATACATAAGAACTAGGCAAAATATAAACCTCAGTGTTTTAAAATACGAATTTTTATGGTCAGTACTATCGTAATTATTACAAGAGGTAAAAGAATCTACAGAGATCTTGTAGGGGGCAAACAAATTTGCTAATTTTGTTGGAGGAGGAAGCTTTAATTGAAAAATGATTCCTGGGCAGTCCCGGTGGCTTAGCAGTTTAGCGCTGCCTTCAGCCCAGGGCATGATCCTGGAGACCCGGGATTGAGTCCTGCCTCGGGCTCCCTGCATGGAGCCTGTTCTCCCTCTGTCTGTATCTCTGCTTCTCTCTCTGTGTCTCTCATGAATAAATAAATAAATAAAATCTTTAAAAAGAACAAAAATAAGAAAAATGATTCCTATTGCTCTGATAACCCCAAACCCCTAGACTCTAGGCCAGAGCCAGTCGCAGAGGAAGCTATCACAAGGGAGTGTAATAAGTTGTATTATCAGCTTCATGGTAGTTTTTTTTTTTAAAGGTTTCTGAGGACCCTGTATTTTGATGTCAAACTGTATGGAAGAAATGAATTCGGGATCCCTGGGTGGCGCAGCGGTTTGGCGCCTGCCTTTGGCCCAGGGCGTGATCCTGGAGACCCAGGATCGAATCCCACATCAGGCTCCCGGTGCATGGAGCCTGCTTCTCCCTCTGCCTATGTCTCTGCCTCTCTCTCCTTCTCTCTCTGTGACTATCATAAATAAATAAAAATTAAAAAAAGAAAAAGAATTCTTTGTGCTGGTGTTTTGTCATTTATACTGTCTCACTGATAACATTTTAGATCTGTTCATGAAAAGAGTCATATATAATTTAAAAGCTTATATCCTCCTAATGCTCAGGTATAAATATCAACGATATTGACAATGGTTGGCTTCCAGTATTTCCTACCACCTACCGGAAGGGAAGAGATAACTGATGTGCAGATTATATAAATCAACTGGGCCTCATTCTGGGTGCATCAGAACTCCTGAAAAGGCTGATCCATTATGATTAAATGAGGAACAGCTATGGAACAGGTCTGCAGTACAATTAATTGATGTATAAATTCTCCGAGACCTTTTGAACTAAATGTAAGCCTCAGCCGTATGCAGAGGCAAGACTGCACAAAGGAGTCTTTGTGCAGTTGTAAACAGCTAAGGTGGTGGGTCACACTTATGTTACTTTGGGCCAAAGTGATTTAGAAAATGTTTGTTTTTTGACATTGATGAAAGATCTCTGATAAATGACTACTCCACAGCAACATTTTCATCATAAAACCTGTATGTTTGTCCCCTTTACTTTTATATCCTGGTTTATACCTTAGGAAGGACTTGACAAGCAGCTGATTGAAACAGCTTTAAAAACAAATACTGTGGGCTTTTGGCTCCCTCTTCCACAGATCTTAAGGTTTGGAAAGTATCACTTTGCAACATTGCTCTCCCTGCTTTGGTTTTGTTAAGTGATCACACTTATGCTTAATACTCAGTGACTACTGTGCTCTGCCTCATATCCTTTGAGAGACCTTTGCAAATGGAGATGAAAACTAATCTTGGTTCAATTCAGCCATGCAACATTTGGCTTGAGTAGAACGTGTCTAATGAATTGGATTGTAGTTGAAGCTAGTCTCTAGGTTGGCCCAGTGGTTAAGGTAGAATGGCCACCCCCTACCCTGTTCTGATATCTGGCTTCCAGAGGAACTCCTGATGGGTCTGGGTGACTGACTGGTGAATGACTTGGGATTACAGATAATTTTTGACTGTGCAAGTCTTGGCAACCATGTGTTTGATACTGTTTTCACAACACATTGCTCTCCTTTCCAGTGTGTTGGCCAATCTATCAGGACAACTTGACTTGGAAGACTTGTAGGTATCTCAGACTTACATTATTCCAAAATGAACTCAGGACCTCCCTTCCAAAAGTTAAGTTTCATCCCTCACCTCTTCTAGTTGCAACTCTAACTTCTTATTCTCTAGTCCCTTGTACACTCAGTGAACAAGTCCTGTTGATAATCTCTCCAAATGCCCATCAACTCTGCCCTTCTTTTCTATTCCCACTATCAGTGCCTTAAGTCAGCCCCATAGCATTACCCAACCAGATGGCTTTAACATATTCTTTTTTTCCCATTCTTGCTCTTCCAAGAAATATTGGTATAATATTTAACGTATACAGAGTTCTTATTGTGTACTGGGTATTTTCTAAGAACTTCATATTCATTACCTTGTTTAATTCTCACAACACTATAAGGTAAGTGCTGTTATCATTGCTGTGTTACAGATAGAGGAAGCTGAGGGAGAGAGCAGTGGAAATACTTGTCGAGGTTTGCACACATCTAGTAAGTTCCCCAGTCCATCCTGTATTGCAGTTATTCTCATGCTTTAGTGAACATAAACATCATGAAGGGGGAGGATTATGCTAAATGCAGATTCCCAAACTCTACTTTTTGATAGCCTTCTGCAACAGGTCTGGAGTTTGTCAATCTGCATTTATACTAATACTACCAATTCTGATGCAGGTGGTCCAAGGAGTATATTTTGAGAAACACTCGTCCACAGCTTTTAGAGTGAACTTACTAAAACACAAGTCTAATAATTTCATTCTCTGCTTTTAAACTTTTCAATGGTTCCCTGTTGCTTTAAGGACAAGTTCCAATCCCTTGGTATGGCATACAAAACCCTCTAAAAGTGGCTCTTGACAGGCTCTCCAGCTTAATCTTCAGTGCCTTCTTCCTATACCAGACTTCTCATAATTGCTTAGGCTATTCATTAATTCACTCATTCACCCCACCATCACTAACAAAGTTTTTACTCATGCTGTACTAGATGTGGAGATATAACTAAAAAGATAGAGTACATTCTCTCAAGAAACTTAAGCTAGTGGAGGTTCATTTTAAGGGGGCAAGTACAAAACACAACGAAAGCAGAGTAGAAGAAGCACTTAACTCAGCACGGGAGTCAAGGGAGTCATCACTGAGGAAGTAACATCTGAACTTAGACTTAAAGGATCAATAGAAGTTTACCTGATTGACAGACGGCGGGAGGAACACTCCAGGTAGAGAAGTGCAGCATGTACCAAAGTAGGGAAATACATATTCCAGAATCTATATACATATTTCTGTAATTCTAGAGTGAAATTATAAGGGGATGACAGAGAGTTGTCAGAGTTGAAACTAGACAGGTAAGTAGGGCTAGGGAATTATATACTGTAAATAGGCAGAAATTTAAGATGGTCCCCAAGATTCCTAGTGTTAACTGGTCTGGTTTTCTTGTTCAAATTCTCCTACCCTTTGAATGCAGGAGGCAGGACCTATGACTATGATAGGATATCACTCCATTGTGTAGGTTACTAATTCACCAACTTTGAGTTGATCACAAAGGGAGAGTATATTGTGTGGGTCTGACACAATCAAGTGAGCTCTTAAATAGGGATTAAAAAGTCAGAGACATGTACCTCTGCTGGCCAGGAAGAAAGAATGAAAAATTGTTGTGAACTGCCTATGGGGAGCACGTGACAAGGAATTGCAGGTGGTCTTTAGCAGCTGAGAATGATCTCTGGCAAACAGCTAGCAATAAAATGGGGCCATTATTCCTACAAATGCAAGGAAGTGAACACTGCTGACACCTGAATGAACTTGGAAGAGAACCCCAAGCCTCATATGAAAATTATAGCCCTAGACCACACCTCAGTTGCAGGGTGGTGAGACACTGAGCAGGGGACCCAGTTAACCTATGCCTGGGAACTGTGAGATAATACATTTGTATTGTTTTAAAGTACTAAGTTTGCAGTAATTTGTTATTTGACAATAGAAAGCTAGCATATATTTCATGTAAAAGAATTTAGATTTTGTGCACATTTGAGAAATATGAAAGGAGTCTAAGCAGAGTAATGCCAATATATCCACGTTAGAAAGAAATCTGACAGCAATATAGAGAATGAATGGTAGACAGTGAAGGGGGAAATCCAGGGCATTTTCCTCTCCTTTTTGTTCTACTTTGGACATCATGTTCAGTAATGGCTGTGCTTTCTCTGTGTTTCCTCATAGCGCTTGCCTACATGATCTCATCCCCTACCAAGTAGTCGCCACCATGGTTCTAGTTCCCACTGGAAGGTTACAAATTCTGGCCTACGATAACCCTAACTACACTTGTTCTTTAATCCTTGGTGGGCAGGTAGTAATTAATCTCTGGGTTACCTTATGATTGCCGTTTGACTTCCCGGCAATTTATTTACCTATTCAACCAGTCCTCTCCTTTAAAGTCCCCATGTTTGAAATTTCTAGAATGGTTTCTCTTTCCTGACTAGGTTCTTACTAATACAGGTGGTAAATTGACAAGTGTGGGTGATTGATAATATGTAAGATGGAGTCGACAGTGAAGGATCTCAGACTTAAGAGTCTGAGCAACCAGCTGGATGATAATGCTGGCGACTTTTCACTGGTGAATTAAATAAAATATTTAAGTAATAAATGCCACTAATCATACAAAAACTTGTTCAGAAAATGGAAAAGGAATTTGATTTAATACATTTTTTCTATGAAGTAGCAAAACCTTTATACTGAGATCTTGTTAAATGTTGCAGAAAAAGAACTATAAACCAATATACTTAGGGTACACAGATGTAAAAGTCCTTTATAAAATATTAAGTTAAAACCAGCAATATGTAAAAAGAATAAAAGGAAAAAAGTATGATCATTTCAACAGACATAAGAAGATTTTGACAAAATCCAACACCTGTTCATGATACAAACCAAAACCTCAGTAGACTAGAAATGGAAGGAACCTTCCTCCATATGATAACCCACAGGTCTCATGATATTTGATGATCAAATACAAATATTTTCCCCTTAACTCAGAATTAGGCAAGGATACCCAGTCTTACTGCTTCTATTGAACATTGTTCTGGATATCCTAGGAAGTTCAATAAATAAGATAAATCAAAGGCATAAATATTGGGAAGGAAAACCTAAAAGCATCTCTATTCATATACAACATGATTGTTTATGTAGTAAATTCTAGAGAATCTACAAAACAATTATTGAAACCTACTAAGTGAATCAACCAAGGTGATGTGACTCAATATAAAAAAATAATAACGGTAGATTTCCAATCCAAGATAATGATGTAGGAAGCCTCTAAACTCACCACCTTCATGGAACACACCAAATTACACCTATTAATAGAATAATTCCTCCTGAACAAGAACAAGGATTGGCTGAACAACTACTGAACAATCAAAGATAGAATGACAAGAGACCAGTAGAGAGACAGACACACACCATGGTTTAAAAGAGTAACTACCAATAGGCATTAAAAAGCCAGCCAGCCAGCAGAAGTCACTAAGCACACATAGTCTGCATACACAAGATTACTCCTTCAACTTTAGGAGAAGTAGAAACAAACACAAGAAGTCCTAATCCATAGAAACAAACACAAAAAGTCAAGCAAAATGGGGAGACAGAAATATGTTCCAAAAGAAAAAAATAAGAAACAAACTTAGAAAAACAACTAAATAAAATAAAGATAAGCAATGTGCTTGGGAAAGGCCACTATCCCTGATGAACATAGATGTAAAAATCCTCAACAACATATTAGTGAGCTGCATACAATGATACATTAAAAAAATCATTCATCATGATCAAGTGGGATTTATTCCCAGGATGCAAGGATGGTTCAATATTGGCAAATTAATAAACATCATATACCACATCAACAGAACAAAGGATAAAAATCATATGGTCATCTCAAAAGATACAAAAAAGCATCTGACAAAGTATAACATTCATTCATAATAGAAACTCAACAAAATGGGGTTAGATGGGACATACTTCAACATAAAAAAAAGCCATGTGAAAAACCCACAGCTAACATCATCTTCAGTAATGAAAAACTGAGATCTTTCTCTCTTAGATCAAGAACAAGACAAGGATGTCCACTCTTACCACTTTTATTGAATGTAGTACTGGAAGTCTTAGCCACAGCAACCAGGTTAGAACAAGAAATCAGAGGTATCCAATACTGGTAAAGAAGAAGTTAAACTGTTACTACTAGCAGACAACATAATACTATACATAAAAAATCCTGAAGACTCCACCAAAAAACTACTAGAAGTAATAAATGAATTCAGTAAAGTGGCAATATACAAAATTAATATGCAGAAGTTGGTAGCATTTCTATACACTAACAGTGAAGTCACTGAGAAATTTTAAAAAACAATACCATTTATAATTATAAAAAAAAATCACCTAGGAATAAATTTAACCAAAGAGGTGAAAGATGTGCACTCTGAAAACTACAAAATGCTGATAAAAGAAATTGCAGATGACGCAAATAAATGGAAAGATACTCCATGCTCACGGTTTGGAAGAATTAATATTGTCAATATTTCTATATTACCCAAAGCATTCTATAGATTCAATGCAATCCCTATCAAAATACTAACAGTATTTTTCAGAAAACTAGAACAAACAACAGTAAAATTTGTATGAAACTATAGAAGGGGGATCCCTGGGTGGCACAGCGGTTTGGCGCCTGCCTTTGGCCCAGGGCGCGATCCTGGAGATCCGGGATCGAATCCCACGTCAGGCTCCCGGTGCATGGAGCCTGCTTCTCCCTCTGCCTGTGTCTCTGCCTCTCTCTCTCACTGTGTGCCTATCATGAATAAATAAAAATTAAAAAAAAAAAGAAACTATAGAAGGCCCTGAATAACCAAAGCGATCCTGAGAAACAACAAAGCTGGAGGTATCACAAGTCCAGATTTCAAGATATACTACAAAGCTATAATAATTAAAACAGTATGGTACTGGCACACAAACAGACACATAGATCAATGGATCAGAATAGAGACCCAGAAATAAACTCATTTTTATGTAATCAATTAATCTATGACAGAGGAGGCAAGAGTATATAATAGGGAAAAGACAATCTTTTCAATAAATTGTGGTAGGAAAACTGGACAGCTACATGTGAAAGAATGAAACTGGATTACTTTCTAACACCATACACAAAAATAAACTCAAAATGAATTAAAGACCTACACATGTGACCTGAAACAATAAAAATCCTAGGAGAGAGAACAGGAAATAGTTTCTTTGACATTGGCCATAGCAACATTTGTCTAGATGTCTTCTGAAGAAAGGGAAACAAAAGCAAAAATAAACTATTGGCACTACATCAAAATAAAAAGCTTTTGCACAGTGAAGGAAACGATAAAGAAAACAAAAAGACAACCTACTGAATGGGAGAATATATGGAAATAACATATCCAATAAGGGATTAATATCTAAAATATATAAAGAATTCATATAACTCAACACCAAAAAAAAAAAAACCAAAACCAAAACCAATTTGATTTAAAAATGAGCAGAAGGCCTGAATAGATATTTTTCCAAAGAAGACATCCAGATGGCCAACAGACACATGAAAAGATGCTCAATGTCACTCAAATCAAAACCATGATGAGATATTACCTCATACCTATTAGAATGGCTAAAATTAAGAAGAAAAAACAAACATGGCAAAGATGTGGAGAAAAAGGAACTCTTGTTCACTCTTGATAGAACTATAAATTGGTATAACTACTGTGGCCAGAAGCATAGAGGATCCTCAAAAAATTAAAAATAGAAACACAGTACTATATAATCTAAAAATTTTACTATTGGGTATTTACCCAAGAAAAATGAAAATACTCACTTGAAAAGGTATATATACACCCCTGTGTTTATTGCAGCATTATTTGCAATAACCAAGACATGGAAGCAAAGTAAGTGCCCATCAGTAGATGAATGGATAAGGAATATGTTGTGTATGTATGTACACAGACATATATACGCACACTGAAATATTATATAGGCATTAAAAAGGATGTGACTTTTTGCCATTTTAGATAAGATGGATTGACCTAGAGAGTATTAAGCTAAGTGAAATAAGTTACTGAGAAAGACAAATACCATTTGATTCCACTCATAAATGGAATCTTAAAAAAGGAATAAACAAAAAAAATCCATAAATACAGAAAACTGATGGTTGCCAGAGGGGAGAAGGATGAGGGGCAGTGGGCAAAATGAAAGAAGAGGAGAGAGAGATACAGGCCCCCAGTTATAGAATAAGTCACAGGAATAAAAAGCAGAGCATAAAGGAATACAGTCAGTGATAATTTTTTTTAAAGATCCTGATTTTTTAAAAAGATTTTATTTATTTTAGAGATAGAGTACACAAGTGGGAGAATGAGCAGAGGGAATCTCAAGTGGACTCCGCACTGAGCATGCAGCCCAATGGGGGGCTTGGTCTCATGACCATGAGATTATGACCTGAGCTGAAATCATGAGTCAGACACTTAACCAATTGAGCCACTCGTGCACCCCACAGTCAATGATACTGTAATAGCAATATAATGTAACAGATGGTGGCTATACTTGTGAACATAGCCTTATATACTTGTCAAATCACCAAGTTAAAACTAATGTAACATTGTATGTCAACTATTCTCAAATTTTAAAAATTATAATAAAATACTAAAAAAATAAGAACTGAAAAATAGTATATATTTATAGTGGCAAAAACAATTGAAAAAAAATTTGGGAAAACAGTTATGTTTATAATTGCATCAAAAACCTGAGTTGGGGAAAAATAAGACATATATGAGATCTCTACATTCAAAAGCACAAAATTACTGGTTAAAGACTTGATATTATTAAGATGTTCATTCTCCCCAAATTAATTGCTAGATTTGTCCAATAAAATAAAAATCCTGAAAGTGTTTTCTAAAATTTATGTAGAACTTCGATGGACCTAGAATAGCCAAATTTCTTCCCCCTATCTTTATTGAGGTATAATTGACAAATAAAAATTAGGTATGTTTTAAGTTCAAGACTTGATGTTTTGATACATGTGTACATTGTGAAGTAATAGCCACAATCAAGATAATTAACATATCCATTACCTCACATACTGTTTCTTTTTTCTTCTTTTCTTTTTATGGTGAGAACACTAAAGAACACCCTCTTAGCAAATTTCAAGTATACAATACAGTATTTTGGACTGTATTCACATTGCTGTACATTAGATCTCCATAATTTATTCATCTTTTATAACTGAGACTATGTATTTGTTGACTATCTCTCCCCCAACAACTCCATCACCAGCTTCTGGCAACCACAATTCTACTTTGTACTTCTGTGAGTTTAACTGTTTTTGATTACACATGTAAGTGAGATCATGCAGGGGTGCCTGGGTGGCTCAGTTGATTAGGCATCTGATTCTTAGTTTTGGCTAGGGTCATGATCTTGGGGTCTTGGGATTGAGCCCTGTGTTAGGCTCTGTGCTGGGTGTGAAGCCTGCTTAAGATTCTCTCTCTCTCTCCTTCTCCGTCTTTACCCCCTTCTATCCCCCTCTCAAACAAATAATAAGAACATGCAATATTTGTTTTTATGTGGCTGGCTTATTTCACTTAGCTTAATGTCTTCCACGTTCATTCATGTTGTTGTAAATGGCAGATTTTCCCTCCTTTTTAAAAGGTGAATGATATTCTGTTAATTATGCATACTAATTTTCTTTATAAATTCATTTGTTGATGGGCACTTAGATTATTTACATATCTTGGCTATTTTGAAATAATGCTGCAATGAACATGGAATGCAGATATATCTTTGAGATAAAGATTTTAATTCCTTTGTATATAGGTATCTAGAAGTGGGCTTGCTGGATCATATGGTACTTCTATTTTTAATTTTTTGAGGAACCTCTTTATTGCATGTTCATTTCCATACAATAAAGTGAATATTGTAGTAAAGCAAGTCAAATTATGTTTATGGTTTCCCAGTGCTGGAGAATCTCCAGCAAACTCCCCACTGAATGTGGGCCCCACATGGGGCTTGATCTCACAACCCTGAGATCATGACCTGAGCCAGAACCAAGAATTGGATTTACTCAAGATTGGTTTGTAAACGTATAAA
Source organism: Canis lupus dingo (assembly GCF_003254725.2). Taxonomy (NCBI): domain Eukaryota; kingdom Metazoa; phylum Chordata; class Mammalia; order Carnivora; family Canidae; genus Canis; species Canis lupus. The sequence goes on along the minus strand of NC_064281.1, from coordinate 109,778,836 downwards.
AGCTATGTTTACACCATACTGTAGTCTATTAAGTGTGTGATAGCATGTCTGAAAAAAACAATTATATACCTTAATTAAAAAATACTTTATCACTAAAAAATTCTAACCATTATCTGATCTTTCATCAAGTCATAATAACTGATCCCAATCAGCATAACAAATATGAGAATAATAAAAAAGTTTGAAATATTGTGAGAATTACCAAAGTGTGACATAGAGATGTGAAGTGAGCAAATGCTATTAAAGATGTCACGTTGGTGGGTAGCCCCGGTGGCTCAGCGGTTTAGCGCCGCCTTCAGCCCAGGGCCTGATCCTGGGGACCCTGGATCAAGTCCTATGTCAGGCTCCCTGTATGGAGCCTGCTTCTCCCTCTGCCTGTGTCTCTGCCTCTCTCTCTGTCTCTCACGAATAAATAAATAAGATCTTTAAAAAAAAGATATCACGTTGATATACTCACTTGACATGGGGTTTGCACAAACCTTTAATCTGTAAAGAACACAGTATATATGAAGTGCAATAAAACAAGGTATGCTTGTACTGTTTTCTAGTGGCTGTGTCCAGTTACATTGTCATCAGCAGGACACCAGGTTTCCCTTTTCTCCACATTCTCACCAATACTTGTTACGTTTTGCCTTTTTGATAATAGATATCCTAACAAGTGTGAGGTGATTTCTTATTGTGGTTTTGACTCACATTTCCTTCATGATGAGTCATGTTGAGCAACTTCTCATACCTGTTGCCTTTTGTGACGTCTTCTTTTGAAAAACATGTATTCAGGTCCCTTGCCCATTTTAAAATCAGGTTATTTGGAGGCTTTTTTGTTTGTTTTTGCTGTTGAGTTGTATGAGTTACTTACATATTTAGAATATTACCCCCCCCTTATTGCTTGATGTATGGTTTTCGAATATTTTCTCCCATACTGTAGGTTGTCTCTTCACTCTGCTGAATGTTTCTTTTGCAATGAAGCAAATTTTTAGTCAGTGCAATCCCACTTGTCTATTTCTGCTTTTGTTTTCTCTATATAGAGGTCATATCTAAAATAATAATTGCCTGGATCAATGTGAAGAAGCTTTTCCTTTATGTTAGTTTTTATAGTTTCAGGTCTTATCTTTTAGCCATTAACCCCTTATAAGTTGATTTTTGTATATGATGTGAGATATGGGTCTAATTTCATTATTCTGCAAATGAATATCCAGTTTTCCCAAAATCACATTTTTTTGAAGTAGGCTCCACACCCATCATGGAGCCCAACATGGGGCCTGAACCCACAATCCTGAGATCAAGAGTCAGGCACTTAACTGACTAAACTACCCAGGTGCCCCCGTGCCCACCCCCCCCAAGAACTGCTTATTGAAGAGAGTATCCTCTCCCAATTATGTGTTCTTGCCATTCTTTCAAAGATCTGTTGACTGCAGACATGTGAATTTATTTCTGGGCTTATTACTCTACTCCATTGGTCTTTGTGTCTATTAGCATGCCACTGCCATACTCTTTTTGATTACTGTCACTTTGTAATATGTTTTGAAGTCAGGAATTGTAATGTCTTCAGCTTTATTCTTCTTTTTAAAGATTTATTTATTTTGGGAAGGAAGAGACAGAGATTGAGTGTTCATGAGTGGGGCGAGGGGCAGAGGGAAAGAGAGTGGGAATCTATCTGAAGAGAATCTCCAGCAGACTCCCAACTGAGTGTGGGCCCCACATGGGGCTTGATCTCACAACCCCGAGATCATGACCTGAGCCAGAACCAAGAATTGGATGCTCAATCAACTGAGCCACCCAGGCACCCCCAGCTTTATTCTTCTTGCTCAAGATTGGTTTGGCTATTCTAGATCTTTTGTAGTTTCATATAAATTTCAGGATTTTTTTTTTATTTCTGTGGAAAATGCCATTAGAAATTTGATAGGGTTTGCATTGAATCTTAGACCATGTTGGTAAATATGGACTTTTTAATAGTATTATTTCTTCCAATCCATGAACATGAACTATCTTTCCATTTATATATGTGCTCTTTAATTTTATTCATTGATGTTTTATAATTTTTGGTATACAGGTCTTCCACCTCTTTGGTTAAGGTTATTCTTAAGTATTTTATTCCTTTTGTTACTATTATGAATAGGATTGTTAGTTTCCTTCTCAGATAGTTTATTAATGTAGAAATGCTGTTGATTTTTGTATGTCCATTTTGTATCCTACAGCTTTACTCAATTGTCTTAGTTCTAATAGATTTTTTAAAAGAATAGTTCCCTCTATTCCTTACACTCTGAAGAGTTTTAAAAACTTTTTTTAAAAATTTTTATTTATTTATTTATTGAGAGAGAGAGAGAATGGCTGGGACACAGGCAGAGGGAGAAGCAGGCTCCATGCAGGGAACCTGACATGGGACTTGATCCCGGATCTCCAGGATCACACCCCAGGCTGTAGGCAGCGCTAAACTGCTGCGCCACTGGGGCTGCCCCACTCTGAAGAGTTTTGATCAGGAATGGATGCTGTATTTTGTCAAATGCTTTCGCTGCACCTGTTGAGAGGATCATATGGTTCTTGTTTTTTCTCTTGTTGATGTGATCTGTCACATCGATTGGTTTACAAGTGTTGAACCAGCCTTGCATCCCGGGGATAAATTCCACTTGGTCATGGTGAATAATCTTCTTAAAGTATTGTTGGATCCTGTTGGCTAGTTTCTTGTTGAGAATTTTTGCATCTGTATTCATCAGGGATATTGATCTATATTTCTCCTTTTTGGTGGGATCTTTGGTTTTGGAATTAATGTGATGCTGGCCTCATAAAACAAGTTTGGAAGTATTCTGTCCCTTTCTATCTTTCAGAACAGCTTTAGTAGAATAAAAAACTGTGTGGAGGTTCCCAAGAATTAAAAATAGAGCTACCCTAGGACCCAGCAATTGCACCGCTGGAGACTTACCCCAGAGATACAGATGCAGTGAAAAGCAGAGACACCTGCACCCCAATGTTTATAGCATCAATGTCCACAATAGCCAAACTGTGGAAGGAGCCTCAGTGTCCATCGAAAGACGAATGGATAAAGAAGATGTGGTCTATACATATAATGGAATATTTATTACTCAGCCTTTAGAAACAACGAATACCCACCATTTGCTTCAACGTGGATGGAACTGGAGGATAGTATGCTGAATGAAGTAAGTCAGTCAGGGAACGACAAACATTATATGGTTTTATTCATTCAGGGAATATAAAAAATAGTGAAAGGGATTATAGGGGAAAGGAGAGAAAATGAGTGGGAAATATCAGAGAGGGTGACAGACCATGAGAGACTCCTAACTCTGGGAAAAAAACAAGAGGTAGTGTAGAGGGAGGTGGGCAGGGGAATAGGATGACTAGGTGACGGGCACTGAGGGGGGCACTTGACAGGATGAGCACTGGGTGTTATTCTATGTTGGCAAATCGAACTCCAATAAAAAAATATACAAAAATATTTTTAAAAGATTATTTCTTTCTTCTAGAGAGAGAGAGTATATCAGTGGGAGGAAGGGCAGAGGGAGAGTGAGAAGGAGAGAATTTCAAGCAGACTCACGTTGAGCATGGAGCCTGATGCAGAGCTCGATTCACAATCTTGAGATCACAACCTGAGCCAAAATCAAGAGTCAATCAACTGAGCCACCCCTTAATAGATTTTTTTGTTGAGTATTTAGTATTTTCTTTATTTATGATCATGTCACCTGCAAACGGAGATAATTTTACTTCTTTCCTTTCTGTCTGGATGCCTTTATTTTTTCTTTCTGTCTAATTGCTCTGGCAAGGACCTCCACTGGTACTAGTCTATGTTAAATAGAAGTGACAAATATAGGCACCCTTGCCTTGTACTGGAACTTAGAAGGAAAGCTTTTACATTTTTCCAACTGATCATGCTGTTAGCTGTGGGCTTTTTACATATTGCCTTTACCGTGTTGAAGTATAGAATAGCCAAATTTTGAAAACAAAGAACATAGTAAACTCATATATATTAATCCCAGTGTTACTATAAAGTTTCAGTAATTAAGACAGTATGGTACTGGCATAGGGATAGAAAAATAGATCAGTGGAACAGAATAGGGATTCTAGAATTAAATCCAAACTTCTAATGTCAATTGATTTTTGGCAGATGTGCCAAAGTAATTCAGTTGGGAAAATAAGTTTTTTTTTCAAGAAATGATACTGGAATAGTTGGATAACCATATAGGAGAAAAAAATGAATCTTGACCCCCAACCTCACACTATACACAGAATGTAACTCAAGGTAGATCACAGATATAAATATAATGCTTCAACTACAAAGCCTCTAAAAGGAAACAAGTGTTTTTCCAATTTGGGGATAGGCAATGTTTTTTGTAGATAGAACACAGAAAGAAAGAAATCTAAAAGTAAATATTTTGATCAATTAGATTTCATGAGAATAACGAATTTCTGTTTATCAAAAGATACCATTTAAAAATGAATAGGCAAGCCAAACGCTTGGAGAAAATATTCACAAAACATAGTAAGCATAATACAAAGGTGGAAAAAAATTTCCCTCTATCATAATATCTAATTATTCAGTTGCTTGTTTACCTGTTTTTTCTCTCTCCCACAGAAATGAAATTCCCATGAGAGCAGGGTCTTTTATCAGTTTCTAGTTTAGTGCACACTGTAGGTACTTATGAAATATTTGCCGAATAAATAAATAGTAGTCGTTCATTCAGTTAGTAGGGGCTGTGAGTGTACATTTATTCACTGTATGAGGATTGACATCATACAAAGAGCCAACTTGGCTGTGTGTGGGAGGCTGTAACTGTGTATGCCTCACAGCTTAGGGTGGATCTGCTTTGTATTTCCTATTGTTGACAACTCGAGATGTCTTTATTCCATGCCTCTGCCTTAGAAAGTGAAATTTGATGTTTGTTAGTCACCAGGATACTGAACCAATCTTTGAGGCTTAAATTATTCCTTGAGTTATTCCTGTGCTTAGCTAGCAACTAAATTGGAATGTTCCTAAGGTAAATCTTTTGGTTTGGAGTATGGCAAACCCCAGAATTTTGTCATGGTTTCAAAGTTGTTTTCGCATATTGATGAGGATATCCAAGTTTTGCAAACTCCAGATGAAAGCACTTAAGCAAACTGCATACCACCTTCGTACAGCGGCTCATTAACAAACGGGACTTACCAACCTTATCCTATATCCCAAAATGCCAGCAAAGATAGTGAACACTAGGAAAAATTTGGCTATTGATTGTTTATATACCAGCCAGTGTGAAAATTTTGCTTACAAATTCTCAAAATCAATTTCCATTTATTTGCACACAAGTAAAGAGGGCAGGGTTTTGAACTCAAATTGGCACCTAAATAAATGCACCCGATAAATGCTTGCATTTGGCCAGCATTTCTAGCCACCATCTGGAAGGGCCAAAGTGGGCAATTTGCAAAGCTGTGTTTACTCTGAATAAATTCGAGAGATTCTATTTCAGTCCAGTATATACTTAATAATAAAACATTGGATTAGACAAACTGAAGACTACCGTTAGAGACACTTGTTACAGATTAGCTAGCCTCAGTCATAGTTTCACCAATCAAAGAAGGGATAATAGCATGCTAGGTGGTGTGAGGAGAAAGCGACTAAGCTGCCTCTGAGAAGAGGATTCATCTGTGCTCTTGAGTGACTATTCAATGTTCCAGTGACCCATCACTGAAGAACTCTCTAACTTACATTTCATTACAACTGAACATTTCTTTTTTTGTATATATTTTTTATTGGTGTTCAATTTGCCAACATATGGCATAACACCCAGTGCTCATCCCATCAAGTGCCCCCCTCAGTGCCCGTCACCTAGTCACTCCAACTCCCCGTCCACCTCCCTTGCCACCACCCCTTGTTCATTTCCCAGAGTTAGGGGTCTCTCCTACAACTGAATATTTCTTGAATACTTTCTGTATGCCAGGCACTAGGCTGCCTACTTAATTTTTACATTTACAAAAGGCTTTTATATGCATGTCCTCATGAAGTACCGATCAAAGTCTGCATCATGAGCTCCCATTTAAGAGATGAAGAAACTGAGGTCCAGAGGGGATCAAGTGATGGCACATCACCAGTGGGTGGAAGAGTGGGATTCTGATTCTTCTCTGTGTCACTCCAGAGATTTGCCTTGGTTTTTTTTTTTTTCCCTTCCCTATCACAGATATAACATCCACTAAAAGGTGTGGTAGACTTAGATGAAGACAGAGACTAAGATAGCAAGAGGGATTCCAGGGTCATTCAGGGAGGCTCTTCTGAGGTCCCAGGGCTCTAGTGCTTTTCTGGAACTATATCAAAGGTGTGGATCCTATGAGAACTGCCTCAGAGAGTCTGGTAATTTCTCAGGGAGCCATGCAGAGTGATCCCTGAGGTCTCCTGAAACCCACTCCAACCTGTAGGAATGTGTCCAAATCTCTGACTCCCCACCTGGGAAGGGAAGCCTTCAGAGATGAGTCGTTCTACCTGTACCTCTCTGAGTAGACTCCATCTTCCCTCTGCCAGACTTCAGGACATCTGGGATGCATATGACTTGGGGTTCTCTGAATGTTAGAAGGACCAGTGAAGACAGATCTCATCCTTCAGGGCTCAGTTGAGATTTGTCCTGATGGGCAAGTGGAGAGGTTGTAGGATACAGTTTTTTTTTCTTAGTATGTGCACAGGAAATGGATGGTATGTATGGACCAGGGGCTGGTGGGGGCTTTGGCCCCAGGTTCAGGAGATTTCTGACTAAGAGCAGAGGCTGGCTGCTTTTTGAGGGTATTCACTGATTCCATTATCACTGAGGGACTTGACAGATGGCTGGGCCTCTTTAGTTTCAAACAGGACAATGGCCTAACACCCACAAATCAGAGAGACTTCCTGGAGTTTCAATATTTGGACCAGGATTCTGACTCTGCAAATCATTCTGGAACTCAGGATTCATTGAAGCCTGTCCCTAGGGCGCTGATAAAGACCCAGGGCTACAGGTTTGGGAACCTGGAGCCTAGGGATGCTATCAGCAGGAGGCTTTGATGCAAAGGGAGGCAATACTCCTCAGATAGAAGGGCCCAGGCTTGAGAGCCAGATAGGCATGGGTTAAAGCTCAGTTCTGCTACCATTTAGCTGTGTGACCTTGAGAAAGTTGCCTAACTTCTCTGAGCTTTAGTCTTCTCATCTGTAAAATGAGGATAATAATGATACCAATTTTAAGGGGCTGTTGTATGGTTAAGGGCATGTAGAGCTCTTAACCCACCACCTGATACATAGTAAGCATTCAGCCAATGATGGTCAGTTTTATTATTGTGAAAGATCAAACCATTCTTCTCTGAGGTCCTTCCTAGGTCTACAATTCTACCATTGTGGAATTCAGATCTTGCTATCTAGGTCTGAATAGAGGACTACCTTCCGAGTCTACTTCTGTCAGAAATCTACTTCTGCCTATAGCCCTGTGAGGATGGGGACTTAGTCTTAATCATCATGTGTCCAGTAGCTAGCACATAGTACTTGATAAATGTTGAAATATTTAAATTAATCTATCAGTAGATTACCATGAACTCCCTTAGTGCTGTCTGACATTCCTGTTCCAAGTGCCTACTTGGTGACACCCACTTCCTCCTCTCAGACAGTTTTGCCTGAAGGCCTAGTTAGGAAAGTAGGCTTCAGAAATGAGAATATGGTATTTACACCATTGACTCAGTCAATGAATATATTCATTAAGCATTGTTGGAAAAACAGTCTCATCTGTGCATGCAGTCTTTTGACCCCTACTCAGCTGCATAAGAATGGGCCTTCAGCCTGGAATGCTTTCTTCCCAACAGATAGAGTTCTCACAGCCCGTGCTGGGCTTATCTCCTTGAGTGGGGATCTTTCCCTGTTTACAGACTTAATGCATACCCCTTTGTTCTACTTACGCATGTACATCATATGATACCTGGCCAGTTTCACTGCTCTGTTCCCAGTAAAGAGAAGGCAGGGTTCTTTGTTTGCAACAGGAGAGTGATGGGTGCAGACCTTCTCCTTGTGCACCAAGATCTGCCAGCCATAAGGGACTGATGCCCACTACTGAAGCTGATCTTACTCTGTTTTCTCTGTGTGGGTGAAGTGTTGTTCTATCGAGTGCCTGTACAACTCATATCTATTTTGGTGACCTCAAACAATAGTTGATATAGTGGACTGCTGTTCCCGGTGGCAGGCATTTTTATCCTCTGTTCTCTACTGCATACAATGGGACTCCTTCCCTGGAGGTGGTGACAGGTGTCACTTGCTTGACAGGTTAACAACAATCTAATATTTTCCAGGCATCATGGAAGTGAAATTCTAGGAAGGTGTAAAACTAATTAAAACCTGCTCTCTTCACTCTAGGAGGCTCATTATTTATTAGGGAGTACAAGTACACAAAAATAATAGTATCATTTCTTCATTTGAACTAAAGCTCATTCTCATTACATTAAGCATAAAGTTACATATATCTTGGTTTCCTTGGAAAGTACTGGTTTATTCTTATTCCAGTGAAATGATCAATAGCACCCTTTTTACTCTCAAAAATGTCTTGATTTGAACCATAAGTTATACGGTCAGTTTAAGCCACATGAGTTTCTCCAATATGCTGTTTTGGAAGTATAACCAGAGTATTGTGTGAATCACAAATAAGGAGCGATTAGATTTTCCCTGGGGCTGGATGAGGGAACATGATTATGGAGGAAGTAGAGTTTGAAGAACATTAAATAGAAGTTTTGGCAGCACAGGTGGTGATTATTGATGTTTTCCCTTTTCTTTTGTTATGAATATTTTTGTACTTGGATGTCCATAGCCAGGATCCAGGAGTCTTGATAAAAAAAGCTTAGGGATCTCCATTTAACTTCAGAAAGTATATGATAAAAATTTAGAGATTCCATTTATTGATACACCAGGAACTATGCCAAAAATGTCATGCTTATCATCTCATTGGATGTTTACAAACTTATGTGATGATGTCTACAAACTGTCATCCCCTTTCTATGGGAGAGGAAATGAATACTACATGAGGTTAAATGACTTGTTCAAGGTCATACCCAATCTTGATGGAGTCAAGGCTCAGAGGTCATTCTGACTTCAGAACTCACGTTATTATTTTCAAAATTGAGGTACAATTCTCATATAACACCTAAGTTTAAGGTGTCAGCACATTGATTTGAGATATGTATATGTTGCAATATGATTATCACCATAACATAGCTAACAGCTCTATCACATCACAGAATTTTCATTTCTTTTCTGTGGTGAGTATATTGAATATCTAATCTCTTAGTAACTTTGAATTATGTAATGCAGTATTGTTGACTATGATCACAAGGCTGTGCGGTAGATACCCAAAACTCGTTCATTGTTTTATTCCAAGTTTGTTCACTTTGTCCAACATCTCAATTTTACCCTCCCTGGCCCCTGGTAACTACTCTTCTCCTCTCTTTTTCTTTCAGTTTGGCTTTTTTAGATTCCAAATATAAGTGAGATCATACAGCACTTCAAGGTTTATTGCAGAATTAATTACAGTAGCCAATATATGGAAACAAGCTAAGTGTCCATCAGCAATTGAATGAATAAAGAAGTTATTTTCCTATACATACATATCTATGATAAAGTTTAATTTATAAATGAGGCTGGGACACCCTGGCTCAGTTGTTCAAGCATCTGCTTTCAGCTCAGGTCATGATCTCAGGGTCCTGAGATTCAGCCCCATGGCGGGCTCCACTGTTGGTAGGGAGTCTTCTTGTCCTTCTCCCTCTGCCTCTGCCCATTTCCTCACTCATGCTCTCTCTCTCTCTCTCCAATAAATACTTTTATTAAAAATAATATATTTTATGTATCTTATTTACTTTTATATATCTTATTTTATACATTTTATTTACTTCTTCTATATGTCTTCCATATATATACAAATGGACTATCATTCAGCCATGAGAAAGAAGGAAATCCTAACATTTGTGACACCATGAATGGACCTTGAAGGAATTATACTAAATGAGGTAAATCAGAGCTCACATCCTTAAATCTTTCACTGTCCTACTTCCAGAAATATCCATAATCTGGAATCTATAATTGCCTGTACATCTTTCAATTTCAGTTGATCATGGTAACTGTCTTAGGGACCACCATATATTGAGTATCCACGATGTGCCAGGCACTTCACAAAACTTATTTTGATCTTCATGAAAACCCTGCTAAATAGGTACTTCTCATTTTATGAATAAGGAATCTGGGGTTCAAGAGATTAGGTCCCAACTCTTAATTGTAAACTTTCCATCTTTCAAGATGGAGAAGAATGGTAAGCTTGGTAATGCCTTTGTGGAGTACAAGGGCTGTACACTAATGGATTTCATTAGATACTTCCTGAGCTGGTAAGAAACGCAAAACCTGTTCTTTTTAATCAGTGGACCTCTGAGAAATAACATGGGCAGTGGAGTGTTATCTCTTTGCTTTCTCAGAGTCACCAGCCATGTCATCCTGGCCAAATTCATTCCTCTCTAGGAGTTTGTTTCTTCATCTGTATGGTGGAGATAACTCCTACCTCACAAAACTTGCCAGGAAGATGAAATGAGAAAGTGCATGCAGACTATCTAGCCCAGCATCTAACTGTTCATTGCCCTTCCCTTCCCTGTAATTATATATCTTGCCTTTCTGTGGATAGTTGGCAGGATTTGTTTCACCTTTGTAGTAGTTATGAATGAAATTCAGCTCAATGCTTTTTTACATGAGAAATATATAATTTTTTTTACATTCGAATTTGGATAAATCAGGGAAATTAAGGTGGAGCAGTTCTGTACTTGATTCTCTCCCTCTGTAAAATCCAAGAATTCTGTGCTCTGAGTGTTAACATGAAGATACTAACCTCTCAAGTAATGTACATCTTGGAGGATTCCATAATTTGACCTTTTTTCCTTTATGTTTTTAATAATGCATACACAGAGGAGAAAGGCAAAAGCTTGCAAAGGTTATACACTGAAGGATAAATTGCTCTTCCGCAACACTCTCAATCCCCCAGTCATCCTTCCTAGAAGTAACCACTGCAATTATTTCGTGTGTCTCTGAAGAGATACTCTGCTCACATACAAGCATATTTGTATATTTGTATCTTCCTCTTTTTCACAAACATGATCTCATATTCTACACACTGTTTTGGGCCTGTTTTTATTATTTAGCAATGTGTCTTGGCGTTCTTTCTGTTTACATATGAATAGATTTCCCTCATTATTTTTAGTGGCTACATGATATTCAAATATATGGATATCCTATAATTTATGTAAACAGCCCCAAAGTTGTTTATGGTCTTTTGCTATTATGAATAATTTTGAAGGCATTATCTTCATACACACATCATGGCTCACGTGCACAGTCATAAGAAAATGGCTGTTACCAGAATTCCTAGATCAAAGTATATGTACATTTACAATGTTGATAAATATTGCTGAATTGTCCTCCAAACAGGGTGGCTTGGTTTAATTATCACAAACAATGATTGAGGGTGTTTCTTCACATCCTGGAACCCAGTATTGTTTTGTATCCTTTTTAATCCTATGTTGGAAGATGATCGTTTATTTTAGTTTAATTTAGTATCTCTTTTACTCTGAGTTGATCATCTTTTCATATATTTGAAAGTCATTGCTTTTTTAAAAAAGATTTTATTTATTCATGAGAGACACAGATAGAGAGAGAGGCAGAGACACAGGCAGAGGGAGAAGCAGGCTCCATGCAGGGAGCCTGATGCGGGACTTGATCCCGGGTCTCCAGGATCACACCCTGGGCGGAAGGCAGGTGCCAAACCACTGAGCAACCCAGGGATCCCCATCATTTTTTCTGTATACATATTCTTTGCCCACTTTTCTTATGGCTTATTAAATTTATTTGTATGTAAATCATATATTAAAAGATTTAGATTTTTTACTGTGTATGTTGAAGGCATTTTGCCACTTTTCTTTTAACTTCATGTTATTTGTGGTATTTTGATACATGAAATAATTTTAATGCCTCTGTCTCTTGTTTAATGGCTTTTGATGTATGCATTATACTTAAAAACATTCCTGAGGATGTAACAAATCAATTTTCTTTGTTTTTTTACTTTACTGGTATCATTTTAAAGAAAACACTAACAGGGGATCCTTGGGTGGCGCAGCGGTTTAGCGCCTGCCTTTGGCCCAAGGTGCGATCCTGGAGACCCGGGATTGAATCCCACATGGGGCTCCCGGTGCATGGAGCCTGCTTTTCCCTCTGCCTCTCTCTCTCTCTCTCTCTCTCTCTCTCTCTCTCTCTCTGTGTGTGTGACTATCATAAATAAATAAAAATTAAAAAAAACTTTAAAAAAAAGAAAACACTAACAGTTATTGATCTGATGTTTATTTTAGTATAAGAAATGAGGCAGGTATCCAACCTCATTTTTTTCAAATGCCTAGCCAGTTGGCCCAATACTATTTATTGAAGAATTAATTTCCTCTTGTTGATTTGAAGTGCTTCCTTCATAATCAGACATATATATATACACACACGTACACATCAGATATATATATTCTCTATTCTGTTCCATTGACTCTCTGTTCATTTACCAGCATCAAACTGTGTTAATTACACAAGTTTTATAATTTTTAATAGGTATTCTTGCTAGCCCCCTCTCACTCCTCTTCTTTTTCAGAATTTTCCTTGGGTTTCTGACAAGTCATGTTTCCATTTGAACTTTAAGTGTGGCTGATTCAAAATAGACTTTTATTTGTATTTTACTGGGATTGTTGAGTTTTACAAACACTCACAAGAGGATTATTTCAGTAAGAATCATTCTGTTGCTAATTTAAATGGCTTATTTGATTACATTTTCTAACTGTCGGATATAGGAAAGTTAACGTTATCTTTGCTAAAGAATTTCTTATGAAGTTATAAAAAGTGTGATGGGGAAACATATGTGTTGAGTGTACATGATGAGCACTCTAGTTCCAGTTTTGAAATACAGACATATATAAAGCCTCCTAGAAAATATATTGATAAGACATGAGCCAAAATGTCAATCTTGATTATCTCTGAAAGGTGGATGATGATTTAAGATAATCTTTGGTGTGTTTTTCATGTTGTTCTGTGTTTTCCCTAGTTCTTGCAGTAAGCACATTTTACTATTATTTCAGGAAGAAAAGAAATATTTTTACAGAGTGTTGACAACACAATTAAGAAATGTAACTTTGGAATATAATTGTAATGCTCCTATAGGGAGGAAGGGAACAATATGTTCAACTGCATAATCAGAGTAGACTAAGTGGTATAATAAATTAACACCAAAGATTCAGCAGCTGGAAATAATAAAAGCTTATGTCTTTCTTTCAGTCTCATGTGGGTCCACAGGGACTGTGGCATGGAGGGGGCAGCTGTTGCATATAGTAGGATTTGAGGGGCCAGCCCAGACTGATAGGGTCACTTCCATTCACTTTCTGTTGGCTAGCATTTAGTCATAAAGACATATCTAAGTGAAAGGGTCACTAGGAGGTATGATCTAAGTGTGTGCCCAGGAAGAAAAGAACCTAGTGAGCACTCACAGACTCTAGTTAGTCTAGTGAACGATTCCACTTGTACACTAGCAGTTTTGCATCATGTTCCAGGGAAGTTATTTGGTTTGGGAGTGTTCTTCCTCGGGAGCTTTCTTAAAGTTGTTGAGCATACCCAGAATAGTTGAACAAGCGGAGATGTATTCCACCCCCCAGGATTCCCATGCAAATTACTCGGTTTCTTGTTACCTCTGTCCAGCATTGAGCCATCTCCAATCTCAAGTTAAATTTTCAGACCCTGATTCCCTAACCCTCATCTGCTCTGGCTTGGCATCTTCATTTAACTCAGTATCTGACCTTTGTCTATGCTGGGTGCTGCGTTTTCTGTGTGCAATCCTTTGATGAACTGTCTACATTTCCTTTCTTGGCTGAACTCAATCCATCTCCTGCTTCCTGACCTGACACTGGGTTGTGAGGCTGACATCTCAAAAGGACGCTGTGTCATCTTACCTAGGGCTGATTACTTCCTGGAGAAGGAGGGAATATGTTTTCTTACACTGGTTTATCGAGTGATCGATGTACTGCTTATAGTTCAATTCATGCAGTCACCTGTCCCAGTGGCCTTTGGTACCCTGAGTTTGTGTAAGGAAGCTGATGGATGTGTGCAGTACAGCCCAACATGGTTTCTCTGGAAAGGATCACTGGTGGACACCTGACACCATCACCTTCTCTCAAAATATCAAAAGCATGATATATTAAAAATATTCTGGGATCCCTGGGTGGCGCAGCGGTTTGGCGCCTGCCTTTGGCCCAGGGCGCGATCCTGGAGACCCGGGATCGAATCCCACATCGGGCTCCCGGTGCATGGAGCCCGCTTCTCCCACTGCCTGTGTCTCTGCCTCTCTCTCTGTGTGTGACTATCAAAAATAAATAAAAAAAAATATTCTGTGGGTCCATAAAAGACAAACCCTCAACAAATATCACAGGAAGCCAGGATCCTATTTCACCAGTTCTGTGCTCACACAGAAAGAAACTATTTCTTTCCCATAGGGGTTTCAGAGTGTAACTCCTTTTTCACCCAGGACAGGTTTTCTGTGATGTGTTTTAAATGGGGCCTTTATTTAAGCAGTCTGTACTCTGTTCATGTTTTGCTTTCCAACAAGCTGCTAGACAAGCAAAATGCCTTGAGCCTAAGACCAGCCTTGATATTGAAGTCTAGAGCTATTTTTAAAGTACCATTTTATTTCTGATTATAAAAGCAATGCAAAACCATAACTTATGCTTTTGAGTACATACTAAGAACTCAGTACTGGGTGTGGTATTTTGCGCACACTGACTAATTTTCACAGCAACTTTCTGAGCTAAATATAATTTCCATTTAATTTAGAAGGAAACTCAAGTCCGAAGACATCCAATGTCTTGTTCAGGTTCTTATAGTTGGGAGGTGGTGTTGCTAGAATTAAGACTTGGCTTTTCTGATACTGTTGCCTACAAACCTACAAACTGCCTCCAAATCATGCCTCTATACGTGACTCTTACAGCAGGTTTGAAAGAGGTACAATATAATGAGGAAAACAATAAGAATAAATGTTACCATAATACCTTAACTTAGAGATATCTATTGTATTTGGTACATTTTTCCCAAGTCTTTACCCTGATGGATAAATTAATAGATTTTTTTTGATGAACAGGTTTTATTCATGGTTTTGTATTCTGCTTTTAACATTTAACCTCTTATTGTAAGCATATTTTCAAGTCATTAAATTTTGTTGAAAGCCTTTTCATGGTTGCAAACCGTATGACTGTGCCATAACTCATTTAACCAGTCTCTTATCACTGGACATTTTTCTGCTTTCCTTTTTTGCTATTAGAAAACCAATTATAGGGATCCCTGGGTGGCGCAGCGGTTTGGCGCCTGCCTTTGGCCCGGGGCGCGATCCTGGAGACCCAGGATCGAATCCCACGTCAGGCTCCCAGTGCATGGAGCCTGCTTCTCCCTCTGCCTATGTCTCTGCCTCTCTCTCTCTCTCTATCATAAATAAATAAAAAAAAAAAAAAGAAAACCAATTATAAATAATTCTACCATGAACTCATTTGACTATATTTTGATTGATTATTTCTTTGTTGTAATGCATATGTTTAAGGGCCTGGCACATGTTGTCAAATATAACAGATTCTCAATAGTTTCTGTATCAATCAGTCATAATTGACCTTAATATATTTCATAATTGATTCTAACCAACACTAGAGGCATCTTTTTCACATGGCCATCGAATACCAAATAGATCTGGATTTTTTAAAAAAGGATATGGATTATTTTTAAGTGCCATATCTTTTTCCTTTTCTAAAGATCTGTGTCTTGAGGATAAAGGCAGGATTGGGATTCTACCCCACTGGCTCAGGAAGGGCTTGATGACCTCAGGATACCTGAGGTCGGGTGGGATGGCATCTGCAGCAGTACATGGCTACTATTTAGGAGGACCTACAGAACAGAGACTGAAGGCATTCTGCATGGTATAAGGATTGTACATAGATACAACATTTGTAGCTACATTCCATTTGTGAGATTGGCATTCTTGAATAAGGAAGAGAGGGAAAAATAACAGCCTAGAGAGTTTCTTCCAGTTTAGAGACTGAATTAAAAATACTACCCATTTGAAGCTGTCGTGCCTTTTCCTATACGATGCCTTTGTAACTGCCCCCATAAGGCACACAGATTATATACTATTATCTTTACTTTATGGAAGATAACAGCAATAACAGTGGAAATTGATCCAGCACATACTATGGGAGAGGCATTGTGGTAATACTTAGCATGTATTATTCTCCTTAATGTGCAAAAGTACCCTATGAAATAGGTACTGTATTTCATGGATAAGGACAATGAGGTACAGTAATTTAAAATAACTTATTTAAAGTCACTAGTTTAGCAAGTGACAGAACTGGAATTCAAACCTACTTAATTAATCTGTCTCTAGAGAAATCTCAGGGAGATTAAGGGCCACATTTAAAGTCTCCCAGAGACTAAGCAGATGAACTGGAACTCATGTAGAGATCTGTGTGTTCAGTGACTTTTCCTCTAGGAAAAGGCTTCCTCTACATCAAGGCTCCACTGAAGCCATTTGGATATGGTTGGCAATGTCAACCCTCATTGAAAGTGCCCAACACTGTTAAGAATCTCTCAAGCACGGACCATCTTTGCTCACAGAGGCACAGTGGCAAATATTGTTTTTTTAAAATAAATTTATTTTTTATTGGTGTTCAATTTACCAACATACAGAATAACACCCAGTGCTCATCCCGTCAAGTCCCCCCACCCCAGTGCCCGTCATCCATTCACCCCCACCCCCCGCCCTCCTCCCCTTCCACCACCCTAGTTTGTTTCCCAGAGTTAGGAGTCTTTATGTTCTTTCTCCCTTTCTGATATTTCCCACACATTTCTTCTCCCTTCCCTTATATTCCCTTTCACTATTATTTATATTCCCCAAATGAATGAGAACATATAATGTTTGTCCTTCTCCGATTGACTTACTTCACTCAGCATAATACCCTCCAGTTCCATCCACGTTGAAGCAAATGGTGGGTATTTGTCATTAAATATTGGTTTTGTTCCCTGACATCTGTGTATGCCTCTATGTGTGTTTTTACCTGTGGGGACCTGAAAGTTCCCACAAGCACCATTTACCAATGAGTAGGTAGAGAAAATGAGAGGTGAAATAATGTGTCCAAAGTCACATAGTAATGAAAGCAGAGATCATAAAACCCATCTTTCACAGCTGTTGAGAGTGTGCTATGCAGGTTGGAAAGTGCTTGTCGCAAAGTAAGCATTTAGTAAATAATAGCAAATATTAATAACAATGATAATAATAACAGTTATCCTGTTAATATGATACGGTAATGAGTTCTTCTGCCTCATTAATCCTGTCCTCAACTAAGGACCACTGGAGTCATTCCTTGTCTTACTGGACCAAACCCTACCTGAGAGATTTGACAATATTTATTCTACCTTGTATGAAGAATGCCTCTCAGGAAGTTGCTGATAAGCTTGGAGAAGCTGGCTAACCCCAATACCCTCATATTTGTACCAAAACTACAGAGGCATCTAAGCAGAAACATTATGTCCAATGTGTCAACCTCACACATATCTTTGATAAGCAGAGGGAGGCACTTCTACTTTTTCACACTGTACTTGGACACAAGTCTGCCTAAGCATGATAGGAAGCAACAAGCTATCCAGTCTCTGCCATTTGAAGTATTGAATAGCAAAACCCTGTGGCAGTCTAGGAAACTTACCTCTACAGAATGTGCTGACGTAGTGGAATGAAATTAAATGGGACCTCATACCTAGTGTATTTCACCACCAACATGTTTTATTCATCCTTGCTTACTGTGTGAATGGGCAATTTTCCTCCCAGATGAAGAGGCACTCTAAGAACAGAGCTATAATTTTCTAAGGAGAATTACTGGGCCCCAGTCTTGAAGGAAGAGGTCATTTTGGCCAAGAGAAATGAATAGTTTTCTGGTATAGTATTGTCTTTACCACTAAAATATATGCTGTGTCGATTCTAGCTTGAGTTTTCATATGAGCGGTGAATGCAAATATTGAGAGGCTCTAGTCCCCTGGTATCAAAGCCATATATTCTAGTGAGGCTAGAGCTAGACATGGCTCTGTTTGGAGTTCTGGCTATAATTATACTAGGGAACACTTTACTTCCATGTACATTAGATTAGTCTTCTCACTGGGAAATGGGAAAGCAGAGCAAGTGATGGCTCTCAAAGAGTCATAGTGAGAAAAGTGGGTTTGTATTATTAGCCCCCCAGGGTTCTATATTGACATGCCCAGACCAGCCATTACCATGAGAGCAGGCAAGAGAGGTATGGCAAATATTATAAACCCCATTCCCACTACCAAAATAAATTGTTAAACTAATGGAAGACTTGGTTCTTACTGAGCATTGACTATGTAAAGGAATATTATAGTACATGTCTTACTAACAGTATTGCCAAACCTCAAAACAATCATGTAGGATAGATACTATATTACCGTCATACCCATTTCAAAGATAAGGAAACCAAGTCTCATCAAAATTAATTTTCCAAGGACAGCTTGTAAGAGACAAAGCTAAGGTTGAACCTAAGTAGTTTTATTCCAGAGTCTCTGTGTTCTTTTTTTTTAATTTTTATTTATTTATGATAGTCACACAGAGAGAGAGAGAGAGAAGCAGGCTCCATGCAGGGAGCCCAACGTGGGATTCGATCCTGGGTCTCCAGGATTGCACCCTGGGCCAAAGGCAGGCGCCAAACCGCTGCACCACCCAGGGATCCCTCCCGAGTCTCTGTGTTCTTAACCACTAAGCCCTGTTATGAAAAACAGGTGCATTGCAGTGGATAACAGATCAACACAGACATTTTGCAGTGTATTCATTAGAATACTTGTGACCAGTTCTGTGTGGAGCATTTCATAAAAAGTAACCTCATAGTAGCCTTAAATGTTAAGTATCATTATCATCTCCACATACAGATAAGGAAACAGGCATCCACAAGGCTGTCTACTTGTACGGAGCTGAGACTCAAAACTCTATAGTTTTTCTGGTTTGAAAACATCAGCCTACAAGGAGGCTACAAAGAAGAATCAAACAGGGCCCTTCCCTGTTATGAATGTGTTTTAACAAGTGAGGGATGACCTTTAACCTGAATCACTGTGATGCAAAGTCCAGGGCAAGTTCCATATGAGTAATGAAAATGAAAAAAGAGAAGAAGGAGAGAGGGTAAATAAGTGGAGGGAAGAGGAAGGAGGTAGAGAAGGAGATGTAATCCAGTAGAAGAGGGAGGTCTCACTTCTGTTCAGGACTGGCTCCATGAAAGAAGAGGTATTACATATATCCTTGAGGGATGAGTGAGACTTGAATAGACAGAGCTTTCTTTTATTTAGAGCATGCTAGATGCTGGGCATTGTACTAGGAACTTAATCCATTAAGACTGGGTATCACAAGAACAGTGTCATTATTTCTAGTTTGTAGATGAGGAATCAGAGGCTAAGCAAGATGTTGCCAGATGTGGGTGACTGGCATGAACAAAGTCCTGACCCAGGGACCATGAATAGAAGTGTTGTTGGAACAGAGAATTCACAGGGATACTAGAAAGGTCCACTGGGCCCAGATTACATGAGTTCTGGTCCTCTATCCCATTGCCAATGGAAATAATGAGAGCTGGGTTTTAGGAAGATTCTCAGGCATTGGTGTGCAAGGATGAATTGAATGATACTAACTAGAGTGGGTAAAGACACTTCTTCTATACTCTGAGCACAGGGTAATAAGCACAGGCCTCAGAGGGCTGAGTCTGAAGTGAAGCTCTGTCCTTGATTAGCTGTGTGTTCTTAGGCAAGTCGTTCTGTGTATCTGGACCCTCAGTTGTCTCAGCTGTAGATGAAGATTATAATAGAATGTCCCTGTCTCACGGGGATGCTGTGAGGAGTAAACAAGACAAACTATATTGAAATGCTGTGCCCAACGCTTGACCCATCATAATCATAGGCTAAGCAGGAATTTCTATTTATTTTCTTCATGAAAAACACTGAGACCAGCTCGAAAGCTTGGAGGCTGTTATTGTAACGCATGCATGAGGTGATGAGAGCCCAGCCTGAGGTGGTGGAAAGAGAGGATGAGAAGAAAAGAAATAATGATGTTAAGTATAAGACAGCAACTCCTCCTGACATTGTTGGGTTGTTGAGGAAAACAAAATCTTACTTTAGCCAGAATATTCTGCTGTGAAATGCAAAACAGATTTGAAAATGAAAATTATCTATCATGTGGGCTATATTCATCGGGCTCTTGTTAGACTATAAGACATTGACTCCAATTTTGTAGTATCTGTATCATTCTTTAAGCATTCAGCACGTTGATTTCCTATCTCTTGAAGACTTTCCATTTTGCAACTATTGAAATGAAAGGTTTAAGATAAAGCAAGGGATTGGAGAATATATGAAAATGAGTCTAAAAATGGAAGATTGAGTTTCATGTTTACCACCTTTTATTCTGTGATTCAGAAAGACTTGCATTTGCATCATTTCCATTATGTTTTCTGAACTGGCATTAATGTTGTAGATATTAAGTCTGATATTTAATTAAAGGGAGGTTGTCTGTTCCTGCTATTGCTATCCAGAGCTATTAGTCACTTGTCTTAGGTGGCTAGAGCTGAATCTTTCTACCACAAACCCATGTCAGTTATTTGATACATAAATTAGGTCCTGGAGACAATGAGTTTATGAATTAAAAAGTGTCAGACATACCTTTGATTTAAATATTCAGCCCACTATTAAAAAATCCTAGAATGCCAATCTCCAGTCCTTTCTTAAAAATGAGTTTATTAGCTGGTCATTAAACATAGTGTATATGCCACACAATTAATTTTATAGGAAGTTTGCTGAAGCCTAGATAAATGGACAATTAGCCTCTCTTCTGAGAACAGATCTATTATCATAATCACTAATGAAAACAATATTCACATGCATACATAAGACAAAAATGGCCTCTCCCTCTGTCTTAGGTATTTGTTATAGAAGCCAAAAGCTCAATCTGTACCATCTAGTAGGAGTAGTTCACTTCATTTTTTTTCTTTCCCTTAGAGTGATAATCATGTTTTCTCATGGAGCTCTCTTATCTTATCTATATTTAGTTCTTCAGCTTCTCTTATTTGAAATCTAAACCTTGTGTTTAACACTGGAATATACATATATTTTAAAGATTTTATTTATTTATTCATGAGAGAGACAGAAAGAGAGGCAGAGACACAGGCAGAGGGAGGAGAAGCAGGCTCCAAGCAAGGAGCCCTATGTGGGACTCGATCCCGGAAATCCGGGATTGGGCCCTGAGCCAAAGGCAGACGCTCAACTGCTGAGCCACCCAGGCTTCACTGGAATGTATTATTAACTAGATTTCAAATACCTAGATAAAATAGAGAGCATATAGATTTCAGTAGGAGGCTTTAAAATCATAAATAGATCAATTATTTATAATGTGTCTATACATTTATAGCTTAGATATCTTTGAATGAAAAATAAGAAGAATGACATATGTGGAGATGGTGCATACTTCGATAATTGCTATAGACAATAGCATGGATGGATAAAATATAGAAAAGATAAAAATGCACAGCTGATCTTAGGTGGAATACAAGCTTCTGCAGGATCAGACACAGGAAAGAAAAGCCTGAATATGAGTAGAGTTCAATGTTGCTGGGCTCCTGCTCTAGTAATAGGCAGTGATAGCCAAGAATTTAGGCCCTTTTGAATAAGATAGCTAACATGCTTCAAGTATGAAGGAGTATTAAGACTAACTCAAAGCTTAAAATCAAGGACTGGAAATAAGGGGCAGAACACTTCATCTTGACTCATGAAAGGAAGCTACAGAAATGTTACCTGAAAACCTATTCCCAGCAAGATACAGGCCTTAGGAAATAGGAGAATATAGAAACAGCCTCATGACACAGGAATAAATCAAGTTGTCCATTTGTTTGATAAAAGGATCTGTCAAGTCCCCAATATTACCACAGGACAGAACTTCCGAAATGACACTAATAAGGCCTCGTTCTGGAATAGGGACCTGTAGGGCTGGGTGGAGACCAGTATAAAAATCTAGATTAGGGGCAGCCTGGAGGGCTCAGCGGTTTAGCACTGCCTTCGGCCCAGGGCCTGATCCTGGAGACCCAGGATCGAGACCCACGTTGGGCTCCCTGCATGGAGCCTGCTTCTCCCTCTGCCTGTGTCTCTGTCTCTCTCTTTCTCATGAATAAATAAATGAAATTTAAAAATTCTAGATGGGAAGAGATGAAAGTAGAGACAGAACAAACAGGCCCTAGGCATGTCCCTGTTTTCTTAAGAATTTATTTATTTATTTATTTATTTATTTATTTATTTATTTATTTAGAATGAGTGTGAGCCAGGAGAGGAGCAGAAGGGGAGGGACAGAGTCTCCAGTAGACTCTGCATTCCACATGGTGCCTGGGGTGAGTCTCAATCCCAGGACCCTGAGATCATGACCTGAGCCAAAACCAAGAGGCACATCAGTTTTAAGGCCACTGGCGTAACAGTAAGAGGAGATACCTCCTTCATTTTTGTGCCCTAGCTACCTAACTTTCCTTCACTAGGCCCAGCTAGGAATCTGGGAGCCCATGCAAATATAAATGAAGCATAAATAAATAAGTTAATGAGAGTGCTTTCTTACAAAAAATGTTAGTAAAGATAGAAGGAATAATAAAGGCCTCTGAGCACATGGACTCTGAGATCAAAGACCCTGGTGAAACTGAACCTCTGTTAAGCTGAAGAGACAAAAACTCTCCAGATGTCTTCTAATAATGACCAAGTTTGTATCCCAATGTCACAAAGAAGCACCAATGACCTCTCCAGGATGACCTCCAACGACCTGAAGACATTTACTGAAGTAGCCATGTTAAGTTTTCATAACATTTACTATCGAGTAAAAGTGAAGAGTGGCTTTCTTCTTGGTCGAAAAACAGTTGAGAAAGAAATACTAACAAATATCAATGGTGTCATGAGACCTGGCCTCAATGCCATTCTGGAACCCACAGGTGGAGGCAAATCTTCATTGTTAGAGGTCTTAGCTGCAAAGGAAAGATCCACATGGATTATCTGGGGATGTTTTGATAAATGGAGCACCTCGACCTGCCAATTTCAAATGTAATTCAGGTTATATGGTACAAGATGATGTCGTGATGGGAACAGTGAGAGAAAATTTCCAATTCTCAGCAGCTCTTCGGCTTCCAACAACTATGATGAGTCATGAAAAAAATGAGCAAATTAAAAAGGTCATTCAGCAATTAGGTCTGGATAAAGTGGCAGATTCCAAGGTTGGAACTCAGTTTATACGTGACATGTCTGGAGGAGAAAGAAAAAGAACTAGTATCGGAATGGAGCTTATTACTGATACAGCCATCTTGTTCCTGGATGAGCCCATAACTGGCTTAGACTCAAGCATGTCTGAATAGGGACGAACAATCATCTTCTCCATTCATCAGCCTCATTATTCTATCTTCAAGTTGTTTGATAGCCTCACCTTGTTGGCTGCAGGAAAACTGATGTTCCATGGGCCTGCGCAGGAGGCCTTGGGGTTCTTTGCATCAGTGGGTTACCATTGTGAGCCCTATAATAACGCTGCAGACTTCTTCCTGGATGTCATTAATGGAGACTGCTCTGCTGTGGTATTAAACAGAGAGGACCAAGAGGGTAAAGTCAAGGTGACTGAAGAGCCTTCCAAGAGAGGTACTCCACTCATAGAAAGAATAGCTGAGTTTTATGCCAATTCTGACTTCTGCAGAAAAACAAAAGAGGAATTAGATCAACTCTCAAAGAGTCAGAAAAGGAAGCGCTCAGCCTTTAAGGAGATCACATATGCCACCTCTTCCTGTCAGCAACTCAAATGGATTTCCAAGCGTTCATTCAAAAATTTACTGGGTCAACAAAACTAAAAGACAACCTACAGAATGGGAGAAGATATTTGCAAATGATGTATCAGATAAAGGGCTAGTTTCCAAGATCTATAAAGAACTTATTAAACTCAACACCAAAGAAACAAACAATCTAATCATGAAATGGGCAAAAGACATGAAGAGAAATCTCACAGAGGAAGACATAGACATGGCCAACATGCATATGAGAAAATGCTCTGCATCACTTGCCATCAGGGAAATACAAATCAAAACCACAATGAGATACCACCTCACACCAGTGAGAATGGGGAAAATTAACAAGGCAGGAAACCACAGATGTTGGAGAGGATGTGGAGAAAAGGGAACCCTCTTACACTGTTGGTGGGAATGTGAACTGGTGCAGCCACTCTGGAAAAGTGTGTGGAGGTTCCTCAAAGAGTTAAAAATTGACCTGCCCTATGACCCAGCAATTGCACTGTTGGGGATTTACCCCAAAGATACAGATGCAATGAAACGCCGGGACACCTGCACCCCGATGTTTCTAGCAGCAATGTCCACAATAGCCAAACTGTGGAAGGAGCCTCGGTGTCCATCGAAAGATGAATGGATAAAGAAGATGTGGTCTATGTATACCATGGAATATTCCTCAGCCATTAGAAACGACAAATACCCACCATTTCCTTCAACGTGGATGGAACTGGAGGGTATTATGCTGAGTGAAGTAAGTCAATCGGAGAAGGACAAACATTATATGTTCTCATTCATTTGGGGAATATAAATAATAGTGAAAGGGAATATAAGGGAAGGGAGAAGAAATGTGTGGGAAATATCAGAAAGGGAGACATAAAGACTCCTAACTGGAAAACGAACTAGGGGTGGTAGAAGGGGAAGAGGGCGGGAGGTGGGGGTGAATGGGTGACGGGCACTGAGGGGGGCACTTGACAGGATGAGCACTGGGTGTTATTCTGTATGTTGGCAAATTTAACACCAATAAAAATAAATTTATTATAAAAAAAGAGCAAAAAGGGATCCCTGGGTGGCGCAGCGGTTTGGCGCCTGCCTTTGGCCCAGGGCGCGATCCTGGAGACCCGGGATCGAATCCCATGTCGGGCTCCCGGTGCATGGAGCCTGCTTCTCCCTCTGCCTGTGTCTCTGCCTCTCTCTCTCTCTGTGACTATCATAAATGAATTAAAAAAAAATTAAAAAAAAAAGAGCAAAAAAACAAAAACAAAAACAAAAATTTATTGGGTAATCCCCAGGCCTTTATCGCTCAGATAACTGTAACAGTCATCCTGGGATAGGTTTTAGGTCCCATTTTCTATGATCTAAAAAATGATTCTACAGGAATCCAGAATAGATCAGGGGTGCTTTTCTTCCTGACGACCAAGCAGTGTTTCAACAGTGTGTCAGCTGTGGAGCTCCTTGTGGTTGAGAAGAAGCTCTTTATATATGAATATATCAGTGGATATTACAGAGTGTCATCTTATTTCTTTGGAAAACTGTTATCTGATTTACCACCCATGAGGATGTTACCAAGTATTATATTTACTTGTATAACGTACTTCTTGTTAGGATTGAAACCAGTTGTGGAGGCCTTCTTCGTCATGATGTTTACTCTTATGATGGTGGCTTATTCAGCTAGTTTTATGGCACTGGCCATAGCAGCAGGCCAGAGGTGGTATCCATAGCAACTCTCCTCATGACTTTGTGTTTATGATGATTTTTTCAGGGCTGTTGGTAAATCTCAGAACCATTGGGCCTTGGCTCTCATGGCTTCGGTACTTAAGCATTCCTCGATCTGGTTATGCGGCTTTGCAGTATAATGAATTTTTGGGACAAAACTTCTGCCCAGGAGTCAACGTAACAACGAATAATACCTGTAGCTATGCAATACATACTGGCAAAGAATTTTTGCTAACCCAGGGCATCGAGCTCTCCCCTTGGGGCCTGTGGAAGAATCACGTAGCCTTGGGATGCATGATTGTTATCTTCCTTACAATTGCCTACCTAAAATTGTTATTTCTTAAAAAATATTCTTAAATTCCTCTTTAATTTACATAATTGATTCACACATTAAAAAGGAAGCATCTTGATTTAAGTAAAAAAAAAAGAAGGAATAGTAGAAAATCACTATTTGGTAATTGTCAATGGATGACAAAACTATTGGGTTACATTTTGATGAGGATATTTACATGATTTGAAAGGATCTCCTCTACAAGGTACTTTGTAATAACAAAGGGGCAAATAGTAACTTTATAGTGAAGAAACCAGAAGACATCATAACTAAGTGATCAAAATTAGCATCCCCAAGTAATGGGACACATAGGTAATTGTGTGTATCTTGGTTAGACGCAATAGGAGGGGTGTATCATTTTTGAACTAGCTCTGCCAAAATTATATAACCTGAATTGAATCACAAAGGAAAATCAACTCCTAATTGATGGACATTCTACAAAATAAATTTGTGGAATTTGGGATGTAGAACATAAGAATTGCTTTTACTGTCAGCATTAAATTATTTGAAAATGAAACAAAAATCTATATGACAATAAAAGTACTATACTACCAAAAATAGTTTTATCTTGCTAAAATGATAATTAAAGGTAATTTTACAATCTTTACTACTTTTAATAGAAAACTAAAAATAAATGAATTAAGTATTCAACTTAAAAAAGAAAAATAAACTGGAAATATGGAAATTGTAAAGAGCAGAAATTAATGAGTTCGGTAAAAGACAAATAAAATGACAGGATCAATAGAAGATTGGTTATTTGGGGAAAAAAGAATGAGTACAACTAGAAATATCAACAACAGTAAAGAAAAGACTGTATTGGGGAAAAAGAATACAACAATTATGTAGATAAATTAGAGATTTCAGTGATCATAAGATATAATAAACCTTGTGCCCATAAACATGAAAACATAAAAGAGTATTTTCTTAAGAGGGGTGTCTGGGTGGCTCAGTCCATTAAACATCTGCCTTCAGCTCAGGCCATGATCCCAGAGTCCTGGGATCGATTTCTGCATCAGGCTCCCTGCTTGGTGGGGAGTCTGCTTCTCCCTCTCCCTCTGCTGCTCTCCCCTGCTTGTGCTTCTCTCTTTCTCTGTCAAATAAATAAATGAAATCTATTTAAAAAATAATTTTTCTTAGAAAAGTTATCAAAAATGACTCAAGGTAAACACAAACCTCTATAAATCAATAAACTGAATTGATAGCCAAAAATTTTCTACCTTAAAAGACATTAGGCTCAGGGAGTTTTACAGAAAAATGTTACCAAGTCTTTTGGGGTCAGATAATTACTCTTTTACAAACTCTTATAGAGAATAGAAAAAACAGGGGAGAAATATCTAAATGATTTTGGAAGAACTAAGCAGAGGCTCCTGCTCTACCTGCGATTAAAACTTTCTATAAAGCGGGATCCCTGGGTGGCGCAGCGGTTTGGCGCCTGCCTTTGGCCCAGGGCACGATCTTGGAGACCCAGGATCGAATCCCACGTCGGGCTCCCGGTGCATGGAGCCTGCTTCTCCCTCTGCCTATGTCTCTGCCTCTCTCTCTCTCTCTGTGTGACTCTCATAAATAAATTCAGTATGTGGTTCTACTAGAATTGGGGATGACATGGGACTAAATAAAATTAAAACTCAGGGTGCCTGGGTGGCTCAGTTGGTTGAGCTTCAGATTGATTTCAGCTGGGGGTCATGATCTCAGGATCAGGTTCCACACTCAGTGTGGAGTCTGCTTGCCTCTCTCCCTCTCCCTCTACTTACCCCCCACATACACTCAAGCACACTCCACACTCTCTCAAAATAAATAAAATCTTAAAAAAAAAAGAAATGAGAACGTTTAAAAATATTAAATATCTGTTAATCATAATATGAAATCAAACACAGACCATCTTTATCATTATAGGACAGGAAAATTGTCTTAAATCAAAAAACAAATCATAACGAGCACAACTAATAAGTTTGATTCTGTAAAAAAAATTTCTGCAGAGACACCATTGAATATCTTGAAACCATAATGTTGAGTGAAAAAACCATGTTACCTCATGGTGCAGTATAATTCCATTTGTTAAATGTTGAAAAATACACTCATGGTATACATTGTTTATGGATGTATATATGTATTACAAAACAATTTTTAAAATGAAGGGAACTTTAATACTGAATTCCTAACAAGAAAAGTGGGGAATCGGATTGGGAAGAATACAATGGGGTTCTCAACTTTATCTGAAATGTTTTCTTTTTTATTGAGATATGATTGACATATAACATTATTGGTTTCAGGTGTACACCATAATGATTTGGTATATATACAGAAATGATCACAGTAAGTCTACTTTGCATCTAATACCATACATAGTGACAAATTTTTTTCTTGTGAATAAGTTTTTAAAGATATACAGTACAGTATTATTAACTATAGTCACAACGCTGACATTATATCCCATGATTAATTTTTTTGAAACTAGAAGTTTATACATTTTGACCCTCTTCATGCATTTTGCTCATCCCACTCCCTTTGCTCTGGCAACCACTCTATTTTAGGAATTGTTTTTTATTATTTTTTTTTATTCCACATAGGAGTTCATAAATATTTGTCTTTGTCTGACTTATTTCACCTATTCCATCTGTGTTATTCAAATTCCAAAATTTCCTTCATTTTTATGGTGAATAATATTCCGTTGTGTATCTATCATCTATCTATCTATTATCTATCTATCTATCTATCTATCTATCTATCTATCTATCTATCAATCATCTATCGAGAGAGATACCACATTTTCTTAATCCATTCATCTATCGATGGACACTTTGGTTGCTTCCATGATTTGGCTATTATACATAATACTGCAATGAACATTGGGGGTATATGCATCTTTTTGAGTTAGTGTTTTCATTTCTGTAGGATTAGTGCCCAGAAGTGGAATTGTGGATCGTTTTGTAGTTCTATTTTTAAGTTTTTGAGGAATGTCCATATTGTTTTCCATAGCAGCTGCACTGATTTACATTCCCACTAACAGTGCATGATGATTCCCTTTTCTCCACATCTTTGCAGACATTTGTTGTCTCTTGTCTTTTGGATGATCACCATTCTAACAGGTGTAGGATGATATCTCACTGTGGTTTTGACATGCATTTCCCTGATGGTTAGTGATGTAGAGTACCTTTTCCTGTACTTGTTGGCCATGTGTTTGTCTTCTTTGTAAAAATGTTTATTTAGATCCTCTGCCCATTTTTTAAGTTAGTTTTTTTGGCTATTGAGTTGTATGAGTTCTTTATATATTTTGGATTTTAACCCCTTATCAGATATATGATTTGAAAATAATTTTCCCATTCAGTGAATTGCCTTTTCATTTTGTTGATGGTTTCTTGTGCTGTGCAGAAGCTTTTAAATTCAATTTGTTCCCATTTGTTTATCTTGTTTTTGTTGCCTTTGCTTTTCTTGTCACATACGAAACATCATTGTCAAGAGTTATGTCAAGAAGCTTACTGCCTCTTTTTCTTCTAGGAGTTCTATGATTTCAGGTCTTAGATTCAACTCTTTAATCCATTTCAAGTTAATTTTTGTGTGTTGTAGAAGATAGTAGTAGATTTTCATTCTTTTACATGTTGCAGTCCAGTTTTCCCGGCACCATTTATTAAAAAGAATGTCCTTTCCCATTGTATACTCTAGGCTCCTTTGTCATAGATTAATTGACCTTATGTGTGGGTTTATTTCTGGACTATTTCTGTTTTATTGATATATGTGTCTGGTTTTTGTTTTAAGTATTTATTTATTTTAGAGAGAGCAAGAGTAGCGGGGCACAAGGGGAGGGAGAGGGAGAGAGATAATCTCAAGCCGACTCCTCACTGAGCACAGAACCTGATGCGGGGCTTGATCCCCTGACTCTGAGATCATAACCTAAGCTGAAATCAAGAGTAAGTCATTTAACTGACTGAGCCACCCAGGGGCCCCTGACTTATGAGTCTGCTTTTATGCCAGTATCATACTGTTTTGATTACTGTAGCTTTGTCATATAGTTTAAAATTAGGAAGTGTGAGGCTCTGGCTTTGTTCTTCTTTCTCAAGATTGCTTTGGTTATTTGGAGTCTTTTGTGGTTCCATACAAATTTTAGGATTGTTTTTTCTACTTCTGTGAAAAAAATGCCATTGGAATTTTGAAGGTAATTGCATTGAATTTGTACATTGCTTTGGGTAATATGGACATTTTAATAATATCCAGTTCTTTCAATCCATGATCATAGAATATCTTTACATTTATTTTGTCTTCTTCAGTTTCTTTCATCAGTGTCTTATAGTTTTCAGTGTATAGGTCTTTCACTTCCTTGATTATATTTATTTGTAAGTATTTTATTCTTTTTGATGCTATTATAAATAGGATTGTTTTCATAATTTCTCTGATAGCTTATTATTAGTATATAGAAATGTGGCAGATTTTTGTATATATATTTTGTATTCTACAACTTTACTGAATTCATTAATTCTAACAGTTTGTGGTGTCTTTTAGAGTTTTCTATATGTTATATCATCTGCAAATAGTGACAGTTTTACTTCTTCCTTTCTAATTTGGATACCTTTTATTTCTTTTTATTGCCTAATTGCTCTGACTAGGGTTTCCAATACTATGTTGAATAAAAGTGGCAAGAGTGGGCATCCATGTCTCGGTTCTAATGTTAGTGGAAAAGCTTTTAGTAAGATATTAGCTGTGAGTTTTTCATATGTGACCTTTATTATGTTGACTCATGTTCTCCCTATACTCACCTTATTGAGAATCTTTATCATAAATGGATGTTGAATTTTGTCAAATACTCTTTTGAGCATCTACTGAGAGATCATATGATTTTTATCCTTTGTTTTATGAATGTGGTGCATCAAAATGACTTGCAGATGTTGAACCATTCTTGCATCCCTGGAATAAATCCACTAGATTGTGGTGTACGATCCTTTTAATGTATTGTTACATATATGTTCATCCGGGATGTTGACCTATAATTTTCTTTTTTTGTGGCGTCCTTGTTTGGTTTTGGTATCATGAAATAGTTTTTATTTCTTAAAAAAATAAGGTTTGAAACAAATATGGCTAAAATTAAGATTTGATAATGCAGAGCATAGGTAAATGGATGTTTGTTAATATCATCTCTTCACATCTATATGCTTGAAATACCAATACCCCATATCCAACTGGTGCACTATAGTGGAAAAGCATTAGTCTAGATCATGGTTGAAGTCCACTTGCTAGGTGTGTGACCTCTGCCAGATGACTTAATTTCTTAGTATCTTAGTTTCTTCACTCGAAAATTGTGGATAATCGTAGTACTTAAAGTGTTGTTCTGAGAATTATATGAAATGATTCCTGTGAAGTGTTTTGCACATTGTGTAGTACATAATAAGTACTGAATGCACTCAGGCCTTTGTATCATTCTCAACAAATCACCCAAATTTAGATTTTTGGGGCCATCTTTTATTGTTTTAATAATGTTTCATTTTGAAATAATTTCATACTTGCAAAGAACTCCCGTTTACCCTTCACATAGATTTTACCACAATCATTCCTATTGTATTGTTTGGATTAAAACATCTTCTTGAATGGGAAACCAAACCATCATAGAGCCTATGCTATGGTGAAACTGGACTGTGTGGAAGGTAGTATGTAACCATGGTTAAGATTGTAGGCATTGTATTTTGACAGTCATCAGTGGGATCTCAGCTTTCCTACTAACAATATGTTAGTTTCCTAACAATTCCTAACTAACAATATGTATGTCTCCTACTAACAAGATGTGACTGGGTAAGTCACCCAACTTCTGTGAGTCTAAGAGAGAAAAAGTTAGCACATTGTGGCAATAGTGGCCAGTGGTCCATCCTATGAATCAATAAGTAGCCCCTACATTTCTGAGCTGGGATTATCTTTGTAGCATTTTCTGAAATGCTTAGAGAGGCTTATTCTGGTGTGTGGAGCAATCTAGGGTATGGCATTTTTCTCTGTGAACCAGAGTCACATGAATGAGACTTAGATTCAGATGCCCGAGGCCAAATTTTAAATTTCCTGGATTTTTCTTTTGGAATGTGTGTGTGTGCATGAGCACACATGTCCTCTTGATTTGTTTGATTTTTTTCCAACCCATCAAACCCAGCTTCCACCTTATTCTCCTCCTTGTTCTCTGCTGAGGCTTTTAGATATGTCTGTTATTTTTCTCTTGGAGAGGAGAAGGCCTGATGGCATCGTCTGTGATGGGTTTCTGACTGGAGTGGCAATGAGTAAACGTGGCAGAAGGGATCATCCACTTAGGGTGACTTAAGGGGAAACAGAAGAAAGTTTTGGTCCTGTAGAACATTGAATCCCCAAAGTGGGTCTGAGGGACTTTGTCAGTCTTTCTTAAACAGTGTTTCCCATGTCTGTATCTAAATGAGAAAAAATAGACAAGTTAGTGCATTTTTCATGAAGCTTTTTAAAAGGAATGAACATAATGGCATGTCCTCTGCTTTGAGATTATGTCCTTCCAATTCTTTTGGTAATATAATGTCTTGCCGTTTTTAAAATTATCATGGTAGATTTTTTCTTTTTAAAGTTGGGCATGGAGCCCAACATGGGGCTTGAACTCAATAACCCTGAGATCAAGACCCAAGCTGAGATCAAGAGTCAGATGCTTAACAGACTGAGCCCCTCAGGTGCTCCTATCATGGTAGATTTCTAACTGTCCTCATTTGGTGATCAAACTTTGTAAATCTTACATATGTGTCCAGTATATCCATGGGAAATGTTACTGGTCCATAAAATCAAGAAATCTGGGGACCATTGATTCGGACTGCCAAAGATGAAAAGTTTCTTTGAAATTAAGTGCCAATCTCAGTCATACAGATAATTGAGGAACTTAAACTCACATAGCAAGTTTGTAGCAGAACCAGGACTCGAACCACTTTGCCTGATACTCAGCCTACTGAGCCTTCCTCTCCTCTGCCTTGCTGATCCAAAGAGAAAGAAACACTGAAGAAAACATCCCTTGACCTTACCATATAACAAGTTTTTACCATGCACAGTTTATTTCCTGTTTTGTTTTAATTTCAGGAACTAAAAGAATAGCCAAAATCCCAATGGGAAATGATGATGCCTAAGTTCCCTGCCTCATAATCGTTAACCCTGTTGGAGTGGAGGCGGGCAATAAAATGGTCACTGAAGTTTTTGCTGACTTGTTTTCACTGTTGAGTCAGAAGAAGCGCCTACTCAGAGCATTAATTTCTGATTACCCCTTAATCCAGCCAGGTTAGAAAATAAGATGGAGAAGAATAAGAATTTACATATCCTTTTCAGATCGTTAAACTAGCAATGGCTTGCAGAAGTGGGTCAGTGCTATTACAGGGAGGAAACCTGGAGGTTTCTGAGTGCTACCTAAAGTAAGGAAATCAGCTTCTGGCCTAGAGAAACTGATGGGTGTGAAAACGGTTCAAAATTGGACCATCTAAGTAGCTCACACCTAGAATTTTGACTACAGTGTCAGTATTATAGGGACCCTAGAGTCATGAAGAGGCACTGCTCTGAGAAAACATCTGTCTACATACACTCTGGTTAAATAAGACCTGGCCTTTGATTAGAAGGGCCTCCAAACATCACAGTGTTTTATACTAGTGTATTCATTCATTTCCTATACCTGCTGTAACAAATCACCACGAATTTAGTGGTTTAAAAGAACACAAATTTATTATCTTACAGTTCTGGTTGTCAAAAGTTGAAAACAAATCTCACTGGACTAATATCCAGGCGTCAGCAGGGCTGTGGTCCTTCTGGAAGCTCTAAAGGAGAATCCATTCCTTTCCTATTCTGGCTGCTAGAAGCTGCACATATTCCTTGTCCTGTGGTGGGATCACTTAACTTTCTGCTTCTGTTGTCACATTGCCTTCTGTCTTTCTGACTCTAACCCTCCTGGCTTCCTCTTATGATTGTGATTATATTGATCCTACCGGGATAATCTCAGATAATTTGCCCTTCTCAAGATCCTTAATTTAAAACATACCTGCCAAACCCTTTTGCCCTGTGGGATAGCATTCACAGGTTCCAGGAATTAAAGATTTTATTTATTCATGAGACACACAGAGAAAGGAAGAGACACAGGCAAAGGGAGAAGCAGGCTCCCTGTGGGGAACCCCATGTGGGATTCAATCCCAGGACCTTGGGATCACACCCTGAGCCAAAGGCAGATGCTCAACCACTGAGCCACCCAGGCATCCTAGTTCCAGGAATTGAGATGTGGATCTCTTGGGTGGGGTGGTGGTGGTGATGGCAGCATTATTTAGCCTACCACATCTAGTAAAACTACTTTTTCAAATGAAATCATATGAGGAACCCCAATACATAAATTGCATCAAAGCAAAGCAGCTATGGTTTTTTTTAAGATTTTATTTATTTATTTGGGAGAGAGAGAAGGAGAGAACGGGAAAGCACAAGTGTTGTAGAGGAAGAAGCAGGCTGCCCATCTAACACGAAGCCCAGTTGTGGGACTCGATCCCAGGACCCTGGGATCATGACCTGAGCTGAAGGCAAGTGCCTAATCGACTGGTGCCCCAAAGCAGCTATAGTTAAAGTCTTACCCATTTAGTCTCTACTACTAACTATCTGTGACAATCCCAGTAGGACCAGTTTGAATACAGCCAATTTATACCTGAAGAGAGGACATCATTTGGAAACACCCCAATCACCACATCCTTTGTGTTCATTTTATTCTTCAGTGAAATCAGATGCCTCTTGATGCTTATCAATTAGATCCATAGGCTAAGAGACCTTGCTCATTTAGCCCCACATCACCAGACTCTGAGGTGCTCAATGTTTGCTGGATGAATGAATAATCAATTAATGGTGAATGGAAATCCTTAGGTAGCATCCATTTCCTGTTTCCCTGCTGACAATTATTCATGAGTCAGACCTATAAATCAGCATTATTGGAAAAAATAAAAATGGAACTGTTCCACCTTGTGCTCCCTCACTATCTCCTGCCCCAAACCATTCATACACATGCACACACACTGAATTAACTGCTTGTCATGAATCTTCATAGAATGTATTGTTTCAGATCTTGATCATGGACATCTTATTTGCACATCATGGAAATACAGTGGTATTGTGGTGTCTTTCTCTTCTGTTTCCCAGAAACTCATTCCTAAGGGCAAGATTAAAATGGGAAAGAGAATATTAGAGACAAAGGTGCTTTATAGGCAAGAATGTTACAGATGTGGATTCTAAGGCCTAAAGAAGGTAAAGGACTTATCCAATATCATAATTTATAATTTATAAATTTTATAATTTTATAGGCTCTAAACTAGAGCCCAGGTCTTCTGCTCCTGAATAGTGTTTTTTCCATTCATCCACAGTTGTGCAAAGCTGAGTATTTCTATCAAGAAGATGTTTAGCCAGAGAGATCATAAAGCCTGAAGTTTCAAGGATGGTACAGTAATCTCTTATCTCAGTAGACGAAAATTGGCAATCTGATGGCTCTAAGGCAAATACAACTTACAGGCCTATTTAATTTGTTTCAGTTTTTAAAAATTAAATTGATATGTCTTCAAATAGAACAGGCACACTCCAGCTCACCAACAACCCACCACTCCCCTTTGTCTTACATTTACCTCATTTCACTCACTTATATATTTGACCTTGTAGACATTTGAGTTTTTAGCCCCTGACATAAACAATGAAAATGTACAAGACCTGTCAGTGTCTGGGGGTTACAAACTCTATTTCTTAGTGTCTTTCACACTGTAAATGGTATAAACATTTATTTGACAGACCATATGTCTTGAGGATTGATGGTTCAGAAAATAATCACCACAGCTAACCCATGTTTTAGTCAGTGTGTGAGCAGGGAGGGATGATCAAGCAGACCATAGCTCCTTCTTTCCTCTAAAGCAATCATCACTAACTTCTCACCTGGATATTTCCTCACCAACCCCTTTGGAATCTTTGAGTCTGACTCTCATTGAAATAAGTCTTACATCACATATAACTGTGACTTTGGCAGTGTAACCTTACAGCATATGCAAAAGATGATTGTGAAGCTAGTTATCATGTGAATTCTTGGGCATGAGAAAAATGTTAATAGTGGGGGCGGAACAGAGCTCCAGTCTGGGGGGTGGTTGGAAATGAAATGATAATTGAAACTATTGTTGGACACATACAATGAGATTTGGGGTGAAGGCTTTATTTCAGTTGGGATATGAGTGCCCAGAGTCTCCTCTTAGATACACCAGAGAACGGGTTCCAGGTAGTAGGACTAAGACTACCCTACCCTTAACTGAGGTTGGGCTTCTGGTATCCTATTTTGCATATATTTCATAGCTTTTTGTACTAAAAGTTGGGCAGAGCCGGGGAAAGTAGGGGTTGACAGTTACCACACTTCTGGGTACATCATTGGCATCCAGTCAAAACATTTTAATTGGAATGGCTTGTTGGAGGTGATACCAAATCTACTCAATAGAAATATAATTGGTTCCAAGATGTGGTTCTGGGTTTGCACACTGAGAAATATCAAAACGGCCTTAGAACTTTAAGCATGGTACACCATGTAGAGTATTTTTGGAAACTCTGGTTTTATTTGGAAAATTATATCTGATATTTGGTCAAGGTTTAAAGTTTCCTGGGCTTTGAAGTAATTCTGGCTCCTAAACAGTGAGCCTTCAAAAGCTTTGACTCTGCCACAGGGCATTGATGTGATCTATAAATGAGAAGAGAACAGTATGTAAAAGGAAAAAAGTGCCAATTTTGACATTAGATATAACAAAGAGAATCCCTTCTCCAATTCAGCAAGAGTCCTATCCTTTAGGAGCATAAGTCCAGGCAAAGTTTAGGAAAAGGCATGAGCAGGAAAACAGGGTACAGCACTTAACCGGCTCTGCCGCTGATGTCATATGGCTGGGGGACTGCCCTGTTTGCCTACTTCTTGGAGATAACATGTCGCATAAGTGATAGTGAGAGAAGTGCAGTTCACTCCAGAAATGTCACCTGAAAGACTGGAATATATAAGCTCCATGAAGACAAGAACTCTGTTGATGACACTGTTATATCCCTGTGACTTGGACTATGTGCCTGGCACACAGTTGGTTCTTATGGAGGCCTCCACAGGCCTGAAAGTAGAGTTCCATTTCATCATCCAGATTCTGAACAAGTTAAGACATACACAAAACAGGAAATATCACTTCATTAATGATGGAGGCCAGGCTAGGACACCTAGTTTAATGAGCAAGCAAAATGTGTCTGTTAAATGAATTGTAAAAATTAGGCAAATTTACCCACTTAAATAGAAGCAGCATGGGACCAGGGCAGGCTGCCTACCTGGAGGAGCAGAGTAGAACACCTGCTCCCATGAGTACAATTGCTCCCAATAGAAAAGAGGACTGAACTGAATTGAGCATGTCCAGTAATCTACTGAAATTTACCAATCCAATAAGTGTTCCTTGCCTGTGGTGCCCAATAAAGATTTTATAAAGCCATACATGAATGGTACCTGTGGAAGGTGGAAAGTGAACTTGAACTGCAAAAGGTCAGAAACACCACCTGTAATAATTAGTATAGCCCAAATACTGACATTCATGTTTGCTTGAATAGAACTGGGATAGCCCAAATGGGGTTCTTATGTAAAGAGCTCCTTGGAGCCCACAGTAAGTTTCTATAGCAGACTTTAGATCGTCTCACATGAAAATAAGATGAGAGGAAGGACTTCTGGGGAAGGAGAACTAGGAAAACCTCTTTCACCCTCAGGTAAGGTGAATTCAACTGGGGGTCAGGGCAGAGGACTATGGATATAGCCCAAATAAGAGATACCAGCTTATGTTTTCTCTGATACCAAACTGGATGAAGAAAAAGAGATTCAGTAAGCCAAAGCAAGTTTTATGCTTTGTTGTGCTTTGTAGAATGCCTCTATTTTCTAGATAGGTTTCTCATTGAACTAATCCAAGACAACAAAAAGAAGAGCCAAGGGGCCTAATGCTATCAGAAGGAGATCCTTGCAAGGGGCCTACCTTGTTTCTGAAGACCTCTCTGATTGAGAGCCACACGCTAGAAGGGGAAAACATTTGAATCTTCATTTCCTTAATGCACCAAGTTCAGTAGTTGGCAGTGATTGGAAAGGATTGTCATAAGGGGTGCCACACTTTTGAGATAATAGGACTAGCGGGTTCTGCACTAGCATTACTTTTCCTCTCAGGGAAGGTGTATGCAAAGAAATCACACCATCACCATATGCCCTGGTGTGGGAGCCAATGTGCTGCGCTCAACTGTAGCAGAACAGAGTTGACAATCTTGCCATCCACTAATGAAAAATCATCCACACTTAATCTAAGTCTGTTTTTGCTTACAAACTTTGCCTAGACCATCCCTGTTACTCTAAATGATATCTGAGAATCAAATCCTTCCTCGGTCTAGGATTTGCCTTAAATCCGAATGACCTGTCTAGTTTTCCTTATGTCACGACCATCCATATTCTCTCAGTCCTGCTTAAGCTTTAGAAACAATTAAATTCATTTTGATATTTATAGATGGTCACTAATTCAACATTTATTGAGTGCCTCCTCTGTGCTCTTTTTTTATTAATTTTTTCTCTGTGTTCCTAAAGCCCTTTGCATACACTATCTCATTTAACACAACAACCCTGCAAGTTTTATGCTATTCTCCCAATTTCCCAGATGAGGAATCATCTCATTAAAGAGATGAAATCACTTGCCGAAGTTCCACAGAGAATAAATGGTGGAGCGGGGATTCATACCCAGGTCTGTAGAGCTGCCAAGCTCCAGAGGCTCTTTCTAATAATAAGCTCAGCTGCTTCCAGTTGCCTTTCTAGCTCATCTCCAGATCAGGGGAACCAGTCCTGTTCATGTGATGTTTACTTTGTTTCTTCCCCCAGTTGAAACAGAAAGAGAAGCTGCCCCCATCACAGTAGGATGGGATCCTTGATGGTAAAGGTTGCTTACTCATTTCACCTTTGGGGAAGAACAGAACAGTCCTCTTTTTATGTTTTCTGCTTCTTTCTCTGGAAACTACCATCTATGAAGAAACATAACATTAAAATGTGGTTCAGAGTTTCTTTCAGTAGCTGCTGGGACTAACAAATGGCCTTATTTGGCAGAGCTTCCAAGCACAAAGTGAGGCTTTGTTCCACAACAGAACCTTTGTAGATGTTTTAACCTAATCATCGACAAAGGTTTCAAATGGAGACCTGAAGCAGTTGCATTCAAGCCTCTAGTCAGCAGAAGTATAGAGCCCCATCTCCACAGATGGTTGTTAAGGTCAAGCACCATGGGTCTGGCAAGTCCTGACCACCAAACTTGCCCATCCCTATTATGGAGGTCAAAAGACAGGGGAGGATGCCTGGCTGACTCAGTCAGAAAAGCATGTGACTCTTTGTGTCAGGGTTGTGAGTTTGAGCCCCATGTTGGGGGTAGAGATTTCTTAAAAATAAATAAACAACAAAAAAAGGAGGAATGGTGGGAGAGTAGGGGTGTTATTATTTCTCAATCTCTGAATTGAAATGTCCCAAAAGATTGTTTTCTTAGAATATTCTTCCTCACTTGGGCGCTCAGGAAACAAGAGTGGGGCATCTGGGAAATATGAGCTTAGAATTACACAGTGGATTTCAGGGTCCTGTTGGAGTCAGGCAGTGTGTTCCAGAGTGTGGCCTTCCATCCCAGCTGACCCGAGATAAATCATCTAATAGAGAGTGGATCTTATATTACCCATTGGAGAGTTCCTGTAGCTCTGGTACAAATTGGTGTTTTTATTTCTGTAAACAGAAATCTTGTACAAATGCTTTCTCATTAAAGAAGCCTTGTTGGTGAATCCTTTTGTAAACTGAAGAGACCTTTTATAATGCAAATAAGCTCCCTCTAATCTATCTGTATTGTTTCTGAGTTTGTGTGTAGGATTTTCTTAAAGAGGATGTATTAGTAATGTCCCAAATCACAAATATATTGTTTATGTATAAGTGACTCATTTTAAACACAGCCCACCTAGAAATTCATATCCCATTGTTTCTCTATACTTTTAATGAGTCTTGCAAAATACTGATTTTAAGAGCCATTTCACCTTGCAACATCAAGCTTTGGGATATTTGCGGGAGATTTTCAAAACAAAATAAAAATCAAGCAGATCGTGAAATAAAACAGAAGCCAGGTATCAAATATCAGGATAATGGCACTAAGATCTTTGTTTTTGCTTTTGTGTTTGTTTTTCCTTTAAAGATGAAGTAGGTCGCCCTGTGTTCTCCAAATAGTAGCAGAAATGCAAAAAGGTTTTCCCTTTTTTGGTTCTTAAACTGGAGTTAGGGCACTGATATCTTAAAAAAGAAAGAAAGCAGTTAAAACCAGGAAGTTTTGTCTTTTTTAAAAATTTTTATTTATTTATGATAGTCACACAAAGAGAGAGAGAGGCAGAGACATAGGCAGAGGGAGAAGCAGGCTCCATACACCGGGAGCCCGACGTGGGATTCCATACCTGGTCTCCAGGATCACGCCCTGGGCCAAAGGCAGGCGCTAAACCACTGCGCCACCCCAGGGATCCCTTTTTTTTTTTTTTAGATTTCAAACCTCTGATGATGGGTGTTGAGTCCTGTTTGCTTCTTAGTTGACTAATTTGTATGTTGTGCTCCTTTGGTTCCATCTCGATAGATGAGGCAGAAACAAGAGACTAGAGAAGGCTTTGAGATTTGGTTATAGTCCTCTAAAAAAAGAAAGTACCCATTTTTAAGTGGTACTGGAAGAAAAGTAAGTTTGGGCGACAGCATTGGTCACTCTGACTAGAAATCTGTTTCACTGATCACCAGCAGTAGCAGCATAAGAAGGACTTTATAAAGAAAGAGATACATTTTTTTTCCTGAGGAGACATTACACTGGGCTGGTGATCCCAGTGTGGGTGGTCTCTTTCTTAAAGGATAGAGCTTTCTAGAAGATAACTAGAAGCAACAAGGACACAAACCAGCAAACCCCAGGAGAACCTGGGAGACCAGACAATGAGAAGGAAGAGTTCTAGAAGCAGATCCTCATCTGAGTCAGAGGCTGAGTCCCAGAAACGGAATGGAGACCAAGCCTATTGTTGTGAGGCCAATGTCAAACAGTAATTGTTTTTTTTTTAAATTTTTATTTATTTATTTATTCATGGGGGTGGGGGCAGAGACATAGGCAGAGGGAGAAGCAGGTTCTCTGCAGGAGCCTGATATGGGACTTGATCTGAGACCCTGGGATCACGCCCTGAGTCAAAGGCGGACGCTCAACCAATGAGCCACCCAGGCATCCCAGTAATTGGTTTTTAAAGTTATTTGTAAATTCAGGGACACTGGGTGGCTCCATCAGTTGAGCCTCTGCCTTCTGCTCCGGTTATGATCCTGGGGTCCTGGGCTCAAGCCCAGAGTAGAGGGGCCTGCTCAGCAGGGAGTCGGCTTCTCCCTCTCCCTCTATCCCTCCCCCCGCAACTCCTGCTCTCTCTCTCTCTCTCTCAAATAAATAAATAAAATACTTAAAAAATAAAGTTATTTGTAAAACCAGCTGAAGAGTCGCTGGTAAAAAGTGCCCAGCTAACTGAGAGGATACATTCCCCACATTTGGGGGTGGGGCCAAATGTTTTGCCCAGAACAGTGGGCAAAATTCCTAAAAGAATTCTCCAGATTCCAGTGCTCCCAGTGAACCATACAGGAATATGTACATATCACATTTTGTCTTATTTTCCTTCCCCATAATTATATGATATTTTTGAGATGCCAAATTGGATAGATAATACTCAATTATATTCCTAATAAATGCAAACACAACTAGAGAGCAAGAGGAACCATTTTGTCCAAATGTTAGTCACTAATGACATCTTTGAAACTAAACTTGATGAGAATCCTCAAAGGAAGAGATAATGGATGAACTCGTACAGTATAAAGTAAATCCAACCGCAATTATGCTCTGCTTTCTTATATAAGGAAACAACTAATTTTGAAACAAATAGAATTGCAATCCTGCATTTGATTTAATCATGAATTTATGTGTTTTTTAAATAACTACCCATTTCTCAGTGACATCTGCATCATCAAATTTCCTACCAACGGTGGATCTGAAAGTTCTTGTCTGCCACTATGATAATCCAGCCTTGTGCTTTAATTTTTATGTATTCATACAGGGGTGAGGAAAGTAGTTCAAAGTTACCTGAAAAGGAAGGTATCTGGAGTATTAAAGAATCAGATGGGCTTCTTGAAGTCTAAATAACATTTTGTTTCGGATAATTTGCTCATTCACTTATTTATATAATTATGTAATTATAGCCTCAAAAAACACATTTTATAGTATAGGATTAAAAAGTACTATCATTGCTGAGCCCTTCAAAAGTAATTGTTGGAATAAATTATAGCTAATGCATAACTATTAGCCCTCAATGAAAGGCAAATGACATGAAGCCAGCAAGAGGACCAAACTAGAGGGAAGTGGTAGTTATATAAATGATGCTCTGAACGCTGGTTGGGCTGGCGTTGCCCAGAGACCTGAAGCACCCAAGGAGCTGTACCGAGGGGGGGGTCTGCTCAGCCACTAGCATTGTCCTTGGCACATGGGTGGGCCTGGGAAAAGGGCAAAGGGACACGTGAAAAACTGAGCTCGCCTTCTGGCACGTAATGCCAGTCACCTAAAGGGTACCATTCAGCTCAAGGGGAGAATGGGAGGAGCAGGGCCGGTACTTCAGCCTGTCCCACTACTTCTATGTCACTAAGTCCGATGGATGTTTTTCAGTCCTCATCTTCCTTGGCATCTGCCCCAGCAGCTACTGTTGACCACACTCCCCTTGAAGC
Organism: Canis lupus dingo; assembly: GCF_003254725.2. NCBI lineage: Eukaryota > Metazoa > Chordata > Mammalia > Carnivora > Canidae > Canis > Canis lupus. The sequence goes on along the minus strand of NC_064281.1, from coordinate 109,736,129 downwards.
ACTCATTTTCCCGGCCACCATTCTGGCTGGTTCTTCTCAGCTTCCTTAGTTTTCTCCTCTAGCTGACCTGTAACTCTTTGAGCTCAGTAGGCTTGTCTTCAGTCCTCCATGCTCACTTTCCACAGCCCCCAGGTGGACACTCTCACCCCTTGGCTTCAGTTACCATCTCTGTACTAAGTCAACAGAATTCAGATTTCTCTTTTCCTCTGAGCTCCAGATTCCTAAATGCAACTGCCAACTGCCATGCTGCTGGGGCACCTCTGTTCAGCACATTTCAAAATGGACTCACTGTCCTCCCCCCCAGATACACATCTGCTCTTTCTGCTGTGTTTCCCATGTGAGTGAGCAGCTCCTGCTGTCCCCCCTCCTTCAAGTGAGCAAGCCTGTAAATGAGGCGTCCTTCCCAACCCCACCTCTCCCTCACACTCTACATCCAGTTCATCAGGTCTTTTTCAGTATAACTCTGACCCCTCTCAAATCAATCCACTTTTCTCATTCCCTCTTACCACCCTCCTATCCCAAGCTACCATCATCTCTCACTGGACATCCTAACTGGCCTGAGCCCTGCTCTTCTGCTCGGCCTTCCCATAGCCCATTATCTTCACAGTAGCTAGATCTTTTGAAAACATCATTCAGATCATGCCACTTTCTGGTTTAAAATCCATCAACAGCCCCCCATCCCCCACTGCCCCTGAAAGAGAGTCTAAACTCCTTATCATGAACAAAAGGCCTTGTGTGACCTGTGCCTGTGAAACTCATTACTGCATTTTGTACCATTCTTCCCTTTGCTGATTACCCCCAGAGCCAGCCCAGAGTTGGCAGTGTCTCAACTCCTTAAACTTGGCATGTGCTTTCCTTTCTTGGGGCCTTCTCTAATGTTTCCTCTGCTTCTAATGGTTTCTCCTACCCACCAACCTGTATCCTACTGTCTTTGCATAGGTAACTCTGCATCCTTCAGAGATCAGACCAAATGTTACCTCCTCAGGGAAACTTCTGTGATCATTCAAGCTGGGTCAGGTCCCCATTATCTGCTCTATTAGCAACCTGTTCTTTTTCTTTCTATCACCTAGACATCAAGCAAGTAATTACAAGAAGTATATAATTACAATTATATAGTCCCCTCCAGTAGTTTATAAGCACCATATGGCCAGGGATGGTGTCTGCTTTTGAATCACCAACATATTTCTTACACTGAGCATAGGACTTGACACAAAATATGTGCTCAAACTATTATCCGGGAAAAAATTTGAAAAAGAAATGTGAAGAGCAGAGATAACCCTATCAGATATTTACATGTATTCTAAATCTATTCTACAGCAGAAATAATCAAAACTATGATACATTAATAGTATACAATGTAGAATGTATAGGAAGTCACCCAGTGTATATAGGAAGTTACTATATGATCAAGTTGTTATTTTAGAAAAAGGATTTTTATCCATATTTGGTATGGATCAATTGGCTGCCCATCTGTAAAAGAAAGAAGTTTAGTTTATATCTTCATATATTATACCAAAATAAATCCCACACGAATCAAAGATTTATTTATTTATTTATTTATTTATTTATTTATTTATTTATTTATTTAAAAAAATTATTGGAGTTCAATTTGCCAACATTTAGCATAACATCCAGTGCTCATCCTGCCAAGTGCTCCCCTCAGTGCCCATCACCCAGTCACCCCATCCCCCTGCCCACCTCCCTTCCCACTACTCCTTGTTCATTTCCCAGAGTTAGGTGTCTCTCATGTTTTGTCACCCTCACTGATATTTTCACTCATTTTCTCTCCTTTCCCTTTCTCCCTTTCACTAATATTTATATTCCCCAAATGAATGAGACCATATAATGTTTGTCCTTTTCTGATTGACTTACTTCAGTCAGCATAATACCCTCCAGTTCCATCCACATCAAAGCAAATGGTGAGTATTTGTCGTTTCTAATGACTAAGGAATATTCCTTGTATACATATTTTTTTAGATTGTATTTATTCATTGAGAGACACTGAGAGAGAAAGAGGCAGAGACACAGGCAAAGGGAGAAGCAGGCTCCATGCAGGGAGCCTGATGTGGGACTCGATCTCAGGACTCCAGGATCATGCCCTAAGCCGAAGGCGGATGCTGAGCCACCCAGGCATCCCCTGAATCAAAGATTTAAATGAAATCCTTAAAGTACCAGAAAAAAAATGGGATATGGGAACAATTGTCTGTTGAGCCTATGCTCTAGCTCAGTGCCTGATGATAGTGAGTGAGCAGTCCCAACTTGTGGGTTGTTGACTGAATGATGGATTGATTGTCAAGTTCTGTACTTGATGCCATGTAGGGGCTGCCAATACGAGGGCCTGGACCAGATTTGCTGCATGTAATTCGTTTGGTTCTACCAGTGTTAAAACTGTTTTGGTTTGATCTAAAACTGGAAGATTTCACATAAAAACCTGGATTTCAGACTTTTACTGAAATGTCTGGGATCCCTGGGTGGCGCAGTGGTTTGGCGCCTGCCTTTGGCCCAGGGCGTGATCCTGGAGACCCGGGATCGAATCCCACGTCGGACTCCCGGTGCATGGAGCCTGCTTCTCCCTCTGCCTATGTCTCTGCCTCTCTCTCTCTCTCTGTGTGTGTGACTATCATAAATAAAAAAATAAAGAAAATGAAATGTCTTTTTAAAAAGTGCTGAATTCATGGTGGTTAAATAAGTAAGTGAATAACTCTAATACCTGTTATTGTTACCTCTTGCCCAGTCGAGTGTTGTTTCTGATCACTGAGGGCAGAGACTCTGTCCCTCTTGCTTACCACCATAGGCTTAGTGCCTGGCAAAGGGGTAAGGGAGAGGTTCAGGGAGAGGCACCAGCCTTAGCTCAGGGGTACTGAGTAAGGCAGCTATAGGAATCTGCTACTGAATGCCAAACCTGTGGGAGGCCCACTCAGTATTCCCAGCGTGAGAAGCCATAGCTGGTAGGGAAGATTTGCCCAGAGGGAACTCCTAGAGCTAATCCTTCTGGGGCTCAGCTATCCCAAAAGGGGCATTCAGAATGGGGGCACTGAATTAGGCCCTCCATTTTCCAGAGTCCCATAGAAATAGATACCTCACCAGTGTGAGCATTGATAGTGAGGGCCTAAATGTCATAGGTAATGGGTGTGAGCAATAGACAATGAGGCAAGCTTTGAAGGATGGTTTAGGGGCAGCAGTGATGAAGGACAGCAAAGATAAATGTGGCAGGGAGTAAAGTTCCAGAGAATTTGGAAAAGGTAATTAGGAGCTTCTCTGTATTGAATGCTTTAGCAGGTGCCAGGCACTGTGCTAAGGGTTTTACAGGCATTCTCTCATTTAAGCCTTGAACAACTCCATGAAGTAGGCAATTCTTTATAGATGAGGGAATTGAAGCATAAAGAGATTAGGTAGTTTTGTCAGGGCCATGCAGCTTGTAAGGTAGCAGAGTCATCTTGAACTCCAGTATAGAGGCCTCCTCTCTGGACATATAATAAAATAGACTCACGAGACCTGGTATCCCTATGGGAGAATTGCAGAGGTTGGACAAGATTGCCATCGAGGGCCTTTCTTAGCGTTTTCATCTGGCAGTGACAGCTTGTTTTCCTGGCAGAAGTGGCTGAGGCCCCTTTTAGGCCCAGCTATCACCTCCCTGGTCTCACTGTCCTGTGCTGTCATCCTGCACCTAGAAGCCTCTGTTCCACTTCTGTTAGCTATCTGCTGCTGCAACCCCTGGTGCCCAGGGCTCTTCTACACCCCAACACCAGCTGACTTAAGGCCCATCTTCCCCTTGCAGAGCACCTTTCCTGCCTCCATCTCTAGTCTCCCAATCGAGGTTGCACGGGAGGTAGTTGAGGCCGGGGGGTGGAGCGGGGTGAGGGGGTGGGTGAGCTTTCTGGTGATTGTATGCCCAGCTTTATGTTTCACAGTCTCATGGTCTGACTTGCTTCCCTGCGTTGGCATGTTCTCTGGGCCAGGCTCTGTGCTAGATGCTCTGTACTCCAGTTATGGCACGTGACACTTGCCACAACACTAAGGTAGACATAGTCATGCGCATTTTATGTGTGAGCAAACCAAAGCTCAGGGAACTGATGCTGAAGAGCTCACATCTAGAAAATGGCCATTGATGGAACTCAAAGGCCAATCATTTTCCTCCTACACAGCTTTCCTGTCACTCTCTGTGTGGGTTTTGGCAAGTGACCCAGCCTTTCAAGCCTCAGTTCCCTCATCTGTGCGATGAAGATGATAATAGTGTTTAGCTCATAGGGTTGCTGTGAGGCTCACAACACATAGTGTGCATAGCATATAGTGAGTGCTCCATACACTGTGGCTGTTGTGCTTTCAGTGGCTATGGTTACTATTATGGTACCATTACCACTGTGAGCTCTTCCAGCCATCCCTCTGCCCACACAGCCGGGGATCCAGGGTATAAGAGCAAAGCCTCTTTGTGGCAGGGGAGCATGGTGACATTTTGTCTCTCAATAGTCAACTTCCCCTTTTCCATCCCCTCTTCCGTGGGAGAGTCGGCTTCCAAGTCCCGCTCTGCCCAGGTGACGATAATAATGAGATATCTACATAATAGGCGACGGAGTTGCTCAGGCCTAAGAAAATGTGAAATTCCTGAGGCTAGGCAGCCAGTGCCTTTAAATAAAATGGAAATCAAATGAAAGAAGAGATCCTCACGATTGTTTAAATCATTGCCTCTTGCACCTGCAGAAGGGAATATGTGGAGCTCACATGTTGAAATCTAATATGCGGGCTCCTAATCTCTTAGAACTGATTAATGAATTTTAAAGATAGAGCTTTAATTAAAACAGGTCTCTGTGGACAGAAAGCATGCTATTTTGTGAGCTCTGTAAATATTGCCTTTTAAACTAATAAGTTCAGTTACCAGAAATACTACTGCATATAAACAGTTGGCTTTTTTTCTTCGTGTGCTGTGGAAACATAACCAGATATTGAAGAGAGGCTGCCTGCATTTCAAAGCCTCACATTTGGCTTTCAAAATAATAGCAACGTAGATGTGCAGGGCATCTTTTTCCTCTGGAGCACAAAGAACTTTCCAGGCATGATCTCATTCTGTCTTCAGACATCCCCCCTATGAGGCTGACCTAAGGAAGACAGCATTCATTGTGGCAGCATCGCCAGGCTTTTTTGACTCGCCTCAAGACCTCCATTGCACCCCCATCTCCTTCTTCAAGCCACTGAGAAAACTGAGACCAACCAAAGAGATGCCACAATTTCTTTCCCTTTCTCCTCACTCAGCCAGTACCACTTCCCTCTTGTTCTGGAGAATAAATGAGTGCTGTTTACAGTTATACCAATACCTATGTGCTAGGTACTGGGCTAAGCATGGTCATATTATTTTATATAACCCTCCAAATAAACCCGTGAGCTAAGTACTAATATTAGCCCCAGAGGCTACTCCACTCCCTCAGAATAACAGTCAAAACCTTTGCAATGGGCTGCAAGTCCCTGTTAGCTCTCTGATCTCATTGCCTCCTCTCTCTCCTTTGTTTGGTTGGATATCTGAGAGACAGGTTAGTGCAGCAGGCCTCACACTTAGGCGTTGGCTTGCCACTATTTTAAAAAGGAGACCCTCTATTGGGCATCTTCTCTATGCCAAGTTTCATGCCAATCTTTTTTTAATTATTTTTTTAAATTTATTTTTATTTATTTATGATAGTCACACAGAGAGAGAGAGAGAGAGGCAGAGACACAGGCAGAGGGAGAAGCAGGCTCCATGCACCGGAAGCCCGACATGGGATTCGATCCCGGGTCTCCAGGATCGCGCCCTAGGCCAAAGGCAGGCGCCAAACCGCTGCACCACCCAAGGATCCCCCAATCTTTTTTTTAAAGATTATTTATTTATTTGAAAGACAGAAAGAGCACAGGAAGGAGCAGAGGGAGAGGTGCAAGCAGGCTCTGTGCAGTGTGTGGAGCCTGATGCAGGGTTCAATCCCAGGACTCTGCGATCAGGACCTGAGCTGAAACCAAGAGTTGAATGCTTGACTGAGCCACCCAGGTGCCTCCCATGCCAATCATTTTTACATAAGCTATTTACCCTTCCCAGAAGCCCTGTGAGAAAGCTATCATTATTATACCCATTTTAATAATGAGAAAACCAAGGCTCAGGCCAAGTTCTTTTCCCAAGGTCATAGATTTGGTAAATGACAGGGCCAGGGTTTAAAACCAAAGTGTCAGGGTGCCTGGGTGGCTCAGTGGGTTAAGTGTCTGCCTTTGGCTCAAGTCATGATCCCAGGGACCTGGGATTGAGCCCCACATGGGGCTCCCTGCTCAGTGGGGAGTCTGCTTCTCCCTCTCCCTTGCCTGTGCTCTCTCTTGCTCTCGCTCTATCTTTCAAATAAATAAAATCTTTTAAAAAATAAAAAAATAAAACCAAAGTGTCTACCTCCAGAATCTGCTCTATTTTTTTTAGAGATTTAATTTATTCATTCATGAAAGACACACACACACAGAGAGAGAGGCAGAGAGACAGGCAGAGGGAGAAGCAGGCTCCATGCCGGGAGCCCGATGTGGGACTTGATCCCGGGACTCCAGGATCACGTCCTGGACCAAAGGCAGGCGCTAAACTGCTGAGCCACCCAGGTGCCCCAAGAATTTGCTCTATTTCCATTAAACCCACTGCCTCCCAAAGTCTTAGTGATGTGCATTCCTAACTGAAAATCAAACAGTGGAGGATTTGACCTTGGAGTATTTGGCAGAAAGCCTTAGCAGTAACCAATATTTGTATTCTCCTCTTCTTAGGCACACAGCTTACTATATCCCCAGGCTCCCCTGCAATAAAGGGGTGGCCATGTGACTATTCTACATAAAATATAAGTGGAGAGGATATGAACTTTGTCCAGACTTAGCCCTTAACAACTCCATGTGCTCCTCACTCCCTTTCTTATATATCAGACTGATGGGGGAGAACTTGAAGAGTTGAGGAGCCTAGGTCTAGGATGACAGTGAGGGAGCTGCTCTATCAAGAAGACTTATGTTGGATTGTGACATAAGCAACAAACAATCCTATTTTTGTTAAGCCACCAAAGTTTGAGTTAAAAGACTAGCTTTGCTTACCCTCACTAATACAGAGGAAAACAATAATTTCTGGGTGTCCATAATATAGATGGGAAGGATGGAAGTATAACAAGCCAAAGAAAGTAGACTCCCTAATGAGGAAAAATCTGACATATGGTAAGTGAATAACCTCCTTTCTCCATTTTCATGTATTCTTCCTTTTATTTCTCTCTTCTCTGTCCTTCAGAGGAATCAGAAGAATTTTTTGAGAGACAGAGAGAGAGAGAGAGAGAGAGAGAGAGAGAATGCATACATGCACACAAGCGGGGTGGGGGTGGCAGAGGGCAGAGGAAGAGAATCGCAAGCAGATTCCTCATTCAGCAGAGTCCAATGTAGGGCTCCACCCCACCACCCTGAGATCATGACCTGAGTTGAAGTTAAGAGTAGAATGTTTAACTTATTGAGCCACCCAGGCGCCCCAAGAATCAGTAGAACTTTGAATGAGACCATTTCCTCCCTAATTAAAAGCAGTAGACACCAATGGGTAAATAACTTCTGTGTATATGCAAACGCATTGATCAACCTCAATGTCTCTCAAATTGGTGGAATATGGGAGAGATATTTTGAAGAGAAATCTAATGTGTAGAAGTCACTACTGACCAGTCAGGGGTCTTCCTTCCTCAATACCAGTCCTAATGAGACTTTCTGGAGATCAACCTGTCCTCCCAGTCCTCTAGCAGGGACTCTGACCCATGAGAGTCAACATAAGCAGCATCATTCCATTGGATGAAGGGAGTTCTGCATGTTTAATACCAGAAACCCTAATGGAAACGGCTTTGGGCAGGAATCCAAAAGTCTTCTATATTTTTCACAGGTGACACAGAGGCTTACTGCAGCTTTCATCCACCTGTGGAGTCATTACTCTTAGATTTGGAGGGAGTTTTGATAGACTGTACAGATGCGGACACGGAGACCTCGAGTGGGTGGACATGACCTATTCAGCATCTTATAGCTGGTCAGTGCCAGAGTGAGAACTAGGTTAAAATTCACTGCTCCAGATCCTTCCAAAACAAACTTGGGATTAATCATTTCATAAAGATGAGAAGTCATTTTAATTTAATAAATCTTTTACAATGTGCTAGGCTTGGAGGCATATCTTCCCCCAAACTCAGGGAAAGTTGTAGAAATATAGCTGAGTGAGTAATCTCTTTGTATATATATATTTATTTGAAGATATCAGGATATTGTAAATGAAGTATTTCTGAAATATTAATTTGGAGATTTGCCTGAAATCATGCAGTTTTTGCCTCAGCTGTGTTTTGTAAAAAAAAAAAATTGTTTCTTAATGAGTGACTAATAGCTGCATATCTATTTATCATTATTCAGTCATTAAACATTTAGAGGCCACTTATTGGGGAACTGTGCTGGGTGTTGCTTGGAAGAGTATGTGGATACATGAGCCAAAGAGAGTGCCTTGCTCTGCGGTACAAGCCATTAAGCTCTTGGGACGCATTCCCTGTATTCCTCCACAGGAGCCTTCCAGAAAGCCAAAGCAGCTTTGACCATACACCAAAGTCCTGCCTTCCCCTGGTCAGCACTCCTTTATCCAGGATCCATCTTTTCAGGTTCATGGATTCATTACTACTGTTTTCCCCACTACTGAGCCTCTTCTGCTTTAAATGGTCTGTCTTACTTTTTATTAAGCATTAAACTTTTTAATTTTTACATTATCTTGGTACAAGATATACAACATATAAACAAGCAAATGGAGAAAAAAAAGTGCTAACTCCACCAATCACAGGAAACCACTGTTGACATTTAGTGAACATACTTCTAGTCTTTTTTTCCTGTGCATAGAGATACATTTGTAATTTATACTCATGGAACTATATTTCAGACACTATTTTATAACCAGCCTTTGATCTATTATGAAAAGTTTTCCATGCCCAGAAATACATACTACATTTTAGTTTTTATTTCTAGTGGCTATATGACATTTCACTGTGAAGGGTAGCTATAATCTACTTAATAATGTCGTTGAACATCAGATTATTTCCAATTCTTCACTGTAATGCATAAGTATTTCTGTATTCATCCTTATATATACATTTTTATGCCTGATATTATTAATAATATCTAATACATAATAAATAAAATATTTAATTTATATTTTATATACAATATATTTCAAACTGTATACTAATAATCTTATAAATTCCTAGAAACTGAATTTCTACATCAAGAGTTATATACTTTTTCAAGGTTCTTAATCCCTATCTGTTTTGCCTTTGATCCAGCTTCTCCTAAAAATATTGCCTCCCAGATTGTTCCAGTTTTGGCTGCAGAAACCTCAGACCAAATGTTGCCCCACCAGTCAAGACCTCAGTTCACACAGCCAGGTAACTATTGTCAGGGCTGAGGCTAAAACCTGCATTTCCTGACCCAGTTGACTTAGAAACATTTGGGTTGCTCCTGAGGTTTAGCAAAGGCTGCTGCCAGTTCATTCCTTCCCACCAACAGTGACCTGGCTGGTCCCTGGGAGAGGAGAACCTGGTCTGTAACAAGGCTTATTTTAGCATTTTTACCTATGTCCAAATGGAGATCACATTACTAGAAATACAAACATGATTTATTGATTTTAAAAATGTGTAGCTGTCTCCATTCTGACTGCCCACTAAGGTGAGGAGAATGCTTTTAGAATGATATACGGATAAATGTGAAACAGAGTGAAGGGATAAAGGAGAAGCAGCCTGGTCTGGTAGAGAACAGTAGATCATGATCCTGACTCACTCTACCACTAAATCTCTGTGTGACCTTGAGAAGTCCTTCTGCAGAGCTGGGACTCAGTGTCCCATTGTGCACAAAGAGGAGGTTGGTCATTGCTCTTTAGGATTCCTGCCAGTTTTAATGACCTAGGATTAAAGATCAATAGGTTGAAATTTACACCTTTTTCTAAACTATGAAGTTTATAGAGAGGGTAGGCATTTGAGGAAGTCTAACAATAGACCCTTGGTCCAGAGCATGCAGAGAAGAAATAGGATATTTTCTGGTCACTCTTATGAAAAACCTTTAAATCAGCTCACTATGAATTTAATGTGCCTTGGGATGCTTGGGCGGCTCAGTGGTTGCGTGTCTGCCTTCGGCTCAGGTCATGATCCTCGGGTCCTGGGATCGAGTCCCACATCAGGCTTCCCACAGGGAGTTTGCTTCTCTCTCTGCCTATGTCTCTGCCTCTCTCTCTCTTATGAATAAATAAATAAAATTGTAAAAAAGAACTTAATGTGCCTTAAAGCCTCCTGAATTGAACTAACTTAATGTACCTCATATAAAATCTAAAATGCCTTTTTTGTAAGATGTTCTCTTAGGTTACCATTAAGAAATTTTTTTAAATGCTGAAAATGAAACTATGAAACAATGCTATCTTATACATCAATTATGCATTCCAATATCAGTGATGTTAAAATTGAAAAATAAGTATACCTTAGAATGAGTGAAACAATATTAATATATTTCATGATGAAAACTTAAACTGCATTGACAATGTAAGAAAAATGATCTTGAGAATATCTAGCCTTCATACCCACAGACATTTCTGTATTGTAGAGAAGAAGAGAGCCCAGAGAAGTAATGAGAGTAACCCAAATTCACAGAGACAGTATGGGACTGGAACCAAAAAGCATTAGAGGAGAGAAACACTTGCAGAATGGAGGAGTAAGCACCTTCAAAAAATACTCCTTAATGAAAGCAAGGGAAACCATGACAAATTGTCAAAATAAACTTTTCTACAACTCTGGTAATTAACCAAAGACTTGCAAAAATCCATGGAGCATTTTATTCAAGGGAAAACTGTATCTTGATAACATCAGAGGCCTCTCTTGTCTATTAACTTCCTGTATTCACATCTTCCTCTTCACAACTAAATGGCAGCCTTGAAAAGCAGTAGCCTAGTAGCTACTGGAAGGAGAACAACAGAGCATCAAACTGTGTAAGGCAAAAATAATAGAATTGCACAGAGAAATAGCTGAATCTACTACCATAGTTGAAGACTTCAACATCCCTCTATCAGAAAAGAATTGATCCAACAGGGAGAGTATCAGTAAGGACAGAGTTGAACTTAAAATTACCATCAATCAACTGGATATAATTGACATCTATAGACTATTTCATCCAATAACAGCAGAGTACACATTCTTCTCAAGCTTACATGGAACATTCACCAAGATAGACCACATTCTGGGCCATAAAACACACCTTCACAAATATAAAAGAATACAAATCACACATTGTCTGCTCTCACACAGCAATGGAATTAAACTGGAAATCACTAAGAGAAAGATAAACAGAAAACCCCAAAATACATGAAAATTACACAACATACTCTATTTATTTATTTATTTATTTAGGATTGCAGATTTTTTTTAATTGGAATTCAATTTGCCAACATATAGGATAACACCCAGTGCTCATCCTGCCAAGTGCCCTCCTCATTGCCCATCACCCAGTCACCCCAACCCCCCGCCCACTTCCCCTTCCACTACCCCTTGTGCATTTCCCAGAGTTAGGTGTCTCTCATGCTTTGTCACCTTCACTGATATTTTCACTCATTTTATCTCCTTTCCCTTATTCCCTTTCACTAATTTTTATATTCCCCAAATGAATGAGACCATATAATGTTTGTCCTTTTCCGATTGAATTATTTCACTCAGCATAATCCCCTCCAGGTCCCTCCACGTCGAAGCAAATGGTGGGTATTTGTCATTTCTAATGGCTGAGGACTATTCCATGGTATACACAGACCACATCTTCTTTATCCATTCATCTTGATGGACACCGAGGCTCCTTCCACAGTTTGGCTATTGTGGACATTGCTGCTAGAAACATCGGGGTGCAGGTGTCCCGGCGTTTCATTGCATCTGTAACTTTGGGGTAAATCCCCAGCAGTGCAATTGCTGGGTCATAGGGCAGGTCAATTTTTAACTCTTTGAGGAACCTCCACACAGTTTTCCAGAGTGGCTGCACCAGTTCACATTCCCACCAACAGCTCAAGAGGCTTCCCCTTTCTCCACATCCTCTCCAACATTTGTTGTTTCCTGCCTTGTTAATTTTCACCATTCTCACTGGGGTGAGGTGGTATCTCACTGTGGTTTTGATTTGTATTTCCCTGATGGCCAGTGATGTGGACCATTTTCTCATGTGCTTGTTGGCCATGTCTATGTCTTCTTTGGTGAAATTTCTGTTCATGTCTTTTGCCCATTTCATGATTGGATTGTTTGTTTCTTTGGTGTTGAGTTTAATAAGTTCTTTATAGATCTTGGAAACTAGCCCTTTATCTGATATGTCATTTGCAAATATCTTCTCCCATTCTGTAGGTTGTCTTTTAGTTTTGTTGACTGCTTCTTTTGCTGTGCAGAAGGTTTTTATCTTGATGAAGTCCCAATAATTCATTTTTGCTTTTGTTTCTCTTGCTTTCATGGATGTATCTTCCAAGAAGTTGCTGTGACCAAGTTCAAAAAGGGTGTTGCCTGTGTTCTCCTCTAGGATTTTGATGGATTCTTGTCTCACATTTAGATCTTTCATCCATTTTGGGGATCCCTGGGGGGCTCAGCGGTTTGGCGCCTGCCTTTGGCCCAGGGCGCGATCCTGGAGTCCCGGGATTGAGTCCCATGTCAGGCTCCCGGCATGGAGCCTCCTTCTCCCTCCTCCTGTGTCTCTGCCTCTCTCTCTCTCTCTCTCTCTCTCTCTGTGTCTATCATAAATAAATAAATAAATCTTAAAAAAAAGGTCTTTCATCCATTTTGAGTTTATCTTTGTGTATGGTGAAAGAGAGTGGTCTAGTTTCATTCTTTTGTATGTGGATGTCCAATTTTCCCAGCACCATTTATTGAAGAGACTGTCTCTTTTCCAGTGGATAGTCTTTCCTGCTTTGTCGAATATTAGTTGGCCATAAATTTGAGGGTCCACTTCTGGATTCTCTATTCTGTTCCATGGATCTATGTGTCTGTTTTTGTGCCAGTACCACACTGTCTTGATGACCACAGCTTTGTAGTACAACCTGAAATCTGGCATTGTGATGCACCCAGATATGGTTTTCTTTTTTAATATTCCCCTGGCTATTCGGGGTCTTTTCTGATTCCACACAAATCTTAAAATAATTTGTTCCAACTCTCTGAAGAAAGTCCATGGTATTTTGATAGGGATTGCATTAAACGTGTAAATTGCCCTGGGTAACATTGACATTTTCACAATATTAATTCTTCCAATTCATGAGCATGGAATATTTTTCCATCTCTTTGTGTCTTCTTCACTATCTTTCAGAAGTGTTCTGTAGTTTCTAGGGTATAGATCCTTTACCTCTTTGGTTAAGTTTATTCCTAGGTATCTTATGCTTTTGGGTGCAATTGTAAATGGGATTGACTCCTTAATTTCTCTTTCTTCAGTCTCATTGTTAGTGTATAGAAATGCCACTGATTTCTGGGCATTGATTTTGTATCCTGCCACACTGCCGAATTGCTGTATGAGTTCTAGCGATCTTGGGGTGGAGTCTTTTGGGTTTTCTATGTACAGTATCATGTCATCTGTGAAGAGGGAGAGTTTAACTTCTTCTTTGCCAATTTGAATGCCTTTTATTTCTTTTAGTGGTCTGATTGCTGAGGCTAGGACTTCTAGTACTATGCACAACGTACTTTAAATAACATATAAGTCAGAGAAGAAATCTCAAGAGAAGCTTAAAAATATTCTGAACTAAATGAAAATGAAAACACAACTAACCAAAATTTGTGAGATGCGGCAAAATCAGTGCTTACAGGAAAATTGATAGCATTCAGTTTATGTACTAGAAAATGAGAAAGATCTAAAACAATTATTTAAGTTTCCACTTTAGGAAACTAGGGAAAAAAGAGTAAATTAAATCCAAGGACTTAGAACAAAAGAAGTAATGAGAATTGGAGCAGAAGTGAATTTAGAATAGAAAATTAATACAGAAAATCAATTAAACCAAAAGTTAAGTCTTTGAAGAAAGATCAATAAAATCTAGGCAGACTAAATAAGAAAAACAATAGACATGAATTAATCTCAGAAATGAAAGATAGCCATCACTATAGATCCTATACATATTAAAATGCTAAAGGAAATCACAAGGATAATTAGAAAATACTTTTGAGTGAATGAAAGTGAAAAGACATTATACCAAAACTTAATAGATGCAGTGAAAGCATTGCTCAGAGGGACATGCATAGCCGCAAACTCCTACAACAAAGAAGGAAGATTTTATACTTTTTTTTTTTAAAAAGTTTTCTGTATTTGAGAGAGAGACAGCCCATGAGTATATGGAAGGAGGGGCAGAGGAAGAGAACCCTCAGCAAACTCCCTGCTGAGCACAGAGCCCCTTGAGGGGCTGGATCCCATGATCCATGAGATCACGACCCAAGCCAAAACCAAGAGCCAGACATTCAACTGACCGAGCTTCCCAGGTACCCCTTTTAATACTTTTTAAAGGATTTATTAAGAAGAAAGATTGTAAATCAATAATCTGTTTATACCTTAAAGAACTAGAAAAATAAGAGTAAACCTAACCCTACAATAGCAGAAGGAAGGAAATAATAGTTTTTTAAAAATTAAAGAATGGAATTTGGGGTGCCTGGCTGGCTCAATCAGTAGAGCCTGTGACTCTTGATCTTGATGTTGTGGGTTTGAGCCCACAGAAGGTACTGAAACATAAAATCTTTGAAAAGAAAGAAATTAAATAAAGAATAAAAAGAAAATAGGATCAACAGAACCAAAAGTTGGCTCTTTAAAAGATCAACAAAGGTGGCAAACCTCTAGCTAGACTGGCCATAGAGAAGATTCAAATTACTAAAATCAGAAATAAGATTGAGGGCATTACTACTGGCTTATAAAAATAAAAAGTATTATAAGGCAATACTATGACCAGTTGCATGCCAACAAATTAGATATCCTAGATAAAGTGGATAAATTTCTAGAAACATTCAAACTAGCAAACTTGAGTCAAGAACAAGTAGAAAAATATAAGTAGATTCATAATTGAGGTTGAATTGGTAATTAAAAACCTCCCATCAAAGATAGCTTAGGACCAGGTGGTCTCACTGATTCTATCAGACATTTACAGAAGAATTCACACCAATCATCAAACTTCCAAATCATAAGACGAATGAATACTTCATAACTCATTCTTTCAATCCAGCATTACCCTATCAAAGCCAGACAAAGATGTCACAAGCAAGGAAAACTACAGATTAATATCCATCATGAGTATATATGTAAACATTCTCAACAAAATACTAGTGAACAGAATCCAGGAGTATAGTATATTAAAAGGATTATAAGCCATGAACAATTGAGATTGGTCTAAAGAATACAATGGATTCAACATTCTAAATAAGTAGCCAATGTGGTTAAGTCTGCTAGGGCTGCCATCACAGATGGGATTTGCCAGTTGTTTACATTTTCCTCATTTGTTTCATTATTTTATTCCTTATTCTCATTCCCTCGCTCTCTCTCCATATATACACTATGTATACACTATGACCCTTGAACAATGAATGCATGGATTAAGGGCACCCATCCCCATGCAGTCAAAAATCTGTGTATAACTTGGGATTCCTCCCCAGACCTAAATAATAAATAGCCTAGTCTTCACCAGAAGCTTTACCGATAACAGAAGAGTTGATCAACACCTATTTTGCATGTTAGATGTTTTAGATACTGTATTCTTGAAGTAAGTCAGGGAAAAGAAAATGTTATTAAGAAAATCATAAGGAAAAGAAAATACAGTACTGTGCTGTATTTATTGAAAAAATCCATGTATAAGTGGGCTTAACCAATTCAAACCCATGTTGTTCAAGGGTCAGCTACAGATTTGTGTATACACACACACACACACGCACACATGCATGTATATAATTATTTTGAACCACTGTAAGATGAAAACATTGTGCCACACAACTCTTAAATATTACAATGTGTATTTCTTAATAACAATGCCATTCTCAGGGTACCTGGGTGGCTCAGTGTTTGAGCGTCTGCCTTTGGCTCAGGTCGTGATCCCGGGGTCCTGGGATCCAGTCCCACATCAGGCTTCCTGCAGGGAGCCTGCTTCTCCCTCTGCCTGTGTCTCTGCCTTTCTCTGTATCTCTCATGAATGAATGAGTAAATAAATGAATCTTTTTTTTTAAAAAAGAACAATGTCATTCTCTCTTTTTATTGCATACCACAGATTGGGTGGCCTAAACAACAGAAATTTATTTTCTCACAGTTATACAGGCTTCAAGTCCAAGATCAAGGTGCTGCCAGGAGAATGGGCAATGGGGAAAGGGTAGTCTTTTAACAAGTGATCCTGGGAAAACTTGATATTCACATGTAAAAGAATGAAGTTGGGGGACAGTCGGTTAGGTATCTGACTCTTGATCTCAGCCCAGGTCTTAATTTCATGGTTGTGAGTTCGAGCCCTGTGTTATGCTTAAGAAAAAATGAATTTGGACTTAAGAAAAAAAATGAATTTGGGCCCTTACCTTCTAGCATATTGATTGACTCAAAGAGGATTAAATTGACTCAAAGGGGATTAAAGACCTACCATATAATAGCTTAAAATTATAAGACTCTCAGAACAAAATGGGAAAAGCCTCGTGAAAATGTATTTGGCAATGATCTCTAGAATATGACACCAAAAGCACAGGCAACAAAAGAAAAAATAAATTAGACTTCATCAAAATTAAAAACTTCAGTGCAACAAAGAAACGCTATGACTAGAGTAAAAAAGCAACCCACAAAATGGAGAAAATATTTGCAAATCATATATTTAAGAAGGGATTAATATCCAAATATATATTTTAAAAAACCCTACAACTCTACAACAAAACAATTAAAAATTGGCAAAGGGCTTAAATAGGGTTCTCCATAGAAAATATAAAAATGGGCAACAAGCATATAAAAGATGCTCAACATCATTATTATTAGGGTAATGAATATCAAAACCACAGTGAGATATCACTTCATACCCATTAGATTAGCTGTTGTTAAAACAGTAAGTGTTGGTGAGGTTGTAGAGAAATTGGAAACCCTTGTGCTCTCCTGGTGGGAATTTAAAATGGTGCAAAACATATGGAAAACCGTTTGATGGTTTCAGAAAAAAATTACAATTACCATATAATATAGCAATTCTACTTCTGGGTGTATGGTCAAATCAATTGAAAGCAAGGACGTGAACAGGTATTTGTGCACCCATGTTTAAGGCGGTATCATTCACAATGGCCAAAAGATGGACTTAATCCAAGTATCCTCAATGGATGAAGGCATAAACAAATGTGGTCCACTCTTACAATGGAATGTTA
This sequence comes from Canis lupus dingo, assembly GCF_003254725.2. Taxonomy (NCBI): domain Eukaryota; kingdom Metazoa; phylum Chordata; class Mammalia; order Carnivora; family Canidae; genus Canis; species Canis lupus. Next base: position 109,718,778 of record NC_064281.1, on the reverse strand, counting down.
ATCAGCCTCAAAAAGGAAGGAAATTATGACACATGCTACAACCTTAAAGACATTATGCTAAGTGAAATAAGGCAGTTCCAAAAGGAAAATACTGTATGAGTCCACACATGTTATGCAAGGTACCTAGAGTAGGTAAATTCATAGAGACTGAAACTAGATGGTGGTTATTGGGGCTGGAGGGAGTGGGAAATGAAGAGTTATTTAATGTGTAGAGTTTCAGTTTTGGAATGATGAGGAAGTTCTGGAGGTGGATAGTGGTGATAGTTGCACAACAATGTGAACATACTTAATTCTCAGAATTAAGGAATTTACAAAGAGTAAAGATGGTAAGCTTTATGTTCTATATATTTTACCCCAATAAAAAAAAGAGAATGGCATTGTTCTTTTTTTTTAAAGATTCATTTATTCATTCATTCATTCATGAGAGACACACACAGAGACAGGCAGAGACATAGGCAGAGGGAGAAGCAGGCTCCCTGCAGGGAGCCTGAGGTGGGACTTGATCCCAGGACCCTGGGATCATGACCTGAGCCAAAGGCAGACGCTCAAACACTGAGCCACCCAGGTGCCCTGAGAATGGCATTGTTATTAAGAAATACACATTGAAAAAAAAAAAAAAAAAAAAAAAAAAAAGAAATACACATTGTAATATTTAAGAATTATGTGGCACAATGTTTTCATCTTACAGTGGTTCAAAATAATTATATACATGCATATGTGCGTGTGCGTGTGTGTGCGTATACACAAATCTGTAGCTGACCCTTGAACAACATGGATTTGAATTGGTTAGGCCCACTTATACATGGATTTTTTTCAATAAATACAGCACAGTACTGTAAAGTATTTTCTTTTCCTTATGATTTTCTTAATAACATTTTCTTTTCCCTGGCTTACTTTATTATAAGAATACAGTATCTAAAACATCTAACATGCAAAATAGGTGTTGATCAACTCTTCTGTTATCGGTAAAGCTTCTGGTGAAGACTAGGCTATTTATTATTTAGGTCTGGGGGGAGTCCAAAGTTATACACAGATTTTTGACTGCATGGGGATGGGTGCCCTTAACCCATGCATTGTTCAAGGGTCAGCTGTATACGTAGTGTATATACGGAGAAAGAACGAGGGAATGAGAACGAGTGATAAAATAATGAAACAAATGAGAAAAATATAAACAACTGGCAAATCTAGGTAAAGGGATACAGAGATTCCTTGTATTATTCTTACAAATTTTTGCGTTAGAAAGCATATAAAAAAGAAACAAATTAGATAAATGATCTGTATAAAGTGGTTAGCATGGTGCTCAGCCAAGCTCAGTCTTACCCCCGCCCCCTTTATTTTCTTTAGCATTGCCTGAAAAGAAAAAGAGAAAAGATAATTTTTTTTTCCAAATTAGTCAGTCTTTCTTCTTACTCCATTGCTGCCTCCAGGGCTGTTATTCTGAGGGTTTCAGGATCGTAAGGGCAGGTGGTTGGATGGGTAGGCTGACAGTATGGCTAGTAGCTAAGCCATCCCAGGATACACTTAACCCTGTTGGGGTCATTTGTCAGTTTGGAAATCAGCTTTCTGCAATAGAATCATGAGTACCAGGGACAGGTCGTGGCCACTCTTTCTTATGCCCCCTTGGAACTGCTACCCTGAACATGGCAGTTAGAGAATCTCTCCCTCCAGGAAAGTCTGCTGAAGTTATCTTACTTTTTTAACGGCCCTGGGAGTTTAACCATTGACTCCTCGTCTCTGATATGGGTAGGCCTGGCAGAGGCAGTTAGCTTTTGTATTCCTTCTGTTCCTTTAAAATCCTTAACTACTGATGTTTTCGCGTTTCTTTCTTCTAACACTTGCTAGGAAGTTCTGCAAGAAGTGTGCTTGGGCAAATAGGGCCACTGAGGATCAGGAGAAATAGCCAGGGGCCAAAGATGACTTCTCTTGTGTCACAGAAACTGTATCTCATCTTTCTCTGAGGCCCCCTAACTCGTTCTGTTTCCACTAAGACCTTAATATGCAGTAGCTCATTAATCCTCACAGTAATTACATGATATAAGCCTTTCATATTTAAAGTGCCCCCTACTTTAGGGACGCCTGGGTGGCTCAGCAGTTGAGTGTCTGCCTTCTGCTCAGGGAGTGATCCAGGGTCTGGGGATAGAGTCCCGCATGGGGCTCCCTGAAAGGAGCCTGTTTCTGCCTCTGTCTCTGCCTCTCTCTCCGTGTCTCATGAATAAATAAATAAAATCTTTTTTAAAAAGTTCCCTACTTTAGAGATGGGGAAACTGACGTATTTTTTTATAAATTTATTTTTTATTGGTGTTCAATTTGCCAACGTACAGAATAACACCCAGTGCTCATCCCATCAAGTGCCCACCTCAGTGCCCGCCACCCAGTCACCCCCACCCCCCGCCCTCCTCCCCTTCCACCACCCCTAGTTCGTTTCCCAGAGTTCAGAGTTTTCCATGAAACTGAAGTTTTTTTTTTTAATTTTTATTTATTTATGATAGTCACACAGAGAGAGAGAGGCAGAGACACAGGCAGAGGGAGAAGCAGGCTCCATGCACCGGGAGCCCGACGTGGGATTCGATCCCAGGTCTCCAGGATCGCGCCCTGGGCCAAAGGCAGGCGCCAAACTGCTGCGCCACCCAGGGATCCCGAAACTGAAGTTTTTAATGTTTAAAAGATCTGCCCCAGCTCATGTAGCTAATAAGTAGTACTGCCCTAATTAAAACCTTGGAAATCTGAATCTTGATCTGAAGTCCTACCATTAGGTTGTGATGCTTATGAAATGGAGACACTAATACTTATTCCATATGATTACTGGAAGATTACCTTAATCCAGGACATGCCATGATACAGTGATTAGCACAGGTATATGAAATTCAGTACTCAGTAGGTAAATGTTGGTATATTTTATTAGTCATGTTGATGTCATTAGATCAATTAGGATCTTTTAATCCAATGTTCATCTCATGTAGATACTGAGCTCATCCTACCCTAAACCACCAGTTTATTAAATAAAAATAGACGATATTTTTATTGAGTGCCAGGCACTATTCTCAGCACTTGACACGTAGTGACTTCGTTAATCTTCATATCATCCCTCTGAGGAAGGTACTGGCATTACCCTGGTTTTACAAAGGAAGAAATAGAGGCCGAGAGAGATGAAGTAACTTACTCAAGGTCCCTGGCCAGTAAGCCAGGATCGGAACCCAAGCACTTTGTTCTCCAAAGTGCCAAGCTATATGCTGCAGATGTATCAGCTACCAGTGTTATTACTCAATTCCATAATTATATGCTAGAGTTCATATTATGGGCCAGAGTTCTCTTTCAAATCCAGTGAGTGACCAGTGTGTACTCATTTTGCTAATCCTTTAATAGAGAGGTTGGAATAGGTGACTTGCATAAAAAAAATCAGGCGGAAGACTTTGTTGACAATTCAGGATCTGATTTCTGCTGAGGAACATTTTAACATAATAATAATTCAAGATGTAAATTAGTGATTTTTTTCCAATGCAGACAGTACAAGTAAAACAGAAATTATGTTCCTCAGCAGTATTTGAATTAAATATACACATGACGTGAATACTTAAATGATATTTTTAAATGCAAATAGAAATGTGATCATTTAAACTATTGTTTGATTAAAACTAATCTTGGAATTAGTCATGTGTCCTATTATCACACCAAATGCAGCAGGGGTAAAATAAAGGAAATTAAAAAATGAAAAATTGTATATAAATGTCAAAATATCAGTGTATCTGAAAGTATTTTAAGGAAATAGAAATGTAATTAAGATTATAGAATGTTGAAAAGATGAAAGTTGAATTGAACTATCCAAATCTCAGTACAGTTACATGATAAGGTTGGGGCCACATTTATCTAGAGAGCTACTCTGATGAAGATGGGAAGGGTGAAGAGAAATTCAGAAAGATGATACATGCATATCACCCTGTAACATTCCTTCTTAACTATACAAGAGTTCTGATAGAGACCAAATTTAATGTATAAAAACATTTATTATTTTTAATTACATTAGCTATACATGTTCATATATACAAATTAGGAAAAGCAGGTAAGTAGATGTAAGAATTTAAACACTCAATCTGTCACTCAGAGATATGTGTTATTTAAATCTTGATGTTTGTCACAGCTCATTCTTACACACACATGTTAGTTTCAAAAAAATTGCTACAAATACTGTTTTAAGCTTAAAAAATATTTAAAACACATTTTAATAAATAATGATCTACAATGTCTTTTTAAATGATTGAATAGCATTTCTTTATTTGAAAGAACCATACATTATTCATCTGGTCCTCTATTACTGGCATTTTATCTAGTTTGTGGTTTATATCTATTAAAAACACTATACCTGAAACTATTTACCTTATGTTGGCTAATTGAATTTAAATAAATAAAAATAAATAAATTTTAAAAACAAAAAACCCTAATACTAAAGTGAAGATACGTTTTCAGGATACAGATCTTGCATGTACTTTGTTAGATTATACGGAATTATTTTATGATTTTGGTGGTACTGTAAAAGGCATTACTTCATTTTAAATTTCAATTCCAATTGTTCGTTGCCAATATGTAGAAATACAATTGAATTTTGTATTTAGACCTTATATCCTATAAGTTTAAGAAGCTCATTTTTTTCTAGAAGCTTTATAGTAGACTATTTGACATTTTTCACGGAAACAATCATGTCTTGTAAGAATGAAGGTGGTATTATTTCTTCCTTTCAACTCTTTTTTGATTGGAGAATAGGAAAAAGTATTTTCTTCTATTTTATTTGTAGCTAGGACCTTTAGTACAATGTTGAATAAGAGAGGTACAAGTGGACATCTCTGTGCTATTCCTGATCATAGATGGAAAACATTAACTCTTACCATTTGAGTGTGATAGAGAAATTGCTTTTAGAGAATATCTGCTGGCTGTAGTTTTTTGTAGATGCTCTTTTACCAGTGTTAGGAATTTCTCTTTTATCCTTGTTTCTTGAGAGTTTTTAACATGAGTGGGTGTTGAATCTTGTCAAATATTTTTGTGGCATGGAGTGAGATGTTTTTTAAAAATTTTAAATTCATTGTTATAATGAATTACATTATTAGTCTTTTGAACTTTGAACCAACCTTACATTCTTGGGTTAAACTCAACTTGGACATATTATATTATTCTTTTTATATATTATTAGATTAAATATACTAATATCTTACCAAGGTTTTTTTATATCTATATTCAAGAGGGATGTTGTTCCCTGGGTTTTTGTTTTTGTTTTGTTTTGATTTGTTTTTTACTTTTAATGTCTTTGGTTTAGTATCAGAATAAAGATGGCTTCATCAACTGAGTTGTTAACTATTCATTCCTCCTTTGGCTCAATAATTTTCTTTGAGGAGGTTTTTAACCTGGGACTGGGGTTTTGTTTGTGGGAATGTTTTGACTACAAATTCTGTATCTTTAATAGCCTTAAGGATATCAGGTGATTTCTTTTTCTTGGATAATGTTAGTGGTTTTGTTTTTCAGTGAAAATTTCGGTTCCATCAGGTTGCCAAAATTATTGCTACAAAATTATTCAGAATATGGCCTTAATAATTTTTAAAGCTGTAGTTATAACACTAGTCTCTTTTTGGGATGTTGATGATTTGTGTCTTCTCTTTTCTCTTTTTTTTGTATATATTTTTTATTGGAGTTCGATTTGCCAACACATAGCATAACACCCAGTGCTCATCCCGTCAAGTGCCCCCCATCAGTGCCTGTCACCCAGTCACCTCAGCCCCCTGCCCACCTCCCTTTCCACCACCCCTTGTTCGTTTCCCTGAGTTAGGTGTCTCTCATGTTCTTCTCTTTTCTCTTGAGTAGATTTGCTAGAGATTTACCAGTTTTACTGATCTTTTCAAAGGAACAATTTAGTTCCATTGCTATTTTTTGTATTTCTTTTTTTAATATTATCTTCTCTTGATTATTTCCTTCTTTTTGTTTGCTTTGGGTTTAATTTCCTGTACTCTTTCTAGTTTTTGAGGTTGCAGCTTAGATTATTGATTTAAGACTTATAGTTTTTTTCTAATTCATGCATTGACTGCTGTAAAATTTCCCTGTCTACACTGATTTAGATGAACATAACAGAGTTTGACTAACGTATGTTTTAATTTTTATTCAATCAAGTTTTTTTTCTGATTCCTCTTGTAACTTCTCTCTTGTTTCCTAAGTTACTTAGGAGGAATCTTTTAATTTCCACATATTTGGAGATATTCCAGATAGCTTTCGGTTTTGATTTCTAGTTTAATTATTTTTTATCCAGAGAACATAATTTTTTTAGAGATTTTATTTATTTATTCATGAGAGACATGGAGAAAGAGGCAGAGACACAGGCAGAGGAAAAAACAGGCTCCCTGCGGGGAGCCAATGCGGGACTCCATCCTGGACTCCAGGGATCGCACTCTGAGCCACGGCAGACGCTCAACTGCTGAGCCACCCAGGTGTCCCCAGAGAACATACTTTATATGATTTTAATTCTTTAAATATTTTTGAAGGACTTACATTTCAAAGAAGATGGAGTAGATATACTTTATCGTATCTTTTCTGCTAAGTACAACTAAAAGCCATGGAAGTTATAGATATACCAAATATAAGAAGACTTTGAAACACAGAGAAGAATGCAAACCATCTATGGACCTCAGGATCTGAGGCACAACATGATAGTGAATTCGCTGGGTTTTCTTTTTCCTTGTATGTCTCAGACTTGGAGCTGGAGAAGTCAGCAACACAGAAGCAGCAGTGGGCACATATACCAACCCCCCCCAAAAAAGAAGAAGAAGCCTTAATAAAAGTACATTCTCTCTAGAAAAAGGACTAGAAAAGAGGCAGCCTAGCAGGACAGAATCTTTAAGATAGTACTGCTACACTTCCTCCAAACACCATAGAAAAAACTGTGGCCCTAGCCCCACTCATACCAGTAAAGACAGAATGGGGAGGCTAGAGTGCCACCTTCGCAGATTATAACAAGGTGACCCAGTACTGCCACCAAGTCAGTGTCAAAGAAGTCCAAGTAGGGAACAACTTTCATTCCTGGAAGCTAGAAATGAGCCCACTACCTCGTGGTGTCAGTGAAGATCATTTGGGTGCAGTAAAAGGATGTCGTACCCCTTCAAGCCAGGGATATATTAATTGAGACCTAATGGGAAACCCAGAACTCCTACTCACCATTTTGCAGTAATGAGGTGGCTCCTCTTGACTGTCAATAGAGGCCAAGCAGGAAACTTGGATTTCTAACCCCACTTGTCAGCTATGGGTATATTTCACCCTCCCCCTGCCATAGTAGTGTCAGAGAACAATAACTAAGTTTTAAATAAACTAGATTCAAAGTTTCATAAACAGTATGAAGTTCCCCAAGTTTCAATAGAAAAATATGAAAAGCCAGGAGGATCTCAAACTGAATGAAAAAAGATAATCAAGAGATGCCAACACCAAGCTGACATAGATATGAGAATTATCTGGCAAAGATTTAAAGGCAACCATCATAAAAATCATATGAAGGGGTAATTGTCCCCAAGTACAATCAGGAATAGTGAAAAAATAAAAAGGCATAGCAAAGAAATAGAAAGTCTTAACAAAGGTATAGAGGATGCAAAGAAGAACAAAATGTTAACTTTTACAACTGAAAACACAACTGGAATAGAAAGCTCTGTATGGGTTCAACAACAAAATGGTGGCAGGGGTAGGGGTGGTGAAGAAGGAAAGAATCCATGAACTGGAACAACAACAAAGAAAATATACTAAAAATATTTTGAGTAAAGCTTCAGGAACCTGTGGAACTATAACAAAATATCTAATGTTAATAAGAGACCTGATAAAAAAAAAGAGATTAAAAAAAAAGAGAACAGAGCTGAAAAAATACCTAAAGAATAATGGCTGAAAATTCCCCAAATGTAGCAAAGACAGAAACAGCTTCAAGAATCTGAACAAACTGCAAAAGGAGAATCCCAAAGAAACCCATGCCAAGACACATTACAATCAAACTTTTGCAAAATAAAGGCAATGAAAAAAATCTTTAAAGCAGTAAGAGAAAATTGACACCTTGATTATAGGGAGAAAACAATTGCAGTGAGAGATTCCTCCTCAGAGTCCATGAAGGCAAGAAGAACATGGCATCAAATTTGGGAAGTTTTTAGTCATAATTTCTTCCAATATTTTTTCAGTACTGTACCCACTCTCCTCCTCCTTCTCAGATTTCAGTGACATAACTGTTAGGCCTTTGATTTTGTTTCTACATGCCTGAGGCTGTGTTTTTGAATTTATGTTTTACTCTTTGTTTTTTTCAGATTAGATCATTTATATTGATTTATCTTCAGTTTCATGGATTTGTTCTCTTCTCCCCATTCTGCTACTGAGCCTATCTAGTCTGCTTTTTTATTTTAGTTATTGTGTTTTTCAGTTCTAAATGTACTTTTTTGTATACATATTTTATTTTTTCCCAAGACCATCTTTTTAGTTATTCACCCTTGTTGTGGCATTTTTATAACAGCTTCTTTAAACAGATAATTTTTAAATAGCTGCTTTGTCAGATAATTTTAGCATCTGTGTCATCTTGATATTGCTGTCTATTGATTATTTTTTTCCATGCAAATTTACATTTTCCAGGTTCTTCATAGGTTTAGTAATTTGAGCTTTTTATTGGGTGTTTTAAATATTATATTATGAGATTCTGGGTATTGTTTAAATCAAATGGAGAATGTTGATATTTTACCTTTTGCAGATAATCAACACTGTCTTGTTCAGGGCACAATTTCCAACCAGGCTTCTGTGAGTTGTGATTTCAGTGTTCCATTTTCTTTTTTTAAAAAAATATTATTTGAGAGAGAGAAAGAGAGAAGCACGAGCAGGGGGGGGGATGGGCAGAGAGAGAAAGGGAGAAGCAGATTCCCCACTGAGCTGGGAGTCCGACTTGGGGCTCAATCCCAGGACCCAGAGATCATGACTTGAGCCGAAGGCACTTAACTGACTGAACCACTCAGGCGCTCCAGTGTTACACTTTCAAAGCCTTTGTATGATTTTTGTATCTGTATCATCTAATGGCTAGTCTGGGACCTGAGTAATGGGCTATCCTTTTTCTCAATTTTCAAAGTCTATATTCTATTGCTTAGGGTCAGATTCACATATGCACATGATTCCATAAACAACTTCATGGGTTTGATATCCTGATCTCTCTCTGTGACCTCATGGGTACTTCTGGTGCCCTAGGCCTCCCTATTTTGGTCCCCTGGCTCAATAGCTGGGTCTGTATTTACCCCATGTTGCTGTGCACTTCCCAAATACACACTTGGCACAATCTATGGGAGAACAGAGAGGGAAAAAAGGCAATGCAGATTCAGCCTACCCATTTTGGATTTTAGCTCCTTTGATTAAAAAGACTGGTTTTTCTCCTTCAGAGTTTTTGGCTCTTACCAGACTCTGTTCCTGCTTTTGTTACTGCTACTTCCTCTGATACAGAATTTCTTGAAGGCTGGAGTGTGAGAGAATGGAGAAAAAATTTTAAATGTGGACTTCCTCCACTTTGTGGATTAGCAAGTTGCTTTCTTTCTTTTTTTTTTAATTTTTATTTATTTATGATAGTCACAGAGAGAGAGAGAGAGAGAGAGAGAGAGGCAGAGACACAGGCAGAAGGAGAAGCAGGCTCCATGCACTGGGAGCCCGATGTGGGATTTGATCCCGGGTCTCTAGGATCACGCCCTGGGCCAAAGGCAGACGCCAAACCGCTGCGCCACCCAGGGATCCCAGCAAGTTGCTTTCCTACTCAATGAGCAATAACTATAAGGTATCTCCTGAATTTCTCTTTGACCATGTCAATTCTCACTTCCAGGTTTTAGGCTGCATTAGGTCTAGGCTTGATGATAGCAGAGGGAGTAGAAAATGGTAAATTAACTGCACACTTGGTAATATCTTGAATTATGATCTAGTGCTTCAAACCACCTGCTAATTATTTTTCAGAGTCCTCAAATAGAAACTCATACATTCTATCAAGATTTTACAACTGATCTCAGTGGGAAAGAGCATAGGGCTATGCTTTCTCCAAGTTACTCAGAATTTGAACTTATCAATTGTCTTTTAAACAATTATAATGTAGAAAGAATATATTTTATATTTACCTTAATTTTTACCATTCCTTCCACTCTTAGTTATTTACATATACCGAAATTTCCCCCTAGTATCATACTTTTTCAGACTTTAGCATATTAATAATATTTGAAGTCCCTGTTTAAAAGAAATAATAATGTCCCTGTTTAAAAATTCCAACAAATGGATCAGCTTTGAGTCTGGTTGTGCTGATTATGTCATCTCTTGACTGTGTGTGTGTGTGGTAGGGAAGTGTGCGTTTAACTTGTTTTTCTGTGTTTCTTGTAATTTTTAAATTGATCTCTGGGCATTATGAGTAGAAGAGCATCGGGAATAAGGGTGAATAGTATTTAGTTTAGCAATGAGTACATCTCTTATGCAAGGCCATTGGTGTTAGGGGTTGAATCAGTCTAGTCAGTCATTTTGTGGGGTTTGGGTTTTGTTGTTGCTCTTCCCCTTAAATATGCTACCATCTTCAAGTTCCTCCAGATATTTTGTGCTGTTACTTTGTTCTTATAATGGGACTGGGTGCTGATGGGTTTTCCCCAATGTTTCCATTATCCCTCTTGGTAAATTACTAGTTCTGATACACATACCCTATGGAGGTTGACTCTCTCTATATTCTTGCTAAACTGCTATTGCTTGTTACTTAGTGGTACACTCATAGTAGGGGATAGAAGAGTCTTCTTTTGTTTTGGCTCAGCTTCTTTCTTAAGCAAGTGCTGATCACTTGGGTCTCAAGGGTAGGGCTTTCTCCATGTTCTTTCCCTTCTTGTCTATAGTAGCCAAACTTTGCCTTGTTTTTGTGGTTGATCTGGTAGGAGAGTTCCTTCCCCGTTTCCTAGATGATATGGATCATTATTTGGTATCTTACAGTATCCTGAGCCTAAGAAGGAATCCTGCCCCTCCTATAGGGACAGAAGGTTCTTGATTCTATCTCTGTCCTAAAGTGATAGATTTCTGCTTGGAGCATGAGCAAAAGGATTTACTGTCATTCCCCTAGTGACTTAAAACTTTTGTCATAAAATATAAGGTTTAGGGAAGCAGGTGCGACTTTATACTAGTTCCTCAGCAGCAGGCTACCTACTTCCTCTATGCCTATGTTAATAAAGTGAGTTCTTTCCAGTCTCCTGACCTCCCTTTAGTATTTCTAGCGAACACCACTGGGTGTTCTGTGGAGGTCTGTGGAAATGACTGTGAGCTCTCCTAATGTCTATGGTTCTTAGCTATTCCAAACGTAGCTATTCCAAATATGCTAACTCATACTTGGCCTTTAAAAATTCATTAGAATGGGGACCTCTGGCTAGCTTAGTACCTAGAGCATGCAACTATTGATTTCTTGATCATGAGTTCAAGCCCCACATTGGGTATGAAGCCTACTTTAAAAAAAAAAAAAAAGAATGCATTAAAATGTTAGTTGATACCACTTGTGTGGCAGCCTCATTTTCCCTCTGCTGGCCAAGGATGAAATAGATTATGTGCCTCATTTCTAAGAGGGCTTAGTCCCCCTGGAACTCATTTTACTTGCTTTTCCTGTGACTTCAGATTTCTGTTGGGCTCAAGATATATTCTGTTTTTATAAATTACCCAGAGTTTTTTCATGGTTAGAGTGGAAGTGATATTCTCTTACACCTTTCTACATTCTGAGTGGAAGTACAGTCTTGTGCATGTATCTTGAATTATTTGTTACTATAAATTCCTAGAAGTGCAATTGAAACAAAGGATATGCATAAACACATAATTTTAAGACTTCTTTGTACATATGGCTAAATTGCTGTTGGGAGAATTTTGAACACATGCTTCCTTCAGCTACTGCTATAATAATCCAACATTATAATTTCCATATCAAAAAAGCTATCCATTTAACTAAGATGTGTATGTATTTAATTTAAAAGCTTTGTCTTGGGGCTCCTGGGTGGCTCAGTCAGGTAAGTGTCCAACTCTTGGTTTTGGCTCAGGTCATGATTTCATGGGTTGTGGGACGGAGCTGAATCATGCTCCATGCTCAGCAGGAGGTCTACTTGGGGATTCTTGCCCTTAGCCCCTCCCATGACTTGCTCTCATGCTCTTTCTCTCTTTCTCTCATAAATAACTAAATCTTTAAAAAAAGAAAAAAGAAAAAAAGCTTTGTCTTTTGAACTAAGTAAAGATATCTTTGAAAAACAGTTATGTATTACTAAACTAATGGGAAGGACAATAGGCTAGTATTGTCATCATTAAAACATTTGCTAATGAGATTTTTGGGGGACTTCAATAATCAAACCTTCTGAGAGAATATATAAAGATCACCTTTCACGAACTTCTGCCTTATGGGGAAAAAGTGTTTCTTTGAAATGCCAATACAGCTGAGATAAACTAATGCCTCAAAACATAACTGGAAAGATAAGGGAAAATAACAGAAATAACCAATTGATACTGGGGGAAGAAGAAAGCTCAGCTGATCTCTGGATGTCACAGTTTGGCTAGATATCCAAATCTACTAACTTTCAAGCCATTTTTCCTCTTACTGCTCTATAATCTGGAAGTTGTTGAAATCATCTCCAAAAACACATTAGTAGCTGGGGCTCTGGCTCCAGATCCCTATGTGACCAGTCCTCCTCTGGTGAGCTGGTCTGGATGACCCAGACTGTTTTTGGCCAGACCAGAAGCAGGCTAAGCAAACTGCTCCTTTTCTTCTTTTCTCTTAGAGCCACTCTGGTTCTTTATTTGTCGTCTGAGGGCAGAGGCATCCCCTATCCTCTGATCAAGACATGTTCTGGGGCCAGTAGGGAAATGTACCTCCACCTTACCATACCTTGCTAATAACAAGGGCAGTATGGAATGGTTAGAAAGATGCTGCCTGACATACTCTCCTTGCTCTTGTTGCTTTGGGATGGTGCTTAACAGCAGACCAGTGGATGTGAGGGGACTACACAGAGCAAGAATGATACAGAACAATCTGCAGGGTCCAGGGCAATAAAATATTAGAGGGAAACATCGGCACTTTGGCAGTCAGTGGATTCAGCAATGTCCACTCAGCCTGGGCAGACCAGGATGACTGATCACCCTACTGTATTCCCTCTTGCCCATTTATTTACAGAGCTTACTATCTCTCTTCCCACCCTTCATGTTGTCCTTGTAACTCAACCTAGGGGGAAGAAGTGGGATGTCATTTGCCAAAGGACTACCAAGAACAGGCAAGCCAAATGGCATGGACAGTCCATGCTAGCTTAGAACTAAGACTGATCAAAGATAAGGAGCAGGTCACAGATCCCTGGAACCTGTGAAGTCTCTCCCTGTCTACCTAGCATTAAGAAAGAAATAAAACAAGGGAGAGAAAATATCCTGGATTTTCTAAGTATTTACTTAAAAGAGAATAAAAAAGGGAAATCACCCATAAATGACTGAGTTTACTTTGAACTGGTAAGGTTAAGTTTCCTGTCTTCAGTAGATATAGGAGGTCTAGAGCTAAGTTTAATATGTACACGTAGGTATTTGTTTCTCAAATTCACATCTGCAACACAAGACTGAGAATTTTCTTCTCTCTCGACACATTCTACAATCCATCTAACTTCTGACCAAAGATTTTTCTTTGGTTTCTAAGAAAGTTGTAGACCATGACATTACCTTGAGCTTTTTTTTTTTTTTTTGGATTTTTTTTTTTTTGGGGGGGATACCTTGAGCTTTTAAAGCATCTGGATTCTAAACATGAGTATTACATTTGAATTCAGTTTTATTTCTTCTGCCCTGCAGCCCAAGAAGAAGATTAACCCCCGCCCCCAAAAAAGGGGTCCCTATTCTGCTATTTCCCTTTGTTGATGAACTCGTATGAGACAAACCCAAACCTGGGATTCCTGAAATATTCAAGTATGATCAATTATCTTTAGAGGATGTGTGGGCCTTGCACTCCCCTTGATGACCTCAGGTCAGCAGGTTATTGGGTGAGTGATTTTCTGTTGTCTGTCCAACCATGCTTATCCACAAAGATCAGAGCTTATTCATATGATGAACAGGCACCCTCAGGCTCACTTCATAGGCCCATAATACCAAGCAAGGTATGGAGCAGAGGGGAAAAAAAGAAAAATTTACAAAGCTAACCAGAAGGCAACCCACAGGGAGGAAGGGAAATGCATGGTACCTTCTCTTCCCCTCTGAAAACACAACTTCCTACTCACTGTGTGTTTCCTGCCCACATCAAAGCTCCTCTAAGTCTCCCCATCCCTCTCCTCTTCCATGCTTTTCCTCTTCCTTTTGGGAGATGTAGAAAGATGGGGGAACTGGAGGTTATACCTTGTGTCCCTAAAAGTGCCCACAGCTGCAATGATAATGGCTAACTTTCTATAAGCAATGATAATCTTCTACAACTGCACCAAGAACATGAACTTTCCTGAGAATGTTTGGGAAGGGGCAGGGTTATGTAGTGCCCAAACATGAAATATGAGGAAGGCAGAAGAAAGATGCTGGACACTTGGGTGACCAGCCATCCCAGTTTGCCTGAGACTCTCTAGCATTTTGCACTGAAATTCCTGCATGCTGGGCAAGCCCTCAGCATGGGAGATCCAGGATGATTGGTCACCCTACCATGTTCTCTCTTGCCTTTCTATTTACAGAGCCCTCAGCATGGGAGATCCAGGATGATTGGTCACCCTACCATGTTCTCTCTTGCCTTTCTATTTACAGAGCTTACTATCTCTTTCCTCACTATTCATGTCCTTGTAATTTAGGTTAAGGGGAAAAAGTGGGATGCCCTTTCCAAAGGACTGCATCCTAACCCTCTAGCCTTGTGATCATAGCTTTTCTCTGCTCTACACATGATAGATGACCTTCAGAGGCATGGCATGCACTATAGACAACTACACTGTGCTCGAGAGGGCAGCACAACCAGGGTGGAGTGTTCTTAGGGATTTGCTTTGCCAAGATCCCAGAAGATGCCATGTTCTTTCTTTGAAGCCCCAAAGTCTCTACATCCTCCTGGACCTGGATTGGAGCTGTGACAGAAGGAACCCATATGCCCCTGCTCTGGCTGAGCCATGAAGCCAGCTAGATCCCACTCTGTGTTCAGTGGGAATGCTGGGCCTGGCCCACCCAGAAAGCACACCAAGTCTACCCCACCTCCTCCAGTCCCTTAACACGGCTTTCCAGACACCACCCAATGCCTCTAAGGCCAATAACAACCTGGGGAACAAGTGATACCTTTGGAAGAGCAGCCTGTCCCTACCTCCCCCAACATTCCTCCAAGGGCAGCCCCTCCAGTCCTTACAGGGTCACCCATGTGAAGAGATGGCATTCTCTTGTTCTTCCCTAGGGCATGGAGTGTGAAGTCTTCTTGGTTTCCTATAACTCTCTGTATATTTGTATAAATAAATGAGATTTTAATGGATAAAGGAGAAAGATGATATGGCCTCTGAATCTATACTCAGTTCCTGGGAAATGTGCTATAATTGCATCTTTCTCTTATACTACACAAGTACTCAAGTTAAAGATTTTTTTAAATAGAGAAAGTAATGAATCTTCCCCTAATTTGTTTTTAGAGAAAGTAATTAAGTTCTAAATTACTTGTGACACCTCACAATTGTCCGTGGCACAGAAGTATGCCACGCCACCACAATCAAGAACTATTTTTCTAGTTCTTTTCCACTCGAGGTATGTGTAGTCCATGGTGTAACATGGGCATTGCCTGGGAGCTTAACAAGAAATACAGAATCTTGGGCTTCACCCAGGCCTGCTGCATCAGAATCCACCTTTTAACAAAGACTGCAGATGATTCATACTCATGTTAGAGTTTAAGAAGCACACTAGAGCAGTGGTTTGCTAAGTGCAGTACCTGGACCAGCGGCATCAACATCACCTGACAACTTGTGAGTAATGCAAATTCCTAGGCTTCACCCCAAATCTAAAGTATCAGAAACCCTTGGGATGGGGCCCAGCAATCTGTTTTAATAAGCCCCTTGCCAGGTGATTCTGATGGGAGTTCAATGTTTGAGAACAATGCTCTAGAAGATAGTCAGAGATGTGTGCTGAATGTGTTCCCATGCTGCTATACACAACACATGGCAGGCAATGCTTATTAGTCATGCCCTTGTGTCTGACTGAACCTGGCCATAGCCTCAGAACTTTTCAAAACAGCACTCTAGAGGCACCTGGGTGGCTCAATCAGGTAAGCATCTGACTCTTGATTTCAGCTCAGGTCATGATCTCAGGGTCATGGGATCGAGCCCTGCATTAGGCTTCATGCTGGAAAAGCAGCCTGCTTAAGATTCTCTCTCTCCCTCTTCGTCTGTTCCTCCCCTAACCCCCTCCCCACCCACCCCCCTCTATTGCTCAAGCATGAGCTTTCTCTCTCTCCCTATAACAAAACAAAACAAAAAATAGCTCTCTAGTCAGTCATGACCACTGTAATGGAGGTGACCGACTTGTCAGACCAACATAAGGGGCTACAGGACTGCCTCCACAGTAACGTGTGTGCATATCTTAACCAAAGAGAGAAGCATTCTTTTGGGGTGAGGGAGGAGCTAAAACAGCCTCTGTGTAACATTTATGAAGATGCTAATAGCCAGAAGGATAAGGATTAGATCCTTTAATCTTCAGTCTCATAAAGCAATACCATGATAAATTCATGTTTTCAGTGGCAGTGTTCAAGAGACATTCCTGCCAAGCTTGTTCAATACACTAACTCTGTTCTAGCCCTTGCCCAGCCATCTCACCCTTGTGGCTGGTTCACATGTGTTACAGGGTAGGAGAGCCATGGCTGTGAGCTTGCTAGTATAGAAACTCACTACCCATTTGTAATACTCCATGACCTTCTCGATGTTTTTAAAATTAGTATCTGTCCTATCTGTTCCATGAACACAGAGATCATTTGCCTGGCTCATTGTTTGTACTAATTTCCTAGGGCTGCCATAACAAATTATCACAGGTTGGGTGGCTTGAAATAACAAAAATGTGTTCTGCCACATGTTCAGAGGTCAGAAGTCTGAAATCAGTATCACTGGGCCAAAATCAAGGTGTCAAGTAGGGCCATTCTCCCTCTAGAGGCTGCAGGAGAGAATCTGTTTGTTACCTCTTTAAGCTTCTAGTGGCTTCCAGATTTCCTTGGCTTGTGACTGCATCACTTTAATCTCTGCTTCTATCATCACATCTCTCTTTGACTTGGATCCCTCTGCCTTCCTCCCATAAGGACCCATTGTGATGACAGTGAGCTCACCAGGATAATTCAAGCTACCTTCTGCTCAGGAGCCTTAATTAAATCACCTCTTTTGCTCTGTAAGGTGATAATCACAGGTTCTGAGATTCGAATGAGGATGTCTCTGGGGGCAGTCCTTAGCCCAGTGCACTACTGAATCCCCATCAGTGCCTGGCTTACAGTGGGCACTTAGTGAAACTATGTGAAATAAGTGAATGCAAGAATAAAGGAATGAAGAGGCAAGAGTAGATAGGATCACCTAGGAATTGTCATGACAGATCTTGGCAATTTATCTAGCTTTCCTGAGCCTCTGTTTTTTCATCTATAAAATGGGTGTGACAAGACCTACTTTGTAGAGTTATTGTAAGACTTATGTGAGCTACCGTGCATAAAATTCTTAGAATAGTGCCTGTCATGTTATCTAATATAATTTACTATCTCTAGCACAAAGCAGAGGGCCAATCATGCAGAAGGTGCTGAATAATGTATGTTGAATGAAATCAGGAAAGAAGGCACAGACCTTGTTTTCCTGACACTCTTGGCTTGGTAAAGATTTTAAGAAAAATCTCAGAATTGCTATAATACCCAGAAGAATGTGAAAAGTGGCCTAAAAAGGGAGAATGAAAGCAACTCTGAGATGGTCCTTAAGGAACCAGATGGATTTCCACAGTGGGCACAGGGGCAGTTCAGATGGAGGATCTGCTTGAACAAAGGGATGCATGGTGCATGTCTCCCTTGAACAAAGGGATGCATGCATGTATAGCTGGAACCTCAACAGCAAGTAACGAGAGGAGAGAAACCCATAAAGTTGCTTAGGCTCAGACTGAACAGCCTTGAATGCCAGGCTAAGATGTTAATTGAATAGGCAAGGGGAAGTCCTCAAAGATTTTTTAGCTGGGTAAATTATGTATCCAGTATGTTTTAGGAATACTGACTGGGAAATGATGGATTAGTGAGGGGAGAGGCAGGGGAACCTGGCAGGATGCTATTGCACCATACTAGGAAAGGGTTAAAGAGGCCTTTGTAGGAGGCAGATGGCAGAAAGGACAGAGGAAAGGATGACTGTAACACATGTTGCAGGGATTAAGTTAATTTTTAGTAGCAAGGGATAGGGGAAGAGCACAGATTCCAGGCTTTCCCACTGACTGGCTGTGAGGGTTAGGAAAATTAAGTCCTTAGTGGCTCAGCTTCCTCTTCTGTAAAATGGGACTGGCTGCCTCACAGAAATGTTCTAAGGCACCCCATGACATGGACTACATAGAATAATTGTGACTTTGGTCGGCATGTGGAGCGTATAGGAACTATTTCTTTGAAAGTAAAAGAAAAACAATTCAATTGAGTTTAAACCAAAAAAGAGAGGAGGAGTGTAGGGGCACCCGGCTGGCTCAGTCAGCGGAGTGTGTGACTCTTGATCTCAGGGTTGTGAGTTCAAGCCCTACCTTGGGTGTAGAGATTACTTAAAAATAAACTCCTAAAAAAGAAAGAGAGAGAGAGAGGAGTGTATTGGTTCCTGTGCTCAAGCCAGGGAAGCTGGCCTTGGGGACAGCTGGCAATCAGGAAGAATGGTTTTAGGCATTTGTTCTTCCTCCACGCGCCTCTCTTTATGTGTCAGCTTCATTCTTTCCTGCTGGAGGCTGGCACTCTCCATGCGGTGAGAAACCTGACCACAGGGCAATCTCAAGCTCATGTCTTTCCAGGCCACTGACCCAAGGACAAAGAATGTCCTTAGAATGTCTCCAGCTCCAATTTGTAAAATGCCAGAAAAGGATGTATATTGGCCAGGCTTATATCTTACCAGTGCCATTTGACCTCTGTCTACAGCCTCAGTGGGGATGTGAAGTAGGGTACTTTCTAGAGTCACATAGTCACCGTGCGGAGAATACTTTCTCAAAAGACAGGTGGGGTGGAGCACCTGGGTGGCTCAGTCAATTGAGTGTCTGACTCTTGATTTCAGCTCAGGTCATGATCTCAGGGTTGTGCAACTGAGCCTGCATTGGGCTCCATGCTCAGCGCAGAGTCTGCTTCTCTCCTTCTCCCTCTCCCCAGCCCCATGCCCATGGGCAGGCACACACACACAAACACACACACACACACACACACACATACACACACTCTCTTTCTTTTAAACCAGTAAGTCTATCTATCTCTCTATCTCTCTTTAAAAAGGAGAGAGAGAGAAAGGTGGGGACCCCAGTTCAAGCCCCACACCTTGGATGTAGAGATGTAGGTAGAAAAGAAGATTCCCCAAGGAAAGGTCTGAGGAAACTTCTGAGACATGGGCAACTACCATAATGCAGGGCCCATAAGAGTTGAGGGTGATGAAGGAGTGAAGGTGGGCTAACAGTTCAGGCCTGATGATATCATTCAAAATGAAACATTGGGGATTCAGGAGATGGAGCTCGTGTGTTGGGGCATGTGCCCTGTGTGGTTATATTCCTGCTGCCCTTGACCTCCAGCATATATAAGGGAACTGCATTCCTAATGACATCAACTCCAGCATCCCTTCAATCCCCAGCCCTGCCTAGCCTTGTTAATACCTGGGTCTGCCTTGAGAAGCCCTTGGCCATTGGTGATGTGTGGCTCTGTTGAGCTTCCCTATTCTACTTTCTTACTTCTTTGTGTATGTAGGGGGTGAGTGGCTCTGTCCTGACCCTCTTTTCAGCCATTGCCAGGAGGCATACACTTGATGGTTAATTAGACACTCCAAGTGTGACTACAATGTGACCGAACTCTGTGCTTCATGCCAACTCATCCTTCTTCCCTCAGGTTATGTAATTTTTTCTCAAAAGTGTTATCAAATCAGGGCTGTGCAAGCCAGTAGCACCTCCTGGGCATTGGTGACCCTGGCCTTGGACTTTTCAGGTTAAGCAAGTGTGATAGTACTTTAATAGTGATGACAACAGCAGTTAGGATGAGTTTGAAGAGGAAGAGTCCTATATGGACATAGATAATTATCTTCATAAGACCTGTCTTCTTTTCAAAGTCCCAGTCACACTCATCATCTCCTTAGATCCTCACGATGACTCTGGGAAGAAGTTAGGGCTAGTGGAAAGAACACACCTGGCCACTTGAAAAGACCTGGTTTATATCAAATTTTCATCATTCATAGGCAGGCCATTTCACCCTTTGAGCCTCAGTTTCCCTTCTGGAAACAGAATAAGATCTGTATTGCAAGTTTCCATGGAAGATTCCTTGTGAAAAAATACAAAGTGCCTGACATAGATGTTGAGTCAATCTCCGTTCCTAATCTTACAGACAAAGGACGCCCAGGGTTATGATCATTTAGCTGTATTACCTTGGACCAGTTACTAAACCTCTCTGTGCCTTGAGTTCCTCATCCATAGAGAGGGGAAGGGCTACTAATAATGTATTTAACTTGTAAGGTAATTATGAATGTTAGATCATGTATTGATTTGCAAAGCACATAGAAGGGTGTATTGCCTAGGGTCAGGACTCAATAAAGTAAGTTTCAGAATCAGGTAGAAAGGACTCTGAATGCAACTTCACTAAATACTAGCTGTTTGACCTGGGGCTAATTACTGAAGTACTCTCAGCCTCATCTGCAAAATAAAGATGATTGTATCATCTGCCTCCTACAAAGGCTTGTGAAGATTAAGTGAGTTAATGCATATACAACCCCCAGCACTATGTCTGGCACTAATTTGTAACTGATAGATTTTCCCCCTGACTCAAAGGTAATGACATCATTTAAAACAAAACAAAACAGGGGATCCCTGGGTGGCGCAGCGGTTTGGCGCCTGCCTTTGGCCCAGGGCGCGATCCTGGAGACCCGCGATCAAATCCCACGTCAGGCTCCCGGTGCATGGAGCCTGCTTCTCCCTCTGCCCCCCTCTCTCTCTCTCTCTCTCTTTGTGACTATCATAAATAAGTAAAAATTAAAAAACAAAACAAAACACCTTATCACCAGGCTCATAAAAGCTGGAATTTATTCAAAGAAATAAGACCCGTAGTGGTGGATTGAATGGTGGAACCCCAAAATAATGTCCACGTCTTAATTCCCAGAAGATGAGAATGTGATCCTTTTTAGAAAAAGGGTCTTGGCAGATGTAATTAAGTTAAGGATCTTGAAGTAAGATCATCCTGGATTGTCTGGATGGGCCCTAAATCCAACAATAAAGATCCTCCTAAAGAAAGGAGAAAGAGATTTGACACAGAGCCACACAGGGAGGTGGATAAGAAGATGACAGCAGAGATTGGGGTGCTGCTCTATGAGCCAATGAATGCCAAGGATTGCAGGCAACTTCCAGAAGCTAGGAGAGAGAGAGAGGCAGTGAATGGATACTTCCTCAGAACCTCCGGAAGGAACCATCCCTTCTGGTTTATAGAACTATGAGAGAATCTGTTTTTTTTTTTAAGATTTTATTTATTTATTCATGAGAGACACAGAGAGAGAGAGAGAGAGGCAGAGACACAGGCAGAGGGAGAAGCAGGCTCCATGCAGGGAGCCCGACGTGGGACTCGATCCCGGGTCTCCAGGATCACACCCTGGGCCGAAGGCAGTGCTAAACTGCTGAGCCACCCAGGCTGCCCGAGAGAATCTGTTTTTGTATGCCACCCAGTCTGTGGTACTTTTGTACAGCAGCCATGGGAAATTGATACAGAAGTTAAGCTACTGATACTAGAAGTTGAGCTAAGAGATCAGTTGGGGTGGTGGAGGTATTTTCTGGCCTGACACAGCATCTCCAGCCCTTGTCAAAGTCCTTTCAGGTAGAAGAGAAGATTCCCCAAGGGAAAGAATGACTTCTTGCCCTAACCAGTAATCACATCTTTATGGTATGGTACCCTAAGGGGCTCCAAATAATCTAAGATGTTGGCTATAAAAAGACAGTTGGGAAATGAGGCCAGATAGACTAGTCTGTATGATAGAAGAGGTGAGAGAGAGAGAGAGAGAGAGAGAGAGAGAGAGAGAGAGAGAGAGACTCCATAGGAATCAAGAAAAGATCAATCTACCCTTTTGGCTACATTGTCGTTTCATTGCTTTTGAAAATTAAATTCCACTTAGGGAAAGGAAAGGGAACTATGACTTATTGATTGCCAAGTCTCTGAAAATGCTTTACACACAATTTTGCATTTGATAGTAACAACTACCCTGAAAGAAGACAAGTACTATTGTTCCTCTCATTTAATCAAAGAGGTAACAGGCCCAGAGTCTCATGACTAGTGAGTAAGAGAGCTGAATTTTAAGCTTACTTGTGAAAGGGGGAAATGTGTGTACAAGTTTATACATATGCCATTATCTAGAAAGATACATTTTCATCATATTTTCCAAGGGTATTATGACTCCAGAAGCTGAAGAACTCTTTTTGCTGGGGAATCCCACTGTTATTTTCCTAGTCTCCTCTGAGGTGTGCTGAGGTGTCGCTTTCTTGGGCAAGTCTTTATTGATACTTCCCTCTAAAAATAGTTAAGGGAACAAAATTGGTAAGGTACCCCTCCTGCATGCCTTTATACTATTGTTTCACTGTGGTTTCCATGCAGGTTCATACTTACTCTTCTTCTGGAGGAACTGTGAACAACCCAAGCATGGGTAATATGTTCTCTTCATCTCTGTATCACTGACACTAAACATAGGCCTTAGTTAATAGGATGAGCCTGGCATTATGTTGGATGGATGGAAGGGTAGGTATATGGGTGTGTGGAAAGATGATTGGATGGATGGATGGATGGGTGGATGAATGGATGGTTGATTGGGTGGGTGGATGGATGGATGGATGAGTGGATGGTACAGGGTCTTTTCATGGTCAATACCCAGGCCTCTTTCCTTGTTTGAAAGCTTGTGATACATTAAGAAAAGAAGTAATAGCAAAGTAGGGTTAAAACACTTATGCTATGTTTACAATATTATTACTATATTAACAATTTTGACATACACTTAAAATATCACTGTAGTATAACTTTATTTGGATTAAATGAGTTATTACCTACAAAGGGCTCAGAACAGGTCCTGGAATATACCAAGTACTGTGTGTTCACTGTCATTGTTATTATTTAAAAATGATGTCAAAAGATGAACTTTGAGGCCTTCTGTGAATATGTGGCTTAGGCCCAGGGGCTTCCTTCCCTCACACCCCCCATACCACATAATCTGCCTTGGTGGATGAATAGTAGAGTAACTTTCTTCTTTGAGGAGCAGTTCTCATTTAATCCCTTTGTCTCATCTCTGAAAACCCTTCTTGCAGATCCAAGTTGAAAGACATTAGTTTAGCTAATAAAGTATATTATACTTTATGAAAATGAAAAAGACTTATAATCAGGCAATAGAAAGAGCACAGGTCTTTGAGTCTCAATGTCTACTCCTGACTCTGTCTTTAAGATACCGTGCAACCTTGGCCAATTCCTTTCCCCCTCTGGCCTCAGTCTTGTTATATGTAAAATGGGGTAGAGAATTAGACCAGATGACTTCTTTTTTTTAAGCTTAAAATTTTTTTTAAATTTATTTGAAGGAGAGAAAGCACACAAGTGAGGAGAGGGATAAGCAGACTCCCACTGAGCAGGGAGCCTGACTTGGGACTTGATCCCAGGACTCTGGGATCATGACCTGAGACAAAGGCAAACACTTAACTGACTGAGCCACCCAGGAGCCCCTAGACCAGATGACTTCTAAGGCTCATCTGAGTTTTGGAAATACTATGACTCTCTCAGTCCTCTGGTAGAACAGGATGGGCAGAATGAGCTAATAGCATCTTCTGATTCTTGAGTAAGGCAAGATATGACTATTTCCACTCCCTCACAAAATAAGAGGAGATGGGCCATTGGGAAGTTCCCAGTGACCTCAAGGAGTGAGGAGGATCAGAGGGATAGGATGGTTTAGTTCTGTTTTCAGGATTTCAGACTATGGTTCAGTTGACTAGTTAACAGATGCTTTTAGGAAAATAAGTTGGCTAGAATGATCTTGGAGCATGGAGGGGTAGAACAAAAGAAGAAATAGCCATTTTTGCATGTGTGCCATGAACCAAATAGGATGCTAGGCATTTCCAAATGCACCATTTTTTTGCATTTTTTTAGAAAAGGAGAGGAGGGAGAGAGAGAGAGAGAATCTTAAGCAGGCTCCACACTCAGTGTAGAGCCTGACACAGGGCTCAATCCCACAGCCCTGAGATCGTGGCCTGAGCCAAAATCAAGTCAGACACTTAACTGACTGAGCCACCCAGGTGCCCCTGCATTTTACAGGTAAGGAAGTGAAAGCTCAAAGATGGAGTGCCCCCATCAGGCTGATAGACTTTCAGTTTCTTGTTCCTACTCTCTCTCCTACTTCCCTGGTAACTGGTGGAGCCAGACTGGTGATACATGAGTCCTTTCCTGGTGTGCCTGGCTCCAGGATGGCTGTTGGATGGTATTAATTATTTTAGTCTTTGTGATAGCTGAGATCTGTGAAGAAGGCGGTTGGACCAGAATGATTTGACTAAAGAACCGAAGAAATACCAAACAACAAAAAATAAAACACTTGCTTGGCCCAAGTACACCTGTTTTGCTGCTTCCCAATGCGTGTCCAGGTTGAGGCCCTCC
This sequence comes from Canis lupus dingo, assembly GCF_003254725.2. Classification (NCBI taxonomy): domain Eukaryota; kingdom Metazoa; phylum Chordata; class Mammalia; order Carnivora; family Canidae; genus Canis; species Canis lupus. The sequence goes on along the minus strand of NC_064281.1, from coordinate 109,693,994 downwards.
TTGTTTGATTAGACCAGCAGAAGAGCATTTTCCACCAATCCTGTGAAGAATTCTGTTGCTGCCATAAGCACAAGGCAAAAATCTCTGAAGGCCATTCCAGAGTTTCACAAAGTGCCCTTCTCTCCACTGACATCCTCCTTCCTCATCCTCATCCAGTGCTGTTTCCTCATCCTGCCTGGGTTTATTCCCCTCAAGGGGTTTTTTAAAAAAGATTTTTATCTATTTATTCATGAGAGACAGAGAGAGAAAGAGACAGCGAGAGAGAGACAGAGACCCAGGCAGAGGGAGAAGCAGGCTCCATGTAGGGAGCCCGACGTGGGACTCGATCCCTGGTCTCCAGGATCACACCCCAGGCTGAAGGCGGCGCTAAACCGCTGAGCCACCCGAGCTGCCCCCCTCAAAGGTTTTTGAATGTACAGTTGACCCTTGAACAATGCTGGGGTGAGGTACGCTGACCATCTGCCCCCTGGCGCAGCCAAAAATCTATGTAAAACTTTTGACACCCCCCAAACTTAACAACGGATAACTTACTATTGACCAGAAGCCTACAGATAGCATAAGCATTCGATTAACCCATACAGTTGACCTTTGAACAGCAATTGTTGGAACTGTGCAGGCCCACTTACGCAGGGATTTTTTTCTAATAAATACAGCACAATACTATAAATGTATTTTCTTTATGATATTCTTAATAACATTTTCTTTCCCCTAGCTTACCTTGTAGTAATACAGTATGCCTTACCTAGAGCATACAAAATATGTGCTAATGGAAAAGAGGTCTCTTTACTAAGATTATATCTTTGAGGTTCTCAGAGAGGGACTAGCCTGATAGAGGAGGGGATTAGCCCCGTTTCAGTTGGGTTTCAATCATTTGCAATGAAAAGTCCTAACAGATACATTCAGGGAAACCCCTCTCTCCCTCAGCTGTCAAACCAGAAATCCACTGGTCTCTTAGTAAGGTTGCCCTAACCTTTTGCACGCTGCAGCGTGCAGGAGGGATCTATATAGCTGAGAGCTCAGGTCTGTGTTTTCTGCCTCTATGGATCTCCGCATCAAGGAAACAGTTTTCTTCTTTCACCATGCTCCTTTAACCCAGCCTCCTTATCTCCAGAAGTGCCTATTCTATTCTGTTGTCATCCTCATAGGACGTTTCCGACCCCAGGCTCCTGGGATGAAGGCCTGCTGCTTCCCTTGCAAATTTCATTTTCCCAGATGACAGTCTCTGTGCCTATTAAAGGCAATTTCCTTGATTAAATTCTTTTTAATGATGGATCATATGGCTTCTGGAAGCCTGGGTTCCACCATTTACTTTACTTGACATTTTGAAACATTTTAGATATATAACAAATGACAGCAAATAAAAGCAGTACCCCTCCCCCCATTACCTATTTTGTGTTTCTGGGAAGCATGTCCAGATAGCTTTAGGTAGGAGCTTCAGGGAGCGGCTAGACAGCTTTAGGAAGATACTGCTGTTTCCTGGGTTTAAGGGGAATGACAGCATTTTCTGTCTTTCACCAAGTGCTGCTCACTATGTCTCTTTTCTGTGCCAAGCCATGTGCTTGGGGCTGAGGCACTGAGAGAGAAGGAGGGAGAGAGATGGACAAAGAAGTCACAACTCCTGTCTTCAAACCACACATGTGACCTTATTCTAGAGAGTCCACATCTGTCAGCTATTTCATCTTCTGCCTTTGTCATGGTGCTGCTGTGGAGAACAAGTAGGTTTATGGCTGGGGAAGCACCCCAAGAGTCTCTCAGGTGGGAGGTGGAGGTAGTAGTATTCTTGTGGTCAGTCTTAGTTACTTCCAGGCTGATCCAGGGTCTCCTTTTCTTTGACTCTGCCTATGCCATCTGACCTAGGGGCTGGACCCATCTGTGTGAGGTCCCAGAAAAAAAAGCATCTAGAAGAACAGAGATCACGAAGAGCACAGACCCAGCATAGTCACCTCAAAAATGCTCACGGGGCCAGTAATGAGGAGTGGGGTACCATGACACCTCAGGTTGCTCGTTGATTTAGCCTATGGCTTGTGCTGAGTGAAAGGATGTTATCCAGACTTAGTCCTCAGCCTGGTGAAGCCACTATACCCTTGCTGAACTGCTCAGCAAGCACTGGACACCAAATCCAAATCTGATCTCACAATCTTCACTGTCCCCTAAACTTGTGCACCCCATCCTCATCCCCACCCCTTCCATCTAGCTTTTCTGCACAAAATCTTAGAAGTCATCCCTGACTCCTCCCACTCCTTTCTCATTTTCAAATAGACACTGAATTCTGTTCATTCTATTTTCTGAATTCTGATCTCATCTGTCTGCTTCTTTCTCACCTCCCTATTCCAGGACAGGCCACCACTGTCTCTCACCTAGTCCTCTGTAATAGTCAACTAGTTGGTCCCATGCTTGTACTCCTATCTACATTTAAAAGGGAAAATCAGAGCATGTCAACCCCTTTCTTAGAACATATATTGGCTTCCCATTGCTTTCAGGAGAAAGCCTCCATTCCTTACTATGATCTGTAAGGCCCTGTGTGTAATCTGTTCCCTCTCTGCCTCTCTATCTTCATCTCCTACCAAACTCTCCCTAAGTCTATGCGCTGCAACCTCACTGACCTTCTTGTGAGGTTTATCCTATTTCAGAGTCTTGCTTGTACTTGAGAAGCTTCCCTCTCAGTCCTACCCTTTCACCACCAACTTTCTTTACTTTCTGGTCTCTGTTAAGACTGGATTGACCTTCCTCTCATACCTCCTTAGTACTCCATATATTGTCTTCTTCACATTTCTCAAAGTGGATTGAAATTAGTATGCAATGAGTGGTTATATGTGGCCCTCATCTTCCCATCTTGAGCTCCATGAGGGTGGTGGCCATGGCTCTGCTCACCACTGGGTCTACAGGCCATGGCCAAGGCCTAGTACAAGTGTGGCACAGAGCAGGAACATGCTGACTCATCTAAGTTTGGTTAGTTTTCTAAACCAGTTGACATCCAATCTCTCTGCTTGCTCTAGTCCTGAACCTGAGTGAAAACCATTAATAAGTCGATTTTGAGCTACATTCTTTGCCTCAAATCCTTCTACTATCTCTCTGTCCTACTCAAAGCCACCATCATTTGTCTCATCTAGATTTCTACAGCTGCCTTTCTATCTGGATACCTTTCAGCTTTTTCTCCTCAAACTCTTTTTCACTTACCTTAGACTTACTTTTTTTTATGCCACTCTCATGCCTGTGCTTATGCTGTTTTTTTCTACTGGGAATGTTCTTTCCTGATATTTCATCTTGCCCAAATTGTACCCATTCTTTAGGACATACTTTAATTGATAACCTTTGAATTTAGTTTTCTCTTATTCTCTCCTTCTCCTAGCTGAAAGAGATTCTCCTCCTCTTCTGAACTCCAATGGTATTTTTATCAGTACTTCCTTCATGGTTCTGATGACTTTCTGTCCTGTATTAGTGTTGTGAGTGAACAAGATAAACTCTGACTACCACTTATCTGGGCACTGGGAGCAAAAAGTCATCTTTCTATCCCCCTTGGTACCTGGCACAGTGCCTGCCACATCAGAGGGTCACAATACATGTTTGTGGAATGAATCCATGAACTCTCCTTCAGTCTCTTCCTCCCCTACTCACCTGACTACTCAGATATGCTGTATTAGTTTCCTACAGCTGCCATAACAAAGTACCAACACTGGGTGGCTAAAACAGCAGAAATTTATTGTCTCTCTTTTCAGAGTCTTGAAGTCCAAAATCAGGGTGTTGGCAGGGTCGATTCCTTCTGAGGGCTGAGGGAAAGATCTGTTACAGAACCCTCTCCTTGGCTGCTAGTTGCCTGTCTTCTCCTTATAGGCAAACTTCTTCTCCTTTACATTGTCTTCCCTCTATGCATGTCTGTCTTCATGTCCAAATTTCCCCTTTTTATAAGGGTATCAGTCACATTGCTTTAAGGCCCATCACCCTAATGACCTTATCTGTTAACTAATTACATCTGCAATGACTGTATCTCCAAATTTGGTCATATTTTTAAAAAGATTTATTTATTGGGGTGCCTGGAGGGCTCAGCGGTTGAGCGTCTGTTCAGTGGTTGGGCGTCTGCCTTCAGCTCAGGGCATGATCTCGGGGTCCTGGGATTGAGTCCCATGTCAGGCTCCTTGCATGGAGCCTGATTCTCCCTCTGCCTGTGTTTTTGCCTCTCTCTCTGTCTGTTAGGAATAAATAAATAAAATCTTTAAAAATATATTTATTTATTTATTTTAGAGAGAGAGATAGAGAGCACGATGAGGGGAAGAGGGGCAGAGGGAGACAGAAAGAGAGTGTTAAGTAGACTCCGCACTGAGCATGGGGCTCAATCTCACAACCCTGAGATCATGATCTGAACTGAAAACAAGAGTCCAGCACTTAACTGACTGCACCACCCAGGGGACCCCCAAATATGCTCACATTCTAAGGACTCTGGTTAGGACTTCAACATAAGAATTTTATGGGGAACATAATACAATCTACAACTTACCCCCCAATCAAGACAAAGGAAAATTGCTCTTCAGGACCTAAACCTTAATTAATTCCAATTCTAGTCAAGTGCTTACTGTATAGGGGATGCCCAAGTAAGAGCAGTAGAACGAAAGAAATACATATTTCTCTGCCTATTTGGATCTGAGGGTGGGATGACAGTATAATAGTGCCTAGCATGGTTCCTGGAGCATAGCAAGTATCCTATAAATG